>NC_086225.1:12230794-13538015 GCF_035770615.1 Melospiza melodia melodia
AGTTGTTCTTCAAATAGAGTGAGGGGAATTTTTGAGGCTTTGAGGAAGCATGGACTATGTGAGCTGGGTTTTGAGCTCACTTTTAGGGCTTTTTCATTCTGAATGCAAAAATTTTCTGGCTGGCTTCATGTATAGGGAGGCAAAAGAAGGCATCTTTTAGGTCTAAAACAGTAAACTAGGTTAGCTCACATGTTAGACAAGTTAATAAAGTATATAGATTGGCTACTACCGGATACAAATCTTCTGTTATTTTATTGACAGCTCTCAAATCTTGTACTATTTGGTATGACTCATCAGATTTCTGAATGGGTAAAATGGGAGTATTGAAATCAGATTGGCATTCTTTCAATAACCTTAACTGCAGAAAATTTTCAATTATTGGGCTTATTTCTTCTCTGTCTTCTTTTTTTAGGGGGCACTGCCTAATTTTCACTGGTTGTGTCCCTTCTTTAAGCTTAATTACTATGGGAGAGGCATTTTTCACTTTCCTTGGTACATCAGAGACTTATACTTTGGGAAATACTTGACCTAATATCTCTTCATAAATTTCTTCTTTAATTTCAATAGTTGTTAAGGTTAAACTTAATACCTTTATGTAATTTTGATTATTCACTTCTAGAGTAACCTCTCTATTTTTTTAATGTAATGGTTGCTTGTAACTGCTCCAAAAAAATCTGTATTTAAAAGTACCTTTGGCAAATTGGGCATATACAAAAACTTATGAATACTTTATTGTTTTCTCAATTTATACTTCAAAGGTATGCAAAAATATGCCCTTTCAGATTGGCCAGTTGCCCCCTGCACTATAACACTATCATTTTCTACAGGTACTAAAGCTTTATATAAAACTGAATTTGTGGCTTCTGTATTAACTAAAGATTCTACTCTTTTCTCTATTTCTTTCAGCTTCATTGTTATAACCAGTGGATTTGCTGGGGTAGAATCCCCTGGTCCTCTTTAGTTGTTTTGTACATGTGCAGCTACTTGTTGGTTACTTGGTCTCTGTTCTGGGCATCCATCTTTCTAGTGACTAGTTCTTTGGTAGATTGCACACTGGTTCTTGCTTAGCTGAGGTGGTTCTTGTCTGGGTGGTTTTTGATTGTTTTCTTTGCCTTTCTTCCTGTACTACTGCTACTAACTTTTTTATTCTTTGTTTATATCTTTCTTCTCGGTTACTAAATACTCTCTATGCCTCTTCTAGCAAGACTTTGAGGTTTCTCTTTTCTGGCCTTCGAATTTTCTGGTGTTTACATCTAATATCTCTAGCAGACTGCCTGAAAAATGAATTAACTAGTTGATTCATCCCTATCTCAGACTCTGGATCTAATGGTGTATGATGATGTATAGCATCTTTTAAACGCTTTAGAAACTCGGACGGAGTCTCGGAAGGCCCTTGCTTAAGAGAATATAAAGCAGACTAATTTATGCTTTTTGGAATAGTTCTTTCCACTTCTGTTGCTATCTACTCTTGATAATCTGCTAATTTCTTTACTTCTGCTGATACATTAGGATCTCATTCTGGGTCTTGGAGAGGGAAATATTGTTTTACATCTAACTGCTTGTTCTTGCAGTAATCTTCTGCTAAAGTCTTTGCTGTTTTAAGATTAGCTGTTTTTCTGTTTCAGTGAAAGCATCTAGTAGTAACTGGATGTCAGTCTAATCTGGATTGTGTTGCTTGATAACATATCATAGACGTTTGGCAGTAAGTATTGGGTCAATATGATAATTCTTAGCAATTTTTTCTCATGCTTCTAAATCAAGAGTGGTAAATGGCACTTTAATAATTAATTTCTTTCTGGTCTCACTGCCTCTCACAGAGGGACTTGTAACACTGCTTGCTTTTTAGTTCTAGGTGCAACTGGACTGTCAGGAGGGGAGTGGGTTCTAGTGGATGTGCCTTCCTAGCCTGAGTTGTCTTCTTTTTTGGGGAAGTCTTCTTCCTCTTCATCTTCAACATCCCTTCTCCTAGGAGGAACTTTCATCAAATCAAATGTATCTCATTCTTGCCTCTCAGAATGATAAATTTTGTCTGATCTTATACATGGTTGTCCTATACTGCATGCTGAACAACGTTTGATTTGCCCCCTCTTTGCTTTGTTTTCTTTTTCAAGAGCTAACACCAGTGGGGCTCTGAGCCCACAGTCTCTTTGCCATTCCGGGTGAGTTCTTAAAACAAAAAACATATCAGCATATGAAAACTCATCTCATTTACTTTCTTGTCTTAAAACCAGCATTAACTGCAATAAGGTATTATAATCTAAAGTTCTAGTGGGTGGCTACTTTGCTCTGTCCTTTAACCTATATAATGGCTACTAGTGTGTGCAATATTGGATTAGATCTTTTTTATTTTCAGAGCCCCCCCCCCTACTGGTGACTTCTTTCCAGTGGGCCAAGATGCACCCCAAGGGGCTAGCTCGAGGAACTTCTTTGCTCTGGTTAGTTCCTATTATCTCCTTCTCCTTGCCTTATCTTGCTTCTACTCAAACTTCTCTTCACATAGCTTCACAGTAATTTCTTAATTTTCTTCCCACACACAACTCCAGGTGGCAGGTTTCAGGTGTGATCTCCTACACACAAGCTTTAAGGTCTTAGGTTCTGAATCAGCTTGATCAGGAAACTTTAATTTACAGTCTGGGCATATGCCCTGACACTTTTTAGAACAGCAATACCAGCATCTCTCGCAAACTCCGCACTGCAATAATATCCACACAGAGTGCCAGCCTCTCGATACACCAAAGGCTCTCAGGATTTACCCACAGAGGCAGGCTATTCCGTTTATCACAGGGAACTTTAAATCCTCTATGGCAGGTTGTTCTTAGTGTAGACTTGCTATAGTACCAGCTGAGGTCTGATAAAGCCTCTCTAAATGAACTTGTTCGTCTGCTATATCTATCCAATAATTCACAGGATTCACAAACTCCCAGGGGTCGAGTCTAAACTACTGGGGCAGAGGAACCCCTTGAGTTCGTCTAGCCACGGTAAAAGTGTGCACAGTCTACGAAAATCACTACCTTTACACAATAAATGTCCTCACTCACGCTTGTCCACTTGCTCCACTTCTCTGCAGGGCGCTCCTTGCTCCCACAGCCTGCCCCAGCCGGCACCCCAGGCCTCACTAAGCCACTTGAGTCGCGGGTATAAATCCCCCCCGCACTGTAGGTATACTCATTCGCTCCCTCTCTTTTGTACACCACTCACTTGCATGATTTCAAACACATCAACATTAACCACACAATGCATTAACTATACAATGATACACTGTCTGGACACCACACACACATACACACACACTCATTCACTCGACTCACTCCCAGAGTCGCTCTATTGACCAGTGAACTTGTGTCTCCCAGTCGCTCTATCGACCGGGCTGCCTGCAGGCACAGGAACGAGGTTGAACACTCAGACATCTCTGAGTGACTTATTCAGCTGTCCTATCTCTCTTTTCCCACCGGGACCCTTCAATACATACTGTATCCTCCGCACACCAGCAGGTCCTTGTCTGTCTCTGCAGGAGGCAAGCCGAGACAAGTGGAGCTCCTCCAGGAAAATCCTGGGCACACTTTAGGAGGTCCGTCTATCTCTCTGCCCCTGCAAGGACAGAGACGGTTCCTCCTGCCAGGATGTTTAGTTTTGCGGAAACAAACAGAAATCTACAACTTTGTGAAAGTTGTAAAGTTGGTATGCTTATTACAGTGCTAGATGCGTGTGGAGATTACTCTCTTTAAAAGACATGCCCACTTCTGGGAACTCTAGACCTTTTTTATCTCTCAAATACATATGGATGAAATTCCACAATATGTTCATACATATTCATTTTTCCAAATTTCGCCTGACATTTGCTGCTATTTCCTGTTTATCAGAAAGAATTCCTAGGTCAGGTTTACCTGCTCTCACAGTAGTCTTTCTGTCTCTCAGTCTTCCCCCCCCTTATCTCTGTCTTTCGGCTGAAGCAGTTTCTCTGAGCTTAGGCTTTTTACAAGAACAGGCAGTCAGACAAAACAGCTATGTTTTCAAACTACAGACTTAACTCAAAGATGAACATTTGACAAAAATCAAAATGGATTTCTACTCGGGAAAATTTCAACTCTGTCTCAACAGTCCAGAAGTTGCAAGTAGAAGGAAATATTGTTCAAGCCAAACGATTTACAAAGAATAAGAGTGGGGATTGTGAAAAATGCATATTTTATGATTGGCTTTTTGCAAATATTAAAATGAATATTATGTGTCTTGTGTTAGAAAGTAATGCTGTATTAATTCTCTTAAGTAGTGTGGTAAATATAGTTTTAGGTTACAAAAAAATGTTAAAATAGAAACTATGCCATGTAGGATACATTTTTCTAAAAAGGACTCGCACTGAGATAGCAGTCACAGGACACATAAATCTTTCAGAGAAAGAGAATTTATTGTTCCATTATCAGGGGAAACGAACTTCTTCCCGCCTCGCACAACCAGGATGACACCGTTAGGATTAAAAGGAACAAGTTGACGATGACCAGACAGACTCCTGTATTTGAATGGAATTTATGCATCATGTATGAGGTGTATGAATATGTAAAAAGAAACTGTTTTTAAGGGTTAAAATTTGTTAACAGGTGTCCTTTTTAGGGCTTATGCTGCCAAGGAAAAGGTACCTGGACGGCTATAACACTTTGTTTCTATAGTCTCGTATTGTCTTAATTCAAATTGTCCCAATTATTACAATTGTAATTGTACTACTATTATTATAACCAAGTTAATACTATGAAATTTTTAAATTTTAAAAACCAGTGATTGGCGTTGTTCACACCGAGGAATTTTCAAAGTAATAATAATTAAGAGGAAAGGGGATGACATTTTCTATTTGAAGGTAGGCTCCTGCCTTCCTTGGCAGAAAACTGTCTTTAAAACCAAGACAATATATCCAAGTCCTGCACCTGGGGAGGCACAATCCCATGCACCAGTACATGCTTGAGGCCAACCGCCTGGAAAGCAGCTTTGCAAAATAGGACAATGTGCTCTTGCCTCAAAGGCGGCCAAGGATATCCTTAGCCTGATACAGAGGAAAGCAGGGTTCATATATGTTACAAGACAGTTGTGTGGACCATTCAAGGTGCTCACTGTCCCCGGGGCTGCAGGGCACCACAGACCACCCTTGGGCAGCTTTGAGGGCACTGCCTACTTTTCTAAAAGACTCCTATCCAGCTTAACGCAAATCCTACTCTCCTGAGCCCTCAAGCCAGCAGTGCCAAACGCATGCTTTGCATTTTATTTGCTTCCAGGAGACAGTGCAGCCCAGAAATGTGTGCAAGGGAAGTGGGGCTTTCAGCAAACAATGTAGAGCAACTTCTGTTGTTTTTTCAAAATGTCCTGAGAAGTTAAAGGCAGGCCTGCCCTGGCCAAAGCAGTCATTTGACTGGAGGGAGCAGCAGCCAAAAGGCACGGGCACCTTTGGGGTGGGCTCGTTGCGGTAACAAAAACCAAGAAACAGTACTTGTAGCTACTACAGCCTCTTCTGCGACCTCGTAGTCCGCCCTCAGGGTCGCAGCACTACACGGGGCAGATCCCTCCGCGCCCCGCGGGCACCAGGTCGATGAGGGCGGACCCGCCAAGGGGGCGGGGAAAAGCGAAAACGACAGGCGAGACAGCAAATCGAGACGCGGGCCACGATCCGTCGGCCCAATGGGCGCCGCGGAGGGCCCGGCTTAGTGGAGGAAGTGGTCGGGGCGGGCACGGGCGTTGTCCTTGGCTGGCGAGAGAGTGGGGGCGCTGGCCTCTGGCCCTTGGTGGCGCCGCTACTGTCTTCGGAAAGATTATCGGCAAGGCGTTTCTCGGGTATCGTCAGCGACGAGGACGAGGAGGTAGCCGCACCCTTGCTCTGTGCGCGGTTCCTCTTCCCTTCTCCCCTCTCCCCCTCCACCCGCGCTTGCGGGCATCTGAGCCGAGGACCCGGCGCGCGGTGCCCGGGCGCGCGGCCGGGTGCTGCTGCGGCTGGGTGCAGGGACGGGGGACGGACGGGGCCTCTCTGGGTTGTGGCGCTCTCTACTGCACCATCCCCTAAGCTTGTTCTGAGCCGCACCCCCACCCCTCCGGCTGCCGCGGGCGTACTGGGTTGCTGGTGTTGTCCGGACTCGCCTCGCATTCCACCCCCACCGTGTCGTGTGCGCGCGTAGAGAAGGACCTCTGACGGTAACTTGGCCTCAATGTGTCTCCTAACAGCATCGAAGAGGTTTCGCAGCTTCGCTGTGCTAGGCTTTGGTTCTGAACCCGCAAACTGGATTATTAGGGCAAGGAATTACGGCTTTCTCTAGTTAAAAACAAAACAAAACCACAAAGTGGTCATCCTGCAGGCTGCAACGGCTTTCCAGAACTTGTTTCTGTGGGGAAGTAAGACCGTGATAACAGCCGGCTTGCAAGGGTCACGAATGTTGGTGCTGGAAACTAGAGTGAGCTGCTGCTTAGCCCGGGGGGAAACCAATACAGCCGTTGCCTATGCGATGTTAACTTTAAGGTAATATCCCCTATGACTTAGTTATTAAGATGCTGAAAGTTAACAGTTAGGGATGCCTTCTGCTTTTAAAGGCAGAGCTTGCACGCAGTAATAGAAGACAGACTCGTCCTATGCACTTGCAGGCTTCCTGTCATAATGCGTGTGTTCGATACTTGAGCTCCCTGTCCTGTGGGAAACGAATGGGCGCTGCTCTTCCACTTCACTAAACTCTGATGATTCAGTTAAGCCATTTGTCTCCAGTCTCTGCATGGACCACATCCGATAGAAAAACTGCTTAGGAAACAATCAGCCCGAACTAAAACATACTGGAGGTTGTTAATTGCAAGTGGTGGCCTGGCTCCTTGCCCCATTGTCTTGCATGACGAATCCCACTTCTGGAGGGGGCTCTGTAAAGATGTCGTGTTTTGGGTATAGAAAGCATTATAATCATGCAAGAAAAATCAATGTTCTGGCTTGTGTTTGGGGTAATCTGGTAATCTGCTTCTGTAGGAGTTCAGCGGGGCAGATGGGTTTGCATAAGCTCTTACCTTTCTCTAAAGCTGGTTATGTTTTAACTGTTTAATCTTCTTCCAGTGCCGTACGTTCCGTGATCTTTTGCCCCTAGACGGGACGTTTTTCCTAGTCATGCCTAAGGAGCCAATTATCGAGTTGTCTGAAGCAGGAGATTCTGGTGAATCTGTAAGTACCGTGTGAGCTTTCTGTATGCTAAACTGTACCTGTAGATAGTTCTTCATTTACTAGACCCTTTGCCATTCCCCCCTTTCCCCCTTGATAGGGCACAGTAGGCTACTTTGGGTTTTCTGGCGCTCTCATCTTTTTGCCTCTAGCTTGTAATGGAGTTGAGCTTTTTGACTAAAAGCAGTGCTATCAAGCAGTGCTGGTCCCTGGGTATGTGGTTCTGGTGCAAAATGCAGTGTTGTTTTGGAGCGCAGTCTGGTGCCTATTGTCGTGGTTTAGAGTAAGAGTAGTAGAACTTCTAACATGCAGAAGAGCACCTGGGGTTTTGGCAGGCATGGGGCAAGGAAGGACAAAGCTGGTTGAGCGGTGCTGGACGTTTGGCTTTTAGCTATGAAAGCCATGTTGAAAGACTTTGTAAACCCACGCAAAAGGCAGCCTAAAGTTTATTTTCCACCAGGATTGGTTATGTTGCCTGAAGAGACAACGGGGGCTTTAACCCGGAGACAAAGTCAGCTTGTGTGGCTGTTTTGTAGTCCTTTGCTGTTTAGCTTGAGAAAAATTGCCTAGCTCTCTTTTGCCCCTATGGCGTGCATAATTGATCTTGGTAACTTTGCTTGGAACGCTTCAGTTGCCGATGGTCGGAATGCCATTAATTTGACATGCAATGGTTGAATTGCTAGGAATTGGCTAGCTGCTTTCTCTGGGTGGTTCTCTGCTCTCGTTCCTTCCCTTCCTGCCCTCTGCCCTCTTTATGTGTTCCTTTTTCTTTTTATTTTACTTATTTATGGGTTTGTACTTCCTTCTCCAGCTTCTTGAGCATGTAATGATTGTTGACGAGATGTGTGTTGCTCACCTGGGCCTGACCAATGGATTCCGGATGGTTGTGGATGAAGGGCCCGAGGGTGGGCAGTCTGTCTATCGCATACATCTACCTGTTCTGGGTGGCCGTCAGTTGGGCTGGCCTCCTGGCTAAGATTTTGGCACCGCAGGAGTTGCTGCACGTGTACAAATCGCCACTGAATGGATTTCATCTCTTGCCCATCGATCTAGCAGCTTTTGATGTGTAATTTTTTTTTTTTTTTTTGTTGCCGTGTGTCTGTGGAAGGTAATAAAAGCTTTGAGCAGCAGTTGCACAATAAAGATTTGTCATGGGGATATCACCTCGGTCTTGCGCGTCTTACTGAGGGGAAGTAGTTCTGCAAGTTCAGACGGTGTCTCCCTGGAATGCAAGTATGTGGAATGTTTGAGCCAGATAACAGCATTTCAGAGATAGATAGCCATTGGCCTGTTTGTGTGAAGCTGGAAGCGCTTAGCAGTCTCTCTGGGTCTTGTAGGAAGCTAAGTCTTAGCTCTTTGGCAGTGGTACACCAACGTACAGAAAGGCCGTGTAGGCTGCTGCTAAAACTGTAGAAGATACTGGGTGTGAGGCTACATGCATGCTTTCCAAGGGTGGTTTCACCATGGTGCACTGTGTTGGAAGCATCCACCTCCTGTTGGACCTGGGTGTCATGGTAACAGGAGTAGGGTGCCAGTTTAGCACTATGTGCATGTAAGCAAACTGTATTGTACCACCCTCTGTGTCATTCCTGATGAACTGCTGAGGATGGATCACTTGCAGTAGCTGCCTCCTGTACACCCAACACCTCAGGCTACAAGATGGGTGTTAAATGAGATAAGGGAGAAGAGGCAAACCTTCAAAGGCAGGGTGGTGTTTTTTTTCTTCTTCACACAAATGACTCAGTCCTGATAACTCTCCTCTGGGGAAGCACCAGCACTTTCCCACCCACCCCGTGGAGGGGGTGTCATCTTTGCTAATGGGCCATAATGGAGTCCATGGCACTAGGATAATAGGCAGCTGCAAGGACTTAGACCATCAAAGACTCCCAGAATATCCCATGACTCACAGTATGACATTCCTCCACTGTGAAACTCCCTGTCCTGGTGGAGGTACTGAGCATTCTCACCTGAACCGGAGCATATATATAATCTTTGGGTTTGGGGACTTGGGGCACCACCATTTGATGGATCCGGAGGAAGACCAGACTTTCAACAGTACTGTGCCCCTCACCTTACAAACAGTGTGCCAATTTATACTCCGACTTTGTGGGTTAAAACCGGTTTTCTCTGTATCATTGTATTTTTTGTAATCTCTAGTGAATTGTAACTCTGACCTGTAATCTCTCTTGAGGCAGTTGAATGGGATTCATTTCTCCTGCCGGTTTACTTTTAAACCAGCACATCTTTTGGCGCCCAATGTGAGGCTCGAGAGAAGTCGGAATTGCAGTTTTGTTCTAAAGCATTTGTGTATTGGGGTATAGCAACTTTCCTGATCATCATGTTTCTCGGTGTATTCACGTGCATGTTGTGCCCTGTTCGTATTTCTGCAGAGGAGGAAGTATTTGCCCATCATGATGCTCTCTTTACGATCAGGAGAGGAATCAAAACAGCTTTGCTGATTTACTGCGTTTATGGCATGATAACAGCAGAGGCAACGAGTTTCATTTGGAATGTGTATTCAGTCTTGTTTGCCTGTCCTAGTCTGGGCTGCTACCTCTGGGGCCTCATTAATAATGGCACCCAGCCTGATGCCTTAGAGTGGCTACCTGGAACAGAGGCTAGACAAGGTTAAGAGAATAAAAGTAGGTATTTATTAAAGGCCTTCAAAAGGTACACCTTGGGCAGTCAGAAGCCTCAGAGGCTACACCCAAGATGGACGATGGTCTTGCGTTTTTCAGACAGATATAAGTTTGGTCCATTTACGTATCAGGGGTTATTCCTCCAATTACAGCTTCAGGCAGTGAAGTCATATGCCCCCAGTTTGCTCCCCTGCCCCAATTCACTTTTGTTTATACTTTCCGGGGCCTGAGGCAGTAGGGTGTCCTTGGATCTCAGGCCTAGAGGGATTGTTTTGTCTGACTAAAATGTGGAGACAGTTAGCTAACACTTTATATGGAGTTCAGAGTTATGCACTAATGCAGTACAGGATTTGAAAACTATGAGGCATCAAGCCTGTGGGGTGAGGAGGAGAGAATGCTTTTTTCCAGCCCTTCAGGCCTGCTGTCACAGTTTTGGAGAACGTTGAGTTCCCTCTAGATGTTAAGGACAGCATGATCTTCTTGTTAGTTCTGCTAAGTTTTCTCTATTCGGCTTGCACTGTCTACACCATGCTTACAGAATCCCAGAATCACTAGGTTGGAAGAGACCTTCAAGATCAAGTCCAACCCATGCCCCAAATGCCTTAACTAAACCACGGCACCACGTGCCATATCCAGTCTTTTATTGAACACGTCCGGGGATGGTGACTCCACCACCTCCCCAGGCAGGCCATTCCAATATTGTATCACTCTTTCTGTGAAAAACTTCTTCCTAATATCCAACCAATATTTCCCCTGTAGCAGCTTGAGACTGTGTCCTCTCGTTCTGACGTTTGTTGCCTGGAGAAAGAGACCGACCCCCACCTGACTACAACCACCTTTCAGGAAGTTGTAGAGAGCGATAAGGTCACCTCTGAGTCTTCTTTTCTCCCGGCTAAACAACCCCAGGTCCCTCATTTGTTCTTCATAGGACTTGTGTTCCAAGCGCCTCACCAGCCTTGTGTGTCTTCTCTGGACGCGCTCAAGCGTCTCAACGTCCTTCCTAAACTGAGGGGCCCAGAACTGGACACAGTATTCAAGGTGCGGCCTCACCAGTGCCGAGTACAGGGGAAGAATGACCTCCCTGCTCCTGCTGGCCGCACTGTTCCCGATACAGGCCAGGATGCCGTTGGCCTTCTTGGCCACCAGGGCACACTGCTGACTCATGTTCAGTCTGTTGTCGACCAGTACCCCCAGGTCCTTTTCCGCCTGGGCACTGTCCAGCCACACCGTCCCCAGCCTGTAACGTTGCAGGGGGTTATTGTGGCCAAAATGCTGGACTCGGTGCTTGGACTTATTAAACTCCATCCCATTGGACTCTGCCCATCCATCCAACCGTTCTAGGTCTCTACGCAGAGCTCTTCTCCCTTCCAACAGATCAACACGTGCCCCCAACTTGGTGCCGTCTGCAGACTTACTAATGAAGGTTTCAATACCCTCATCCATGTCATCAATGAAGATATTGAACAAAACAGGTCCCAGCACAGACCCCTGAGGGACACCACTGGTAACCGGTCGCCAGCTGGCTGCAGCTCAGTTCACCACCACTCTCTGGGCCCGGCCATCCAGCCAGTTCCCAACCCAGCAAAGAGTGCTCCTGTCCAGGCCGTGGGCTGTCGACTTTTCCAGGAGTATGCTGTGGGAGACAGCATCAAAGGCCATGCTGAAGTCCAAATAGACAACATCCACAGCCTTTCCTGCATCCACCAGGCGGGTCACTTGGTCCTAAAAGGAGACCCGGTTGGTCAAACACAACCTACCCCTCCTAAACCCTTGCCGGCTGGGTCTAATACCCTGGCCATCCTGTAAGTGCTGCGCGATGGCACTTAATATAAGTTGCTCCATTATCTTACCTGGTGCTGAGGTCAGGCTGACCGGTCTATAATTACTAGGATCCTCCTTTCTACCCTTTTTGTGAATGGGTGTCACATTGGCCAGCTTCCAGTCATCTGGAACCTCATAAGTGAGCCAGGACCGTTGGTAAAAGATGGAGAGCGGCTTCGCAAGCTCATCTTAGAGTCAAGACAGAGGCTTCTAGGGGATTTTTTTGTATGGAGACCTGCCCTGGGAGCAGATCATCCTGAGTGGCACGGGATGTTGAAGGAGATGGCCCAGTGTTTGGAAGACTTCTCTCTTCCAATGATCTGGAAGTTCACTTCTGACCAACTGCAAGGGCCCTGTTAAAAGAATAAGTTATGTGAAGGGAAAAGGCTCTGCCAGCTCCAGAGATGGACAACTCACAGCAACATGCTGGGCCCTGGCCATTGCTTACCATACACTGCTTGGTATGGTACAACACTTTCAGGAGGAGGAGAAAAGAAACAAATCAACAGGAACCATGTCCGCACAAACCACGTCTGAGCCAGAGGGAAAAGGAAACAAATCAACAGGCACCGTATGCATGCCAAGCCATTGCTGGACCAGAAGGACAGCCTAAGATGGTAGCAGTCGCCCTTGTTCAGAAAAGAAAATCCGCATAGTGGATGACGAGGCAGAGGCAGGACCTTCACATCCAGCAGAAGAGACAGAGCCAGAAAACATCACTCGATCCCTATCCCCAGGCAAGCTGCGTGAGGTGCATAGAGAGTTCACACGCGAGGCAAACGGGTCCATATTGACCTTTCTGCTCTGAATCGGGGATGCCATGGTTAATGATACAATTCCAGATGGAAACGAAGCCAGGCAACTGGGATCCCTGTCCCGGGGTGTGGCCATTGACCAGGGGATCGGGAAAAGAGTGGAAACTCTGAGCCTCTGGCGATGACTGCTGTCAAGTGTGAGGGAAAGACAGCTTTGCAAGGAGGACCTCCATGTGCTGCGAGGACAGTGGAACGTGATGGAGCAAGGTGTCCGATGCCTGAGAGAATTAGCTGTGCTGGAGATCGTTTCTTCAGAGGACAAGGGATTCCCAAAAAGTCCAGGCGGTGTCCAATACGCATTGCAAATGTGTCTGAAATTTGCTCAGCTCGGGTCAGAAGTATATTCCTGTTACTTAGCGACGCTGCAATGGAGGGAGGGAGAAGATGAGGTGGGTGCATTGGTTAGTAAACTCAGCATTTACGAAGACACTGTCGCCGCCCCGTTACGGGCCCACGTCTCGCCCGTGGAAACGAAACTGGCTGGGCATGTCTGGAGCCTGGAACTGACGAGGGCTACCAGAAACCAAGAGAGGAGCTTAAGGAGGGAATCTTCTGCATCTCGCCAGGACAGACGAGAGTCTCTGCTATTAGGAGCAGGCGTCCCCCAGCTAAGGAGAGGGTGTACACTCCACGAGGGTATACTCCCGGCAGCATAGGAGTGATGATGTCATGTCCAGTCCTCTTGAAGGGACCTCCAGGTCGTATTTACAGGAAGGGAACAATGAGTACCATGACCAGAACTAGAGGGGCCCTGCCTCTAGCCAGGTAGAGGGTCTATTGGACTGTGTTGATCCGATGGCCTGGCGCATCAGACCCAAAAAAGTGTAAGGCTTTAGTTGACACTGGCACACAGTGTACTTTGATGCCATTGAGAAATGTGGGGGCAGAATCCATCTCTATTTCTGGGGTGACAGGGGGATCCCAACAGCTGACTGGACTGGAAGCTGAAGTGAGCTTGACCAGGAAGGAATGGCACAAACACCCCATCGTGACTGGTCCAGAGGCCCTGTGTATCCTCGGCATAGATTACCTCAGGAGTGGGTATTTCAAAGACCCAAAAACACATCGCAAGGAGAGGCAAGGTAAAAAGTGCAGTAGCTGATTTGCAGCTGGCAGATGCCGCTCCGATGGGAGTTCGGAACCTCGCCAGGTGGCCTGGGCTGGCACCGAGAGGAGAGAGGCAAAGGGGGTGCTTCCCCTTTCAAAAAGATTCCTGCAAACTCACGGGGGTGGCAGCTGGTCTCAGTGCTAGTAGTGGTTGAGGTGCAGGTGGCGGACGGCTAGAATCTTCTCATCAGCAGTGGACACAGGTGGAGAAGGTAGCCAGAACTCAGTCACAGTGCTGAGTTGCAGCGCAGCAAAGTCCCGGGTCAGAGCGCACAACCTCCCACGGCACCATGCCGCAGACGGTTCGCAGATCCCCTGAGTGGAAGGGCCCACCCCCCCCAGCTAAAACTCCTCAACCAACCCCCACTGGAGAATTGTAGTATCCTAGACCAGCCCAGGTGTGAAGGGACCTTGAAAGATCATCTGGTGCAGGCTCTTGTGGGAAAGGGAGCCTAGATGAGATTATTTAGCACCCTGTCCAATCGCATCTGGAAAACGTCCAGCAATGGGGACTGATGCAACTTGTGCCCGTTGTCCCTTGTCTTCTCCATGTGGCTCCCTTGAAGTACTGGAATACTGTGTGGAGGTTCCCCCTGAGCCCAGGCAGGTGCCTAACATTTTGCAACTAATTCCTTTGTCGTTGCTAGCCTTCACGCAGCCGCTAGCTGCTTTTAGATGTTCCTCCACAGCTTTTGGATCATGCTGAGCCCATGTGTCCGAGTATTTAGGACTTAGGCTTATTCCCTGCTTCTGAAAGTATTCAGTGATATCTCTTGCCATCCCTCCGACTACGCCAATTGGTGCAAATGGGAGTTTTAGGTTGCCTTAAGAATCGCCAGAAAAGGTATCAGCAAAAGCAGGTTCTCCAGCCCTTTGAGCATCTTCATGGCCCTCCTTGGGACGCTCTCCTGTCTGTCCGCCTCTTTTAATAGAATTCTGGGGACCAGAACTGCACACAGAGTGTGGCCTGCAGGCATGGCCTCTGTGAGAAGAGGCCAAGGTCTGCTCTGTGCTAGACACAGCTAGTTTTCACCAGCTAGGCAGCAGCCTTCCCTGAGAGCCAAAGCTGAGCAACTCAGCAACGCTGGTGGCACCTTTGTGTAAGCATATTTAGGAAAGGGTAAAGCGCTGTCTGGGGCAGGTATTTCCCTGCTGCCCTTAGATCTGGCAGGTGGCTATGTCCTGCAGGAATTTTTCGTCTTATTTTCTCCTCCTGTCCTACTGAGGAGGGGTGGTGAGAGAACAGGTGTTTGAGCCCCTGGCAGCCAGCCAAGGTCTGACCTCATAAAGCCTACAAGGCATATTCTTCCTTGTAGAAGGGGGTTGGTGGCTTAGAGATTTTAGGAACAGGAAAATTAATTAGGCACTGAATGTTGGTTTGGGTGAAGGGCAGGTACCAATCCGTCTTCTATAACTGCAATTTCAGCAGCAAAGGACAGCTTGAGAATCAGGCCCCAATGATGCTGGTTTGGGTGTTGCTAAGATGGAGTTCATTTCCCCATAGCAGCTCTCACAGTGCCATGTGTCACGTGAAAAACGGAGGAGGCTTCCTTGACCCTTGGTGTGGGGAGATTTACTCAGTCTTTAGTGGTTAATTTGTCTGTGTTTCAGGAAAGTTGAGACCGTTGTGCCCGACCAGTCTGTCAGCATCCCATTGGGGGGCTCCTTCACTGAGCAGTCCTACTGGATCAGAGGGTGGTTCAAGTGACTTAGGGAAACACACCAACAGCGTAAGGGAGACCCCTCAGCAGGTCTTCCCCTTTACCCATTGTGTTACCTGCTGCTGCTGCCGACTGGTAGCGTTCGCCAAGGGTTCACGCTAACAGTTTATGGAATAACGCTCTTTATTAATATAAATTGTGACAGGTTAAGGTTCGAAGATTGTTGGTGATAGTGTCTGACTGCAAAAATATATTTGAAGGAATATACAGACAAGCTCTAATCCCCGATAAAATGTTCAGCATGCATAGAGTATGATTCCTATCCAATAGGCATCTCTATGGGGGAGAAGACAGGTTTAGCCCATCAACTGATCCCAGTGGCTACGATGGCGCCTTCCCTAATTTTCCCCATTCTCAACTTATTTTTATACCATTTCTGTGTGTTTAGGTGGAGCTTGAGTGACTCTAGTCATGCATACCTTTGTTACTGATTAATGTAAAATTCTCTTGCTTTGCTTTTAAAGATACAGTCAAGAAGAATATAGAGCACACGCCCAGTGAGGGATGGTTGCACTTTGGAGGTGGGTAACTTTGGGATGGAGGTGTGCGTTAATATTATTATTAGGCTTTAATGAAGCAAGTTCATCTAAGGAGAGTGATTTCACCACAGTTGCTGGCTCAGCAGTAAGACATCTTCCCCTATCTCCCTTGGTTGACAGGTGGTATGCTGTTTATCAGCTGCAAAGTACCATCGAGTTCCCTTCCCTGCAAGGATTTCTGCAGAGCCTGGCCTTCGCTCCGCTCCACCCTCCGTTCCATCCCTCTTAGCAGGTGTTTGTGTGGGGGGGGGGGGTATCATCACGGAATAGGTTCCAAGTCATGCCAACTGCATTCCACCCAGGGAGCAGCAACTGTGATTTACCCTGTAATTCCCGTACTGTTCTAACTCCTGTGAGGATGCTAATATAACTCCTAAGTTTCCTCTAATTGAATCCCCAGTTACCGGTCCGCAGGGTAACCGGTCATTTTCCCACACCGTGCTTTGCACCGGTAGCTCGAAAGGTGTTGATAGCACACCAGTGTTTTGGCTACTGCTGCGCAATATTGGCACAGCATCAGTGCTGTCTCTCCAACATTCTGCCCCAGCATCAGTAGGCTGGGGGTGGGCAAGATCCTGGGAGGAGACACAACCAGGTCAGCTGACCCAAACTGGCCAGAGGGATATTCCATACCGTATGACATCAGCCCAGCAATAAAAGCTGGGTAAAGGAGGAGGAAAGGGGGGCATTTCTTATTTACAGTGTTTACCTTCCAGAGAAACTGCTACGTGTGCGGAAGCCCTGCTTCCCGGGAAGTGACTAGGCGGTGCTTGCTGATCAAAACTAGGCAATAAGGTGTTTTTTTTTTTCCCCTCTCCTTGCTCATGCTCATACTTTTAGTTTTGCTTGAGTAAACTGCCTTATCTCAATCTGCAAGTGGTATTTCATCTCTCCTGTCCAGCTGGGAAGGGGAAGCGACAGGGTTGTTTGCTGAACACCTGGCGTCTTGCCCAGATAAACCCACATCAGTCCTTTTGGGTTCCTAACGTGAGCTGAGACAATGGCAGTTATATATCTTGCATGGCATAGTAATAGCAGTTACTGAGTAGCAAGCTCCTGTGTGGGACATGGAGTTTGTGAGGTACGCTGCTTATCTCTTTGTTTTGTTCAGTTTGGGAAGATGTTAATACAAACAGTGTCTCTGTGCTTTGCTGTGACATTGATGGCTTTGTTGTGCTGGGGGAGCTATTTTCTGGGGACAATGAGGGAATCCCTCTCCCTATCGGGGATTGATGTGTATTGTTTTAGAATGCAGGCTCCCGTGTTCCTTGTTCTCCCTCATGTAAGCTGTTGAATGCTATTAATACTATTAACTGCTACTGTTGGCATACTATGGGGTTTATGGAATCTGGTGTCATCCTGCTGTAAGACAAAACAAACTGTAGGTGAGGAGATATTGAAATGTGCCCTGAAGCGACTGGTCCCTGGATGGCAGTGTGTGTGGTAGGATTTGGGCAGGCTCCTAGAGTGGTTATCACCTCCCCTTGCCTGGGACTTTTCACCTAAACAGACAGTAAGCCCTGGCGAACTGACGCGTCACCTGATAGAAGGGTGCCTTACCTACCCTGATGAAACCCAGAAGCTTCTCGCCCTGTACGGGGGCCTGGCCTATGCCTGTTGAGCCACAGTTCAGTGCTGTCAGAGGAGTGTGGCTGAGGCAGGGACCCGACATGCTTTGGAGGACGCTATGGCTGAGATAGGGACCCAAACAACAACGACTACATTAATTGCCCCCCAGAAGTGTCAAAGAAAAGGGGAATAAGGAGAGCCAAGGAGCGATCAGCAAGACTCACTCACCTTTTAGTAGTCCCATGTGGCCAGTGCAAAAGTCTGATGGAGGGTGGAGGTTAACAGTAGACCATCGTGGCCTGAATGAAGTAACGCCCCCACTGAGTGCTCCTGTACCGCACATGTTAGAGCTCTAGTGTGAGCTGGAGTCAAAAGCAGCCAGGTGTTGTGCTGCACTTGGCATTGTCAATGCATTTTTCTCAATTCCTTTGGCAGCAGAGTGCAGACCACAGTTTGCTTTCATGTGGTGGGGTGTCCAATACACCAGGAATCGACTGCCCCGGGGGTGGAAACACAGCCCTACCATCTCTCATGGACTGATCCAAAGCGTACTGGAAATGGGCGATGCCCCCGAACGTCTGCAATGCGTTCACGACATCTTTGTGTGGGGCAATGAGGCTGAAGAAGTGTTTGAGAAGGGAAAAAGAATAGTTCAGAAAGTTCTGAAAGCTGGGTTTGCCATAAAGAAAAGCAAGGTCAAGGGACCTGCACGGGGCATCCAGTTCTTGGGCGTCAAATGGCAGGATGGCCGCTGTCATGTGCCTATGGATGGGGTTAAGAAGATAGCAACTATGTCTTCACCAGCTAAGAAGATGGAAACACCGGCTTTCGTAGGTTGCCCGGGGGTTTGGAGAATGCCTATTCCAGGTTATAGTCAGCTTGTGAGGCCCCTCTGTCGAGTGACCCGGAAGAGGAACCATTCTGAATGGGGCCTTGAGCAACAACAGGCCTTTGGGCAGATCAAAGAGGAAATAGCTTGGGCGGTAGCTCTTGAGCCAGTTCAGATTGGACCAACCCTGCAAAATATACTCTACACTGCAGCTGGGTAGCATGGTCTCACTTGGAGCCTGTGGCAAAGAACATCAAGAGAAACCCGAGGTCGACCATTAGGGTTTTGGAGCTGGGGTTATTGAGGATCAGAAGGCCCACTACACTCCAGCTGAAAAAGAAATATTAGCAGCATATGAGAGGGTTTGAGCATCCTCAAATGTTTTTGGGAAGGAAGCCCATCTCTTCTTGGCCCTGCAATTTCCTGTGCTACACTAGATGTTCAAAGGAAGCATCCCTTTGACACATTGTGCAAACAGTGCTACTTGGAGTAAGTGGGTGGGTAGCACTGATCACACAACGAGCTCGACTGGGGAAACCCAATAGCCCGAGAATCCATGAAGAAAGGCAGAGATTTTGGAGAATTTCTTTGAAAAGTCACTCGCGCTCAAGAAGCACCACCATATAATGAGTTATCAGAAGATGAAAGAGGCCATGCTCTCTTTACTGATGGATCCTGCCTTGTGGTAGAAACCATCAGAGGTGGAAAGCTGCTGTGTGGAGTCCCACACTACGGGTCGTTGAGGTTGCTGAAGGAGAAGAGAAGTGGCCTGTACTGTGTCTCTATAGTGACTCCTGGATGGTGGCTAATGCCCCATGAAGGTGGCTACAGCAATGGAAGAAGACCAATTGGCAATGCAAGGGTAAACCCATTTGGGCTGCTGCGTTGTGGCAGGACATGACTGCACGGATAGAAAACATGTCTCTGAAGGAATGTCACCTAGATGTTTACGCGCCCAAATGCCATGCCACTGAGGAACATCACAACGATGAACAGCTAGATAAGGCTGCCAAAATGGAAATAGCTCAGGTAGACTTAGACTGGGAGCAGAAGTGTGAACTATTTACAGCCCGATGGGCCCACGAAACATCAGGACATCTAGGAAATGATGCAACCTACAGATGAGCTTGCGATCGAGGGGTGGATCTGGTCACAGAGGCTATCATACAGGTCACCCATGAATGTGAAACATGTGCTGCAATCAAGTGAGCCACACGAGTACAATCTCCTTGGAATAGATGGCCAAGCTGGATTTTACAGATGGTGAGGCCTGGCAAATTGACCATACTGGACCACTGCTATGGACACACCAAGGCAAGAGCTTACATACTCATCATGGTAGAGGCAACTACTAGTTGGTTGGAAAAATACCCTCCAAGCCATGCTATTGCTTGAAACACCATCTTGGGCCGTGAGGGACACATTTTGTGGTGTCGTGGTATCCCAGAAAGAATGGAATCAATGAGGCTTGTTTTTGAAATAACCTCCTAAACTCTTGGGCAAAGAAACATGTGGATATATCGCACCCCTTATCACCCACAAGCCTCTGGAAAGATTGAGAGGTATGATGGACTGTCAAGAGGGTTAGGCAATCAGGCATGGAAGCCTTGGGAGGCAAATGTAGCAGAAGCCACTTGGCTGGTTAACACCAGAAGATCTGCTAACCGCGCTGGTCCTGCCCAAACAAAACCACTACATACTGTGGGAGGAGATAAGGTCCCCATACTACACACAGGGAAGTGGTGACTGGGGAAGCTGGTATGGAATGCTCCTCCCATGGGAAAAGGCAAACCTATTAATGGGATTGCTTTTGCCCGAAGACCAGGGTATACTTGGTGGGTAATGCAGAAGGATGGGGAGACCTGGTGTGTGCCTCAAGGAGATTTAACCTTGGGGAAAAATAATGAGTGTAAATTGTGTGTTGCACGGAGAAAAGTAGCAGGAGTGACGTGAACCGACAATGAGTGAATTTTACGAGGAGCGAGGAGAGTGCGACGATAGCCCAAGCAGGACCGGTGTCGGTGCCGAACAATCGCGTGTGTCGCTTCTGTCCCGAGCACCCATCTTGATGAAATGGAGCCCAAGCCACAGCCTGTTTATAAACATCCGGAGGGGTGGAGGAAACCTATGGAATGGGAAAATAATATCTGTCTTTGAGAGGAAGGGGGACGGTAGTTAATGAAAATGTACACGTGTGTTGGGCATAAAGATAGTTTAAGCATGAAGTTTAAGTTGTAAGCGATGGTAGGAAGGGATTTCAGTCATGACAGATAAATACGACGGAATAATTAGAAGACAGATATTTATTTATTTATTTATTTATTTATATTTCTGTGGCATCTGAGTACGATGCAAATGGTGTGAAGTTAGAGGTGGAGATTGTCCTGGGTGTGGCTGAGATGGAGTTAGTTTTCCGCATTGCGGCCATCAGTGCCATGCTTTGCATTGGTCACTAGAAAGGTGTTGATAACACCGCAGTGTTTTGGCTACTGCTGGGCAGTGTTGGCACAGCATCAGTGCTGTCTCTCCAACATTCTGTCCCTCATCAGTAGGCTGGGGGTGAGCAAGATCCTGGGAGGAGACACCACTAGACCAGGTGACCCAAACTGGCCAGAGGGCTATTCTGTACCATATGATTTCAGCTCGGAAATAAAAGCTAAGTTAAGGAGGGGGAAGGGGGCACATTCGTTATTTACAACGTTTGCCTTTCAGAGCAACCCTTAGGCATTCTGAAGCCCTACCTCTTGGAAAGTGGTCGGAGAATGCTTGCTGATGGGAACTAGAGGATATAATTATTTGGTTTTCCTGTTTGCTTTTTCGTGCGAAAACTTTCTCTTTTCCTTTAGTAAACTGCCTTATCTCACCCTGTGAGTTGTTTTCCATCTTATTTTCTCTCTGTGTCAAGCTGAGAAGGGGGAGTGATAGAGTGGCTCTGTGGGCACCTGGCATCCAGCCAAGGTCAACCCACCAGCGATGCTTTTGATGCCGTCCAGGTGTTGTAGGATAAGGGCACTGAATTGGCTGTGGAGCTGGTGCTTGCAGCAGTGTTCTGGGTTCTATGAGCATGGAACCCTGTTTTTGGATCAGCATCTGCTTGGGAAAGCGGAGCTCCACCGCACTAAGCGGAGTAACAGCATTTTTGCCAGTAGGAGAGCTGACCTCATTAGGAGGGCTTTAAACTGAAAGCGAGGTGTCGTGGCAGGGCGTCCCCGAACTGGTAATAATTAGCATTGACTCCATGATTCACAGAAGGCTTGTCAATCTCTTTATTTTGTGTATATATATATATATATATATATATATAATTATTAGGAAACCCATTGCTTTTATAGACAGTTACGATACACCTGGACCTAATTGGTCCTCCAATCCAAACACCATCACCATTGGCTAGTTAAGAAACCACCCCTTGGCAAGCAAATCTCCATAACACATTCCACATGTTCACAATAACAGGTGCAGCAAGTGAAGATAAGAATTGTTCCTCATTCTTTTCTCTGATCTTCTCACAGCCTTCCTCAGAAAGGCCTGGGAAAGTTTAGTGTTGCTCTCTGTGGCCAGAGAGCTGCTGCCACAGTGAGGGTGCGATGAGGGAGAGGCAGAGAATAATCAGCAGCCCTGTGCGGGAGTGATGGACAGGGTCAATGAACAAAGGGCAGGGCGAGAGGTCCAGTACCTGGAAGTCCCCCTTAGAACCCGAAGGCAGCGGTGGATGTCATAGCTGCAAGTGTGCCCAGCAGAAAGATCTCATTGGACGAGTAAGTTTTAAAAGAGGAGATTGACAGGAAGCAGGGAATCCAGGTACACGGACAGGAGTTCGATGCCAGGTATTGTACGCTGTCCCAGGCTGAGCGACGGCCTGCCTTCAGCGTGCACAAAAGGAAGGTAAGCCAGAGTGTAACCTCAGGGTGACTGACACAAGTGACTCCTGAGATGAAGGAGACCGGATGCATTTCTGTGCTCAGGGTAGAAGGAAGAACCCTCCCCCATCTCCTGAAGTGCCCCTACATAACAGACAGGATGCTCCTGGTTTGGAGACTGAAGAGCACATGAGTAATGGACAGGAGCCAGGACAAAGGCAACCATGCAAAGCTGACCTAACCACCTGCCCACGTTAGAACCAGTGCAACCAGAGAAGCACATAAAGGTATTAGTAATTGGAGACTTCCTCCCGAGAAACACAGAGACACCCATTTCCCACCCAGACGATTTCTCTAGAGAGCTCTGCTGCCTCTGCTGCCAGGAGCTCGCATTCATGGTGTCACTGAGAGGCTGCCTAGGCTGGTGAACCTTACAGATTATCACCTGCTCCTACTCTTCTCTGTAGCGTCAGATAAGGCAATTTAGAACCCCCCCAGGAGTCTATTATGTCTGTAGGAGCGATGCTAAAAGGATGGGGAGCACAGGTGATGGTCGCCTCTATTGGTGTCCGGTCTGAGGAAGGGGTCCAGGAAGGAGGAGACGGACTGAACAGCTGAATGCCGGGCTACGTAGCTGGTGCCATACTCAAGGTTTTGGCTTCTATGATCATGGATCTACCTTTAAGAAGCCAGGTCTGTTGGGAGCTGATGGGATTCACGCGACCAAGCGGGGCAAGATCGTCTTCGCCAGGAAGCCGGTTAGACTTACAAGGAGGGCTTTAAACATGACTCAGCGGGGAAAGACGATGGAGTTTTGAGCAACAGAGAGGAGCCAGGGGCTGGTGATGTGTTGTGAAACAAGAGGGGAATACCTGAGGAATGCTGCAATGGAATTGGGGCTTGATCCTTGTCCAAAAAAGTGGTGCAGTCAACAGCCCAACGGAAGTGCCTCTGTACCAATGCATGCAGTATGCATAAGAAAGAGGAGCTGGAAACCACTGTGCAGCCGGAAAGCTAACAATGTAATCACCATAGTAGAAATGTGCTGGGACAACTCAAATGACTGGAGCTCTGCAATCAATGGCTATAAACTGGTCAGAAGGAAAGAGGGGCGGAGGTGGCCCTCTATGTCAACCAAAACTAAGAGGGATTTCCTGTACAGAGCTGTCTTTGAAAGACAGCGATGAACAGGTTGAGAGCTTATGGGTGAAAATTAGAGGCCAAATTGTTGCATTAAGAGTAAGAAATTTGGCAGAAAATATAGCCCCTTGCGTTCCAGCTGGTCCTGAGAGATCAGAGGGACTGGGTGAGGTTAGGCTTAATTTCCGATTACAACCAATTCAGCACTGTAAGTCTGGTTGCGTTCTCTAAGAACCTTTGCGAGCACAGATTCAGGAACAGAGTGGTTTTCTGAAGTTACAGAAATGGAGATTTGGAACTGCCGTTGAGAAATGCACTAGCTGTGATAGACCTCTAATAGCATTGTGCTAACCCATGCAATACTAATAATAGCAATGGCATGCAGAAGCTTCCCAAGAGGGCGGCCCCACTTGGGAGGAGGAGAAGAGAAGAGAACAGACTGGCAACTGTCCCCAACATCTTTTGGGAATTCCTGCTACCTAGCTGAAATTTCTACCCTCCTTATATACAGCCCAATCATCTCCTCCTTACGTATAGCGTGATCTAAGCCGAGAGCTGAGTGATATATCATCTATGTGGTCGCATGTACTTCAGTAAGCTTATTAGCATATGCATGAGTGTGCGTTTTAATACTTAAATGACCCTTAATCAGGCAAAGGTTACATTTTTGGCCTTGGTGTCCTTCAAAGTTCCGCTCTTAAGACTTCTTTCCATTTCATGCCGTTCATCAGAGCCAAAAGAGGGCTATCCTAGCTGCCCATGAACTCTTCCTTCGGCCATATTGTCCTTTCTTGACCTCAGCTATGTGGATCTCCATCAGTAAAGATAACGTGGAGGGTACACAGTTTAGGCCTTAACGCTTTCCTGGCCCATGGTCAGCATCCCACACAAGCTAACAAAGGAAACCTTGTGGTTGGTATCTACTATAGGCCACCTGATTAAGAGGATGAGGTCGACGTAAGAAATCAGGCAAGTTAGGCAAGAGATGAGCGTGGCTAACGGCCTTCTCTTCTGGTCGAGCTGAAGCACAAAGTGGAAGTGCATAGGTAGTGGAAGCAGGGACACGTATTCTGGGAAGAATCTAAAGACGCCGCCCAGGTCTGTAGGGATGGGATCAGAAAAACTAAGGCAAAGCTGCAGCTGAATTTGGCGGGGGATGTAAAGAATCATACGATGGGCTTCCATGGGTGCGTTGGTCAGAAAATAAGACTAAAGAAAGCGTACGCAACCCACGTGCCCGCCCCCCCCGCTGATAAAAAAGCCAGGAGGTCTAGTGGCCAGCAACATGGAGAAGGCTGTGGTACTCGGCGATTCATTTTCCTCTGTTTTCACTGGCACGGTTACCAGACCTCTTGAGACCCTGAACCTCAAGGCAGGGACTTGGGGAACAAAGTCCCTTCCATCATAGGAAACAATCTCTTTTGAGACCACCCAAGGAACCTGTGGATACACAAGTCCTGCACCAGGGGAGGCGGCACAACCCCATGCACCAGTACATGCTGGAGGCTGATCGGCCGGAAAGCAGCTTTGCAAAATAGGACAATGTGCTCTTGCCTCAAAGGCGGCCAAGGATATCCTTAGCCCGACATAGAGGAAAGCAGGGTTCATATATGTTACAAGACAGTTGTGTGGACCATTCAAGGTGCTCACTGTCCCCGGGGCTGCAGGGCACCACAGACCACCCTTGGGCAGCTTTGAGGGCACTGCCTACTTTTCTAAAAGACTCCTATCCAGCTTAACGCAAATCCTGCTCTCCTGAGCCCTCAAGCCAGCAGTGCCAAACGCACGCTTTGCATTTTATTTGCTTCCAGGAGACGTGCAGCCCAGAAATGTGTGCAAGGGAAGTGGGGCTTTCAGCAAACAATGTAGAGCAACTTCTGTTGTTTTTTCAAAATGTCCTGAGAAGTTAAAGGCAGGCCTGCCCTGGCCAAAGCAGTCATTTGACTGGAGGGAGCAGCAGCCAAAAGGCACGGGCACCTTTGGGGTGGGCTCGTTGCGGTAACAAAAACCAAGAAACAGTACTTGTAGCTACTATAGCCTCTTCTGCGACCTCGTAGTCCGCCCTCAGGGTCGCAGCACTACACGGGGCAGATCCCTCCGCGCCCCGCGGGCACCAGGTCGATGAGGGCGGACCCGCCAAGGGGGCGGGGAAAAGCGAAAACGACAGGCGAGACAGCAAATCGAGACGCGGGCCACGATCCGTCGGCCCAATGGGCGCCGCGGAGGGCCCGGCTTAGTGGAGGAAGTGGTCGGGGCGGACACGGGCGTTGTCCTTGGCTGGCGAGAGAGTGGGGGCGCTGGCCTCTGGCCCTTGGTGGCGCCGCTACTGTCTTCGGAAAGATTATCGGCAAGGCGTTTCTCGGGTATCGTCAGCGACGAGGACGAGGAGGTAGCCGCACCCTTGCTCTGTGCGCGGTTCCTCTTCCCTTCTCCCCTCTCCCCCTCCACCCGCGCTTGCGGGCATCTGAGCCGAGGACCCGGCGCGCGGTGCCCGGGCGCGCGGCCGGGTGCTGCTGCGGCTGGGTGCAGGGACGGGGGACGGACGGGGCCTCTCTGGGTTGTGGCGCTCTCTACTGCACCATCCCCTAAGCTTGTTCTGAGCCGCACCCCCACCCCTCCGGCTGCCGCGGGCGTACTGGGTTGCTGGTGTTGTCCGGACTCGCCTCGCATTCCACCCCCACCGTGTCGTGTGCGCGCGTAGAGAAGGACCTCTGACGGTAACTTGGCCTCAATGTGTCTCCTAACAGCATCGAAGAGGTTTCGCAGCTTCGCTGTGCTAGGCTTTGGTTCTGAACCCGCAAACTGGATTATTAGGGCAAGGAATTACGGCTTTCTCTAGTTAAAAACAAAACAAAACCACAAAGTGGTCATCCTGCAGGCTGCAACGGCTTTCCAGAACTTGTTTCTGTGGGGAAGTAAGACCGTGATAACAGCCGGCTTGCAAGGGTCACGAATGTTGGTGCTGGAAACTAGAGTGAGCTGCTGCTTAGCCCGGGGGGAAACCAATACAGCCGTTGCCTATGCGATGTTAACTTTAAGGTAATATCCCCTATGACTTAGTTATTAAGATGCTGAAAGTTAACAGTTAGGGATGCCTTCTGCTTTTAAAGGCAGAGCTTGCACGCAGTAATAGAAGACAGACTCGTCCTATGCACTTGCAGGCTTCCTGTCATAATGCGTGTGTTCGATACTTGAGCTCCCTGTCCTGTGGGAAACGAATGGGCGCTGCTCTTCCACTTCACTAAACTCTGATGATTCAGTTAAGCCATTTGTCTCCAGTCTCTGCATGGACCACATCCGATAGAAAAACTGCTTAGGAAACAATCAGCCCGAACTAAAACATACTGGAGGTTGTTAATTGCAAGTGGTGGCCTGGCTCCTTGCCCCATTGTCTTGCATGACGAATCCCACTTCTGGAGGGGGCTCTGTAAAGATGTCGTGTTTTGGGTATAGAAAGCATTATAATCATGCAAGAAAAATCAATGTTCTGGCTTGTGTTTGGGGTAATCTGGTAATCTGCTTCTGTAGGAGTTCAGCGGGGCAGATGGGTTTGCATAAGCTCTTACCTTTCTCTAAAGCTGGTTATGTTTTAACTGTTTAATCTTCCTCCAGTGCCGTACGTTCCGTGATCTTTTGCCCCTAGACGGGACGTTTTTCCTAGTCATGCCTAAGGAGCCAATTATCGAGTTGTCTGAAGCAGGAGATTCTGGTGAATCTGTAAGTACCGTGTGAGCTTTCTGTATGCTAAACTGTACCTGTAGATAGTTCTTCATTTACTAGACCCTTTGCCATTCCCCCCTTTCCCCCTTGATAGGGCACAGTAGGCTACTTTGGGTTTTCTGGCGCTCTCATCTTTTTGCCTCTAGCTTGTAATGGAGTTGAGCTTTTTGACTAAAAGCAGTGCTATCGAGCAGTGCTGGTCCCTGGGTATGTAGTTCTGGTGCAAAATGCAGTGTTGTTTTGGAGCGCAGTCTGGTGCCTATTGTCGTGGTTTAGAGTAAGAGTAGTAGAACTTCTAACATGCAGAAGAGCACCTGGGGTTTTGGCAGGCATGGGGCAAGGAAGGACAAAGCTGGTTGAGCGGTGCTGGACGTTTGGCTTTTAGCTATGAAAGCCATGTTGAAAGACTTTGTAAACCCACGCAAAAGGCAGCCTAAAGTTTATTTTCCACCAGGATTGGTTATGTTGCCTGAAGAGACAACGGGGGCTTTAACCCGGAGACAAAGTCAGCTTGTGTGGCTGTTTTGTAGTCCTTTGCTGTTTAGCTTGAGAAAAATTGCCTAGCTCTCTTTTGCCCCTATGGCGTGCATAATTGATCTTGGTAACTTTGCTTGGAACGCTTCAGTTGCCGATGGTCGGAATGCCATTAATTTGACATGCAATGGTTGAATTGCTAGGAATTGGCTAGCTGCTTTCTCTGGGTGGTTCTCTGCTCTCGTTCCTTCCCTTCCTGCCCTCTGCCCTCTTTATGTGTTCCTTTTTCTTTTTATTTTACTTATTTATGGGTTTGTACTTCCTTCTCCAGCTTCTTGAGCATGTAATGATTGTTGGCGAGATGTGTGTTGCTCACCTGGGCCTGACCAATGGATTCCGGATGGTTGTGGATGAACGGCCCGAGGGTGGGCAGTCTGTCTATCGCATACATCTACCTGTTCTGGGTGGCCGTCAGTTGGGCTGGCCTCCTGGCTAAGATTTTGGCACCGCAGGAGTTGCTGCACGTGTACAAATCGCCACTGAATGGATTTCATCTCTTGCCCATCGATCTAGCAGCTTTTGATGTGTAATTTTTTTTTTTTTTTGTTGCCGTGTGTCTGTGGAAGGTAATAAAAGCTTTGAGCAGCAGTTGCACAATAAAGATTTGTCATGGGGATATCACCTCGGTCTTGCGCGTCTTACTGAGGGGAAGTAGTTCTGCAAGTTCAGACGGTGTCTCCCTGGAATGCAAGTATGTGGAATGTTTGAGCCAGATAACAGCATTTCAGAGATAGATAGCCATTGGCCTGTTTGTGTGAAGCTGGAAGCGCTTAGCAGTCTCTCTGGGTCTTGTAGGAAGCTAAGTCTTAGCTCTTTGGCAGTGGTATACCAACGTACAGAAAGGCCGTGTAGGCTGCTGCTAAAACTGTAGAAGATACTGGGTGTGAGGCTACATGCATGCTTTCCAAGGGTGGTTTCACCATGGTGCACTGTGTTGGAAGCATCCACCTCCTGTTGGACCTGGGTGTCCTGGTAACAGGAGTAGGGTGCCAGTTTAGCACTATGTGCATGTAAGCAAACTGTATTGTACCACCCTCTGTGTCATTCCTGATGAACTGCTGAGGATGGATCACTTGCAGTAGCTGCCTCCTGTACACCCAACACCTCAGGCTACAAGATGGGTGTTAAATGAGATAAGGGAGAAGAGGCAAACCTTCAAAGGCAGGGTGGTGTTTTTTTTCTTCTTCACACAAATGACTCAGTCCTGATAACTCTCCTCTGGGGAAGCACCAGCACTTTCCCACCCACCCCGTGGAGGGGGTGTCATCTTTGCTAATGGGCCATAATGGAGTCCATGGCACTAGGATAATAGGCAGCTGCAAGGACTTAGACCATCAAAGACTCCCAGAATATCCCATGACTCACAGTATGACATTCCTCCACTGTGAAACTCCCTGTCCTGGTGGAGGTACTGAGCATTCTCACCTGAACCGGAGCATATATATAATCTTTGGGTTTGGGGACTTGGGGCACCACCATTTGATGGATCCGGAGGAAGACCAGACTTTCAACAGTACTGTGCCCCTCACCTTACAAACAGTGTGCCAATTTATACTCCGACTTTGTGGGTTAAAACCGGTTTTTTCTGTATCATTGTATTTTTTGTAATCTCTAGTGAATTGTAACTCTGACCTGTAATCTCTCTTGAGGCAGTTGAATGGGATTCATTTCTCCTGCCGGTTTACTTTTAAACCAGCACATCTTTGGCGCCCAATGTGAGGCTCGAGAGAAGTCGGAATTGCAGTTTTGTTCTAAAGCATTTGTGTATTGGGGTATAGCAACTTTCCTGATCATCATGTTTCTCGGTGTATTCACGTGCATGTGTGTGCCCTGTTCGTATTTCTGCAGAGGAGGAAGTATTTGCCCATCATGATGCTCTCTTACGATCAGGAGAGAATCAAAACAGCTTTGCTGATTACTGCGTTTATGGCATGATAACAGCAGAGGCAACGAGTTTCATTTGGAATGTGTATTCAGTCTTGTTTGCCTGTCTAGTCTGGGCTGCTACCTCTGGGGCCTCATTAATAATGGCACCCAGCCTGATGCTTAGAGTGGCTACCTGGAACAGAGGCTAGACAAGGTTAAGAGAATAAAAGTAGGTTATTTATTAAAGGCCTTCAAAAGGTACACCTTGGGCAGTCAGAAGCCTCAGAGGCTACACCCAAGATGGACGATGGTCTTGCGTTTTTCCAGACAGATATAAGTTTGGTCCATTTACGTATCAGGGGTTATTCCTCCAATTACAGCTTCAGGCAGTGAAGTCATATGCCCCCAGTTTGCTCCCCTGCCCCAATTCACTTTTGTTTATACTTTCCGGGGCCTGAGGCAGTAGGGTGTCCTTGGATCTCAGGCCTAGAGGGATTGTTTTGTCTGACTAAAATGTGGAGACAGTTAGCTAACACTTTATATGGAGTTCAGAGTTATGCACTAATGCAGTACAGGATTTGAAAACTATGAGGCATCAAGCCTGTGGGGTGAGGAGGAGAGAATGCTTTTTTCCAGCCCTTCAGGCCTGCTGTCACAGTTTTGGAGAACGTTGAGTTCCCTCTAGATGTTAAGGACAGCATGATCTTCTTGTTAGTTCTGCTAAGTTTTCTCTATTCGGCTTGCACTGTCTACACCATGCTTACAGAATCCCAGAATCACTAGGTTGGAAGAGACCTTCATGATCAAGTCCAACCCATGCCCCAAATGCCTTAACTAAACCACGGCACCACGTGCCATATCCAGTCTTTTATTGAACACGTCCGGGGATGGTGACTCCACCACCTCCCCAGGCAGGCCATTCCAATATTGTATCACTCTTTCTGTGAAAAACTTCTTCCTAATATCCAACCAATATTTCCCCTGTAGCAGCTTGAGACTGTGTCCTCTCGTTCTGACGTTTGTTGCCTGGAGAAAGAGACCGACCCCCACCTGACTACAACCACCTTTCAGGAAGTTGTAGAGAGCAATAAGGTCACCTCTGAGTCTTCTTTTCTCCCGGCTAAACAACCCCAGGTCCCTCATTTGTTCTTCATAGGACTTGTGTTCCAAGCGCCTCACCAGCCTTGTGTGTCTTCTCTGGACGCGCTCAAGCATCTCAACGTCCTTCCTAAACTGAGGGGCCCAGAACTGGACACAGTATTCAAGGTGCGGCCTCACCAGTGCCGAGTACAGGGGAAGAATGACCTCCCTGCTCCTGCTGGCCGCACTGTTCCCGATACAGGCCAGGATGCCGTTGGCCTTCTTGGCCACCAGGGCACACTGCTGACTCATGTTCAGTCTGTTGTCGACCAGTACCCCCAGGTCCTTTTCCGCCTGGGCACTGTCCAGCCACACCGTCCCCAGCCTGTAACGTTGCAGGGGGTTATTGTGGCCAAAATGCTGGACTCGGTGCTTGGACTTATTAAACTCCATCCCATTGGACTCTGCCCATCCATCCAACCGTTCTAGGTCTCTACGCAGAGCTCTTCTCCCTTCCAACAGATCAACACGTGCCCCCAACTTGGTGCTGTCTGCAGACTTACTAATGAAGGTTTCAATACCCTCATCCATGTCATCAATGAAGATATTGAACAAAACAGGTCCCAGCACAGACCCCTGAGGGACACCACTGGTAACCGGTCGCCAGCTGGCTGCAGCTCAGTTCACCACCACTCTCTGGGCCCGGCCATCCAGCCAGTTCCCAACCCAGCAAAGAGTGCTCCTGTCCAGGCCGTGGGCTGTCGACTTTTCCAGGAGTATGCTGTGGGAGACAGCATCAAAGGCCATGCTGAAGTCCAAATAGACAACATCCACAGCCTTTCCTGCATCCACCAGGCGGGTCACTTGGTCCTAAAAGGAGACCCGGTTGGTCAAACACAACCTACCCCTCCTAAACCCTTGCTGGCTGGGTCTAATACCCTGGCCATCCTGTAAGTGCTGCGCGATGGCACTTAATATAAGTTGCTCCATTATCTTACCTGGTGCTGAGGTCAGGCTGACCGGTCTATAATTACTAGGATCCTCCTTTCTACCCTTTTTGTGAATGGGTGTCACATTGGCCAGCTTCCAGTCATCTGGAACCTCATAAGTGAGCCAGGACCGTTGGTAAAAGATGGAGAGCGGCTTCGCAAGCTCATCTTAGAGTCAAGACAGAGGCTTCTAGGGGATTTTTTTGTATGGAGACCTGCCCTGGGAGCAGATCATCCTGAGTGGCACGGGATGTTGAAGGAGATGGCCCAGTGTTTGGAAGACTTCTCTCTTCCAATGATCTGGAAGTTCACTTCTGACCAACTGCAAGGGCCCTGTTAAAAGAATAAGTTATGTGAAGGGAAAAGGCTCTGCCAGCTCCAGAGATGGACAACTCACAGCAACATGCTGGGCCCTGGCCATTGCTTACCATACACTGCTTGGTATGGTACAACACTTTCAGGAGGAGGAGAAAAGAAACAAATCAACAGGAACCATGTCCGCACAAACCACGTCTGAGCCAGAGGGAAAAGGAAACAAATCAACAGGCACCGTATGCATGCCAAGCCATTGCTGGACCAGAAGGACAGCCTAAGATGGTAGCAGTCGCCCTTGTTCAGAAAAGAAAATCCGCATAGTGGATGACGAGGCAGAGGCAGGACCTTCACATCCAGCAGAAGAGACAGAGCCAGAAAACATCACTCGATCCCTATCCCCAGGCAAGCTGCGTGAGGTGCATAGAGAGTTCACACGCGAGGCAAACGGGTTCATATTGACCTTTCTGCTCTGAATCGGGGATGCCATGGTTAATGATACAATTCCAGATGGAAACGAAGCCAGGCAACTGGGATCCCTGTCCCGGGGTGTGGCCATTGACCAGGGGATCGGGAAAAGAGTGGAAACTCTGAGCCTCTGGCGATGACTGCTGTCAAGTGTGAGGGAAAGACAGCTTTGTAAGGAGGACCTCCATGTGCTGCGAGGACAGTGGAACGTGATGGAGCAAGGTGTCCGATGCCTGAGAGAATTAGCTGTGCTGGAGATCGTTTCTTCAGAGGACAAGGGATTCCCGAAAAGTCCAGGCGGTGTCCAATACGCATTGCAAATGTGTCTGAAATTTGCTCAGCTCGGGTCAGAAGTATATTCCTGTTACTTAGCGACGCTGCAATGGAGGGAGGGAGAAGATGAGGTGGGTGCATTGGTTAGTAAACTCAGCATTTACGAAGACACTGTCGCCGCCCCGTTACGGGCCCACGTCTCGCCCGTGGAAACGAAACTGGCTGGGCATGTCTGGAGCCTGGAACTGACGAGGGCTACCAGAAACCAAGAGAGGAGCTTAAGGAGGGAATCTTCTGCATCTCGCCAGGACAGACGAGAGTCTCTGCTATTAGGAGCAGGCGTCCCCCAGCTAAGGAGAGGGTGTACACTCCACGAGGGTATACTCCCGGCAGCATAGGAGTGATGATGTCATGTCCAGTCCTCTTGAAGGGACCTCCAGGTCGTATTTACAGGAAGGGAACAATGAGTACCATGACCAGAACTAGAGGGGCCCTGCCTCTAGCCAGGTAGAGGAGAGGGTCTATTGGACTGTGTTGATCCGATGGCCTGGCGCATCAGACCCAAAAAAGTGTAAGGCTTTAGTTGACACTGGCACACAGTGTACTTTGATGCCATTGAGAAATGTGGGGGCAGAATCCATCTCTATTTCTGGGGTGACAGGGGGATCCCAACAGCTGACTGGACTGGAAGCTGAAGTGAGCTTGACCAGGAAGGAATGGCACAAACACCCCATCGTGACTGGTCCAGAGGCCCTGTGTATCCTCGGCATAGATTACCTCAGGAGTGGGTATTTCAAAGACCCAAAAACACATCGCAAGGAGAGGCAAGGTAAAAAGTGCAGTAGCTGATTTGCAGCTGGCAGATGCCGCTCCGATGGGAGTTCGGAACCTCGCCAGGTGGTCTGGGCTGGCACCGAGAGGAGAGAGGCAAAGGGGGTGCTTCCCCTTTCAAAAAGATTCCTGCAAACTCACGGGGGTGGCAGCTGGTCTCAGTGCTAGTAGTGGTTGAGGTGCAGGCGGCGGACGGCTAGAATCTTCTCATCAGCAGTGGACACAGGTGGAGAAGGTAGCCAGAACTCAGTCACAGTGCTGAGTTGCAGCGCAGCAAAGTCCCGGGTCAGAGCGCACAACCTCCCACGGCACCATGCCGCAGACGGTTCGCAGATCCCCTGAGTGGAAGGGCCCACCCCCCCCAGCTAAAACTCCTCAACCAACCCCCACTGGAGAATTGTAGTATCCTAGACCAGCCCAGGTGTGAAGGGACCTTGAAAGATCATCTGGTGCAGGCTCTTGTGGGAAAGGGAGCCTAGATGAGATTATTTAGCACCCTGTCCAATCGCATCTGGAAAACGTCCAGCAATGGGGACTGATGCAACTTGTGCCCGTTGTCCCTTGTCTTCTCCATGTGGCTCCCTTGAAGTACTGGAATACTGTGTGGAGGTTCCCCCTGAGCCCAGGCAGGTGCCTAACATTTTGCAACTAATTCCTTTGTCGTTGCTAGCCTTCACGCAGCCGCTAGCTGCTTTTAGATGTTCCTCCACAGCTTTTGGATCATGCTGAGCCCATGTGTCCGAGTATTTAGGACTTAGGCTTATTCCCTGCTTCTGAAAGTATTCAGTGATATCTCTTGCCATCCCTCCGACTACGCCAATTGGTGCAAATGGGAGTTTTAGGTTGCCTTAAGAATCGCCAGAAAAGGTATCAGCAAAAGCAGGTTCTCCAGCCCTTTGAGCATCTTCATGGCCCTCCTTGGGACGCTCTCCTGTCTGTCCGCCTCTTTTAATAGAATTCTGGGGACCAGAACTGCACACAGAGTGTGGCCTGCAGGCATGGCCTCTGTGAGAAGAGGCCAAGGTCTGCTCTGTGCTAGACACAGCTAGTTTTCACCAGCTAGGCAGCAGCCTTCCCTGAGAGCCAAAGCTGAGCAACTCAGCAACGCTGGTGGCACCTTTGTGTAAGCATATTTAGGAAAGGGTAAAGCGCTGTCTGGGGCAGGTATTTCCCTGCTGCCCTTAGATCTGGCAGGTGGCTATGTCCTGCAGGAATTTTTCGTCTTATTTTCTCCTCCTGTCCTACTGAGGAGGGGTGGTGAGAGAACAGGTGTTTGAGCCCCTGGCAGCCAGCCAAGGTCTGATCTCATAAAGCCTACAAGGCATATTCTTCCTTGTAGAAGGGGGTTGGTGGCTTAGAGATTTTAGGAACAGGAAAATTAATTAGGCACTGAATGTTGGTTTGGGTGAAGGGCAGGTACCAATCCGTCTTCTATAACTGCAATTTCAGCAGCAAAGGACAGCTTGAGAATCAGGCCCCAATGATGCTGGTTTGGGTGTTGCTAAGATGGAGTTCATTTCCCCATAGCAGCTCTCACAGTGCCGTGTGTCACGTGAAAAAGGGAGGAGGCTTCCTTGACCCTTGGTGTGGGGAGATTTACTCAGTCTTTAGTGGTTAATTTGTCTGTGTTTCAGGAAAGTTGAGACCGTTGTGCCCGACCAGTCTGTCAGCATCCCATTGGGGGGCTCCTTCACTGAGCAGTCCTACTGGATCAGAGGGTGGTTCAAGTGACTTAGGGAAACACACCAACAGCGTAAGGGAGACCCCTCAGCAGGTCTTCCCCTTTACCCATTGTGTTACCTGCTGCTGCTGCCGACTGGTAGCGTTCGCCAAGGGTTCACGCTAACAGTTTATGGAATAACGCTCTTTATTAATATAAATTGTGACAGGTTAAGGTTCGAAGATTGTTGGTGATAGTGTCTGACTGCAAAAATATATTTGAAGGAATATACAGACAAGCTCTAATCCCCGATAAAATGTTCAGCATGCATAGAGTATGATTCCTATCCAATAGGCATCTCTATGGGGGAGAAGACAGGTTTAGCCCATCAACTGATCCCAGTGGCTACGATGGCGCCTTCCCTAATTTTCCCCATTCTCAACTTATTTTTATACCATTTCTGTGTGTTTAGGTGGAGCTTGAGTGACTCTAGTCATGCATACCTTTGTTACTGATTAATGTAAAATTCTCTTGCTTTGCTTTTAAAGATACAGTCAAGAAGAATATAGAGCACACGCCCAGTGAGGGATGGTTGCACTTTGGAGGTGGGTAACTTTGGGATGGAGGTGTGCGTTAATATTATTATTAGGCTTTAATGAAGCAAGTTCATCTAAGGAGAGTGATTTCACCACAGTTGCTGGCTCAGCAGTAAGACATCTTCCCCTATCTCCCTTGGTTGACAGGTGGTATGCTGTTTATCAGCTGCAAAGTACCATCGAGTTCCCTTCCCTGCAAGGATTTCTGCAGAGCCTGGCCTTCGCTCCGCTCCACCCTCCGTTCCATCCCTCTTAGCAGGTGTTTGTGTGGGGGGGGGGGGTATCATCACGGAATAGGTTCCAAGTCATGCCAACTGCATTCCACCCAGGGAGCAGCAACTGTGATTTACCCTGTAATTCCCGTACTGTTCTAACTCCTGTGAGGATGCTAATATAACTCCTAAGTTTCCTCTAATTGAATCCCCAGTTACCGGTCCGCAGGGTAACCGGTCATTTTCCCACACCGTGCTTTGCACCGGTAGCTCGAAAGGTGTTGATAGCACACCAGTGTTTTGGCTACTGCTGCGCAATATTGGCACAGCATCAGTGCTGTCTCTCCAACATTCTGCCCCAGCATCAGTAGGCTGGGGGTGGGCAAGATCCTGGGAGGAGACACAACCAGGTCAGCTGACCCAAACTGGCCAGAGGGATATTCCATACCGTATGACATCAGCCCAGCAATAAAAGCTGGGTAAAGGAGGAGGAAAGGGGGGCATTTCTTATTTACAGTGTTTACCTTCCAGAGAAACTGCTACGTGTGCGGAAGCCCTGCTTCCCGGGAAGTGGCTAGGCGGTGCTTGCTGATCAAAACTAGGCAATAAGGTGTTTTTTTTTTTCCCCTCTCCTTGCTCATGCTCATACTTTTAGTTTTGCTTGAGTAAACTGCCTTATCTCAATCTGCAAGTGGTATTTCATCTCTCCTGTCCAGCTGGGAAGGGGAAGCGACAGGGTTGTTTGCTGAACACCTGGCGTCTTTCCCAGATAAACCCACATCAGTCCTTTTGGGTTCCTAACGTGAGCTGAGACAATGGCAGTTATATATCTTGCATGGCATAGTAATAGCAGTTACTGAGTAGCAAGCTCCTGTGTGGGACATGGAGTTTGTGAGGTACGCTGCTTATCTCTTTGTTTTGTTCAGTTTGGGAAGATGTTAATACAAACAGTGTCTCTGTGCTTTGCTGTGACATTGATGGCTTTGTTGTGCTGGGGGAGCTATTTTCTGGGGACAATGAGGGAATCCCTCTCCCTATCGGGGATTGATGTGTATTGTTTTAGAATGCAGGCTCCCGTGTTCCTTGTTCTCCCTCATGTAAGCTGTTGAATGCTATTAATACTATTAACTGCTACTGTTGGCATACTATGGGGTTTATGGAATCTGGTGTCATCCTGCTGTAAGACAAAACAAACTGTAGGTGAGGAGATATTGAAATGTGCCCTGAAGCGACTGGTCCCTGGATGGCAGTGTGTGTGGTAGGATTTGGGCAGGCTCCTAGAGTGGTTATCACCTCCCCTTGCCTGGGACTTTTCACCTAAACAGACAGTAAGCCCTGGCGAACTGACGCGTCACCTGATAGAAGGGTGCCTTACCTACCCTGATGAAACCCAGAAGCTTCTCGCCCTGTACGGGGGCCTGGCCTATGCCTGTTGAGCCACAGTTCAGTGCTGTCAGAGGAGTGTGGCTGAGGCAGGGACCCGACATGCTTTGGAGGACGCTATGGCTGAGATAGGGACCCAAACAACAACGACTACATTAATTGCCCCCCAGAAGTGTCAAAGAAAAGGGGAATAAGGAGAGCCAAGGAGCGATCAGCAAGACTCACTCACCTTTTAGTAGTCCCATGTGGCCAGTGCAAAAGTCTGATGGAGGGTGGAGGTTAACAGTAGACCATCGTGGCCTGAATGAAGTAACGCCCCCACTGAGTGCTCCTGTACCGCACATGTTAGAGCTCTAGTGTGAGCTGGAGTCAAAAGCAGCCAGGTGTTGTGCTGCACTTGGCATTGTCAATGCATTTTTCTCAATTCCTTTGGCAGCAGAGTGCAGACCACAGTTTGCTTTCATGTGGTGGGGTGTCCAATACACCAGGAATCGACTGCCCCGGGGGTGGAAACACAGCCCTACCATCTCTCATGGACTGATCCAAAGCGTACTGGAAATGGGCGATGCCCCCGAACGTCTGCAATGCGTTCACGACATCTTTGTGTGGGGCAATGAGGCTGAAGAAGTGTTTGAGAAGGGAAAAAGAATAGTTCAGAAAGTTCTGAAAGCTGGGTTTGCCATAAAGAAAAGCAAGGTCAAGGGACCTGCACGGGGCATCCAGTTCTTGGGCGTCAAATGGCAGGATGGCCGCTGTCATGTGCCTATGGATGGGGTTAAGAAGATAGCAACTATGTCTTCACCAGCTAAGAAGATGGAAACACCGGCTTTCGTAGGTCACCCGGGGGTTTGGAGAATGCCTATTCCAGGTTATAGTCAGCTTGTGAGGCCCCTCTGTCGAGTGACCCGGAAGAAGAACCATTCTGAATGGGGCCTTGAGCAACAACAGGCCTTTGGGCAGATCAAAGAGGAAATAGCTTGGGCGGTAGCTCTTGAGCCAGTTCAGATTGGACCAACCCTGCAAAATATACTCTACACTGCAGCTGGGTAGCATGGTCTCACTTGGAGCCTGTGGCAAAGAACATCAAGAGAAACCCGAGGTCGACCATTAGGGTTTTGGAGCTGGGGTTATTGAGGATCAGAAGGCCCACTACACTCCAGCTGAAAAAGAAATATTAGCAGCGTATGAGAGGGTTTGAGCATCCTCAAATGTTTTTGGGAAGGAAGCCCATCTCTTCTTGGCCCTGCAATTTCCTGTGCTACACTAGATGTTCAAAGGAAGCATCCCTTTGACACATTGTGCAAACAGTGCTACTTGGAGTAAGTGGGTGGGTAGCACTGATCACACAACGAGCTCGACTGGGGAAACCCAATAGCCCGAGAATCCATGAAGAAAGGCAGAGATTTTGGAGAATTTCTTTGAAAAGTCACTCGCGCTCAAGAAGCACCACCATATAATGAGTTATCAGAAGATGAAAGAGGCCATGCTCTCTTTACTGATGGATCCTGCCTTGTGGTAGAAACCATCAGAGGTGGAAAGCTGCTGTGTGGAGTCCCACACTACGGGTCGTTGAGGTTGCTGAAGGAGAAGAGAAGTGGCCTGTACTGTGTCTCTATAGTGACTCCTGGATGGTGGCTAATGCCCCATGAAGGTGGCTACAGCAATGGAAGAAGACCAATTGGCAATGCAAGGGTAAACCCATTTGGGCTGCTGCGTTGTGGCAGGACATGACTGCACGGATAGAAAACATGTCTCTGAAGGAATGTCACCTAGATGTTTACGTGCCCAAATGCCATGCCACTGAGGAACATCACAACGATGAACAGCTAGATAAGGCTGCCAAAATGGAAATAGCTCAGGTAGACTTAGACTGGGAGCAGAAGTGTGAACTATTTACAGCCCGATGGGCCCACGAAACATCAGGACATCTAGGAAATGATGCAACCTACAGATGAGCTTGCGATCGAGGGGTGGATCTGGTCACAGAGGCTATCATACAGGTCACCCATGAATGTGAAACATGTGCTGCAATCAAGTGAGCCACACGTGTACAATCTCCTTGGAATAGATGGCCAAGCTGGATTTTACAGATGGTGAGGCCTGGCAAATTGACCATACTGGACCACTGCTATGGACACACCAAGGCAAGAGCTTACATACTCATCATGGTAGAGGCAACTACTAGTTGGCTGGAAAAATACCCTCCAAGCCATGCTATTGCTTGAAACACCATCTTGGGCCGTGAGGGACACATTTTGTGGTGTCGTGGTATCCCAGAAAGAATGGAATCAATGAGGCTTGTTTTTGAAATAACCTCCTAAACTCTTGGGCAAAGAAACATGTGGATATATCGCACCCCTTATCACCCACAAGCCTCTGGAAAGATTGAGAGGTATGATGGACTGTCAAGAGGGTTAGGCAATCAGGCATGGAAGCCTTGGGAGGCAAATGTAGCAGAAGCCACTTGGCTTGTTAACGCCAGAAGATCTGCTAACCGCGCTGGTCCTGCCCAAACAAAACCACTACATACTGTGGGAGGAGATAAGGTCCCCATACTACACACAGGGAAGTGGTGACTGGGGAAGCTGGTACGGAATGCTCCTCCCATGGGAAAAGGCAAACCTATTAATGGGATTGCTTTTGCCCGAAGACCAGGGTATACTTGGTGGGTAATGCAGAAGGATGGGGAGACCTGGTGTGTGCCTCAAGGAGATTTAACCTTGGGGAAAAATAATGAGTGTAAATTGTGTGTTGCACGGAGTAAAGTAGCAGGAGTGACGTGAACCGACAATGAGTGAATTTTACGAGGAGCGAGGAGAGTGCGACGATAGCCCAAGCAGGGCCGGTGTCGGTGCCGAACAATCGCGTGTGTCGCTTCTGTCCCGAGCACCCATCTTGATGAAATGGAGCCCAAGCCACAGCCTGTTTATAAACATCCGGAGGGGTGGAGGAAACCCATGGAATGGGAAAATAATATCTGTCTTTGAGAGGAAGGGGGACGGTAGTTAATGAAAATGTACACGTGTGTTGGGCATAAAGATAGTTTAAGCATGAAGTTTAAGTTGTAAGCGATGGCAAGAAGGGATTTCAGTCATGACAGATAAATACGACGGAATAATTAGAAGACAGATATTTATTTATTTATTTATTTATTTATATTTCTGTGGCATCTGAGTACGATGCAAATGGTGTGAAGTTAGAGGTGGAGATTGTCCTGGGTGTGGCTGAGATGGAGTTAGTTTTCCGCATTGCGGCCATCAGTGCCATGCTTTGCATTGGTCACTAGAAAGGTGTTGATAACACCGCAGTGTTTTGGCTACTGCTGGGCAGTGTTGGCACAGCATCAGTGCTGTCTCTCCAACATTCTGTCCCTCATCAGTAGGCTGGGGGTGAGCAAGATCCTGGGAGGAGACACCACTAGACCAGGTGACCCAAACTGGCCAGAGGGCTATTCTGTACCATATGATTTCAGCTCGGAAATAAAAGCTAAGTTAAGGAGGGGGAAGGGGGCACATTCGTTATTTACAACGTTTGCCTTTCAGAGCAACCCTTAGGCATTCTGAAGCCCTACCTCTTGGAAAGTGGTCGGAGAATGCTTGCTGATGGGAACTAGAGGATATAATTATTTGGTTTTCCTGTTTGCTTTTTCGTGCGAAAACTTTCTCTTTTCCTTTAGTAAACTGCCTTATCTCACCCTGTGAGTTGTTTTCCATCTTATTTTCTCTCTGTGTCAAGCTGAGAAGGGGGAGTGATAGAGTGGCTCTGTGGGCACCTGGCATCCAGCCAAGGTCAACCCACCAGCGATGCTTTTGATGCCGTCCAGGTGTTGTAGGATAAGGGCACTGAATTGGCTGTGGAGCTGGTGCTTGCAGCAGTGTTCTGGGTTCTATGAGCATGGAACCCTGTTTTTGGATCAGCATCTGCTTGGGAAAGCGGAGCTCCACCTCACTAAGCGGAGTAACAGCATTTTTGCCAGTAGGAGAGCTGACCTCATTAGGAGGGCTTTAAACTGAAAGCGAGGTGTCGTGGCAGGGCGTCCCCGAACTGGTAATAATTAGCATTGACTCCATGATTCACAGAAGGCTTGTCAATCTCTTTATTTTGTGTATATATATATATATATATATATATATAATTATTAGGAAACCCATTGCTTTTATAGACAGTTACGATACACCTGGACCTAATTGGTCCTCCAATCCAAACACCATCACCATTGGCTAGTTAAGAAACCACCCCTTGGCAAGCAAATCTCCATAACACATTCCACATGTTCACAATAACAGGTGCAGCAAGTGAAGATAAGAATTGTTCCTCATTCTTTTCTCTGATCTTCTCACAGCCTTCCTCAGAAAGGCCTGGGAAAGTTTAGTGTTGCTCTCTGTGGCCAGAGAGCTGCTGCCACAGTGAGGGTGCGAGGAGGGAGAGGCAGAGAATAATCAGCAGCCCTGTGCGGGAGTGATGGACAGGGTCAATGAACAAAGGGCAGGGCGAGAGGTCCAGTACCTGGAAGTCCCCCTTAGAACCCGAAGGCAGCGGTGGATGTCATAGCTGCAAGTGTGCCCAGCAGAAAGATCTCATTGGACGAGTAAGTTTTAAAAGAGGAGATTGACAGGAAGCAGGGAATCCAGGTACACGGACAGGAGTTCGATGCCAGGTATTGTACGCTGTCCCAGGCTGAGCGACGGCCTGCCTTCAGCGTGCACAAAAGGAAGGTAAGCCAGAGTGTAACCTCAGGGTGACTGACACAAGTGACTCCTGAGATGAAGGAGACCGGATGCATTTCTGTGCTCAGGGTAGAAGGAAGAACCCTCCCCCATCTCCTGAAGTGCCCCTACATAACAGACAGGATGCTCCTGGTTTGGAGACTGAAGAGCACATGAGTAATGGACAGGAGCCAGGACAAAGGCAACCATGCAAAGCTGACCTAACCACCTGCCCACGTTAGAACCAGTGCAACCAGAGAAGCACATAAAGGTATTAGTAATTGGAGACTTCCTCCCGAGAAACACAGAGACACCCATTTCCCACCCAGACGATTTCTCTAGAGAGCTCTGCTGCCTCTGCTGCCAGGAGCTCGCATTCATGGTGTCACTGAGAGGCTGCCTAGGCTGGTGAACCTTACAGATTATCACCTGCTCCTACTCTTCTCTGTAGCGTCAGATAAGGCAATTTAGAACCCCCCCAGGAGTCTATTATGTCTGTAGGAGCGATGCTAAAAGGATGGGGAGCACAGGTGATGGTCGCCTCTATTGGTGTCCGGTCTGAGGAAGGGGTCCAGGAAGGAGGAGACGGACTGAACAGCTGAATGCCGGGCTACGTAGCTGGTGCCATACTCAAGGTTTTGGCTTCTATGATCATGGATCTACCTTTAAGAAGCCAGGTCTGTTGGGAGCTGATGGGATTCACGCGACCAAGCGGGGCAAGATCGTCTTCGCCAGGAAGCCGGTTAGACTTACAAGGAGGGCTTTAAACATGACTCAGCGGGGAAAGACGATGGAGTTTTGAGCAACAGAGAGGAGCCAGGGGCTGGTGATGTGTTGTGAAACAAGAGGGGAATACCTGAGGAATGCTGCAATGGAATTGGGGCTTGATCCTTGTCCAAAAAAGTGGTGCAGTCAACAGCCCAACGGAAGTGCCTCTGTACCAATGCATGCAGTATGCATAAGAAAGAGGAGCTGGAAACCACTGTGCAGCCGGAAAGCTAACAATGTAATCACCATAGTAGAAATGTGCTGGGACAACTCAAATGACTGGAGCTCTGCAATCAATGGCTATAAACTGGTCAGAAGGAAAGAGGGGCGGAGGTGGCCCTCTATGTCAACCAAAACTAAGAGGGATTTCCTGTACAGAGCTGTCTTTGAAAGACAGCGATGAACAGGTTGAGAGCTTATGGGTGAAAATTAGAGGCCAAATTGTTGCATTAAGAGTAAGAAATTTGGCAGAAAATATAGCCCCTTGCGTTCCAGCTGGTCCTGAGAGATCAGAGGGACTGGGTGAGGTTAGGCTTAATTTCCGATTACAACCAATTCAGCACTGTAAGTCTGGTTGCGTTCTCTAAGAACCTTTGCGAGCACAGATTCAGGAACAGAGTGGTTTTCTGAAGTTACAGAAATGGAGATTTGGAACTGCCGTTGAGAAATGCACTAGCTGTGATAGACCTCTAATAGCATTGTGCTAACCCATGCAATACTAATAATAGCAATGGCATGCAGAAGCTTCCCAAGAGGGCGGCCCCACTTGGGAGGAGGAGAAGAGAAGAGAACAGACTGGCAACTGTCCCCAACATCTTTTGGGAATTCCTGCTACCTAGCTGAAATTTCTACCCTCCTTATATACAGCCCAATCATCTCCTCCTTACGTATAGCGTGATCTAAGCCGAGAGCTGAGTGATATATCATCTATGTGGTCGCATGTACTTCAGTAAGCTTATTAGCATATGCATGAGTGTGCGTTTTAATACTTAAATGACCCTTAATCAGGCAAAGGTTACATTTTTGGCCTTGGTGTCCTTCAAAGTTCCGCTCTTAAGACTTCTTTCCATTTCATGCCGTTCATCAGAGCCAAAAGAGGGCTATCCTAGCTGCCCATGAACTCTTCCTTCGGCCATATTGTCCTTTCTTGACCTCAGCTATGTGGATCTCCATCAGTAAAGATAACGTGGAGGGTACACAGTTTAGGCCTTAACGCTTTCCTGGCCCATGGTCAGCATCCCACACAAGCTAACAAAGGAAACCTTGTGGTTGGTATCTACTATAGGCCACCTGATTAAGAGGATGAGGTCGACGTAAGAAATCAGGCAAGTTAGGCAAGAGATGAGCGTGGCTAACGGCCTTCTCTTCTGGTCGAGCTGAAGCACAAAGTGGAAGTGCATAGGTAGTGGAAGCAGGGACACGTATTCTGGGAAGAATCTAAAGACGCCGCCCAGGTCTGTAGGGATGGGATCAGAAAAACTAAGGCAAAGCTGCAGCTGAATTTGGCGGGGGATGTAAAGAATCATACGATGGGCTTCCATGGGTGCGTTGGTCAGAAAATAAGACTAAAGAAAGCGTACGCAACCCACGTGCCCGCCCCCCCCGCTGATAAAAAAGCCAGGAGGTCTAGTGGCCAGCAACATGGAGAAGGCTGTGGTACTCGGCGATTCATTTTCCTCTGTTTTCACTGGCACGGTTACCAGACCTCTTGAGACCCTGAACCTCAAGGCAGGGACTTGGGGAACAAAGTCCCTTCCATCATAGGAAACAATCTCTTTTGAGACCACCCAAGGAACCTGTGGATACACAAGTCCTGCACCAGGGGAGGCGGCACAACCCCATGCACCAGTACATGCTGGAGGCTGATCGGCCGGAAAGCAGCTTTGCAAAATAGGACAATGTGCTCTTGCCTCAAAGGCGGCCAAGGATATCCTTAGCCCGACATAGAGGAAAGCAGGGTTCATATATGTTACAAGACAGTTGTGTGGACCATTCAAGGTGCTCACTGTCCCCGGGGCTGCAGGGCACCACAGACCACCCTTGGGCAGCTTTGAGGGCACTGCCTACTTTTCTAAAAGACTCCTATCCAGCTTAACGCAAATCCTGCTCTCCTGAGCCCTCAAGCCAGCAGTGCCAAACGCACGCTTTGCATTTTATTTGCTTCCAGGAGACGTGCAGCCCAGAAATGTGTGCAAGGGAAGTGGGGCTTTCAGCAAACAATGTAGAGCAACTTCTGTTGTTTTTTCAAAATGTCCTGAGAAGTTAAAGGCAGGCCTGCCCTGGCCAAAGCAGTCATTTGACTGGAGGGAGCAGCAGCCAAAAGGCACGGGCACCTTTGGGGTGGGCTCGTTGCGGTAACAAAAACCAAGAAACAGTACTTGTAGCTACTACAGCCTCTTCTGCGACCTCGTAGTCCGCCCTCAGGGTCGCAGCACTACACGGGGCAGATCCCTCCGCGCCCCGCGGGCACCAGGTCGATGAGGGCGGACCCGCCAAGGGGGCGGGGAAAAGCGAAAACGACAGGCGAGACAGCAAATCGAGACGCGGGCCACGATCCGTCGGCCCAATGGGCGCCGCGGAGGGCCCGGCTTAGTGGAGGAAGTGGTCGGGGCGGACACGGGCGTTGTCCTTGGCTGGCGAGAGAGTGGGGGCGCTGGCCTCTGGCCCTTGGTGGCGCCGCTACTGTCTTCGGAAAGATTATCGGCAAGGCGTTTCTCGGGTATCGTCAGCGACGAGGACGAGGAGGTAGCCGCACCCTTGCTCTGTGCGCGGTTCCTCTTCCCTTCTCCCCTCTCCCCCTCCACCCGCGCTTGCGGGCATCTGAGCCGAGGACCCGGCGCGCGGTGCCCGGGCGCGCGGCCGGGTGCTGCTGCGGCTGGGTGCAGGGACGGGGGACGGACGGGGCCTCTCTGGGTTGTGGCGCTCTCTACTGCACCATCCCCTAAGCTTGTTCTGAGCCGCACCCCCACCCCTCCGGCTGCCGCGGGCGTACTGGGTTGCTGGTGTTGTCCGGACTCGCCTCGCATTCCACCCCCACCGTGTCGTGTGCGCGCGTAGAGAAGGACCTCTGACGGTAACTTGGCCTCAATGTGTCTCCTAACAGCATCGAAGAGGTTTCGCAGCTTCGCTGTGCTAGGCTTTGGTTCTGAACCCGCAAACTGGATTATTAGGGCAAGGAATTACGGCTTTCTCTAGTTAAAAACAAAACAAAACCACAAAGTGGTCATCCTGCAGGCTGCAACGGCTTTCCAGAACTTGTTTCTGTGGGGAAGTAAGACCGTGATAACAGCCGGCTTGCAAGGGTCACGAATGTTGGTGCTGGAAACTAGAGTGAGCTGCTGCTTAGCCCGGGGGGAAACCAATACAGCCGTTGCCTATGCGATGTTAACTTTAAGGTAATATCCCCTATGACTTAGTTATTAAGATGCTGAAAGTTAACAGTTAGGGATGCCTTCTGCTTTTAAAGGCAGAGCTTGCACGCAGTAATAGAAGACAGACTCGTCCTATGCACTTGCAGGCTTCCTGTCATAATGCGTGTGTTCGATACTTGAGCTCCCTGTCCTGTGGGAAACGAATGGGCGCTGCTCTTCCACTTCACTAAACTCTGATGATTCAGTTAAGCCATTTGTCTCCAGTCTCTGCATGGACCACATCCGATAGAAAAACTGCTTAGGAAACAATCAGCCCGAACTAAAACATACTGGAGGTTGTTAATTGCAAGTGGTGGCCTGGCTCCTTGCCCCATTGTCTTGCATGACGAATCCCACTTCTGGAGGGGGCTCTGTAAAGATGTCGTGTTTTGGGTATAGAAAGCATTATAATCATGCAAGAAAAATCAATGTTCTGGCTTGTGTTTGGGGTAATCTGGTAATCTGCTTCTGTAGGAGTTCAGCGGGGCAGATGGGTTTGCATAAGCTCTTACCTTTCTCTAAAGCTGGTTATGTTTTAACTGTTTAATCTTCCTCCAGTGCCGTACGTTCCGTGATCTTTTGCCCCTAGACGGGACGTTTTTCCTAGTCATGCCTAAGGAGCCAATTATCGAGTTGTCTGAAGCAGGAGATTCTGGTGAATCTGTAAGTACCGTGTGAGCTTTCTGTATGCTAAACTGTACCTGTAGATAGTTCTTCATTTACTAGACCCTTTGCCATTCCCCCCTTTCCCCCTTGATAGGGCACAGTAGGCTACTTTGGGTTTTCTGGCGCTCTCATCTTTTTGCCTCTAGCTTGTAATGGAGTTGAGCTTTTTGACTAAAAGCAGTGCTATCGAGCAGTGCTGGTCCCTGGGTATGTAGTTCTGGTGCAAAATGCAGTGTTGTTTTGGAGCGCAGTCTGGTGCCTATTGTCGTGGTTTAGAGTAAGAGTAGTAGAACTTCTAACATGCAGAAGAGCACCTGGGGTTTTGGCAGGCATGGGGCAAGGAAGGACAAAGCTGGTTGAGCGGTGCTGGACGTTTGGCTTTTAGCTATGAAAGCCATGTTGAAAGACTTTGTAAACCCACGCAAAAGGCAGCCTAAAGTTTATTTTCCACCAGGATTGGTTATGTTGCCTGAAGAGACAACGGGGGCTTTAACCCGGAGACAAAGTCAGCTTGTGTGGCTGTTTTGTAGTCCTTTGCTGTTTAGCTTGAGAAAAATTGCCTAGCTCTCTTTTGCCCCTATGGCGTGCATAATTGATCTTGGTAACTTTGCTTGGAACGCTTCAGTTGCCGATGGTCGGAATGCCATTAATTTGACATGCAATGGTTGAATTGCTAGGAATTGGCTAGCTGCTTTCTCTGGGTGGTTCTCTGCTCTCGTTCCTTCCCTTCCTGCCCTCTGCCCTCTTTATGTGTTCCTTTTTCTTTTTATTTTACTTATTTATGGGTTTGTACTTCCTTCTCCAGCTTCTTGAGCATGTAATGATTGTTGGCGAGATGTGTGTTGCTCACCTGGGCCTGACCAATGGATTCCGGATGGTTGTGGATGAACGGCCCGAGGGTGGGCAGTCTGTCTATCGCATACATCTACCTGTTCTGGGTGGCCGTCAGTTGGGCTGGCCTCCTGGCTAAGATTTTGGCACCGCAGGAGTTGCTGCACGTGTACAAATCGCCACTGAATGGATTTCATCTCTTGCCCATCGATCTAGCAGCTTTTGATGTGTAATTTTTTTTTTTTTTTGTTACCGTGTGTCTGTGGAAGGTAATAAAAGCTTTGAGCAGCAGTTGCACAATAAAGATTTGTCATGGGGATATCACCTCGGTCTTGCGCGTCTTACTGAGGGGAAGTAGTTCTGCAAGTTCAGACGGTGTCTCCCTGGAATGCAAGTATGTGGAATGTTTGAGCCAGATAACAGCATTTCAGAGATAGATAGCCATTGGCCTGTTTGTGTGAAGCTGGAAGCGCTTAGCAGTCTCTCTGGGTCTTGTAGGAAGCTAAGTCTTAGCTCTTTGGCAGTGGTATACCAACGTACAGAAAGGCCGTGTAGGCTGCTGCTAAAACTGTAGAAGATACTGGGTGTGAGGCTACATGCATGCTTTCCAAGGGTGGTTTCACCATGGTGCACTGTGTTGGAAGCATCCACCTCCTGTTGGACCTGGGTGTCCTGGTAACAGGAGTAGGGTGCCAGTTTAGCACTATGTGCATGTAAGCAAACTGTATTGTACCACCCTCTGTGTCATTCCTGATGAACTGCTGAGGATGGATCACTTGCAGTAGCTGCCTCCTGTACACCCAACACCTCAGGCTACAAGATGGGTGTTAAATGAGATAAGGGAGAAGAGGCAAACCTTCAAAGGCAGGGTGGTGTTTTTTTTCTTCTTCACACAAATGACTCAGTCCTGATAACTCTCCTCTGGGGAAGCACCAGCACTTTCCCACCCACCCCGTGGAGGGGGTGTCATCTTTGCTAATGGGCCATAATGGAGTCCATGGCACTAGGATAATAGGCAGCTGCAAGGACTTAGACCATCAAAGACTCCCAGAATATCCCATGACTCACAGTATGACATTCCTCCACTGTGAAACTCCCTGTCCTGGTGGAGGTACTGAGCATTCTCACCTGAACCGGAGCATATATATAATCTTTGGGTTTGGGGACTTGGGGCACCACCATTTGATGGATCCGGAGGAAGACCAGACTTTCAACAGTACTGTGCCCCTCACCTTACAAACAGTGTGCCAATTTATACTCCGACTTTGTGGGTTAAAACTGGTTTTCTCTGTATCATTGTATTTTTTGTAATCTCTAGTGAATTGTAACTCTGACCTGTAATCTCTCTTGAGGCAGTTGAATGGGATTCATTTCTCCTGCCGGTTTACTTTTAAACCAGCACATCTTTTGGCGCCCAATGTGAGGCTCGAGAGAAGTCGGAATTGCAGTTTTGTTCTAAAGCATTTGTGTATTGGGGTATAGCAACTTTCCTGATCATCATGTTTCTCGGTGTATTCACGTGCATGTTGTGCCCTGTTCGTATTTCTGCAGAGGAGGAAGTATTTGCCCATCATGATGCTCTCTTTACGATCAGGAGAGGAATCAAAACAGCTTTGCTGATTTACTGCGTTTATGGCATGATAACAGCAGAGGCAACGAGTTTCATTTGGAATGTGTATTCAGTCTTGTTTGCCTGTCCTAGTCTGGGCTGCTACCTCTGGGGCCTCATTAATAATGGCACCCAGCCTGATGCCTTAGAGTGGCTACCTGGAACAGAGGCTAGACAAGGTTAAGAGAATAAAAGTAGGTATTTATTAAAGGCCTTCAAAAGGTACACCTTGGGCAGTCAGAAGCCTCAGAGGCTACACCCAAGATGGACGATGGTCTTGCGTTTTTCAGACAGATATAAGTTTGGTCCATTTACGTATCAGGGGTTATTCCTCCAATTACAGCTTCAGGCAGTGAAGTCATATGCCCCCAGTTTGCTCCCCTGCCCCAATTCACTTTTGTTTATACTTTCCGGGGCCTGAGGCAGTAGGGTGTCCTTGGATCTCAGGCCTAGAGGGATTGTTTTGTCTGACTAAAATGTGGAGACAGTTAGCTAACACTTTATATGGAGTTCAGAGTTATGCACTAATGCAGTACAGGATTTGAAAACTATGAGGCATCAAGCCTGTGGGGTGAGGAGGAGAGAATGCTTTTTTCCAGCCCTTCAGGCCTGCTGTCACAGTTTTGGAGAACGTTGAGTTCCCTCTAGATGTTAAGGACAGCATGATCTTCTTGTTAGTTCTGCTAAGTTTTCTCTATTCGGCTTGCACTGTCTACACCATGCTTACAGAATCCCAGAATCACTAGGTTGGAAGAGACCTTCATGATCAAGTCCAACCCATGCCCCAAATGCCTTAACTAAACCACGGCACCACGTGCCATATCCAGTCTTTTATTGAACACGTCCGGGGATGGTGACTCCACCACCTCCCCAGGCAGGCCATTCCAATATTGTATCACTCTTTCTGTGAAAAACTTCTTCCTAATATCCAACCAATATTTCCCCTGTAGCAGCTTGAGACTGTGTCCTCTCGTTCTGACGTTTGTTGCCTGGAGAAAGAGACCGACCCCCACCTGACTACAACCACCTTTCAGGAAGTTGTAGAGAGCAATAAGGTCACCTCTGAGTCTTCTTTTCTCCCGGCTAAACAACCCCAGGTCCCTCATTTGTTCTTCATAGGACTTGTGTTCCAAGCGCCTCACCAGCCTTGTGTGTCTTCTCTGGATGCGCTCAAGCATCTCAACGTCCTTCCTAAACTGAGGGGCCCAGAACTGGACACAGTATTCAAGGTGCGGCCTCACCAGTGCCGAGTACAGGGGAAGAATGACCTCCCTGCTCCTGCTGGCCGCACTGTTCCCGATACAGGCCAGGATGCCGTTGGCCTTCTTGGCCACCAGGGCACACTGCTGACTCATGTTCAGTCTGTTGTCGACCAGTACCCCCAGGTCCTTTTCCGCCTGGGCACTGTCCAGCCACACCGTCCCCAGCCTGTAACGTTGCAGGGGGTTATTGTGGCCAAAATGCTGGACTCGGTGCTTGGACTTATTAAACTCCATCCCATTGGACTCTGCCCATCCATCCAACCGTTCTAGGTCTCTACGCAGAGCTCTTCTCCCTTCCAACAGATCAACACGTGCCCCCAACTTGGTGCTGTCTGCAGACTTACTAATGAAGGTTTCAATACCCTCATCCATGTCATCAATGAAGATATTGAACAAAACAGGTCCCAGCACAGACCCCTGAGGGACACCACTGGTAACCGGTCGCCAGCTGGCTGCAGCTCAGTTCACCACCACTCTCTGGGCCCGGCCATCCAGCCAGTTCCCAACCCAGCAAAGAGTGCTCCTGTCCAGGCCGTGGGCTGTCGACTTTTCCAGGAGTATGCTGTGGGAGACAGCATCAAAGGCCATGCTGAAGTCCAAATAGACAACATCCACAGCCTTTCCTGCATCCACCAGGCGGGTCACTTGGTCCTAAAAGGAGACCCGGTTGGTCAAACACAACCTACCCCTCCTAAACCCTTGCTGGCTGGGTCTAATACCCTGGCCATCCTGTAAGTGCTGCGCGATGGCACTTAATATAAGTTGCTCCATTATCTTACCTGGTGCTGAGGTCAGGCTGACCGGTCTATAATTACTAGGATCCTCCTTTCTACCCTTTTTGTGAATGGGTGTCACATTGGCCAGCTTCCAGTCATCTGGAACCTCATAAGTGAGCCAGGACCGTTGGTAAAAGATGGAGAGCGGCTTCGCAAGCTCATCTTAGAGTCAAGACAGAGGCTTCTAGGGGATTTTTTTGTATGGAGACCTGCCCTGGGAGCAGATCATCCTGAGTGGCACGGGATGTTGAAGGAGATGGCCCAGTGTTTGGAAGACTTCTCTCTTCCAATGATCTGGAAGTTCACTTCTGACCAACTGCAAGGGCCCTGTTAAAAGAATAAGTTATGTGAAGGGAAAAGGCTCTGCCAGCTCCAGAGATGGACAACTCACAGCAACATGCTGGGCCCTGGCCATTGCTTACCATACACTGCTTGGTATGGTACAACACTTTCAGGAGGAGGAGAAAAGAAACAAATCAACAGGAACCATGTCCGCACAAACCACGTCTGAGCCAGAGGGAAAAGGAAACAAATCAACAGGCACCGTATGCATGCCAAGCCATTGCTGGACCAGAAGGACAGCCTAAGATGGTAGCAGTCGCCCTTGTTCAGAAAAGAAAATCCGCATAGTGGATGACGAGGCAGAGGCAGGACCTTCACATCCAGCAGAAGAGACAGAGCCAGAAAACATCACTCGATCCCTATCCCCAGGCAAGCTGCGTGAGGTGCATAGAGAGTTCACACGCGAGGCAAACGGGTCCATATTGACCTTTCTGCTCTGAATCGGGGATGCCATGGTTAATGATACAATTCCAGATGGAAACGAAGCCAGGCAACTGGGATCCCTGTCCCGGGGTGTGGCCATTGACCAGGGGATCGGGAAAAGAGTGGAAACTCTGAGCCTCTGGCGATGACTGCTGTCAAGTGTGAGGGAAAGACAGCTTTGTAAGGAGGACCTCCATGTGCTGCGAGGACAGTGGAACGTGATGGAGCAAGGTGTCCGATGCCTGAGAGAATTAGCTGTGCTGGAGATCGTTTCTTCAGAGGACAAGGGATTCCCGAAAAGTCCAGGCGGTGTCCAATACGCATTGCAAATGTGTCTGAAATTTGCTCAGCTCGGGTCAGAAGTATATTCCTGTTACTTAGCGACGCTGCAATGGAGGGAGGGAGAAGATGAGGTGGGTGCATTGGTTAGTAAACTCAGCATTTACGAAGACACTGTCGCCGCCCCGTTACGGGCCCACGTCTCGCCCGTGGAAACGAAACTGGCTGGGCATGTCTGGAGCCTGGAACTGACGAGGGCTACCAGAAACCAAGAGAGGAGCTTAAGGAGGGAATCTTCTGCATCTCGCCAGGACAGACGAGAGTCTCTGCTATTAGGAGCAGGCGTCCCCCAGCTAAGGAGAGGGTGTACACTCCACGAGGGTATACTCCCGGCAGCATAGGAGTGATGATGTCATGTCCAGTCCTCTTGAAGGGACCTCCAGGTCGTATTTACAGGAAGGGAACAATGAGTACCATGACCAGAACTAGAGGGGCCCTGCCTCTAGCCAGGTAGAGGAGAGGGTCTATTGGACTGTGTTGATCCGATGGCCTGGCGCATCAGACCCAAAAAAGTGTAAGGCTTTAGTTGACACTGGCACACAGTGTACTTTGATGCCATTGAGAAATGTGGGGGCAGAATCCATCTCTATTTCTGGGGTGACAGGGGGATCCCAACAGCTGACTGGACTGGAAGCTGAAGTGAGCTTGACCAGGAAGGAATGGCACAAACACCCCATCGTGACTGGTCCAGAGGCCCTGTGTATCCTCGGCATAGATTACCTCAGGAGTGGGTATTTCAAAGACCCAAAAACACATCGCAAGGAGAGGCAAGGTAAAAAGTGCAGTAGCTGATTTGCAGCTGGCAGATGCCGCTCCGATGGGAGTTCGGAACCTCGCCAGGTGGCCTGGGCTGGCACCGAGAGGAGAGAGGCAAAGGGGGTGCTTCCCCTTTCAAAAAGATTCCTGCAAACTCACGGGGGTGGCAGCTGGTCTCAGTGCTAGTAGTGGTTGAGGTGCAGGCGGCGGACGGCTAGAATCTTCTCATCAGCAGTGGACACAGGTGGAGAAGGTAGCCAGAACTCAGTCACAGTGCTGAGTTGCAGCGCAGCAAAGTCCCGGGTCAGAGCGCACAACCTCCCACGGCACCATGCCGCAGACGGTTCGCAGATCCCCTGAGTGGAAGGGCCCACCCCCCCCAGCTAAAACTCCTCAACCAACCCCCACTGGAGAATTGTAGTATCCTAGACCAGCCCAGGTGTGAAGGGACCTTGAAAGATCATCTGGTGCAGGCTCTTGTGGGAAAGGGAGCCTAGATGAGATTATTTAGCACCCTGTCCAATCGCATCTGGAAAACGTCCAGCAATGGGGACTGATGCAACTTGTGCCCGTTGTCCCTTGTCTTCTCCATGTGGCTCCCTTGAAGTACTGGAATACTGTGTGGAGGTTCCCCCTGAGCCCAGGCAGGTGCCTAACATTTTGCAACTAATTCCTTTGTCGTTGCTAGCCTTCACGCAGCCGCTAGCTGCTTTTAGATGTTCCTCCACAGCTTTTGGATCATGCTGAGCCCATGTGTCCGAGTATTTAGGACTTAGGCTTATTCCCTGCTTCTGAAAGTATTCAGTGATATCTCTTGCCATCCCTCCGACTACGCCAATTGGTGCAAATGGGAGTTTTAGGTTGCCTTAAGAATCGCCAGAAAAGGTATCAGCAAAAGCAGGTTCTCCAGCCCTTTGAGCATCTTCATGGCCCTCCTTGGGACGCTCTCCTGTCTGTCCGCCTCTTTTAATAGAATTCTGGGGACCAGAACTGCACACAGAGTGTGGCCTGCAGGCATGGCCTCTGTGAGAAGAGGCCAAGGTCTTCTCTGTGCTAGACACAGCTAGTTTTCACCAGCTAGGCAGCAGCCTTCCCTGAGAGCCAAAGCTGAGCAACTCAGCAACGCTGGTGGCACCTTTGTGTAAGCATATTTAGGAAAGGGTAAAGCGCTGTCTGGGGCAGGTATTTCCCTGCTGCCCTTAGATCTGGCAGGTGGCTATGTCCTGCAGGAATTTTTCGTCTTATTTTCTCCTCCTGTCCTACTGAGGAGGGGTGGTGAGAGAACAGGTGTTTGAGCCCCTGGCAGCCAGCCAAGGTCTGACCTCATAAAGCCTACAAGGCATATTCTTCCTTGTAGAAGGGGGTTGGTGGCTTAGAGATTTTAGGAACAGGAAAATTAATTAGGCACTGAATGTTGGTTTGGGTGAAGGGCAGGTACCAATCCGTCTTCTATAACTGCAATTTCAGCAGCAAAGGACAGCTTGAGAATCAGGCCCCAATGATGCTGGTTTGGGTGTTGCTAAGATGGAGTTCATTTCCCCATAGCAGCTCTCACAGTGCCGTGTGTCACGTGAAAAAGGGAGGAGGCTTCCTTGACCCTTGGTGTGGGGAGATTTACTCAGTCTTTAGTGGTTAATTTGTCTGTGTTTCAGGAAAGTTGAGACCGTTGTGCCCGACCAGTCTGTCAGCATCCCATTGGGGGGCTCCTTCACTGAGCAGTCCTACTGGATCAGAGGGTGGTTCAAGTGACTTAGGGAAACACACCAACAGCGTAAGGGAGACCCCTCAGCAGGTCTTCCCCTTTACCCATTGTGTTACCTGCTGCTGCTGCCGACTGGTAGCGTTCGCCAAGGGTTCACGCTAACAGTTTATGGAATAACGCTCTTTATTAATATAAATTGTGACAGGTTAAGGTTCGAAGATTGTTGGTGATAGTGTCTGACTGCAAAAATATATTTGAAGGAATATACAGACAAGCTCTAATCCCCGATAAAATGTTCAGCATGCATAGAGTATGATTCCTATCCAATAGGCATCTCTATGGGGGAGAAGACAGGTTTAGCCCATCAACTGATCCCAGTGGCTACGATGGCGCCTTCCCTAATTTTCCCCATTCTCAACTTATTTTTATACCATTTCTGTGTGTTTAGGTGGAGCTTGAGTGACTCTAGTCATGCATACCTTTGTTACTGATTAATGTAAAATTCTCTTGCTTTGCTTTTAAAGATACAGTCAAGAAGAATATAGAGCACACGCCCAGTGAGGGATGGTTGCACTTTGGAGGTGGGTAACTTTGGGATGGAGGTGTGCGTTAATATTATTATTAGGCTTTAATGAAGCAAGTTCATCTAAGGAGAGTGATTTCACCACAGTTGCTGGCTCAGCAGTAAGACATCTTCCCCTATCTCCCTTGGTTGACAGGTGGTATGCTGTTTATCAGCTGCAAAGTACCATCGAGTTCCCTTCCCTGCAAGGATTTCTGCAGAGCCTGGCCTTCGCTCCGCTCCACCCTCCGTTCCATCCCTCTTAGCAGGTGTTTGTGTGGGGGGGGGGGGGTATCATCACGGAATAGGTTCCAAGTCATGCCAACTGCATTCCACCCAGGGAGCAGCAACTGTGATTTACCCTGTAATTCCCGTACTGTTCTAACTCCTGTGAGGATGCTAATATAACTCCTAAGTTTCCTCTAATTGAATCCCCAGTTACCGGTCCGCAGGGTAACCGGTCATTTTCCCACACCGTGCTTTGCACCGGTAGCTCGAAAGGTGTTGATAGCACACCAGTGTTTTGGCTACTGCTGCGCAATATTGGCACAGCATCAGTGCTGTCTCTCCAACATTCTGCCCCAGCATCAGTAGGCTGGGGGTGGGCAAGATCCTGGGAGGAGACACAACCAGGTCAGCTGACCCAAACTGGCCAGAGGGATATTCCATACCGTATGACATCAGCCCAGCAATAAAAGCTGGGTAAAGGAGGAGGAAAGGGGGGCATTTCTTATTTACAGTGTTTACCTTCCAGAGAAACTGCTACGTGTGCGGAAGCCCTGCTTCCCGGGAAGTGGCTAGGCGGTGCTTGCTGATCAAAACTAGGCAATAAGGTGTTTTTTTTTTTTCCCCTCTCCTTGCTCATGCTCATACTTTTAGTTTTGCTTGAGTAAACTGCCTTATCTCAATCTGCAAGTGGTATTTCATCTCTCCTGTCCAGCTGGGAAGGGGAAGCGACAGGGTTGTTTGCTGAACACCTGGCGTCTTTCCCAGATAAACCCACATCAGTCCTTTTGGGTTCCTAACGTGAGCTGAGACAATGGCAGTTATATATCTTGCATGGCATAGTAATAGCAGTTACTGAGTAGCAAGCTCCTGTGTGGGACATGGAGTTTGTGAGGTACGCTGCTTATCTCTTTGTTTTGTTCAGTTTGGGAAGATGTTAATACAAACAGTGTCTCTGTGCTTTGCTGTGACATTGATGGCTTTGTTGTGCTGGGGGAGCTATTTTCTGGGGACAATGAGGGAATCCCTCTCCCTATCGGGGATTGATGTGTATTGTTTTAGAATGCAGGCTCCCGTGTTCCTTGTTCTCCCTCATGTAAGCTGTTGAATGCTATTAATACTATTAACTGCTACTGTTGGCATACTATGGGGTTTATGGAATCTGGTGTCATCCTGCTGTAAGACAAAACAAACTGTAGGTGAGGAGATATTGAAATGTGCCCTGAAGCGACTGGTCCCTGGATGGCAGTGTGTGTGGTAGGATTTGGGCAGGCTCCTAGAGTGGTTATCACCTCCCCTTGCCTGGGACTTTTCACCTAAACAGACAGTAAGCCCTGGCGAACTGACGCGTCACCTGATAGAAGGGTGCCTTACCTACCCTGATGAAACCCAGAAGCTTCTCGCCCTGTACGGGGGCCTGGCCTATGCCTGTTGAGCCACAGTTCAGTGCTGTCAGAGGAGTGTGGCTGAGGCAGGGACCCGACATGCTTTGGAGGACGCTATGGCTGAGATAGGGACCCAAACAACAACGACTACATTAATTGCCCCCCAGAAGTGTCAAAGAAAAGGGGAATAAGGAGAGCCAAGGAGCGATCAGCAAGACTCACTCACCTTTTAGTAGTCCCATGTGGCCAGTGCAAAAGTCTGATGGAGGGTGGAGGTTAACAGTAGACCATCGTGGCCTGAATGAAGTAACGCCCCCACTGAGTGCTCCTGTACCGCACATGTTAGAGCTCTAGTGTGAGCTGGAGTCAAAAGCAGCCAGGTGTTGTGCTGCACTTGGCATTGTCAATGCATTTTTCTCAATTCCTTTGGCAGCAGAGTGCAGACCACAGTTTGCTTTCATGTGGTGGGGTGTCCAATACACCAGGAATCGACTGCCCCGGGGGTGGAAACACAGCCCTACCATCTCTCATGGACTGATCCAAAGCGTACTGGAAATGGGCGATGCCCCCGAACGTCTGCAATGCGTTCACGACATCTTTGTGTGGGGCAATGAGGCTGAAGAAGTGTTTGAGAAGGGAAAAAGAATAGTTCAGAAAGTTCTGAAAGCTGGGTTTGCCATAAAGAAAAGCAAGGTCAAGGGACCTGCACGGGGCATCCAGTTCTTGGGCGTCAAATGGCAGGATGGCCGCTGTCATGTGCCTATGGATGGGGTTAAGAAGATAGCAACTATGTCTTCACCAGCTAAGAAGATGGAAACACCGGCTTTCGTAGGTCACCCGGGGGTTTGGAGAATGCCTATTCCAGGTTATAGTCAGCTTGTGAGGCCCCTCTGTCGAGTGACCCGGAAGAAGAACCATTCTGAATGGGGCCTTGAGCAACAACAGGCCTTTGGGCAGATCAAAGAGGAAATAGCTTGGGCGGTAGCTCTTGAGCCAGTTCAGATTGGACCAACCCTGCAAAATATACTCTACACTGCAGCTGGGTAGCATGGTCTCACTTGGAGCCTGTGGCAAAGAACATCAAGAGAAACCCGAGGTCGACCATTAGGGTTTTGGAGCTGGGGTTATTGAGGATCAGAAGGCCCACTACACTCCAGCTGAAAAAGAAATATTAGCAGCATATGAGAGGGTTTGAGCATCCTCAAATGTTTTTGGGAAGGAAGCCCATCTCTTCTTGGCCCTGCAATTTCCTGTGCTACACTAGATGTTCAAAGGAAGCATCCCTTTGACACATTGTGCAAACAGTGCTACTTGGAGTAAGTGGGTGGGTAGCACTGATCACACAACGAGCTCGACTGGGGAAACCCAATAGCCCGAGAATCCATGAAGAAAGGCAGAGATTTTGGAGAATTTCTTTGAAAAGTCACTCGCGCTCAAGAAGCACCACCATATAATGAGTTATCAGAAGATGAAAGAGGCCATGCTCTCTTTACTGATGGATCCTGCCTTGTGGTAGAAACCATCAGAGGTGGAAAGCTGCTGTGTGGAGTCCCACACTACGGGTCGTTGAGGTTGCTGAAGGAGAAGAGAAGTGGCCTGTACTGTGTCTCTATAGTGACTCCTGGATGGTGGCTAATGCCCCATGAAGGTGGCTACAGCAATGGAAGAAGACCAATTGGCAATGCAAGGGTAAACCCATTTGGGCTGCTGCGTTGTGGCAGGACATGACTGCACGGATAGAAAACATGTCTCTGAAGGAATGTCACCTAGATGTTTACGCGCCCAAATGCCATGCCACTGAGGAACATCACAACGATGAACAGCTAGATAAGGCTGCCAAAATGGAAATAGCTCAGGTAGACTTAGACTGGGAGCAGAAGTGTGAACTATTTACAGCCCGATGGGCCCACGAAACATCAGGACATCTAGGAAATGATGCAACCTACAGATGAGCTTGCGATCGAGGGGTGGATCTGGTCACAGAGGCTATCATACAGGTCACCCATGAATGTGAAACATGTGCTGCAATCAAGTGAGCCACACGAGTACAATCTCCTTGGAATAGATGGCCAAGCTGGATTTTACAGATGGTGAGGCCTGGCAAATTGACCATACTGGACCACTGCTATGGACACACCAAGGCAAGAGCTTACATACTCATCATGGTAGAGGCAACTACTAGTTGGCTGGAAAAATACCCTCCAAGCCATGCTATTGCTTGAAACACCATCTTGGGCCGTGAGGGACACATTTTGTGGTGTCGTGGTATCCCAGAAAGAATGGAATCAATGAGGCTTGTTTTTGAAATAACCTCCTAAACTCTTGAGCAAAGAAACATGTGGATATATCGCACCCCTTATCACCCACAAGCCTCTGGAAAGATTGAGAGGTATGATGGACTGTCAAGAGGGTTAGGCAATCAGGCATGGAAGCCTTGGGAGGCAAATGTAGCAGAAGCCACTTGGCTGGTTAACACCAGAAGATCTGCTAACCGCGCTGGTCCTGCCCAAACAAAACCACTACATACTGTGGGAGGAGATAAGGTCCCCATACTACACACAGGGAAGTGGTGACTGGGGAAGCTGGTACGGAATGCTCCTCCCATGGGAAAAGGCAAACCTATTAATGGGATTGCTTTTGCCCGAAGACCAGGGTATACTTGGTGGGTAATGCAGAAGGATGGGGAGACCTGGTGTGTGCCTCAAGGAGATTTAACCTTGGGGAAAAATAATGAGTGTAAATTGTGTGTTGCACGGAGTAAAGTAGCAGGAGTGACGTGAACCGACAATGAGTGAATTTTACGAGGAGCGAGGAGAGTGCGACGATAGCCCAAGCAGGGCCGGTGTCGGTGCCGAACAATCGCGTGTGTCGCTTCTGTCCCGAGCACCCATCTTGATGAAATGGAGCCCAAGCCACAGCCTGTTTATAAACATCCGGAGGGGTGGAGGAAACCCATGGAATGGGAAAATAATATCTGTCTTTGAGAGGAAGGGGGACGGTAGTTAATGAAAATGTACACGTGTGTTGGGCATAAAGATAGTTTAAGCATGAAGTTTAAGTTGTAAGCGATGGCAAGAAGGGATTTCAGTCATGACAGATAAATACGACGGAATAATTAGAAGACAGATATTTATTTATTTATTTATTTATTTATTTATATTTCTGTGGCATCTGAGTACGATGCAAATGGTGTGAAGTTAGAGGTGGAGATTGTCCTGGGTGTGGCTGAGATGGAGTTAGTTTTCCGCATTGCGGCCATCAGTGCCATGCTTTGCATTGGTCACTAGAAAGGTGTTGATAACACCGCAGTGTTTTGGCTACTGCTGGGCAGTGTTGGCACAGCATCAGTGCTGTCTCTCCAACATTCTGTCCCTCATCAGTAGGCTGGGGGTGAGCAAGATCCTGGGAGGAGACACCACTAGACCAGGTGACCCAAACTGGCCAGAGGGCTATTCTGTACCATATGATTTCAGCTCGGAAATAAAAGCTAAGTTAAGGAGGGGGAAGGGGGCACATTCGTTATTTACAACGTTTGCCTTTCAGAGCAACCCTTAGGCATTCTGAAGCCCTACCTCTTGGAAAGTGGTCGGAGAATGCTTGCTGATGGGAACTAGAGGATATAATTATTTGGTTTTCCTGTTTGCTTTTTCGTGCGAAAACTTTCTCTTTTCCTTTAGTAAACTGCCTTATCTCACCCTGTGAGTTGTTTTCCATCTTATTTTCTCTCTGTGTCAAGCTGAGAAGGGGGAGTGATAGAGTGGCTCTGTGGGCACCTGGCATCCAGCCAAGGTCAACCCACCAGCGATGCTTTTGATGCCGTCCAGGTGTTGTAGGATAAGGGCACTGAATTGGCTGTGGAGCTGGTGCTTGCAGCGGTGTTCTGGGTTCTATGAGCATGGAACCCTGTTTTTGGATCAGCATCTGCTTGGGAAAGCGGAGCTCCACCTCACTAAGCGGAGTAACAGCATTTTTGCCAGTAGGAGAGCTGACCTCATTAGGAGGGCTTTAAACTGAAAGCGAGGTGTCGTGGCAGGGCGTCCCCGAACTGGTAATAATTAGCATTGACTCCATGATTCACAGAAGGCTTATCAATCTCTTTATTTTGTGTATATATATATATATATATATATATATATCATTATTAGGAAACCCATTGCTTTTATAGACAGTTACGATACACCTGGACCTAATTGGTCCTCCAATCCAAACACCATCACCATTGGCTAGTTAAGAAACCACCCCTTGGCAAGCAAATCTCCATAACACATTCCACATGTTCACAATAACAGGTGCAGCAAGTGAAGATAAGAATTGTTCCTCATTCTTTTCTCTGATCTTCTCACAGCCTTCCTCAGAAAGGCCTGGGAAAGTTTAGTGTTGCTCTCTGTGGCCAGAGAGCTGCTGCCACAGTGAGGGTGCGAGGAGGGAGAGGCAGAGAATAATCAGCAGCCCTGTGCGGGAGTGATGGACAGGGTCAATGAACAAAGGGCAGGGCGAGAGGTCCAGTACCTGGAAGTCCCCCTTAGAACCCGAAGGCAGCGGTGGATGTCATAGCTGCAAGTGTGCCCAGCAGAAAGATCTCATTGGACGAGTAAGTTTTAAAAGAGGAGATTGACAGGAAGCAGGGAATCCAGGTACACGGACAGGAGTTCGATGCCAGGTATTGTACGCTGTCCCAGGCTGAGCGACGGCCTGCCTTCAGCGTGCACAAAAGGAAGGTAAGCCAGAGTGTAACCTCAGGGTGACTGACACAAGTGACTCCTGAGATGAAGGAGACCGGATGCATTTCTGTGCTCAGGGTAGAAGGAAGAACCCTCCCCCATCTCCTGAAGTGCCCCTACATAACAGACAGGATGCTCCTGGTTTGGAGACTGAAGAGCACATGAGTAATGGACAGGAGCCAGGACAAAGGCAACCATGCAAAGCTGACCTAACCACCTGCCCACGTTAGAACCAGTGCAACCAGAGAAGCACATAAAGGTATTAGTAATTGGAGACTTCCTCCCGAGAAACACAGAGACACCCATTTCCCACCCAGACGATTTCTCTAGAGAGCTCTGCTGCCTCTGCTGCCAGGAGCTCGCATTCATGGTGTCACTGAGAGGCTGCCTAGGCTGGTGAACCTTACAGATTATCACCTGCTCCTACTCTTCTCTGTAGCGTCAGATAAGGCAATTTAGAACCCCCCCAGGAGTCTATTATGTCTGTAGGAGCGATGCTAAAAGGATGGGGAGCACAGGTGATGGTCGCCTCTATTGGTGTCCGGTCTGAGGAAGGGGTCCAGGAAGGAGGAGACGGACTGAACAGCTGAATGCCAGGCTACGTAGCTGGTGTCCTACTCAAGGTTTTGGCTTCTATGATCATGGATCTACCTTTAAGAAGCCAGGTCTGTTGGGAGCTGATGGGATTCACGCGACCAAGCGGGGCAAGATCGTCTTCGCCAGGAAGCCGGTTAGACTTACAAGGAGGGCTTTAAACATGACTCAGCGGGGAAAGACGATGGAGTTTTGAGCAACAGAGAGGAGCCAGGGGCTGGTGATGTGTTGTGAAACAAGAGGGGAATACCTGAGGAATGCTGCAATGGAATTGGGGCTTGATCCTTGTCCAAAAAAGTGGTGCAGTCAACAGCCCAACGGAAGTGCCTCTGTACCAATGCATGCAGTATGCATAAGAAAGAGGAGCTGGAAACCACTGTGCAGCCGGAAAGCTAACAATGTAATCACCATAGTAGAAATGTGCTGGGACAACTCAAATGACTGGAGCTCTGCAATCAATGGCTATAAACTGGTCAGAAGGAAAGAGGGGCGGAGGTGGCCCTCTATGTCAACCAAAACTAAGAGGGATTTCCTGTACAGAGCTGTCTTTGAAAGACAGCGATGAACAGGTTGAGAGCTTATGGGTGAAAATTAGAGGCCAAATTGTTGCATTAAGAGTAAGAAATTTGGCAGAAAATATAGCCCCTTGCGTTCCAGCTGGTCCTGAGAGATCAGAGGGACTGGGTGAGGTTAGGCTTAATTTCCGATTACAACCAATTCAGCACTGTAAGTCTGGTTGCGTTCTCTAAGAACCTTTGCGAGCACAGATTCAGGAACAGAGTGGTTTTCTGAAGTTACAGAAATGGAGATTTGGAACTGCCGTTGAGAAATGCACTAGCTGTGATAGACCTCTAATAGCATTGTGCTAACCCATGCAATACTAATAACAGCAATGGCATGCAGAAGCTTCCCAAGAGGGCGGCCCCACTTGGGAGGAGGAGAAGAGAAGAGAAGAGAAGAGAAGAGAAGAGAAGAGAAGAGAAGAGAAGAGAAGAGAAGAGAAGAGAAGAGAAGAGAAGAGAAGAGAAGAGAAGAGAAGAGAAGAGAAGAGAGGAGAGAGAAGAGAAGAGAAGAGAAGAGAAGAGAAGAGAAGAGAAGAGAAGAGAAGAGAAGAGAAGAGAAGAGAAGAGAAGAGAAGAGAAGAGAAGAGAAGAGACTGGCAACTGTCCCCAACATCTTTTGGGAATTCCTGCTACCTAGCTGAAATTTCTACCCTCCTTATATACAGCCCAATCATCTCCTCCTTACGTATAGCGTGATCTAAGCCGAGAGCTGAGTGATATATCATCTATGTGGTCGCATGTACTTCAGTAAGCTTATTAGCATATGCATGAGTGTGCGTTTTAATACTTAAATGACCCTTAATCAGGCAAAGGTTACATTTTTGGCCTTGGTGTCCTTCAAAGTTCCGCTCTTAAGACTTCTTTCCATTTCATGCCGTTCATCAGAGCCAAAAGAGGGCTATCCTAGCTGCCCATGAACTCTTCCTTCGGCCATATTGTCCTTTCTTGACCTCAGCTATGTGGATCTCCATCAGTAAAGATAACGTGGAGGGTACACAGTTTAGGCCTTAACGCTTTCCTGGCCCATGGTCAGCATCCCACACAAGCTAACAAAGGAAACCTTGTGGTTGGTATCTACTATAGGCCACCTGATTAAGAGGATGAGGTCGACGTAAGAAATCAGGCAAGTTAGGCAAGAGATGAGCGTGGCTAACGGCCTTCTCTTCTGGTCGAGCTGAAGCACAAAGTGAAAGTGCATAGGTAGTGGAAGCAGGGACACGTATTCTGGGAAGAATCTAAAGACGCCGCCCAGGTCTGTAGGGATGGGATCAGAAAAACTAAGGCAAAGCTGCAGCTGAATTTGGCGGGGGATGTAAAGAATCATACGATGGGCTTCCATGGGTGCGTTGGTCAGAAAATAAGACTAAAGAAAGCGTACGCAACCCACGTGCCCGCCCCCCCCGCTGATAAAAAAGCCAGGAGGTCTAGTGGCCAGCAACATGGAGAAGGCTGTGGTACTCGGCGATTCATTTTCCTCTGTTTTCACTGGCACGGTTACCAGACCTCTTGAGACCCTGAACCTCAAGGCAGGGACTTGGGGAACAAAGTCCCTTCCATCATAGGAAACAATCTCTTTTGAGACCACCCAAGGAACCTGTGGATACACAAGTCCTGCACCAGGGGAGGCGGCACAACCCCATGCACCAGTACATGCTGGAGGCTGATCGGCCGGAAAGCAGCTTTGCAAAATAGGACAATGTGCTCTTGCCTCAAAGGCGGCCAAGGATATCCTTAGCCCGACATAGAGGAAAGCAGGGTTCATATATGTTACAAGACAGTTGTGTGGACCATTCAAGGTGCTCACTGTCCCCGGGGCTGCAGGGCACCACAGACCACCCTTGGGCAGCTTTGAGGGCACTGCCTACTTTTCTAAAAGCCTCCTATCCAGCTTAACGCAAATCCTACTCTCCTGAGCCCTCAAGCCAGCAGTGCCAAACGCACGCTTTGCATTTTATTTGCTTCCAGGAGACGTGCAGCCCAGAAATGTGTGCAAGGGAAGTGGGGCTTTCAGCAAACAATGTAGAGCAACTTCTGTTGTTTTTCCAAAATGTCCTGAGAAGTTAAAGGCAGGCCTGCCCTGGCCAAAGCAGTCATTTGACTGGAGGGAGCAGCAGCCAAAAGGCACGGGCACCTTTGGGGTGGGCTCGTTGCGGTAACAAAACCCAAGAAACAGTACTTGTAGCTACTACAGCCTCTTCTGCGACCTCGTAGTCCGCCCTCAGGGTCGCAGCACTACACGGGGCAGATCCCTCCGCGCCCCGCGGGCACCAGGTCGATGAGGGCGGACCCGCCAAGGGGGCGGGGAAAAGCGAAAACGACAGGCGAGACAGCAAATCGAGACGCGGGCCACGATCCGTCGGCCCAATGGGCGCCGCGGAGGGCCCGGCTTAGTGGAGGAAGTGGTCGGGGCGGGCACGGGCGTTGTCCTTGGCTGGCGAGAGAGTGGGGGCGCTGGCCTCTGGCCCTTGGTGGCGCCGCTACTGTCTTCGGAAAGATTATCGGCAAGGCGTTTCTCGGGTATCGTCAGCGACGAGGACGAGGAGGTAGCCGCACCCTTGCTCTGTGCGCGGTTCCTCTTCCCTTCTCCCCTCTCCCCCTCCACCCGCGCTTGCGGGCATCTGAGCCGAGGACCCGGCGCGCGGTGCCCGGGCGCGCGGCTGGGTGCTGCTGCGGCTGGGTGCAGGGACGGGGGACGGACGGGGCCTCTCTGGGTTGTGGCGCTCTCTACTGCACCATCCCCTAAGCTTGTTCTGAGCCGCACCCCCACCCCTCCGGCTGCCGCGGGCGTACTGGGTTGCTGGTGTTGTCCGGACTCGCCTCGCATTCCACCCCCACCGTGTCGTGTGCGCGCGTAGAGAAGGACCTCTGACGGTAACTTGGCCTCAATGTGTCTCCTAACAGCATCGAAGAGGTTTCGCAGCTTCGCTGTGCTAGGCTTTGGTTCTGAACCCGCAAACTGGATTATTAGGGCAAGGAATTACGGCTTTCTCTAGTTAAAAACAAAACAAAACCACAAAGTGGTCATCCTGCAGGCTGCAACGGCTTTCCAGAACTTGTTTCTGTGGGGAAGTAAGACCGTGATAACAGCCGGCTTGCAAGGGTCACGAATGTTGGTGCTGGAAACTAGAGTGAGCTGCTGCTTAGCCCGGGGGGAAACCAATACAGCCGTTGCCTATGCGATGTTAACTTTAAGGTAATATCCCCTATGACTTAGTTATTAAGATGCTGAAAGTTAACAGTTAGGGATGCCTTCTGCTTTTAAAGGCAGAGCTTGCACGCAGTAATAGAAGACAGACTCGTCCTATGCACTTGCAGGCTTCCTGTCATAATGCGTGTGTTCGATACTTGAGCTCCCTGTCCTGTGGGAAACGAATGGGCGCTGCTCTTCCACTTCACTAAACTCTGATGATTCAGTTAAGCCATTTGTCTCCAGTCTCTGCATGGACCACATCCGATAGAAAAACTGCTTAGGAAACAATCAGCCCGAACTAAAACATACTGGAGGTTGTTAATTGCAAGTGGTGGCCTGGCTCCTTGCCCCATTGTCTTGCATGACGAATCCCACTTCTGGAGGGGGCTCTGTAAAGATGTCGTGTTTTGGGTATAGAAAGCATTATAATCATGCAAGAAAAATCAATGTTCTGGCTTGTGTTTGGGGTAATCTGGTAATCTGCTTCTGTAGGAGTTCAGCGGGGCAGATGGGTTTGCATAAGCTCTTACCTTTCTCTAAAGCTGGTTATGTTTTAACTGTTTAATCTTCCTCCAGTGCCGTACGTTCCGTGATCTTTTGCCCCTAGACGGGACGTTTTCCCTAGTCATGCCTAAGGAGCCAATTATCGAGTTGTCTGAAGCAGGAGATTCTGGTGAATCTGTAAGTACCGTGTGAGCTTTCTGTATGCTAAACTGTACCTGTAGATAGTTCTTCATTTACTAGACCCTTTGCCATTCCCCTCTTTCCCCCTTGATAGGGCACAGTAGGCTACTTTGGGTTTTCTGGCGCTCTCATCTTTTTGCCTCTAGCTTGTAATGGAGTTGAGCTTTTTGACTAAAAGCAGTGCTATCAAGCAGTGCTGGTCCCTGGGTATGTAGTTCTGGTGCAAAATGCAGTGTTGTTTTGGAGCGCAGTCTGGTGCCTATTGTCGTGGTTTAGAGTAAGAGTAGTAGAACTTCTAACATGCAGAAGAGCACCTGGGGTTTTGGCAGGCATGGGGCAAGGAAGGACAAAGCTGGTTGAGCGGTGCTGGACGTTTGGCTTTTAGCTATGAAAGCCATGTTGAAAGACTTTGTAAACCCACGCAAAAGGCAGCCTAAAGTTTATTTTCCACCAGGATTGGTTATGTTGCCTGAAGAGACAACGGGGGCTTTAACCCGGAGACAAAGTCAGCTTGTGTGGCTGTTTTGTAGTCCTTTGCTGTTTAGCTTGAGAAAAATTGCCTAGCTCTCTTTTGCCCCTATGGCGTGCATAATTGATCTTGGTAACTTTGCTTGGAACGCTTCAGTTGCCGATGGTCGGAATGCCATTAATTTGACATGCAATGGTTGAATTGCTAGGAATTGGCTAGCTGCTTTCTCTGAGTGGTTCTCTGCTCTCGTTCCTTCCCTTCCTGCCCTCTGCCCTCTTTATGTGTTCCTTTTTCTTTTTATTTTACTTATTTATGGGTTTGTACTTCCTTCTCCAGCTTCTTGAGCATGTAATGATTGTTGGCGAGATGTGTGTTGCTTACCTGGGCCTGACCAATGGATTCCGGATGGTTGTGGATGAAGGGCCCGAGGGTGGGCAGTCTGTCTATCGCATACATCTACCTGTTCTGGGTGGCCGTCAGTTGGGCTGGCCTCCTGGCTAAGATTTTGGCACCGCAGGAGTTGCTGCACGTGTACAAATCGCCACTGAATGGATTTCATCTCTTGCCCATCGATCTAGCAGCTTTTGATGTGTAATTTTTTTTTTTTTTTTTTTTGTTGCCGTGTGTCTGTGGAAGGTAATAAAAGCTTTGAGCAGCAGTTGCACAATAAAGATTTGTCATGGGGATATCACCTCGGTCTTGCGCGTCTTACTGAGGGGAAGTAGTTCTGCAAGTTCAGACGGTGTCTCCCTGGAATGCAAGTATGTGGAATGTTTGAGCCAGATAACAGCATTTCAGAGATAGATAGCCATTGGCCTGTTTGTGTGAAGCTGGAAGCGCTTAGCAGTCTCTCTGGGTCTTGTAGGAAGCTAAGTCTTAGCTCTTTGGCAGTGGTACACCAACGTACAGAAAGGCCGTGTAGGCTGCTGCTAAAACTGTAGAAGATACTGGGTGTGAGGCTACATGCATGCTTTCTAAGGGTGGTTTCACCATGGTGCACTGTGTTGGAAGCATCCACCTCCTGTTGGACCTGGGTGTCCTGGTAACAGGAGTAGGGTGCCAGTTTAGCACTATGTGCATGTAAGCAAACTGTATTGTACCACCCTCTGTGTCATTCCTGATGAACTGCTGAGGATGGATCACTTGCAGTAGCTGCCTCCTGTACACCCAACACCTCAGGCTACAAGATGGGTGTTAAATGAGATAAGGGAGAAGAGGCAAACCTTCAAAGGCAGGGTGGTGTTTTTTTTCTTCTTCACACAAATGACTCAGTCCTGATAACTCTCCTCTGGGGAAGCACCAGCACTTTCCCACCCACCCCGTGGAGGGGGTGTCATCTTTGCTAATGGGCCATAATGGAGTCCATGGCACTAGGATAATAGGCAGCTGCAAGGACTTAGACCATCAAAGACTCCCAGAATATCCCATGACTCACAGTATGACATTCCTCCACTGTGAAACTCCCTGTCCTGGTGGAGGTACTGAGCATTCTCACCTGAACCGGAGCATATATATAATCTTTGGGTTTGGGGACTTGGGGCACCACCATTTGATGGATCCGGAGGAAGACCAGACTTTCAACAGTACTGTGCCCCTCACCTTACAAACAGTGTGCCAATTTATACTCCGACTTTGTGGGTTAAAACCGGTTTTCTCTGTATCATTGTATTTTTTGTAATCTCTAGTGAATTGTAACTCTGACCTGTAATCTCTCTTGAGGCAGTTGAATGGGATTCATTTCTCCTGCCGGTTTACTTTTAAACCAGCACATCTTTTGGCGCCCAATGTGAGGCTCGAGAGAAGTCGGAATTGCAGTTTTGTTCTAAAGCATTTGTGTATTGGGGTATAGCAACTTTCCTGATCATCATGTTTCTCGGTGTATTCACGTGCATGTTGTGCCCTGTTCGTATTTCTGCAGAGGAGGAAGTATTTGCCCATCATGATGCTCTCTTTACGATCAGGAGAGGAATCAAAACAGCTTTGCTGATTTACTGCGTTTATGGCATGATAACAGCAGAGGCAACGAGTTTCATTTGGAATGTGTATTCAGTCTTGTTTGCCTGTCCTAGTCTGGGCTGCTACCTCTGGGGCCTCATTAATAATGGCACCCAGCCTGATGCCTTAGAGTGGCTACCTGGAACAGAGGCTAGACAAGGTTAAGAGAATAAAAGTAGGTATTTATTAAAGGCCTTCAAAAGGTACACCTTGGGCAGTCAGAAGCCTCAGAGGCTACACCCAAGATGGACGATGGTCTTGCGTTTTTCAGACAGATATAAGTTTGGTCCATTTATGTATCAGGGGTTATTCCTCCAATTACAGCTTCAGGCAGTGAAGTCATATGCCCCCAGTTTGCTCCCCTGCCCCAATTCACTTTTGTTTATACTTTCCGGGGCCTGAGGCAGTAGGGTGTCCTTGGATCTCAGGCCTAGAGGGATTGTTTTGTCTGACTAAAATGTGGAGACAGTTAGCTAACACTTTATATGGAGTTCAGAGTTATGCACTAATGCAGTACAGGATTTGAAAACTATGAGGCATCAAGCCTGTGGGGTGAGGAGGAGAGAATGCTTTTTTCCAGCCCTTCAGGCCTGCTGTCACAGTTTTGGAGAACGTTGAGTTCCCTCTAGATGTTAAGGACAGCATGATCTTCTTGTTAGTTCTGCTAAGTTTTCTCTATTCGGCTTGCACTGTCTACACCATGCTTACAGAATCCCAGAATCACTAGGTTGGAAGAGACCTTCAAGATCAAGTCCAACCCATGCCCCAAATGCCTTAACTAAACCACGGCACCACGTGCCATATCCAGTCTTTTATTGAACACGTCCGGGGATGGTGACTCCACCACCTCCCCAGGCAGGCCATTCCAATATTGTATCACTCTTTCTGTGAAAAACTTCTTCCTAATATCCAACCAATATTTCCCCTGTAGCAGCTTGAGACTGTGTCCTCTCGTTCTGACGTTTGTTGCCTGGAGAAAGAGACCGACCCCCACCTGACTACAACCACCTTTCAGGAAGTTGTAGAGAGCGATAAGGTCACCTCTGAGTCTTCTTTTCTCCCGACTAAACAACCCCAGGTCCCTCATTTGTTCTTCATAGGACTTGTGTTCCAAGCGCCTCACCAGCCTTGTGTGTCTTCTCTGGACGCGCTCAAGCGTCTCAACGTCCTTCCTAAACTGAGGGGCCCAGAACTGGACACAGTATTCAAGGTGCGGCCTCACCAGTGCCGAGTACAGGGGAAGAATGACCTCCCTGCTCCTGCTGGCCGCACTGTTCCCGATACAGGCCAGGATGCCGTTGGCCTTCTTGGCCACCAGGGCACACTGCTGACTCATGTTCAGTCTGTTGTCGACCAGTACCCCCAGGTCCTTTTCCGCCTGGGCACTGTCCAGCCACACCGTCCCCAGCCTGTAACGTTGCAGGGGGTTATTGTGGCCAAAATGCTGGACTCGGTGCTTGGACTTATTAAACTCCATCCCATTGGACTCTGCCCATCCATCCAACCGTTCTAGGTCTCTACGCAGAGCTCTTCTCCCTTCCAACAGATCAACACGTGCCCCCAACTTGGTGCTGTCCGCAGACTTACTAATGAAGGTTTCAATACCCTCATCCATGTCATCAATGAAGATATTGAACAAAACAGGTCCCAGCACAGACCCCTGAGGGACACCACTGGTAACCGGTCGCCAGCTGGCTGCAGCTCAGTTCACCACCACTCTCTGGGCCCGGCCATCCAGCCAGTTCCCAACCCAGCAAAGAGTGCTCCTGTCCAGGCCGTGGGCTGTCGACTTTTCCAGGAGTATGCTGTGGGAGACAGCATCAAAGGCCATGCTGAAGTCCAAATAGACAACATCCACAGCCTTTCCTGCATCCACCAGGCGGGTCACTTGGTCCTAAAAGGAGACCCGGTTGGTCAAACACAACCTACCCCTCCTAAACCCTTGCTGGCTGGGTCTAATACCCTGGCCATCCTGTAAGTGCTGCGCGATGGCACTTAATATAAGTTGCTCCATTATCTTACCTGGTGCTGAGGTCAGGCTGACCGGTCTATAATTACTAGGATCCTCCTTTCTACCCTTTTTGTGAATGGGTGTCACATTGGCCAGCTTCCAGTCATCTGGAACCTCATAAGTGAGCCAGGACCGTTGGTAAAAGATGGAGAGCGGCTTCGCAAGCTCATCTTAGAGTCAAGACAGAGGCTTCTAGGGGATTTTTTTGTATGGAGACCTGCCCTGGGAGCAGATCATCCTGAGTGGCACGGGATGTTGAAGGAGATGGCCCAGTGTTTGGAAGACTTCTCTCTTCCAATGATCTGGAAGTTCACTTCTGACCAACTGCAAGGGCCCTGTTAAAAGAATAAGTTATGTGAAGGGAAAAGGCTCTGCCAGCTCCAGAGATGGACAACTCACAGCAACATGCTGGGCCCTGGCCATTGCTTACCATACACTGCTTGGTATGGTACAACACTTTCAGGAGGAGGAGAAAAGAAACAAATCAACAGGAACCATGTCCGCACAAACCACGTCTGAGCCAGAGGGAAAAGGAAACAAATCAACAGGCACCGTATGCATGCCAAGCCATTGCTGGACCAGAAGGACAGCCTAAGATGGTAGCAGTCGCCCTTGTTCAGAAAAGAAAATCCGCATAGTGGATGACGAGGCAGAGGCAGGACCTTCACATCCAGCAGAAGAGACAGAGCCAGAAAACATCACTCGATCCCTATCCCCAGGCAAGCTGCGTGAGGTGCATAGAGAGTTCACACGCGAGGCAAACGGGTCCATATTGACCTTTCTGCTCTGAATCGGGGATGCCATGGTTAATGATACAATTCCAGATGGAAACGAAGCCAGGCAACTGGGATCCCTGTCCCGGGGTGTGGCCATTGACCAGGGGATCGGGAAAAGAGTGGAAACTCTGAGCCTCTGGCGATGACTGCTGTCAAGTGTGAGGGAAAGACAGCTTTGTAAGGAGGACCTCCATGTGCTGCGAGGACAGTGGAACGTGATGGAGCAAGGTGTCCGATGCCTGAGAGAATTAGCTGTGCTGGAGATCGTTTCTTCAGAGGACAAGGGATTCCCGAAAAGTCCAGGCGGTGTCCAATACGCATTGCAAATGTGTCTGAAATTTGCTCAGCTCGGGTCAGAAGTATATTCCTGTTACTTAGCGACGCTGCAATGGAGGGAGGGAGAAGATGAGGTGGGTGCATTGGTTAGTAAACTCAGCATTTACGAAGACACTGTCGCCGCCCCGTTACGGGCCCACGTCTCGCCCGTGGAAACGAAACTGGCTGGGCATGTCTGGAGCCTGGAACTGACGAGGGCTACCAGAAACCAAGAGAGGAGCTTAAGAAGGGAATCTTCTGCATCTCGCCAGGACAGACGAGAGTCTCTGCTATTAGGAGCAGGCGTCCCCCAGCTAAGGAGAGGGTGTACACTCCACGAGGGTATACTCCCGGCAGCATAGGAGTGATGATGTCATGTCCAGTCCTCTTGAAGGGACCTCCAGGTCGTATTTACAGGAAGGGAACAATGAGTACCATGACCAGAACTAGAGGGGCCCTGCCTCTAGCCAGGTAGAGGAGAGGGTCTATTGGACTGTGTTGATCCGATGGCCTGGCGCATCAGACCCAAAAAAGTGTAAGGCTTTAGTTGACACTGGCACACAGTGTACTTTGATGCCATTGAGAAATGTGGGGGCAGAATCCATCTCTATTTCTGGGGTGACAGGGGGATCCCAACAGCTGACTGGACTGGAAGCTGAAGTGAGCTTGACCAGGAAGGAATGGCACAAACACCCCATCGTGACTGGTCCAGAGGCCCTGTGTATCCTCGGCATAGATTACCTCAGGAGTGGGTATTTCAAAGACCCAAAAACACATCGCAAGGAGAGGCAAGGTAAAAAGTGCAGTAGCTGATTTGCAGCTGGCAGATGCCGCTCCGATGGGAGTTCGGAACCTCGCCAGGTGGCCTGGGCTGGCACCGAGAGGAGAGAGGCAAAGGGGGTGCTTCCCCTTTCAAAAAGATTCCTGCAAACTCACGGGGGTGGCAGCTGGTCTCAGTGCTAGTAGTGGTTGAGGTGCAGGCGGCGGACGGCTAGAATCTTCTCATCAGCAGTGGACACAGGTGGAGAAGGTAGCCAGAACTCAGTCACAGTGCTGAGTTGCAGCGCAGCAAAGTCCCGGGTCAGAGCGCACAACCTCCCACGGCACCATGCCGCAGACGGTTCGCAGATCCCCTGAGTGGAAGGGCCCACCCCCCCCAGCTAAAACTCCTCAACCAACCCCCACTGGAGAATTGTAGTATCCTAGACCAGCCCAGGTGTGAAGGGACCTTGAAAGATCATCTGGTGCAGGCTCTTGTGGGAAAGGGAGCCTAGATGAGATTATTTAGCACCCTGTCCAATCGCATCTGGAAAACGTCCAGCAATGGGGACTGATGCAACTTGTGCCCGTTGTCCCTTGTCTTCTCCATGTGGCTCCCTTGAAGTACTGGAATACTGTGTGGAGGTTCCCCCTGAGCCCAGGCAGGTGCCTAACATTTTGCAACTAATTCCTTTGTCGTTGCTAGCCTTCACGCAGCCGCTAGCTGCTTTTAGATGTTCCTCCACAGCTTTTGGATCATGCTGAGCCCATGTGTCCGAGTATTTAGGACTTAGGCTTATTCCCTGCTTCTGAAAGTATTCAGTGATATCTCTTGCCATCCCTCCGACTACGCCAATTGGTGCAAATGGGAGTTTTAGGTTGCCTTAAGAATCGCCAGAAAAGGTATCAGCAAAAGCAGGTTCTCCAGCCCTTTGAGCATCTTCATGGCCCTCCTTGGGACGCTCTCCTGTCTGTCCGCCTCTTTTAATAGAATTCTGGGGACCAGAACTGCACACAGAGTGTGGCCTGCAGGCATGGCCTCTGTGAGAAGAGGCCAAGGTCTGCTCTGTGCTAGACACAGCTAGTTTTCACCAGCTAGGCAGCAGCCTTCCCTGAGAGCCAAAGCTGAGCAACTCAGCAACGCTGGTGGCACCTTTGTGTAAGCATATTTAGGAAAGGGTAAAGCGCTGTCTGGGGCAGGTATTTCCCTGCTGCCCTTAGATCTGGCAGGTGGCTATGTCCTGCAGGAATTTTTCGTCTTATTTTCTCCTCCTGTCCTACTGAGGAGGGGTGGTGAGAGAACAGGTGTTTGAGCCCCTGGCAGCCAGCCAAGGTCTGACCTCATAAAGCCTACAAGGCATATTCTTCCTTGTAGAAGGGGATTGGTGGCTTAGAGATTTTAGGAACAGGAAAATTAATTAGGCACTGAATGTTGGTTTGGGTGAAGGGCAGGTACCAATCCGTCTTCTATAACTGCAATTTCAGCAGCAAAGGACAGCTTGAGAATCAGGCCCCAATGATGCTGGTTTGGGTGTTGCTAAGATGGAGTTCATTTCCCCATAGCAGCTCTCACAGTGCCGTGTGTCACGTGAAAAAGGGAGGAGGCTTCCTTGACCCTTGGTGTGGGGAGATTTACTCAGTCTTTAGTGGTTAATTTGTCTGTGTTTCAGGAAAGTTGAGACCGTTGTGCCCGACCAGTCTGTCAGCATCCCATTGGGGGGCTCCTTCACTGAGCAGTCCTACTGGATCAGAGGGTGGTTCAAGTGACTTAGGGAAACACACCAACAGCGTAAGGGAGACCCCTCAGCAGGTCTTCCCCTTTACCCATTGTGTTACCTGCTGCTGCTGCCGACTGGTAGCGTTCGCCAAGGGTTCACGCTAACAGTTTATGGAATAACGCTCTTTATTAATATAAATTGTGACAGGTTAAGGTTCGAAGATTGTTGGTGATAGTGTCTGACTGCAAAAATATATTTGAAGGAATATACAGACAAGCTCTAATCCCCGATAAAATGTTCAGCATGCATAGAGTATGATTCCTATCCAATAGGCATCTCTATGGGGGAGAAGACAGGTTTAGCCCATCAACTGATCCCAGTGGCTACGATGGCGCCTTCCCTAATTTTCCCCATTCTCGACTTATTTTTATACCATTTCTGTGTGTTTAGGTGGAGCTTGAGTGACTCTAGTCATGCATACCTTTGTTACTGATTAATGTAAAATTCTCTTGCTTTGCTTTTAAAGATACAGTCAAGAAGAATATAGAGCACACGCCCAGTGAGGGATGGTTGCACTTTGGAGGTGGGTAACTTTGGGATGGAGGTGTGCGTTAATATTATTATTAGGCTTTAATGAAGCAAGTTCATCTAAGGAGAGTGATTTCACCACAGTTGCTGGCTCAGCAGTAAGACATCTTCCCCTATCTCCCTTGGTTGACAGGTGGTATGCTGTTTATCAGCTGCAAAGTACCATCGAGTTCCCTTCCCTGCAAGGATTTCTGCAGAGCCTGGCCTTCGCTCCGCTCCACCCTCCGTTCCATCCCTCTTAGCAGGTGTTTGTGTGGGGGGGGGGGGGGTATCATCACGGAATAGGTTCCAAGTCATGCCAACTGCATTCCACCCAGGGAGCAGCAACTGTGATTTACCCTGTAATTCCCGTACTGTTCTAACTCCTGTGAGGATGCTAATATAACTCCTAAGTTTCCTCTAATTGAATCCCCAGTTACCGGTCCGCAGGGTAACCGGTCATTTTCCCACACCGTGCTTTGCACCGGTAGCTCGAAAGGTGTTGATAGCACACCAGTGTTTTGGCTACTGCTGCGCAATATTGGCACAGCATCAGTGCTGTCTCTCCAACATTCTGCCCCAGCATCAGTAGGCTGGGGGTGGGCAAGATCCTGGGAGGAGACACAACCAGGTCAGCTGACCCAAACTGGCCAGAGGGATATTCCATACCGTATGACATCAGCCCAGCAATAAAAGCTGGGTAAAGGAGGAGGAAAGGGGGGCATTTCTTATTTACAGTGTTTACCTTCCAGAGAAACTGCTACGTGTGCGGAAACCCTGCTTCCCGGGAAGTGGCTAGGCGGTGCTTGCTGATCAAAACTAGGCAATAAGGTGTTTTTTTTTTTTCCCCTCTCCTTGCTCATGCTCATACTTTTAGTTTTGCTTGAGTAAACTGCCTTATCTCAATCTGCAAGTGGTATTTCATCTCTCCTGTCCAGCTGGGAAGGGGAAGCGACAGGGTTGTTTGCTGAACACCTGGCGTCTTTCCCAGATAAACCCACATCAGTCCTTTTGGGTTCCTAACGTGAGCTGAGACAATGGCAGTTATATATCTTGCATGGCATAGTAATAGCAGTTACTGAGTAGCAAGCTCCTGTGTGGGACATGGAGTTTGTGAGGTACGCTGCTTATCTCTTTGTTTTGTTCAGTTTGGGAAGATGTTAATACAAACAGTGTCTCTGTGCTTTGCTGTGACATTGATGGCTTTGTTGTGCTGGGGGAGCTATTTTCTGGGGACAATGAGGGAATCCCTCTCCCTATCGGGGATTGATGTGTATTGTTTTAGAATGCAGGCTCCCGTGTTCCTTGTTCTCCCTCATGTAAGCTGTTGAATGCTATTAATACTATTAACTGCTACTGTTGGCATACTATGGGGTTTATGGAATCTGGTGTCATCCTGCTGTAAGACAAAACAAACTGTAGGTGAGGAGATATTGAAATGTGCCCTGAAGCGACTGGTCCCTGGATGGCAGTGTGTGTGGTAGGATTTGGGCAGGCTCCTAGAGTGGTTATCACCTCCCCTTGCCTGGGACTTTTCACCTAAACAGACAGTAAGCCCTGGCGAACTGACGCGTCACCTGATAGAAGGGTGCCTTACCTACCCTGATGAAACCCAGAAGCTTCTCGCCCTGTACGGGGGCCTGGCCTATGCCTGTTGAGCCACAGTTCAGTGCTGTCAGAGGAGTGTGGCTGAGGCAGGGACCCGACATGCTTTGGAGGACGCTATGGCTGAGATAGGGACCCAAACAACAACGACTACATTAATTGCCCCCCAGAAGTGTCAAAGAAAAGGGGAATAAGGAGAGCCAAGGAGCGATCAGCAAGACTCACTCACCTTTTAGTAGTCCCATGTGGCCAGTGCAAAAGTCTGATGGAGGGTGGAGGTTAACAGTAGACCATCGTGGCCTGAATGAAGTAACGCCCCCACTGAGTGCTCCTGTACCGCACATGTTAGAGCTCTAGTGTGAGCTGGAGTCAAAAGCAGCCAGGTGTTGTGCTGCACTTGGCATTGTCAATGCATTTTTCTCAATTCCTTTGGCAGCAGAGTGCAGACCACAGTTTGCTTTCATGTGGTGGGGTGTCCAATACACCAGGAATCGACTGCCCCGGGGGTGGAAACACAGCCCTACCATCTCTCATGGACTGATCCAAAGCGTACTGGAAATGGGCGATGCCCCCGAACGTCTGCAATGCGTTCACGACATCTTTGTGTGGGGCAATGAGGCTGAAGAAGTGTTTGAGAAGGGAAAAAGAATAGTTCAGAAAGTTCTGAAAGCTGGGTTTGCCATAAAGAAAAGCAAGGTCAAGGGACCTGCACGGGGCATCCAGTTCTTGGGCGTCAAATGGCAGGATGGCCGCTGTCATGTGCCTATGGATGGGGTTAAGAAGATAGCAACTATGTCTTCACCAGCTAAGAAGATGGAAACACCGGCTTTCGTAGGTCACCCGGGGGTTTGGAGAATGCCTATTCCAGGTTATAGTCAGCTTGTGAGGCCCCTCTGTCGAGTGACCCGGAAGAAGAACCATTCTGAATGGGGCCTTGAGCAACAACAGGCCTTTGGGCAGATCAAAGAGGAAATAGCTTGGGCGGTAGCTCTTGAGCCAGTTCAGATTGGACCAACCCTGCAAAATATACTCTACACTGCAGCTGGGTAGCATGGTCTCACTTGGAGCCTGTGGCAAAGAACATCAAGAGAAACCCGAGGTCGACCATTAGGGTTTTGGAGCTGGGGTTATTGAGGATCAGAAGGCCCACTACACTCCAGCTGAAAAAGAAATATTAGCAGCGTATGAGAGGGTTTGAGCATCCTCAAATGTTTTTGGGAAGGAAGCCCATCTCTTCTTGGCCCTGCAATTTCCTGTGCTACACTAGATGTTCAAAGGAAGCATCCCTTTGACACATTGTGCAAACAGTGCTACTTGGAGTAAGTGGGTGGGTAGCACTGATCACACAACGAGCTCGACTGGGGAAACCCAATAGCCCGAGAATCCATGAAGAAAGGCAGAGATTTTGGAGAATTTCTTTGAAAAGTCACTCGCGCTCAAGAAGCACCACCATATAATGAGTTATCAGAAGATGAAAGAGGCCATGCTCTCTTTACTGATGGATCCTGCCTTGTGGTAGAAACCATCAGAGGTGGAAAGCTGCTGTGTGGAGTCCCACACTACGGGTCGTTGAGGTTGCTGAAGGAGAAGAGAAGTGGCCTGTACTGTGTCTCTATAGTGACTCCTGGATGGTGGCTAATGCCCCATGAAGGTGGCTACAGCAATGGAAGAAGACCAATTGGCAATGCAAGGGTAAACCCATTTGGGCTGCTGCGTTGTGGCAGGACATGACTGCACGGATAGAAAACATGTCTCTGAAGGAATGTCACCTAGATGTTTACGCGCCCAAATGCCATGCCACTGAGGAACATCACAACGATGAACAGCTAGATAAGGCTGCCAAAATGGAAATAGCTCAGGTAGACTTAGACTGGGAGCAGAAGTGTGAACTATTTACAGCCCGATGGGCCCACGAAACATCAGGACATCTAGGAAATGATGCAACCTACAGATGAGCTTGCGATCGAGGGGTGGATCTGGTCACAGAGGCTATCATACAGGTCACCCATGAATGTGAAACATGTGCTGCAATCAAGTGAGCCACACGAGTACAATCTCCTTGGAATAGATGGCCAAGCTGGATTTTACAGATGGTGAGGCCTGGCAAATTGACCATACTGGACCACTGCTATGGACACACCAAGGCAAGAGCTTACATACTCATCATGGTAGAGGCAACTACTAGTTGGCTGGAAAAATACCCTCCAAGCCATGCTATTGCTTGAAACACCATCTTGGGCCGTGAGGGACACATTTTGTGGTGTCGTGGTATCCCAGAAAGAATGGAATCAATGAGGCTTGTTTTTGAAATAACCTCCTAAACTCTTGAGCAAAGAAACATGTGGATATATCGCACCCCTTATCACCCACAAGCCTCTGGAAAGATTGAGAGGTATGATGGACTGTCAAGAGGGTTAGGCAATCAGGCATGGAAGCCTTGGGAGGCAAATGTAGCAGAAGCCACTTGGCTGGTTAACACCAGAAGATCTGCTAACCGCGCTGGTCCTGCCCAAACAAAACCACTACATACTGTGGGAGGAGATAAGGTCCCCATACTACACACAGGGAAGTGGTGACTGGGGAAGCTGGTACGGAATGCTCCTCCCATGGGAAAAGGCAAACCTATTAATGGGATTGCTTTTGCCCGAAGACCAGGGTATACTTGGTGGGTAATGCAGAAGGATGGGGAGACCTGGTGTGTGCCTCAAGGAGATTTAACCTTGGGGAAAAATAATGAGTGTAAATTGTGTGTTGCACGGAGTAAAGTAGCAGGAGTGACGTGAACCGACAATGAGTGAATTTTACGAGGAGCGAGGAGAGTGCGACGATAGCCCAAGCAGGGCCGGTGTCGGTGCCGAACAATCGCGTGTGTCGCTTCTGTCCCGAGCACCCATCTTGATGAAATGGAGCCCAAGCCACAGCCTGTTTATAAACATCCGGAGGGGTGGAGGAAACCCATGGAATGGGAAAATAATATCTGTCTTTGAGAGGAAGGGGGACGGTAGTTAATGAAAATGTACACGTGTGTTGGGCATAAAGATAGTTTAAGCATGAAGTTTAAGTTGTAAGCGATGGCAAGAAGGGATTTCAGTCATGACAGATAAATACGACGGAATAATTAGAAGACAGATATTTATTTATTTATTTATTTATTTATTTATATTTCTGTGGCATCTGAGTACGATGCAAATGGTGTGAAGTTAGAGGTGGAGATTGTCCTGGGTGTGGCTGAGATGGAGTTAGTTTTCCGCATTGCGGCCATCAGTGCCATGCTTTGCATTGGTCACTAGAAAGGTGTTGATAACACCGCAGTGTTTTGGCTACTGCTGGGCAGTGTTGGCACAGCATCAGTGCTGTCTCTCCAACATTCTGTCCCTCATCAGTAGGCTGGGGGTGAGCAAGATCCTGGGAGGAGACACCACTAGACCAGGTGACCCAAACTGGCCAGAGGGCTATTCTGTACCATATGATTTCAGCTCGGAAATAAAAGCTAAGTTAAGGAGGGGGAAGGGGGCACATTCGTTATTTACAACGTTTGCCTTTCAGAGCAACCCTTAGGCATTCTGAAGCCCTACCTCTTGGAAAGTGGTCGGAGAATGCTTGCTGATGGGAACTAGAGGATATAATTATTTGGTTTTCCTGTTTGCTTTTTCGTGCGAAAACTTTCTCTTTTCCTTTAGTAAACTGCCTTATCTCACCCTGTGAGTTGTTTTCCATCTTATTTTCTCTCTGTGTCAAGCTGAGAAGGGGGAGTGATAGAGTGGCTCTGTGGGCACCTGGCATCCAGCCAAGGTCAACCCACCAGCGATGCTTTTGATGCCGTCCAGGTGTTGTAGGATAAGGGCACTGAATTGGCTGTGGAGCTGGTGCTTGCAGCGGTGTTCTGGGTTCTATGAGCATGGAACCCTGTTTTTGGATCAGCATCTGCTTGGGAAAGCGGAGCTCCACCTCACTAAGCGGAGTAACAGCATTTTTGCCAGTAGGAGAGCTGACCTCATTAGGAGGGCTTTAAACTGAAAGCGAGGTGTCGTGGCAGGGCGTCCCCGAACTGGTAATAATTAGCATTGACTCCATGATTCACAGAAGGCTTATCAATCTCTTTATTTTGTGTATATATATATATATATATATATATATATAATTATTAGGAAACCCATTGCTTTTATAGACAGTTACGATACACCTGGACCTAATTGGTCCTCCAATCCAAACACCATCACCATTGGCTAGTTAAGAAACCACCCCTTGGCAAGCAAATCTCCATAACACATTCCACATGTTCACAATAACAGGTGCAGCAAGTGAAGATAAGAATTGTTCCTCATTCTTTTCTCTGATCTTCTCACAGCCTTCCTCAGAAAGGCCTGGGAAAGTTTAGTGTTGCTCTCTGTGGCCAGAGAGCTGCTGCCACAGTGAGGGTGCGAGGAGGGAGAGGCAGAGAATAATCAGCAGCCCTGTGCGGGAGTGATGGACAGGGTCAATGAACAAAGGGCAGGGCGAGAGGTCCAGTACCTGGAAGTCCCCCTTAGAACCCGAAGGCAGCGGTGGATGTCATAGCTGCAAGTGTGCCCAGCAGAAAGATCTCATTGGACGAGTAAGTTTTAAAAGAGGAGATTGACAGGAAGCAGGGAATCCAGGTACACGGACAGGAGTTCGATGCCAGGTATTGTACGCTGTCCCAGGCTGAGCGACGGCCTGCCTTCAGCGTGCACAAAAGGAAGGTAAGCCAGAGTGTAACCTCAGGGTGACTGACACAAGTGACTCCTGAGATGAAGGAGACCGGATGCATTTCTGTGCTCAGGGTAGAAGGAAGAACCCTCCCCCATCTCCTGAAGTGCCCCTACATAACAGACAGGATGCTCCTGGTTTGGAGACTGAAGAGCACATGAGTAATGGACAGGAGCCAGGACAAAGGCAACCATGCAAAGCTGACCTAACCACCTGCCCACGTTAGAACCAGTGCAACCAGAGAAGCACATAAAGGTATTAGTAATTGGAGACTTCCTCCCGAGAAACACAGAGACACCCATTTCCCACCCAGACGATTTCTCTAGAGAGCTCTGCTGCCTCTGCTGCCAGGAGCTCGCATTCATGGTGTCACTGAGAGGCTGCCTAGGCTGGTGAACCTTACAGATTATCACCTGCTCCTACTCTTCTCTGTAGCGTCAGATAAGGCAATTTAGAACCCCCCCAGGAGTCTATTATGTCTGTAGGAGCGATGCTAAAAGGATGGGGAGCACAGGTGATGGTCGCCTCTATTGGTGTCCGGTCTGAGGAAGGGGTCCAGGAAGGAGGAGACGGACTGAACAGCTGAATGCCAGGCTACGTAGCTGGTGTCCTACTCAAGGTTTTGGCTTCTATGATCATGGATCTACCTTTAAGAAGCCAGGTCTGTTGGGAGCTGATGGGATTCACGCGACCAAGCGGGGCAAGATCGTCTTCGCCAGGAAGCCGGTTAGACTTACAAGGAGGGCTTTAAACATGACTCAGCGGGGAAAGACGATGGAGTTTTGAGCAACAGAGAGGAGCCAGGGGCTGGTGATGTGTTGTGAAACAAGAGGGGAATACCTGAGGAATGCTGCAATGGAATTGGGGCTTGATCCTTGTCCAAAAAAGTGGTGCAGTCAACAGCCCAACGGAAGTGCCTCTGTACCAATGCATGCAGTATGCATAAGAAAGAGGAGCTGGAAACCACTGTGCAGCCGGAAAGCTAACAATGTAATCACCATAGTAGAAATGTGCTGGGACAACTCAAATGACTGGAGCTCTGCAATCAATGGCTATAAACTGGTCAGAAGGAAAGAGGGGCGGAGGTGGCCCTCTATGTCAACCAAAACTAAGAGGGATTTCCTGTACAGAGCTGTCTTTGAAAGACAGCGATGAACAGGTTGAGAGCTTATGGGTGAAAATTAGAGGCCAAATTGTTGCATTAAGAGTAAGAAATTTGGCAGAAAATATAGCCCCTTGCGTTCCAGCTGGTCCTGAGAGATCAGAGGGACTGGGTGAGGTTAGGCTTAATTTCCGATTACAACCAATTCAGCACTGTAAGTCTGGTTGCGTTCTCTAAGAACCTTTGCGAGCACAGATTCAGGAACAGAGTGGTTTTCTGAAGTTACAGAAATGGAGATTTGGAACTGCCGTTGAGAAATGCACTAGCTGTGATAGACCTCTAATAGCATTGTGCTAACCCATGCAATACTAATAACAGCAATGGCATGCAGAAGCTTCCCAAGAGGGCGGCCCCACTTGGGAGGAGGAGAAGAGAAGAGAAGAGAAGAGAAGAGAAGAGAAGAGAAGAGAAGAGAAGAGAAGAGAAGAGAAGAGAAGAGAAGAGAAGAGAAGAGAAGAGAAGAGAAGAGAAGAGACTGGCAACTGTCCCCAACATCTTTTGGGAATTCCTGCTACCTAGCTGAAATTTCTACCCTCCTTATATACAGCCCAATCATCTCCTCCTTACGTATAGCGTGATCTAAGCCGAGAGCTGAGTGATATATCATCTATGTGGTCGCATGTACTTCAGTAAGCTTATTAGCATATGCATGAGTGTGCGTTTTAATACTTAAATGACCCTTAATCAGGCAAAGGTTACATTTTTGGCCTTGGTGTCCTTCAAAGTTCCGCTCTTAAGACTTCTTTCCATTTCATGCCGTTCATCAGAGCCAAAAGAGGGCTATCCTAGCTGCCCATGAACTCTTCCTTCGGCCATATTGTCCTTTCTTGACCTCAGCTATGTGGATCTCCATCAGTAAAGATAACGTGGAGGGTACACAGTTTAGGCCTTAACGCTTTCCTGGCCCATGGTCAGCATCCCACACAAGCTAACAAAGGAAACCTTGTGGTTGGTATCTACTATAGGCCACCTGATTAAGAGGATGAGGTCGACGTAAGAAATCAGGCAAGTTAGGCAAGAGATGAGCGTGGCTAACGGCCTTCTCTTCTGGTCGAGCTGAAGCACAAAGTGAAAGTGCATAGGTAGTGGAAGCAGGGACACGTATTCTGGGAAGAATCTAAAGACGCCGCCCAGGTCTGTAGGGATGGGATCAGAAAAACTAAGGCAAAGCTGCAGCTGAATTTGGCGGGGGATGTAAAGAATCATACGATGGGCTTCCATGGGTGCGTTGGTCAGAAAATAAGACTAAAGAAAGCGTACGCAACCCACGTGCCCGCCCCCCCCGCTGATAAAAAAGCCAGGAGGTCTAGTGGCCAGCAACATGGAGAAGGCTGTGGTACTCGGCGATTCATTTTCCTCTGTTTTCACTGGCACGGTTACCAGACCTCTTGAGACCCTGAACCTCAAGGCAGGGACTTGGGGAACAAAGTCCCTTCCATCATAGGAAACAATCTCTTTTGAGACCACCCAAGGAACCTGTGGATACACAAGTCCTGCACCAGGGGAGGCGGCACAACCCCATGCACCAGTACATGCTGGAGGCTGATCGGCCGGAAAGCAGCTTTGCAAAATAGGACAATGTGCTCTTGCCTCAAAGGCGGCCAAGGATATCCTTAGCCCGACATAGAGGAAAGCAGGGTTCATATATGTTACAAGACAGTTGTGTGGACCATTCAAGGTGCTCACTGTCCCCGGGGCTGCAGGGCACCACAGACCACCCTTGGGCAGCTTTGAGGGCACTGCCTACTTTTCTAAAAGCCTCCTATCCAGCTTAACGCAAATCCTACTCTCCTGAGCCCTCAAGCCAGCAGTGCCAAACGCACGCTTTGCATTTTATTTGCTTCCAGGAGACGTGCAGCCCAGAAATGTGTGCAAGGGAAGTGGGGCTTTCAGCAAACAATGTAGAGCAACTTCTGTTGTTTTTCCAAAATGTCCTGAGAAGTTAAAGGCAGGCCTGCCCTGGCCAAAGCAGTCATTTGACTGGAGGGAGCAGCAGCCAAAAGGCACGGGCACCTTTGGGGTGGGCTCGTTGCGGTAACAAAAACCAAGAAACAGTACTTGTAGCTACTACAGCCTCTTCTGCGACCTCGTAGTCCGCCCTCAGGGTCGCAGCACTACACGGGGCAGATCCCTCCGCGCCCCGCGGGCACCAGGTCGATGAGGGCGGACCCGCCAAGGGGGCGGGGAAAAGCGAAAACGACAGGCGAGACAGCAAATCGAGACGCGGGCCACGATCCGTCGGCCCAATGGGCGCCGCGGAGGGCCCGGCTTAGTGGAGGAAGTGGTCGGGGCGGGCACGGGCGTTGTCCTTGGCTGGCGAGAGAGTGGGGGCGCTGGCCTCTGGCCCTTGGTGGCGCCGCTACTGTCTTCGGAAAGATTATCGGCAAGGCGTTTCTCGGGTATCGTCAGCGACGAGGACGAGGAGGTAGCCGCACCCTTGCTCTGTGCGCGGTTCCTCTTCCCTTCTCCCCTCTCCCCCTCCACCCGCGCTTGCGGGCATCTGAGCCGAGGACCCGGCGCGCGGTGCCCGGGCGCGCGGCCGGGTGCTGCTGCGGCTGGGTGCAGGGACGGGGGACGGACGGGGCCTCTCTGGGTTGTGGCGCTCTCTACTGCACCATCCCCTAAGCTTGTTCTGAGCCGCACCCCCACCCCTCCGGCTGCCGCGGGCGTACTGGGTTGCTGGTGTTGTCCGGACTCGCCTCGCATTCCACCCCCACCGTGTCGTGTGCGCGCGTAGAGAAGGACCTCTGACGGTAACTTGGCCTCAATGTGTCTCCTAACAGCATCGAAGAGGTTTCGCAGCTTCGCTGTGCTAGGCTTTGGTTCTGAACCCGCAAACTGGATTATTAGGGCAAGGAATTACGGCTTTCTCTAGTTAAAAACAAAACAAAACCACAAAGTGGTCATCCTGCAGGCTGCAACGGCTTTCCAGAACTTGTTTCTGTGGGGAAGTAAGACCGTGATAACAGCCGGCTTGCAAGGGTCACGAATGTTGGTGCTGGAAACTAGAGTGAGCTGCTGCTTAGCCCGGGGGGAAACCAATACAGCCGTTGCCTATGCGATGTTAACTTTAAGGTAATATCCCCTATGACTTAGTTATTAAGATGCTGAAAGTTAACAGTTAGGGATGCCTTCTGCTTTTAAAGGCAGAGCTTGCACGCAGTAATAGAAGACAGACTCGTCCTATGCACTTGCAGGCTTCCTGTCATAATGCGTGTGTTCGATACTTGAGCTCCCTGTCCTGTGGGAAACGAATGGGCGCTGCTCTTCCACTTCACTAAACTCTGATGATTCAGTTAAGCCATTTGTCTCCAGTCTCTGCATGGACCACATCCGATAGAAAAACTGCTTAGGAAACAATCAGCCCGAACTAAAACATACTGGAGGTTGTTAATTGCAAGTGGTGGCCTGGCTCCTTGCCCCATTGTCTTGCATGACGAATCCCACTTCTGGAGGGGGCTCTGTAAAGATGTCGTGTTTTGGGTATAGAAAGCATTATAATCATGCAAGAAAAATCAATGTTCTGGCTTGTGTTTGGGGTAATCTGGTAATCTGCTTCTGTAGGAGTTCAGCGGGGCAGATGGGTTTGCATAAGCTCTTACCTTTCTCTAAAGCTGGTTATGTTTTAACTGTTTAATCTTCCTCCAGTGCCGTACGTTCCGTGATCTTTTGCCCCTAGACGGGACGTTTTCCCTAGTCATGCCTAAGGAGCCAATTATCGAGTTGTCTGAAGCAGGAGATTCTGGTGAATCTGTAAGTACCGTGTGAGCTTTCTGTATGCTAAACTGTACCTGTAGATAGTTCTTCATTTACTAGACCCTTTGCCATTCCCCTCTTTCCCCCTTGATAGGGCACAGTAGGCTACTTTGGGTTTTCTGGCGCTCTCATCTTTTTGCCTCTAGCTTGTAATGGAGTTGAGCTTTTTGACTAAAAGCAGTGCTATCAAGCAGTGCTGGTCCCTGGGTATGTAGTTCTGGTGCAAAATGCAGTGTTGTTTTGGAGCGCAGTCTGGTGCCTATTGTCGTGGTTTAGAGTAAGAGTAGTAGAACTTCTAACATGCAGAAGAGCACCTGGGGTTTTGGCAGGCATGGGGCAAGGAAGGACAAAGCTGGTTGAGCGGTGCTGGACGTTTGGCTTTTAGCTATGAAAGCCATGTTGAAAGACTTTGTAAACCCACGCAAAAGGCAGCCTAAAGTTTATTTTCCACCAGGATTGGTTATGTTGCCTGAAGAGACAACGGGGGCTTTAACCCGGAGACAAAGTCAGCTTGTGTGGCTGTTTTGTAGTCCTTTGCTGTTTAGCTTGAGAAAAATTGCCTAGCTCTCTTTTGCCCCTATGGCGTGCATAATTGATCTTGGTAACTTTGCTTGGAACGCTTCAGTTGCCGATGGTCGGAATGCCATTAATTTGACATGCAATGGTTGAATTGCTAGGAATTGGCTAGCTGCTTTCTCTGAGTGGTTCTCTGCTCTCGTTCCTTCCCTTCCTGCCCTCTGCCCTCTTTATGTGTTCCTTTTTCTTTTTATTTTACTTATTTATGGGTTTGTACTTCCTTCTCCAGCTTCTTGAGCATGTAATGATTGTTGGCGAGATGTGTGTTGCTCACCTGGGCCTGACCAATGGATTCCGGATGGTTGTGGATGAAGGGCCCGAGGGTGGGCAGTCTGTCTATCGCATACATCTACCTGTTCTGGGTGGCCGTCAGTTGGGCTGGCCTCCTGGCTAAGATTTTGGCACCGCAGGAGTTGCTGCACGTGTACAAATCGCCACTGAATGGATTTCATCTCTTGCCCATCGATCTAGCAGCTTTTGATGTGTAATTTTTTTTTTTTTTTTTTGTTGCCGTGTGTCTGTGGAAGGTAATAAAAGCTTTGAGCAGCAGTTGCACAATAAAGATTTGTCATGGGGATATCACCTCGGTCTTGCGCGTCTTACTGAGGGGAAGTAGTTCTGCAAGTTCAGACGGTGTCTCCCTGGAATGCAAGTATGTGGAATGTTTGAGCCAGATAACAGCATTTCAGAGATAGATAGCCATTGGCCTGTTTGTGTGAAGCTGGAAGCGCTTAGCAGTCTCTCTGGGTCTTGTAGGAAGCTAAGTCTTAGCTCTTTGGCAGTGGTATACCAACGTACAGAAAGGCCGTGTAGGCTGCTGCTAAAACTGTAGAAGATACTGGGTGTGAGGCTACATGCATGCTTTCCAACGGTGGTTTCACCATGGTGCACTGTGTTGGAAGCATCCACCTCCTGTTGGACCTGGGTGTCCTGGTAACAGGAGTAGGGTGCCAGTTTAGCACTATGTGCATGTAAGCAAACTGTATTGTACCACCCTCTGTGTCATTCCTGATGAACTGCTGAGGATGGATCACTTGCAGTAGCTGCCTCCTGTACACCCAACACCTCAGGCTACAAGATGGGTGTTAAATGAGATAAGGGAGAAGAGGCAAACCTTCAAAGGCAGGGTGGTGTTTTTTTTCTTCTTCACACAAATGACTCAGTCCTGATAACTCTCCTCTGGGGAAGCACCAGCACTTTCCCACCCACCCCGTGGAGGGGGTGTCATCTTTGCTAATGGGCCATAATGGAGTCCATGGCACTAGGATAATAGGCAGCTGCAAGGACTTAGACCATCAAAGACTCCCAGAATATCCCATGACTCACAGTATGACATTCCTCCACTGTGAAACTCCCTGTCCTGGTGGAGGTACTGAGCATTCTCACCTGAACCGGAGCATATATATAATCTTTGGGTTTGGGGACTTGGGGCACCACCATTTGATGGATCCGGAGGAAGACCAGACTTTCAACAGTACTGTGCCCCTCACCTTACAAACAGTGTGCCAATTTATACTCCGACTTTGTGGGTTAAAACCGGTTTTCTCTGTATCATTGTATTTTTTGTAATCTCTAGTGAATTGTAACTCTGACCTGTAATCTCTCTTGAGGCAGTTGAATGGGATTCATTTCTCCTGCCGGTTTACTTTTAAACCAGCACATCTTTTGGCGCCCAATGTGAGGCTCGAGAGAAGTCGGAATTGCAGTTTTGTTCTAAAGCATTTGTGTATTGGGGTATAGCAACTTTCCTGATCATCATGTTTCTCGGTGTATTCACGTGCATGTTGTGCCCTGTTCGTATTTCTGCAGAGGAGGAAGTATTTGCCCATCATGATGCTCTCTTTACGATCAGGAGAGGAATCAAAACAGCTTTGCTGATTTACTGCGTTTATGGCATGATAACAGCAGAGGCAACGAGTTTCATTTGGAATGTGTATTCAGTCTTGTTTGCCTGTCCTAGTCTGGGCTGCTACCTCTGGGGCCTCATTAATAATGGCACCCAGCCTGATGCCTTAGAGTGGCTACCTGGAACAGAGGCTAGACAAGGTTAAGAGAATAAAAGTAGGTATTTATTAAAGGCCTTCAAAAGGTACACCTTGGGCAGTCAGAAGCCTCAGAGGCTACACCCAAGATGGACGATGGTCTTGCGTTTTTCAGACAGATATAAGTTTGGTCCATTTATGTATCAGGGGTTATTCCTCCAATTACAGCTTCAGGCAGTGAAGTCATATGCCCCCAGTTTGCTCCCCTGCCCCAATTCACTTTTGTTTATACTTTCCGGGGCCTGAGGCAGTAGGGTGTCCTTGGATCTCAGGCCTAGAGGGATTGTTTTGTCTGACTAAAATGTGGAGACAGTTAGCTAACACTTTATATGGAGTTCAGAGTTATGCACTAATGCAGTACAGGATTTGAAAACTATGAGGCATCAAGCCTGTGGGGTGAGGAGGAGAGAATGCTTTTTTCCAGCCCTTCAGGCCTGCTGTCACAGTTTTGGAGAACGTTGAGTTCCCTCTAGATGTTAAGGACAGCATGATCTTCTTGTTAGTTCTGCTAAGTTTTCTCTATTCGGCTTGCACTGTCTACACCATGCTTACAGAATCCCAGAATCACTAGGTTGGAAGAGACCTTCAAGATCAAGTCCAACCCATGCCCCAAATGCCTTAACTAAACCACGGCACCACGTGCCATATCCAGTCTTTTATTGAACACGTCCGGGGATGGTGACTCCACCACCTCCCCAGGCAGGCCATTCCAATATTGTATCACTCTTTCTGTGAAAAACTTCTTCCTAATATCCAACCAATATTTCCCCTGTAGCAGCTTGAGACTGTGTCCTCTCGTTCTGACGTTTGTTGCCTGGAGAAAGAGACCGACCCCCACCTGACTACAACCACCTTTCAGGAAGTTGTAGAGAGCGATAAGGTCACCTCTGAGTCTTCTTTTCTCCCGACTAAACAACCCCAGGTCCCTCATTTGTTCTTCATAGGACTTGTGTTCCAAGCGCCTCACCAGCCTTGTGTGTCTTCTCTGGACGCGCTCAAGCGTCTCAACGTCCTTCCTAAACTGAGGGGCCCAGAACTGGACACAGTATTCAAGGTGCGGCCTCACCAGTGCCGAGTACAGGGGAAGAATGACCTCCCTGCTCCTGCTGGCCGCACTGTTCCCGATACAGGCCAGGATGCCGTTGGCCTTCTTGGCCACCAGGGCACACTGCTGACTCATGTTCAGTCTGTTGTCGACCAGTACCCCCAGGTCCTTTTCCGCCTGGGCACTGTCCAGCCACACCGTCCCCAGCCTGTAACGTTGCAGGGGGTTATTGTGGCCAAAATGCTGGACTCGGTGCTTGGACTTATTAAACTCCATCCCATTGGACTCTGCCCATCCATCCAACCGTTCTAGGTCTCTACGCAGAGCTCTTCTCCCTTCCAACAGATCAACACGTGCCCCCAACTTGGTGCTGTCTGCAGACTTACTAATGAAGGTTTCAATACCCTCATCCATGTCATCAATGAAGATATTGAACAAAACAGGTCCCAGCACAGACCCCTGAGGGACACCACTGGTAACCGGTCGCCAGCTGGCTGCAGCTCAGTTCACCACCACTCTCTGGGCCCGGCCATCCAGCCAGTTCCCAACCCAGCAAAGAGTGCTCCTGTCCAGGCCGTGGGCTGTCGACTTTTCCAGGAGTATGCTGTGGGAGACAGCATCAAAGGCCATGCTGAAGTCCAAATAGACAACATCCACAGCCTTTCCTGCATCCACCAGGCGGGTCACTTGGTCCTAAAAGGAGACCCGGTTGGTCAAACACAACCTACCCCTCCTAAACCCTTGCTGGCTGGGTCTAATACCCTGGCCATCCTGTAAGTGCTGCGCGATGGCACTTAATATAAGTTGCTCCATTATCTTACCTGGTGCTGAGGTCAGGCTGACCGGTCTATAATTACTAGGATCCTCCTTTCTACCCTTTTTGTGAATGGGTGTCACATTGGCCAGCTTCCAGTCATCTGGAACCTCATAAGTGAGCCAGGACCGTTGGTAAAAGATGGAGAGCGGCTTCGCAAGCTCATCTTAGAGTCAAGACAGAGGCTTCTAGGGGATTTTTTTGTATGGAGACCTGCCCTGGGAGCAGATCATCCTGAGTGGCACGGGATGTTGAAGGAGATGGCCCAGTGTTTGGAAGACTTCTCTCTTCCAATGATCTGGAAGTTCACTTCTGACCAACTGCAAGGGCCCTGTTAAAAGAATAAGTTATGTGAAGGGAAAAGGCTCTGCCAGCTCCAGAGATGGACAACTCACAGCAACATGCTGGGCCCTGGCCATTGCTTACCATACACTGCTTGGTATGGTACAACACTTTCAGGAGGAGGAGAAAAGAAACAAATCAACAGGAACCATGTCCGCACAAACCACGTCTGAGCCAGAGGGAAAAGGAAACAAATCAACAGGCACCGTATGCATGCCAAGCCATTGCTGGACCAGAAGGACAGCCTAAGATGGTAGCAGTCGCCCTTGTTCAGAAAAGAAAATCCGCATAGTGGATGACGAGGCAGAGGCAGGACCTTCACATCCAGCAGAAGAGACAGAGCCAGAAAACATCACTCGATCCCTATCCCCAGGCAAGCTGCGTGAGGTGCATAGAGAGTTCACACGCGAGGCAAACGGGTCCATATTGACCTTTCTGCTCTGAATCGGGGATGCCATGGTTAATGATACAATTCCAGATGGAAACGAAGCCAGGCAACTGGGATCCCTGTCCCGGGGTGTGGCCATTGACCAGGGGATCGGGAAAAGAGTGGAAACTCTGAGCCTCTGGCGATGACTGCTGTCAAGTGTGAGGGAAAGACAGCTTTGTAAGGAGGACCTCCATGTGCTGCGAGGACAGTGGAACGTGATGGAGCAAGGTGTCCGATGCCTGAGAGAATTAGCTGTGCTGGAGATCGTTTCTTCAGAGGACAAGGGATTCCCAAAAAGTCCAGGCGGTGTCCAATACGCATTGCAAATGTGTCTGAAATTTGCTCAGCTCGGGTCAGAAGTATATTCCTGTTACTTAGCGACGCTGCAATGGAGGGAGGGAGAAGATGAGGTGGGTGCATTGGTTAGTAAACTCAGCATTTACGAAGACACTGTCGCCGCCCCGTTACGGGCCCACGTCTCGCCCGTGGAAACGAAACTGGCTGGGCATGTCTGGAGCCTGGAACTGACGAGGGCTACCAGAAACCAAGAGAGGAGCTTAAGGAGGGAATCTTCTGCATCTCGCCAGGACAGACGAGAGTCTCTGCTATTAGGAGCAGGCGTCCCCCAGCTAAGGAGAGGGTGTACACTCCACGAGGGTATACTCCCGGCAGCATAGGAGTGATGATGTCATGTCCAGTCCTCTTGAAGGGACCTCCAGGTCGTATTTACAGGAAGGGAACAATGAGTACCATGACCAGAACTAGAGGGGCCCTGCCTCTAGCCAGGTAGAGGAGAGGGTCTATTGGACTGTGTTGATCCGATGGCCTGGCGCATCAGACCCAAAAAAGTGTAAGGCTTTAGTTGACACTGGCACACAGTGTACTTTGATGCCATTGAGAAATGTGGGGGCAGAATCCATCTCTATTTCTGGGGTGACAGGGGGATCCCAACAGCTGACTGGACTGGAAGCTGAAGTGAGCTTGACCAGGAAGGAATGGCACAAACACCCCATCGTGACTGGTCCAGAGGCCCTGTGTATCCTCGGCATAGATTACCTCAGGAGTGGGTATTTCAAAGACCCAAAAACACATCGCAAGGAGAGGCAAGGTAAAAAGTGCAGTAGCTGATTTGCAGCTGGCAGATGCCGCTCCGATGGGAGTTCGGAACCTCGCCAGGTGGCCTGGGCTGGCACCGAGAGGAGAGAGGCAAAGGGGGTGCTTCCCCTTTCAAAAAGATTCCTGCAAACTCACGGGGGTGGCAGCTGGTCTCAGTGCTAGTAGTGGTTGAGGTGCAGGCGGCGGACGGCTAGAATCTTCTCATCAGCAGTGGACACAGGTGGAGAAGGTAGCCAGAACTCAGTCACAGTGCTGAGTTGCAGCGCAGCAAAGTCCCGGGTCAGAGCGCACAACCTCCCACGGCACCATGCCGCAGACGGTTCGCAGATCCCCTGAGTGGAAGGGCCCACCCCCCCCAGCTAAAACTCCTCAACCAACCCCCACTGGAGAATTGTAGTATCCTAGACCAGCCCAGGTGTGAAGGGACCTTGAAAGATCATCTGGTGCAGGCTCTTGTGGGAAAGGGAGCCTAGATGAGATTATTTAGCACCCTGTCCAATCGCATCTGGAAAACGTCCAGCAATGGGGACTGATGCAACTTGTGCCCGTTGTCCCTTGTCTTCTCCATGTGGCTCCCTTGAAGTACTGGAATACTGTGTGGAGGTTCCCCCTGAGCCCAGGCAGGTGCCTAACATTTTGCAACTAATTCCTTTGTCGTTGCTAGCCTTCACGCAGCCGCTAGCTGCTTTTAGATGTTCCTCCACAGCTTTTGGATCATGCTGAGCCCATGTGTCCGAGTATTTAGGACTTAGGCTTATTCCCTGCTTCTGAAAGTATTCAGTGATATCTCTTGCCATCCCTCCGACTACGCCAATTGGTGCAAATGGGAGTTTTAGGTTGCCTTAAGAATCGCCAGAAAAGGTATCAGCAAAAGCAGGTTCTCCAGCCCTTTGAGCATCTTCATGGCCCTCCTTGGGACGCTCTCCTGTCTGTCCGCCTCTTTTAATAGAATTCTGGGGACCAGAACTGCACACAGAGTGTGGCCTGCAGGCATGGCCTCTGTGAGAAGAGGCCAAGGTCTGCTCTGTGCTAGACACAGCTAGTTTTCACCAGCTAGGCAGCAGCCTTCCCTGAGAGCCAAAGCTGAGCAACTCAGCAACGCTGGTGGCACCTTTGTGTAAGCATATTTAGGAAAGGGTAAAGCGCTGTCTGGGGCAGGTATTTCCCTGCTGCCCTTAGATCTGGCAGGTGGCTATGTCCTGCAGGAATTTTTCGTCTTATTTTCTCCTCCTGTCCTACTGAGGAGGGGTGGTGAGAGAACAGGTGTTTGAGCCCCTGGCAGCCAGCCAAGGTCTGACCTCATAAAGCCTACAAGGCATATTCTTCCTTGTAGAAGGGGATTGGTGGCTTAGAGATTTTAGGAACAGGAAAATTAATTAGGCACTGAATGTTGGTTTGGGTGAAGGGCAGGTACCAATCCGTCTTCTATAACTGCAATTTCAGCAGCAAAGGACAGCTTGAGAATCAGGCCCCAATGATGCTGGTTTGGGTGTTGCTAAGATGGAGTTCATTTCCCCATAGCAGCTCTCACAGTGCCGTGTGTCACGTGAAAAAGGGAGGAGGCTTCCTTGACCCTTGGTGTGGGGAGATTTACTCAGTCTTTAGTGGTTAATTTGTCTGTGTTTCAGGAAAGTTGAGACCGTTGTGCCCGACCAGTCTGTCAGCATCCCATTGGGGGGCTCCTTCACTGAGCAGTCCTACTGGATCAGAGGGTGGTTCAAGTGACTTAGGGAAACACACCAACAGCGTAAGGGAGACCCCTCAGCAGGTCTTCCCCTTTACCCATTGTGTTACCTGCTGCTGCTGCCGACTGGTAGCGTTCGCCAAGGGTTCACGCTAACAGTTTATGGAATAACGCTCTTTATTAATATAAATTGTGACAGGTTAAGGTTCGAAGATTGTTGGTGATAGTGTCTGACTGCAAAAATATATTTGAAGGAATATACAGACAAGCTCTAATCCCCGATAAAATGTTCAGCATACATAGAGTATGATTCCTATCCAATAGGCATCTCTATGGGGGAGAAGACAGGTTTAGCCCATCAACTGATCCCAGTGGCTACGATGGCGCCTTCCCTAATTTTCCCCATTCTCGACTTATTTTTATACCATTTCTGTGTGTTTAGGTGGAGCTTGAGTGACTCTAGTCATGCATACCTTTGTTACTGATTAATGTAAAATTCTCTTGCTTTGCTTTTAAAGATACAGTCAAGAAGAATATAGAGCACACGCCCAGTGAGGGATGGTTGCACTTTGGAGGTGGGTAACTTTGGGATGGAGGTGTGCGTTAATATTATTATTAGGCTTTAATGAAGCAAGTTCATCTAAGGAGAGTGATTTCACCACAGTTGCTGGCTCAGCAGTAAGACATCTTCCCCTATCTCCCTTGGTTGACAGGTGGTATGCTGTTTATCAGCTGCAAAGTACCATCGAGTTCCCTTCCCTGCAAGGATTTCTGCAGAGCCTGGCCTTCGCTCCGCTCCACCCTCCGTTCCATCCCTCTTAGCAGGTGTTTGTGTGGGGGGGGGGGGTATCATCACGGAATAGGTTCCAAGTCATGCCAACTGCATTCCACCCAGGGAGCAGCAACTGTGATTTACCCTGTAATTCCCGTACTGTTCTAACTCCTGTGAGGATGCTAATATAACTCCTAAGTTTCCTCTAATTGAATCCCCAGTTACCGGTCCGCAGGGTAACCGGTCATTTTCCCACACCGTGCTTTGCACCGGTAGCTCGAAAGGTGTTGATAGCACACCAGTGTTTTGGCTACTGCTGCGCAATATTGGCACAGCATCAGTGCTGTCTCTCCAACATTCTGCCCCAGCATCAGTAGGCTGGGGGTGGGCAAGATCCTGGGAGGAGACACAACCAGGTCAGCTGACCCAAACTGGCCAGAGGGATATTCCATACCGTATGACATCAGCCCAGCAATAAAAGCTGGGTAAAGGAGGAGGAAAGGGGGGCATTTCTTATTTACAGTGTTTACCTTCCAGAGAAACTGCTACGTGTGCGGAAGCCCTGCTTCCCGGGAAGTGGCTAGGCGGTGCTTGCTGATCAAAACTAGGCAATAAGGTGTTTTTTTTTTTTCCCCTCTCCTTGCTCATGCTCATACTTTTAGTTTTGCTTGAGTAAACTGCCTTATCTCAATCTGCAAGTGGTATTTCATCTCTCCTGTCCAGCTGGGAAGGGGAAGCGACAGGGTTGTTTGCTGAACACCTGGCGTCTTTCCCAGATAAACCCACATCAGTCCTTTTGGGTTCCTAACGTGAGCTGAGACAATGGCAGTTATATATCTTGCATGGCATAGTAATAGCAGTTACTGAGTAGCAAGCTCCTGTGTGGGACATGGAGTTTGTGAGGTACGCTGCTTATCTCTTTGTTTTGTTCAGTTTGGGAAGATGTTAATACAAACAGTGTCTCTGTGCTTTGCTGTGACATTGATGGCTTTGTTGTGCTGGGGGAGCTATTTTCTGGGGACAATGAGGGAATCCCTCTCCCTATCGGGGATTGATGTGTATTGTTTTAGAATGCAGGCTCCCGTGTTCCTTGTTCTCCCTCATGTAAGCTGTTGAATGCTATTAATACTATTAACTGCTACTGTTGGCATACTATGGGGTTTATGGAATCTGGTGTCATCCTGCTGTAAGACAAAACAAACTGTAGGTGAGGAGATATTGAAATGTGCCCTGAAGCGACTGGTCCCTGGATGGCAGTGTGTGTGGTAGGATTTGGGCAGGCTCCTAGAGTGGTTATCACCTCCCCTTGCCTGGGACTTTTCACCTAAACAGACAGTAAGCCCTGGCGAACTGACGCGTCACCTGATAGAAGGGTGCCTTACCTACCCTGATGAAACCCAGAAGCTTCTCGCCCTGTACGGGGGCCTGGCCTATGCCTGTTGAGCCACAGTTCAGTGCTGTCAGAGGAGTGTGGCTGAGGCAGGGACCCGACATGCTTTGGAGGACGCTATGGCTGAGATAGGGACCCAAACAACAACGACTACATTAATTGCCCCCCAGAAGTGTCAAAGAAAAGGGGAATAAGGAGAGCCAAGGAGCGATCAGCAAGACTCACTCACCTTTTAGTAGTCCCATGTGGCCAGTGCAAAAGTCTGATGGAGGGTGGAGGTTAACAGTAGACCATCGTGGCCTGAATGAAGTAACGCCCCCACTGAGTGCTCCTGTACCGCACATGTTAGAGCTCTAGTGTGAGCTGGAGTCAAAAGCAGCCAGGTGTTGTGCTGCACTTGGCATTGTCAATGCATTTTTCTCAATTCCTTTGGCAGCAGAGTGCAGACCACAGTTTGCTTTCATGTGGTGGGGTGTCCAATACACCAGGAATCGACTGCCCCGGGGGTGGAAACACAGCCCTACCATCTCTCATGGACTGATCCAAAGCGTACTGGAAATGGGCGATGCCCCCGAACGTCTGCAATGCGTTCACGACATCTTTGTGTGGGGCAATGAGGCTGAAGAAGTGTTTGAGAAGGGAAAAAGAATAGTTCAGAAAGTTCTGAAAGCTGGGTTTGCCATAAAGAAAAGCAAGGTCAAGGGACCTGCACGGGGCATCCAGTTCTTGGGCGTCAAATGGCAGGATGGCCGCTGTCATGTGCCTATGGATGGGGTTAAGAAGATAGCAACTATGTCTTCACCAGCTAAGAAGATGGAAACACCGGCTTTCGTAGGTCACCCGGGGGTTTGGAGAATGCCTATTCCAGGTTATAGTCAGCTTGTGAGGCCCCTCTGTCGAGTGACCCGGAAGAAGAACCATTCTGAATGGGGCCTTGAGCAACAACAGGCCTTTGGGCAGATCAAAGAGGAAATAGCTTGGGCGGTAGCTCTTGAGCCAGTTCAGATTGGACCAACCCTGCAAAATATACTCTACACTGCAGCTGGGTAGCATGGTCTCACTTGGAGCCTGTGGCAAAGAACATCAAGAGAAACCCGAGGTCGACCATTAGGGTTTTGGAGCTGGGGTTATTGAGGATCAGAAGGCCCACTACACTCCAGCTGAAAAAGAAATATTAGCAGCGTATGAGAGGGTTTGAGCATCCTCAAATGTTTTTGGGAAGGAAGCCCATCTCTTCTTGGCCCTGCAATTTCCTGTGCTACACTAGATGTTCAAAGGAAGCATCCCTTTGACACATTGTGCAAACAGTGCTACTTGGAGTAAGTGGGTGGGTAGCACTGATCACACAATGAGCTCGACTGGGGAAACCCAATAGCCCGAGAATCCATGAAGAAAGGCAGAGATTTTGGAGAATTTCTTTGAAAAGTCACTCGCGCTCAAGAAGCACCACCATATAATGAGTTATCAGAAGATGAAAGAGGCCATGCTCTCTTTACTGATGGATCCTGCCTTGTGGTAGAAACCATCAGAGGTGGAAAGCTGCTGTGTGGAGTCCCACACTACGGGTCGTTGAGGTTGCTGAAGGAGAAGAGAAGTGGCCTGTACTGTGTCACTATAGTGACTCCTGGATGGTGGCTAATGCCCCATGAAGGTGGCTACAGCAATGGAAGAAGACCAATTGGCAATGCAAGGGTAAACCCATTTGGGCTGCTGCGTTGTGGCAGGACATGACTGCACGGATAGAAAACATGTCTCTGAAGGAATGTCACCTAGATGTTTACGCGCCCAAATGCCATGCCACTGAGGAACATCACAACGATGAACAGCTAGATAAGGCTGCCAAAATGGAAATAGCTCAGGTAGACTTAGACTGGGAGCAGAAGTGTGAACTATTTACAGCCCGATGGGCCCACGAAACATCAGGACATCTAGGAAATGATGCAACCTACAGATGAGCTTGCGATCGAGGGATGGATCTGGTCACAGAGGCTATCATACAGGTCACCCATGAATGTGAAACATGTGCTGCAATCAAGTGAGCCACACGAGTACAATCTCCTTGGAATAGATGGCCAAGCTGGATTTTACAGATGGTGAGGCCTGGCAAATTGACCATACTGGACCACTGCTATGGACACACCAAGGCAAGAGCTTACATACTCATCATGGTAGAGGCAACTACTAGTTGGCTGGAAAAATACCCTCCAAGCCATGCTATTGCTTGAAACACCATCTTGGGCCGTGAGGGACACATTTTGTGGTGTCGTGGTATCCCAGAAAGAATGGAATCAATGAGGCTTGTTTTTGAAATAACCTCCTAAACTCTTGGGCAAAGAAACATGTGGATATATCGCACCCCTTATCACCCACAAGCCTCTGGAAAGATTGAGAGGTATGATGGACTGTCAAGAGGGTTAGGCAATCGGGCATGGAAGCCTTGGGAGGCAAATGTAGCAGAAGCCACTTGGCTGGTTAACGCCAGAAGATCTGCTAACCGCGCTGGTCCTGCCCAAACAAAACCACTACATACTGTGGGAGGAGATAAGGTCCCCATACTACACACAGGGAAGTGGTGACTGGGGAAGCTGGTACGGAATGCTCCTCCCATGGGAAAAGGCAAACCTATTAATGGGATTGCTTTTGCCCGAAGACCAGGGTATACTTGGTGGGTAATGCAGAAGGATGGGGAGACCTGGTGTGTGCCTCAAGGAGATTTAACCTTGGGGAAAAATAATGAGTGTAAATTGTGTGTTGCACGGAGTAAAGTAGCAGGAGTGACGTGAACCGACAATGAGTGAATTTTACGAGGAGCGAGGAGAGTGCGACGATAGCCCAAGCAGGGCCGGTGTCGGTGCCGAACAATCGCGTGTGTCGCTTCTGTCCCGAGCACCCATCTTGATGAAATGGAGCCCAAGCCACAGCCTGTTTATAAACATCCGGAGGGGTGGAAGAAACCCATGGAATGGGAAAATAATATCTGTCTTTGAGAGGAAGGGGGACGGTAGTTAATGAAAATGTACACGTGTGTTGGGCATAAAGATAGTTTAAGCATGAAGTTTAAGTTGTAAGCGATGGTAAGAAGGGATTTCAGTCATGACAGATAAATACGACGGAATAATTAGAAGACAGATATTTATTTATTTATTTATTTATATTTCTGTGGCATCTGAGTACGATGCAAATGGTGTGAAGTTAGAGGTGGAGATTGTCCTGGGTGTGGCTGAGATGGAGTTAGTTTTCCGCATTGCGGCCATCAGTGCCATGCTTTGCATTGGTCACTAGAAAGGTGTTGATAACACCGCAGTGTTTTGGCTACTGCTGGGCAGTGTTGGCACAGCATCAGTGCTGTCTCTCCAACATTCTGTCCCTCATCAGTAGGCTGGGGGTGAGCAAGATCCTGGGAGGAGACACCACTAGACCAGGTGACCCAAACTGGCCAGAGGGCTATTCTGTACCATATGATTTCAGCTCGGAAATAAAAGCTAAGTTAAGGAGGGGGAAGGGGGCACATTCGTTATTTACAACGTTTGCCTTTCAGAGCAACCCTTAGGCATTCTGAAGCCCTACCTCTTGGAAAGTAGTCGGAGAATGCTTACTGATGGGAACTAGAGGATATAATTATTTGGTTTTCCTGTTTGCTTTTTCGTGCGAAAACTTTCTCTTTTCCTTTAGTAAACTGCCTTAACTCACCCTGTGAGTTGTTTTCCATCTTATTTTCTCTCTGTGTCAAGCTGAGAAGGGGGAGTGATAGAGTGGTTCTGTGGGCACCTGGCATCCAGCCAAGGTCAACTCACCAGCGATGCTTTTGATGCCGTCCAGGTGTTGTAGGATAAGGGCACTGAATTGGCTGTGGAGCTGGTGCTTGCAGCAGTGTTCTGGGTTCTATGAGCATGGAACCCTGTTTTTGGATCAGCATCTGCTTGGGAAAGCGGAGCTCCACCGCACTAAGCGGAGTAACAGCATTTTTGCCAGTAGGAGAGCTGACCTCATTAGGAGGGCTTTAAACTGAAAGCGAGGTGTCGTGGCAGGGCGTCCCCGAACTGGTAATAATTAGCATTGACTCCATGATTCACAGAAGGCTGATCAATCTCTTTAGTTTGTGTATATATATATATATATATATATATATATAATTATTAGGAAACCCATTGCTTTTATAGACAGTTACGATACACCTGGACCTAATTGGTCCTCCAATCCAAACACCATCACCATTGGCTAGTTAAGAAACCACCCCTTGGCAAGCAAATCTCCATAACACATTCCACATGTTCACAATAACAGGTGCAGCAAGTGAAGATAAGAATTGTTCCTCATTCTTTTCTCTGATCTTCTCACAGCCTTCCTCAGAAAGGCCTGGGAAAGTTTAGTGTTGCTCTCTGTGGCCAGAGAGCTGCTGCCACAGTGAGGGTGCGAGGAGGGAGAGGCAGAGAATAATCAGCAGCCCTGTGCGGGAGTGATGGACAGGGTCAATGAACAAAGGGCAGGGCGAGAGGTCCAGTACCTGGAAGTCCCCCTTAGAACCCGAAGGCAGCGGTGGATGTCATAGCTGCAAGTGTGCCCAGCAGAAAGATCTCATTGGACGAGTAAGTTTTAAAAGAGGAGATTGACAGGAAGCGGGGAATCCAGGTACACGGACAGGAGTTCGATGCCAGGTATTGTACGCTGTCCCAGGCTGAGCGACGGCCTGCCTTCAGCGTGCACAAAAGGAAGGTAAGCCAGAGTGTAACCTCAGGGTGACTGACACAAGTGACTCCTGAGATGAAGGAGACCGGATGCATTTCTGTGCTCAGGGTAGAAGGAAGAACCCTCCCCCATCTCCTGAAGTGCCCCTACATAACAGACAGGATGCTCCTGGTTTGGAGACTGAAGAGCACATGAGTAATGGACAGGAGCCAGGACAAAGGCAACCATGCAAAGCTGACCTAACCACCTGCCCACGTTAGAACCAGTGCAACCAGAGAAGCACATAAAGGTATTAGTAATTGGAGACTTCCTCCCGAGAAACACAGAGACACCCATTTCCCACCCAGACGATTTCTCTAGAGAGCTCTGCTGCCAGGAGCTCGCATTCATGGTGTCACTGAGAGGCTGCCTAGGCTGGTGAACCTTACAGATTATCACCTGCTCCTACTCTTCTCTGTAGCGTCAGATAAGGCAATTTAGAACCCCCCCAGGAGTCTATTATGTCTGTAGGAGCGATGCTAAAAGGATGGGGAGCACAGGTGATGGTCGCCTCTATTGGTGTCCGGTCTGAGGAAGGGGTCCAGGAAGGAGGAGACGGACTGAACAGCTGAATGCCAGGCTACGTAGCTGGTGTCCTACTCAAGGTTTTGGCTTCTATGATCATGGATCTACCTTTAAGAAGCCAGGTCTGTTGGGAGCTGATGGGATTCACGCGACCAAGCGGGGCAAGATCGTCTTCGCCAGGAAGCCGGTTAGACTTACAAGGAGGGCTTTAAACATGACTCAGCGGGGAAAGACGATGGAGTTTTGAGCAACAGAGAGGAGCCAGGGGCTGGTGATGTGTTGTGAAACAAGAGGGGAATACCTGAGGAATGCTGCAATGGAATTGGGGCTTGATCCTTGTCCAAAAAAGTGGTGCAGTCAACAGCCCAACGGAAGTGCCTCTGTACCAATGCATGCAGTATGCATAAGAAAGAGGAGCTGGAAACCACTGTGCAGCCGGAAAGCTAACAATGTAATCACCATAGTAGAAATGTGCTGGGACAACTCAAATGACTGGAGCTCTGCAATCAATGGCTATAAACTGGTCAGAAGGAAAGAGGGGCGGAGGTGGCCCTCTATGTCAACCAAAACTAAGAGGGATTTCCTGTACAGAGCTGTCTTTGAAAGACAGCGATGAACAGGTTGAGAGCTTATGGGTGAAAATTAGAGGCCAAATTGTTGCATTAAGAGTAAGAAATTTGGCAGAAAATATAGCCCCTTGCGTTCCAGCTGGTCCTGAGAGATCAGAGGGACTGGGTGAGGTTAGGCTTAATTTCCGATTACAACCAATTCAGCACTGTAAGTCTGGTTGCGTTCTCTAAGAACCTTTGCGAGCACAGATTCAGGAACAGAGTGGTTTTCTGAAGTTACAGAAATGGAGATTTGGAACTGCCGTTGAGAAATGCACTAGCTGTGATAGACCTCTAATAGCATTGTGCTAACCCATGCAATACTAATAACAGCAATGGCATGCAGAAGCTTCCCAAGAGGGCGGCCCCACTTGGGAGGAGGAGAAGAGAAGAGAACAGACTGGCAACTGTCCCCAACATCTTTTGGGAATTCCTGCTACCTAGCTGAAATTTCTACCCTCCTTATATACAGCCCAATCATCTCCTCCTTACGTATAGCGTGATCTAAGCCGAGAGCTGAGTGATATATCATCTATGTGGTCGCATGTTGTGAAGGTCCGCCCGAAATAAACGGGTGACGAATGATTTTTGGGTGCAAAAATAACCAACACAAGGCACAGGGGTTTTGCAGTAACAAATCAACAAGGTGCAATTTATTGGTTATAACCACAGCTAAATATGCATTTGGTTAAGGGATCTGGGGAAGAGAAAGGTAAGACAAGGGAAAAGGGAGGAAAGAAGGTCAGGGAATGGGGTATAGCTACCAAAACGTGATGTCTTCGGGGTCCCACCGCTGAAACTCGCTGGTACACGTCTTGGGGAGTACTCAAAGGACAGTCGGGCCGAACCCCAATATATATACTGTTCTTGGTTGGGGGAAGGTAACTGAAATTAGGTTTCCCTGGAGGGGAGAAGTCCATTGTTTTCATGGCCGAATGCTCACATGTATGTTAAGTTTTCCCCCTCCCTGAGTTGGGAGGGAGTACAGTCCCAGTCTCTGGAAGGAGGTTGCCATGGGGGTGCCATGGGGGTGCCATGGGGGTGTCAATAGGGTGCCAGAGGGGTTCTTGGTTCCTTGATGAGGGGATTCGCATCTCTGTTGGTCTGTCACGGTGGTTGAAGACAGGCAAGAGGGGTCTTCTCATGGAGCGGGGAGGGAGCCACCCCAGAGCTCAGTCCAGCCAGCTCAGGAGTTTGGAAGAAAGTCCAGTTCAATTGTCCAGAAAAGGGCAGCATGCCCCCTTCGAGTACAGCATGGCGTGTTCTGCAAGCATCACTTGTGAACACACTAGATAAGCAGGAGACTTTCTTTCCCAACCGGCTCAGCACTTCTAACTCTTCGGTAGTCTTTTCTCATGACAATTGTGAGGCAAAAAATGAAGGATTTTCGGATGGACTTCTACACGACCCCGTGACTCACGATTGTCTTGAGGAATCTTCATCAGCAGAGCTCTAGAGTGTCTTCGAAACTTGTTGCACGTTGGTAGCATAACCCCGGAAAAATAGGGATGACAGGAGAGAGGGGATAAAAGGGGAAGAGAAGGAAAAGAAAAAGGGAAAAGGGGAACCAACAAACATAAGCATAATTAATATTGATCATCATAACAACTTCACACGTGGTTATTTGTTACAACAATTTCAAAAAATTATGATTAATTTTAACAATTTCAAAAAATATTAATCAATTAAAAGCAATATCATTTGTTTAACAATTTCAAAATGATTAAAACAAATCATAAATAATCAAAACAACAAACAAATCATAATATAATCATCGTCTTTTAAAATTATTTACTAAAAATTAAAGTAACTTTCTGTAAGTCATACTTGATATTTAAGAAGTTGTTCTGAAGCATATATGCCTGATTCATAACCGTTTCGTATGAAGTGTTTTGGGGACATCTATTGTATCGAGTACATCAGCTAAGCGGTGTGCATTGACTACAGCTGACAGTTTCTTAAGCTTTTTCATCATTCTCCAATTCAAAATGAATAGGGCTGCTGACAAGATAAAACCAAGCGTAACTAGGATCAAAAGAACAACAATTGGATGGCACACACTGTTCAGAACACCTGTGGCAGTAGGCGACCACCCAAAGAGAGTATCCCACCACCTATGCTCAGCATCCTGTTTTACCCTCTCCATAACCCGGTGTATTTGGTTCACGTTGTGATGAACAGTCACCAAGGTTTTCTGTCCGTTCTCCTTGATTTTCTCGAGGATGTCAATCAGGTCTTGATGGAGCAATAGTTGTCTCATGAGGGTGAGGTTCATTCCGATAGGAGTGGGCATCAGCTTCTGGATCAGTGTGTAGTTGGATTGCAGTAGGTGGTGAGAAGTAACTGGAGCTTCATAAGAGAAATCGCATCCTACTATCTTAGTAAAGTTACAAGCACAAAAATTTGAATGATTCTTTGTATCTACCACAACATCCTCTACAAAGACAGAATCACATGTTGTTCTAAAACATGCACAGCCATTGCCTATGTATATAAGAACTGTCTGGGTGTCCTCATGTGGACGAATCTCAAAATGACAGATGTTCTGCTCTGTGTCCAAACAGATATCCTGAGCTACAATTGCATTGCTTTCACAGATAAACCCTTGCTGTTCTCGGACAATACAAGTTTCCAGGTTAACGGTTTGCCATTTGTCATCAACCTGACGGGCCCATCCCCTATGTTCAGTAGGATAGAGAACAGCTCCGTCATGGTTTAATCCTAATGCAATAACAGGGAAGACCAAATGTACAGAGGCATTGCGTATGGTTAGGACAAAAGCAGTGGCTGTGTTTGAAATGGGATCATAGGTAAAGTTCACCAGGTTCCACCAGGATTGGAATTCTCTTTCAAATTCAGTGGCACTGTCCCAGATTATTTTCCGAATTTCTGTGGGGAAGGTGCCTTCCTCACCCTCTCTTATGATTGCAGCAGAGACAGATTGCATCCACAATTGTGCCTGGATACAGCTGAGGGCTAAGGAAACATTGTTCTGTGTAGCACTAAGTGCATCAATTACCAATTTGTGATCATCCACATTCACTCTTTCCCAATTTGGCAAAATGTTTGACAGCAGCCACTGGTGTGTCCCTAAGGCTGACAGAGATGACCTCAGTGGTTGCTGCAGTCCGGCCAGATCTCTAGTTGTAGCAGCCAATTTGTTCATTAGTACTTCAGAGTCAATGCTATTCAGAATTCCCAATCCTGTACCCACAACACCGGTCACATCCCTTGGTGTCCTCTTAAAGGAGCTTCGTTTCCAAAGCCAAGTGGTCCAGCCTTCAAAAGAGGTTTGCAGGAACGGAGAACAGGCTGGTTCAATATCTGAAACATTGTTCTGCATTAGCAATTTGACTTGTTTGAGAGACCATGCTGGATTGAACAATATTTGTTGTTGGCCAGTTTTCCTGATCACATAAGGTCCAATCTCGAAAATTATTGGGATGAGTATGACCGGTGGTATGGGTGTAGTGGTAACAGTGGTGACAGTGGGAGCAGTGGTTTCAACATTAATTATAAATTTAAAAGAAAGGCCTTGAGTGTCTTTGGCCCAGAGACAAATTACCTCTGTAGTGCCGGTTAATGTGAAACTGTACCAGCAATCCCGTATGCTTGGGTGTGTGCAGATTTGCTGCTGTTCGTTTTCCCGATCTGTGGAAACACTGATTGACCTTGCTTTGCTGTAATTAGACCCATTAACCATTCGGCACCCAACACTAATTTTTTCACCCACTACTCCATGAACCTGCCAGGTTCTGCATCTTTCCCATTCTTGTCTGGTGTACAACATATCCTCATGTGTAACTACTGTTAGCAAGTTCAGACCCGTGACATCTCCCATAGATCCAGTGGATTGCAGGAAGGCATGAGACCAGGGCCACTCGAAGGAGTTCCCTGCTGCTCCTGCCATTCGGGATGTGAAGTTAGAAAAAAGGCTCTCACTTAGGGTCTGAGAGAGTGTAATTACAGCACTCGGTGTGGGTTTTGGTACAGTGTTTATCTTAAATGTGTAAACCAAGCCTCTCAGTCCTAATGGACTAGCTGTGTCATTCTCCCAGCGACATGTCACGTAAGTGGGTTTGGCCAAAGTAAAACTGTACCAGCAATCAAGTGATTCATCATTACAATCTTTTGTAATTGCAACATTGGTGGTTTTGGCACTAGAAACATAACTACCAACATGTTCCTGGCGACAACACAGAGTAAGGGGACTTTCTATTTTGGAACACCCCCATTTCTTTGTGGGACACAATCTCGCTGAGGGGATGTTCAGGTAATTCTTTCCGCCTGCTTCCATAAAATTTCCATCAATTATGATGGAGGTGGCCTTTTCATGGAGGGTTCCTTCCACTTTTCTGCATGTTACCACAATTGACTCACCAACCGTTCCCGTCAGGGTTCTCATCAACTCATTCTGGTCCCACCTCCACTCATTCGGGCGGTACACCTTGGAGTCATGCTGCACTAGGGTTGCCAGGCTCGGGTAACGGCCCTTAGGATAGGTTCCAAGGGCACTGGTGTGCTGAACAATGGCTTCAGGCCACAGCTGCTCACCAGGGCATTGTCCATGAAATTGCAGTAAAATGCAGAAAAGTATTAGCAAGGTTATCATGTTTTCAGACGACTCTCATGTCCCTCGGGGTTCACCTGTAAAAGCAAGAACAACAAAAAATCCTGCCACTGAGAGGCAGAAAGGAGTTTAAAATGAGGGGATTATCCAGCGTGTGTGTATGCGGTGCTCTTTTCCAAGAGCGTCAGAGGCTACCCATGCATATTTATTCAGAGGGGTTTTCAGCACAAGTGGTACTTCGCCCACCGAGGGGAGGTCCACTAAGACAGGTTGTCCAGGGTAATGCGATGGATTGTTTGCATCGTCAGGACCTTCCAGCGAAGGGATGATGCTTGGAGGTGTGGGGTAAAAGGCAGTGACTTTGGGGCAGCCATTCACTCCCCACCTGCTATTTACCCCTTTAACAGCCTCCCACAGTCGACAGTCCCAGCTTGCTTTGTGGGGCTTAAGGAACCGCTTTAAAAGGCCATTTGTCCTTTCTGCGATCCCGTTAGCCTGAGGGTAGTAAGGAGTGTGAAAGGTCCACTTTATGCCTTCGGCTTTGGCCCAATCCTGAACCACCTTGGCAGTAAAGTGAGACCCGTTGTCAGACTGAATTTCTTGTGGCTTTGGAAAAGTTCCAAACCACCCCTGCAAAGCTTTAACTGTATTTTCACCTGTGGCCCTTTTAAAAGCATCAGCTTGTACTAACCCAGATACAATTTCCACTCCTACTAACACAAAATGTTTACCTCCTGATTTCTTAAAAGGGCCAATATAATCTATCTGCCATGCATCCCACAAGCCTTTACCTTTCCTCAAATGCAGAGGGTCATCCTCTAAAGGATGCCTTTCCAGTCGCTTGCGGCACTGTTCGCAGGCCGATATGCATGTTTTACACATTTCCCTGGTGACTGGCCAGCCGCGGGCGTGTGCTTCCTGGTACAGATCTTTGGCACCTGTGTGCTGCCTTTTTACATGTAACCATTCTAACAGTTGATTCCAATCCTCTGAAATAGTTTCTTTTTTCAGGGGGCTAAGCCTTGCTAGTTCATCAACTTTGTTGTTCCATTCACCTGCTTGATTCCCATCAGTTTGATGAGAAGCTACCCAACCAACCAGAAAGTTTCCTTTACTGGCGATTTCTAGGATTTCTTTCCATTTATCTTTCTGCCAAACTGGAATTCTGTTAACTTCCCAGCCATTCTGTTGCCAGAAAGGGAGCCACTCAGTGCAGCCTTTGTATACCGCATATGAATCAGTATAGATGTAAACAGGAGAAGTGTTTTGTGCCTCACGCTGGAAAACACTCCAGAGGGCTATGAGTTCTCCTACCTGAGCGCTGCCCTCCCCTTCTGTGATAATCTTTTCACCAGATGAAATATGTAAGGCAGCCGCCTTATATTTCCAAATTTTTCCTTCCCGCTTTGAGGAAGCATCTGTAAACCAACAGTTTGCTGCTATTTCAGGTGAGAATGGTGGTGCTATTTTTATTACAGAAGCAGGTTTGTCTTGGCTACTATCTAGGCTCTCAGTGTCTTGTATGGCTAAGAATTTTGCAGCACCTTCTGTGACAGAAAAACTATTGCAGTAATACTCTATTTGAGCATACCATTTTCTGACTGATGATTTTTGAGCTATGCCGTCAGGTGGAGGGGTCCCATTTGTGACAGCTTTAATTACCTTGAAGGGACCTCTCAAGATGATAGCTTGCTGCCGTGTGATTTTTTCTACTTCAATGAGAGCTAAGCTAACAACAAACAATCCTTTTTCCCAGGTAGTGTATCTTTTTTCAGCATCTTTAAAACCACGGGAAAAGAAGCTAACAGGCCTTGTTGGGCCTTCAGGACCTCGCTGCCAGATGTGTATTGATAGCCCTGAGGAGGCAAATCCCCATTCCACTTGGAAAGGGTCTTTAGGATGAATGGGCCCCAATGCCTGATGTGCAGTGGCTTCAAAAATCAATAACTGCAGTGCTTCCTCCTGAGAAGGAGTCCAATCCCATTTGATTCCTTTCCTCAGTAAATTGTAAAGGGGCCTAGCAATGATTGAGAAATCCGGGATGTGTTTCCTCCAGAATACTAACAGTCCTAAGGCTTGCTGGAGGTCTTTTTTGTTTTCAGGCATTTTCATCTGCTCTAGAGAAGTTAAAGTGTCAGGTGGGATGCATGTGCTACCAGATCGCCACCAAATTCCCAGGAATTTCACTTCCTGAGAAGGCTTTTGGATTTTCTCTGAGGGGATCTTTAAATCAAGGCTCTCCAGATGAGAGGTTATATTCTGCTGGAGATCCCCCACCTCTTTAATTTCCTCTCCTCCTACCAAAATGTCATCAATGTATTGGTACACAGCTACAGTGTCAGGTTTAGGTATTTTTTCTAATTCTTTTGCTAAAGCATGATGTGCTAGTGTTGGAGAGTGTTTGTATCCCTGAGGGAGTCTGGTGAATGTGTACTGTTGTCCCTCCCATGTGAATGCAAAACGATCCATGTCCTCTGGCTGTATAGGTATCATGAAGAACATGTCTTTGACATCTATGGTTGCCATGATTGTGTGAGCCTTTTCTTGTATTGATGTTATCAGTTCAGCTAAATTTGGCACTGCTGCAGTCAGAGGGTCAGTGTTGGCATTGAGCCTACGGTAGTCAACCGTAAGCCTCCACTTCCCGTTGGGCTTTCGGACTGGCCACACGGGTGAATTGTATGGGGAGTGTGTGTTAATTATTCCTTGATCACGCAATTCCTGAATAACTGGTTTGATGCCTTCTCTAGCTCCAGAAGGCAAGGGATACTGTTTCACATTGATTGTTTTACTGTAAGGCAGTGCGGGTGCAGTTTGAAGCAGTCTAATGTTAAGTTGTGGAGTGCCAAAAGACCAGAGGAAACCCTCAGTGTCTTCCCACTGTCTTCCTGAGAGGACATCCATCCCTAGCAGATTATTCGGTATGTCCCCAATTACCATTTTGATAATCAATTGATTTTCTTCTCCAGGGAGTGTTATTTTGACTAAAGCAACGTTCATGGGTTCTATGGTTCCTAAAGCATTAAGAACGCAGCATTGCTTTTTTGTTGGAACAACTCCACACTTCTGGGCATCTCTATGTGTTAGTGCAGAGATCTGGGCTCCCGTATCAACAATGTAGGTTATCAGAACTTTTTTGGGACCCGTGATTGCTGTAATTAACATGTCTCCTGATTTATTTTTTGTGAGCCTTCGTAAGTAAACCCAATCTCCACCCCTTCGCTCACCTGTAAGCGGTGGAGATATTAGTTTCCCGAAAGCTCTGTTGGTGAAGATTCGCTGTTTGTGTTTTGGGGCACGGGCGGGTGGGCAGTTACGTTGCTTAGATTCTGTGAAAGAAGTTGCGAAAGAGTTACTTCCGGCTTACTGCTGGTGCTTTTCAGGAGACACGCAGCCAGGGTTTCACTGTCCAAGTTCTGTGAAAGAAGCTGAGAAAGAGTTAATTTTGGCTCACTGGCTGTGTTCTGTGGGAGAGGCTGAGATGCAGCCTCACTGCCCAGGTTCCGAGGAAGAGACTGTGAAAGGGTTAACTTTGGCTCATTGCCTGTGTTCTGTGTGAAAGACTGTGATGTATTGTGTGAACTGAACTGTGTACTGGTAGGAGTGTTTGTTAATTTCTGGTGAGGGAGGGGGATCGGTGCACTGGGCTGGGTATTTGATCTCCTAAAGTTCCAGTTAGTTATGATTTTCTGCAATTTTTCAAGTGGTAAACCATCCATTATGTCCCGGGGAACCCCTTTCTTTATTCCCAGCATCCACCAGTGTTGTCTGTTGGAAATCTGTTTTCTTGGTTCTATGTTTTCAGTGTTAGGGGTTCCCATAAACCGGACACCTTTTGTTTTTTCAGATTTTTCTTCCAGGGTTTTTACAGGCCCATACTGTCTACAATAGTTTATTAAATCAACTGCTACCTCACCCCATGTCCAAATCTTGCGGTTACTGTTAGATGTGTCAGATGGTGTTGTGGGAGCCTGTGTTGGTGTGTAGGGTGAAGGTGCAGTGTCAGTGGATTCAGACTGATCAGTGGAGTTGTTAAGAAGTCTTTCTAATCTATCTATTGGGCTTAGAGCCATAACTGTTTTCTGAATAGTGATTGCGGTTGATTTCAATGTTTCTGGAAGCCCACGAATTAAAGGGGTCATAATTTCAGGCTTCACAGGCAATTGCATTGGGGATTCAAAACCAGGAATTAATTTCTTCTCATGAATCATTTGCAAACATGCAGCTTTTTGTACACTTTCTAGGATTTGGTCAGGGGTAGTGGCAATTGCTAAGGGATCACCCCTTTCCAGGGGATTTATTCCCCCAGCCCAATAGGCTGCACGTTGTGTTAGAGACCAGGCATCACGCTTATCTCCTGTTGTTAGGAAAACACCGTGTCCCCAGTAACCACTGGCTTCTTGTTCAGTTAACTTAATCTGGTCTCCGCCAGTGAGGGACACACGGAACACATATTCTGTTTCTGATTCGTGGGGGAGGCGACCAAATTCCTTTTTCAATTTAGCTAATTCGGTAGCGCTGAATGGTGTTTGTTTGGTTGTTATGTGGGGATCCATGTCTTCATCATTAATGTAATTATATTCAGTTGTAATAAAAGGTCTCAAATGAGGACAACAATTTTCCCCACAATTTTTAGCTATTTCAGATTCTTTTTGTTTTGCTGCCTCAAGTTCTTTGTAAGGATAAATCTTTTTAATGCAAGGTGTTACTTTTTCTTCTTCCTCTGTAGAGGAGTTGATTTTGTGTATGGCTTTGGTGTGTTCTTCCCTAAGAGCAGCTCGCAGTGTGTAAATTTCATTTCTGTCCTCATTTAACTGTTTTTGCAAAATTTCAACCAAATTTTGAAGGGAATCTATAATTACCGTTTCCTCAGTTCTCAGTTTACAGCGGTTTTCTATGGCTGCAGTAAGACATGCTCCAAGAACTGAGCAAAGAATGTTTTTATTTTTACCCATTTTGAATTTTGATCCATGTTGCAGAGAACATATTCTATCAATGACGTTTTCCAAATTAAACCAATTGTTCTCTGCCCAAGTTTCTCCGCCAGATGACGGTTTGGCATGGTATTTAGCAAGCAACGTGTAAAAGTCAGCTTTTGCTTTAGGATTGAGATTTTCACTCATTTTTGTGTGAAGGGACTAGGACTATACCAGGGAGCTGATTTGCGAACTCAAGTTATACAATCATACAGACTTTTGTTCCACTCTGTCTCCCTAGATAGCTGAAGAAACCAAATCTGTCTGGAAGGCACTGTTTTAATTGCTTCAGATTGTCCCTTCCTTTCCAGACAGTCTAGACGCACACACTCACACACACAAATGTTTTCTCTGTGAGGGGACCAGAAACCTAGAACAGGGAAAAGCCACTCAGCCTTCGCTGCGCCGCCCCTCGCTCCCTGTGTAGGTGAAGGGACAATATCTGTCTAAAAGGCACTGCTTAATTACTTCAAGTCTGCCCCTTCCCTTTTAGACAGTCCAGGTACACAAAATACAGCAGTAAAAAACAGTAACAGGTTCAACTTCAGCTCAAAAACAACAGTAACAGGTTCAGATTCAACTCAAAAACAACAGTAACAGGTTCAGATTGAATTCAAATACAACAACAACAAGAACAACAGTATCAGTATCAATATCAGGATCAGGAGAAGTATCAGTGTCAGTGTCCGTGCCGGTAAAATCAGTATCAGAAATGACAGTAACAATTTTCCCTGCTTTTGCACCGAAAAATCTTTTGTGTCAATTCCGGAGCCTGTGTGCTCAATCGAGCATGAGATTTGGCTTTGGCATGTGTAGTCTGCGAGAGGTTGCAAACTACACAAAACCTGCAAAATCTCACTGGCTGCTGGAATCCTGTCCGTGACGCCAATTATGTGAAGGTCTGCCCGAAATAAACGGGTGACGAATGATTTTTGGGTGCAAAAATAACCAACACAAGGCACAGGGGTTTTGCAGTAACAAATCAACAAGGTGCAGTTTTATTGATTATAACCACAGCTAAATATGCATTTGGTTAAGGGATCTGGGGAAGAGAAAGGTAAGACAAGGAAAAAGGGAGGAAAGAAGGTCAGGGAATGGGGTATAGCTACCAAAACGTGATGTCTTCGGGGTCCCGCCGCCGAAACTCGCTGGTACACGTCTTGGGGAGTACTCAAAGGACAGTCGGGCCGAACCCCAATATATATACTGTTCTTGGTTGGGGGAAGGTAACTGAAATTAGGTTTCCCTGGAGGGGAGAAGTCCATTGTTTTCATGGCCGAATGCTCACATGTACGTTAAGTTTTCCCCCTCCCTGAGTTGGGAGGGAGTACAGTCCCAGTCCCTGGAAGGAGGTTGCCATGGGGGTGCCATGGGGGTGCCATGGGGGTGTCAATAGGGTGCCAGAGGGGTTCTTGGTTCCTTGATGAGGGGATTCGCATCTCTGTTGGTCTGTCACGGTGGTTGAAGACAGGCAAGAGGGGTCTTCTCATGGAGCGGGGGGGGAGCCACCCCAGAGCTCAGTCCAGCCAGCTCAGGAGTTTGGAAGAAAGTCCAGTTCAATTGTCCAGAAAAGGGCAGCATGCCCCCTTCGAGTACAGCATGGCATGTTCTGCAAGCATCACTTGTGAACACACTAGATAAGCAGGAGACTTTCTTTCCCAACCGGCTCAGCACTTTTAACTCTTCGGTAGTCTTTTCTCATGACAATTGTGAGGCAAAAAATGAAGGATTTTCGGATGGACTTCTACACATGTACTTCAGTAAGCTTATTAGCATATGCATGAGTGTGCGTTTTAATACTTAAATGACCCTTAATCAGGCAAAGGTTACATTTTTGGCCTTGGTGTCCTTCAAAGTTCTGCTCTTAAGACTTCTTTCCATTTCATGCCGTTTATCAGAGCCAAAAGAGGGCTATCCTAGCTGCCCATGAACTCTTCCTTTGGCCATATTGTCCTTTCTTGACCTCAGCTATGTGGATCTCCATCAGTAAAGATAACGTGGAGGGTACACAGTTTAGGCCTTAACGCTTTCCTGGCCCATGGTCAGCATCCCACACAAGCTAACAAAGGAAACCTTGTGGTTGGTATCTACTATAGGCCACCTGATTAAGAGGATGAGGTCGACGTAAGAAATCAGGCAAGTTAGGCAAGAGATGAGCGTGGCTAACGGCCTTCTCTTCTGGTCGAGCTGAAGCACAAAGTGGAAGTGCATAGGTAGTGGAAGCAGGGACACGTATTCTGGGAAGAATCTAAAGACGCCGCCCAGGTCTGTAGGGATGGGATCAGAAAAACTAAGGCAAAGCTGCAGCTGAATTTGGCGGGGGATGTAAAGAATCATACGATGGGCTTCCATGGGTGCGTTGGTCAGAAAATAAGACTAAAGAAAGCGTACGCAACCCACGTGCCCGCCCCCCCCGCTGATAAAAAAGCCAGGAGGTCTAGTGGCCAGCAACATGGAGAAGGCTGTGGTACTCGGCGATTCATTTTCCTCTGTTTTCACTGGCACGGTTACCAGACCTCTTGAGACCCTGAACCTCAAGGCAGGGACTTGGGGAACAAAGTCCCTTCCATCATAGGAAACAATCTCTTTTGAGACCACCCAAGGAACCTGTGGATACACAAGTCCTGCACCAGGGGAGGCGGCACAACCCCATGCACCAGTACATGCTGGAGGCTGATCGGCCGGAAAGCAGCTTTGCAAAATAGGACAATGTGCTCTTGCCTCAAAGGCGGCCAAGGATATCCTTAGCCCGACATAGAGGAAAGCAGGGTTCATATATGTTACAAGACAGTTGTGTGGACCATTCAAGGTGCTCACTGTCCCCGGGGCTGCAGGGCACCACAGACCACCCTTGGGCAGCTTTGAGGGCACTGCCTACTTTTCTAAAAGCCTCCTATCCAGCTTAACGCAAATCCTACTCTCCTGAGCCCTCAAGCCAGCAGTGCCAAACGCACGCTTTGCATTTTATTTGCTTCCAGGAGACGTGCAGCCCAGAAATGTGTGCAAGGGAAGTGGGGCTTTCAGCAAACAATGTAGAGCAACTTCTGTTGTTTTTCCAAAATGTCCTGAGAAGTTAAAGGCAGGCCTGCCCTGGCCAAAGCAGTCATTTGACTGGAGGGAGCAGCAGCCAAAAGGCACGGGCACCTTTGGGGTGGGCTCGTTGCGGTAACAAAAACCAAGAAACAGTACTTGTAGCTACTACAGCCTCTTCTGCGACCTCGTAGTCCGCTCTCAGGGTCGCAGCACTACACGGGGCAGATCCCTCCGCGCCCCGCGGGCACCAGGTCGATGAGGGCGGACCCGCCAAGGGGGCGGGGAAAAGCGAAAACGACAGGCGAGACAGCAAATCGAGACGCGGGCCACGATCCGTCGGCCCAATGGGCGCCGCGGAGGGCCCGGCTTAGTGGAGGAAGTGGTCGGGGCGGACACGGGCGTTGTCCTTGGCTGGCGAGAGAGTGGGGGCGCTGGCCTCTGGCCCTTGGTGGCGCCGCTACTGTCTTCGGAAAGATTATCGGCAAGGCGTTTCTCGGGTATCGTCAGCGACGAGGACGAGGAGGTAGCCGCACCCTTGCTCTGTGCGCGGTTCCTCTTCCCTTCTCCCCTCTCCCCCTCCACCCGCGCTTGCGGGCATCTGAGCCGAGGACCCGGCGCGCGGTGCCCGGGCGCGCGGCCGGGTGCTGCTGCGGCTGGGTGCAGGGACGGGGGACGGACGGGGCCTCTCTGGGTTGTGGCGCTCTCTACTGCACCATCCCCTAAGCTTGTTCTGAGCCGCACCCCCACCCCTCCGGCTGCCGCGGGCGTACTGGGTTGCTGGTGTTGTCCGGACTCGCCTCGCATTCCACCCCCACCGTGTCGTGTGCGCGCGTAGAGAAGGACCTCTGACGGTAACTTGGCCTCAATGTGTCTCCTAACAGCATCGAAGAGGTTTCGCAGCTTCGCTGTGCTAGGCTTTGGTTCTGAACCCGCAAACTGGATTATTAGGGCAAGGAATTACGGCTTTCTCTAGTTAAAAACAAAACAAAACCACAAAGTGGTCATCCTGCAGGCTGCAACGGCTTTCCAGAACTTGTTTCTGTGGGGAAGTAAGACCGTGATAACAGCCGGCTTGCAAGGGTCACGAATGTTGGTGCTGGAAACTAGAGTGAGCTGCTGCTTAGCCCGGGGGGAAACCAATACAGCCGTTGCCTATGCGATGTTAACTTTAAGGTAATATCCCCTATGACTTAGTTATTAAGATGCTGAAAGTTAACAGTTAGGGATGCCTTCTGCTTTTAAAGGCAGAGCTTGCACGCAGTAATAGAAGACAGACTCGTCCTATGCACTTGCAGGCTTCCTGTCATAATGCGTGTGTTCGATACTTGAGCTCCCTGTCCTGTGGGAAACGAATGGGCGCTGCTCTTCCACTTCACTAAACTCTGATGATTCAGTTAAGCCATTTGTCTCCAGTCTCTGCATGGACCACATCCGATAGAAAAACTGCTTAGGAAACAATCAGCCCGAACTAAAACATACTGGAGGTTGTTAATTGCAAGTGGTGGCCTGGCTCCTTGCCCCATTGTCTTGCATGACGAATCCCACTTCTGGAGGGGGCTCTGTAAAGATGTCGTGTTTTGGGTATAGAAAGCATTATAATCATGCAAGAAAAATCAATGTTCTGGCTTGTGTTTGGGGTAATCTGGTAATCTGCTTCTGTAGGAGTTCAGCGGGGCAGATGGGTTTGCATAAGCTCTTACCTTTCTCTAAAGCTGGTTATGTTTTAACTGTTTAATCTTCCTCCAGTGCCGTACGTTCCGTGATCTTTTGCCCCTAGACGGGACGTTTTTCCTAGTCATGCCTAAGGAGCCAATTATCGAGTTGTCTGAAGCAGGAGATTCTGGTGAATCTGTAAGTACCGTGTGAGCTTTCTGTATGCTAAACTGTACCTGTAGATAGTTCTTCATTTACTAGACCCTTTGCCATTCCCCCCTTTCCCCCTTGATAGGGCACAGTAGGCTACTTTGGGTTTTCTGGCGCTCTCATCTTTTTGCCTCTAGCTTGTAATGGAGTTGAGCTTTTTGACTAAAAGCAGTGCTATCGAGCAGTGCTGGTCCCTGGGTATGTAGTTCTGGTGCAAAATGCAGTGTTGTTTTGGAGCGCAGTCTGGTGCCTATTGTCGTGGTTTAGAGTAAGAGTAGTAGAACTTCTAACATGCAGAAGAGCACCTGGGGTTTTGGCAGGCATGGGGCAAGGAAGGACAAAGCTGGTTGAGCGGTGCTGGACGTTTGGCTTTTAGCTATGAAAGCCATGTTGAAAGACTTTGTAAACCCACGCAAAAGGCAGCCTAAAGTTTATTTTCCACCAGGATTGGTTATGTTGCCTGAAGAGACAACGGGGGCTTTAACCCGGAGACAAAGTCAGCTTGTGTGGCTGTTTTGTAGTCCTTTGCTGTTTAGCTTGAGAAAAATTGCCTAGCTCTCTTTTGCCCCTATGGCGTGCATAATTGATCTTGGTAACTTTGCTTGGAACGCTTCAGTTGCCGATGGTCGGAATGCCATTAATTTGACATGCAATGGTTGAATTGCTAGGAATTGGCTAGCTGCTTTCTCTGGGTGGTTCTCTGCTCTCGTTCCTTCCCTTCCTGCCCTCTGCCCTCTTTATGTGTTCCTTTTTCTTTTTATTTTACTTATTTATGGGTTTGTACTTCCTTCTCCAGCTTCTTGAGCATGTAATGATTGTTGGCGAGATGTGTGTTGCTCACCTGGGCCTGACCAATGGATTCCGGATGGTTGTGGATGAAGGGCCCGAGGGTGGGCAGTCTGTCTATCGCATACATCTACCTGTTCTGGGTGGCCGTCAGTTGGGCTGGCCTCCTGGCTAAGATTTTGGCACCGCAGGAGTTGCTGCACGTGTACAAATCGCCACTGAATGGATTTCATCTCTTGCCCATCGATCTAGCAGCTTTTGATGTGTAATTTTTTTTTTTTTTTTGTTGCCGTGTGTCTGTGGAAGGTAATAAAAGCTTTGAGCAGCAGTTGCACAATAAAGATTTGTCATGGGGATATCACCTCGGTCTTGCGCGTCTTACTGAGGGGAAGTAGTTCTGCAAGTTCAGACGGTGTCTCCCTGGAATGCAAGTATGTGGAATGTTTGAGCCAGATAACAGCATTTCAGAGATAGATAGCCATTGGCCTGTTTGTGTGAAGCTGGAAGCACTTAGCAGTCTCTCTGGGTCTTGTAGGAAGCTAAGTCTTAGCTCTTTGGCAGTGGTACACCAACGTACAGAAAGGCCGTGTAGGCTGCTGCTAAAACTGTAGAAGATACTGGGTGTGAGGCTACATGCATGCTTTCCAAGGGTGGTTTCACCATGGTGCACTGTGTTGGAAGCATCCACCTCCTGTTGGACCTGGGTGTCCTGGTAACAGGAGTAGGGTGCCAGTTTAGCACTATGTGCATGTAAGCAAACTGTATTGTACCACCCTCTGTGTCATTCCTGATGAACTGCTGAGGATGGATCACTTGCAGTAGCTGCCTCCTGTACACCCAACACCTCAGGCTACAAGATGGGTGTTAAATGAGATAAGGGAGAAGAGGCAAACCTTCAAAGGCAGGGTGGTGTTTTTTTTCTTCTTCACACAAATGACTCAGTCCTGATAACTCTCCTCTGGGGAAGCACCAGCACTTTCCCACCCACCCCGTGGAGGGGGTGTCATCTTTGCTAATGGGCCATAATGGAGTCCATGGCACTAGGATAATAGGCAGCTGCAAGGACTTAGACCATCAAAGACTCCCAGAATATCCCATGACTCACAGTATGACATTCCTCCACTGTGAAACTCCCTGTCCTGGTGGAGGTACTGAGCATTCTCACCTGAACCGGAGCATATATATAATCTTTGGGTTTGGGGACTTGGGGCACCACCATTTGATGGATCCGGAGGAAGACCAGACTTTCAACAGTACTGTGCCCCTCACCTTACAAACAGTGTGCCAATTTATACTCCGACTTTGTGGGTTAAAACCGGTTTTCTCTGTATCATTGTATTTTTTGTAATCACTAGTGAATTGTAACTCTGACCTGTAATCTCTCTTGAGGCAGTTGAATGGGATTCATTTCTCCTGCCGGTTTACTTTTAAACCAGCACATCTTTTGGCGCCCAATGTGAGGCTCGAGAGAAGTCGGAATTGCAGTTTTGTTCTAAAGCATTTGTGTATTGGGGTATAGCAACTTTCCTGATCATCATGTTTCTCGGTGTATTCACGTGCATGTTGTGCCCTGTTCGTATTTCTGCAGAGGAGGAAGTATTTGCCCATCATGATGCTCTCTTTACGATCAGGAGAGGAATCAAAACAGCTTTGCTGATTTACTGCGTTTATGGCATGATAACAGCAGAGGCAACGAGTTTCATTTGGAATGTGTATTCAGTCTTGTTTGCCTGTCCTAGTCTGGGCTGCTACCTCTGGGGCCTCATTAATAATGGCACCCAGCCTGATGCCTTAGAGTGGCTACCTGGAACAGAGGCTAGACAAGGTTAAGAGAATAAAAGTAGGTATTTATTAAAGGCCTTCAAAAGGTACACCTTGGGCAGTCAGAAGCCTCAGAGGCTACACCCAAGATGGACGATGGTCTTGCGTTTTTCAGACAGATATAAGTTTGGTCCATTTACGTATCAGGGGTTATTCCTCCAATTACAGCTTCAGGCAGTGAAGTCATATGCCCCCAGTTTGCTCCCCTGCCCCAATTCACTTTTGTTTATACTTTCCGGGGCCTGAGGCAGTAGGGTGTCCTTGGATCTCAGGCCTAGAGGGATTGTTTTGTCTGACTAAAATGTGGAGACAGTTAGCTAACACTTTATATGGAGTTCAGAGTTATGCACTAATGCAGTACAGGATTTGAAAACTATGAGGCATCAAGCCTGTGGGGTGAGGAGGAGAGAATGCTTTTTTCCAGCCCTTCAGGCCTGCTGTCACAGTTTTGGAGAACGTTGAGTTCCCTCTAGATGTTAAGGACAGCATGATCTTCTTGTTAGTTCTGCTAAGTTTTCTCTATTCGGCTTGCACTGTCTACACCATGCTTACAGAATCCCAGAATCACTAGGTTGGAAGAGACCTTCAAGATCAAGTCCAACCCATGCCCCAAATGCCTTAACTAAACCACGGCACCACGTGCCATATCCAGTCTTTTATTGAACACGTCCGGGGATGGTGACTCCACCACCTCCCCAGGCAGGCCATTCCAATATTGTATCACTCTTTCTGTGAAAAACTTCTTCCTAATATCCAACCAATATTTCCCCTGTAGCAGCTTGAGACTGTGTCCTCTCGTTCTGACGTTTGTTGCCTGGAGAAAGAGACCGACCCCCACCTGACTACAACCACCTTTCAGGAAGTTGTAGAGAGCAATAAGGTCACCTCTGAGTCTTCTTTTCTCCCGGCTAAACAACCCCAGGTCCCTCATTTGTTCTTCATAGGACTTGTGTTCCAAGCGCCTCACCAGCCTTGTGTGTCTTCTCTGGACGCGCTCAAGCGTCTCAACGTCCTTCCTAAACTGAGGGGCCCAGAACTGGACACAGTATTCAAGGTGCGGCCTCACCAGTGCCGAGTACAGGGGAAGAATGACCTCCCTGCTCCTGCTGGCCGCACTGTTCCCGATACAGGCCAGGATGCCGTTGGCCTTCTTGGCCACCAGGGCACACTGCTGACTCATGTTCAGTCTGTTGTCGACCAGTACCCCCAGGTCCTTTTCCGCCTGGGCACTGTCCAGCCACACCGTCCCCAGCCTGTAACGTTGCAAGGGGTTATTGTGGCCAAAATGCTGGACTCGGTGCTTGGACTTATTAAACTCCATCCCATTGGACTCTGCCCATCCATCCAACTGTTCTAGGTCTCTACGCAGAGCTCTTCTCCCTTCCAACAGATCAACACGTGCCCCCAACTTGGTGCTGTCTGCAGACTTACTAATGAAGGTTTCAATACCCTCATCCATGTCATCAATGAAGATATTGAACAAAACAGGTCCCAGCACAGACCCCTGAGGGACACCACTGGTAACCGGTCGCCAGCTGGCTGCAGCTCAGTTCACCACCACTCTCTGGGCCCGGCCATCCAGCCAGTTCCCAACCCAGCAAAGAGTGCTCCTGTCCAGGCCGTGGGCTGTCGACTTTTCCAGGAGTATGCTGTGGGAGACAGCATCAAAGGCCATGCTGAAGTCCAAATAGACAACATCCACAGCCTTTCCTGCATCCACCAGGCGGGTCACTTGGTCCTAAAAGGAGACCCGGTTGGTCAAACACAACCTACCCCTCCTAAACCCTTGCCGGCTGGGTCTAATACCCTGGCCATCCTGTAAGTGCTGCGCGATGGCACTTAATATAAGTTGCTCCATTATCTTACCTGGTGCTGAGGTCAGGCTGACCGGTCTATAATTACTAGGATCCTCCTTTCTACCCTTTTTGTGAATGGGTGTCACATTGGCCAGCTTCCAGTCATCTGGAACCTCATAAGTGAGCCAGGACCGTTGGTAAAAGATGGAGAGCGGCTTCGCAAGCTCATCTTAGAGTCAAGACAGAGGCTTCTAGGGGATTTTTTTGTATGGAGACCTGCCCTGGGAGCAGATCATCCTGAGTGGCACGGGATGTTGAAGGAGATGGCCCAGTGTTTGGAAGACTTCTCTCTTCCAATGATCTGGAAGTTCACTTCTGACCAACTGCAAGGGCCCTGTTAAAAGAATAAGTTATGTGAAGGGAAAAGGCTCTGCCAGCTCCAGAGATGGACAACTCACAGCAACATGCTGGGCCCTGGCCATTGCTTACCATACACTGCTTGGTATGGTACAACACTTTCAGGAGGAGGAGAAAAGAAACAAATCAACAGGAACCATGTCCGCACAAACCACGTCTGAGCCAGAGGGAAAAGGAAACAAATCAACAGGCACCGTATGCATGCCAAGCCATTGCTGGACCAGAAGGACAGCCTAAGATGGTAGCAGTCGCCCTTGTTCAGAAAAGAAAATCCGCATAGTGGATGACGAGGCAGAGGCAGGACCTTCACATCCAGCAGAAGAGACAGAGCCAGAAAACATCACTCGATCCCTATCCCCAGGCAAGCTGCGTGAGGTGCATAGAGAGTTCACACGCGAGGCAAACGGGTCCATATTGACCTTTCTGCTCTGAATCGGGGATGCCATGGTTAATGATACAATTCCAGATGGAAACGAAGCCAGGCAACTGGGATCCCTGTCCCGGGGTGTGGCCATTGACCAGGGGATCGGGAAAAGAGTGGAAACTCTGAGCCTCTGGCGATGACTGCTGTCAAGTGTGAGGGAAAGACAGCTTTGTAAGGAGGACCTCCATGTGCTGCGAGGACAGTGGAACGTGATGGAGCAAGGTGTCCGATGCCTGAGAGAATTAGCTGTGCTGGAGATCGTTTCTTCAGAGGACAAGGGATTCCCGAAAAGTCCAGGCGGTGTCCAATACGCATTGCAAATGTGTCTGAAATTTGCTCAGCTCGGGTCAGAAGTATATTCCTGTTACTTAGCGACGCTGCAATGGAGGGAGGGAGAAGATGAGGTGGGTGCATTGGTTAGTAAACTCAGCATTTACGAAGACACTGTCGCCGCCCCGTTACGGGCCCACGTCTCGCCCGTGGAAACGAAACTGGCTGGGCATGTCTGGAGCCTGGAACTGACGAGGGCTACCAGAAACCAAGAGAGGAGCTTAAGGAGGGAATCTTCTGCATCTCGCCAGGACAGACGAGAGTCTCTGCTATTAGGAGCAGGCGTCCCCCAGCTAAGGAGAGGGTGTACACTCCACGAGGGTATACTCCCGGCAGCATAGGAGTGATGATGTCATGTCCAGTCCTCTTGAAGGGACCTCCAGGTCGTATTTACAGGAAGGGAACAATGAGTACCATGACCAGAACTAGAGGGGCCCTGCCTCTAGCCAGGTAGAGGAGAGGGTCTATTGGACTGTGTTGATCCGATGGCCTGGCGCATCAGACCCAAAAAAGTGTAAGGCTTTAGTTGACACTGGCACACAGTGTACTTTGATGCCATTGAGAAATGTGGGGGCAGAATCCATCTCTATTTCTGGGGTGACAGGGGGATCCCAACAGCTGACTGGACTGGAAGCTGAAGTGAGCTTGACCAGGAAGGAATGGCACAAACACCCCATCGTGACTGGTCCAGAGGCCCTGTGTATCCTCGGCATAGATTACCTCAGGAGTGGGTATTTCAAAGACCCAAAAACACATCGCAAGGAGAGGCAAGGTAAAAAGTGCAGTAGCTGATTTGCAGCTGGCAGATGCCGCTCCGATGGGAGTTCGGAACCTCGCCAGGTGGCCTGGGCTGGCACCGAGAGGAGAGAGGCAAAGGGGGTGCTTCCCCTTTCAAAAAGATTCCTGCAAACTCACGGGGGTGGCAGCTGGTCTCAGTGCTAGTAGTGGTTGAGGTGCAGGCGGCGGACGGCTAGAATCTTCTCATCAGCAGTGGACACAGGTGGAGAAGGTAGCCAGAACTCAGTCACAGTGCTGAGTTGCAGCGCAGCAAAGTCCCGGGTCAGAGCGCACAACCTCCCACGGCACCATGCCGCAGACGGTTCGCAGATCCCCTGAGTGGAAGGGCCCACCCCCCCCAGCTAAAACTCCTCAACCAACCCCCACTGGAGAATTGTAGTATCCTAGACCAGCCCAGGTGTGAAGGGACCTTGAAAGATCATCTGGTGCAGGCTCTTGTGGGAAAGGGAGCCTAGATGAGATTATTTAGCACCCTGTCCAATCGCATCTGGAAAACGTCCAGCAATGGGGACTGATGCAACTTGTGCCCGTTGTCCCTTGTCTTCTCCATGTGGCTCCCTTGAAGTACTGGAATACTGTGTGGAGGTTCCCCCTGAGCCCAGGCAGGTGCCTAACATTTTGCAACTAATTCCTTTGTCGTTGCTAGCCTTCACGCAGCCGCTAGCTGCTTTTAGATGTTCCTCCACAGCTTTTGGATCATGCTGAGCCCATGTGTCCGAGTATTTAGGACTTAGGCTTATTCCCTGCTTCTGAAAGTATTCAGTGATATCTCTTGCCATCCCTCCGACTACGCCAATTGGTGCAAATGGGAGTTTTAGGTTGCCTTAAGAATCGCCAGAAAAGGTATCAGCAAAAGCAGGTTCTCCAGCCCTTTGAGCATCTTCATGGCCCTCCTTGGGACGCTCTCCTGTCTGTCCGCCTCTTTTAATAGAATTCTGGGGACCAGAACTGCACACAGAGTGTGGCCTGCAGGCATGGCCTCTGTGAGAAGAGGCCAAGGTCTGCTCTGTGCTAGACACAGCTAGTTTTCACCAGCTAGGCAGCAGCCTTCCCTGAGAGCCAAAGCTGAGCAACTCAGCAACGCTGGTGGCACCTTTGTGTAAGCATATTTAGGAAAGGGTAAAGCGCTGTCTGGGGCAGGTATTTCCCTGCTGCCCTTAGATCTGGCAGGTGGCTATGTCCTGCAGGAATTTTTCGTCTTATTTTCTCCTCCTGTCCTACTGAGGAGGGGTGGTGAGAGAACAGGTGTTTGAGCCCCTGGCAGCCAGCCAAGGTCTGACCTCATAAAGCCTACAAGGCATATTCTTCCTTGTAGAAGGGGGTTGGTGGCTTAGAGATTTTAGGAACAGGAAAATTAATTAGGCACTGAATGTTGGTTTGGGTGAAGGGCAGGTACCAATCCGTCTTCTATAACTGCAATTTCAGCAGCAAAGGACAGCTTGAGAATCAGGCCCCAATGATGCTGGTTTGGGTGTTGCTAAGATGGAGTTCATTTCCCCATAGCAGCTCTCACAGTGCCGTGTGTCACGTGAAAAAGGGAGGAGGCTTCCTTGACCCTTGGTGTGGGGAGATTTACTCAGTCTTTAGTGGTTAATTTGTCTGTGTTTCAGGAAAGTTGAGACCGTTGTGCCCGACCAGTCTGTCAGCATCCCATTGGGGGGCTCCTTCACTGAGCAGTCCTACTGGATCAGAGGGTGGTTCAAGTGACTTAGGGAAACACACCAACAGCGTAAGGGAGACCCCTCAGCAGGTCTTCCCCTTTACCCATTGTGTTACCTGCTGCTGCTGCCGACTGGTAGCGTTCGCCAAGGGTTCACGCTAACAGTTTATGGAATAACGCTCTTTATTAATATAAATTGTGACAGGTTAAGGTTCGAAGATTGTTGGTGATAGTGTCTGACTGCAAAAATATATTTGAAGGAATATACAGACAAGCTCTAATCCCCGATAAAATGTTCAGCGTGCATAGAGTATGATTCCTATCCAATAGGCATCTCTATGGGGGGGAAGACAGGTTTAGCCCATCAACTGATCCCAGTGGCTACGATGGCGCCTTCCCTAATTTTCCCCATTCTCGACTTATTTTTATACCATTTCTGTGTGTTTAGGTGGAGCTTGAGTGACTCTAGTCATGCATACCTTTGTTACTGATTAATGTAAAATTCTCTTGCTTTGCTTTTAAAGATACAGTCAAGAAGAATATAGAGCACACGCCCAGTGAGGGATGGTTGCACTTTGGAGGTGGGTAACTTTGGGATGGAGGTGTGCGTTAATATTATTATTAGGCTTTAATGAAGCAAGTTCATCTAAGGAGAGTGATTTCACCACAGTTGCTGGCTCAGCAGTAAGACATCTTCCCCTATCTCCCTTGGTTGACAGGTGGTATGCTGTTTATCAGCTGCAAAGTACCATCGAGTTCCCTTCCCTGCAAGGATTTCTGCAGAGCCTGGCCTTCGCTCCGCTCCACCCTCCGTTCCATCCCTCTTAGCAGGTGTTTGTGTGGGGGGGGGGGGTATCATCACGGAATAGGTTCCAAGTCATGCCAACTGCATTCCACCCAGGGAGCAGCAACTGTGATTTACCCTGTAATTCCCGTACTGTTCTAACTCCTGTGAGGATGCTAATATAACTCCTAAGTTTCCTCTAATTGAATCCCCAGTTACCGGTCCGCAGGGTAACCGGTCATTTTCCCACACCGTGCTTTGCACCGGTAGCTCGAAAGGTGTTGATAGCACACCAGTGTTTTGGCTACTGCTGCGCAATATTGGCACAGCATCAGTGCTGTCTCTCCAACATTCTGCCCCAGCATCAGTAGGCTGGGGGTGGGCAAGATCCTGGGAGGAGACACAACCAGGTCAGCTGACCCAAACTGGCCAGAGGGATATTCCATACCGTATGACATCAGCCCAGCAATAAAAGCTGGGTAAAGGAGGAGGAAAGGGGGGCATTTCTTATTTACAGTGTTTACCTTCCAGAGAAACTGCTACGTGTGCGGAAGCCCTGCTTCCCGGGAAGTGGCTAGGCGGTGCTTGCTGATCAAAACTAGGCAATAAGGTGTTTTTTTTTTTCCCCTCTCCTTGCTCATGCTCATACTTTTAGTTTTGCTTGAGTAAACTGCCTTATCTCAATCTGCAAGTGGTATTTCATCTCTCCTGTCCAGCTGGGAAGGGGAAGCGACAGGGTTGTTTGCTGAACACCTGGCGTCTTTCCCAGATAAACCCACATCAGTCCTTTTGGGTTCCTAACGTGAGCTGAGACAATGGCAGTTATATATCTTGCATGGCATAGTAATAGCAGTTACTGAGTAGCAAGCTCCTGTGTGGGACATGGAGTTTGTGAGGTATGCTGCTTATCTCTTTGTTTTGTTCAGTTTGGGAAGATGTTAATACAAACAGTGTCTCTGTGCTTTGCTGTGACATTGATGGCTTTGTTGTGCTGGGGGAGCTATTTTCTGGGGACAATGAGGGAATCCCTCTCCCTATCGGGGATTGATGTGTATTGTTTTAGAATGCAGGCTCCCGTGTTCCTTGTTCTCCCTCATGTAAGCTGTTGAATGCTATTAATACTATTAACTGCTACTGTTGGCATACTATGGGGTTTATGGAATCTGGTGTCATCCTGCTGTAAGACAAAACAAACTGTAGGTGAGGAGATATTGAAATGTGCCCTGAAGCGACTGGTCCCTGGATGGCAGTGTGTGTGGTAGGATTTGGGCAGGCTCCTAGAGTGGTTATCACCTCCCCTTGCCTGGGACTTTTCACCTAAACAGACAGTAAGCCCTGGCGAACTGACGCGTCACCTGATAGAAGGGTGCCTTACCTACCCTGATGAAACCCAGAAGCTTCTCGCCCTGTACGGGGGCCTGGCCTATGCCTGTTGAGCCACAGTTCAGTGCTGTCAGAGGAGTGTGGCTGAGGCAGGGACCCGACATGCTTTGGAGGACGCTATGGCTGAGATAGGGACCCAAACAACAACGACTACATTAATTGCCCCCCAGAAGTGTCAAAGAAAAGGGGAATAAGGAGAGCCAAGGAGCGATCAGCAAGACTCACTCACCTTTTAGTAGTCCCATGTGGCCAGTGCAAAAGTCTGATGGAGGGTGGAGGTTAACAGTAGACCATCGTGGCCTGAATGAAGTAACGCCCCCACTGAGTGCTCCTGTACCGCACATGTTAGAGCTCTAGTGTGAGCTGGAGTCAAAAGCAGCCAGGTGTTGTGCTGCACTTGGCATTGTCAATGCATTTTTCTCAATTCCTTTGGCAGCAGAGTGCAGACCACAGTTTGCTTTCATGTGGTGGGGTGTCCAATACACCAGGAATCGACTGCCCCGGGGGTGGAAACACAGCCCTACCATCTCTCATGGACTGATCCAAAGCGTACTGGAAATGGGCGATGCCCCCGAACGTCTGCAATGCGTTCACGACATCTTTGTGTGGGGCAATGAGGCTGAAGAAGTGTTTGAGAAGGGAAAAAGAATAGTTCAGAAAGTTCTGAAAGCTGGGTTTGCCATAAAGAAAAGCAAGGTCAAGGGACCTGCACGGGGCATCCAGTTCTTGGGCGTCAAATGGCAGGATGGCCGCTGTCATGTGCCTATGGATGGGGTTAAGAAGATAGCAACTATGTCTTCACCAGCTAAGAAGATGGAAACACCGGCTTTCGTAGGTCACCCGGGGGTTTGGAGAATGCCTATTCCAGGTTATAGTCAGCTTGTGAGGCCCCTCTGTCGAGTGACCCGGAAGAAGAACCATTCTGAATGGGGCCTTGAGCAACAACAGGCCTTTGGGCAGATCAAAGAGGAAATAGCTTGGGCGGTAGCTCTTGAGCCAGTTCAGATTGGACCAACCCTGCAAAATATACTCTACACTGCAGCTGGGTAGCATGGTCTCACTTGGAGCCTGTGGCAAAGAACATCAAGAGAAACCCGAGGTCGACCATTAGGGTTTTGGAGCTGGGGTTATTGAGGATCAGAAGGCCCACTACACTCCAGCTGAAAAAGAAATATTAGCAGCGTATGAGAGGGTTTGAGCATCCTCAAATGTTTTTGGGAAGGAAGCCCATCTCTTCTTGGCCCTGCAATTTCCTGTGCTACACTAGATGTTCAAAGGAAGCATCCCTTTGACACATTGTGCAAACAGTGCTACTTGGAGTAAGTGGGTGGGTAGCACTGATCACACAACGAGCTCGACTGGGGAAACCCAATAGCCCGAGAATCCATGAAGAAAGGCAGAGATTTTGGAGAATTTCTTTGAAAAGTCACTCGCGCTCAAGAAGCACCACCATATAATGAGTTATCAGAAGATGAAAGAGGCCATGCTCTCTTTACTGATGGATCCTGCCTTGTGGTAGAAACCATCAGAGGTGGAAAGCTGCTGTGTGGAGTCCCACACTACGGGTCGTTGAGGTTGCTGAAGGAGAAGAGAAGTGGCCTGTACTGTGTCTCTATAGTGACTCCTGGATGGTGGCTAATGCCCCATGAAGGTGGCTACAGCAATGGAAGAAGACCAATTGGCAATGCAAGGGTAAACCCATTTGGGCTGCTGCGTTGTGGCAGGACATGACTGCACGGATAGAAAACATGTCTCTGAAGGAATGTCACCTAGATGTTTACGTGCCCAAATGCCATGCCACTGAGGAACATCACAACGATGAACAGCTAGATAAGGCTGCCAAAATGGAAATAGCTCAGGTAGACTTAGACTGGGAGCAGAAGTGTGAACTATTTACAGCCCGATGGGCCCACGAAACATCAGGACATCTAGGAAATGATGCAACCTACAGATGAGCTTGCGATCGAGGGGTGGATCTGGTCACAGAGGCTATCATACAGGTCACCCATGAATGTGAAACATGTGCTGCAATCAAGTGAGCCACACGTGTACAATCTCCTTGGAATAGATGGCCAAGCTGGATTTTACAGATGGTGAGGCCTGGCAAATTGACCATACTGGACCACTGCTATGGACACACCAAGGCAAGAGCTTACATACTCATCATGGTAGAGGCAACTACTAGTTGGCTGGAAAAATACCCTCCAAGCCATGCTATTGCTTGAAACACCATCTTGGGCCGTGAGGGACACATTTTGTGGTGTCGTGGTATCCCAGAAAGAATGGAATCAATGAGGCTTGTTTTTGAAATAACCTCCTAAACTCTTGGGCAAAGAAACATGTGGATATATCGCACCCCTTATCACCCACAAGCCTCTGGAAAGATTGAGAGGTATGATGGACTGTCAAGAGGGTTAGGCAATCAGGCATGGAAGCCTTGGGAGGCAAATGTAGCAGAAGCCACTTGGCTTGTTAACGCCAGAAGATCTGCTAACCGCGCTGGTCCTGCCCAAACAAAACCACTACATACTGTGGGAGGAGATAAGGTCCCCATACTACACACAGGGAAGTGGTGACTGGGGAAGCTGGTACGGAATGCTCCTCCCATGGGAAAAGGCAAACCTATTAATGGGATTGCTTTTGCCCGAAGACCAGGGTATACTTGGTGGGTAATGCAGAAGGATGGGGAGACCTGGTGTGTGCCTCAAGGAGATTTAACCTTGGGGAAAAATAATGAGTGTAAATTGTGTGTTGCACGGAGTAAAGTAGCAGGAGTGATGTGAACCGACAATGAGTGAATTTTACGAGGAGCGAGGAGAGTGCGACGATAGCCCAAGCAGGGCCGGTGTCGGTGCCGAACAATCGCGTGTGTCGCTTCTGTCCCGAGCACCCATCTTGATGAAATGGAGCCCAAGCCACAGCCTGTTTATAAACATCCGGAGGGGTGGAGGAAACCCATGGAATGGGAAAATAATATCTGTCTTTGAGAGGAAGGGGGACGGTAGTTAATGAAAATGTACACGTGTGTTGGGCATAAAGATAGTTTAAGCATGAAGTTTAAGTTGTAAGCGATGGTAAGAAGGGATTTCAGTCATGACAGATAAATACGACGGAATAATTAGAAGACAGATATTTATTTATTTATTTATTTATTTATTTATATTTCTGTGGCATCTGAGTACGATGCAAATGGTGTGAAGTTAGAGGTGGAGATTGTCCTGGGTGTGGCTGAGATGGAGTTAGTTTTCCGCATTGCGGCCATCAGTGCCATGCTTTGCATTGGTCACTAGAAAGGTGTTGATAACACCGCAGTGTTTTGGCTACTGCTGGGCAGTGTTGGCACAGCATCAGTGCTGTCTCTCCAACATTCTGTCCCTCATCAGTAGGCTGGGGGTGAGCAAGATCCTGGGAGGAGACACCACTAGACCAGGTGACCCAAACTGGCCAGAGGGCTATTCTGTACCATATGATTTCAGCTCGGAAATAAAAGCTAAGTTAAGGAGGGGGAAGGGGGCACATTCGTTATTTACAACGTTTGCCTTTCAGAGCAACCCTTAGGCATTCTGAAGCCCTACCTCTTGGAAAGTGGTCGGAGAATGCTTGCTGATGGGAACTAGAGGATATAATTATTTGGTTTTCCTGTTTGCTTTTTTGTGCGAAAACTTTCTCTTTTCCTTTAGTAAACTGCCTTATCTCACCCTGTGAGTTGTTTTCCATCTTATTTTCTCTCTGTGTCAAGCTGAGAAGGGGGAGTGATAGAGTGGCTCTGTGGGCACCTGGCATCCAGCCAAGGTCAACCCACCAGCGATGCTTTTGATGCCGTCCAGGTGTTGTAGGATAAGGGCACTGAATTGGCTGTGGAGCTGGTGCTTGCAGCAGTGTTCTGGGTTCTATGAGCATGGAACCCTGTTTTTGGATCAGCATCTGCTTGGGAAAGCGGAGCTCCACCGCACTAAGCGGAGTAACAGCATTTTTGCCAGTAGGAGAGCTGACCTCATTAGGAGGGCTTTAAACTGAAAGCGAGGTGTCGTGGCAGGGCGTCCCCGAACTGGTAATAATTAGCATTGACTCCATGATTCACAGAAGGCTTATCAATCTCTTTATTTTGTGTATATATATATATATATATATATATAATTATTAGGAAACCCATTGCTTTTATAGACAGTTACGATACACCTGGACCTAATTGGTCCTCCAATCCAAACACCATCGCCATTGGCTAGTTAAGAAACCACCCCTTGGCAAGCAAATCTCCACAACACATTCCACATGTTCACAATAACAGGTGCAGCAAGTGAAGATAAGAATTGTTCCTCATTCTTTTCTCTGATCTTCTCACAGCCTTCCTCAGAAAGGCCTGGGAAAGTTTAGTGTTGCTCTCTGTGGCCAGAGAGCTGCTGCCACAGTGAGGGTGCGAGGAGGGAGAGGCAGAGAATAATCAGCAGCCCTGTGCGGGAGTGATGGACAGGGTCAATGAACAAAGGGCAGGGCGAGAGGTCCAGTACCTGGAAGTCCCCCTTAGAACCCGAAGGCAGCGGTGGATGTCATAGCTGCAAGTGTGCCCAGCAGAAAGATCTCATTGGACGAGTAAGTTTTAAAAGAGGAGATTGACAGGAAGCGGGGAATCCAGGTACACGGACAGGAGTTCGATGCCAGGTATTGTACGCTGTCCCAGGCTGAGCGACGGCCTGCCTTCAGCGTGCACAAAAGGAAGGTAAGCCAGAGTGTAACCTCAGGGTGACTGACACAAGTGACTCCTGAGATGAAGGAGACCGGATGCATTTCTGTGCTCAGGGTAGAAGGAAGAACCCTCCCCCATCTCCTGAAGTGCCCCTACATAACAGACAGGATGCTCCTGGTTTGGAGACTGAAGAGCACATGAGTAATGGACAGGAGCCAGGACAAAGGCAACCATGCAAAGCTGACCTAACCACCTGCCCACGTTAGAACCAGTGCAACCAGAGAAGCACATAAAGGTATTAGTAATTGGAGACTTCCTCCCGAGAAACACAGAGACACCCATTTCCCACCCAGACGATTTCTCTAGAGAGCTCTGCTGCCAGGAGCTCGCATTCATGGTGTCACTGAGAGGCTGCCTAGGCTGGTGAACCTTACAGATTATCACCTGCTCCTACTCTTCTCTGTAGCGTCAGATAAGGCAATTTAGAACCCCCCCAGGAGTCTATTATGTCTGTAGGAGCGATGCTAAAAGGATGGGGAGCACAGGTGATGGTCGCCTCTATTGGTGTCCGGTCTGAGGAAGGGGTCCAGGAAGGAGGAGACGGACTGAACAGCTGAATGCCAGGCTACGTAGCTGGTGCCATACTCAAGGTTTTGGCTTCTATGATCATGGATCTACCTTTAAGAAGCCAGGTCTGTTGGGAGCTGATGGGATTCACGCGACCAAGCGGGGCAAGATCGTCTTCGCCAGGAAGCCGGTTAGACTTACAAGGAGGGCTTTAAACATGACTCCGCGGGGAAAGACGATGGAGTTTTGAGCAACAGAGAGGAGCCAGGGGCTGGTGATGTGTTGTGAAACAAGAGGGGAATACCTGAGGAATGCTGCAATGGAATTGGGGCTTGATCCTTGTCCAAAAAAGTGGTGCAGTCAACAGCCCAACGGAAGTGCCTCTGTACCAATGCATGCAGTATGCATAAGAAAGAGGAGCTGGAAACCACTGTGCAGCCGGAAAGCTAACAATGTAATCACCATAGTAGAAATGTGCTGGGACAACTCAAATGACTGGAGCTCTGCAATCAATGGCTATAAACTGGTCAGAAGGAAAGAGGGGCGGAGGTGGCCCTCTATGTCAACCAAAACTAAGAGGGATTTCCTGTACAGAGCTGTCTTTGAAAGACAGCGATGAACAGGTTGAGAGCTTATGGGTGAAAATTAGAGGCCAAATTGTTGCATTAAGAGTAAGAAATTTGGCAGAAAATATAGCCCCTTGCGTTCCAGCTGGTCCTGAGAGATCAGAGGGACTGGGTGAGGTTAGGCTTAATTTCCGATTACAACCAATTCAGCACTGTAAGTCTGGTTGCGTTCTCTAAGAACCTTTGCGAGCACAGATTCAGGAACAGAGTGGTTTTCTGAAGTTACAGAAATGGAGATTTGGAACTGCCGTTGAGAAATGCACTAGCTGTGATAGACCTCTAATAGCATTGTGCTAACCCATGCAATACTAATAATAGCAATGGCATGCAGAAGCTTCCCAAGAGGGCGGCCCCACTTGGGAGGAGGAGAAGAGAAGAGAACAGACTGGCAACTGTCCCCAACATCTTTTGGGAATTCCTGCTACCTAGCTGAAATTTCTACCCTCCTTATATACAGCCCAATCATCTCCTCCTTACGTATAGCGTGATCTAAGCCGAGAGCTGAGTGATATATCATCTATGTGGTCGCATGTTGTGAAGGTCCGCCCGAAATAAACGGGTGACGAATGATTTTTGGGTGCAAAAATAACCAACACAAGGCACAGGGGTTTTGCAGTAACAAATCAACAAGGTGCAATTTATTGGTTATAACCACAGCTAAATATGCATTTGGTTAAGGGATCTGGGGAAGAGAAAGGTAAGACAAGGGAAAAGGGAGGAAAGAAGGTCAGGGAATGGGGTATAGCTACCAAAACGTGATGTCTTCGGGGTCCCACCGCTGAAACTCGCTGGTACACGTCTTGGGGAGTACTCAAAGGACAGTCGGGCCGAACCCCAATATATATACTGTTCTTGGTTGGGGGAAGGTAACTGAAATTAGGTTTCCCTGGAGGGGAGAAGTCCATTGTTTTCATGGCCGAATGCTCACATGTATGTTAAGTTTTCCCCCTCCCTGAGTTGGGAGGGAGTACAGTCCCAGTCTCTGGAAGGAGGTTGCCATGGGGGTGCCATGGGGGTGCCATGGGGGTGTCAATAGGGTGCCAGAGGGGTTCTTGGTTCCTTGATGAGGGGATTCGCATCTCTGTTGGTCTGTCACGGTGGTTGAAGACAGGCAAGAGGGGTCTTCTCATGGAGCGGGGAGGGAGCCACCCCAGAGCTCAGTCCAGCCAGCTCAGGAGTTTGGAAGAAAGTCCAGTTCAATTGTCCAGAAAAGGGCAGCATGCCCCCTTCGAGTACAGCATGGCGTGTTCTGCAAGCATCACTTGTGAACACACTAGATAAGCAGGAGACTTTCTTTCCCAACCGGCTCAGCACTTCTAACTCTTCGGTAGTCTTTTCTCATGACAATTGTGAGGCAAAAAATGAAGGATTTTCGGATGGACTTCTACACGACCCCGTGACTCACGATTGTCTTGAGGAATCTTCATCAGCAGAGCTCTAGAGTGTCTTCGAAACTTGTTGCACGTTGGTAGCATAACCCCGGAAAAATAGGGATGACAGGAGAGAGGGGATAAAAGGGGAAGAGAAGGAAAAGAAAAAGGGAAAAGGGGAACCAACAAACATAAGCATAATTAATATTGATCATCATAACAACTTCACACGTGGTTATTTGTTACAACAATTTCAAAAAATTATGATTAATTTTAACAATTTCAAAAAATATTAATCAATTAAAAGCAATATCATTTGTTTAACAATTTCAAAATGATTAAAACAAATCATAAATAATCAAAACAACAAACAAATCATAATATAATCATCGTCTTTTAAAATTATTTACTAAAAATTAAAGTAACTTTCTGTAAGTCATACTTGATATTTAAGAAGTTGTTCTGAAGCATATATGCCTGATTCATAACCGTTTCGTATGAAGTGTTTTGGGGACATCTATTGTATCGAGTACATCAGCTAAGCGGTGTGCATTGACTACAGCTGACAGTTTCTTAAGCTTTTTCATCATTCTCCAATTCAAAATGAATAGGGCTGCTGACAAGATAAAACCAAGCGTAACTAGGATCAAAAGAACAACAATTGGATGGCACACACTGTTCAGAACACCTGTGGCAGTAGGCGACCACCCAAAGAGAGTATCCCACCACCTATGCTCAGCATCCTGTTTTACCCTCTCCATAACCCGGTGTATTTGGTTCACGTTGTGATGAACAGTCACCAAGGTTTTCTGTCCGTTCTCCTTGATTTTCTCGAGGATGTCAATCAGGTCTTGATGGAGCAATAGTTGTCTCATGAGGGTGAGGTTCATTCCGATAGGAGTGGGCATCAGCTTCTGGATCAGTGTGTAGTTGGATTGCAGTAGGTGGTGAGAAGTAACTGGAGCTTCATAAGAGAAATCGCATCCTACTATCTTAGTAAAGTTACAAGCACAAAAATTTGAATGATTCTTTGTATCTACCACAACATCCTCTACAAAGACAGAATCACATGTTGTTCTAAAACATGCACAGCCATTGCCTATGTATATAAGAACTGTCTGGGTGTCCTCATGTGGACGAATCTCAAAATGACAGATGTTCTGCTCTGTGTCCAAACAGATATCCTGAGCTACAATTGCATTGCTTTCACAGATAAACCCTTGCTGTTCTCGGACAATACAAGTTTCCAGGTTAACGGTTTGCCATTTGTCATCAACCTGACGGGCCCATCCCCTATGTTCAGTAGGATAGAGAACAGCTCCGTCATGGTTTAATCCTAATGCAATAACAGGGAAGACCAAATGTACAGAGGCATTGCGTATGGTTAGGACAAAAGCAGTGGCTGTGTTTGAAATGGGATCATAGGTAAAGTTCACCAGGTTCCACCAGGATTGGAATTCTCTTTCAAATTCAGTGGCACTGTCCCAGATTATTTTCCGAATTTCTGTGGGGAAGGTGCCTTCCTCACCCTCTCTTATGATTGCAGCAGAGACAGATTGCATCCACAATTGTGCCTGGATACAGCTGAGGGCTAAGGAAACATTGTTCTGTGTAGCACTAAGTGCATCAATTACCAATTTGTGATCATCCACATTCACTCTTTCCCAATTTGGCAAAATGTTTGACAGCAGCCACTGGTGTGTCCCTAAGGCTGACAGAGATGACCTCAGTGGTTGCTGCAGTCCGGCCAGATCTCTAGTTGTAGCAGCCAATTTGTTCATTAGTACTTCAGAGTCAATGCTATTCAGAATTCCCAATCCTGTACCCACAACACCGGTCACATCCCTTGGTGTCCTCTTAAAGGAGCTTCGTTTCCAAAGCCAAGTGGTCCAGCCTTCAAAAGAGGTTTGCAGGAACGGAGAACAGGCTGGTTCAATATCTGAAACATTGTTCTGCATTAGCAATTTGACTTGTTTGAGAGACCATGCTGGATTGAACAATATTTGTTGTTGGCCAGTTTTCCTGATCACATAAGGTCCAATCTCGAAAATTATTGGGATGAGTATGACCGGTGGTATGGGTGTAGTGGTAACAGTGGTGACAGTGGGAGCAGTGGTTTCAACATTAATTATAAATTTAAAAGAAAGGCCTTGAGTGTCTTTGGCCCAGAGACAAATTACCTCTGTAGTGCCGGTTAATGTGAAACTGTACCAGCAATCCCGTATGCTTGGGTGTGTGCAGATTTGCTGCTGTTCGTTTTCCCGATCTGTGGAAACACTGATTGACCTTGCTTTGCTGTAATTAGACCCATTAACCATTCGGCACCCAACACTAATTTTTTCACCCACTACTCCATGAACCTGCCAGGTTCTGCATCTTTCCCATTCTTGTCTGGTGTACAACATATCCTCATGTGTAACTACTGTTAGCAAGTTCAGACCCGTGACATCTCCCATAGATCCAGTGGATTGCAGGAAGGCATGAGACCAGGGCCACTCGAAGGAGTTCCCTGCTGCTCCTGCCATTCGGGATGTGAAGTTAGAAAAAAGGCTCTCACTTAGGGTCTGAGAGAGTGTAATTACAGCACTCGGTGTGGGTTTTGGTACAGTGTTTATCTTAAATGTGTAAACCAAGCCTCTCAGTCCTAATGGACTAGCTGTGTCATTCTCCCAGCGACATGTCACGTAAGTGGGTTTGGCCAAAGTAAAACTGTACCAGCAATCAAGTGATTCATCATTACAATCTTTTGTAATTGCAACATTGGTGGTTTTGGCACTAGAAACATAACTACCAACATGTTCCTGGCGACAACACAGAGTAAGGGGACTTTCTATTTTGGAACACCCCCATTTCTTTGTGGGACACAATCTCGCTGAGGGGATGTTCAGGTAATTCTTTCCGCCTGCTTCCATAAAATTTCCATCAATTATGATGGAGGTGGCCTTTTCATGGAGGGTTCCTTCCACTTTTCTGCATGTTACCACAATTGACTCACCAACCGTTCCCGTCAGGGTTCTCATCAACTCATTCTGGTCCCACCTCCACTCATTCGGGCGGTACACCTTGGAGTCATGCTGCACTAGGGTTGCCAGGCTCGGGTAACGGCCCTTAGGATAGGTTCCAAGGGCACTGGTGTGCTGAACAATGGCTTCAGGCCACAGCTGCTCACCAGGGCATTGTCCATGAAATTGCAGTAAAATGCAGAAAAGTATTAGCAAGGTTATCATGTTTTCAGACGACTCTCATGTCCCTCGGGGTTCACCTGTAAAAGCAAGAACAACAAAAAATCCTGCCACTGAGAGGCAGAAAGGAGTTTAAAATGAGGGGATTATCCAGCGTGTGTGTATGCGGTGCTCTTTTCCAAGAGCGTCAGAGGCTACCCATGCATATTTATTCAGAGGGGTTTTCAGCACAAGTGGTACTTCGCCCACCGAGGGGAGGTCCACTAAGACAGGTTGTCCAGGGTAATGCGATGGATTGTTTGCATCGTCAGGACCTTCCAGCGAAGGGATGATGCTTGGAGGTGTGGGGTAAAAGGCAGTGACTTTGGGGCAGCCATTCACTCCCCACCTGCTATTTACCCCTTTAACAGCCTCCCACAGTCGACAGTCCCAGCTTGCTTTGTGGGGCTTAAGGAACCGCTTTAAAAGGCCATTTGTCCTTTCTGCGATCCCGTTAGCCTGAGGGTAGTAAGGAGTGTGAAAGGTCCACTTTATGCCTTCGGCTTTGGCCCAATCCTGAACCACCTTGGCAGTAAAGTGAGACCCGTTGTCAGACTGAATTTCTTGTGGCTTTGGAAAAGTTCCAAACCACCCCTGCAAAGCTTTAACTGTATTTTCACCTGTGGCCCTTTTAAAAGCATCAGCTTGTACTAACCCAGATACAATTTCCACTCCTACTAACACAAAATGTTTACCTCCTGATTTCTTAAAAGGGCCAATATAATCTATCTGCCATGCATCCCACAAGCCTTTACCTTTCCTCAAATGCAGAGGGTCATCCTCTAAAGGATGCCTTTCCAGTCGCTTGCGGCACTGTTCGCAGGCCGATATGCATGTTTTACACATTTCCCTGGTGACTGGCCAGCCGCGGGCGTGTGCTTCCTGGTACAGATCTTTGGCACCTGTGTGCTGCCTTTTTACATGTAACCATTCTAACAGTTGATTCCAATCCTCTGAAATAGTTTCTTTTTTCAGGGGGCTAAGCCTTGCTAGTTCATCAACTTTGTTGTTCCATTCACCTGCTTGATTCCCATCAGTTTGATGAGAAGCTACCCAACCAACCAGAAAGTTTCCTTTACTGGCGATTTCTAGGATTTCTTTCCATTTATCTTTCTGCCAAACTGGAATTCTGTTAACTTCCCAGCCATTCTGTTGCCAGAAAGGGAGCCACTCAGTGCAGCCTTTGTATACCGCATATGAATCAGTATAGATGTAAACAGGAGAAGTGTTTTGTGCCTCACGCTGGAAAACACTCCAGAGGGCTATGAGTTCTCCTACCTGAGCGCTGCCCTCCCCTTCTGTGATAATCTTTTCACCAGATGAAATATGTAAGGCAGCCGCCTTATATTTCCAAATTTTTCCTTCCCGCTTTGAGGAAGCATCTGTAAACCAACAGTTTGCTGCTATTTCAGGTGAGAATGGTGGTGCTATTTTTATTACAGAAGCAGGTTTGTCTTGGCTACTATCTAGGCTCTCAGTGTCTTGTATGGCTAAGAATTTTGCAGCACCTTCTGTGACAGAAAAACTATTGCAGTAATACTCTATTTGAGCATACCATTTTCTGACTGATGATTTTTGAGCTATGCCGTCAGGTGGAGGGGTCCCATTTGTGACAGCTTTAATTACCTTGAAGGGACCTCTCAAGATGATAGCTTGCTGCCGTGTGATTTTTTCTACTTCAATGAGAGCTAAGCTAACAACAAACAATCCTTTTTCCCAGGTAGTGTATCTTTTTTCAGCATCTTTAAAACCACGGGAAAAGAAGCTAACAGGCCTTGTTGGGCCTTCAGGACCTCGCTGCCAGATGTGTATTGATAGCCCTGAGGAGGCAAATCCCCATTCCACTTGGAAAGGGTCTTTAGGATGAATGGGCCCCAATGCCTGATGTGCAGTGGCTTCAAAAATCAATAACTGCAGTGCTTCCTCCTGAGAAGGAGTCCAATCCCATTTGATTCCTTTCCTCAGTAAATTGTAAAGGGGCCTAGCAATGATTGAGAAATCCGGGATGTGTTTCCTCCAGAATACTAACAGTCCTAAGGCTTGCTGGAGGTCTTTTTTGTTTTCAGGCATTTTCATCTGCTCTAGAGAAGTTAAAGTGTCAGGTGGGATGCATGTGCTACCAGATCGCCACCAAATTCCCAGGAATTTCACTTCCTGAGAAGGCTTTTGGATTTTCTCTGAGGGGATCTTTAAATCAAGGCTCTCCAGATGAGAGGTTATATTCTGCTGGAGATCCCCCACCTCTTTAATTTCCTCTCCTCCTACCAAAATGTCATCAATGTATTGGTACACAGCTACAGTGTCAGGTTTAGGTATTTTTTCTAATTCTTTTGCTAAAGCATGATGTGCTAGTGTTGGAGAGTGTTTGTATCCCTGAGGGAGTCTGGTGAATGTGTACTGTTGTCCCTCCCATGTGAATGCAAAACGATCCATGTCCTCTGGCTGTATAGGTATCATGAAGAACATGTCTTTGACATCTATGGTTGCCATGATTGTGTGAGCCTTTTCTTGTATTGATGTTATCAGTTCAGCTAAATTTGGCACTGCTGCAGTCAGAGGGTCAGTGTTGGCATTGAGCCTACGGTAGTCAACCGTAAGCCTCCACTTCCCGTTGGGCTTTCGGACTGGCCACACGGGTGAATTGTATGGGGAGTGTGTGTTAATTATTCCTTGATCACGCAATTCCTGAATAACTGGTTTGATGCCTTCTCTAGCTCCAGAAGGCAAGGGATACTGTTTCACATTGATTGTTTTACTGTAAGGCAGTGCGGGTGCAGTTTGAAGCAGTCTAATGTTAAGTTGTGGAGTGCCAAAAGACCAGAGGAAACCCTCAGTGTCTTCCCACTGTCTTCCTGAGAGGACATCCATCCCTAGCAGATTATTCGGTATGTCCCCAATTACCATTTTGATAATCAATTGATTTTCTTCTCCAGGGAGTGTTATTTTGACTAAAGCAACGTTCATGGGTTCTATGGTTCCTAAAGCATTAAGAACGCAGCATTGCTTTTTTGTTGGAACAACTCCACACTTCTGGGCATCTCTATGTGTTAGTGCAGAGATCTGGGCTCCCGTATCAACAATGTAGGTTATCAGAACTTTTTTGGGACCCGTGATTGCTGTAATTAACATGTCTCCTGATTTATTTTTTGTGAGCCTTCGTAAGTAAACCCAATCTCCACCCCTTCGCTCACCTGTAAGCGGTGGAGATATTAGTTTCCCGAAAGCTCTGTTGGTGAAGATTCGCTGTTTGTGTTTTGGGGCACGGGCGGGTGGGCAGTTACGTTGCTTAGATTCTGTGAAAGAAGTTGCGAAAGAGTTACTTCCGGCTTACTGCTGGTGCTTTTCAGGAGACACGCAGCCAGGGTTTCACTGTCCAAGTTCTGTGAAAGAAGCTGAGAAAGAGTTAATTTTGGCTCACTGGCTGTGTTCTGTGGGAGAGGCTGAGATGCAGCCTCACTGCCCAGGTTCCGAGGAAGAGACTGTGAAAGGGTTAACTTTGGCTCATTGCCTGTGTTCTGTGTGAAAGACTGTGATGTATTGTGTGAACTGAACTGTGTACTGGTAGGAGTGTTTGTTAATTTCTGGTGAGGGAGGGGGATCGGTGCACTGGGCTGGGTATTTGATCTCCTAAAGTTCCAGTTAGTTATGATTTTCTGCAATTTTTCAAGTGGTAAACCATCCATTATGTCCCGGGGAACCCCTTTCTTTATTCCCAGCATCCACCAGTGTTGTCTGTTGGAAATCTGTTTTCTTGGTTCTATGTTTTCAGTGTTAGGGGTTCCCATAAACCGGACACCTTTTGTTTTTTCAGATTTTTCTTCCAGGGTTTTTACAGGCCCATACTGTCTACAATAGTTTATTAAATCAACTGCTACCTCACCCCATGTCCAAATCTTGCGGTTACTGTTAGATGTGTCAGATGGTGTTGTGGGAGCCTGTGTTGGTGTGTAGGGTGAAGGTGCAGTGTCAGTGGATTCAGACTGATCAGTGGAGTTGTTAAGAAGTCTTTCTAATCTATCTATTGGGCTTAGAGCCATAACTGTTTTCTGAATAGTGATTGCGGTTGATTTCAATGTTTCTGGAAGCCCACGAATTAAAGGGGTCATAATTTCAGGCTTCACAGGCAATTGCATTGGGGATTCAAAACCAGGAATTAATTTCTTCTCATGAATCATTTGCAAACATGCAGCTTTTTGTACACTTTCTAGGATTTGGTCAGGGGTAGTGGCAATTGCTAAGGGATCACCCCTTTCCAGGGGATTTATTCCCCCAGCCCAATAGGCTGCACGTTGTGTTAGAGACCAGGCATCACGCTTATCTCCTGTTGTTAGGAAAACACCGTGTCCCCAGTAACCACTGGCTTCTTGTTCAGTTAACTTAATCTGGTCTCCGCCAGTGAGGGACACACGGAACACATATTCTGTTTCTGATTCGTGGGGGAGGCGACCAAATTCCTTTTTCAATTTAGCTAATTCGGTAGCGCTGAATGGTGTTTGTTTGGTTGTTATGTGGGGATCCATGTCTTCATCATTAATGTAATTATATTCAGTTGTAATAAAAGGTCTCAAATGAGGACAACAATTTTCCCCACAATTTTTAGCTATTTCAGATTCTTTTTGTTTTGCTGCCTCAAGTTCTTTGTAAGGATAAATCTTTTTAATGCAAGGTGTTACTTTTTCTTCTTCCTCTGTAGAGGAGTTGATTTTGTGTATGGCTTTGGTGTGTTCTTCCCTAAGAGCAGCTCGCAGTGTGTAAATTTCATTTCTGTCCTCATTTAACTGTTTTTGCAAAATTTCAACCAAATTTTGAAGGGAATCTATAATTACCGTTTCCTCAGTTCTCAGTTTACAGCGGTTTTCTATGGCTGCAGTAAGACATGCTCCAAGAACTGAGCAAAGAATGTTTTTATTTTTACCCATTTTGAATTTTGATCCATGTTGCAGAGAACATATTCTATCAATGACGTTTTCCAAATTAAACCAATTGTTCTCTGCCCAAGTTTCTCCGCCAGATGACGGTTTGGCATGGTATTTAGCAAGCAACGTGTAAAAGTCAGCTTTTGCTTTAGGATTGAGATTTTCACTCATTTTTGTGTGAAGGGACTAGGACTATACCAGGGAGCTGATTTGCGAACTCAAGTTATACAATCATACAGACTTTTGTTCCACTCTGTCTCCCTAGATAGCTGAAGAAACCAAATCTGTCTGGAAGGCACTGTTTTAATTGCTTCAGATTGTCCCTTCCTTTCCAGACAGTCTAGACGCACACACTCACACACACAAATGTTTTCTCTGTGAGGGGACCAGAAACCTAGAACAGGGAAAAGCCACTCAGCCTTCGCTGCGCCGCCCCTCGCTCCCTGTGTAGGTGAAGGGACAATATCTGTCTAAAAGGCACTGCTTAATTACTTCAAGTCTGCCCCTTCCCTTTTAGACAGTCCAGGTACACAAAATACAGCAGTAAAAAACAGTAACAGGTTCAACTTCAGCTCAAAAACAACAGTAACAGGTTCAGATTCAACTCAAAAACAACAGTAACAGGTTCAGATTGAATTCAAATACAACAACAACAAGAACAACAGTATCAGTATCAATATCAGGATCAGGAGAAGTATCAGTGTCAGTGTCCGTGCCGGTAAAATCAGTATCAGAAATGACAGTAACAATTTTCCCTGCTTTTGCACCGAAAAATCTTTTGTGTCAATTCCGGAGCCTGTGTGCTCAATCGAGCATGAGATTTGGCTTTGGCATGTGTAGTCTGCGAGAGGTTGCAAACTACACAAAACCTGCAAAATCTCACTGGCTGCTGGAATCCTGTCCGTGACGCCAATTATGTGAAGGTCTGCCCGAAATAAACGGGTGACGAATGATTTTTGGGTGCAAAAATAACCAACACAAGGCACAGGGGTTTTGCAGTAACAAATCAACAAGGTGCAGTTTTATTGATTATAACCACAGCTAAATATGCATTTGGTTAAGGGATCTGGGGAAGAGAAAGGTAAGACAAGGAAAAAGGGAGGAAAGAAGGTCAGGGAATGGGGTATAGCTACCAAAACGTGATGTCTTCGGGGTCCCGCCGCCGAAACTCGCTGGTACACGTCTTGGGGAGTACTCAAAGGACAGTCGGGCCGAACCCCAATATATATACTGTTCTTGGTTGGGGGAAGGTAACTGAAATTAGGTTTCCCTGGAGGGGAGAAGTCCATTGTTTTCATGGCCGAATGCTCACATGTACGTTAAGTTTTCCCCCTCCCTGAGTTGGGAGGGAGTACAGTCCCAGTCCCTGGAAGGAGGTTGCCATGGGGGTGCCATGGGGGTGCCATGGGGGTGTCAATAGGGTGCCAGAGGGGTTCTTGGTTCCTTGATGAGGGGATTCGCATCTCTGTTGGTCTGTCACGGTGGTTGAAGACAGGCAAGAGGGGTCTTCTCATGGAGCGGGGGGGGAGCCACCCCAGAGCTCAGTCCAGCCAGCTCAGGAGTTTGGAAGAAAGTCCAGTTCAATTGTCCAGAAAAGGGCAGCATGCCCCCTTCGAGTACAGCATGGCATGTTCTGCAAGCATCACTTGTGAACACACTAGATAAGCAGGAGACTTTCTTTCCCAACCGGCTCAGCACTTTTAACTCTTCGGTAGTCTTTTCTCATGACAATTGTGAGGCAAAAAATGAAGGATTTTCGGATGGACTTCTACACATGTACTTCAGTAAGCTTATTAGCATATGCATGAGTGTGCGTTTTAATACTTAAATGACCCTTAATCAGGCAAAGGTTACATTTTTGGCCTTGGTGTCCTTCAAAGTTCTGCTCTTAAGACTTCTTTCCATTTCATGCCGTTTATCAGAGCCAAAAGAGGGCTATCCTAGCTGCCCATGAACTCTTCCTTTGGCCATATTGTCCTTTCTTGACCTCAGCTATGTGGATCTCCATCAGTAAAGATAACGTGGAGGGTACACAGTTTAGGCCTTAACGCTTTCCTGGCCCATGGTCAGCATCCCACACAAGCTAACAAAGGAAACCTTGTGGTTGGTATCTACTATAGGCCACCTGATTAAGAGGATGAGGTCGACGTAAGAAATCAGGCAAGTTAGGCAAGAGATGAGCGTGGCTAACGGCCTTCTCTTCTGGTCGAGCTGAAGCACAAAGTGGAAGTGCATAGGTAGTGGAAGCAGGGACACGTATTCTGGGAAGAATCTAAAGACGCCGCCCAGGTCTGTAGGGATGGGATCAGAAAAACTAAGGCAAAGCTGCAGCTGAATTTGGCGGGGGATGTAAAGAATCATACGATGGGCTTCCATGGGTGCGTTGGTCAGAAAATAAGACTAAAGAAAGCGTACGCAACCCACGTGCCCGCCCCCCCCGCTGATAAAAAAGCCAGGAGGTCTAGTGGCCAGCAACATGGAGAAGGCTGTGGTACTCGGCGATTCATTTTCCTCTGTTTTCACTGGCACGGTTACCAGACCTCTTGAGACCCTGAACCTCAAGGCAGGGACTTGGGGAACAAAGTCCCTTCCATCATAGGAAACAATCTCTTTTGAGACCACCCAAGGAACCTGTGGATACACAAGTCCTGCACCAGGGGAGGCGGCACAACCCCATGCACCAGTACATGCTGGAGGCTGATCGGCCGGAAAGCAGCTTTGCAAAATAGGACAATGTGCTCTTGCCTCAAAGGCGGCCAAGGATATCCTTAGCCCGACATAGAGGAAAGCAGGGTTCATATATGTTACAAGACAGTTGTGTGGACCATTCAAGGTGCTCACTGTCCCCGGGGCTGCAGGGCACCACAGACCACCCTTGGGCAGCTTTGAGGGCACTGCCTACTTTTCTAAAAGCCTCCTATCCAGCTTAACGCAAATCCTACTCTCCTGAGCCCTCAAGCCAGCAGTGCCAAACGCACGCTTTGCATTTTATTTGCTTCCAGGAGACGTGCAGCCCAGAAATGTGTGCAAGGGAAGTGGGGCTTTCAGCAAACAATGTAGAGCAACTTCTGTTGTTTTTCCAAAATGTCCTGAGAAGTTAAAGGCAGGCCTGCCCTGGCCAAAGCAGTCATTTGACTGGAGGGAGCAGCAGCCAAAAGGCACGGGCACCTTTGGGGTGGGCTCGTTGCGGTAACAAAAACCAAGAAACAGTACTTGTAGCTACTACAGCCTCTTCTGCGACCTCGTAGTCCGCTCTCAGGGTCGCAGCACTACACGGGGCAGATCCCTCCGCGCCCCGCGGGCACCAGGTCGATGAGGGCGGACCCGCCAAGGGGGCGGGGAAAAGCGAAAACGACAGGCGAGACAGCAAATCGAGACGCGGGCCACGATCCGTCGGCCCAATGGGCGCCGCGGAGGGCCCGGCTTAGTGGAGGAAGTGGTCGGGGCGGACACGGGCGTTGTCCTTGGCTGGCGAGAGAGTGGGGGCGCTGGCCTCTGGCCCTTGGTGGCGCCGCTACTGTCTTCGGAAAGATTATCGGCAAGGCGTTTCTCGGGTATCGTCAGCGACGAGGACGAGGAGGTAGCCGCACCCTTGCTCTGTGCGCGGTTCCTCTTCCCTTCTCCCCTCTCCCCCTCCACCCGCGCTTGCGGGCATCTGAGCCGAGGACCCGGCGCGCGGTGCCCGGGCGCGCGGCCGGGTGCTGCTGCGGCTGGGTGCAGGGACGGGGGACGGACGGGGCCTCTCTGGGTTGTGGCGCTCTCTACTGCACCATCCCCTAAGCTTGTTCTGAGCCGCACCCCCACCCCTCCGGCTGCCGCGGGCGTACTGGGTTGCTGGTGTTGTCCGGACTCGCCTCGCATTCCACCCCCACCGTGTCGTGTGCGCGCGTAGAGAAGGACCTCTGACGGTAACTTGGCCTCAATGTGTCTCCTAACAGCATCGAAGAGGTTTCGCAGCTTCGCTGTGCTAGGCTTTGGTTCTGAACCCGCAAACTGGATTATTAGGGCAAGGAATTACGGCTTTCTCTAGTTAAAAACAAAACAAAACCACAAAGTGGTCATCCTGCAGGCTGCAACGGCTTTCCAGAACTTGTTTCTGTGGGGAAGTAAGACCGTGATAACAGCCGGCTTGCAAGGGTCACGAATGTTGGTGCTGGAAACTAGAGTGAGCTGCTGCTTAGCCCGGGGGGAAACCAATACAGCCGTTGCCTATGCGATGTTAACTTTAAGGTAATATCCCCTATGACTTAGTTATTAAGATGCTGAAAGTTAACAGTTAGGGATGCCTTCTGCTTTTAAAGGCAGAGCTTGCACGCAGTAATAGAAGACAGACTCGTCCTATGCACTTGCAGGCTTCCTGTCATAATGCGTGTGTTCGATACTTGAGCTCCCTGTCCTGTGGGAAACGAATGGGCGCTGCTCTTCCACTTCACTAAACTCTGATGATTCAGTTAAGCCATTTGTCTCCAGTCTCTGCATGGACCACATCCGATAGAAAAACTGCTTAGGAAACAATCAGCCCGAACTAAAACATACTGGAGGTTGTTAATTGCAAGTGGTGGCCTGGCTCCTTGCCCCATTGTCTTGCATGACGAATCCCACTTCTGGAGGGGGCTCTGTAAAGATGTCGTGTTTTGGGTATAGAAAGCATTATAATCATGCAAGAAAAATCAATGTTCTGGCTTGTGTTTGGGGTAATCTGGTAATCTGCTTCTGTAGGAGTTCAGCGGGGCAGATGGGTTTGCATAAGCTCTTACCTTTCTCTAAAGCTGGTTATGTTTTAACTGTTTAATCTTCCTCCAGTGCCGTACGTTCCGTGATCTTTTGCCCCTAGACGGGACGTTTTTCCTAGTCATGCCTAAGGAGCCAATTATCGAGTTGTCTGAAGCAGGAGATTCTGGTGAATCTGTAAGTACCGTGTGAGCTTTCTGTATGCTAAACTGTACCTGTAGATAGTTCTTCATTTACTAGACCCTTTGCCATTCCCCCCTTTCCCCCTTGATAGGGCACAGTAGGCTACTTTGGGTTTTCTGGCGCTCTCATCTTTTTGCCTCTAGCTTGTAATGGAGTTGAGCTTTTTGACTAAAAGCAGTGCTATCGAGCAGTGCTGGTCCCTGGGTATGTAGTTCTGGTGCAAAATGCAGTGTTGTTTTGGAGCGCAGTCTGGTGCCTATTGTCGTGGTTTAGAGTAAGAGTAGTAGAACTTCTAACATGCAGAAGAGCACCTGGGGTTTTGGCAGGCATGGGGCAAGGAAGGACAAAGCTGGTTGAGCGGTGCTGGACGTTTGGCTTTTAGCTATGAAAGCCATGTTGAAAGACTTTGTAAACCCACGCAAAAGGCAGCCTAAAGTTTATTTTCCACCAGGATTGGTTATGTTGCCTGAAGAGACAACGGGGGCTTTAACCCGGAGACAAAGTCAGCTTGTGTGGCTGTTTTGTAGTCCTTTGCTGTTTAGCTTGAGAAAAATTGCCTAGCTCTCTTTTGCCCCTATGGCGTGCATAATTGATCTTGGTAACTTTGCTTGGAACGCTTCAGTTGCCGATGGTCGGAATGCCATTAATTTGACATGCAATGGTTGAATTGCTAGGAATTGGCTAGCTGCTTTCTCTGGGTGGTTCTCTGCTCTCGTTCCTTCCCTTCCTGCCCTCTGCCCTCTTTATGTGTTCCTTTTTCTTTTTATTTTACTTATTTATGGGTTTGTACTTCCTTCTCCAGCTTCTTGAGCATGTAATGATTGTTGGCGAGATGTGTGTTGCTCACCTGGGCCTGACCAATGGATTCCGGATGGTTGTGGATGAAGGGCCCGAGGGTGGGCAGTCTGTCTATCGCATACATCTACCTGTTCTGGGTGGCCGTCAGTTGGGCTGGCCTCCTGGCTAAGATTTTGGCACCGCAGGAGTTGCTGCACGTGTACAAATCGCCACTGAATGGATTTCATCTCTTGCCCATCGATCTAGCAGCTTTTGATGTGTAATTTTTTTTTTTTTTTTGTTGCCGTGTGTCTGTGGAAGGTAATAAAAGCTTTGAGCAGCAGTTGCACAATAAAGATTTGTCATGGGGATATCACCTCGGTCTTGCGCGTCTTACTGAGGGGAAGTAGTTCTGCAAGTTCAGACGGTGTCTCCCTGGAATGCAAGTATGTGGAATGTTTGAGCCAGATAACAGCATTTCAGAGATAGATAGCCATTGGCCTGTTTGTGTGAAGCTGGAAGCACTTAGCAGTCTCTCTGGGTCTTGTAGGAAGCTAAGTCTTAGCTCTTTGGCAGTGGTACACCAACGTACAGAAAGGCCGTGTAGGCTGCTGCTAAAACTGTAGAAGATACTGGGTGTGAGGCTACATGCATGCTTTCCAAGGGTGGTTTCACCATGGTGCACTGTGTTGGAAGCATCCACCTCCTGTTGGACCTGGGTGTCCTGGTAACAGGAGTAGGGTGCCAGTTTAGCACTATGTGCATGTAAGCAAACTGTATTGTACCACCCTCTGTGTCATTCCTGATGAACTGCTGAGGATGGATCACTTGCAGTAGCTGCCTCCTGTACACCCAACACCTCAGGCTACAAGATGGGTGTTAAATGAGATAAGGGAGAAGAGGCAAACCTTCAAAGGCAGGGTGGTGTTTTTTTTCTTCTTCACACAAATGACTCAGTCCTGATAACTCTCCTCTGGGGAAGCACCAGCACTTTCCCACCCACCCCGTGGAGGGGGTGTCATCTTTGCTAATGGGCCATAATGGAGTCCATGGCACTAGGATAATAGGCAGCTGCAAGGACTTAGACCATCAAAGACTCCCAGAATATCCCATGACTCACAGTATGACATTCCTCCACTGTGAAACTCCCTGTCCTGGTGGAGGTACTGAGCATTCTCACCTGAACCGGAGCATATATATAATCTTTGGGTTTGGGGACTTGGGGCACCACCATTTGATGGATCCGGAGGAAGACCAGACTTTCAACAGTACTGTGCCCCTCACCTTACAAACAGTGTGCCAATTTATACTCCGACTTTGTGGGTTAAAACCGGTTTTCTCTGTATCATTGTATTTTTTGTAATCACTAGTGAATTGTAACTCTGACCTGTAATCTCTCTTGAGGCAGTTGAATGGGATTCATTTCTCCTGCCGGTTTACTTTTAAACCAGCACATCTTTTGGCGCCCAATGTGAGGCTCGAGAGAAGTCGGAATTGCAGTTTTGTTCTAAAGCATTTGTGTATTGGGGTATAGCAACTTTCCTGATCATCATGTTTCTCGGTGTATTCACGTGCATGTTGTGCCCTGTTCGTATTTCTGCAGAGGAGGAAGTATTTGCCCATCATGATGCTCTCTTTACGATCAGGAGAGGAATCAAAACAGCTTTGCTGATTTACTGCGTTTATGGCATGATAACAGCAGAGGCAACGAGTTTCATTTGGAATGTGTATTCAGTCTTGTTTGCCTGTCCTAGTCTGGGCTGCTACCTCTGGGGCCTCATTAATAATGGCACCCAGCCTGATGCCTTAGAGTGGCTACCTGGAACAGAGGCTAGACAAGGTTAAGAGAATAAAAGTAGGTATTTATTAAAGGCCTTCAAAAGGTACACCTTGGGCAGTCAGAAGCCTCAGAGGCTACACCCAAGATGGACGATGGTCTTGCGTTTTTCAGACAGATATAAGTTTGGTCCATTTACGTATCAGGGGTTATTCCTCCAATTACAGCTTCAGGCAGTGAAGTCATATGCCCCCAGTTTGCTCCCCTGCCCCAATTCACTTTTGTTTATACTTTCCGGGGCCTGAGGCAGTAGGGTGTCCTTGGATCTCAGGCCTAGAGGGATTGTTTTGTCTGACTAAAATGTGGAGACAGTTAGCTAACACTTTATATGGAGTTCAGAGTTATGCACTAATGCAGTACAGGATTTGAAAACTATGAGGCATCAAGCCTGTGGGGTGAGGAGGAGAGAATGCTTTTTTCCAGCCCTTCAGGCCTGCTGTCACAGTTTTGGAGAACGTTGAGTTCCCTCTAGATGTTAAGGACAGCATGATCTTCTTGTTAGTTCTGCTAAGTTTTCTCTATTCGGCTTGCACTGTCTACACCATGCTTACAGAATCCCAGAATCACTAGGTTGGAAGAGACCTTCAAGATCAAGTCCAACCCATGCCCCAAATGCCTTAACTAAACCACGGCACCACGTGCCATATCCAGTCTTTTATTGAACACGTCCGGGGATGGTGACTCCACCACCTCCCCAGGCAGGCCATTCCAATATTGTATCACTCTTTCTGTGAAAAACTTCTTCCTAATATCCAACCAATATTTCCCCTGTAGCAGCTTGAGACTGTGTCCTCTCGTTCTGACGTTTGTTGCCTGGAGAAAGAGACCGACCCCCACCTGACTACAACCACCTTTCAGGAAGTTGTAGAGAGCAATAAGGTCACCTCTGAGTCTTCTTTTCTCCCGGCTAAACAACCCCAGGTCCCTCATTTGTTCTTCATAGGACTTGTGTTCCAAGCGCCTCACCAGCCTTGTGTGTCTTCTCTGGACGCGCTCAAGCGTCTCAACGTCCTTCCTAAACTGAGGGGCCCAGAACTGGACACAGTATTCAAGGTGCGGCCTCACCAGTGCCGAGTACAGGGGAAGAATGACCTCCCTGCTCCTGCTGGCCGCACTGTTCCCGATACAGGCCAGGATGCCGTTGGCCTTCTTGGCCACCAGGGCACACTGCTGACTCATGTTCAGTCTGTTGTCGACCAGTACCCCCAGGTCCTTTTCCGCCTGGGCACTGTCCAGCCACACCGTCCCCAGCCTGTAACGTTGCAAGGGGTTATTGTGGCCAAAATGCTGGACTCGGTGCTTGGACTTATTAAACTCCATCCCATTGGACTCTGCCCATCCATCCAACTGTTCTAGGTCTCTACGCAGAGCTCTTCTCCCTTCCAACAGATCAACACGTGCCCCCAACTTGGTGCTGTCTGCAGACTTACTAATGAAGGTTTCAATACCCTCATCCATGTCATCAATGAAGATATTGAACAAAACAGGTCCCAGCACAGACCCCTGAGGGACACCACTGGTAACCGGTCGCCAGCTGGCTGCAGCTCAGTTCACCACCACTCTCTGGGCCCGGCCATCCAGCCAGTTCCCAACCCAGCAAAGAGTGCTCCTGTCCAGGCCGTGGGCTGTCGACTTTTCCAGGAGTATGCTGTGGGAGACAGCATCAAAGGCCATGCTGAAGTCCAAATAGACAACATCCACAGCCTTTCCTGCATCCACCAGGCGGGTCACTTGGTCCTAAAAGGAGACCCGGTTGGTCAAACACAACCTACCCCTCCTAAACCCTTGCCGGCTGGGTCTAATACCCTGGCCATCCTGTAAGTGCTGCGCGATGGCACTTAATATAAGTTGCTCCATTATCTTACCTGGTGCTGAGGTCAGGCTGACCGGTCTATAATTACTAGGATCCTCCTTTCTACCCTTTTTGTGAATGGGTGTCACATTGGCCAGCTTCCAGTCATCTGGAACCTCATAAGTGAGCCAGGACCGTTGGTAAAAGATGGAGAGCGGCTTCGCAAGCTCATCTTAGAGTCAAGACAGAGGCTTCTAGGGGATTTTTTTGTATGGAGACCTGCCCTGGGAGCAGATCATCCTGAGTGGCACGGGATGTTGAAGGAGATGGCCCAGTGTTTGGAAGACTTCTCTCTTCCAATGATCTGGAAGTTCACTTCTGACCAACTGCAAGGGCCCTGTTAAAAGAATAAGTTATGTGAAGGGAAAAGGCTCTGCCAGCTCCAGAGATGGACAACTCACAGCAACATGCTGGGCCCTGGCCATTGCTTACCATACACTGCTTGGTATGGTACAACACTTTCAGGAGGAGGAGAAAAGAAACAAATCAACAGGAACCATGTCCGCACAAACCACGTCTGAGCCAGAGGGAAAAGGAAACAAATCAACAGGCACCGTATGCATGCCAAGCCATTGCTGGACCAGAAGGACAGCCTAAGATGGTAGCAGTCGCCCTTGTTCAGAAAAGAAAATCCGCATAGTGGATGACGAGGCAGAGGCAGGACCTTCACATCCAGCAGAAGAGACAGAGCCAGAAAACATCACTCGATCCCTATCCCCAGGCAAGCTGCGTGAGGTGCATAGAGAGTTCACACGCGAGGCAAACGGGTCCATATTGACCTTTCTGCTCTGAATCGGGGATGCCATGGTTAATGATACAATTCCAGATGGAAACGAAGCCAGGCAACTGGGATCCCTGTCCCGGGGTGTGGCCATTGACCAGGGGATCGGGAAAAGAGTGGAAACTCTGAGCCTCTGGCGATGACTGCTGTCAAGTGTGAGGGAAAGACAGCTTTGTAAGGAGGACCTCCATGTGCTGCGAGGACAGTGGAACGTGATGGAGCAAGGTGTCCGATGCCTGAGAGAATTAGCTGTGCTGGAGATCGTTTCTTCAGAGGACAAGGGATTCCCGAAAAGTCCAGGCGGTGTCCAATACGCATTGCAAATGTGTCTGAAATTTGCTCAGCTCGGGTCAGAAGTATATTCCTGTTACTTAGCGACGCTGCAATGGAGGGAGGGAGAAGATGAGGTGGGTGCATTGGTTAGTAAACTCAGCATTTACGAAGACACTGTCGCCGCCCCGTTACGGGCCCACGTCTCGCCCGTGGAAACGAAACTGGCTGGGCATGTCTGGAGCCTGGAACTGACGAGGGCTACCAGAAACCAAGAGAGGAGCTTAAGGAGGGAATCTTCTGCATCTCGCCAGGACAGACGAGAGTCTCTGCTATTAGGAGCAGGCGTCCCCCAGCTAAGGAGAGGGTGTACACTCCACGAGGGTATACTCCCGGCAGCATAGGAGTGATGATGTCATGTCCAGTCCTCTTGAAGGGACCTCCAGGTCGTATTTACAGGAAGGGAACAATGAGTACCATGACCAGAACTAGAGGGGCCCTGCCTCTAGCCAGGTAGAGGAGAGGGTCTATTGGACTGTGTTGATCCGATGGCCTGGCGCATCAGACCCAAAAAAGTGTAAGGCTTTAGTTGACACTGGCACACAGTGTACTTTGATGCCATTGAGAAATGTGGGGGCAGAATCCATCTCTATTTCTGGGGTGACAGGGGGATCCCAACAGCTGACTGGACTGGAAGCTGAAGTGAGCTTGACCAGGAAGGAATGGCACAAACACCCCATCGTGACTGGTCCAGAGGCCCTGTGTATCCTCGGCATAGATTACCTCAGGAGTGGGTATTTCAAAGACCCAAAAACACATCGCAAGGAGAGGCAAGGTAAAAAGTGCAGTAGCTGATTTGCAGCTGGCAGATGCCGCTCCGATGGGAGTTCGGAACCTCGCCAGGTGGCCTGGGCTGGCACCGAGAGGAGAGAGGCAAAGGGGGTGCTTCCCCTTTCAAAAAGATTCCTGCAAACTCACGGGGGTGGCAGCTGGTCTCAGTGCTAGTAGTGGTTGAGGTGCAGGCGGCGGACGGCTAGAATCTTCTCATCAGCAGTGGACACAGGTGGAGAAGGTAGCCAGAACTCAGTCACAGTGCTGAGTTGCAGCGCAGCAAAGTCCCGGGTCAGAGCGCACAACCTCCCACGGCACCATGCCGCAGACGGTTCGCAGATCCCCTGAGTGGAAGGGCCCACCCCCCCCAGCTAAAACTCCTCAACCAACCCCCACTGGAGAATTGTAGTATCCTAGACCAGCCCAGGTGTGAAGGGACCTTGAAAGATCATCTGGTGCAGGCTCTTGTGGGAAAGGGAGCCTAGATGAGATTATTTAGCACCCTGTCCAATCGCATCTGGAAAACGTCCAGCAATGGGGACTGATGCAACTTGTGCCCGTTGTCCCTTGTCTTCTCCATGTGGCTCCCTTGAAGTACTGGAATACTGTGTGGAGGTTCCCCCTGAGCCCAGGCAGGTGCCTAACATTTTGCAACTAATTCCTTTGTCGTTGCTAGCCTTCACGCAGCCGCTAGCTGCTTTTAGATGTTCCTCCACAGCTTTTGGATCATGCTGAGCCCATGTGTCCGAGTATTTAGGACTTAGGCTTATTCCCTGCTTCTGAAAGTATTCAGTGATATCTCTTGCCATCCCTCCGACTACGCCAATTGGTGCAAATGGGAGTTTTAGGTTGCCTTAAGAATCGCCAGAAAAGGTATCAGCAAAAGCAGGTTCTCCAGCCCTTTGAGCATCTTCATGGCCCTCCTTGGGACGCTCTCCTGTCTGTCCGCCTCTTTTAATAGAATTCTGGGGACCAGAACTGCACACAGAGTGTGGCCTGCAGGCATGGCCTCTGTGAGAAGAGGCCAAGGTCTGCTCTGTGCTAGACACAGCTAGTTTTCACCAGCTAGGCAGCAGCCTTCCCTGAGAGCCAAAGCTGAGCAACTCAGCAACGCTGGTGGCACCTTTGTGTAAGCATATTTAGGAAAGGGTAAAGCGCTGTCTGGGGCAGGTATTTCCCTGCTGCCCTTAGATCTGGCAGGTGGCTATGTCCTGCAGGAATTTTTCGTCTTATTTTCTCCTCCTGTCCTACTGAGGAGGGGTGGTGAGAGAACAGGTGTTTGAGCCCCTGGCAGCCAGCCAAGGTCTGACCTCATAAAGCCTACAAGGCATATTCTTCCTTGTAGAAGGGGGTTGGTGGCTTAGAGATTTTAGGAACAGGAAAATTAATTAGGCACTGAATGTTGGTTTGGGTGAAGGGCAGGTACCAATCCGTCTTCTATAACTGCAATTTCAGCAGCAAAGGACAGCTTGAGAATCAGGCCCCAATGATGCTGGTTTGGGTGTTGCTAAGATGGAGTTCATTTCCCCATAGCAGCTCTCACAGTGCCGTGTGTCACGTGAAAAAGGGAGGAGGCTTCCTTGACCCTTGGTGTGGGGAGATTTACTCAGTCTTTAGTGGTTAATTTGTCTGTGTTTCAGGAAAGTTGAGACCGTTGTGCCCGACCAGTCTGTCAGCATCCCATTGGGGGGCTCCTTCACTGAGCAGTCCTACTGGATCAGAGGGTGGTTCAAGTGACTTAGGGAAACACACCAACAGCGTAAGGGAGACCCCTCAGCAGGTCTTCCCCTTTACCCATTGTGTTACCTGCTGCTGCTGCCGACTGGTAGCGTTCGCCAAGGGTTCACGCTAACAGTTTATGGAATAACGCTCTTTATTAATATAAATTGTGACAGGTTAAGGTTCGAAGATTGTTGGTGATAGTGTCTGACTGCAAAAATATATTTGAAGGAATATACAGACAAGCTCTAATCCCCGATAAAATGTTCAGCGTGCATAGAGTATGATTCCTATCCAATAGGCATCTCTATGGGGGGGAAGACAGGTTTAGCCCATCAACTGATCCCAGTGGCTACGATGGCGCCTTCCCTAATTTTCCCCATTCTCGACTTATTTTTATACCATTTCTGTGTGTTTAGGTGGAGCTTGAGTGACTCTAGTCATGCATACCTTTGTTACTGATTAATGTAAAATTCTCTTGCTTTGCTTTTAAAGATACAGTCAAGAAGAATATAGAGCACACGCCCAGTGAGGGATGGTTGCACTTTGGAGGTGGGTAACTTTGGGATGGAGGTGTGCGTTAATATTATTATTAGGCTTTAATGAAGCAAGTTCATCTAAGGAGAGTGATTTCACCACAGTTGCTGGCTCAGCAGTAAGACATCTTCCCCTATCTCCCTTGGTTGACAGGTGGTATGCTGTTTATCAGCTGCAAAGTACCATCGAGTTCCCTTCCCTGCAAGGATTTCTGCAGAGCCTGGCCTTCGCTCCGCTCCACCCTCCGTTCCATCCCTCTTAGCAGGTGTTTGTGTGGGGGGGGGGGGTATCATCACGGAATAGGTTCCAAGTCATGCCAACTGCATTCCACCCAGGGAGCAGCAACTGTGATTTACCCTGTAATTCCCGTACTGTTCTAACTCCTGTGAGGATGCTAATATAACTCCTAAGTTTCCTCTAATTGAATCCCCAGTTACCGGTCCGCAGGGTAACCGGTCATTTTCCCACACCGTGCTTTGCACCGGTAGCTCGAAAGGTGTTGATAGCACACCAGTGTTTTGGCTACTGCTGCGCAATATTGGCACAGCATCAGTGCTGTCTCTCCAACATTCTGCCCCAGCATCAGTAGGCTGGGGGTGGGCAAGATCCTGGGAGGAGACACAACCAGGTCAGCTGACCCAAACTGGCCAGAGGGATATTCCATACCGTATGACATCAGCCCAGCAATAAAAGCTGGGTAAAGGAGGAGGAAAGGGGGGCATTTCTTATTTACAGTGTTTACCTTCCAGAGAAACTGCTACGTGTGCGGAAGCCCTGCTTCCCGGGAAGTGGCTAGGCGGTGCTTGCTGATCAAAACTAGGCAATAAGGTGTTTTTTTTTTTCCCCTCTCCTTGCTCATGCTCATACTTTTAGTTTTGCTTGAGTAAACTGCCTTATCTCAATCTGCAAGTGGTATTTCATCTCTCCTGTCCAGCTGGGAAGGGGAAGCGACAGGGTTGTTTGCTGAACACCTGGCGTCTTTCCCAGATAAACCCACATCAGTCCTTTTGGGTTCCTAACGTGAGCTGAGACAATGGCAGTTATATATCTTGCATGGCATAGTAATAGCAGTTACTGAGTAGCAAGCTCCTGTGTGGGACATGGAGTTTGTGAGGTATGCTGCTTATCTCTTTGTTTTGTTCAGTTTGGGAAGATGTTAATACAAACAGTGTCTCTGTGCTTTGCTGTGACATTGATGGCTTTGTTGTGCTGGGGGAGCTATTTTCTGGGGACAATGAGGGAATCCCTCTCCCTATCGGGGATTGATGTGTATTGTTTTAGAATGCAGGCTCCCGTGTTCCTTGTTCTCCCTCATGTAAGCTGTTGAATGCTATTAATACTATTAACTGCTACTGTTGGCATACTATGGGGTTTATGGAATCTGGTGTCATCCTGCTGTAAGACAAAACAAACTGTAGGTGAGGAGATATTGAAATGTGCCCTGAAGCGACTGGTCCCTGGATGGCAGTGTGTGTGGTAGGATTTGGGCAGGCTCCTAGAGTGGTTATCACCTCCCCTTGCCTGGGACTTTTCACCTAAACAGACAGTAAGCCCTGGCGAACTGACGCGTCACCTGATAGAAGGGTGCCTTACCTACCCTGATGAAACCCAGAAGCTTCTCGCCCTGTACGGGGGCCTGGCCTATGCCTGTTGAGCCACAGTTCAGTGCTGTCAGAGGAGTGTGGCTGAGGCAGGGACCCGACATGCTTTGGAGGACGCTATGGCTGAGATAGGGACCCAAACAACAACGACTACATTAATTGCCCCCCAGAAGTGTCAAAGAAAAGGGGAATAAGGAGAGCCAAGGAGCGATCAGCAAGACTCACTCACCTTTTAGTAGTCCCATGTGGCCAGTGCAAAAGTCTGATGGAGGGTGGAGGTTAACAGTAGACCATCGTGGCCTGAATGAAGTAACGCCCCCACTGAGTGCTCCTGTACCGCACATGTTAGAGCTCTAGTGTGAGCTGGAGTCAAAAGCAGCCAGGTGTTGTGCTGCACTTGGCATTGTCAATGCATTTTTCTCAATTCCTTTGGCAGCAGAGTGCAGACCACAGTTTGCTTTCATGTGGTGGGGTGTCCAATACACCAGGAATCGACTGCCCCGGGGGTGGAAACACAGCCCTACCATCTCTCATGGACTGATCCAAAGCGTACTGGAAATGGGCGATGCCCCCGAACGTCTGCAATGCGTTCACGACATCTTTGTGTGGGGCAATGAGGCTGAAGAAGTGTTTGAGAAGGGAAAAAGAATAGTTCAGAAAGTTCTGAAAGCTGGGTTTGCCATAAAGAAAAGCAAGGTCAAGGGACCTGCACGGGGCATCCAGTTCTTGGGCGTCAAATGGCAGGATGGCCGCTGTCATGTGCCTATGGATGGGGTTAAGAAGATAGCAACTATGTCTTCACCAGCTAAGAAGATGGAAACACCGGCTTTCGTAGGTCACCCGGGGGTTTGGAGAATGCCTATTCCAGGTTATAGTCAGCTTGTGAGGCCCCTCTGTCGAGTGACCCGGAAGAAGAACCATTCTGAATGGGGCCTTGAGCAACAACAGGCCTTTGGGCAGATCAAAGAGGAAATAGCTTGGGCGGTAGCTCTTGAGCCAGTTCAGATTGGACCAACCCTGCAAAATATACTCTACACTGCAGCTGGGTAGCATGGTCTCACTTGGAGCCTGTGGCAAAGAACATCAAGAGAAACCCGAGGTCGACCATTAGGGTTTTGGAGCTGGGGTTATTGAGGATCAGAAGGCCCACTACACTCCAGCTGAAAAAGAAATATTAGCAGCGTATGAGAGGGTTTGAGCATCCTCAAATGTTTTTGGGAAGGAAGCCCATCTCTTCTTGGCCCTGCAATTTCCTGTGCTACACTAGATGTTCAAAGGAAGCATCCCTTTGACACATTGTGCAAACAGTGCTACTTGGAGTAAGTGGGTGGGTAGCACTGATCACACAACGAGCTCGACTGGGGAAACCCAATAGCCCGAGAATCCATGAAGAAAGGCAGAGATTTTGGAGAATTTCTTTGAAAAGTCACTCGCGCTCAAGAAGCACCACCATATAATGAGTTATCAGAAGATGAAAGAGGCCATGCTCTCTTTACTGATGGATCCTGCCTTGTGGTAGAAACCATCAGAGGTGGAAAGCTGCTGTGTGGAGTCCCACACTACGGGTCGTTGAGGTTGCTGAAGGAGAAGAGAAGTGGCCTGTACTGTGTCTCTATAGTGACTCCTGGATGGTGGCTAATGCCCCATGAAGGTGGCTACAGCAATGGAAGAAGACCAATTGGCAATGCAAGGGTAAACCCATTTGGGCTGCTGCGTTGTGGCAGGACATGACTGCACGGATAGAAAACATGTCTCTGAAGGAATGTCACCTAGATGTTTACGTGCCCAAATGCCATGCCACTGAGGAACATCACAACGATGAACAGCTAGATAAGGCTGCCAAAATGGAAATAGCTCAGGTAGACTTAGACTGGGAGCAGAAGTGTGAACTATTTACAGCCCGATGGGCCCACGAAACATCAGGACATCTAGGAAATGATGCAACCTACAGATGAGCTTGCGATCGAGGGGTGGATCTGGTCACAGAGGCTATCATACAGGTCACCCATGAATGTGAAACATGTGCTGCAATCAAGTGAGCCACACGTGTACAATCTCCTTGGAATAGATGGCCAAGCTGGATTTTACAGATGGTGAGGCCTGGCAAATTGACCATACTGGACCACTGCTATGGACACACCAAGGCAAGAGCTTACATACTCATCATGGTAGAGGCAACTACTAGTTGGCTGGAAAAATACCCTCCAAGCCATGCTATTGCTTGAAACACCATCTTGGGCCGTGAGGGACACATTTTGTGGTGTCGTGGTATCCCAGAAAGAATGGAATCAATGAGGCTTGTTTTTGAAATAACCTCCTAAACTCTTGGGCAAAGAAACATGTGGATATATCGCACCCCTTATCACCCACAAGCCTCTGGAAAGATTGAGAGGTATGATGGACTGTCAAGAGGGTTAGGCAATCAGGCATGGAAGCCTTGGGAGGCAAATGTAGCAGAAGCCACTTGGCTTGTTAACGCCAGAAGATCTGCTAACCGCGCTGGTCCTGCCCAAACAAAACCACTACATACTGTGGGAGGAGATAAGGTCCCCATACTACACACAGGGAAGTGGTGACTGGGGAAGCTGGTACGGAATGCTCCTCCCATGGGAAAAGGCAAACCTATTAATGGGATTGCTTTTGCCCGAAGACCAGGGTATACTTGGTGGGTAATGCAGAAGGATGGGGAGACCTGGTGTGTGCCTCAAGGAGATTTAACCTTGGGGAAAAATAATGAGTGTAAATTGTGTGTTGCACGGAGTAAAGTAGCAGGAGTGATGTGAACCGACAATGAGTGAATTTTACGAGGAGCGAGGAGAGTGCGACGATAGCCCAAGCAGGGCCGGTGTCGGTGCCGAACAATCGCGTGTGTCGCTTCTGTCCCGAGCACCCATCTTGATGAAATGGAGCCCAAGCCACAGCCTGTTTATAAACATCCGGAGGGGTGGAGGAAACCCATGGAATGGGAAAATAATATCTGTCTTTGAGAGGAAGGGGGACGGTAGTTAATGAAAATGTACACGTGTGTTGGGCATAAAGATAGTTTAAGCATGAAGTTTAAGTTGTAAGCGATGGTAAGAAGGGATTTCAGTCATGACAGATAAATACGACGGAATAATTAGAAGACAGATATTTATTTATTTATTTATTTATTTATTTATATTTCTGTGGCATCTGAGTACGATGCAAATGGTGTGAAGTTAGAGGTGGAGATTGTCCTGGGTGTGGCTGAGATGGAGTTAGTTTTCCGCATTGCGGCCATCAGTGCCATGCTTTGCATTGGTCACTAGAAAGGTGTTGATAACACCGCAGTGTTTTGGCTACTGCTGGGCAGTGTTGGCACAGCATCAGTGCTGTCTCTCCAACATTCTGTCCCTCATCAGTAGGCTGGGGGTGAGCAAGATCCTGGGAGGAGACACCACTAGACCAGGTGACCCAAACTGGCCAGAGGGCTATTCTGTACCATATGATTTCAGCTCGGAAATAAAAGCTAAGTTAAGGAGGGGGAAGGGGGCACATTCGTTATTTACAACGTTTGCCTTTCAGAGCAACCCTTAGGCATTCTGAAGCCCTACCTCTTGGAAAGTGGTCGGAGAATGCTTGCTGATGGGAACTAGAGGATATAATTATTTGGTTTTCCTGTTTGCTTTTTTGTGCGAAAACTTTCTCTTTTCCTTTAGTAAACTGCCTTATCTCACCCTGTGAGTTGTTTTCCATCTTATTTTCTCTCTGTGTCAAGCTGAGAAGGGGGAGTGATAGAGTGGCTCTGTGGGCACCTGGCATCCAGCCAAGGTCAACCCACCAGCGATGCTTTTGATGCCGTCCAGGTGTTGTAGGATAAGGGCACTGAATTGGCTGTGGAGCTGGTGCTTGCAGCAGTGTTCTGGGTTCTATGAGCATGGAACCCTGTTTTTGGATCAGCATCTGCTTGGGAAAGCGGAGCTCCACCGCACTAAGCGGAGTAACAGCATTTTTGCCAGTAGGAGAGCTGACCTCATTAGGAGGGCTTTAAACTGAAAGCGAGGTGTCGTGGCAGGGCGTCCCCGAACTGGTAATAATTAGCATTGACTCCATGATTCACAGAAGGCTTATCAATCTCTTTATTTTGTGTATATATATATATATATATATATATAATTATTAGGAAACCCATTGCTTTTATAGACAGTTACGATACACCTGGACCTAATTGGTCCTCCAATCCAAACACCATCGCCATTGGCTAGTTAAGAAACCACCCCTTGGCAAGCAAATCTCCACAACACATTCCACATGTTCACAATAACAGGTGCAGCAAGTGAAGATAAGAATTGTTCCTCATTCTTTTCTCTGATCTTCTCACAGCCTTCCTCAGAAAGGCCTGGGAAAGTTTAGTGTTGCTCTCTGTGGCCAGAGAGCTGCTGCCACAGTGAGGGTGCGAGGAGGGAGAGGCAGAGAATAATCAGCAGCCCTGTGCGGGAGTGATGGACAGGGTCAATGAACAAAGGGCAGGGCGAGAGGTCCAGTACCTGGAAGTCCCCCTTAGAACCCGAAGGCAGCGGTGGATGTCATAGCTGCAAGTGTGCCCAGCAGAAAGATCTCATTGGACGAGTAAGTTTTAAAAGAGGAGATTGACAGGAAGCGGGGAATCCAGGTACACGGACAGGAGTTCGATGCCAGGTATTGTACGCTGTCCCAGGCTGAGCGACGGCCTGCCTTCAGCGTGCACAAAAGGAAGGTAAGCCAGAGTGTAACCTCAGGGTGACTGACACAAGTGACTCCTGAGATGAAGGAGACCGGATGCATTTCTGTGCTCAGGGTAGAAGGAAGAACCCTCCCCCATCTCCTGAAGTGCCCCTACATAACAGACAGGATGCTCCTGGTTTGGAGACTGAAGAGCACATGAGTAATGGACAGGAGCCAGGACAAAGGCAACCATGCAAAGCTGACCTAACCACCTGCCCACGTTAGAACCAGTGCAACCAGAGAAGCACATAAAGGTATTAGTAATTGGAGACTTCCTCCCGAGAAACACAGAGACACCCATTTCCCACCCAGACGATTTCTCTAGAGAGCTCTGCTGCCAGGAGCTCGCATTCATGGTGTCACTGAGAGGCTGCCTAGGCTGGTGAACCTTACAGATTATCACCTGCTCCTACTCTTCTCTGTAGCGTCAGATAAGGCAATTTAGAACCCCCCCAGGAGTCTATTATGTCTGTAGGAGCGATGCTAAAAGGATGGGGAGCACAGGTGATGGTCGCCTCTATTGGTGTCCGGTCTGAGGAAGGGGTCCAGGAAGGAGGAGACGGACTGAACAGCTGAATGCCAGGCTACGTAGCTGGTGCCATACTCAAGGTTTTGGCTTCTATGATCATGGATCTACCTTTAAGAAGCCAGGTCTGTTGGGAGCTGATGGGATTCACGCGACCAAGCGGGGCAAGATCGTCTTCGCCAGGAAGCCGGTTAGACTTACAAGGAGGGCTTTAAACATGACTCCGCGGGGAAAGACGATGGAGTTTTGAGCAACAGAGAGGAGCCAGGGGCTGGTGATGTGTTGTGAAACAAGAGGGGAATACCTGAGGAATGCTGCAATGGAATTGGGGCTTGATCCTTGTCCAAAAAAGTGGTGCAGTCAACAGCCCAACGGAAGTGCCTCTGTACCAATGCATGCAGTATGCATAAGAAAGAGGAGCTGGAAACCACTGTGCAGCCGGAAAGCTAACAATGTAATCACCATAGTAGAAATGTGCTGGGACAACTCAAATGACTGGAGCTCTGCAATCAATGGCTATAAACTGGTCAGAAGGAAAGAGGGGCGGAGGTGGCCCTCTATGTCAACCAAAACTAAGAGGGATTTCCTGTACAGAGCTGTCTTTGAAAGACAGCGATGAACAGGTTGAGAGCTTATGGGTGAAAATTAGAGGCCAAATTGTTGCATTAAGAGTAAGAAATTTGGCAGAAAATATAGCCCCTTGCGTTCCAGCTGGTCCTGAGAGATCAGAGGGACTGGGTGAGGTTAGGCTTAATTTCCGATTACAACCAATTCAGCACTGTAAGTCTGGTTGCGTTCTCTAAGAACCTTTGCGAGCACAGATTCAGGAACAGAGTGGTTTTCTGAAGTTACAGAAATGGAGATTTGGAACTGCCGTTGAGAAATGCACTAGCTGTGATAGACCTCTAATAGCATTGTGCTAACCCATGCAATACTAATAATAGCAATGGCATGCAGAAGCTTCCCAAGAGGGCGGCCCCACTTGGGAGGAGGAGAAGAGAAGAGAACAGACTGGCAACTGTCCCCAACATCTTTTGGGAATTCCTGCTACCTAGCTGAAATTTCTACCCTCCTTATATACAGCCCAATCATCTCCTCCTTACGTATAGCGTGATCTAAGCCGAGAGCTGAGTGATATATCATCTATGTGGTCGCATGTTGTGAAGGTCCGCCCGAAATAAACGGGTGACGAATGATTTTTGGGTGCAAAAATAACCAACACAAGGCACAGGGGTTTTGCAGTAACAAATCAACAAGGTGCAATTTATTGGTTATAACCACAGCTAAATATGCATTTGGTTAAGGGATCTGGGGAAGAGAAAGGTAAGACAAGGGAAAAGGGAGGAAAGAAGGTCAGGGAATGGGGTATAGCTACCAAAACGTGATGTCTTCGGGGTCCCACCGCTGAAACTCGCTGGTACACGTCTTGGGGAGTACTCAAAGGACAGTCGGGCCGAACCCCAATATATATACTGTTCTTGGTTGGGGGAAGGTAACTGAAATTAGGTTTCCCTGGAGGGGAGAAGTCCATTGTTTTCATGGCCGAATGCTCACATGTATGTTAAGTTTTCCCCCTCCCTGAGTTGGGAGGGAGTACAGTCCCAGTCTCTGGAAGGAGGTTGCCATGGGGGTGCCATGGGGGTGCCATGGGGGTGTCAATAGGGTGCCAGAGGGGTTCTTGGTTCCTTGATGAGGGGATTCGCATCTCTGTTGGTCTGTCACGGTGGTTGAAGACAGGCAAGAGGGGTCTTCTCATGGAGCGGGGAGGGAGCCACCCCAGAGCTCAGTCCAGCCAGCTCAGGAGTTTGGAAGAAAGTCCAGTTCAATTGTCCAGAAAAGGGCAGCATGCCCCCTTCGAGTACAGCATGGCGTGTTCTGCAAGCATCACTTGTGAACACACTAGATAAGCAGGAGACTTTCTTTCCCAACCGGCTCAGCACTTCTAACTCTTCGGTAGTCTTTTCTCATGACAATTGTGAGGCAAAAAATGAAGGATTTTCGGATGGACTTCTACACGACCCCGTGACTCACGATTGTCTTGAGGAATCTTCATCAGCAGAGCTCTAGAGTGTCTTCGAAACTTGTTGCACGTTGGTAGCATAACCCCGGAAAAATAGGGATGACAGGAGAGAGGGGATAAAAGGGGAAGAGAAGGAAAAGAAAAAGGGAAAAGGGGAACCAACAAACATAAGCATAATTAATATTGATCATCATAACAACTTCACACGTGGTTATTTGTTACAACAATTTCAAAAAATTATGATTAATTTTAACAATTTCAAAAAATATTAATCAATTAAAAGCAATATCATTTGTTTAACAATTTCAAAATGATTAAAACAAATCATAAATAATCAAAACAACAAACAAATCATAATATAATCATCGTCTTTTAAAATTATTTACTAAAAATTAAAGTAACTTTCTGTAAGTCATACTTGATATTTAAGAAGTTGTTCTGAAGCATATATGCCTGATTCATAACCGTTTCGTATGAAGTGTTTTGGGGACATCTATTGTATCGAGTACATCAGCTAAGCGGTGTGCATTGACTACAGCTGACAGTTTCTTAAGCTTTTTCATCATTCTCCAATTCAAAATGAATAGGGCTGCTGACAAGATAAAACCAAGCGTAACTAGGATCAAAAGAACAACAATTGGATGGCACACACTGTTCAGAACACCTGTGGCAGTAGGCGACCACCCAAAGAGAGTATCCCACCACCTATGCTCAGCATCCTGTTTTACCCTCTCCATAACCCGGTGTATTTGGTTCACGTTGTGATGAACAGTCACCAAGGTTTTCTGTCCGTTCTCCTTGATTTTCTCGAGGATGTCAATCAGGTCTTGATGGAGCAATAGTTGTCTCATGAGGGTGAGGTTCATTCCGATAGGAGTGGGCATCAGCTTCTGGATCAGTGTGTAGTTGGATTGCAGTAGGTGGTGAGAAGTAACTGGAGCTTCATAAGAGAAATCGCATCCTACTATCTTAGTAAAGTTACAAGCACAAAAATTTGAATGATTCTTTGTATCTACCACAACATCCTCTACAAAGACAGAATCACATGTTGTTCTAAAACATGCACAGCCATTGCCTATGTATATAAGAACTGTCTGGGTGTCCTCATGTGGACGAATCTCAAAATGACAGATGTTCTGCTCTGTGTCCAAACAGATATCCTGAGCTACAATTGCATTGCTTTCACAGATAAACCCTTGCTGTTCTCGGACAATACAAGTTTCCAGGTTAACGGTTTGCCATTTGTCATCAACCTGACGGGCCCATCCCCTATGTTCAGTAGGATAGAGAACAGCTCCGTCATGGTTTAATCCTAATGCAATAACAGGGAAGACCAAATGTACAGAGGCATTGCGTATGGTTAGGACAAAAGCAGTGGCTGTGTTTGAAATGGGATCATAGGTAAAGTTCACCAGGTTCCACCAGGATTGGAATTCTCTTTCAAATTCAGTGGCACTGTCCCAGATTATTTTCCGAATTTCTGTGGGGAAGGTGCCTTCCTCACCCTCTCTTATGATTGCAGCAGAGACAGATTGCATCCACAATTGTGCCTGGATACAGCTGAGGGCTAAGGAAACATTGTTCTGTGTAGCACTAAGTGCATCAATTACCAATTTGTGATCATCCACATTCACTCTTTCCCAATTTGGCAAAATGTTTGACAGCAGCCACTGGTGTGTCCCTAAGGCTGACAGAGATGACCTCAGTGGTTGCTGCAGTCCGGCCAGATCTCTAGTTGTAGCAGCCAATTTGTTCATTAGTACTTCAGAGTCAATGCTATTCAGAATTCCCAATCCTGTACCCACAACACCGGTCACATCCCTTGGTGTCCTCTTAAAGGAGCTTCGTTTCCAAAGCCAAGTGGTCCAGCCTTCAAAAGAGGTTTGCAGGAACGGAGAACAGGCTGGTTCAATATCTGAAACATTGTTCTGCATTAGCAATTTGACTTGTTTGAGAGACCATGCTGGATTGAACAATATTTGTTGTTGGCCAGTTTTCCTGATCACATAAGGTCCAATCTCGAAAATTATTGGGATGAGTATGACCGGTGGTATGGGTGTAGTGGTAACAGTGGTGACAGTGGGAGCAGTGGTTTCAACATTAATTATAAATTTAAAAGAAAGGCCTTGAGTGTCTTTGGCCCAGAGACAAATTACCTCTGTAGTGCCGGTTAATGTGAAACTGTACCAGCAATCCCGTATGCTTGGGTGTGTGCAGATTTGCTGCTGTTCGTTTTCCCGATCTGTGGAAACACTGATTGACCTTGCTTTGCTGTAATTAGACCCATTAACCATTCGGCACCCAACACTAATTTTTTCACCCACTACTCCATGAACCTGCCAGGTTCTGCATCTTTCCCATTCTTGTCTGGTGTACAACATATCCTCATGTGTAACTACTGTTAGCAAGTTCAGACCCGTGACATCTCCCATAGATCCAGTGGATTGCAGGAAGGCATGAGACCAGGGCCACTCGAAGGAGTTCCCTGCTGCTCCTGCCATTCGGGATGTGAAGTTAGAAAAAAGGCTCTCACTTAGGGTCTGAGAGAGTGTAATTACAGCACTCGGTGTGGGTTTTGGTACAGTGTTTATCTTAAATGTGTAAACCAAGCCTCTCAGTCCTAATGGACTAGCTGTGTCATTCTCCCAGCGACATGTCACGTAAGTGGGTTTGGCCAAAGTAAAACTGTACCAGCAATCAAGTGATTCATCATTACAATCTTTTGTAATTGCAACATTGGTGGTTTTGGCACTAGAAACATAACTACCAACATGTTCCTGGCGACAACACAGAGTAAGGGGACTTTCTATTTTGGAACACCCCCATTTCTTTGTGGGACACAATCTCGCTGAGGGGATGTTCAGGTAATTCTTTCCGCCTGCTTCCATAAAATTTCCATCAATTATGATGGAGGTGGCCTTTTCATGGAGGGTTCCTTCCACTTTTCTGCATGTTACCACAATTGACTCACCAACCGTTCCCGTCAGGGTTCTCATCAACTCATTCTGGTCCCACCTCCACTCATTCGGGCGGTACACCTTGGAGTCATGCTGCACTAGGGTTGCCAGGCTCGGGTAACGGCCCTTAGGATAGGTTCCAAGGGCACTGGTGTGCTGAACAATGGCTTCAGGCCACAGCTGCTCACCAGGGCATTGTCCATGAAATTGCAGTAAAATGCAGAAAAGTATTAGCAAGGTTATCATGTTTTCAGACGACTCTCATGTCCCTCGGGGTTCACCTGTAAAAGCAAGAACAACAAAAAATCCTGCCACTGAGAGGCAGAAAGGAGTTTAAAATGAGGGGATTATCCAGCGTGTGTGTATGCGGTGCTCTTTTCCAAGAGCGTCAGAGGCTACCCATGCATATTTATTCAGAGGGGTTTTCAGCACAAGTGGTACTTCGCCCACCGAGGGGAGGTCCACTAAGACAGGTTGTCCAGGGTAATGCGATGGATTGTTTGCATCGTCAGGACCTTCCAGCGAAGGGATGATGCTTGGAGGTGTGGGGTAAAAGGCAGTGACTTTGGGGCAGCCATTCACTCCCCACCTGCTATTTACCCCTTTAACAGCCTCCCACAGTCGACAGTCCCAGCTTGCTTTGTGGGGCTTAAGGAACCGCTTTAAAAGGCCATTTGTCCTTTCTGCGATCCCGTTAGCCTGAGGGTAGTAAGGAGTGTGAAAGGTCCACTTTATGCCTTCGGCTTTGGCCCAATCCTGAACCACCTTGGCAGTAAAGTGAGACCCGTTGTCAGACTGAATTTCTTGTGGCTTTGGAAAAGTTCCAAACCACCCCTGCAAAGCTTTAACTGTATTTTCACCTGTGGCCCTTTTAAAAGCATCAGCTTGTACTAACCCAGATACAATTTCCACTCCTACTAACACAAAATGTTTACCTCCTGATTTCTTAAAAGGGCCAATATAATCTATCTGCCATGCATCCCACAAGCCTTTACCTTTCCTCAAATGCAGAGGGTCATCCTCTAAAGGATGCCTTTCCAGTCGCTTGCGGCACTGTTCGCAGGCCGATATGCATGTTTTACACATTTCCCTGGTGACTGGCCAGCCGCGGGCGTGTGCTTCCTGGTACAGATCTTTGGCACCTGTGTGCTGCCTTTTTACATGTAACCATTCTAACAGTTGATTCCAATCCTCTGAAATAGTTTCTTTTTTCAGGGGGCTAAGCCTTGCTAGTTCATCAACTTTGTTGTTCCATTCACCTGCTTGATTCCCATCAGTTTGATGAGAAGCTACCCAACCAACCAGAAAGTTTCCTTTACTGGCGATTTCTAGGATTTCTTTCCATTTATCTTTCTGCCAAACTGGAATTCTGTTAACTTCCCAGCCATTCTGTTGCCAGAAAGGGAGCCACTCAGTGCAGCCTTTGTATACCGCATATGAATCAGTATAGATGTAAACAGGAGAAGTGTTTTGTGCCTCACGCTGGAAAACACTCCAGAGGGCTATGAGTTCTCCTACCTGAGCGCTGCCCTCCCCTTCTGTGATAATCTTTTCACCAGATGAAATATGTAAGGCAGCCGCCTTATATTTCCAAATTTTTCCTTCCCGCTTTGAGGAAGCATCTGTAAACCAACAGTTTGCTGCTATTTCAGGTGAGAATGGTGGTGCTATTTTTATTACAGAAGCAGGTTTGTCTTGGCTACTATCTAGGCTCTCAGTGTCTTGTATGGCTAAGAATTTTGCAGCACCTTCTGTGACAGAAAAACTATTGCAGTAATACTCTATTTGAGCATACCATTTTCTGACTGATGATTTTTGAGCTATGCCGTCAGGTGGAGGGGTCCCATTTGTGACAGCTTTAATTACCTTGAAGGGACCTCTCAAGATGATAGCTTGCTGCCGTGTGATTTTTTCTACTTCAATGAGAGCTAAGCTAACAACAAACAATCCTTTTTCCCAGGTAGTGTATCTTTTTTCAGCATCTTTAAAACCACGGGAAAAGAAGCTAACAGGCCTTGTTGGGCCTTCAGGACCTCGCTGCCAGATGTGTATTGATAGCCCTGAGGAGGCAAATCCCCATTCCACTTGGAAAGGGTCTTTAGGATGAATGGGCCCCAATGCCTGATGTGCAGTGGCTTCAAAAATCAATAACTGCAGTGCTTCCTCCTGAGAAGGAGTCCAATCCCATTTGATTCCTTTCCTCAGTAAATTGTAAAGGGGCCTAGCAATGATTGAGAAATCCGGGATGTGTTTCCTCCAGAATACTAACAGTCCTAAGGCTTGCTGGAGGTCTTTTTTGTTTTCAGGCATTTTCATCTGCTCTAGAGAAGTTAAAGTGTCAGGTGGGATGCATGTGCTACCAGATCGCCACCAAATTCCCAGGAATTTCACTTCCTGAGAAGGCTTTTGGATTTTCTCTGAGGGGATCTTTAAATCAAGGCTCTCCAGATGAGAGGTTATATTCTGCTGGAGATCCCCCACCTCTTTAATTTCCTCTCCTCCTACCAAAATGTCATCAATGTATTGGTACACAGCTACAGTGTCAGGTTTAGGTATTTTTTCTAATTCTTTTGCTAAAGCATGATGTGCTAGTGTTGGAGAGTGTTTGTATCCCTGAGGGAGTCTGGTGAATGTGTACTGTTGTCCCTCCCATGTGAATGCAAAACGATCCATGTCCTCTGGCTGTATAGGTATCATGAAGAACATGTCTTTGACATCTATGGTTGCCATGATTGTGTGAGCCTTTTCTTGTATTGATGTTATCAGTTCAGCTAAATTTGGCACTGCTGCAGTCAGAGGGTCAGTGTTGGCATTGAGCCTACGGTAGTCAACCGTAAGCCTCCACTTCCCGTTGGGCTTTCGGACTGGCCACACGGGTGAATTGTATGGGGAGTGTGTGTTAATTATTCCTTGATCACGCAATTCCTGAATAACTGGTTTGATGCCTTCTCTAGCTCCAGAAGGCAAGGGATACTGTTTCACATTGATTGTTTTACTGTAAGGCAGTGCGGGTGCAGTTTGAAGCAGTCTAATGTTAAGTTGTGGAGTGCCAAAAGACCAGAGGAAACCCTCAGTGTCTTCCCACTGTCTTCCTGAGAGGACATCCATCCCTAGCAGATTATTCGGTATGTCCCCAATTACCATTTTGATAATCAATTGATTTTCTTCTCCAGGGAGTGTTATTTTGACTAAAGCAACGTTCATGGGTTCTATGGTTCCTAAAGCATTAAGAACGCAGCATTGCTTTTTTGTTGGAACAACTCCACACTTCTGGGCATCTCTATGTGTTAGTGCAGAGATCTGGGCTCCCGTATCAACAATGTAGGTTATCAGAACTTTTTTGGGACCCGTGATTGCTGTAATTAACATGTCTCCTGATTTATTTTTTGTGAGCCTTCGTAAGTAAACCCAATCTCCACCCCTTCGCTCACCTGTAAGCGGTGGAGATATTAGTTTCCCGAAAGCTCTGTTGGTGAAGATTCGCTGTTTGTGTTTTGGGGCACGGGCGGGTGGGCAGTTACGTTGCTTAGATTCTGTGAAAGAAGTTGCGAAAGAGTTACTTCCGGCTTACTGCTGGTGCTTTTCAGGAGACACGCAGCCAGGGTTTCACTGTCCAAGTTCTGTGAAAGAAGCTGAGAAAGAGTTAATTTTGGCTCACTGGCTGTGTTCTGTGGGAGAGGCTGAGATGCAGCCTCACTGCCCAGGTTCCGAGGAAGAGACTGTGAAAGGGTTAACTTTGGCTCATTGCCTGTGTTCTGTGTGAAAGACTGTGATGTATTGTGTGAACTGAACTGTGTACTGGTAGGAGTGTTTGTTAATTTCTGGTGAGGGAGGGGGATCGGTGCACTGGGCTGGGTATTTGATCTCCTAAAGTTCCAGTTAGTTATGATTTTCTGCAATTTTTCAAGTGGTAAACCATCCATTATGTCCCGGGGAACCCCTTTCTTTATTCCCAGCATCCACCAGTGTTGTCTGTTGGAAATCTGTTTTCTTGGTTCTATGTTTTCAGTGTTAGGGGTTCCCATAAACCGGACACCTTTTGTTTTTTCAGATTTTTCTTCCAGGGTTTTTACAGGCCCATACTGTCTACAATAGTTTATTAAATCAACTGCTACCTCACCCCATGTCCAAATCTTGCGGTTACTGTTAGATGTGTCAGATGGTGTTGTGGGAGCCTGTGTTGGTGTGTAGGGTGAAGGTGCAGTGTCAGTGGATTCAGACTGATCAGTGGAGTTGTTAAGAAGTCTTTCTAATCTATCTATTGGGCTTAGAGCCATAACTGTTTTCTGAATAGTGATTGCGGTTGATTTCAATGTTTCTGGAAGCCCACGAATTAAAGGGGTCATAATTTCAGGCTTCACAGGCAATTGCATTGGGGATTCAAAACCAGGAATTAATTTCTTCTCATGAATCATTTGCAAACATGCAGCTTTTTGTACACTTTCTAGGATTTGGTCAGGGGTAGTGGCAATTGCTAAGGGATCACCCCTTTCCAGGGGATTTATTCCCCCAGCCCAATAGGCTGCACGTTGTGTTAGAGACCAGGCATCACGCTTATCTCCTGTTGTTAGGAAAACACCGTGTCCCCAGTAACCACTGGCTTCTTGTTCAGTTAACTTAATCTGGTCTCCGCCAGTGAGGGACACACGGAACACATATTCTGTTTCTGATTCGTGGGGGAGGCGACCAAATTCCTTTTTCAATTTAGCTAATTCGGTAGCGCTGAATGGTGTTTGTTTGGTTGTTATGTGGGGATCCATGTCTTCATCATTAATGTAATTATATTCAGTTGTAATAAAAGGTCTCAAATGAGGACAACAATTTTCCCCACAATTTTTAGCTATTTCAGATTCTTTTTGTTTTGCTGCCTCAAGTTCTTTGTAAGGATAAATCTTTTTAATGCAAGGTGTTACTTTTTCTTCTTCCTCTGTAGAGGAGTTGATTTTGTGTATGGCTTTGGTGTGTTCTTCCCTAAGAGCAGCTCGCAGTGTGTAAATTTCATTTCTGTCCTCATTTAACTGTTTTTGCAAAATTTCAACCAAATTTTGAAGGGAATCTATAATTACCGTTTCCTCAGTTCTCAGTTTACAGCGGTTTTCTATGGCTGCAGTAAGACATGCTCCAAGAACTGAGCAAAGAATGTTTTTATTTTTACCCATTTTGAATTTTGATCCATGTTGCAGAGAACATATTCTATCAATGACGTTTTCCAAATTAAACCAATTGTTCTCTGCCCAAGTTTCTCCGCCAGATGACGGTTTGGCATGGTATTTAGCAAGCAACGTGTAAAAGTCAGCTTTTGCTTTAGGATTGAGATTTTCACTCATTTTTGTGTGAAGGGACTAGGACTATACCAGGGAGCTGATTTGCGAACTCAAGTTATACAATCATACAGACTTTTGTTCCACTCTGTCTCCCTAGATAGCTGAAGAAACCAAATCTGTCTGGAAGGCACTGTTTTAATTGCTTCAGATTGTCCCTTCCTTTCCAGACAGTCTAGACGCACACACTCACACACACAAATGTTTTCTCTGTGAGGGGACCAGAAACCTAGAACAGGGAAAAGCCACTCAGCCTTCGCTGCGCCGCCCCTCGCTCCCTGTGTAGGTGAAGGGACAATATCTGTCTAAAAGGCACTGCTTAATTACTTCAAGTCTGCCCCTTCCCTTTTAGACAGTCCAGGTACACAAAATACAGCAGTAAAAAACAGTAACAGGTTCAACTTCAGCTCAAAAACAACAGTAACAGGTTCAGATTCAACTCAAAAACAACAGTAACAGGTTCAGATTGAATTCAAATACAACAACAACAAGAACAACAGTATCAGTATCAATATCAGGATCAGGAGAAGTATCAGTGTCAGTGTCCGTGCCGGTAAAATCAGTATCAGAAATGACAGTAACAATTTTCCCTGCTTTTGCACCGAAAAATCTTTTGTGTCAATTCCGGAGCCTGTGTGCTCAATCGAGCATGAGATTTGGCTTTGGCATGTGTAGTCTGCGAGAGGTTGCAAACTACACAAAACCTGCAAAATCTCACTGGCTGCTGGAATCCTGTCCGTGACGCCAATTATGTGAAGGTCCGCCCGAAATAAACGGGTGACGAATGATTTTTGGGTGCAAAAATAACCAACACAAGGCACAGGGGTTTTGCAGTAACAAATCAACAAGGTGCAGTTTTATTGATTATAACCACAGCTAAATATGCATTTGGTTAAGGGATCTGGGGAAGAGAAAGGTAAGACAAGGAAAAAGGGAGGAAAGAAGGTCAGGGAATGGGGTATAGCTACCAAAACGTGATGTCTTCGGGGTCCCGCCGCCGAAACTCGCTGGTACACGTCTTGGGGAGTACTCAAAGGACAGTCGGGCCGAACCCCAATATATATACTGTTCTTGGTTGGGGGAAGGTAACTGAAATTAGGTTTCCCTGGAGGGGAGAAGTCCATTGTTTTCATGGCCGAATGCTCACATGTACGTTAAGTTTTCCCCCTCCCTGAGTTGGGAGGGAGTACAGTCCCAGTCCCTGGAAGGAGGTTGCCATGGGGGTGCCATGGGGGTGCCATGGGGGTGTCAATAGGGTGCCAGAGGGGTTCTTGGTTCCTTGATGAGGGGATTCGCATCTCTGTTGGTCTGTCACGGTGGTTGAAGACAGGCAAGAGGGGTCTTCTCATGGAGCGGGGGGGGAGCCACCCCAGAGCTCAGTCCAGCCAGCTCAGGAGTTTGGAAGAAAGTCCAGTTCAATTGTCCAGAAAAGGGCAGCATGCCCCCTTCGAGTACAGCATGGCATGTTCTGCAAGCATCACTTGTGAACACACTAGATAAGCAGGAGACTTTCTTTCCCAACCGGCTCAGCACTTTTAACTCTTCGGTAGTCTTTTCTCATGACAATTGTGAGGCAAAAAATGAAGGATTTTCGGATGGACTTCTACACATGTACTTCAGTAAGCTTATTAGCATATGCATGAGTGTGCGTTTTAATACTTAAATGACCCTTAATCAGGCAAAGGTTACATTTTTGGCCTTGGTGTCCTTCAAAGTTCTGCTCTTAAGACTTCTTTCCATTTCATGCCGTTTATCAGAGCCAAAAGAGGGCTATCCTAGCTGCCCATGAACTCTTCCTTTGGCCATATTGTCCTTTCTTGACCTCAGCTATGTGGATCTCCATCAGTAAAGATAACGTGGAGGGTACACAGTTTAGGCCTTAACGCTTTCCTGGCCCATGGTCAGCATCCCACACAAGCTAACAAAGGAAACCTTGTGGTTGGTATCTACTATAGGCCACCTGATTAAGAGGATGAGGTCGACGTAAGAAATCAGGCAAGTTAGGCAAGAGATGAGCGTGGCTAACGGCCTTCTCTTCTGGTCGAGCTGAAGCACAAAGTGGAAGTGCATAGGTAGTGGAAGCAGGGACACGTATTCTGGGAAGAATCTAAAGACGCCGCCCAGGTCTGTAGGGATGGGATCAGAAAAACTAAGGCAAAGCTGCAGCTGAATTTGGCGGGGGATGTAAAGAATCATACGATGGGCTTCCATGGGTGCGTTGGTCAGAAAATAAGACTAAAGAAAGCGTACGCAACCCACGTGCCCGCCCCCCCCGCTGATAAAAAAGCCAGGAGGTCTAGTGGCCAGCAACATGGAGAAGGCTGTGGTACTCGGCGATTCATTTTCCTCTGTTTTCACTGGCACGGTTACCAGACCTCTTGAGACCCTGAACCTCAAGGCAGGGACTTGGGGAACAAAGTCCCTTCCATCATAGGAAACAATCTCTTTTGAGACCACCCAAGGAACCTGTGGATACACAAGTCCTGCACCAGGGGAGGCGGCACAACCCCATGCACCAGTACATGCTGGAGGCTGATCGGCCGGAAAGCAGCTTTGCAAAATAGGACAATGTGCTCTTGCCTCAAAGGCGGCCAAGGATATCCTTAGCCCGACATAGAGGAAAGCAGGGTTCATATATGTTACAAGACAGTTGTGTGGACCATTCAAGGTGCTCACTGTCCCCGGGGCTGCAGGGCACCACAGACCACCCTTGGGCAGCTTTGAGGGCACTGCCTACTTTTCTAAAAGCCTCCTATCCAGCTTAACGCAAATCCTACTCTCCTGAGCCCTCAAGCCAGCAGTGCCAAACGCACGCTTTGCATTTTATTTGCTTCCAGGAGACGTGCAGCCCAGAAATGTGTGCAAGGGAAGTGGGGCTTTCAGCAAACAATGTAGAGCAACTTCTGTTGTTTTTCCAAAATGTCCTGAGAAGTTAAAGGCAGGCCTGCCCTGGCCAAAGCAGTCATTTGACTGGAGGGAGCAGCAGCCAAAAGGCACGGGCACCTTTGGGGTGGGCTCGTTGCGGTAACAAAAACCAAGAAACAGTACTTGTAGCTACTACAGCCTCTTCTGCGACCTCGTAGTCCGCTCTCAGGGTCGCAGCACTACACGGGGCAGATCCCTCCGCGCCCCGCGGGCACCAGGTCGATGAGGGCGGACCCGCCAAGGGGGCGGGGAAAAGCGAAAACGACAGGCGAGACAGCAAATCGAGACGCGGGCCACGATCCGTCGGCCCAATGGGCGCCGCGGAGGGCCCGGCTTAGTGGAGGAAGTGGTCGGGGCGGACACGGGCGTTGTCCTTGGCTGGCGAGAGAGTGGGGGCGCTGGCCTCTGGCCCTTGGTGGCGCCGCTACTGTCTTCGGAAAGATTATCGGCAAGGCGTTTCTCGGGTATCGTCAGCGACGAGGACGAGGAGGTAGCCGCACCCTTGCTCTGTGCGCGGTTCCTCTTCCCTTCTCCCCTCTCCCCCTCCACCCGCGCTTGCGGGCATCTGAGCCGAGGACCCGGCGCGCGGTGCCCGGGCGCGCGGCCGGGTGCTGCTGCGGCTGGGTGCAGGGACGGGGGACGGACGGGGCCTCTCTGGGTTGTGGCGCTCTCTACTGCACCATCCCCTAAGCTTGTTCTGAGCCGCACCCCCACCCCTCCGGCTGCCGCGGGCGTACTGGGTTGCTGGTGTTGTCCGGACTCGCCTCGCATTCCACCCCCACCGTGTCGTGTGCGCGCGTAGAGAAGGACCTCTGACGGTAACTTGGCCTCAATGTGTCTCCTAACAGCATCGAAGAGGTTTCGCAGCTTCGCTGTGCTAGGCTTTGGTTCTGAACCCGCAAACTGGATTATTAGGGCAAGGAATTACGGCTTTCTCTAGTTAAAAACAAAACAAAACCACAAAGTGGTCATCCTGCAGGCTGCAACGGCTTTCCAGAACTTGTTTCTGTGGGGAAGTAAGACCGTGATAACAGCCGGCTTGCAAGGGTCACGAATGTTGGTGCTGGAAACTAGAGTGAGCTGCTGCTTAGCCCGGGGGGAAACCAATACAGCCGTTGCCTATGCGATGTTAACTTTAAGGTAATATCCCCTATGACTTAGTTATTAAGATGCTGAAAGTTAACAGTTAGGGATGCCTTCTGCTTTTAAAGGCAGAGCTTGCACGCAGTAATAGAAGACAGACTCGTCCTATGCACTTGCAGGCTTCCTGTCATAATGCGTGTGTTCGATACTTGAGCTCCCTGTCCTGTGGGAAACGAATGGGCGCTGCTCTTCCACTTCACTAAACTCTGATGATTCAGTTAAGCCATTTGTCTCCAGTCTCTGCATGGACCACATCCGATAGAAAAACTGCTTAGGAAACAATCAGCCCGAACTAAAACATACTGGAGGTTGTTAATTGCAAGTGGTGGCCTGGCTCCTTGCCCCATTGTCTTGCATGACGAATCCCACTTCTGGAGGGGGCTCTGTAAAGATGTCGTGTTTTGGGTATAGAAAGCATTATAATCATGCAAGAAAAATCAATGTTCTGGCTTGTGTTTGGGGTAATCTGGTAATCTGCTTCTGTAGGAGTTCAGCGGGGCAGATGGGTTTGCATAAGCTCTTACCTTTCTCTAAAGCTGGTTATGTTTTAACTGTTTAATCTTCCTCCAGTGCCGTACGTTCCGTGATCTTTTGCCCCTAGACGGGACGTTTTTCCTAGTCATGCCTAAGGAGCCAATTATCGAGTTGTCTGAAGCAGGAGATTCTGGTGAATCTGTAAGTACCGTGTGAGCTTTCTGTATGCTAAACTGTACCTGTAGATAGTTCTTCATTTACTAGACCCTTTGCCATTCCCCCCTTTCCCCCTTGATAGGGCACAGTAGGCTACTTTGGGTTTTCTGGCGCTCTCATCTTTTTGCCTCTAGCTTGTAATGGAGTTGAGCTTTTTGACTAAAAGCAGTGCTATCGAGCAGTGCTGGTCCCTGGGTATGTAGTTCTGGTGCAAAATGCAGTGTTGTTTTGGAGCGCAGTCTGGTGCCTATTGTCGTGGTTTAGAGTAAGAGTAGTAGAACTTCTAACATGCAGAAGAGCACCTGGGGTTTTGGCAGGCATGGGGCAAGGAAGGACAAAGCTGGTTGAGCGGTGCTGGACGTTTGGCTTTTAGCTATGAAAGCCATGTTGAAAGACTTTGTAAACCCACGCAAAAGGCAGCCTAAAGTTTATTTTTCACCAGGATTGGTTATGTTGCCTGAAGAGACAACGGGGGCTTTAACCCGGAGACAAAGTCAGCTTGTGTGGCTGTTTTGTAGTCCTTTGCTGTTTAGCTTGAGAAAAATTGCCTAGCTCTCTTTTGCCCCTATGGCGTGCATAATTGATCTTGGTAACTTTGCTTGGAACGCTTCAGTTGCCGATGGTCGGAATGCCATTAATTTGACATGCAATGGTTGAATTGCTAGGAATTGGCTAGCTGCTTTCTCTGGGTGGTTCTCTGCTCTCGTTCCTTCCCTTCCTGCCCTCTGCCCTCTTTATGTGTTCCTTTTTCTTTTTATTTTACTTATTTATGGGTTTGTACTTCCTTCTCCAGCTTCTTGAGCATGTAATGATTGTTGGCGAGATGTGTGTTGCTCACCTGGGCCTGACCAATGGATTCCGGATGGTTGTGGATGAAGGGCCCGAGGGTGGGCAGTCTGTCTATCGCATACATCTACCTGTTCTGGGTGGCCGTCAGTTGGGCTGGCCTCCTGGCTAAGATTTTGGCACCGCAGGAGTTGCTGCACGTGTACAAATCGCCACTGAATGGATTTCATCTCTTGCCCATCGATCTAGCAGCTTTTGATGTGTAATTTTTTTTTTTTTTTTGTTGCCGTGTGTCTGTGGAAGGTAATAAAAGCTTTGAGCAGCAGTTGCACAATAAAGATTTGTCATGGGGATATCACCTCGGTCTTGCGCGTCTTACTGAGGGGAAGTAGTTCTGCAAGTTCAGACGGTGTCTCCCTGGAATGCAAGTATGTGGAATGTTTGAGCCAGATAACAGCATTTCAGAGATAGATAGCCATTGGCCTGTTTGTGTGAAGCTGGAAGCACTTAGCAGTCTCTCTGGGTCTTGTAGGAAGCTAAGTCTTAGCTCTTTGGCAGTGGTACACCAACGTACAGAAAGGCCGTGTAGGCTGCTGCTAAAACTGTAGAAGATACTGGGTGTGAGGCTACATGCATGCTTTCCAAGGGTGGTTTCACCATGGTGCACTGTGTTGGAAGCATCCACCTCCTGTTGGACCTGGGTGTCCTGGTAACAGGAGTAGGGTGCCAGTTTAGCACTATGTGCATGTAAGCAAACTGTATTGTACCACCCTCTGTGTCATTCCTGATGAACTGCTGAGGATGGATCACTTGCAGTAGCTGCCTCCTGTACACCCAACACCTCAGGCTACAAGATGGGTGTTAAATGAGATAAGGGAGAAGAGGCAAACCTTCAAAGGCAGGGTGGTGTTTTTTTTCTTCTTCACACAAATGACTCAGTCCTGATAACTCTCCTCTGGGGAAGCACCAGCACTTTCCCACCCACCCCGTGGAGGGGGTGTCATCTTTGCTAATGGGCCATAATGGAGTCCATGGCACTAGGATAATAGGCAGCTGCAAGGACTTAGACCATCAAAGACTCCCAGAATATCCCATGACTCACAGTATGACATTCCTCCACTGTGAAACTCCCTGTCCTGGTGGAGGTACTGAGCATTCTCACCTGAACCGGAGCATATATATAATCTTTGGGTTTGGGGACTTGGGGCACCACCATTTGATGGATCCGGAGGAAGACCAGACTTTCAACAGTACTGTGCCCCTCACCTTACAAACAGTGTGCCAATTTATACTCCGACTTTGTGGGTTAAAACCGGTTTTCTCTGTATCATTGTATTTTTTGTAATCACTAGTGAATTGTAACTCTGACCTGTAATCTCTCTTGAGGCAGTTGAATGGGATTCATTTCTCCTGCCGGTTTACTTTTAAACCAGCACATCTTTTGGCGCCCAATGTGAGGCTCGAGAGAAGTCGGAATTGCAGTTTTGTTCTAAAGCATTTGTGTATTGGGGTATAGCAACTTTCCTGATCATCATGTTTCTCGGTGTATTCACGTGCATGTTGTGCCCTGTTCGTATTTCTGCAGAGGAGGAAGTATTTGCCCATCATGATGCTCTCTTTACGATCAGGAGAGGAATCAAAACAGCTTTGCTGATTTACTGCGTTTATGGCATGATAACAGCAGAGGCAACGAGTTTCATTTGGAATGTGTATTCAGTCTTGTTTGCCTGTCCTAGTCTGGGCTGCTACCTCTGGGGCCTCATTAATAATGGCACCCAGCCTGATGCCTTAGAGTGGCTACCTGGAACAGAGGCTAGACAAGGTTAAGAGAATAAAAGTAGGTATTTATTAAAGGCCTTCAAAAGGTACACCTTGGGCAGTCAGAAGCCTCAGAGGCTACACCCAAGATGGACGATGGTCTTGCGTTTTTCAGACAGATATAAGTTTGGTCCATTTACGTATCAGGGGTTATTCCTCCAATTACAGCTTCAGGCAGTGAAGTCATATGCCCCCAGTTTGCTCCCCTGCCCCAATTCACTTTTGTTTATACTTTCCGGGGCCTGAGGCAGTAGGGTGTCCTTGGATCTCAGGCCTAGAGGGATTGTTTTGTCTGACTAAAATGTGGAGACAGTTAGCTAACACTTTATATGGAGTTCAGAGTTATGCACTAATGCAGTACAGGATTTGAAAACTATGAGGCATCAAGCCTGTGGGGTGAGGAGGAGAGAATGCTTTTTTCCAGCCCTTCAGGCCTGCTGTCACAGTTTTGGAGAACGTTGAGTTCCCTCTAGATGTTAAGGACAGCATGATCTTCTTGTTAGTTCTGCTAAGTTTTCTCTATTCGGCTTGCACTGTCTACACCATGCTTACAGAATCCCAGAATCACTAGGTTGGAAGAGACCTTCAAGATCAAGTCCAACCCATGCCCCAAATGCCTTAACTAAACCACGGCACCACGTGCCATATCCAGTCTTTTATTGAACACGTCCGGGGATGGTGACTCCACCACCTCCCCAGGCAGGCCATTCCAATATTGTATCACTCTTTCTGTGAAAAACTTCTTCCTAATATCCAACCAATATTTCCCCTGTAGCAGCTTGAGACTGTGTCCTCTCGTTCTGACGTTTGTTGCCTGGAGAAAGAGACCGACCCCCACCTGACTACAACCACCTTTCAGGAAGTTGTAGAGAGCAATAAGGTCACCTCTGAGTCTTCTTTTCTCCCGGCTAAACAACCCCAGGTCCCTCATTTGTTCTTCATAGGACTTGTGTTCCAAGCGCCTCACCAGCCTTGTGTGTCTTCTCTGGACGCGCTCAAGCGTCTCAACGTCCTTCCTAAACTGAGGGGCCCAGAACTGGACACAGTATTCAAGGTGCGGCCTCACCAGTGCCGAGTACAGGGGAAGAATGACCTCCCTGCTCCTGCTGGCCGCACTGTTCCCGATACAGGCCAGGATGCCGTTGGCCTTCTTGGCCACCAGGGCACACTGCTGACTCATGTTCAGTCTGTTGTCGACCAGTACCCCCAGGTCCTTTTCCGCCTGGGCACTGTCCAGCCACACCGTCCCCAGCCTGTAACGTTGCAAGGGGTTATTGTGGCCAAAATGCTGGACTCGGTGCTTGGACTTATTAAACTCCATCCCATTGGACTCTGCCCATCCATCCAACCGTTCTAGGTCTCTACGCAGAGCTCTTCTCCCTTCCAACAGATCAACACGTGCCCCCAACTTGGTGCTGTCTGCAGACTTACTAATGAAGGTTTCAATACCCTCATCCATGTCATCAATGAAGATATTGAACAAAACAGGTCCCAGCACAGACCCCTGAGGGACACCACTGGTAACCGGTCGCCAGCTGGCTGCAGCTCAGTTCACCACCACTCTCTGGGCCCGGCCATCCAGCCAGTTCCCAACCCAGCAAAGAGTGCTCCTGTCCAGGCCGTGGGCTGTCGACTTTTCCAGGAGTATGCTGTGGGAGACAGCATCAAAGGCCATGCTGAAGTCCAAATAGACAACATCCACAGCCTTTCCTGCATCCACCAGGCGGGTCACTTGGTCCTAAAAGGAGACCCGGTTGGTCAAACACAACCTACCCCTCCTAAACCCTTGCCGGCTGGGTCTAATACCCTGGCCATCCTGTAAGTGCTGCGCGATGGCACTTAATATAAGTTGCTCCATTATCTTACCTGGTGCTGAGGTCAGGCTGACCGGTCTATAATTACTAGGATCCTCCTTTCTACCCTTTTTGTGAATGGGTGTCACATTGGCCAGCTTCCAGTCATCTGGAACCTCATAAGTGAGCCAGGACCATTGGTAAAAGATGGAGAGCGGCTTCGCAAGCTCATCTTAGAGTCAAGACAGAGGCTTCTAGGGGATTTTTTTGTATGGAGACCTGCCCTGGGAGCAGATCATCCTGAGTGGCACGGGATGTTGAAGGAGATGGCCCAGTGTTTGGAAGACTTCTCTCTTCCAATGATCTGGAAGTTCACTTCTGACCAACTGCAAGGGCCCTGTTAAAAGAATAAGTTATGTGAAGGGAAAAGGCTCTGCCAGCTCCAGAGATGGACAACTCACAGCAACATGCTGGGCCCTGGCCATTGCTTACCATACACTGCTTGGTATGGTACAACACTTTCAGGAGGAGGAGAAAAGAAACAAATCAACAGGAACCATGTCCGCACAAACCACGTCTGAGCCAGAGGGAAAAGGAAACAAATCAACAGGCACCGTATGCATGCCAAGCCATTGCTGGACCAGAAGGACAGCCTAAGATGGTAGCAGTCGCCCTTGTTCAGAAAAGAAAATCCGCATAGTGGATGACGAGGCAGAGGCAGGACCTTCACATCCAGCAGAAGAGACAGAGCCAGAAAACATCACTCGATCCCTATCCCCAGGCAAGCTGCGTGAGGTGCATAGAGAGTTCACACGCGAGGCAAACGGGTCCATATTGACCTTTCTGCTCTGAATCGGGGATGCCATGGTTAATGATACAATTCCAGATGGAAACGAAGCCAGGCAACTGGGATCCCTGTCCCGGGGTGTGGCCATTGACCAGGGGATCGGGAAAAGAGTGGAAACTGAGCCTCTGGCGATGACTGCTGTCAAGTGTGAGGGAAAGACAGCTTTGTAAGGAGGACCTCCATGTGCTGCGAGGACAGTGGAACGTGATGGAGCAAGGTGTCCGATGCCTGAGAGAATTAGCTGTGCTGGAGATCGTTTCTTCAGAGGACAAGGGATTCCCGAAAAGTCCAGGCGGTGTCCAATACGCATTGCAAATGTGTCTGAAATTTGCTCAGCTCGGGTCAGAAGTATATTCCTGTTACTTAGCGACGCTGCAATGGAGGGAGGGAGAAGATGAGGTGGGTGCATTGGTTAGTAAACTCAGCATTTACGAAGACACTGTCGCCGCCCCGTTACGGGCCCACGTCTCGCCCGTGGAAACGAAACTGGCTGGGCATGTCTGGAGCCTGGAACTGACGAGGGCTACCAGAAACCAAGAGAGGAGCTTAAGGAGGGAATCTTCTGCATCTCGCCAGGACAGACGAGAGTCTCTGCTATTAGGAGCAGGCGTCCCCCAGCTAAGGAGAGGGTGTACACTCCACGAGGGTATACTCCCGGCAGCATAGGAGTGATGATGTCATGTCCAGTCCTCTTGAAGGGACCTCCAGGTCGTATTTACAGGAAGGGAACAATGAGTACCATGACCAGAACTAGAGGGGCCCTGCCTCTAGCCAGGTAGAGGAGAGGGTCTATTGGACTGTGTTGATCCGATGGCCTGGCGCATCAGACCCAAAAAAGTGTAAGGCTTTAGTTGACACTGGCACACAGTGTACTTTGATGCCATTGAGAAATGTGGGGGCAGAATCCATCTCTATTTCTGGGGTGACAGGGGGATCCCAACAGCTGACTGGACTGGAAGCTGAAGTGAGCTTGACCAGGAAGGAATGGCACAAACACCCCATCGTGACTGGTCCAGAGGCCCTGTGTATCCTCGGCATAGATTACCTCAGGAGTGGGTATTTCAAAGACCCAAAAACACATCGCAAGGAGAGGCAAGGTAAAAAGTGCAGTAGCTGATTTGCAGCTGGCAGATGCCGCTCCGATGGGAGTTCGGAACCTCGCCAGGTGGCCTGGGCTGGCACCGAGAGGAGAGAGGCAAAGGGGGTGCTTCCCCTTTCAAAAAGATTCCTGCAAACTCACGGGGGTGGCAGCTGGTCTCAGTGCTAGTAGTGGTTGAGGTGCAGGCGGCGGACGGCTAGAATCTTCTCATCAGCAGTGGACACAGGTGGAGAAGGTAGCCAGAACTCAGTCACAGTGCTGAGTTGCAGCGCAGCAAAGTCCCGGGTCAGAGCGCACAACCTCCCACGGCACCATGCCGCAGACGGTTCGCAGATCCCCTGAGTGGAAGGGCCCACCCCCCCCAGCTAAAACTCCTCAACCAACCCCCACTGGAGAATTGTAGTATCCTAGACCAGCCCAGGTGTGAAGGGACCTTGAAAGATCATCTGGTGCAGGCTCTTGTGGGAAAGGGAGCCTAGATGAGATTATTTAGCACCCTGTCCAATCGCATCTGGAAAACGTCCAGCAATGGGGACTGATGCAACTTGTGCCCGTTGTCCCTTGTCTTCTCCATGTGGCTCCCTTGAAGTACTGGAATACTGTGTGGAGGTTCCCCCTGAGCCCAGGCAGGTGCCTAACATTTTGCAACTAATTCCTTTGTCGTTGCTAGCCTTCACGCAGCCGCTAGCTGCTTTTAGATGTTCCTCCACAGCTTTTGGATCATGCTGAGCCCATGTGTCCGAGTATTTAGGACTTAGGCTTATTCCCTGCTTCTGAAAGTATTCAGTGATATCTCTTGCCATCCCTCCGACTACGCCAATTGGTGCAAATGGGAGTTTTAGGTTGCCTTAAGAATCGCCAGAAAAGGTATCAGCAAAAGCAGGTTCTCCAGCCCTTTGAGCATCTTCATGGCCCTCCTTGGGACGCTCTCCTGTCTGTCCGCCTCTTTTAATAGAATTCTGGGGACCAGAACTGCACACAGAGTGTGGCCTGCAGGCATGGCCTCTGTGAGAAGAGGCCAAGGTCTGCTCTGTGCTAGACACAGCTAGTTTTCACCAGCTAGGCAGCAGCCTTCCCTGAGAGCCAAAGCTGAGCAACTCAGCAACGCTGGTGGCACCTTTGTGTAAGCATATTTAGGAAAGGGTAAAGCGCTGTCTGGGGCAGGTATTTCCCTGCTGCCCTTAGATCTGGCAGGTGGCTATGTCCTGCAGGAATTTTTCGTCTTATTTTCTCCTCCTGTCCTACTGAGGAGGGGTGGTGAGAGAACAGGTGTTTGAGCCCCTGGCAGCCAGCCAAGGTCTGACCTCATAAAGCCTACAAGGCATATTCTTCCTTGTAGAAGGGGGTTGGTGGCTTAGAGATTTTAGGAACAGGAAAATTAATTAGGCACTGAATGTTGGTTTGGGTGAAGGGCAGGTACCAATCCGTCTTCTATAACTGCAATTTCAGCAGCAAAGGACAGCTTGAGAATCAGGCCCCAATGATGCTGGTTTGGGTGTTGCTAAGATGGAGTTCATTTCCCCATAGCAGCTCTCACAGTGCCGTGTGTCACGTGAAAAAGGGAGGAGGCTTCCTTGACCCTTGGTGTGGGGAGATTTACTCAGTCTTTAGTGGTTAATTTGTCTGTGTTTCAGGAAAGTTGAGACCGTTGTGCCCGACCAGTCTGTCAGCATCCCATTGGGGGGCTCCTTCACTGAGCAGTCCTACTGGATCAGAGGGTGGTTCAAGTGACTTAGGGAAACACACCAACAGCGTAAGGGAGACCCCTCAGCAGGTCTTCCCCTTTACCCATTGTGTTACCTGCTGCTGCTGCCGACTGGTAGCGTTCGCCAAGGGTTCACGCTAACAGTTTATGGAATAACGCTCTTTATTAATATAAATTGTGACAGGTTAAGGTTCGAAGATTGTTGGTGATAGTGTCTGACTGCAAAAATATATTTGAAGGAATATACAGACAAGCTCTAATCCCCGATAAAATGTTCAGCGTGCATAGAGTATGATTCCTATCCAATAGGCATCTCTATGGGGGGGAAGACAGGTTTAGCCCATCAACTGATCCCAGTGGCTACGATGGCGCCTTCCCTAATTTTCCCCATTCTCGACTTATTTTTATACCATTTCTGTGTGTTTAGGTGGAGCTTGAGTGACTCTAGTCATGCATACCTTTGTTACTGATTAATGTAAAATTCTCTTGCTTTGCTTTTAAAGATACAGTCAAGAAGAATATAGAGCACACGCCCAGTGAGGGATGGTTGCACTTTGGAGGTGGGTAACTTTGGGATGGAGGTGTGCGTTAATATTATTATTAGGCTTTAATGAAGCAAGTTCATCTAAGGAGAGTGATTTCACCACAGTTGCTGGCTCAGCAGTAAGACATCTTCCCCTATCTCCCTTGGTTGACAGGTGGTATGCTGTTTATCAGCTGCAAAGTACCATCGAGTTCCCTTCCCTGCAAGGATTTCTGCAGAGCCTGGCCTTCGCTCCGCTCCACCCTCCGTTCCATCCCTCTTAGCAGGTGTTTGTGTGGGGGGGGGGGGTATCATCACGGAATAGGTTCCAAGTCATGCCAACTGCATTCCACCCAGGGAGCAGCAACTGTGATTTACCCTGTAATTCCCGTACTGTTCTAACTCCTGTGAGGATGCTAATATAACTCCTAAGTTTCCTCTAATTGAATCCCCAGTTACCGGTCCGCAGGGTAACCGGTCATTTTCCCACACCGTGCTTTGCACCGGTAGCTCGAAAGGTGTTGATAGCACACCAGTGTTTTGGCTACTGCTGCGCAATATTGGCACAGCATCAGTGCTGTCTCTCCAACATTCTGCCCCAGCATCAGTAGGCTGGGGGTGGGCAAGATCCTGGGAGGAGACACAACCAGGTCAGCTGACCCAAACTGGCCAGAGGGATATTCCATACCGTATGACATCAGCCCAGCAATAAAAGCTGGGTAAAGGAGGAGGAAAGGGGGGCATTTCTTATTTACAGTGTTTACCTTCCAGAGAAACTGCTACGTGTGCGGAAGCCCTGCTTCCCGGGAAGTGGCTAGGCGGTGCTTGCTGATCAAAACTAGGCAATAAGGTGTTTTTTTTTTTCCCCTCTCCTTGCTCATGCTCATACTTTTAGTTTTGCTTGAGTAAACTGCCTTATCTCAATCTGCAAGTGGTATTTCATCTCTCCTGTCCAGCTGGGAAGGGGAAGCGACAGGGTTGTTTGCTGAACACCTGGCGTCTTTCCCAGATAAACCCACATCAGTCCTTTTGGGTTCCTAACGTGAGCTGAGACAATGGCAGTTATATATCTTGCATGGCATAGTAATAGCAGTTACTGAGTAGCAAGCTCCTGTGTGGGACATGGAGTTTGTGAGGTATGCTGCTTATCTCTTTGTTTTGTTCAGTTTGGGAAGATGTTAATACAAACAGTGTCTCTGTGCTTTGCTGTGACATTGATGGCTTTGTTGTGCTGGGGGAGCTATTTTCTGGGGACAATGAGGGAATCCCTCTCCCTATCGGGGATTGATGTGTATTGTTTTAGAATGCAGGCTCCCGTGTTCCTTGTTCTCCCTCATGTAAGCTGTTGAATGCTATTAATACTATTAACTGCTACTGTTGGCATACTATGGGGTTTATGGAATCTGGTGTCATCCTGCTGTAAGACAAAACAAACTGTAGGTGAGGAGATATTGAAATGTGCCCTGAAGCGACTGGTCCCTGGATGGCAGTGTGTGTGGTAGGATTTGGGCAGGCTCCTAGAGTGGTTATCACCTCCCCTTGCCTGGGACTTTTCACCTAAACAGACAGTAAGCCCTGGCGAACTGACGCGTCACCTGATAGAAGGGTGCCTTACCTACCCTGATGAAACCCAGAAGCTTCTCGCCCTGTACGGGGGCCTGGCCTATGCCTGTTGAGCCACAGTTCAGTGCTGTCAGAGGAGTGTGGCTGAGGCAGGGACCCGACATGCTTTGGAGGACGCTATGGCTGAGATAGGGACCCAAACAACAACGACTACATTAATTGCCCCCCAGAAGTGTCAAAGAAAAGGGGAATAAGGAGAGCCAAGGAGCGATCAGCAAGACTCACTCACCTTTTAGTAGTCCCATGTGGCCAGTGCAAAAGTCTGATGGAGGGTGGAGGTTAACAGTAGACCATCGTGGCCTGAATGAAGTAACGCCCCCACTGAGTGCTCCTGTACCGCACATGTTAGAGCTCTAGTGTGAGCTGGAGTCAAAAGCAGCCAGGTGTTGTGCTGCACTTGGCATTGTCAATGCATTTTTCTCAATTCCTTTGGCAGCAGAGTGCAGACCACAGTTTGCTTTCATGTGGTGGGGTGTCCAATACACCAGGAATCGACTGCCCCGGGGGTGGAAACACAGCCCTACCATCTCTCATGGACTGATCCAAAGCGTACTGGAAATGGGCGATGCCCCCGAACGTCTGCAATGCGTTCACGACATCTTTGTGTGGGGCAATGAGGCTGAAGAAGTGTTTGAGAAGGGAAAAAGAATAGTTCAGAAAGTTCTGAAAGCTGGGTTTGCCATAAAGAAAAGCAAGGTCAAGGGACCTGCACGGGGCATCCAGTTCTTGGGCGTCAAATGGCAGGATGGCCGCTGTCATGTGCCTATGGATGGGGTTAAGAAGATAGCAACTATGTCTTCACCAGCTAAGAAGATGGAAACACCGGCTTTCGTAGGTCACCCGGGGGTTTGGAGAATGCCTATTCCAGGTTATAGTCAGCTTGTGAGGCCCCTCTGTCGAGTGACCCGGAAGAAGAACCATTCTGAATGGGGCCTTGAGCAACAACAGGCCTTTGGGCAGATCAAAGAGGAAATAGCTTGGGCGGTAGCTCTTGAGCCAGTTCAGATTGGACCAACCCTGCAAAATATACTCTACACTGCAGCTGGGTAGCATGGTCTCACTTGGAGCCTGTGGCAAAGAACATCAAGAGAAACCCGAGGTCGACCATTAGGGTTTTGGAGCTGGGGTTATTGAGGATCAGAAGGCCCACTACACTCCAGCTGAAAAAGAAATATTAGCAGCGTATGAGAGGGTTTGAGCATCCTCAAATGTTTTTGGGAAGGAAGCCCATCTCTTCTTGGCCCTGCAATTTCCTGTGCTACACTAGATGTTCAAAGGAAGCATCCCTTTGACACATTGTGCAAACAGTGCTACTTGGAGTAAGTGGGTGGGTAGCACTGATCACACAACGAGCTCGACTGGGGAAACCCAATAGCCCGAGAATCCATGAAGAAAGGCAGAGATTTTGGAGAATTTCTTTGAAAAGTCACTCGCGCTCAAGAAGCACCACCATATAATGAGTTATCAGAAGATGAAAGAGGCCATGCTCTCTTTACTGATGGATCCTGCCTTGTGGTAGAAACCATCAGAGGTGGAAAGCTGCTGTGTGGAGTCCCACACTACGGGTCGTTGAGGTTGCTGAAGGAGAAGAGAAGTGGCCTGTACTGTGTCTCTATAGTGACTCCTGGATGGTGGCTAATGCCCCATGAAGGTGGCTACAGCAATGGAAGAAGACCAATTGGCAATGCAAGGGTAAACCCATTTGGGCTGCTGCGTTGTGGCAGGACATGACTGCACGGATAGAAAACATGTCTCTGAAGGAATGTCACCTAGATGTTTACGTGCCCAAATGCCATGCCACTGAGGAACATCACAACGATGAACAGCTAGATAAGGCTGCCAAAATGGAAATAGCTCAGGTAGACTTAGACTGGGAGCAGAAGTGTGAACTATTTACAGCCCGATGGGCCCACGAAACATCAGGACATCTAGGAAATGATGCAACCTACAGATGAGCTTGCGATCGAGGGGTGGATCTGGTCACAGAGGCTATCATACAGGTCACCCATGAATGTGAAACATGTGCTGCAATCAAGTGAGCCACACGTGTACAATCTCCTTGGAATAGATGGCCAAGCTGGATTTTACAGATGGTGAGGCCTGGCAAATTGACCATACTGGACCACTGCTATGGACACACCAAGGCAAGAGCTTACATACTCATCATGGTAGAGGCAACTACTAGTTGGCTGGAAAAATACCCTCCAAGCCATGCTATTGCTTGAAACACCATCTTGGGCCGTGAGGGACACATTTTGTGGTGTCGTGGTATCCCAGAAAGAATGGAATCAATGAGGCTTGTTTTTGAAATAACCTCCTAAACTCTTGGGCAAAGAAACATGTGGATATATCGCACCCCTTATCACCCACAAGCCTCTGGAAAGATTGAGAGGTATGATGGACTGTCAAGAGGGTTAGGCAATCAGGCATGGAAGCCTTGGGAGGCAAATGTAGCAGAAGCCACTTGGCTTGTTAACGCCAGAAGATCTGCTAACCGCGCTGGTCCTGCCCAAACAAAACCACTACATACTGTGGGAGGAGATAAGGTCCCCATACTACACACAGGGAAGTGGTGACTGGGGAAGCTGGTACGGAATGCTCCTCCCATGGGAAAAGGCAAACCTATTAATGGGATTGCTTTTGCCCGAAGACCAGGGTATACTTGGTGGGTAATGCAGAAGGATGGGGAGACCTGGTGTGTGCCTCAAGGAGATTTAACCTTGGGGAAAAATAATGAGTGTAAATTGTGTGTTGCACGGAGTAAAGTAGCAGGAGTGACGTGAACCGACAATGAGTGAATTTTACGAGGAGCGAGGAGAGTGCGACGATAGCCCAAGCAGGGCCGGTGTCGGTGCCGAACAATCGCGTGTGTCGCTTCTGTCCCGAGCACCCATCTTGATGAAATGGAGCCCAAGCCACAGCCTGTTTATAAACATCCGGAGGGGTGGAGGAAACCCATGGAATGGGAAAATAATATCTGTCTTTGAGAGGAAGGGGGACGGTAGTTAATGAAAATGTACACGTGTGTTGGGCATAAAGATAGTTTAAGCATGAAGTTTAAGTTGTAAGCGATGGTAAGAAGGGATTTCAGTCATGACAGATAAATACGACGGAATAATTAGAAGACAGATATTTATTTATTTATTTATTTATTTATTTATATTTCTGTGGCATCTGAGTACGATGCAAATGGTGTGAAGTTAGAGGTGGAGATTGTCCTGGGTGTGGCTGAGATGGAGTTAGTTTTCCGCATTGCGGCCATCAGTGCCATGCTTTGCATTGGTCACTAGAAAGGTGTTGATAACACCGCAGTGTTTTGGCTACTGCTGGGCAGTGTTGGCACAGCATCAGTGCTGTCTCTCCAACATTCTGTCCCTCATCAGTAGGCTGGGGGTGAGCAAGATCCTGGGAGGAGACACCACTAGACCAGGTGACCCAAACTGGCCAGAGGGCTATTCTGTACCATATGATTTCAGCTCGGAAATAAAAGCTAAGTTAAGGAGGGGGAAGGGGGCACATTCGTTATTTACAACGTTTGCCTTTCAGAGCAACCCTTAGGCATTCTGAAGCCCTACCTCTTGGAAAGTGGTCGGAGAATGCTTGCTGATGGGAACTAGAGGATATAATTATTTGGTTTTCCTGTTTGCTTTTTTGTGCGAAAACTTTCTCTTTTCCTTTAGTAAACTGCCTTATCTCACCCTGTGAGTTGTTTTCCATCTTATTTTCTCTCTGTGTCAAGCTGAGAAGGGGGAGTGATAGAGTGGCTCTGTGGGCACCTGGCATCCAGCCAAGGTCAACCCACCAGCGATGCTTTTGATGCCGTCCAGGTGTTGTAGGATAAGGGCACTGAATTGGCTGTGGAGCTGGTGCTTGCAGCAGTGTTCTGGGTTCTATGAGCATGGAACCCTGTTTTTGGATCAGCATCTGCTTGGGAAAGCGGAGCTCCACCGCACTAAGCGGAGTAACAGCATTTTTGCCAGTAGGAGAGCTGACCTCATTAGGAGGGCTTTAAACTGAAAGCGAGGTGTCGTGGCAGGGCGTCCCCGAACTGGTAATAATTAGCATTGACTCCATGATTCACAGAAGGCTTATCAATCTCTTTATTTTGTGTATATATATATATATATATATATAATTATTAGGAAACCCATTGCTTTTATAGACAGTTACGATACACCTGGACCTAATTGGTCCTCCAATCCAAACACCATCGCCATTGGCTAGTTAAGAAACCACCCCTTGGCAAGCAAATCTCCACAACACATTCCACATGTTCACAATAACAGGTGCAGCAAGTGAAGATAAGAATTGTTCCTCATTCTTTTCTCTGATCTTCTCACAGCCTTCCTCAGAAAGGCCTGGGAAAGTTTAGTGTTGCTCTCTGTGGCCAGAGAGCTGCTGCCACAGTGAGGGTGCGAGGAGGGAGAGGCAGAGAATAATCAGCAGCCCTGTGCGGGAGTGATGGACAGGGTCAATGAACAAAGGGCAGGGCGAGAGGTCCAGTACCTGGAAGTCCCCCTTAGAACCCGAAGGCAGCGGTGGATGTCATAGCTGCAAGTGTGCCCAGCAGAAAGATCTCATTGGACGAGTAAGTTTTAAAAGAGGAGATTGACAGGAAGCGGGGAATCCAGGTACACGGACAGGAGTTCGATGCCAGGTATTGTACGCTGTCCCAGGCTGAGCGACGGCCTGCCTTCAGCGTGCACAAAAGGAAGGTAAGCCAGAGTGTAACCTCAGGGTGACTGACACAAGTGACTCCTGAGATGAAGGAGACCGGATGCATTTCTGTGCTCAGGGTAGAAGGAAGAACCCTCCCCCATCTCCTGAAGTGCCCCTACATAACAGACAGGATGCTCCTGGTTTGGAGACTGAAGAGCACATGAGTAATGGACAGGAGCCAGGACAAAGGCAACCATGCAAAGCTGACCTAACCACCTGCCCACGTTAGAACCAGTGCAACCAGAGAAGCACATAAAGGTATTAGTAATTGGAGACTTCCTCCCGAGAAACACAGAGACACCCATTTCCCACCCAGACGATTTCTCTAGAGAGCTCTGCTGCCAGGAGCTCGCATTCATGGTGTCACTGAGAGGCTGCCTAGGCTGGTGAACCTTACAGATTATCACCTGCTCCTACTCTTCTCTGTAGCGTCAGATAAGGCAATTTAGAACCCCCCCAGGAGTCTATTATGTCTGTAGGAGCGATGCTAAAAGGATGGGGAGCACAGGTGATGGTCGCCTCTATTGGTGTCCGGTCTGAGGAAGGGGTCCAGGAAGGAGGAGACGGACTGAACAGCTGAATGCCAGGCTACGTAGCTGGTGCCATACTCAAGGTTTTGGCTTCTATGATCATGGATCTACCTTTAAGAAGCCAGGTCTGTTGGGAGCTGATGGGATTCACGCGACCAAGCGGGGCAAGATCGTCTTCGCCAGGAAGCCGGTTAGACTTACAAGGAGGGCTTTAAACATGACTCCGCGGGGAAAGACGATGGAGTTTTGAGCAACAGAGAGGAGCCAGGGGCTGGTGATGTGTTGTGAAACAAGAGGGGAATACCTGAGGAATGCTGCAATGGAATTGGGGCTTGATCCTTGTCCAAAAAAGTGGTGCAGTCAACAGCCCAACGGAAGTGCCTCTGTACCAATGCATGCAGTATGCATAAGAAAGAGGAGCTGGAAACCACTGTGCAGCCGGAAAGCTAACAATGTAATCACCATAGTAGAAATGTGCTGGGACAACTCAAATGACTGGAGCTCTGCAATCAATGGCTATAAACTGGTCAGAAGGAAAGAGGGGCGGAGGTGGCCCTCTATGTCAACCAAAACTAAGAGGGATTTCCTGTACAGAGCTGTCTTTGAAAGACAGCGATGAACAGGTTGAGAGCTTATGGGTGAAAATTAGAGGCCAAATTGTTGCATTAAGAGTAAGAAATTTGGCAGAAAATATAGCCCCTTGCGTTCCAGCTGGTCCTGAGAGATCAGAGGGACTGGGTGAGGTTAGGCTTAATTTCCGATTACAACCAATTCAGCACTGTAAGTCTGGTTGCGTTCTCTAAGAACCTTTGCGAGCACAGATTCAGGAACAGAGTGGTTTTCTGAAGTTACAGAAATGGAGATTTGGAACTGCCGTTGAGAAATGCACTAGCTGTGATAGACCTCTAATAGCATTGTGCTAACCCATGCAATACTAATAATAGCAATGGCATGCAGAAGCTTCCCAAGAGGGCGGCCCCACTTGGGAGGAGGAGAAGAGAAGAGAACAGACTGGCAACTGTCCCCAACATCTTTTGGGAATTCCTGCTACCTAGCTGAAATTTCTACCCTCCTTATATACAGCCCAATCATCTCCTCCTTACGTATAGCGTGATCTAAGCCGAGAGCTGAGTGATATATCATCTATGTGGTCGCATGTACTTCAGTAAGCTTATTAGCATATGCATGAGTGTGCGTTTTAACACTTAAATGACCCTTAATCAGGCAAAGGTTACATTTTTGGCCTTGGTGTCCTTCAAAGTTCCGCTCTTAAGACTTCTTTCCATTTCATGCCGTTCATCAGAGCCAAAAGAGGGCTATCCTAGCTGCCCATGAACTCTTCCTTCGGCCATATTGTCCTTTCTTGACCTCAGCTATGTGGATCTCCATCAGTAAAGATAACGTGGAGGGTACACAGTTTAGGCCTTAACGCTTTCCTGGCCCATGGTCAGCATCCCACACAAGCTAACAAAGGAAACCTTGTGGTTGGTATCTACTATAGGCCACCTGATTAAGAGGATGAGGTCGACGTAAGAAATCAGGCAAGTTAGGCAAGAGATGAGCGTGGCTAACGGCCTTCTCTTCTGGTCGAGCTGAAGCACAAAGTGGAAGTGCATAGGTAGTGGAAGCAGGGACACGTATTCTGGGAAGAATCTAAAGACGCCGCCCAGGTCTGTAGGGATGGGATCAGAAAAACTAAGGCAAAGCTGCAGCTGAATTTGGCGGGGGATGTAAAGAATCATACGATGGGCTTCCATGGGTGCGTTGGTCAGAAAATAAGACTAAAGAAAGCGTACGCAACCCACGTGCCCGCCCCCCCCGCTGATAAAAAAGCCAGGAGGTCTAGTGGCCAGCAACATGGAGAAGGCTGTGGTACTCGGCGATTCATTTTCCTCTGTTTTCACTGGCACGGTTACCAGACCTCTTGAGACCCTGAACCTCAAGGCAGGGACTTGGGGAACAAAGTCCCTTCCATCATAGGAAACAATCTCTTTTGAGACCACCCAAGGAACCTGTGGATACACAAGTCCTGCACCAGGGGAGGCGGCACAACCCCATGCACCAGTACATGCTGGAGGCTGATCGGCCGGAAAGCAGCTTTGCAAAATAGGACAATGTGCTCTTGCCTCAAAGGCGGCCAAGGATATCCTTAGCCCGACATAGAGGAAAGCAGGGTTCATATATGTTACAAGACAGTTGTGTGGACCATTCAAGGTGCTCACTGTCCCCGGGGCTGCAGGGCACCACAGACCACCCTTGGGCAGCTTTGAGGGCACTGCCTACTTTTCTAAAAGCCTCCTATCCAGCTTAACGCAAATCCTACTCTCCTGAGCCCTCAAGCCAGCAGTGCCAAACGCACGCTTTGCATTTTATTTGCTTCCAGGAGACGTGCAGCCCAGAAATGTGTGCAAGGGAAGTGGGGCTTTCAGCAAACAATGTAGAGCAACTTCTGTTGTTTTTCCAAAATGTCCTGAGAAGTTAAAGGCAGGCCTGCCCTGGCCAAAGCAGTCATTTGACTGGAGGGAGCAGCAGCCAAAAGGCACGGGCACCTTTGGGGTGGGCTCGTTGCGGTAACAAAAACCAAGAAACAGTACTTGTAGCTACTACAGCCTCTTCTGCGACCTCGTAGTCCGCCCTCAGGGTCGCAGCACTACACGGGGCAGATCCCTCCGCGCCCCGCGGGCACCAGGTCGATGAGGGCGGACCCGCCAAGGGGGCGGGGAAAAGCGAAAACGACAGGCGAGACAGCAAATCGAGACGCGGGCCACGATCCGTCGGCCCAATGGGCGCCGCGGAGGGCCCGGCTTAGTGGAGGAAGTGGTCGGGGCGGACACGGGCGTTGTCCTTGGCTGGCGAGAGAGTGGGGGCGCTGGCCTCTGGCCCTTGGTGGCGCCGCTACTGTCTTCGGAAAGATTATCGGCAAGGCGTTTCTCGGGTATCGTCAGCGACGAGGACGAGGAGGTAGCCGCACCCTTGCTCTGTGCGCGGTTCCTCTTCCCTTCTCCCCTCTCCCCCTCCACCCGCGCTTGCGGGCATCTGAGCCGAGGACCCGGCGCGCGGTGCCCGGGCGCGCGGCCGGGTGCTGCTGCGGCTGGGTGCAGGGACGGGGGACGGACGGGGCCTCTCTGGGTTGTGGCGCTCTCTACTGCACCATCCCCTAAGCTTGTTCTGAGCCGCACCCCCACCCCTCCGGCTGCCGCGGGCGTACTGGGTTGCTGGTGTTGTCCGGACTCGCCTCGCATTCCACCCCCACCGTGTCGTGTGCGCGCGTAGAGAAGGACCTCTGACGGTAACTTGGCCTCAATGTGTCTCCTAACAGCATCGAAGAGGTTTCGCAGCTTCGCTGTGCTAGGCTTTGGTTCTGAACCCGCAAACTGGATTATTAGGGCAAGGAATTACGGCTTTCTCTAGTTAAAAACAAAACAAAACCACAAAGTGGTCATCCTGCAGGCTGCAACGGCTTTCCAGAACTTGTTTCTGTGGGGAAGTAAGACCGTGATAACAGCCGGCTTGCAAGGGTCACGAATGTTGGTGCTGGAAACTAGAGTGAGCTGCTGCTTAGCCCGGGGGGAAACCAATACAGCCGTTGCCTATGCGATGTTAACTTTAAGGTAATATCCCCTATGACTTAGTTATTAAGATGCTGAAAGTTAACAGTTAGGGATGCCTTCTGCTTTTAAAGGCAGAGCTTGCACGCAGTAATAGAAGACAGACTCGTCCTATGCACTTGCAGGCTTCCTGTCATAATGCGTGTGTTCGATACTTGAGCTCCCTGTCCTGTGGGAAACGAATGGGCGCTGCTCTTCCACTTCACTAAACTCTGATGATTCAGTTAAGCCATTTGTCTCCAGTCTCTGCATGGACCACATCCGATAGAAAAACTGCTTAGGAAACAATCAGCCCGAACTAAAACATACTGGAGGTTGTTAATTGCAAGTGGTGGCCTGGCTCCTTGCCCCATTGTCTTGCATGACGAATCCCACTTCTGGAGGGGGCTCTGTAAAGATGTCGTGTTTTGGGTATAGAAAGCATTATAATCATGCAAGAAAAATCAATGTTCTGGCTTGTGTTTGGGGTAATCTGGTAATCTGCTTCTGTAGGAGTTCAGCGGGGCAGATGGGTTTGCATAAGCTCTTACCTTTCTCTAAAGCTGGTTATGTTTTAACTGTTTAATCTTCCTCCAGTGCCGTACGTTCCGTGATCTTTTGCCCCTAGACGGGACGTTTTTCCTAGTCATGCCTAAGGAGCCAATTATCGAGTTGTCTGAAGCAGGAGATTCTGGTGAATCTGTAAGTACCGTGTGAGCTTTCTGTATGCTAAACTGTACCTGTAGATAGTTCTTCATTTACTAGACCCTTTGCCATTCCCCCCTTTCCCCCTTGATAGGGCACAGTAGGCTACTTTGGGTTTTCTGGCGCTCTCATCTTTTTGCCTCTAGCTTGTAATGGAGTTGAGCTTTTTGACTAAAAGCAGTGCTATCGAGCAGTGCTGGTCCCTGGGTATGTAGTTCTGGTGCAAAATGCAGTGTTGTTTTGGAGCGCAGTCTGGTGCCTATTGTCGTGGTTTAGAGTAAGAGTAGTAGAACTTCTAACATGCAGAAGAGCACCTGGGGTTTTGGCAGGCATGGGGCAAGGAAGGACAAAGCTGGTTGAGCGGTGCTGGACGTTTGGCTTTTAGCTATGAAAGCCATGTTGAAAGACTTTGTAAACCCACGCAAAAGGCAGCCTAAAGTTTATTTTCCACCAGGATTGGTTATGTTGCCTGAAGAGACAACGGGGGCTTTAACCCGGAGACAAAGTCAGCTTGTGTGGCTGTTTTGTAGTCCTTTGCTGTTTAGCTTGAGAAAAATTGCCTAGCTCTCTTTTGCCCCTATGGCGTGCATAATTGATCTTGGTAACTTTGCTTGGAACGCTTCAGTTGCCGATGGTCGGAATGCCATTAATTTGACATGCAATGGTTGAATTGCTAGGAATTGGCTAGCTGCTTTCTCTGGGTGGTTCTCTGCTCTCGTTCCTTCCCTTCCTGCCCTCTGCCCTCTTTATGTGTTCCTTTTTCTTTTTATTTTACTTATTTATGGGTTTGTACTTCCTTCTCCAGCTTCTTGAGCATGTAATGATTGTTGGCGAGATGTGTGTTGCTCACCTGGGCCTGACCAATGGATTCCGGATGGTTGTGGATGAAGGGCCCGAGGGTGGGCAGTCTGTCTATCGCATACATCTACCTGTTCTGGGTGGCCGTCAGTTGGGCTGGCCTCCTGGCTAAGATTTTGGCACCGCAGGAGTTGCTGCACGTGTACAAATCGCCACTGAATGGATTTCATCTCTTGCCCATCGATCTAGCAGCTTTTGATGTGTAATTTTTTTTTTTTTTGTTGCCGTGTGTCTGTGGAAGGTAATAAAAGCTTTGAGCAGCAGTTGCACAATAAAGATTTGTCATGGGGATATCACCTCGGTCTTGCGCGTCTTACTGAGGGGAAGTAGTTCTGCAAGTTCAGACGGTGTCTCCCTGGAATGCAAGTATGTGGAATGTTTGAGCCAGATAACAGCATTTCAGAGATAGATAGCCATTGGCCTGTTTGTGTGAAGCTGGAAGCGCTTAGCAGTCTCTCTGGGTCTTGTAGGAAGCTAAGTCTTAGCTCTTTGGCAGTGGTACACCAACGTACAGAAAGGCCGTGTAGGCTGCTGCTAAAACTGTAGAAGATACTGGGTGTGAGGCTACATGCATGCTTTCCAAGGGTGGTTTCACCATGGTGCACTGTGTTGGAAGCATCCACCTCCTGTTGGACCTGGGTGTCCTGGTAACAGGAGTAGGGTGCCAGTTTAGCACTATGTGCATGTAAGCAAACTGTATTGTACCACCCTCTGTGTCATTCCTGATGAACTGCTGAGGATGGATCACTTGCAGTAGCTGCCTCCTGTACACCCAACACCTCAGGCTACAAGATGGGTGTTAAATGAGATAAGGGAGAAGAGGCAAACCTTCAAAGGCAGGGTGGTGTTTTTTTTCTTCTTCACACAAATGACTCAGTCCTGATAACTCTCCTCTGGGGAAGCACCAGCACTTTCCCACCCACCCCGTGGAGGGGGTGTCATCTTTGCTAATGGGCCATAATGGAGTCCATGGCACTAGGATAATAGGCAGCTGCAAGGACTTAGACCATCAAAGACTCCCAGAATATCCCATGACTCACAGTATGACATTCCTCCACTGTGAAACTCCCTGTCCTGGTGGAGGTACTGAGCATTCTCACCTGAACCGGAGCATATATATAATCTTTGGGTTTGGGGACTTGGGGCACCACCATTTGATGGATCCGGAGGAAGACCAGACTTTCAACAGTACTGTGCCCCTCACCTTACAAACAGTGTGCCAATTTATACTCCGACTTTGTGGGTTAAAACCGGTTTTCTCTGTATCATTGTATTTTTTGTAATCTCTAGTGAATTGTAACTCTGACCTGTAATCTCTCTTGAGGCAGTTGAATGGGATTCATTTCTCCTGCCGGTTTACTTTTAAACCAGCACATCTTTTGGCGCCCAATGTGAGGCTCGAGAGAAGTCGGAATTGCAGTTTTGTTCTAAAGCATTTGTGTATTGGGGTATAGCAACTTTCCTGATCATCATGTTTCTCGGTGTATTCACGTGCATGTTGTGCCCTGTTCGTATTTCTGCAGAGGAGGAAGTATTTGCCCATCATGATGCTCTCTTTACGATCAGGAGAGGAATCAAAACAGCTTTGCTGATTTACTGCGTTTATGGCATGATAACAGCAGAGGCAACGAGTTTCATTTGGAATGTGTATTCAGTCTTGTTTGCCTGTCCTAGTCTGGGCTGCTACCTCTGGGGCCTCATTAATAATGGCACCCAGCCTGATGCCTTAGAGTGGCTACCTGGAACAGAGGCTAGACAAGGTTAAGAGAATAAAAGTAGGTATTTATTAAAGGCCTTCAAAAGGTACACCTTGGGCAGTCAGAAGCCTCAGAGGCTACACCCAAGATGGACGATGGTCTTGCGTTTTTCAGACAGATATAAGTTTGGTCCATTTACGTATCAGGGGTTATTCCTCCAATTACAGCTTCAGGCAGTGAAGTCATATGCCCCCAGTTTGCTCCCCTGCCCCAATTCACTTTTGTTTATACTTTCCGGGGCCTGAGGCAGTAGGGTGTCCTTGGATCTCAGGCCTAGAGGGATTGTTTTGTCTGACTAAAATGTGGAGACAGTTAGCTAACACTTTATATGGAGTTCAGAGTTATGCACTAATGCAGTACAGGATTTGAAAACTATGAGGCATCAAGCCTGTGGGGTGAGGAGGAGAGAATGCTTTTTTCCAGCCCTTCAGGCCTGCTGTCACAGTTTTGGAGAACGTTGAGTTCCCTCTAGATGTTAAGGACAGCATGATCTTCTTGTTAGTTCTGCTAAGTTTTCTCTATTCGGCTTGCACTGTCTACACCATGCTTACAGAATCCCAGAATCACTAGGTTGGAAGAGACCTTCAAGATCAAGTCCAACCCATGCCCCAAATGCCTTAACTAAACCACGGCACCACGTGCCATATCCAGTCTTTTATTGAACACGTCCGGGGATGGTGACTCCACCACCTCCCCAGGCAGGCCATTCCAATATTGTATCACTCTTTCTGTGAAAAACTTCTTCCTAATATCCAACCAATATTTCCCCTGTAGCAGCTTGAGACTGTGTCCTCTCGTTCTGACGTTTGTTGCCTGGAGAAAGAGACCGACCCCCACCTGACTACAACCACCTTTCAGGAAGTTGTAGAGAGCGATAAGGTCACCTCTGAGTCTTCTTTTCTCCCGGCTAAACAACCCCAGGTCCCTCATTTGTTCTTCATAGGACTTGTGTTCCAAGCGCCTCACCAGCCTTGTGTGTCTTCTCTGGACGCGCTCAAGCGTCTCAACGTCCTTCCTAAACTGAGGGGCCCAGAACTGGACACAGTATTCAAGGTGCGGCCTCACCAGTGCCGAGTACAGGGGAAGAATGACCTCCCTGCTCCTGCTGGCCGCACTGTTCCCGATACAGGCCAGGATGCCGTTGGCCTTCTTGGCCACCAGGGCACACTGCTGACTCATGTTCAGTCTGTTGTCGACCAGTACCCCCAGGTCCTTTTCCGCCTGGGCACTGTCCAGCCACACCGTCCCCAGCCTCTAACGTTGCAGGGGGTTATTGTGGCCAAAATGCTGGACTCGGTGCTTGGACTTATTAAACTCCATCCCATTGGACTCTGCCCATCCATCCAACCGTTCTAGGTCTCTACGCAGAGCTCTTCTCCCTTCCAACAGATCAACACGTGCCCCCAACTTGGTGCCGTCTGCAGACTTACTAATGAAGGTTTCAATACCCTCATCCATGTCATCAATGAAGATATTGAACAAAACAGGTCCCAGCACAGACCCCTGAGGGACACCACTGGTAACCGGTCGCCAGCTGGCTGCAGCTCAGTTCACCACCACTCTCTGGGCCCGGCCATCCAGCCAGTTCCCAACCCAGCAAAGAGTGCTCCTGTCCAGGCCGTGGGCTGTCGACTTTTCCAGGAGTATGCTGTGGGAGACAGCATCAAAGGCCATGCTGAAGTCCAAATAGACAACATCCACAGCCTTTCCTGCATCCACCAGGCGGGTCACTTGGTCCTAAAAGGAGACCCGGTTGGTCAAACACAACCTACCCCTCCTAAACCCTTGCTGGCTGGGTCTAATACCCTGGCCATCCTGTAAGTGCTGCGCGATGGCACTTAATATAAGTTGCTCCATTATCTTACCTGGTGCTGAGGTCAGGCTGACCGGTCTATAATTACTAGGATCCTCCTTTCTACCCTTTTTGTGAATGGGTGTCACATTGGCCAGCTTCCAGTCATCTGGAACCTCATAAGTGAGCCAGGACCGTTGGTAAAAGATGGAGAGCGGCTTCGCAAGCTCATCTTAGAGTCAAGACAGAGGCTTCTAGGGGATTTTTTTGTATGGAGACCTGCCCTGGGAGCAGATCATCCTGAGTGGCACGGGATGTTGAAGGAGATGGCCCAGTGTTTGGAAGACTTCTCTCTTCCAATGATCTGGAAGTTCACTTCTGACCAACTGCAAGGGCCCTGTTAAAAGAATAAGTTATGTGAAGGGAAAAGGCTCTGCCAGCTCCAGAGATGGACAACTCACAGCAACATGCTGGGCCCTGGCCATTGCTTACCATACACTGCTTGGTATGGTACAACACTTTCAGGAGGAGGAGAAAAGAAACAAATCAACAGGAACCATGTCCGCACAAACCACGTCTGAGCCAGAGGGAAAAGGAAACAAATCAACAGGCACCGTATGCATGCCAAGCCATTGCTGGACCAGAAGGACAGCCTAAGATGGTAGCAGTCGCCCTTGTTCAGAAAAGAAAATCCGCATAGTGGATGACGAGGCAGAGGCAGGACCTTCACATCCAGCAGAAGAGACAGAGCCAGAAAACATCACTCGATCCCTATCCCCAGGCAAGCTGCGTGAGGTGCATAGAGAGTTCACACGCGAGGCAAACGGGTCCATATTGACCTTTCTGCTCTGAATCGGGGATGCCATGGTTAATGATACAATTCCAGATGGAAACGAAGCCAGGCAACTGGGATCCCTGTCCCGGGGTGTGGCCATTGACCAGGGGATCGGGAAAAGAGTGGAAACTGAGCCTCTGGCGATGACTGCTGTCAAGTGTGAGGGAAAGACAGCTTTGTAAGGAGGACCTCCATGTGCTGCGAGGACAGTGGAACGTGATGGAGCAAGGTGTCCGATGCCTGAGAGAATTAGCTGTGCTGGAGATCGTTTCTTCAGAGGACAAGGGATTCCCGAAAAGTCCAGGCGGTGTCCAATACGCATTGCAAATGTGTCTGAAATTTGCTCAGCTCGGGTCAGAAGTATATTCCTGTTACTTAGCGACGCTGCAATGGAGGGAGGGAGAAGATGAGGTGGGTGCATTGGTTAGTAAACTCAGCATTTACGAAGACACTGTCGCCGCCCCGTTACGGGCCCACGTCTCGCCCGTGGAAACGAAACTGGCTGGGCATGTCTGGAGCCTGGAACTGACGAGGGCTACCAGAAACCAAGAGAGGAGCTTAAGGAGGGAATCTTCTGCATCTCGCCAGGACAGACGAGAGTCTCTGCTATTAGGAGCAGGCGTCCCCCAGCTAAGGAGAGGGTGTACACTCCACGAGGGTATACTCCCGGCAGCATAGGAGTGATGATGTCATGTCCAGTCCTCTTGAAGGGACCTCCAGGTCGTATTTACAGGAAGGGAACAATGAGTACCATGACCAGAACTAGAGGGGCCCTGCCTCTAGCCAGGTAGAGGAGAGGGTCTATTGGACTGTGTTGATCCGATGGCCTGGCGCATCAGACCCAAAAAAGTGTAAGGCTTTAGTTGACACTGGCACACAGTGTACTTTGATGCCATTGAGAAATGTGGGGGCAGAATCCATCTCTATTTCTGGGGTGACAGGGGGATCCCAACAGCTGACTGGACTGGAAGCTGAAGTGAGCTTGACCAGGAAGGAATGGCACAAACACCCCATCGTGACTGGTCCAGAGGCCCTGTGTATCCTCGGCATAGATTACCTCAGGAGTGGGTATTTCAAAGACCCAAAAACACATCGCAAGGAGAGGCAAGGTAAAAAGTGCAGTAGCTGATTTGCAGCTGGCAGATGCCGCTCCGATGGGAGTTCGGAACCTCGCCAGGTGGCCTGGGCTGGCACCGAGAGGAGAGAGGCAAAGGGGGTGCTTCCCCTTTCAAAAAGATTCCTGCAAACTCACGGGGGTGGCAGCTGGTCTCAGTGCTAGTAGTGGTTGAGGTGCAGGCGGCGGACGGCTAGAATCTTCTCATCAGCAGTGGACACAGGTGGAGAAGGTAGCCAGAACTCAGTCACAGTGCTGAGTTGCAGCGCAGCAAAGTCCCGGGTCAGAGCGCACAACCTCCCACGGCACCATGCCGCAGACGGTTCGCAGATCCCCTGAGTGGAAGGGCCCACCCCCCCCAGCTAAAACTCCTCAACCAACCCCCACTGGAGAATTGTAGTATCCTAGACCAGCCCAGGTGTGAAGGGACCTTGAAAGATCATCTGGTGCAGGCTCTTGTGGGAAAGGGAGCCTAGATGAGATTATTTAGCACCCTGTCCAATCGCATCTGGAAAACGTCCAGCAATGGGGACTGATGCAACTTGTGCCCGTTGTCCCTTGTCTTCTCCATGTGGCTCCCTTGAAGTACTGGAATACTGTGTGGAGGTTCCCCCTGAGCCCAGGCAGGTGCCTAACATTTTGCAACTAATTCCTTTGTCGTTGCTAGCCTTCACGCAGCCGCTAGCTGCTTTTAGATGTTCCTCCACAGCTTTTGGATCATGCTGAGCCCATGTGTCCGAGTATTTAGGACTTAGGCTTATTCCCTGCTTCTGAAAGTATTCAGTGATATCTCTTGCCATCCCTCCGACTACGCCAATTGGTGCAAATGGGAGTTTTAGGTTGCCTTAAGAATCGCCAGAAAAGGTATCAGCAAAAGCAGGTTCTCCAGCCCTTTGAGCATCTTCATGGCCCTCCTTGGGACGCTCTCCTGTCTGTCCGCCTCTTTTAATAGAATTCTGGGGACCAGAACTGCACACAGAGTGTGGCCTGCAGGCATGGCCTCTGTGAGAAGAGGCCAAGGTCTGCTCTGTGCTAGACACAGCTAGTTTTCACCAGCTAGGCAGCAGCCTTCCCTGAGAGCCAAAGCTGAGCAACTCAGCAACGCTGGTGGCACCTTTGTGTAAGCATATTTAGGAAAGGGTAAAGCGCTGTCTGGGGCAGGTATTTCCCTGCTGCCCTTAGATCTGGCAGGTGGCTATGTCCTGCAGGAATTTTTCGTCTTATTTTCTCCTCCTGTCCTACTGAGGAGGGGTGGTGAGAGAACAGGTGTTTGAGCCCCTGGCAGCCAGCCAAGGTCTGACCTCATAAAGCCTACAAGGCATATTCTTCCTTGTAGAAGGGGGTTGGTGGCTTAGAGATTTTAGGAACAGGAAAATTAATTAGGCACTGAATGTTGGTTTGGGTGAAGGGCAGGTACCAATCCGTCTTCTATAACTGCAATTTCAGCAGCAAAGGACAGCTTGAGAATCAGGCCCCAATGATGCTGGTTTGGGTGTTGCTAAGATGGAGTTCATTTCCCCATAGCAGCTCTCACAGTGCCGTGTGTCACGTGAAAAAGGGAGGAGGCTTCCTTGACCCTTGGTGTGGGGAGATTTACTCAGTCTTTAGTGGTTAATTTGTCTGTGTTTCAGGAAAGTTGAGACCGTTGTGCCCGACCAGTCTGTCAGCATCCCATTGGGGGGCTCCTTCACTGAGCAGTCCTACTGGATCAGAGGGTGGTTCAAGTGACTTAGGGAAACACACCAACAGCGTAAGGGAGACCCCTCAGCAGGTCTTCCCCTTTACCCATTGTGTTACCTGCTGCTGCTGCCGACTGGTAGCGTTCGCCAAGGGTTCACGCTAACAGTTTATGGAATAACGCTCTTTATTAATATAAATTGTGACAGGTTAAGGTTCGAAGATTGTTGGTGATAGTGTCTGACTGCAAAAATATATTTGAAGGAATATACAGACAAGCTCTAATCCCCGATAAAATGTTCAGCGTGCATAGAGTATGATTCCTATCCAATAGGCATCTCTATGGGGGGGAAGACAGGTTTAGCCCATCAACTGATCCCAGTGGCTACGATGGCGCCTTCCCTAATTTTCCCCATTCTCGACTTATTTTTATACCATTTCTGTGTGTTTAGGTGGAGCTTGAGTGACTCTAGTCATGCATACCTTTGTTACTGATTAATGTAAAATTCTCTTGCTTTGCTTTTAAAGATACAGTCAAGAAGAATATAGAGCACACGCCCAGTGAGGGATGGTTGCACTTTGGAGGTGGGTAACTTTGGGATGGAGGTGTGCGTTAATATTATTATTAGGCTTTAATGAAGCAAGTTCATCTAAGGAGAGTGATTTCACCACAGTTGCTGGCTCAGCAGTAAGACATCTTCCCCTATCTCCCTTGGTTGACAGGTGGTATGCTGTTTATCAGCTGCAAAGTACCATCGAGTTCCCTTCCCTGCAAGGATTTCTGCAGAGCCTGGCCTTCGCTCCGCTCCACCCTCCGTTCCATCCCTCTTAGCAGGTGTTTGTGTGGGGGGGGGGGGTATCATCACGGAATAGGTTCCAAGTCATGCCAACTGCATTCCACCCAGGGAGCAGCAACTGTGATTTACCCTGTAATTCCCGTACTGTTCTAACTCCTGTGAGGATGCTAATATAACTCCTAAGTTTCCTCTAATTGAATCCCCAGTTACCGGTCCGCAGGGTAACCGGTCATTTTCCCACACCGTGCTTTGCACCGGTAGCTCGAAAGGTGTTGATAGCACACCAGTGTTTTGGCTACTGCTGCGCAATATTGGCACAGCATCAGTGCTGTCTCTCCAACATTCTGCCCCAGCATCAGTAGGCTGGGGGTGGGCAAGATCCTGGGAGGAGACACAACCAGGTCAGCTGACCCAAACTGGCCAGAGGGATATTCCATACCGTATGACATCAGCCCAGCAATAAAAGCTGGGTAAAGGAGGAGGAAAGGGGGGCATTTCTTATTTACAGTGTTTACCTTCCAGAGAAACTGCTACGTGTGCGGAAGCCCTGCTTCCCGGGAAGTGGCTAGGCGGTGCTTGCTGATCAAAACTAGGCAATAAGGTGTTTTTTTTTTTCCCCTCTCCTTGCTCATGCTCATACTTTTAGTTTTGCTTGAGTAAACTGCCTTATCTCAATCTGCAAGTGGTATTTCATCTCTCCTGTCCAGCTGGGAAGGGGAAGCGACAGGGTTGTTTGCTGAACACCTGGCGTCTTTCCCAGATAAACCCACATCAGTCCTTTTGGGTTCCTAACGTGAGCTGAGACAATGGCAGTTATATATCTTGCATGGCATAGTAATAGCAGTTACTGAGTAGCAAGCTCCTGTGTGGGACATGGAGTTTGTGAGGTATGCTGCTTATCTCTTTGTTTTGTTCAGTTTGGGAAGATGTTAATACAAACAGTGTCTCTGTGCTTTGCTGTGACATTGATGGCTTTGTTGTGCTGGGGGAGCTATTTTCTGGGGACAATGAGGGAATCCCTCTCCCTATCGGGGATTGATGTGTATTGTTTTAGAATGCAGGCTCCCGTGTTCCTTGTTCTCCCTCATGTAAGCTGTTGAATGCTATTAATACTATTAACTGCTACTGTTGGCATACTATGGGGTTTATGGAATCTGGTGTCATCCTGCTGTAAGACAAAACAAACTGTAGGTGAGGAGATATTGAAATGTGCCCTGAAGCGACTGGTCCCTGGATGGCAGTGTGTGTGGTAGGATTTGGGCAGGCTCCTAGAGTGGTTATCACCTCCCCTTGCCTGGGACTTTTCACCTAAACAGACAGTAAGCCCTGGCGAACTGACGCGTCACCTGATAGAAGGGTGCCTTACCTACCCTGATGAAACCCAGAAGCTTCTCGCCCTGTACGGGGGCCTGGCCTATGCCTGTTGAGCCACAGTTCAGTGCTGTCAGAGGAGTGTGGCTGAGGCAGGGACCCGACATGCTTTGGAGGACGCTATGGCTGAGATAGGGACCCAAACAACAACGACTACATTAATTGCCCCCCAGAAGTGTCAAAGAAAAGGGGAATAAGGAGAGCCAAGGAGCGATCAGCAAGACTCACTCACCTTTTAGTAGTCCCATGTGGCCAGTGCAAAAGTCTGATGGAGGGTGGAGGTTAACAGTAGACCATCGTGGCCTGAATGAAGTAACGCCCCCACTGAGTGCTCCTGTACCGCACATGTTAGAGCTCTAGTGTGAGCTGGAGTCAAAAGCAGCCAGGTGTTGTGCTGCACTTGGCATTGTCAATGCATTTTTCTCAATTCCTTTGGCAGCAGAGTGCAGACCACAGTTTGCTTTCATGTGGTGGGGTGTCCAATACACCAGGAATCGACTGCCCCGGGGGTGGAAACACAGCCCTACCATCTCTCATGGACTGATCCAAAGCGTACTGGAAATGGGCGATGCCCCCGAACGTCTGCAATGCGTTCACGACATCTTTGTGTGGGGCAATGAGGCTGAAGAAGTGTTTGAGAAGGGAAAAAGAATAGTTCAGAAAGTTCTGAAAGCTGGGTTTGCCATAAAGAAAAGCAAGGTCAAGGGACCTGCACGGGGCATCCAGTTCTTGGGCGTCAAATGGCAGGATGGCCGCTGTCATGTGCCTATGGATGGGGTTAAGAAGATAGCAACTATGTCTTCACCAGCTAAGAAGATGGAAACACCGGCTTTCGTAGGTCACCCGGGGGTTTGGAGAATGCCTATTCCAGGTTATAGTCAGCTTGTGAGGCCCCTCTGTCGAGTGACCCGGAAGAAGAACCATTCTGAATGGGGCCTTGAGCAACAACAGGCCTTTGGGCAGATCAAAGAGGAAATAGCTTGGGCGGTAGCTCTTGAGCCAGTTCAGATTGGACCAACCCTGCAAAATATACTCTACACTGCAGCTGGGTAGCATGGTCTCACTTGGAGCCTGTGGCAAAGAACATCAAGAGAAACCCGAGGTCGACCATTAGGGTTTTGGAGCTGGGGTTATTGAGGATCAGAAGGCCCACTACACTCCAGCTGAAAAAGAAATATTAGCAGCGTATGAGAGGGTTTGAGCATCCTCAAATGTTTTTGGGAAGGAAGCCCATCTCTTCTTGGCCCTGCAATTTCCTGTGCTACACTAGATGTTCAAAGGAAGCATCCCTTTGACACATTGTGCAAACAGTGCTACTTGGAGTAAGTGGGTGGGTAGCACTGATCACACAACGAGCTCGACTGGGGAAACCCAATAGCCCGAGAATCCATGAAGAAAGGCAGAGATTTTGGAGAATTTCTTTGAAAAGTCACTCGCGCTCAAGAAGCACCACCATATAATGAGTTATCAGAAGATGAAAGAGGCCATGCTCTCTTTACTGATGGATCCTGCCTTGTGGTAGAAACCATCAGAGGTGGAAAGCTGCTGTGTGGAGTCCCACACTACGGGTCGTTGAGGTTGCTGAAGGAGAAGAGAAGTGGCCTGTACTGTGTCTCTATAGTGACTCCTGGATGGTGGCTAATGCCCCATGAAGGTGGCTACAGCAATGGAAGAAGACCAATTGGCAATGCAAGGGTAAACCCATTTGGGCTGCTGCGTTGTGGCAGGACATGACTGCACGGATAGAAAACATGTCTCTGAAGGAATGTCACCTAGATGTTTACGTGCCCAAATGCCATGCCACTGAGGAACATCACAACGATGAACAGCTAGATAAGGCTGCCAAAATGGAAATAGCTCAGGTAGACTTAGACTGGGAGCAGAAGTGTGAACTATTTACAGCCCGATGGGCCCACGAAACATCAGGACATCTAGGAAATGATGCAACCTACAGATGAGCTTGCGATCGAGGGGTGGATCTGGTCACAGAGGCTATCATACAGGTCACCCATGAATGTGAAACATGTGCTGCAATCAAGTGAGCCACACGTGTACAATCTCCTTGGAATAGATGGCCAAGCTGGATTTTACAGATGGTGAGGCCTGGCAAATTGACCATACTGGACCACTGCTATGGACACACCAAGGCAAGAGCTTACATACTCATCATGGTAGAGGCAACTACTAGTTGGCTGGAAAAATACCCTCCAAGCCATGCTATTGCTTGAAACACCATCTTGGGCCGTGAGGGACACATTTTGTGGTGTCGTGGTATCCCAGAAAGAATGGAATCAATGAGGCTTGTTTTTGAAATAACCTCCTAAACTCTTGGGCAAAGAAACATGTGGATATATCGCACCCCTTATCACCCACAAGCCTCTGGAAAGATTGAGAGGTATGATGGACTGTCAAGAGGGTTAGGCAATCAGGCATGGAAGCCTTGGGAGGCAAATGTAGCAGAAGCCACTTGGCTTGTTAACGCCAGAAGATCTGCTAACCGCGCTGGTCCTGCCCAAACAAAACCACTACATACTGTGGGAGGAGATAAGGTCCCCATACTACACACAGGGAAGTGGTGACTGGGGAAGCTGGTACGGAATGCTCCTCCCATGGGAAAAGGCAAACCTATTAATGGGATTGCTTTTGCCCGAAGACCAGGGTATACTTGGTGGGTAATGCAGAAGGATGGGGAGACCTGGTGTGTGCCTCAAGGAGATTTAACCTTGGGGAAAAATAATGAGTGTAAATTGTGTGTTGCACGGAGTAAAGTAGCAGGAGTGACGTGAACCGACAATGAGTGAATTTTACGAGGAGCGAGGAGAGTGCGACGATAGCCCAAGCAGGGCCGGTGTCGGTGCCGAACAATCGCGTGTGTCGCTTCTGTCCCGAGCACCCATCTTGATGAAATGGAGCCCAAGCCACAGCCTGTTTATAAACATCCGGAGGGGTGGAGGAAACCCATGGAATGGGAAAATAATATCTGTCTTTGAGAGGAAGGGGGACGGTAGTTAATGAAAATGTACACGTGTGTTGGGCATAAAGATAGTTTAAGCATGAAGTTTAAGTTGTAAGCGATGGTAAGAAGGGATTTCAGTCATGACAGATAAATACGACGGAATAATTAGAAGACAGATATTTATTTATTTATTTATTTATTTATTTATATTTCTGTGGCATCTGAGTACGATGCAAATGGTGTGAAGTTAGAGGTGGAGATTGTCCTGGGTGTGGCTGAGATGGAGTTAGTTTTCCGCATTGCGGCCATCAGTGCCATGCTTTGCATTGGTCACTAGAAAGGTGTTGATAACACCGCAGTGTTTTGGCTACTGCTGGGCAGTGTTGGCACAGCATCAGTGCTGTCTCTCCAACATTCTGTCCCTCATCAGTAGGCTGGGGGTGAGCAAGATCCTGGGAGGAGACACCACTAGACCAGGTGACCCAAACTGGCCAGAGGGCTATTCTGTACCATATGATTTCAGCTCGGAAATAAAAGCTAAGTTAAGGAGGGGGAAGGGGGCACATTCGTTATTTACAACGTTTGCCTTTCAGAGCAACCCTTAGGCATTCTGAAGCCCTACCTCTTGGAAAGTGGTCGGAGAATGCTTGCTGATGGGAACTAGAGGATATAATTATTTGGTTTTCCTGTTTGCTTTTTTGTGCGAAAACTTTCTCTTTTCCTTTAGTAAACTGCCTTATCTCACCCTGTGAGTTGTTTTCCATCTTATTTTCTCTCTGTGTCAAGCTGAGAAGGGGGAGTGATAGAGTGGCTCTGTGGGCACCTGGCATCCAGCCAAGGTCAACCCACCAGCGATGCTTTTGATGCCGTCCAGGTGTTGTAGGATAAGGGCACTGAATTGGCTGTGGAGCTGGTGCTTGCAGCAGTGTTCTGGGTTCTATGAGCATGGAACCCTGTTTTTGGATCAGCATCTGCTTGGGAAAGCGGAGCTCCACCGCACTAAGCGGAGTAACAGCATTTTTGCCAGTAGGAGAGCTGACCTCATTAGGAGGGCTTTAAACTGAAAGCGAGGTGTCGTGGCAGGGCGTCCCCGAACTGGTAATAATTAGCATTGACTCCATGATTCACAGAAGGCTTATCAATCTCTTTATTTTGTGTATATATATATATATATATATATAATTATTAGGAAACCCATTGCTTTTATAGACAGTTACGATACACCTGGACCTAATTGGTCCTCCAATCCAAACACCATCGCCATTGGCTAGTTAAGAAACCACCCCTTGGCAAGCAAATCTCCACAACACATTCCACATGTTCACAATAACAGGTGCAGCAAGTGAAGATAAGAATTGTTCCTCATTCTTTTCTCTGATCTTCTCACAGCCTTCCTCAGAAAGGCCTGGGAAAGTTTAGTGTTGCTCTCTGTGGCCAGAGAGCTGCTGCCACAGTGAGGGTGCGAGGAGGGAGAGGCAGAGAATAATCAGCAGCCCTGTGCGGGAGTGATGGACAGGGTCAATGAACAAAGGGCAGGGCGAGAGGTCCAGTACCTGGAAGTCCCCCTTAGAACCCGAAGGCAGCGGTGGATGTCATAGCTGCAAGTGTGCCCAGCAGAAAGATCTCATTGGACGAGTAAGTTTTAAAAGAGGAGATTGACAGGAAGCGGGGAATCCAGGTACACGGACAGGAGTTCGATGCCAGGTATTGTACGCTGTCCCAGGCTGAGCGACGGCCTGCCTTCAGCGTGCACAAAAGGAAGGTAAGCCAGAGTGTAACCTCAGGGTGACTGACACAAGTGACTCCTGAGATGAAGGAGACCGGATGCATTTCTGTGCTCAGGGTAGAAGGAAGAACCCTCCCCCATCTCCTGAAGTGCCCCTACATAACAGACAGGATGCTCCTGGTTTGGAGACTGAAGAGCACATGAGTAATGGACAGGAGCCAGGACAAAGGCAACCATGCAAAGCTGACCTAACCACCTGCCCACGTTAGAACCAGTGCAACCAGAGAAGCACATAAAGGTATTAGTAATTGGAGACTTCCTCCCGAGAAACACAGAGACACCCATTTCCCACCCAGACGATTTCTCTAGAGAGCTCTGCTGCCAGGAGCTCGCATTCATGGTGTCACTGAGAGGCTGCCTAGGCTGGTGAACCTTACAGATTATCACCTGCTCCTACTCTTCTCTGTAGCGTCAGATAAGGCAATTTAGAACCCCCCCAGGAGTCTATTATGTCTGTAGGAGCGATGCTAAAAGGATGGGGAGCACAGGTGATGGTCGCCTCTATTGGTGTCCGGTCTGAGGAAGGGGTCCAGGAAGGAGGAGACGGACTGAACAGCTGAATGCCAGGCTACGTAGCTGGTGCCATACTCAAGGTTTTGGCTTCTATGATCATGGATCTACCTTTAAGAAGCCAGGTCTGTTGGGAGCTGATGGGATTCACGCGACCAAGCGGGGCAAGATCGTCTTCGCCAGGAAGCCGGTTAGACTTACAAGGAGGGCTTTAAACATGACTCCGCGGGGAAAGACGATGGAGTTTTGAGCAACAGAGAGGAGCCAGGGGCTGGTGATGTGTTGTGAAACAAGAGGGGAATACCTGAGGAATGCTGCAATGGAATTGGGGCTTGATCCTTGTCCAAAAAAGTGGTGCAGTCAACAGCCCAACGGAAGTGCCTCTGTACCAATGCATGCAGTATGCATAAGAAAGAGGAGCTGGAAACCACTGTGCAGCCGGAAAGCTAACAATGTAATCACCATAGTAGAAATGTGCTGGGACAACTCAAATGACTGGAGCTCTGCAATCAATGGCTATAAACTGGTCAGAAGGAAAGAGGGGCGGAGGTGGCCCTCTATGTCAACCAAAACTAAGAGGGATTTCCTGTACAGAGCTGTCTTTGAAAGACAGCGATGAACAGGTTGAGAGCTTATGGGTGAAAATTAGAGGCCAAATTGTTGCATTAAGAGTAAGAAATTTGGCAGAAAATATAGCCCCTTGCGTTCCAGCTGGTCCTGAGAGATCAGAGGGACTGGGTGAGGTTAGGCTTAATTTCCGATTACAACCAATTCAGCACTGTAAGTCTGGTTGCGTTCTCTAAGAACCTTTGCGAGCACAGATTCAGGAACAGAGTGGTTTTCTGAAGTTACAGAAATGGAGATTTGGAACTGCCGTTGAGAAATGCACTAGCTGTGATAGACCTCTAATAGCATTGTGCTAACCCATGCAATACTAATAATAGCAATGGCATGCAGAAGCTTCCCAAGAGGGCGGCCCCACTTGGGAGGAGGAGAAGAGAAGAGAACAGACTGGCAACTGTCCCCAACATCTTTTGGGAATTCCTGCTACCTAGCTGAAATTTCTACCCTCCTTATATACAGCCCAATCATCTCCTCCTTACGTATAGCGTGATCTAAGCCGAGAGCTGAGTGATATATCATCTATGTGGTCGCATGTACTTCAGTAAGCTTATTAGCATATGCATGAGTGTGCGTTTTAACACTTAAATGACCCTTAATCAGGCAAAGGTTACATTTTTGGCCTTGGTGTCCTTCAAAGTTCCGCTCTTAAGACTTCTTTCCATTTCATGCCGTTCATCAGAGCCAAAAGAGGGCTATCCTAGCTGCCCATGAACTCTTCCTTCGGCCATATTGTCCTTTCTTGACCTCAGCTATGTGGATCTCCATCAGTAAAGATAACGTGGAGGGTACACAGTTTAGGCCTTAACGCTTTCCTGGCCCATGGTCAGCATCCCACACAAGCTAACAAAGGAAACCTTGTGGTTGGTATCTACTATAGGCCACCTGATTAAGAGGATGAGGTCGACGTAAGAAATCAGGCAAGTTAGGCAAGAGATGAGCGTGGCTAACGGCCTTCTCTTCTGGTCGAGCTGAAGCACAAAGTGGAAGTGCATAGGTAGTGGAAGCAGGGACACGTATTCTGGGAAGAATCTAAAGACGCCGCCCAGGTCTGTAGGGATGGGATCAGAAAAACTAAGGCAAAGCTGCAGCTGAATTTGGCGGGGGATGTAAAGAATCATACGATGGGCTTCCATGGGTGCGTTGGTCAGAAAATAAGACTAAAGAAAGCGTACGCAACCCACGTGCCCGCCCCCCCCGCTGATAAAAAAGCCAGGAGGTCTAGTGGCCAGCAACATGGAGAAGGCTGTGGTACTCGGCGATTCATTTTCCTCTGTTTTCACTGGCACGGTTACCAGACCTCTTGAGACCCTGAACCTCAAGGCAGGGACTTGGGGAACAAAGTCCCTTCCATCATAGGAAACAATCTCTTTTGAGACCACCCAAGGAACCTGTGGATACACAAGTCCTGCACCAGGGGAGGCGGCACAACCCCATGCACCAGTACATGCTGGAGGCTGATCGGCCGGAAAGCAGCTTTGCAAAATAGGACAATGTGCTCTTGCCTCAAAGGCGGCCAAGGATATCCTTAGCCCGACATAGAGGAAAGCAGGGTTCATATATGTTACAAGACAGTTGTGTGGACCATTCAAGGTGCTCACTGTCCCCGGGGCTGCAGGGCACCACAGACCACCCTTGGGCAGCTTTGAGGGCACTGCCTACTTTTCTAAAAGCCTCCTATCCAGCTTAACGCAAATCCTACTCTCCTGAGCCCTCAAGCCAGCAGTGCCAAACGCACGCTTTGCATTTTATTTGCTTCCAGGAGACGTGCAGCCCAGAAATGTGTGCAAGGGAAGTGGGGCTTTCAGCAAACAATGTAGAGCAACTTCTGTTGTTTTTCCAAAATGTCCTGAGAAGTTAAAGGCAGGCCTGCCCTGGCCAAAGCAGTCATTTGACTGGAGGGAGCAGCAGCCAAAAGGCACGGGCACCTTTGGGGTGGGCTCGTTGCGGTAACAAAAACCAAGAAACAGTACTTGTAGCTACTACAGCCTCTTCTGCGACCTCGTAGTCCGCCCTCAGGGTCGCAGCACTACACGGGGCAGATCCCTCCGCGCCCCGCGGGCACCAGGTCGATGAGGGCGGACCCGCCAAGGGGGCGGGGAAAAGCGAAAACGACAGGCGAGACAGCAAATCGAGACGCGGGCCACGATCCGTCGGCCCAATGGGCGCCGCGGAGGGCCCGGCTTAGTGGAGGAAGTGGTCGGGGCGGACACGGGCGTTGTCCTTGGCTGGCGAGAGAGTGGGGGCGCTGGCCTCTGGCCCTTGGTGGCGCCGCTACTGTCTTCGGAAAGATTATCGGCAAGGCGTTTCTCGGGTATCGTCAGCGACGAGGACGAGGAGGTAGCCGCACCCTTGCTCTGTGCGCGGTTCCTCTTCCCTTCTCCCCTCTCCCCCTCCACCCGCGCTTGCGGGCATCTGAGCCGAGGACCCAGCGCGCGGTGCCCGGGCGCGCGGCCGGGTGCTGCTGCGGCTGGGTGCAGGGACGGGGTACGGACGGGGCCTCTCTGGGTTGTGGCGCTCTCTACTGCACCATCCCCTAAGCTTGTTCTGAGCCGCACCCCCACCCCTCCGGCTGCCGCGGGCGTACTGGGTTGCTGGTGTTGTCCGGACTCGCCTCGCATTCCACCCCCACCGTGTCGTGTGCGCGCGTAGAGAAGGACCTCTGACGGTAACTTGGCCTCAATGTGTCTCCTAACAGCATCGAAGAGGTTTCGCAGCTTCGCTGTGCTAGGCTTTGGTTCTGAACCCGCAAACTGGATTATTAGGGCAAGGAATTACGGCTTTCTCTAGTTAAAAACAAAACAAAACCACAAAGTGGTCATCCTGCAGGCTGCAACGGCTTTCCAGAACTTGTTTCTGTGGGGAAGTAAGACCGTGATAACAGCCGGCTTGCAAGGGTCACGAATGTTGGTGCTGGAAACTAGAGTGAGCTGCTGCTTAGCCCGGGGGGAAACCAATACAGCCGTTGCCTATGCGATGTTAACTTTAAGGTAATATCCCCTATGACTTAGTTATTAAGATGCTGAAAGTTAACAGTTAGGGATGCCTTCTGCTTTTAAAGGCAGAGCTTGCACGCAGTAATAGAAGACAGACTCGTCCTATGCACTTGCAGGCTTCCTGTCATAATGCGTGTGTTCGATACTTGAGCTCCCTGTCCTGTGGGAAACGAATGGGCGCTGCTCTTCCACTTCACTAAACTCTGATGATTCAGTTAAGCCATTTGTCTCCAGTCTCTGCATGGACCACATCCGATAGAAAAACTGCTTAGGAAACAATCAGCCCGAACTAAAACATACTGGAGGTTGTTAATTGCAAGTGGTGGCCTGGCTCCTTGCCCCATTGTCTTGCATGACGAATCCCACTTCTGGAGGGGGCTCTGTAAAGATGTCGTGTTTTGGGTATAGAAAGCATTATAATCATGCAAGAAAAATCAATGTTCTGGCTTGTGTTTGGGGTAATCTGGTAATCTGCTTCTGTAGGAGTTCAGCGGGGCAGATGGGTTTGCATAAGCTCTTACCTTTCTCTAAAGCTGGTTATGTTTTAACTGTTTAATCTTCCTCCAGTGCCGTACGTTCCGTGATCTTTTGCCCCTAGACGGGACGTTTTTCCTAGTCATGCCTAAGGAGCCAATTATCGAGTTGTCTGAAGCAGGAGATTCTGGTGAATCTGTAAGTACCGTGTGAGCTTTCTGTATGCTAAACTGTACCTGTAGATAGTTCTTCATTTACTAGACCCTTTGCCATTCCCCCCTTTCCCCCTTGATAGGGCACAGTAGGCTACTTTGGGTTTTCTGGCGCTCTCATCTTTTTGCCTCTAGCTTGTAATGGAGTTGAGCTTTTTGACTAAAAGCAGTGCTATCGAGCAGTGCTGGTCCCTGGGTATGTAGTTCTGGTGCAAAATGCAGTGTTGTTTTGGAGCGCAGTCTGGTGCCTATTGTCGTGGTTTAGAGTAAGAGTAGTAGAACTTCTAACATGCAGAAGAGCACCTGGGGTTTTGGCAGGCATGGGGCAAGGAAGGACAAAGCTGGTTGAGCGGTGCTGGACGTTTGGCTTTTAGCTATGAAAGCCATGTTGAAAGACTTTGTAAACCCACGCAAAAGGCAGCCTAAAGTTTATTTTCCACCAGGATTGGTTATGTTGCCTGAAGAGACAACGGGGGCTTTAACCCGGAGACAAAGTCAGCTTGTGTGGCTGTTTTGTAGTCCTTTGCTGTTTAGCTTGAGAAAAATTGCCTAGCTCTCTTTTGCCCCTATGGCGTGCATAATTGATCTTGGTAACTTTGCTTGGAACGCTTCAGTTGCCGATGGTCGGAATGCCATTAATTTGACATGCAATGGTTGAATTGCTAGGAATTGGCTAGCTGCTTTCTCTGGGTGGTTCTCTGCTCTCGTTCCTTCCCTTCCTGCCCTCTGCCCTCTTTATGTGTTCCTTTTTCTTTTTATTTTACTTATTTATGGGTTTGTACTTCCTTCTCCAGCTTCTTGAGCATGTAATGATTGTTGGCGAGATGTGTGTTGCTCACCTGGGCCTGACCAATGGATTCCGGATGGTTGTGGATGAAGGGCCCGAGGGTGGGCAGTCTGTCTATCGCATACATCTACCTGTTCTGGGTGGCCGTCAGTTGGGCTGGCCTCCTGGCTAAGATTTTGGCACCGCAGGAGTTGCTGCACGTGTACAAATCGCCACTGAATGGATTTCATCTCTTGCCCATCGATCTAGCAGCTTTTGATGTGTAATTTTTTTTTTTTTTGTTGCCGTGTGTCTGTGGAAGGTAATAAAAGCTTTGAGCAGCAGTTGCACAATAAAGATTTGTCATGGGGATATCACCTCGGTCTTGCGCGTCTTACTGAGGGGAAGTAGTTCTGCAAGTTCAGACGGTGTCTCCCTGGAATGCAAGTATGTGGAATGTTTGAGCCAGATAACAGCATTTCAGAGATAGATAGCCATTGGCCTGTTTGTGTGAAGCTGGAAGCGCTTAGCAGTCTCTCTGGGTCTTGTAGGAAGCTAAGTCTTAGCTCTTTGGCAGTGGTACACCAACGTACAGAAAGGCCGTGTAGGCTGCTGCTAAAACTGTAGAAGATACTGGGTGTGAGGCTACATGCATGCTTTCCAAGGGTGGTTTCACCATGGTGCACTGTGTTGGAAGCATCCACCTCCTGTTGGACCTGGGTGTCCTGGTAACAGGAGTAGGGTGCCAGTTTAGCACTATGTGCATGTAAGCAAACTGTATTGTACCACCCTCTGTGTCATTCCTGATGAACTGCTGAGGATGGATCACTTGCAGTAGCTGCCTCCTGTACACCCAACACCTCAGGCTACAAGATGGGTGTTAAATGAGATAAGGGAGAAGAGGCAAACCTTCAAAGGCAGGGTGGTGTTTTTTTTCTTCTTCACACAAATGACTCAGTCCTGATAACTCTCCTCTGGGGAAGCACCAGCACTTTCCCACCCACCCCGTGGAGGGGGTGTCATCTTTGCTAATGGGCCATAATGGAGTCCATGGCACTAGGATAATAGGCAGCTGCAAGGACTTAGACCATCAAAGACTCCCAGAATATCCCATGACTCACAGTATGACATTCCTCCACTGTGAAACTCCCTGTCCTGGTGGAGGTACTGAGCATTCTCACCTGAACCGGAGCATATATATAATCTTTGGGTTTGGGGACTTGGGGCACCACCATTTGATGGATCCGGAGGAAGACCAGACTTTCAACAGTACTGTGCCCCTCACCTTACAAACAGTGTGCCAATTTATACTCCGACTTTGTGGGTTAAAACCGGTTTTCTCTGTATCATTGTATTTTTTGTAATCTCTAGTGAATTGTAACTCTGACCTGTAATCTCTCTTGAGGCAGTTGAATGGGATTCATTTCTCCTGCCGGTTTACTTTTAAACCAGCACATCTTTTGGCGCCCAATGTGAGGCTCGAGAGAAGTCGGAATTGCAGTTTTGTTCTAAAGCATTTGTGTATTGGGGTATAGCAACTTTCCTGATCATCATGTTTCTCGGTGTATTCACGTGCATGTTGTGCCCTGTTCGTATTTCTGCAGAGGAGGAAGTATTTGCCCATCATGATGCTCTCTTTACGATCAGGAGAGGAATCAAAACAGCTTTGCTGATTTACTGCGTTTATGGCATGATAACAGCAGAGGCAACGAGTTTCATTTGGAATGTGTATTCAGTCTTGTTTGCCTGTCCTAGTCTGGGCTGCTACCTCTGGGGCCTCATTAATAATGGCACCCAGCCTGATGCCTTAGAGTGGCTACCTGGAACAGAGGCTAGACAAGGTTAAGAGAATAAAAGTAGGTATTTATTAAAGGCCTTCAAAAGGTACACCTTGGGCAGTCAGAAGCCTCAGAGGCTACACCCAAGATGGACGATGGTCTTGCGTTTTTCAGACAGATATAAGTTTGGTCCATTTACGTATCAGGGGTTATTCCTCCAATTACAGCTTCAGGCAGTGAAGTCATATGCCCCCAGTTTGCTCCCCTGCCCCAATTCACTTTTGTTTATACTTTCCGGGGCCTGAGGCAGTAGGGTGTCCTTGGATCTCAGGCCTAGAGGGATTGTTTTGTCTGACTAAAATGTGGAGACAGTTAGCTAACACTTTATATGGAGTTCAGAGTTATGCACTAATGCAGTACAGGATTTGAAAACTATGAGGCATCAAGCCTGTGGGGTGAGGAGGAGAGAATGCTTTTTTCCAGCCCTTCAGGCCTGCTGTCACAGTTTTGGAGAACGTTGAGTTCCCTCTAGATGTTAAGGACAGCATGATCTTCTTGTTAGTTCTGCTAAGTTTTCTCTATTCGGCTTGCACTGTCTACACCATGCTTACAGAATCCCAGAATCACTAGGTTGGAAGAGACCTTCAAGATCAAGTCCAACCCATGCCCCAAATGCCTTAACTAAACCACGGCACCACGTGCCATATCCAGTCTTTTATTGAACACGTCCGGGGATGGTGACTCCACCACCTCCCCAGGCAGGCCATTCCAATATTGTATCACTCTTTCTGTGAAAAACTTCTTCCTAATATCCAACCAATATTTCCCCTGTAGCAGCTTGAGACTGTGTCCTCTCGTTCTGACGTTTGTTGCCTGGAGAAAGAGACCGACCCCCACCTGACTACAACCACCTTTCAGGAAGTTGTAGAGAGCGATAAGGTCACCTCTGAGTCTTCTTTTCTCCCGGCTAAACAACCCCAGGTCCCTCATTTGTTCTTCATAGGACTTGTGTTCCAAGCGCCTCACCAGCCTTGTGTGTCTTCTCTGGACGCGCTCAAGCGTCTCAACGTCCTTCCTAAACTGAGGGGCCCAGAACTGGACACAGTATTCAAGGTGCGGCCTCACCAGTGCCGAGTACAGGGGAAGAATGACCTCCCTGCTCCTGCTGGCCGCACTGTTCCCGATACAGGCCAGGATGCCGTTGGCCTTCTTGGCCACCAGGGCACACTGCTGACTCATGTTCAGTCTGTTGTCGACCAGTACCCCCAGGTCCTTTTCCGCCTGGGCACTGTCCAGCCACACCGTCCCCAGCCTCTAACGTTGCAGGGGGTTATTGTGGCCAAAATGCTGGACTCGGTGCTTGGACTTATTAAACTCCATCCCATTGGACTCTGCCCATCCATCCAACCGTTCTAGGTCTCTACGCAGAGCTCTTCTCCCTTCCAACAGATCAACACGTGCCCCCAACTTGGTGCCGTCTGCAGACTTACTAATGAAGGTTTCAATACCCTCATCCATGTCATCAATGAAGATATTGAACAAAACAGGTCCCAGCACAGACCCCTGAGGGACACCACTGGTAACCGGTCGCCAGCTGGCTGCAGCTCAGTTCACCACCACTCTCTGGGCCCGGCCATCCAGCCAGTTCCCAACCCAGCAAAGAGTGCTCCTGTCCAGGCCGTGGGCTGTCGACTTTTCCAGGAGTATGCTGTGGGAGACAGCATCAAAGGCCATGCTGAAGTCCAAATAGACAACATCCACAGCCTTTCCTGCATCCACCAGGCGGGTCACTTGGTCCTAAAAGGAGACCCGGTTGGTCAAACACAACCTACCCCTCCTAAACCCTTGCTGGCTGGGTCTAATACCCTGGCCATCCTGTAAGTGCTGCGCGATGGCACTTAATATAAGTTGCTCCATTATCTTACCTGGTGCTGAGGTCAGGCTGACCGGTCTATAATTACTAGGATCCTCCTTTCTACCCTTTTTGTGAATGGGTGTCACATTGGCCAGCTTCCAGTCATCTGGAACCTCATAAGTGAGCCAGGACCGTTGGTAAAAGATGGAGAGCGGCTTCGCAAGCTCATCTTAGAGTCAAGACAGAGGCTTCTAGGGGATTTTTTTGTATGGAGACCTGCCCTGGGAGCAGATCATCCTGAGTGGCACGGGATGTTGAAGGAGATGGCCCAGTGTTTGGAAGACTTCTCTCTTCCAATGATCTGGAAGTTCACTTCTGACCAACTGCAAGGGCCCTGTTAAAAGAATAAGTTATGTGAAGGGAAAAGGCTCTGCCAGCTCCAGAGATGGACAACTCACAGCAACATGCTGGGCCCTGGCCATTGCTTACCATACACTGCTTGGTATGGTACAACACTTTCAGGAGGAGGAGAAAAGAAACAAATCAACAGGAACCATGTCCGCACAAACCACGTCTGAGCCAGAGGGAAAAGGAAACAAATCAACAGGCACCGTATGCATGCCAAGCCATTGCTGGACCAGAAGGACAGCCTAAGATGGTAGCAGTCGCCCTTGTTCAGAAAAGAAAATCCGCATAGTGGATGACGAGGCAGAGGCAGGACCTTCACATCCAGCAGAAGAGACAGAGCCAGAAAACATCACTCGATCCCTATCCCCAGGCAAGCTGCGTGAGGTGCATAGAGAGTTCACACGCGAGGCAAACGGGTCCATATTGACCTTTCTGCTCTGAATCGGGGATGCCATGGTTAATGATACAATTCCAGATGGAAACGAAGCCAGGCAACTGGGATCCCTGTCCCGGGGTGTGGCCATTGACCAGGGGATCGGGAAAAGAGTGGAAACTCTGAGCCTCTGGCGATGACTGCTGTCAAGTGTGAGGGAAAGACAGCTTTGTAAGGAGGACCTCCATGTGCTGCGAGGACAGTGGAACGTGATGGAGCAAGGTGTCCGATGCCTGAGAGAATTAGCTGTGCTGGAGATCGTTTCTTCAGAGGACAAGGGATTCCCGAAAAGTCCAGGCGGTGTCCAATACGCATTGCAAATGTGTCTGAAATTTGCTCAGCTCGGGTCAGAAGTATATTCCTGTTACTTAGCGACGCTGCAATGGAGGGAGGGAGAAGATGAGGTGGGTGCATTGGTTAGTAAACTCAGCATTTACGAAGACACTGTCGCCGCCCCGTTACGGGCCCACGTCTCGCCCGTGGAAACGAAACTGGCTGGGCATGTCTGGAGCCTGGAACTGACGAGGGCTACCAGAAACCAAGAGAGGAGCTTAAGGAGGGAATCTTCTGCATCTCGCCAGGACAGACGAGAGTCTCTGCTATTAGGAGCAGGCGTCCCCCAGCTAAGGAGAGGGTGTACACTCCACGAGGGTATACTCCCGGCAGCATAGGAGTGATGATGTCATGTCCAGTCCTCTTGAAGGGACCTCCAGGTCGTATTTACAGGAAGGGAACAATGAGTACCATGACCAGAACTAGAGGGGCCCTGCCTCTAGCCAGGTAGAGGAGAGGGTCTATTGGACTGTGTTGATCCGATGGCCTGGCGCATCAGACCCAAAAAAGTGTAAGGCTTTAGTTGACACTGGCACACAGTGTACTTTGATGCCATTGAGAAATGTGGGGGCAGAATCCATCTCTATTTCTGGGGTGACAGGGGGATCCCAACAGCTGACTGGACTGGAAGCTGAAGTGAGCTTGACCAGGAAGGAATGGCACAAACACCCCATCGTGACTGGTCCAGAGGCCCTGTGTATCCTCGGCATAGATTACCTCAGGAGTGGGTATTTCAAAGACCCAAAAACACATCGCAAGGAGAGGCAAGGTAAAAAGTGCAGTAGCTGATTTGCAGCTGGCAGATGCCGCTCCGATGGGAGTTCGGAACCTCGCCAGGTGGCCTGGGCTGGCACCGAGAGGAGAGAGGCAAAGGGGGTGCTTCCCCTTTCAAAAAGATTCCTGCAAACTCACGGGGGTGGCAGCTGGTCTCAGTGCTAGTAGTGGTTGAGGTGCAGGCGGCGGACGGCTAGAATCTTCTCATCAGCAGTGGACACAGGTGGAGAAGGTAGCCAGAACTCAGTCACAGTGCTGAGTTGCAGCGCAGCAAAGTCCCGGGTCAGAGCGCACAACCTCCCACGGCACCATGCCGCAGACGGTTCGCAGATCCCCTGAGTGGAAGGGCCCACCCCCCCCAGCTAAAACTCCTCAACCAACCCCCACTGGAGAATTGTAGTATCCTAGACCAGCCCAGGTGTGAAGGGACCTTGAAAGATCATCTGGTGCAGGCTCTTGTGGGAAAGGGAGCCTAGATGAGATTATTTAGCACCCTGTCCAATCGCATCTGGAAAACGTCCAGCAATGGGGACTGATGCAACTTGTGCCCGTTGTCCCTTGTCTTCTCCATGTGGCTCCCTTGAAGTACTGGAATACTGTGTGGAGGTTCCCCCTGAGCCCAGGCAGGTGCCTAACATTTTGCAACTAATTCCTTTGTCGTTGCTAGCCTTCACGCAGCCGCTAGCTGCTTTTAGATGTTCCTCCACAGCTTTTGGATCATGCTGAGCCCATGTGTCCGAGTATTTAGGACTTAGGCTTATTCCCTGCTTCTGAAAGTATTCAGTGATATCTCTTGCCATCCCTCCGACTACGCCAATTGGTGCAAATGGGAGTTTTAGGTTGCCTTAAGAATCGCCAGAAAAGGTATCAGCAAAAGCAGGTTCTCCAGCCCTTTGAGCATCTTCATGGCCCTCCTTGGGACGCTCTCCTGTCTGTCCGCCTCTTTTAATAGAATTCTGGGGACCAGAACTGCACACAGAGTGTGGCCTGCAGGCATGGCCTCTGTGAGAAGAGGCCAAGGTCTGCTCTGTGCTAGACACAGCTAGTTTTCACCAGCTAGGCAGCAGCCTTCCCTGAGAGCCAAAGCTGAGCAACTCAGCAACGCTGGTGGCACCTTTGTGTAAGCATATTTAGGAAAGGGTAAAGCGCTGTCTGGGGCAGGTATTTCCCTGCTGCCCTTAGATCTGGCAGGTGGCTATGTCCTGCAGGAATTTTTCGTCTTATTTTCTCCTCCTGTCCTACTGAGGAGGGGTGGTGAGAGAACAGGTGTTTGAGCCCCTAGCAGCCAGCCAAGGTCTGACCTCATAAAGCCTACAAGGCATATTCTTCCTTGTAGAAGGGGATTGGTGGCTTAGAGATTTTAGGAACAGGAAAATTAATTAGGCACTGAATGTTGGTTTGGGTGAAGGGCAGGTACCAATCCGTCTTCTATAACTGCAATTTCAGCAGCAAAGGACAGCTTGAGAATCAGGCCCCAATGATGCTGGTTTGGGTGTTGCTAAGATGGAGTTCATTTCCCCATAGCAGCTCTCACAGTGCCGTGTGTCACGTGAAAAAGGGAGGAGGCTTCCTTGACCCTTGGTGTGGGGAGATTTACTCAGTCTTTAGTGGTTAATTTGTCTGTGTTTCAGGAAAGTTGAGACCGTTGTGCCCGACCAGTCTGTCAGCATCCCATTGGGGGGCTCCTTCACTGAGCAGTCCTACTGGATCAGAGGGTGGTTCAAGTGACTTAGGGAAACACACCAACAGCGTAAGGGAGACCCCTCAGCAGGTCTTCCCCTTTACCCATTGTGTTACCTGCTGCTGCTGCCGACTGGTAGCGTTCGCCAAGGGTTCACGCTAACAGTTTATGGAATAACGCTCTTTATTAATATAAATTGTGACAGGTTAAGGTTCGAAGATTGTTGGTGATAGTGTCTGACTGCAAAAATATATTTGAAGGAATATACAGACAAGCTCTAATCCCCGATAAAATGTTCAGCATGCATAGAGTATGATTCCTATCCAATAGGCATCTCTATGGGGGAGAAGACAGGTTTAGCCCATCAACTGATCCCAGTGGCTACGATGGCGCCTTCCCTAATTTTCCCCATTCTCGACTTATTTTTATACCATTTCTGTGTGTTTAGGTGGAGCTTGAGTGACTCTAGTCATGCATACCTTTGTTACTGATTAATGTAAAATTCTCTTGCTTTGCTTTTAAAGATACAGTCAAGAAGAATATAGAGCACACGCCCAGTGAGGGATGGTTGCACTTTGGAGGTGGGTAACTTTGGGATGGAGGTGTGCGTTAATATTATTATTAGGCTTTAATGAAGCAAGTTCATCTAAGGAGAGTGATTTCACCACAGTTGCTGGCTCAGCAGTAAGACATCTTCCCCTATCTCCCTTGGTTGACAGGTGGTATGCTGTTTATCAGCTGCAAAGTACCATCGAGTTCCCTTCCCTGCAAGGATTTCTGCAGAGCCTGGCCTTCGCTCCGCTCCACCCTCCGTTCCATCCCTCTTAGCAGGTGTTTGTGTGGGGGGGGGGGGGTATCATCACGGAATAGGTTCCAAGTCATGCCAACTGCATTCCACCCAGGGAGCAGCAACTGTGATTTACCCTGTAATTCCCGTACTGTTCTAACTCCTGTGAGGATGCTAATATAACTCCTAAGTTTCCTCTAATTGAATCCCCAGTTACCGGTCCGCAGGGTAACCGGTCATTTTCCCACACCGTGCTTTGCACCGGTAGCTCGAAAGGTGTTGATAGCACACCAGTGTTTTGGCTACTGCTGCGCAATATTGGCACAGCATCAGTGCTGTCTCTCCAACATTCTGCCCCAGCATCAGTAGGCTGGGGGTGGGCAAGATCCTGGGAGGAGACACAACCAGGTCAGCTGACCCAAACTGGCCAGAGGGATATTCCATACCGTATGACATCAGCCCAGCAATAAAAGCTGGGTAAAGGAGGAGGAAAGGGGGGCATTTCTTATTTACAGTGTTTACCTTCCAGAGAAACTGCTACGTGTGCGGAAGCCCTGCTTCCCGGGAAGTGGCTAGGCGGTGCTTGCTGATCAAAACTAGGCAATAAGGTGTTTTTTTTTTTCCCCTCTCCTTGCTCATGCTCATACTTTTAGTTTTGCTTGAGTAAACTGCCTTATCTCAATCTGCAAGTGGTATTTCATCTCTCCTGTCCAGCTGGGAAGGGGAAGCGACAGGGTTGTTTGCTGAACACCTGGCGTCTTTCCCAGATAAACCCACATCAGTCCTTTTGGGTTCCTAACGTGAGCTGAGACAATGGCAGTTATATATCTTGCATGGCATAGTAATAGCAGTTACTGAGTAGCAAGCTCCTGTGTGGGACATGGAGTTTGTGAGGTATGCTGCTTATCTCTTTGTTTTGTTCAGTTTGGGAAGATGTTAATACAAACAGTGTCTCTGTGCTTTGCTGTGACATTGATGGCTTTGTTGTGCTGGGGGAGCTATTTTCTGGGGACAATGAGGGAATCCCTCTCCCTATCGGGGATTGATGTGTATTGTTTTAGAATGCAGGCTCCCGTGTTCCTTGTTCTCCCTCATGTAAGCTGTTGAATGCTATTAATACTATTAACTGCTACTGTTGGCATACTATGGGGTTTATGGAATCTGGTGTCATCCTGCTGTAAGACAAAACAAACTGTAGGTGAGGAGATATTGAAATGTGCCCTGAAGCGACTGGTCCCTGGATGGCAGTGTGTGTGGTAGGATTTGGGCAGGCTCCTAGAGTGGTTATCACCTCCCCTTGCCTGGGACTTTTCACCTAAACAGACAGTAAGCCCTGGCGAACTGACGCGTCACCTGATAGAAGGGTGCCTTACCTACCCTGATGAAACCCAGAAGCTTCTCGCCCTGTACGGGGGCCTGGCCTATGCCTGTTGAGCCACAGTTCAGTGCTGTCAGAGGAGTGTGGCTGAGGCAGGGACCCGACATGCTTTGGAGGACGCTATGGCTGAGATAGGGACCCAAACAACAACGACTACGTTAATTGCCCCCCAGAAGTGTCAAAGAAAAAGGGAATAAGGAGAGCCAAGGAGCGATCAGCAAGGCTCACTCACCTTTTAGTAGTCCCATGTGGCCAGTGCAAAAGTCTGATGGAGGGTGGAGGTTAACAGTAGACCATCGTGGCCTGAATGAAGTAACGCCCCCACTGAGTGCTCCTGTACCGCACATGTTAGAGCTCTAGTGTGAGCTGGAGTCAAAAGCAGCCAGGTGTTGTGCTGCACTTGGCATTGTCAATGCATTTTTCTCAATTCCTTTGGCAGCAGAGTGCAGACCACAGTTTGCTTTCATGTGGTGGGGTGTCCAATACACCAGGAATCGACTGCCCCGGGGGTGGAAACACAGCCCTACCATCTCTCATGGACTGATCCAAAGCGTACTGGAAATGGGCGATGCCCCCGAACGTCTGCAATGCGTTCACGACATCTTTGTGTGGGGCAATGAGGCTGAAGAAGTGTTTGAGAAGGGAAAAAGAATAGTTCAGAAAGTTCTGAAAGCTGGGTTTGCCATAAAGAAAAGCAAGGTCAAGGGACCTGCACAGGGCATCCAGTTCTTGGGCGTCAAATGGCAGGATGGCCGCTGTCATGTGCCTATGGATGGGGTTAAGAAGATAGCAACTATGTCTTCACCAGCTAAGAAGATGGAAACACTGGCTTTCGTAGGTCGCCCGGGGGTTTGGAGAATGCCTATTCCAGGTTATAGTCAGCTTGTGAGGCCCCTCTGTCGAGTGACCCGGAAGAAGAACCATTCTGAATGGGGCCTTGAGCAACAACAGGCCTTTGGGCAGATCAAAGAGGAAATAGCTTGGGCGGTAGCTCTTGATCCAGTTCAGATTGGACCAACCCTGCAAAATATACTCTACACTGCAGCTGGGTAGCATGGTCTCACTTGGAGCCTGTGGCAAAGAACATCAAGAGAAACCCGAGGTCAACCATTAGGGTTTTGGAGCTGGGGTTATTGAGGATCAGAAGGCCCACTACACTCCAGCTGAAAAAGAAATATTAGCAGCGTATGAGAGGGTTTGAGCATCCTCAAATGTTTTTGGGAAGGAAGCCCATCTCTTCTTGGCCCTGCAATTTCCTGTGCTACACTAGATGTTCAAAGGAAGCATCCCTTTGACACATTGTGCAAACAGTGCTACTTGGAGTAAGTGGGTGGGTAGCACTGATCACACAACGAGCTCGACTGGGGAAACCCAATAGCCCGAGAATCCATGAAGAAAGGCAGAGATTTTGGAGAATTTCTTTGAAAAGTCACTCGCGCTCAAGAAGCACCACCATATAATGAGTTATCAGAAGATGAAAGAGGCCATGCTCTCTTTACTGATGGATCCTGCCTTGTGGTAGAAACCATCAGAGGTGGAAAGCTGCTGTGTGGAGTCCCACACTACGGGTCGTTGAGGTTGCTGAAGGAGAAGAGAAGTGGCCTGTACTGTGTCTCTATAGTGACTCCTGGATGGTGGCTAATGCCCCATGAAGGTGGCTACAGCAATGGAAGAAGACCAATTGGCAATGCAAGGGTAAACCCATTTGGGCTGCTGCGTTGTGGCAGGACATGACTGCACGGATAGAAAACATGTCTCTGAAGGAATGTCACCTAGATGTTTACGCGCCCAAATGCCATGCCACTGAGGAACATCACAACGATGAACAGCTAGATAAGGCTGCCAAAATGGAAATAGCTCAGGTAGACTTAGACTGGGAGCAGAAGTGTGAACTATTTACAGCCCGATGGGCCCACGAAACATCAGGACATCTAGGAAATGATGCAACCTACAGATGAGCTTGCGATCGAGGGGTGGATCTAGTCACAGAGGCTATCACACAGGTCACCCATGAATGTGAAACATGTGCTGCAATCAAGTGAGCCACACGAGTACAATGTCCTTGGAATAGATGGCCAAGCTGGATTTTACAGATGGTGAGGCCTGGCAAATTGACCATACTGGACCACTGCTATGGACACACCAAGGCAAGAGCTTACATACTCATCATGGTAGAGGCAACTACTAGTTGGCTGGAAAAATACCCTCCAAGCCATGCTATTGCTTGAAACACCATCTTGGGCCGTGAGGGACACATTTTGTGGTGTCGTGGTATCCCAGAAAGAATGGAATCAATGAGGCTTGTTTTTGAAATAACCTCCTAAACTCTTGGGCAAAGAAACATGTGGATATATCGCACCCCTTATCACCCACAAGCCTCTGGAAAGATTGAGAGGTATGATGGACTGTCAAGAGGGTTAGGCAATCAGGCATGGAAGCCTTGGGAGGCAAATGTAGCAGAAGCCACTTGGCTGGTTAACACCAGAAGATCTGCTAACCGCGCTGGTCCTGCCCAAACAAAACCACTACATACTGTGGGAGGAGATAAGGTCCCCATACTACACACAGGGAAGTGGTGACTGGGGAAGCTGGTACGGAATGCTCCTCCCATGGGAAAAGGCAAACCTATTAATGGGATTGCTTTTGCCCGAAGACCAGGGTATACTTGGTGGGTAATGCAGAAGGATGGGGAGACCTGGTGTGTGCCTCAAGGAGATTTAACCTTGGGGAAAAATAATGAGTGTAAATTGTGTGTTGCACGGAGTAAAGTAGCAGGAGTGACGTGAACCGACAATGAGTGAATTTTACGAGGAGCGAGGAGAGTGCGACGATAGCCCAAGCAGGGCCGGTGTCGGTGCCGAACAATCGCGTGTGTCGCTTCTGTCCCGAGCACCCATCTTGATGAAATGGAGCCCAAGCCACAGCCTGTTTATAAACGTCCGGAGGGGTGGAGGAAACCCATGGAATGGGAAAATAATATCTGTCTTTGAGAGGAAGGGGGACGGTAGTTAATGAAAATGTACACGTGTGTTGGGCATAAAGATAGTTTAAGCATGAAGTTTAAGTTGTAAGCGATGGTAAGAAGGGATTTCAGTCATGACAAATAAATACGACGGAATAATTAGAAGACAGATATTTATTTATTTATTTATTTATTTATATTTCTGTGGCATCTGAGTACGATGCAAATGGTGTGAAGTTAGAGGTGGAGATTGTCCTGGGTGTGGCTGAGATGGAGTTAGTTTTCCGCATTGCGGCCATCAGTGCCATGCTTTGCATTGGTCACTAGAAAGGTGTTGATAACACCGCAGTGTTTTGGCTACTGCTGGGCAGTGTTGGCACAGCATCAGTGCTGTCTCTCCAACATTCTGTCCCTCATCAGTAGGCTGGGGGTGAGCAAGATCCTGGGAGGAGACACCACTAGACCAGGTGACCCAAACTGGCCAGAGGGCTATTCTGTACCATATGATTTCAGCTCGGAAATAAAAGCTAAGTTAAGGAGGGGGAAGGGGGCACATTCGTTATTTACAACGTTTGCCTTTCAGAGCAACCCTTAGGCATTCTGAAGCCCTACCTCTTGGAAAGTGGTCGGAGAATGCTTGCTGATGGGAACTAGAGGATATAATTATTTGGTTTTCCTGTTTGCTTTTTCGTGCGAAAACTTTCTCTTTTCCTTTAGTAAACTGCCTTATCTCACCCTGTGAGTTGTTTTCCATCTTATTTTCTCTCTGTGTCAAGCTGAGAAGGGGGAGTGATAGAGTGGCTCTGTGGGCACCTGGCATCCAGCCAAGGTCAACCCACCAGCGATGCTTTTGATGCCGTCCAGGTGTTGTAGGATAAGGGCACTGAATTGGCTGTGGAGCTGGTGCTTGCAGCAGTGTTCTGGGTTCTATGAGCATGGAACCCTGTTTTTGGATCAGCATCTGCTTGGGAAAGCGGAGCTCCACCTCACTAAGCGGAGTAACAGCATTTTTGCCAGTAGGAGAGCTGACCTCATTAGGAGGGCTTTAAACTGAAAGCGAGGTGTCGTGGCAGGGCGTCCCCGAACTGGTAATAATTAGCATTGACTCCATGATTCACAGAAGGCTTATCAATCTCTTTATTTTGTGTATATATATATATATATATATATATATATATATTTAATTATTAGGAAACCCATTGCTTTTATAGACAGTTACGATACACCTGGACCTAATTGGTCCTCCAATCCAAACACCATCACCATTGGCTAGTTAAGAAACCACCCCTTGGCAAGCAAATCTCCACAACACATTCCACATGTTCACAATAACAGGTGCAGCAAGTGAAGATAAGAATTGTTCCTCATTCTTTTCTCTGATCTTCTCACAGCCTTCCTCAGAAAGGCCTGGGAAAGTTTTGTGTTGCTCTCTGTGGCCAGAGAGCTGCTGCCACAGTGAGGGTGCGAGGAGGGAGAGGCAGAGAATAATCAGCAGCCCTGTGCGGGAGTGATGGACAGGGTCAATGAACAAAGGGCAGGGCGAGAGGTCCAGTACCTGGAAGTCCCCCTTAGAACCCGAAGGCAGCGGTGGATGTCATAGCTGCAAGTGTGCCCAGCAGAAAGATCTCATTGGACGAGTAAGTTTTAAAAGAGGAGATTGACAGGAAGCGGGGAATCCAGGTACACGGACGGGAGTTCGATGCCAGGTATTGTACGCTGTCCCAGGCTGAGAGACGGCCTGCCTTCAGCGTGCACAAAAGGAAGGTAAGCCAGAGTGTAACCTCAGGGTGACTGACACAAGTGACTCCTGAGATGAAGGAGACCAGATGCATTTCTGTGCTCAGGGTAGAAGGAAGAACCCTCCCCCATCTCCTGAAGTGCCCCTACATAACAGACAGGATGCTCCTGGTTTGGAGACTGAAGAGCACATGAGTAATGGACAGGAGCCAGGACAAAGGCAACCATGCAAAGCTGACCTAACCACCTGCCCACGTTAGAACCAGTGCAACCAGAGAAGCACATAAAGGTATTAGTAATTGGAGACTTCCTCCCGAGAAACACAGAGACACCCATTTCCCACCCAGACGATTTCTCTAGAGAGCTCTGCTGCCAGGAGCTCGCATTCATGGTGTCACTGAGAGGCTGCCTAGGCTGGTGAACCTTACAGATTATCACCTGCTCCTACTCTTCTCTGTAGCGTCAGATAAGGCAATTTAGAACCCCCCCAGGAGTCTATTATGTCTGTAGGAGCGATGCTAAAAGGATGGGGAGCACAGGTGATGGTCGCCTCTATTGGTGTCCGGTCTGAGGAAGGGGTCCAGGAAGGAGGAGACGGACTGAACAGCTGAATGCCAGGCTACGTAGCTGGTGCCATACTCAAGGTTTTGGCTTCTATGATCATGGATCTACCTTTAAGAAGCCAGGTCTGTTGGGAGCTGATGGGATTCACGCGACCAAGCGGGGCAAGATCGTCTTCGCCAGGAAGCCGGTTAGACTTACAAGGAGGGCTTTAAACATGACTCAGCGGGGAAAGACGATGGAGTTTTGAGCAACAGAGAGGAGCCAGGGGCTGGTGATGTGTTGTGAAACAAGAGGGGAATACCTGAGGAATGCTGCAATGGAATTGGGGCTTGATCCTTGTCCAAAAAAGTGGTGCAGTCAACAGCCCAACGGAAGTGCCTCTGTACCAATGCATGCAGTATGCATAAGAAAGAGGAGCTGGAAACCACTGTGCAGCCGGAAAGCTAACAATGTAATCACCATAGTAGAAATGTGCTGGGACAACTCAAATGACTGGAGCTCTGCAATCATTGGCTATAAACTGGTCAGAAGGAAAGAGGGGCGGAGGTGGCCCTCTATGTCAACCAAAACTAAGAGGGATTTCCTGTACAGAGCTGTCTTTGAAAGACAGCGATGAACAGGTTGAGAGCTTATGGGTGAAAATTAGAGGCCAAATTGTTGCATTAAGAGTAAGAAATTTGGCAGAAAATATAGCCCCTTGCGTTCCAGCTGGTCCTGAGAGATCAGAGGGACTGGGTGAGGTTAGGCTTAATTTCCGATTACAACCAATTCAGCACTGTAAGTCTGGTTGCGTTCTCTAAGAACCTTTGCGAGCACAGATTCAGGAACAGAGTGGTTTTCTGAAGTTACAGAAATGGAGATTTGGAACTGCCGTTGAGAAATGCACTAGCTGTGATAGACCTCTAATAGCATTGTGCTAACCCATGCAATACTAATAACAGCAATGGCATGCAGAAGCTTCCCAAGAGGGCGGCCCCACTTGGGAGGAGGAGAAGAGAAGAGAACAGACTGGCAACTGTCCCCAACATCTTTTGGGAATTCCTGCTACCTAGCTGAAATTTCTACCCTCCTTATATACAGCCCAATCATCTCCTCCTTACGTATAGCGTGATCTAAGCCGAGAGCTGAGTGATATATCATCTATGTGGTCGCATGTACTTCAGTAAGCTTATTAGCATATGCATGAGTGTGCGTTTTAATACTTAAATGACCCTTAATCAGGCAAAGGTTACATTTTTGGCCTTGGTGTCCTTCAAAGTTCCGCTCTTAAGACTTCTTTCCATTTCATGCCGTTCATCAGAGCCAAAAGAGGGCTATCCTAGCTGCCCATGAACTCTTCCTTCGGCCATATTGTCCTTTCTTGACCTCAGCTATGTGGATCTCCATCAGTAAAGATAACGTGGAGGGTACACAGTTTAGGCCTTAACGCTTTCCTGGCCCATGGTCAGCATCCCACACAAGCTAACAAAGGAAACCTTGTGGTTGGTATCTACTATAGGCCACCTGATTAAGAGGATGAGGTCGACGTAAGAAATCAGGCAAGTTAGGCAAGAGATGAGCGTGGCTAACGGCCTTCTCTTCTGGTCGAGCTGAAGCACAAAGTGGAAGTGCATAGGTAGTGGAAGCAGGGACACGTATTCTGGGAAGAATCTAAAGACGCCGCCCAGGTCTGTAGGGATGGGATCAGAAAAACTAAGGCAAAGCTGCAGCTGAATTTGGCGGGGGATGTAAAGAATCATACGATGGGCTTCCATGGGTGCGTTGGTCAGAAAATAAGACTAAAGAAAGCGTACGCAACCCACGTGCCCGCCCCCCCCGCTGATAAAAAAGCCAGGAGGTCTAGTGGCCAGCAACATGGAGAAGGCTGTGGTACTCGGCGATTCATTTTCCTCTGTTTTCACTGGCACGGTTACCAGACCTCTTGAGACCCTGAACCTCAAGGCAGGGACTTGGGGAACAAAGTCCCTTCCATCATAGGAAACAATCTCTTTTGAGACCACCCAAGGAACCTGTGGATACACAAGTCCTGCACCAGGGGAGGCGGCACAACCCCATGCACCAGTACATGCTGGAGGCTGATCGGCCGGAAAGCAGCTTTGCAAAATAGGACAATGTGCTCTTGCCTCAAAGGCGGCCAAGGATATCCTTAGCCCGACATAGAGGAAAGCAGGGTTCATATATGTTACAAGACAGTTGTGTGGACCATTCAAGGTGCTCACTGTCCCCGGGGCTGCAGGGCACCACAGACCACCCTTGGGCAGCTTTGAGGGCACTGCCTACTTTTCTAAAAGCCTCCTATCCAGCTTAACGCAAATCCTACTCTCCTGAGCCCTCAAGCCAGCAGTGCCAAACGCACGCTTTGCATTTTATTTGCTTCCAGGAGACGTGCAGCCCAGAAATGTGTGCAAGGGAAGTGGGGCTTTCAGCAAACAATGTAGAGCAACTTCTGTTGTTTTTTCAAAATGTCCTGAGAAGTTAAAGGCAGGCCTGCCCTGGCCAAAGCAGTCATTTGACTGGAGGGAGCAGCAGCCAAAAGGCACGGGCACCTTTGGGGTGGGCTCGTTGCGGTAACAAAAACCAAGAAACAGTACTTGTAGCTACTACAGCCTCTTCTGCGACCTCGTAGTCCGCCCTCAGGGTCGCAGCACTACACGGGGCAGATCCCTCCGCGCCCCGCGGGCACCAGGTCGATGAGGGCGGACCCGCCAAGGGGGCGGGGAAAAGCGAAAACGACAGGCGAGACAGCAAATCGAGACGCGGGCCACGATCCGTCGGCCCAATGGGCGCCGCGGAGGGCCCGGCTTAGTGGAGGAAGTGGTCGGGGCGGACACGGGCGTTGTCCTTGGCTGGCGAGAGAGTGGGGGCGCTGGCCTCTGGCCCTTGGTGGCGCCGCTACTGTCTTCGGAAAGATTATCGGCAAGGCGTTTCTCGGGTATCGTCAGCGACGAGGACGAGGAGGTAGCCGCACCCTTGCTCTGTGCGCGGTTCCTCTTCCCTTCTCCCCTCTCCCCCTCCACCCGCGCTTGCGGGCATCTGAGCCGAGGACCCGGCGCGCGGTGCCCGGGCGCGCGGCCGGGTGCTGCTGCGGCTGGGTGCAGGGACGGGGGACGGACGGGGCCTCTCTGGGTTGTGGCGCTCTCTACTGCACCATCCCCTAAGCTTGTTCTGAGCCGCACCCCCACCCCTCCGGCTGCCGCGGGCGTACTGGGTTGCTGGTGTTGTCCGGACTCGCCTCGCATTCCACCCCCACCGTGTCGTGTGCGCGCGTAGAGAAGGACCTCTGACGGTAACTTGGCCTCAATGTGTCTCCTAACAGCATCGAAGAGGTTTCGCAGCTTCGCTGTGCTAGGCTTTGGTTCTGAACCCGCAAACTGGATTATTAGGGCAAGGAATTACGGCTTTCTCTAGTTAAAAACAAAACAAAACCACAAAGTGGTCATCCTGCAGGCTGCAACGGCTTTCCAGAACTTGTTTCTGTGGGGAAGTAAGACCGTGATAACAGCCGGCTTGCAAGGGTCACGAATGTTGGTGCTGGAAACTAGAGTGAGCTGCTGCTTAGCCCGGGGGGAAACCAATACAGCCGTTGCTTATGCGATGTTAACTTTAAGGTAATATCCCCTATGACTTAGTTATTAAGATGCTGAAAGTTAACAGTTAGGGATGCCTTCTGCTTTTAAAGGCAGAGCTTGCACGCAGTAATAGAAGACAGACTCGTCCTATGCACTTGCAGGCTTCCTGTCATAATGCGTGTGTTCGATACTTGAGCTCCCTGTCCTGTGGGAAACGAATGGGCGCTGCTCTTCCACTTCACTAAACTCTGATGATTCAGTTAAGCCATTTGTCTCCAGTCTCTGCATGGACCACATCCGATAGAAAAACTGCTTAGGAAACAATCAGCCCGAACTAAAACATACTGGAGGTTGTTAATTGCAAGTGGTGGCCTGGCTCCTTGCCCCATTGTCTTGCATGACGAATCCCACTTCTGGAGGGGGCTCTGTAAAGATGTCGTGTTTTGGGTATAGAAAGCATTATAATCATGCAAGAAAAATCAATGTTCTGGCTTGTGTTTGGGGTAATCTGGTAATCTGCTTCTGTAGGAGTTCAGCGGGGCAGATGGGTTTGCATAAGCTCTTACCTTTCTCTAAAGCTGGTTATGTTTTAACTGTTTAATCTTCCTCCAGTGCCGTACGTTCCGTGATCTTTTGCCCCTAGACGGGACGTTTTTCCTAGTCATGCCTAAGGAGCCAATTATCGAGTTGTCTGAAGCAGGAGATTCTGGTGAATCTGTAAGTACCGTGTGAGCTTTCTGTATGCTAAACTGTACCTGTAGATAGTTCTTCATTTACTAGACCCTTTGCCATTCCCCCCTTTCCCCCTTGATAGGGCACAGTAGGCTACTTTGGGTTTTCTGGCGCTCTCATCTTTTTGCCTCTAGCTTGTAATGGAGTTGAGCTTTTTGACTAAAAGCAGTGCTATCGAGCAGTGCTGGTCCCTGGGTATGTAGTTCTGGTGCAAAATGCAGTGTTGTTTTGGAGCGCAGTCTGGTGCCTATTGTCGTGGTTTAGAGTAAGAGTAGTAGAACTTCTAACATGCAGAAGAGCACCTGGGGTTTTGGCAGGCATGGGGCAAGGAAGGACAAAGCTGGTTGAGCGGTGCTGGACGTTTGGCTTTTAGCTATGAAAGCCATGTTGAAAGACTTTGTAAACCCACGCAAAAGGCAGCCTAAAGTTTATTTTCCACCAGGATTGGTTATGTTGCCTGAAGAGACAACGGGGGCTTTAACCCGGAGACAAAGTCAGCTTGTGTGGCTGTTTTGTAGTCCTTTGCTGTTTAGCTTGAGAAAAATTGCCTAGCTCTCTTTTGCCCCTATGGCGTGCATAATTGATCTTGGTAACTTTGCTTGGAACGCTTCAGTTGCCGATGGTCGGAATGCCATTAATTTGACATGCAATGGTTGAATTGCTAGGAATTGGCTAGCTGCTTTCTCTGGGTGGTTCTCTGCTCTCGTTCCTTCCCTTCCTGCCCTCTGCCCTCTTTATGTGTTCCTTTTTCTTTTTATTTTACTTATTTATGGGTTTGTACTTCCTTCTCCAGCTTCTTGAGCATGTAATGATTGTTGGCGAGATGTGTGTTGCTCACCTGGGCCTGACCAATGGATTCCGGATGGTTGTGGATGAAGGGCCCGAGGGTGGGCAGTCTGTCTATCGCATACATCTACCTGTTCTGGGTGGCCGTCAGTTGGGCTGGCCTCCTGGCTAAGATTTTGGCACCGCAGGAGTTGCTGCACGTGTACAAATTGCCACTGAATGGATTTCATCTCTTGCCCATCGATCTAGCAGCTTTTGATGTGTAATTTTTTTTTTTTTTTTTGTTGCCGTGTGTCTGTGGAAGGTAATAAAAGCTTTGAGCAGCAGTTGCACAATAAAGATTTGTCATGGGGATATCACCTCGGTCTTGCGCGTCTTACTGAGGGGAAGTAGTTCTGCAAGTTCAGACGGTGTCTCCCTGGAATGCAAGTATGTGGAATGTTTGAGCCAGATAACAGCATTTCAGAGATAGATAGCCATTGGCCTGTTTGTGTGAAGCTGGAAGCACTTAGCAGTCTCTCTGGGTCTTGTAGGAAGCTAAGTCTTAGCTCTTTGGCAGTGGTACACCAACGTACAGAAAGGCCGTGTAGGCTGCTGCTAAAACTGTAGAAGATACTGGGTGTGAGGCTACATGCATGCTTTCCAAGGGTGGTTTCACCATGGTGCACTGTGTTGGAAGCATCCACCTCCTGTTGGACCTGGGTGTCCTGGTAACAGGAGTAGGGTGCCAGTTTAGCACTATGTGCATGTAAGCAAACTGTATTGTACCACCCTCTGTGTCATTCCTGATGAACTGCTGAGGATGGATCACTTGCAGTAGCTGCCTCCTGTACACCCAACACCTCAGGCTACAAGATGGGTGTTAAATGAGATAAGGGAGAAGAGGCAAACCTTCAAAGGCAGGGTGGTGTTTTTTTTCTTCTTCACACAAATGACTCAGTCCTGATAACTCTCCTCTGGGGAAGCACCAGCACTTTCCCACCCACCCCGTGGAGGGGGTGTCATCTTTGCTAATGGGCCATAATGGAGTCCATGGCACTAGGATAATAGGCAGCTGCAAGGACTTAGACCATCAAAGACTCCCAGAATATCCCATGACTCACAGTATGACATTCCTCCACTGTGAAACTCCCTGTCCTGGTGGAGGTACTGAGCATTCTCACCTGAACCGGAGCATATATATAATCTTTGGGTTTGGGGACTTGGGGCACCACCATTTGATGGATCCGGAGGAAGACCAGACTTTCAACAGTACTGTGCCCCTCACCTTACAAACAGTGTGCCAATTTATACTCCGACTTTGTGGGTTAAAACCGGTTTTCTCTGTATCATTGTATTTTTTGTAATCTCTAGTGAATTGTAACTCTGACCTGTAATCTCTCTTGAGGCAGTTGAATGGGATTCATTTCTCCTGCCGGTTTACTTTTAAACCAGCACATCTTTTGGCGCCCAATGTGAGGCTCGAGAGAAGTCGGAATTGCAGTTTTGTTCTAAAGCATTTGTGTATTGGGGTATAGCAACTTTCCTGATCATCATGTTTCTCGGTGTATTCACGTGCATGTTGTGCCCTGTTCGTATTTCTGCAGAGGAGGAAGTATTTGCCCATCATGATGCTCTCTTTACGATCAGGAGAGGAATCAAAACAGCTTTGCTGATTTACTGCGTTTATGGCATGATAACAGCAGAGGCAACGAGTTTCATTTGGAATGTGTATTCAGTCTTGTTTGCCTGTCCTAGTCTGGGCTGCTACCTCTGGGGCCTCATTAATAATGGCACCCAGCCTGATGCCTTAGAGTGGCTACCTGGAACAGAGGCTAGACAAGGTTAAGAGAATAAAAGTAGGTATTTATTAAAGGCCTTCAAAAGGTACACCTTGGGCAGTCAGAAGCCTCAGAGGCTACACCCAAGATGGACGATGGTCTTGCGTTTTTCAGACAGATATAAGTTTGGTCCATTTACGTATCAGGGGTTATTCCTCCAATTACAGCTTCAGGCAGTGAAGTCATATGCCCCCAGTTTGCTCCCCTGCCCCAATTCACTTTTGTTTATACTTTCCGGGGCCTGAGGCAGTAGGGTGTCCTTGGATCTCAGGCCTAGAGGGATTGTTTTGTCTGACTAAAATGTGGAGACAGTTAGCTAACACTTTATATGGAGTTCAGAGTTATGCACTAATGCAGTACAGGATTTGAAAACTATGAGGCATCAAGCCTGTGGGGTGAGGAGGAGAGAATGCTTTTTTCCAGCCCTTCAGGCCTGCTGTCACAGTTTTGGAGAACGTTGAGTTCCCTCTAGATGTTAAGGACAGCATGATCTTCTTGTTAGTTCTGCTAAGTTTTCTCTATTCGGCTTGCACTGTCTACACCATGCTTACAGAATCCCAGAATCACTAGGTTGGAAGAGACCTTCAAGATCAAGTCCAACCCATGCCCCAAATGCCTTAACTAAACCACGGCACCACGTGCCATATCCAGTCTTTTATTGAACACGTCCGGGGATGGTGACTCCACCACCTCCCCAGGCAGGCCATTCCAATATTGTATCACTCTTTCTGTGAAAAACTTCTTCCTAATATCCAACCAATATTTCCCCTGTAGCAGCTTGAGACTGTGTCCTCTCGTTCTGACGTTTGTTGCCTGGAGAAAGAGACCGACCCCCACCTGACTACAACCACCTTTCAGGAAGTTGTAGAGAGCGATAAGGTCACCTCTGAGTCTTCTTTTCTCCCGGCTAAACAACCCCAGGTCCCTCATTTGTTCTTCATAGGACTTGTGTTCCAAGCGCCTCACCAGCCTTGTGTGTCTTCTCTGGACGCGCTCAAGCGTCTCAACGTCCTTCCTAAACTGAGGGGCCCAGAACTGGACACAGTATTCAAGGTGCGGCCTCACCAGTGCCGAGTACAGGGGAAGAATGACCTCCCTGCTCCTGCTGGCCGCACTGTTCCCGATACAGGCCAGGATGCCGTTGGCCTTCTTGGCCACCAGGGCACACTGCTGACTCATGTTCAGTCTGTTGTCGACCAGTACCCCCAGGTCCTTTTCCGCCTGGGCACTGTCCAGCCACACCGTCCCCAGCCTGTAACGTTGCAAGGGGTTATTGTGGCCAAAATGCTGGACTCGGTGCTTGGACTTATTAAACTCCATCCCATTGGACTCTGCCCATCCATCCAACCGTTCTAGGTCTCTACGCAGAGCTCTTCTCCCTTCCAACAGATCAACACGTGCCCCCAACTTGGTGCTGTCTGCAGACTTACTAATGAAGGTTTCAATACCCTCATCCATGTCATCAATGAAGATATTGAACAAAACAGGTCCCAGCACAGACCCCTGAGGGACACCACTGGTAACCGGTCGCCAGCTGGCTGCAGCTCAGTTCACCACCACTCTCTGGGCCCGGCCATCCAGCCAGTTCCCAACCCAGCAAAGAGTGCTCCTGTCCAGGCCGTGGGCTGTCGACTTTTCCAGGAGTATGCTGTGGGAGACAGCATCAAAGGCCATGCTGAAGTCCAAATAGACAACATCCACAGCCTTTCCTGCATCCACCAGGCGGGTCACTTGGTCCTAAAAGGAGACCCGGTTGGTCAAACACAACCTACCCCTCCTAAACCCTTGCTGGCTGGGTCTAATACCCTGGCCATCCTGTAAGTGCTGCGCGATGGCACTTAATATAAGTTGCTCCATTATCTTACCTGGTGCTGAGGTCAGGCTGACCGGTCTATAATTACTAGGATCCTCCTTTCTACCCTTTTTGTGAATGGGTGTCACATTGGCCAGCTTCCAGTCATCTGGAACCTCATAAGTGAGCCAGGACCGTTGGTAAAAGATGGAGAGCGGCTTCGCAAGCTCATCTTAGAGTCAAGACAGAGGCTTCTAGGGGATTTTTTTGTATGGAGACCTGCCCTGGGAGCAGATCATCCTGAGTGGCACGGGATGTTGAAGGAGATGGCCCAGTGTTTGGAAGACTTCTCTCTTCCAATGATCTGGAAGTTCACTTCTGACCAACTGCAAGGGCCCTGTTAAAAGAATAAGTTATGTGAAGGGAAAAGGCTCTGCCAGCTCCAGAGATGGACAACTCACAGCAACATGCTGGGCCCTGGCCATTGCTTACCATACACTGCTTGGTATGGTACAACACTTTCAGGAGGAGGAGAAAAGAAACAAATCAACAGGAACCATGTCCGCACAAACCACGTCTGAGCCAGAGGGAAAAGGAAACAAATCAACAGGCACCGTATGCATGCCAAGCCATTGCTGGACCAGAAGGACAGCCTAAGATGGTAGCAGTCGCCCTTGTTCAGAAAAGAAAATCCGCATAGTGGATGACGAGGCAGAGGCAGGACCTTCACATCCAGCAGAAGAGACAGAGCCAGAAAACATCACTCGATCCCTATCCCCAGGCAAGCTGCGTGAGGTGCATAGAGAGTTCACACGCGAGGCAAACGGGTCCATATTGACCTTTCTGCTCTGAATCGGGGATGCCATGGTTAATGATACAATTCCAGATGGAAACGAAGCCAGGCAACTGGGATCCCTGTCCCGGGGTGTGGCCATTGACCAGGGGATCGGGAAAAGAGTGGAAACTCTGAGCCTCTGGCGATGACTGCTGTCAAGTGTGAGGGAAAGACAGCTTTGTAAGGAGGACCTCCATGTGCTGCAAGGACAGTGGAACGTGATGGAGCAAGGTGTCCGATGCCTGAGAGAATTAGCTGTGCTGGAGATCGTTTCTTCAGAGGACAAGGGATTCCCGAAAAGTCCAGGCGGTGTCCAATACGCATTGCAAATGTGTCTGAAATTTGCTCAGCTCGGGTCAGAAGTATATTCCTGTTACTTAGCGACGCTGCAATGGAGGGAGGGAGAAGATGAGGTGGGTGCATTGGTTAGTAAACTCAGCATTTACGAAGACACTGTCGCCGCCCCGTTACGGGCCCACGTCTCGCCCGTGGAAACGAAACTGGCTGGGCATGTCTGGAGCCTGGAACTGACGAGGGCTACCAGAAACCAAGAGAGGAGCTTAAGGAGGGAATCTTCTGCATCTCGCCAGGACAGACGAGAGTCTCTGCTATTAGGAGCAGGCGTCCCCCAGCTAAGGAGAGGGTGTACACTCCACGAGGGTATACTCCCGGCAGCATAGGAGTGATGATGTCATGTCCAGTCCTCTTGAAGGGACCTCCAGGTCGTATTTACAGGAAGGGAACAATGAGTACCATGACCAGAACTAGAGGGGCCCTGCCTCTAGCCAGGTAGAGGAGAGGGTCTATTGGACTGTGTTGATCCGATGGCCTGGCGCATCAGACCCAAAAAAGTGTAAGGCTTTAGTTGACACTGGCACACAGTGTACTTTGATGCCATTGAGAAATGTGGGGGCAGAATCCATCTCTATTTCTGGGGTGACAGGGGGATCCCAACAGCTGACTGGACTGGAAGCTGAAGTGAGCTTGACCAGGAAGGAATGGCACAAACACCCCATCGTGACTGGTCCAGAGGCCCTGTGTATCCTCGGCATAGATTACCTCAGGAGTGGGTATTTCAAAGACCCAAAAACACATCGCAAGGAGAGGCAAGGTAAAAAGTGCAGTAGCTGATTTGCAGCTGGCAGATGCCGCTCCGATGGGAGTTCGGAACCTCGCCAGGTGGCCTGGGCTGGCACCGAGAGGAGAGAGGCAAAGGGGGTGCTTCCCCTTTCAAAAAGATTCCTGCAAACTCACGGGGGTGGCAGCTGGTCTCAGTGCTAGTAGTGGTTGAGGTGCAGGCGGCGGACGGCTAGAATCTTCTCATCAGCAGTGGACACAGGTGGAGAAGGTAGCCAGAACTCAGTCACAGTGCTGAGTTGCAGCGCAGCAAAGTCCCGGGTCAGAGCGCACAACCTCCCACGGCACCATGCCGCAGACGGTTCGCAGATCCCCTGAGTGGAAGGGCCCACCCCCCCCAGCTAAAACTCCTCAACCAACCCCCACTGGAGAATTGTAGTATCCTAGACCAGCCCAGGTGTGAAGGGACCTTGAAAGATCATCTGGTGCAGGCTCTTGTGGGAAAGGGAGCCTAGATGAGATTATTTAGCACCCTGTCCAATCGCATCTGGAAAACGTCCAGCAATGGGGACTGATGCAACTTGTGCCCGTTGTCCCTTGTCTTCTCCATGTGGCTCCCTTGAAGTACTGGAATACTGTGTGGAGGTTCCCCCTGAGCCCAGGCAGGTGCCTAACATTTTGCAACTAATTCCTTTGTCGTTGCTAGCCTTCACGCAGCCGCTAGCTGCTTTTAGATGTTCCTCCACAGCTTTTGGATCATGCTGAGCCCATGTGTCTGAGTATTTAGGACTTAGGCTTATTCCCTGCTTCTGAAAGTATTCAGTGATATCTCTTGCCATCCCTCCGACTACGCCAATTGGTGCAAATGGGAGTTTTAGGTTGCCTTAAGAATCGCCAGAAAAGGTATCAGCAAAAGCAGGTTCTCCAGCCCTTTGAGCATCTTCATGGCCCTCCTTGGGACGCTCTCCTGTCTGTCCGCCTCTTTTAATAGAATTCTGGGGACCAGAACTGCACACAGAGTGTGGCCTGCAGGCATGGCCTCTGTGAGAAGAGGCCAAGGTCTGCTCTGTGCTAGACACAGCTAGTTTTCACCAGCTAGGCAGCAGCCTTCCCTGAGAGCCAAAGCTGAGCAACTCAGCAACGCTGGTGGCACCTTTGTGTAAGCATATTTAGGAAAGGGTAAAGCGCTGTCTGGGGCAGGTATTTCCCTGCTGCCCTTAGATCTGGCAGGTGGCTATGTCCTGCAGGAATTTTTCGTCTTATTTTCTCCTCCTGTACTACTGAGAAGGGGTGGTGAGAGAACAGGTGTTTGAGCCCCTAGCAGCCAGCCAAGGTCTGACCTCATAAAGCCTACAAGGCATATTCTTCCTTGTAGAAGGGGATTGGTGGCTTAGAGATTTTAGGAACAGGAAAATTAATTAGGCACTGAATGTTGGTTTGGGTGAAGGGCAGGTACCAATCCGTCTTCTATAACTGCAATTTCAGCAGCAAAGGACAGCTTGAGAATCAGGCCCCAATGATGCTGGTTTGGGTGTTGCTAAGATGGAGTTCATTTCCCCATAGCAGCTCTCACAGTGCCGTGTGTCACGTGAAAAAGGGAGGAGGCTTCCTTGACCCTTGGTGTGGGGAGATTTACTCAGTCTTTAGTGGTTAATTTGTCTGTGTTTCAGGAAAGTTGAGACCGTTGTGCCCGACCAGTCTGTCAGCATCCCATTGGGGGGCTCCTTCACTGAGCAGTCCTACTGGATCAGAGGGTGGTTCAAGTGACTTAGGGAAACACACCAACAGCGTAAGGGAGACCCCTCAGCAGGTCTTCCCCTTTACCCATTGTGTTACCTGCTGCTGCTGCCGACTGGTAGCGTTCGCCAAGGGTTCACGCTAACAGTTTATGGAATAACGCTCTTTATTAATATAAATTGTGACAGGTTAAGGTTCGAAGATTGTTGGTGATAGTGTCTGACTGCAAAAATATATTTGAAGGAATATACAGACAAGCTCTAATCCCCGATAAAATGTTCAGCATGCATAGAGTATGATTCCTATCCAATAGGCATCTCTATGGGGGAGAAGACAGGTTTAGCCCATCAACTGATCCCAGTGGCTACGATGGCGCCTTCCCTAATTTTCCCCATTCTCGACTTATTTTTATACCATTTCTGTGTGTTTAGGTGGAGCTTGAGTGACTCTAGTCATGCATACCTTTGTTACTGATTAATGTAAAATTCTCTTGCTTTGCTTTTAAAGATACAGTCAAGAAGAATATAGAGCACACGCCCAGTGAGGGATGGTTGCACTTTGGAGGTGGGTAACTTTGGGATGGAGGTGTGCGTTAATATTATTATTAGGCTTTAATGAAGCAAGTTCATCTAAGGAGAGTGATTTCACCACAGTTGCTGGCTCAGCAGTAAGACATCTTCCCCTATCTCCCTTGGTTGACAGGTGGTATGCTGTTTATCAGCTGCAAAGTACCATCGAGTTCCCTTCCCTGCAAGGATTTCTGCAGAGCCTGGCCTTCGCTCCGCTCCACCCTCCGTTCCATCCCTCTTAGCAGGTGTTTGTGTGGAGGGGGGGGGTATCATCACGGAATAGGTTCCAAGTCATGCCAACTGCATTCCACCCAGGGAGCAGCAACTGTGATTTACCCTGTAATTCCCGTACTGTTCTAACTCCTGTGAGGATGCTAATATAACTCCTAAGTTTCCTCTAATTGAATCCCCAGTTACCGGTCCGCAGGGTAACCGGTCATTTTCCCACACCGTGCTTTGCACCGGTAGCTCGAAAGGTGTTGATAGCACACCAGTGTTTTGGCTACTGCTGCGCAATATTGGCACAGCATCAGTGCTGTCTCTCCAACATTCTGCCCCAGCATCAGTAGGCTGGGGGTGGGCAAGATCCTGGGAGGAGACACAACTAGGTCAGCTGACCCAAACTGGCCAGAGGGATATTCCATACCGTATGACATCAGCCCAGCAATAAAAGCTGGGTAAAGGAGGAGGAAAGGGGGGCATTTCTTATTTACAGTGTTTACCTTCCAGAGAAACTGCTACGTGTGCGGAAGCCCTGCTTCCCGGGAAGTGGCTAGGCGGTGCTTGCTGATCAAAACTAGGCAATAAGGTGTTTTTTTTTTTCCCCTCTCCTTGCTCATGCTCATACTTTTAGTTTTGCTTGAGTAAACTGCCTTATCTCAATCTGCAAGTGGTATTTCATCTCTCCTGTCCAGCTGGGAAGGGGAAGCGACAGGGTTGTTTGCTGAACACCTGGCGTCTTTCCCAGATAAACCCACATCAGTCCTTTTGGGTTCCTAACGTGAGCTGAGACAATGGCAGTTATATATCTTGCATGGCATAGTAATAGCAGTTACTGAGTAGCAAGCTCCTGTGTGGGACATGGAGTTTGTGAGGTATGCTGCTTATCTCTTTGTTTTGTTCAGTTTGGGAAGATGTTAATACAAACAGTGTCTCTGTGCTTTGCTGTGACATTGATGGCTTTGTTGTGCTGGGGGAGCTATTTTCTGGGGACAATGAGGGAATCCCTCTCCCTATCGGGGATTGATGTGTATTGTTTTAGAATGCAGGCTCCCGTGTTCCTTGTTCTCCCTCATGTAAGCTGTTGAATGCTATTAATACTATTAACTGCTACTGTTGGCATACTATGGGGTTTATGGAATCTGGTGTCATCCTGCTGTAAGACAAAACAAACTGTAGGTGAGGAGATATTGAAATGTGCCCTGAAGCGACTGGTCCCTGGATGGCAGTGTGTGTGGTAGGATTTGGGCAGGCTCCTAGAGTGGTTATCACCTCCCCTTGCCTGGGACTTTTCACCTAAACAGACAGTAAGCCCTGGCGAACTGACGCGTCACCTGATAGAAGGGTGCCTTACCTACCCTGATGAAACCCAGAAGCTTCTCGCCCTGTACGGGGGCCTGGCCTATGCCTGTTGAGCCACAGTTCAGTGCTGTCAGAGGAGTGTGGCTGAGGCAGGGACCCGACATGCTTTGGAGGACGCTATGGCTGAGATAGGGACCCAAACAACAACGACTACGTTAATTGCCCCCCAGAAGTGTCAAAGAAAAAGGGAATAAGGAGAGTCAAGGAGCGATCAGCAAGGCTCACTCACCTTTTAGTAGTCCCATGTGGCCAGTGCAAAAGTCTGATGGAGGGTGGAGGTTAACAGTAGACCATCGTGGCCTGAATGAAGTAACGCCCCCACTGAGTGCTCCTGTACCGCACATGTTAGAGCTCTAGTGTGAGCTGGAGTCAAAAGCAGCCAGGTGTTGTGCTGCACTTGGCATTGTCAATGCATTTTTCTCAATTCCTTTGGCAGCAGAGTGCAGACCACAGTTTGCTTTCATGTGGTGGGGTGTCCAATACACCAGGAATCGACTGCCCCGGGGGTGGAAACACAGCCCTACCATCTCTCATGGACTGATCCAAAGCGTACTGGAAATGGGCGATGCCCCCGAACGTCTGCAATGCGTTCACGACATCTTTGTGTGGGGCAATGAGGCTGAAGAAGTGTTTGAGAAGGGAAAAAGAATAGTTCAGAAAGTTCTGAAAGCTGGATTTGCCATAAAGAAAAGCAAGGTCAAGGGACCTGCACAGGGCATCCAGTTCTTGGGCGTCAAATGGCAGGATGGCCGCTGTCATGTGCCTATGGATGGGGTTAAGAAGATAGCAACTATGTCTTCACCAGCTAAGAAGATGGAAACACTGGCTTTCGTAGGTCGCCCGGGGGTTTGGAGAATGCCTATTCCAGGTTATAGTCAGCTTGTGAGGCCCCTCTGTCGAGTGACCCGGAAGAAGAACCATTCTGAATGGGGCCTTGAGCAACAACAGGCCTTTGGGCAGATCAAAGAGGAAATAGCTTGGGCGGTAGCTCTTGATCCAGTTCAGATTGGACCAACCCTGCAAAATATACTCTACACTGCAGCTGAGTAGCATGGTCTCACTTGGAGCCTGTGGCAAAGAACATCAAGAGAAACCCGAGGTCAACCATTAGGGTTTTGGAGCTGGGGTTATTGAGGATCAGAAGGCCCACTACACTCCAGCTGAAAAAGAAATATTAGCAGCGTATGAGAGGGTTTGAGCATCCTCAAATGTTTTTGGGAAGGAAGCCCATCTCTTCTTGGCCCTGCAATTTCCTGTGCTACACTAGATGTTCAAAGGAAGCATCCCTTTGACACATTGTGCAAACAGTGCTACTTGGAGTAAGTGGGTGGGTAGCACTGATCACACAACGAGCTCGACTGGGGAAACCCAATAGCCCGAGAATCCATGAAGAAAGGCAGAGATTTTGGAGAATTTCTTTGAAAAGTCACTCGCGCTCAAGAAGCACCACCATATAATGAGTTATCAGAAGATGAAAGAGGCCATGCTCTCTTTACTGATGGATCCTGCCTTGTGGTAGAAACCATCAGAGGTGGAAAGCTGCTGTGTGGAGTCCCACACTACGGGTCGTTGAGGTTGCTGAAGGAGAAGAGAAGTGGCCTGTACTGTGTCTCTATAGTGACTCCTGGATGGTGGCTAATGCCCCATGAAGGTGGCTACAGCAATGGAAGAAGACCAATTGGCAATGCAAGGGTAAACCCATTTGGGCTGCTGCGTTGTGGCAGGACATGACTGCACGGATAGAAAACATGTCTCTGAAGGAATGTCACCTAGATGTTTACGCGCCCAAATGCCATGCCACTGAGGAACGTCACAACGATGAACAGCTAGATAAGGCTGCCAAAATGGAAATAGCTCAGGTAGACTTAGACTGGGAGCAGAAGTGTGAACTATTTACAGCCCGATGGGCCCACGAAACATCAGGACATCTAGGAAATGATGCAACCTACAGATGAGCTTGCGATCGAGGGGTGGATCTGGTCACAGAGGCTATCACACAGGTCACCCATGAATGTGAAACATGTGCTGCAATCAAGTGAGCCACACGAGTACAATGTCCTTGGAATAGATGGCCAAGCTGGATTTTACAGATGGTGAGGCCTGGCAAATTGACCATACTGGACCACTGCTATGGACACACCAAGGCAAGAGCTTACATACTCATCATGGTAGAGGCAACTACTAGTTGGCTGGAAAAATACCCTCCAAGCCATGCTATTGCTTGAAACACCATCTTGGGCCGTGAGGGACACATTTTGTGGTGTCGTGGTATCCCAGAAAGAATGGAATCAATGAGGCTTGTTTTTGAAATAACCTCCTAAACTCTTGGGCAAAGAAACATGTGGATATATCGCACCCCTTATCACCCACAAGCCTCTGGAAAGATTGAGAGGTATGATGGACTGTCAAGAGGGTTAGGCAATCAGGCATGGAAGCCTTGGGAGGCAAATGTAGCAGAAGCCACTTGGCTGGTTAACACCAGAAGATCTGCTAACCGCGCTGGTCCTGCCCAAACAAAACCACTACATACTGTGGGAGGAGATAAGGTCCCCATACTACACACAGGGAAGTGGTGACTGGGGAAGCTGGTACGGAATGCTCCTCCCATGGGAAAAGGCAAACCTATTAATGGGATTGCTTTTGCCCGAAGACCAGGGTATACTTGGTGGGTAATGCAGAAGGATGGGGAGACCTGGTGTGTGCCTCAAGGAGATTTAACCTTGGGGAAAAATAATGAGTGTAAATTGTGTGTTGCACGGAGTAAAGTAGCAGGAGTGACGTGAACCGACAATGAGTGAATTTTACGAGGAGCGAGGAGAGTGCGACGATAGCCCAAGCAGGGCCGGTGTCGGTGCCGAACAATCGCGTGTGTCGCTTCTGTCCCGAGCACCCATCTTGATGAAATGGAGCCCAAGCCACAGCCTGTTTATAAACATCCGGAGGGGTGGAGGAAACCCATGGAATGGGAAAATAATATCTGTCTTTGAGAGGAAGGGGGACGGTAGTTAATGAAAATGTACACGTGTGTTGGGCATAAAGATAGTTTAAGCATGAAGTTTAAGTTGTAAGCGATGGTAAGAAGGGATTTCAGTCATGACAAATAAATACGACGGAATAATTAGAAGACAGATATTTATTTATTTATTTATTTATTTATATTTCTGTGGCATCTGAGTACGATGCAAATGGTGTGAAGTTAGAGGTGGAGATTGTCCTGGGTGTGGCTGAGATGGAGTTAGTTTTCCGCATTGCGGCCATCAGTGCCATGCTTTGCATTGGTCACTAGAAAGGTGTTGATAACACCGCAGTGTTTTGGCTACTGCTGGGCAGTGTTGGCACAGCATCAGTGCTGTCTCTCCAACATTCTGTCCCTCATCAGTAGGCTGGGGGTGAGCAAGATCCTGGGAGGAGACACCACTAGACCAGGTGACCCAAACTGGCCAGAGGGCTATTCTGTACCATATGATTTCAGCTCGGAAATAAAAGCTAAGTTAAGGAGGGGGAAGGGGGCACATTCGTTATTTACAACGTTTGCCTTTCAGAGCAACCCTTAGGCATTCTGAAGCCCTACCTCTTGGAAAGTGGTCGGAGAATGCTTGCTGATGGGAACTAGAGGATATAATTATTTGGTTTTCCTGTTTGCTTTTTCGTGCGAAAACTTTCTCTTTTCCTTTAGTAAACTGCCTTATCTCACCCTGTGAGTTGTTTTCCATCTTATTTTCTCTCTGTGTCAAGCTGAGAAGGGGGAGTGATAGAGTGGCTCTGTGGGCACCTGGCATCCAGCCAAGGTCAACCCACCAGCGATGCTTTTGATGCCGTCCAGGTGTTGTAGGATAAGGGCACTGAATTGGCTGTGGAGCTGGTGCTTGCAGCAGTGTTCTGGGTTCTATGAGCATGGAACCCTGTTTTTGGATCAGCATCTGCTTGGGAAAGCGGAGCTCCACCTCACTAAGCGGAGTAACAGCATTTTTGCCAGTAGGAGAGCTGACCTCATTAGGAGGGCTTTAAACTGAAAGCGAGGTGTCGTGGCAGGGCGTCCCCGAACTGGTAATAATTAGCATTGACTCCATGATTCACAGAAGGCTTATCAATCTCTTTATTTTGTGTATATATATATATATATATATATATATTTAATTATTAGGAAACCCATTGCTTTTATAGACAGTTACGATACACCTGGACCTAATTGGTCCTCCAATCCAAACACCATCACCATTGGCTAGTTAAGAAACCACCCCTTGGCAAGCAAATCTCCACAACACATTCCACATGTTCACAATAACAGGTGCAGCAAGTGAAGATAAGAATTGTTCCTCATTCTTTTCTCTGATCTTCTCACAGCCTTCCTCAGAAAGGCCTGGGAAAGTTTTGTGTTGCTCTCTGTGGCCAGAGAGCTGCTGCCACAGTGAGGGTGCGAGGAGGGAGAGGCAGAGAATAATCAGCAGCCCTGTGCGGGAGTGATGGACAGGGTCAATGAACAAAGGGCAGGGCGAGAGGTCCAGTACCTGGAAGTCCCCCTTAGAACCCGAAGGCAGCGGTGGATGTCATAGCTGCAAGTGTGCCCAGCAGAAAGATCTCATTGGACGAGTAAGTTTTAAAAGAGGAGATTGACAGGAAGCGGGGAATCCAGGTACACGGACGGGAGTTCGATGCCAGGTATTGTACGCTGTCCCAGGCTGAGCGACGGCCTGCCTTCAGCGTGCACAAAAGGAAGGTAAGCCAGAGTGTAACCTCAGGGTGACTGACACAAGTGACTCCTGAGATGAAGGAGACCAGATGCATTTCTGTGCTCAGGGTAGAAGGAAGAACCCTCCCCCATCTCCTGAAGTGCCCCTACATAACAGACAGGATGCTCCTGGTTTGGAGACTGAAGAGCACATGAGTAATGGACAGGAGCCAGGACAAAGGCAACCATGCAAAGCTGACCTAACCACCTGCCCACGTTAGAACCAGTGCAACCAGAGAAGCACATAAAGGTATTAGTAATTGGAGACTTCCTCCCGAGAAACACAGAGACACCCATTTCCCACCCAGACGATTTCTCTAGAGAGCTCTGCTGCCAGGAGCTCGCATTCATGGTGTCACTGAGAGGCTGCCTAGGCTGGTGAACCTTACAGATTATCACCTGCTCCTACTCTTCTCTGTAGCGTCAGATAAGGCAATTTAGAACCCCCCCAGGAGTCTATTATGTCTGTAGGAGCGATGCTAAAAGGATGGGGAGCACAGGTGATGGTCGCCTCTATTGGTGTCCGGTCTGAGGAAGGGGTCCAGGAAGGAGGAGACGGACTGAACAGCTGAATGCCAGGCTACGTAGCTGGTGCCATACTCAAGGTTTTGGCTTCTATGATCATGGATCTACCTTTAAGAAGCCAGGTCTGTTGGGAGCTGATGGGATTCACGCGACCAAGCGGGGCAAGATCGTCTTCGCCAGGAAGCCGGTTAGACTTACAAGGAGGGCTTTAAACATGACTCAGCGGGGAAAGACGATGGAGTTTTGAGCAACAGAGAGGAGCCAGGGGCTGGTGATGTGTTGTGAAACAAGAGGGGAATACCTGAGGAATGCTGCAATGGAATTGGGGCTTGATCCTTGTCCAAAAAAGTGGTGCAGTCAACAGCCCAACGGAAGTGCCTCTGTACCAATGCATGCAGTATGCATAAGAAAGAGGAGCTGGAAACCACTGTGCAGCCGGAAAGCTAACAATGTAATCACCATAGTAGAAATGTGCTGGGACAACTCAAATGACTGGAGCTCTGCAATCAATGGCTATAAACTGGTCAGAAGGAAAGAGGGGCGGAGGTGGCCCTCTATGTCAACCAAAACTAAGAGGGATTTCCTGTACAGAGCTGTCTTTGAAAGACAGCGATGAACAGGTTGAGAGCTTATGGGTGAAAATTAGAGGCCAAATTGTTGCATTAAGAGTAAGAAATTTGGCAGAAAATATAGCCCCTTGCGTTCCAGCTGGTCCTGAGAGATCAGAGGGACTGGGTGAGGTTAGGCTTAATTTCCGATTACAACCAATTCAGCACTGTAAGTCTGGTTGCGTTCTCTAAGAACCTTTGCGAGCACAGATTCAGGAACAGAGTGGTTTTCTGAAGTTACAGAAATGGAGATTTGGAACTGCCGTTGAGAAATGCACTAGCTGTGATAGACCTCTAATAGCATTGTGCTAACCCATGCAATACTAATAACAGCAATGGCATGCAGAAGCTTCCCAAGAGGGCGGCCCCACTTGGGAGGAGGAGAAGAGAAGAGAACAGACTGGCAACTGTCCCCAACATCTTTTGGGAATTCCTGCTACCTAGCTGAAATTTCTACCCTCCTTATATACAGCCCAATCATCTCCTCCTTACGTATAGCGTGATCTAAGCCGAGAGCTGAGTGATATATCATCTATGTGGTCGCATGTACTTCAGTAAGCTTATTAGCATATGCATGAGTGTGCGTTTTAATACTTAAATGACCCTTAATCAGGCAAAGGTTACATTTTTGGCCTTGGTGTCCTTCAAAGTTCCGCTCTTAAGACTTCTTTCCATTTCATGCCGTTCATCAGAGCCAAAAGAGGGCTATCCTAGCTGCCCATGAACTCTTCCTTCGGCCATATTGTCCTTTCTTGACCTCAGCTATGTGGATCTCCATCAGTAAAGATAACGTGGAGGGTACACAGTTTAGGCCTTAACGCTTTCCTGGCCCATGGTCAGCATCCCACACAAGCTAACAAAGGAAACCTTGTGGTTGGTATCTACTATAGGCCACCTGATTAAGAGGATGAGGTCGACGTAAGAAATCAGGCAAGTTAGGCAAGAGATGAGCGTGGCTAACGGCCTTCTCTTCTGGTCGAGCTGAAGCACAAAGTGGAAGTGCATAGGTAGTGGAAGCAGGGACACGTATTCTGGGAAGAATCTAAAGACGCCGCCCAGGTCTGTAGGGATGGGATCAGAAAAACTAAGGCAAAGCTGCAGCTGAATTTGGCGGGGGATGTAAAGAATCATACGATGGGCTTCCATGGGTGCGTTGGTCAGAAAATAAGACTAAAGAAAGCGTACGCAACCCACGTGCCCGCCCCCCCCGCTGATAAAAAAGCCAGGAGGTCTAGTGGCCAGCAACATGGAGAAGGCTGTGGTACTCGGCGATTCATTTTCCTCTGTTTTCACTGGCACGGTTACCAGACCTCTTGAGACCCTGAACCTCAAGGCAGGGACTTGGGGAACAAAGTCCCTTCCATCATAGGAAACAATCTCTTTTGAGACCACCCAAGGAACCTGTGGATACACAAGTCCTGCACCAGGGGAGGCGGCACAACCCCATGCACCAGTACATGCTGGAGGCTGATCGGCCGGAAAGCAGCTTTGCAAAATAGGACAATGTGCTCTTGCCTCAAAGGCGGCCAAGGATATCCTTAGCCCGACATAGAGGAAAGCAGGGTTCATATATGTTACAAGACAGTTGTGTGGACCATTCAAGGTGCTCACTGTCCCCGGGGCTGCAGGGCACCACAGACCACCCTTGGGCAGCTTTGAGGGCACTGCCTACTTTTCTAAAAGCCTCCTATCCAGCTTAACGCAAATCCTACTCTCCTGAGCCCTCAAGCCAGCAGTGCCAAACGCACGCTTTGCATTTTATTTGCTTCCAGGAGACGTGCAGCCCAGAAATGTGTGCAAGGGAAGTGGGGCTTTCAGCAAACAATGTAGAGCAACTTCTGTTGTTTTTTCAAAATGTCCTGAGAAGTTAAAGGCAGGCCTGCCCTGGCCAAAGCAGTCATTTGACTGGAGGGAGCAGCAGCCAAAAGGCACGGGCACCTTTGGGGTGGGCTCGTTGCGGTAACAAAAACCAAGAAACAGTACTTGTAGCTACTACAGCCTCTTCTGCGACCTCGTAGTCCGCCCTCAGGGTCGCAGCACTACACGGGGCAGATCCCTCCGCGCCCCGCGGGCACCAGGTCGATGAGGGCGGACCCGCCAAGGGGGCGGGGAAAAGCGAAAACGACAGGCGAGACAGCAAATCGAGACGCGGGCCACGATCCGTCGGCCCAATGGGCGCCGCGGAGGGCCCGGCTTAGTGGAGGAAGTGGTCGGGGCGGACACGGGCGTTGTCCTTGGCTGGCGAGAGAGTGGGGGCGCTGGCCTCTGGCCCTTGGTGGCGCCGCTACTGTCTTCGGAAAGATTATCGGCAAGGCGTTTCTCGGGTATCGTCAGCGACGAGGACGAGGAGGTAGCCGCACCCTTGCTCTGTGCGCGGTTCCTCTTCCCTTCTCCCCTCTCCCCCTCCACCCGCGCTTGCGGGCATCTGAGCCGAGGACCCGGCGCGCGGTGCCCGGGCGCGCGGCCGGGTGCTGCTGCGGCTGGGTGCAGGGACGGGGGACGGACGGGGCCTCTCTGGGTTGTGGCGCTCTCTACTGCACCATCCCCTAAGCTTGTTCTGAGCCGCACCCCCACCCCTCCGGCTGCCGCGGGCGTACTGGGTTGCTGGTGTTGTCCGGACTCGCCTCGCATTCCACCCCCACCGTGTCGTGTGCGCGCGTAGAGAAGGACCTCTGACGGTAACTTGGCCTCAATGTGTCTCCTAACAGCATCGAAGAGGTTTCGCAGCTTCGCTGTGCTAGGCTTTGGTTCTGAACCCGCAAACTGGATTATTAGGGCAAGGAATTACGGCTTTCTCTAGTTAAAAACAAAACAAAACCACAAAGTGGTCATCCTGCAGGCTGCAACGGCTTTCCAGAACTTGTTTCTGTGGGGAAGTAAGACCGTGATAACAGCCGGCTTGCAAGGGTCACGAATGTTGGTGCTGGAAACTAGAGTGAGCTGCTGCTTAGCCCGGGGGGAAACCAATACAGCCGTTGCCTATGCGATGTTAACTTTAAGGTAATATCCCCTATGACTTAGTTATTAAGATGCTGAAAGTTAACAGTTAGGGATGCCTTCTGCTTTTAAAGGCAGAGCTTGCACGCAGTAATAGAAGACAGACTCGTCCTATGCACTTGCAGGCTTCCTGTCATAATGCGTGTGTTCGATACTTGAGCTCCCTGTCCTGTGGGAAACGAATGGGCGCTGCTCTTCCACTTCACTAAACTCTGATGATTCAGTTAAGCCATTTGTCTCCAGTCTCTGCATGGACCACATCCGATAGAAAAACTGCTTAGGAAACAATCAGCCCGAACTAAAACATACTGGAGGTTGTTAATTGCAAGTGGTGGCCTGGCTCCTTGCCCCATTGTCTTGCATGACGAATCCCACTTCTGGAGGGGGCTCTGTAAAGATGTCGTGTTTTGGGTATAGAAAGCATTATAATCATGCAAGAAAAATCAATGTTCTGGCTTGTGTTTGGGGTAATCTGGTAATCTGCTTCTGTAGGAGTTCAGCGGGGCAGATGGGTTTGCATAAGCTCTTACCTTTCTCTAAAGCTGGTTATGTTTTAACTGTTTAATCTTCCTCCAGTGCCGTACGTTCCGTGATCTTTTGCCCCTAGACGGGACGTTTTTCCTAGTCATGCCTAAGGAGCCAATTATCGAGTTGTCTGAAGCAGGAGATTCTGGTGAATCTGTAAGTACCGTGTGAGCTTTCTGTATGCTAAACTGTACCTGTAGATAGTTCTTCATTTACTAGACCCTTTGCCATTCCCCCCTTTCCCCCTTGATAGGGCACAGTAGGCTACTTTGGGTTTTCTGGCGCTCTCATCTTTTTGCCTCTAGCTTGTAATGGAGTTGAGCTTTTTGACTAAAAGCAGTGCTATCAAGCAGTGCTGGTCCCTGGGTATGTAGTTCTGGTGCAAAATGCAGTGTTGTTTTGGAGCGCAGTCTGGTGCCTATTGTCGTGGTTTAGAGTAAGAGTAGTAGAACTTCTAACATGCAGAAGAGCACCTGGGGTTTTGGCAGGCATGGGGCAAGGAAGGACAAAGCTGGTTGAGCGGTGCTGGACGTTTGGCTTTTAGCTATGAAAGCCATGTTGAAAGACTTTGTAAACCCACGCAAAAGGCAGCCTAAAGTTTATTTTCCACCAGGATTGGTTATGTTGCCTGAAGAGACAACGGGGGCTTTAACCCGGAGACAAAGTCAGCTTGTGTGGCTGTTTTGTAGTCCTTTGCTGTTTAGCTTGAGAAAAATTGCCTAGTTGTCTTTTGCCCCTATGGCGTGCATAATTGATCTTGGTAACTTTGCTTGGAACGCTTCAGTTGCCGATGGTCGGAATGCCATTAATTTGACATGCAATGGTTGAATTGCTAGGAATTGGCTAGCTGCTTTCTCTGGGTGGTTCTCTGCTCTCGTTCCTTCCCTTCCTGCCCTCTGCCCTCTTTATGTGTTCCTTTTTCTTTTTATTTTACTTATTTATGGGTTTCTACTTCCTTCTCCAGCTTCTTGAGCATGTAATGATTGTTGGCGAGATGTGTGTTGCTCACCTGGGCCTGACCAATGGATTCCGGATGGTTGTGGATGAAGGGCCCGAGGGTGGGCAGTCTGTCTATCGCATACATCTACCTGTTCTGGGTGGCCGTCAGTTGGGCTGGCCTCCTGGCTAAGATTTTGGCACCGCAGGAGTTGCTGCACGTGTACAAATCGCCACTGAATGGATTTCATCTCTTGCCCATCGATCTAGCAGCTTTTGATGTGTAATTTTTTTTTTTTTTGTTGCCGTGTGTCTGTGGAAGGTAATAAAAGCTTTGAGCAGCAGTTGCACAATAAAGATTTGTCATGGGGATATCACCTCGGTCTTGCGCGTCTTACTGAGGGGAAGTAGTTCTGCAAGTTCAGACGGTGTCTCCCTGGAATGCAAGTATGTGGAATGTTTGAGCCAGATAACAGCATTTCAGAGATAGATAGCCATTGGCCTGTTTGTGTGAAGCTGGAAGCGCTTAGCAGTCTCTCTGGGTCTTGTAGGAAGCTAAGTCTTAGCTCTTTGGCAGTGGTACACCAACGTACAGAAAGGCCGTGTAGGCTGCTGCTAAAACTGTAGAAGATACTGGGTGTGAGGCTACATGCATGCTTTCCAAGGGTGGTTTCACCATGGTGCACTGTGTTGGAAGCATCCACCTCCTGTTGGACCTGGGTGTCCTGGTAACAGGAGTAGGGTGCCAGTTTAGCACTATGTGCATGTAAGCAAACTGTATTGTACCACCCTCTGTGTCATTCCTGATGAACTGCTGAGGATGGATCACTTGCAGTAGCTGCCTCCTGTACACCCAACACCTCAGGCTACAAGATGGGTGTTAAATGAGATAAGGGAGAAGAGGCAAACCTTCAAAGGCAGGGTGGTGTTTTTTTTCTTCTTCACACAAATGACTCAGTCCTGATAACTCTCCTCTGGGGAAGCACCAGCACTTTCCCACCCACCCCGTGGAGGGGGTGTCATCTTTGCTAATGGGCCATAATGGAGTCCATGGCACTAGGATAATAGGCAGCTGCAAGGACTTAGACCATCAAAGACTCCCAGAATATCCCATGACTCACAGTATGACATTCCTCCACTGTGAAACTCCCTGTCCTGGTGGAGGTACTGAGCATTCTCACCTGAACCGGAGCATATATATAATCTTTGGGTTTGGGGACTTGGGGCACCACCATTTGATGGATCCGGAGGAAGACCAGACTTTCAACAGTACTGTGCCCCTCACCTTACAAACAGTGTGCCAATTTATACTCCGACTTTGTGGGTTAAAACCGGTTTTCTCTGTATCATTGTATTTTTTGTAATCTCTAGTGAATTGTAACTCTGACCTGTAATCTCTCTTGAGGCAGTTGAATGGGATTCATTTCTCCTGCCGGTTTACTTTTAAACCAGCACATCTTTTGGCGCCCAATGTGAGGCTCGAGAGAAGTCGGAATTGCAGTTTTGTTCTAAAGCATTTGTGTATTGGGGTATAGCAACTTTCCTGATCATCATGTTTCTCGGTGTATTCACGTGCATGTTGTGCCCTGTTCGTATTTCTGCAGAGGAGGAAGTATTTGCCCATCATGATGCTCTCTTTACGATCAGGAGAGGAATCAAAACAGCTTTGCTGATTTACTGCGTTTATGGCATGATAACAGCAGAGGCAACGAGTTTCATTTGGAATGTGTATTCAGTCTTGTTTGCCTGTCCTAGTCTGGGCTGCTACCTCTGGGGCCTCATTAATAATGGCACCCAGCCTGATGCCTTAGAGTGGCTACCTGGAACAGAGGCTAGACAAGGTTAAGAGAATAAAAGTAGGTATTTATTAAAGGCCTTCAAAAGGTACACCTTGGGCAGTCAGAAGCCTCAGAGGCTACACCCAAGATGGACGATGGTCTTGCGTTTTTCAGACAGATATAAGTTTGGTCCATTTACGTATCAGGGGTTATTCCTCCAATTACAGCTTCAGGCAGTGAAGTCATATGCCCCCAGTTTGCTCCCCTGCCCCAATTCACTTTTGTTTATACTTTCCGGGGCCTGAGGCAGTAGGGTGTCCTTGGATCTCAGGCCTAGAGGGATTGTTTTGTCTGACTAAAATGTGGAGACAGTTAGCTAACACTTTATATGGAGTTCAGAGTTATGCACTAATGCAGTACAGGATTTGAAAACTATGAGGCATCAAGCCTGTGGGGTGAGGAGGAGAGAATGCTTTTTTCCAGCCCTTCAGGCCTGCTGTCACAGTTTTGGAGAACGTTGAGTTCCCTCTAGATGTTAAGGACAGCATGATCTTCTTGTTAGTTCTGCTAAGTTTTCTCTATTCGGCTTGCACTGTCTACACCATGCTTACAGAATCCCAGAATCACTAGGTTGGAAGAGACCTTCAAGATCAAGTCCAACCCATGCCCCAAATGCCTTAACTAAACCACGGCACCACGTGCCATATCCAGTCTTTTATTGAACACGTCCGGGGATGGTGACTCCACCACCTCCCCAGGCAGGCCATTCCAATATTGTATCACTCTTTCTGTGAAAAACTTCTTCCTAATATCCAACCAATATTTCCCCTGTAGCAGCTTGAGACTGTGTCCTCTCGTTCTGACGTTTGTTGCCTGGAGAAAGAGACCGACCCCCACCTGACTACAACCACCTTTCAGGAAGTTGTAGAGAGCGATAAGGTCACCTCTGAGTCTTCTTTTCTCCCGGCTAAACAACCCCAGGTCCCTCATTTGTTCTTCATAGGACTTGTGTTCCAAGCGCCTCACCAGCCTTGTGTGTCTTCTCTGGACGCGCTCAAGCGTCTCAACGTCCTTCCTAAACTGAGGGGCCCAGAACTGGACACAGTATTCAAGGTGCGGCCTCACCAGTGCCGAGTACAGGGGAAGAATGACCTCCCTGCTCCTGCTGGCCGCACTGTTCCCGATACAGGCCAGGATGCCGTTGGCCTTCTTGGCCACCAGGGCACACTGCTGACTCATGTTCAGTCTGTTGTCGACCAGTACCCCCAGGTCCTTTTCCGCCTGGGCACTGTCCAGCCACACCGTCCCCAGCCTGTAACGTTGCAAGGGGTTATTGTGGCCAAAATGCTGGACTCGGTGCTTGGACTTATTAAACTCCATCCCATTGGACTCTGCCCATCCATCCAACCGTTCTAGGTCTCTACGCAGAGCTCTTCTCCCTTCCAACAGATCAACACGTGCCCCCAACTTGGTGCCGTCTGCAGACTTACTAATGAAGGTTTCAATACCCTCATCCATGTCATCAATGAAGATATTGAACAAAACAGGTCCCAGCACAGACCCCTGAGGGACACCACTGGTAACCGGTCGCCAGCTGGCTGCAGCTCAGTTCACCACCACTCTCTGGGCCCGGCCATCCAGCCAGTTCCCAACCCAGCAAAGAGTGCTCCTGTCCAGGCCGTGGGCTGTCGACTTTTCCAGGAGTATGCTGTGGGAGACAGCATCAAAGGCCATGCTGAAGTCCAAATAGACAACATCCACAGCCTTTCCTGCATCCACCAGGCGGGTCACTTGGTCCTAAAAGGAGACCCGGTTGGTCAAACACAACCTACCCCTCCTAAACCCTTGCTGGCTGGGTCTAATACCCTGGCCATCCTGTAAGTGCTGCGCGATGGCACTTAATATAAGTTGCTCCATTATCTTACCTGGTGCTGAGGTCAGGCTGACCGGTCTATAATTACTAGGATCCTCCTTTCTACCCTTTTTGTGAATGGGTGTCACATTGGCCAGCTTCCAGTCATCTGGAACCTCATAAGTGAGCCAGGACCGTTGGTAAAAGATGGAGAGCGGCTTCGCAAGCTCATCTTAGAGTCAAGACAGAGGCTTCTAGGGGATTTTTTTGTATGGAGACCTGCCCTGGGAGCAGATCATCCTGAGTGGCACGGGATGTTGAAGGAGATGGCCCAGTGTTTGGAAGACTTCTCTCTTCCAATGATCTGGAAGTTCACTTCTGACCAACTGCAAGGGCCCTGTTAAAAGAATAAGTTATGTGAAGGGAAAAGGCTCTGCCAGCTCCAGAGATGGACAACTCACAGCAACATGCTGGGCCCTGGCCATTGCTTACCATACACTGCTTGGTATGGTACAACACTTTCAGGAGGAGGAGAAAAGAAACAAATCAACAGGAACCATGTCCGCACAAACCACGTCTGAGCCAGAGGGAAAAGGAAACAAATCAACAGGCACCGTATGCATGCCAAGCCATTGCTGGACCAGAAGGACAGCCTAAGATGGTAGCAGTCGCCCTTGTTCAGAAAAGAAAATCCGCATAGTGGATGACGAGGCAGAGGCAGGACCTTCACATCCAGCAGAAGAGACAGAGCCAGAAAACATCACTCGATCCCTATCCCCAGGCAAGCTGCGTGAGGTGCATAGAGAGTTCACACGCGAGGCAAACGGGTCCATATTGACCTTTCTGCTCTGAATCGGGGATGCCATGGTTAATGATACAATTCCAGATGGAAACGAAGCCAGGCAACTGGGATCCCTGTCCCGGGGTGTGGCCATTGACCAGGGGATCGGGAAAAGAGTGGAAACTCTGAGCCTCTGGCGATGACTGCTGTCAAGTGTGAGGGAAAGACAGCTTTGTAAGGAGGACCTCCATGTGCTGCGAGGACAGTGGAACGTGATGGAGCAAGGTGTCCGATGCCTGAGAGAATTAGCTGTGCTGGAGATCGTTTCTTCAGAGGACAAGGGATTCCCGAAAAGTCCAGGCGGTGTCCAATACGCATTGCAAATGTGTCTGAAATTTGCTCAGCTCGGGTCAGAAGTATATTCCTGTTACTTAGCGACGCTGCAATGGAGGGAGGGAGAAGATGAGGTGGGTGCATTGGTTAGTAAACTCAGCATTTACGAAGACACTGTCGCCGCCCCGTTACGGGCCCACGTCTCGCCCGTGGAAACGAAACTGGCTGGGCATGTCTGGAGCCTGGAACTGACGAGGGCTACCAGAAACCAAGAGAGGAGCTTAAGGAGGGAATCTTCTGCATCTCGCCAGGACAGACGAGAGTCTCTGCTATTAGGAGCAGGCGTCCCCCAGCTAAGGAGAGGGTGTACACTCCACGAGGGTATACTCCCGGCAGCATAGGAGTGATGATGTCATGTCCAGTCCTCTTGAAGGGACCTCCAGGTCGTATTTACAGGAAGGGAACAATGAGTACCATGACCAGAACTAGAGGGGCCCTGCCTCTAGCCAGGTAGAGGAGAGGGTCTATTGGACTGTGTTGATCCGATGGCCTGGCGCATCAGACCCAAAAAAGTGTAAGGCTTTAGTTGACACTGGCACACAGTGTACTTTGATGCCATTGAGAAATGTGGGGGCAGAATCCATCTCTATTTCTGGGGTGACAGGGGGATCCCAACAGCTGACTGGACTGGAAGCTGAAGTGAGCTTGACCAGGAAGGAATGGCACAAACACCCCATCGTGACTGGTCCAGAGGCCCTGTGTATCCTCGGCATAGATTACCTCAGGAGTGGGTATTTCAAAGACCCAAAAACACATCGCAAGGAGAGGCAAGGTAAAAAGTGCAGTAGCTGATTTGCAGCTGGCAGATGCCGCTCCGATGGGAGTTCGGAACCTCGCCAGGTGGCCTGGGCTGGCACCGAGAGGAGAGAGGCAAAGGGGGTGCTTCCCCTTTCAAAAAGATTCCTGCAAACTCACGGGGGTGGCAGCTGGTCTCAGTGCTAGTAGTGGTTGAGGTGCAGGCGGCGGACGGCTAGAATCTTCTCATCAGCAGTGGACACAGGTGGAGAAGGTAGCCAGAACTCAGTCACAGTGCTGAGTTGCAGCGCAGCAAAGTCCCGGGTCAGAGCGCACAACCTCCCACGGCACCATGCCGCAGATGGTTCGCAGATCCCCTGAGTGGAAGGGCCCACCCCCCCCAGCTAAAACTCCTCAACCAACCCCCACTGGAGAATTGTAGTATCCTAGACCAGCCCAGGTGTGAAGGGACCTTGAAAGATCATCTGGTGCAGGCTCTTGTGGGAAAGGGAGCCTAGATGAGATTATTTAGCACCCTGTCCAATCGCATCTGGAAAACGTCCAGCAATGGGGACTGATGCAACTTGTGCCCGTTGTCCCTTGTCTTCTCCATGTGGCTCCCTTGAAGTACTGGAATACTGTGTGGAGGTTCCCCCTGAGCCCAGGCAGGTGCCTAACATTTTGCAACTAATTCCTTTGTCGTTGCTAGCCTTCACGCAGCCGCTAGCTGCTTTTAGATGTTCCTCCACAGCTTTTGGATCATGCTGAGCCCATGTGTCCGAGTATTTAGGACTTAGGCTTATTCCCTGCTTCTGAAAGTATTCAGTGATATCTCTTGCCATCCCTCCGACTACGCCAATTGGTGCAAATGGGAGTTTTAGGTTGCCTTAAGAATCGCCAGAAAAGGTATCAGCAAAAGCAGGTTCTCCAGCCCTTTGAGCATCTTCATGGCCCTCCTTGGGACGCTCTCCTGTCTGTCCGCCTCTTTTAATAGAATTCTGGGGACCAGAACTGCACACAGAGTGTGGCCTGCAGGCATGGCCTCTGTGAGAAGAGGCCAAGGTCTGCTCTGTGCTAGACACAGCTAGTTTTCACCAGCTAGGCAGCAGCCTTCCCTGAGAGCCAAAGCTGAGCAACTCAGCAACGCTGGTGGCACCTTTGTGTAAGCATATTTAGGAAAGGGTAAAGCGCTGTCTGGGGCAGGTATTTCCCTGCTGCCCTTAGATCTGGCAGGTGGCTATGTCCTGCAGGAATTTTTCGTCTTATTTTCTCCTCCTGTCCTACTGAGGAGGGGTGGTGAGAGAACAGGTGTTTGAGCCCCTAGCAGCCAGCCAAGGTCTGACCTCATAAAGCCTACAAGGCATATTCTTCCTTGTAGAAGGGGATTGGTGGCTTAGAGATTTTAGGAACAGGAAAATTAATTAGGCACTGAATGTTGGTTTGGGTGAAGGGCAGGTACCAATCCGTCTTCTATAACTGCAATTTCAGCAGCAAAGGACAGCTTGAGAATCAGGCCCCAATGATGCTGGTTTGGGTGTTGCTAAGATGGAGTTCATTTCCCCATAGCAGCTCTCACAGTGCCGTGTGTCACGTGAAAAAGGGAGGAGGCTTCCTTGACCCTTGGTGTGGGGAGATTTACTCAGTCTTTAGTGGTTAATTTGTCTGTGTTTCAGGAAAGTTGAGACCGTTGTGCCCGACCAGTCTGTCAGCATCCCATTGGGGGGCTCCTTCACTGAGCAGTCCTACTGGATCAGAGGGTGGTTCAAATGACTTAGGGAAACACACCAACAGCGTAAGGGAGACCCCTCAGCAGGTCTTCCCCTTTACCCATTGTGTTACCTGCTGCTGCTGCCGACTGGTAGCGTTCGCCAAGGGTTCACGCTAACAGTTTATGGAATAACGCTCTTTATTAATATAAATTGTGACAGGTTAAGGTTCGAAGATTGTTGGTGATAGTGTCTGACTGCAAAAATATATTTGAAGGAATATACAGACAAGCTCTAATCCCCGATAAAATGTTCAGCATGCATAGAGTATGATTCCTATCCAATAGGCATCTCTATGGGGGAGAAGACAGGTTTAGCCCATCAACTGATCCCAGTGGCTACGATGGCGCCTTCCCTAATTTTCCCCATTCTCGACTTATTTTTATACCATTTCTGTGTGTTTAGGTGGAGCTTGAGTGACTCTAGTCATGCATACCTTTGTTACTGATTAATGTAAAATTCTCTTGCTTTGCTTTTAAAGATACAGTCAAGAAGAATATAGAGCACACGCCCAGTGAGGGATGGTTGCACTTTGGAGGTGGGTAACTTTGGGATGGAGGTGTGCGTTAATATTATTATTAGGCTTTAATGAAGCAAGTTCATCTAAGGAGAGTGATTTCACCACAGTTGCTGGCTCAGCAGTAAGACATCTTCCCCTATCTCCCTTGGTTGACAGGTGGTATGCTGTTTATCAGCTGCAAAGTACCATCGAGTTCCCTTCCCTGCAAGGATTTCTGCAGAGCCTGGCCTTCGCTCCGCTCCACCCTCCGTTCCATCCCTCTTAGCAGGTGTTTGTGTGGGGGGGGGGGGGTATCATCACGGAATAGGTTCCAAGTCATGCCAACTGCATTCCACCCAGGGAGCAGCAACTGTGATTTACCCTGTAATTCCCATACTGTTCTAACTCCTGTGAGGATGCTAATATAACTCCTAAGTTTCCTCTAATTGAATCCCCAGTTACCGGTCCGCAGGGTAACCGGTCATTTTCCCACACCGTGCTTTGCACCGGTAGCTCGAAAGGTGTTGATAGCACACCAGTGTTTTGGCTACTGCTGCGCAATATTGGCACAGCATCAGTGCTGTCTCTCCAACATTCTGCCCCAGCATCAGTAGGCTGGGGGTGGGCAAGATCCTGGGAGGAGACACAACCAGGTCAGCTGACCCAAACTGGCCAGAGGGATATTCCATACCGTATGACATCAGCTCAGCAATAAAAGCTGGGTAAAGGAGGAGGAAAGGGGGGCATTTCTTATTTACAGTGTTTACCTTCCAGAGAAACTGCTACGTGTGCGGAAGCCCTGCTTCCCGGGAAGTGGCTAGGCGGTGCTTGCTGATCAAAACTAGGCAATAAGGTGTTTTTTTTTTTCCCCTCTCCTTGCTCATGCTCATACTTTTAGTTTTGCTTGAGTAAACTGCCTTATCTCAATCTGCAAGTGGTATTTCATCTCTCCTGTCCAGCTGGGAAGGGGAAGCGACAGGGTTGTTTGCTGAACACCTGGCGTCTTTCCCAGATAAACCCACATCAGTCCTTTTGGGTTCCTAACGTGAGCTGAGACAATGGCAGTTATATATCTTGCATGGCATAGTAATAGCAGTTACTGAGTAGCAAGCTCCTGTGTGGGACATGGAGTTTGTGAGGTATGCTGCTTATCTCTTTGTTTTGTTCAGTTTGGGAAGATGTTAATACAAACAGTGTCTCTGTGCTTTGCTGTGACATTGATGGCTTTGTTGTGCTGGGGGAGCTATTTTCTGGGGACAATGAGGGAATCCCTCTCCCTATCGGGGATTGATGTGTATTGTTTTAGAATGCAGGCTCCCGTGTTCCTTGTTCTCCCTCATGTAAGCTGTTGAATGCTATTAATACTATTAACTGCTACTGTTGGCATACTATGGGGTTTATGGAATCTGGTGTCATCCTGCTGTAAGACAAAACAAACTGTAGGTGAGGAGATATTGAAATGTGCCCTGAAGCGACTGGTCCCTGGATGGCAGTGTGTGTGGTAGGATTTGGGCAGGCTCCTAGAGTGGTTATCACCTCCCCTTGCCTGGGACTTTTCACCTAAACAGACAGTAAGCCCTGGCGAACTGACGCGTCACCTGATAGAAGGGTGCCTTACCTACCCTGATGAAACCCAGAAGCTTCTCGCCCTGTACGGGGGCCTGGCCTATGCCTGTTGAGCCACAGTTCAGTGCTGTCAGAGGAGTGTGGCTGAGGCAGGGACCCGACATGCTTTGGAGGACGCTATGGCTGAGATAGGGACCCAAACAACAACGACTACGTTAATTGCCCCCCAGAAGTGTCAAAGAAAAAGGGAATAAGGAGAGTCAAGGAGCGATCAGCAAGGCTCACTCACCTTTTAGTAGTCCCATGTGGCCAGTGCAAAAGTCTGATGGAGGGTGGAGGTTAACAGTAGACCATCGTGGCCTGAATGAAGTAACGCCCCCACTGAGTGCTCCTGTACCGCACATGTTAGAGCTCTAGTGTGAGCTGGAGTCAAAAGCAGCCAGGTGTTGTGCTGCACTTGGCATTGTCAATGCATTTTTCTCAATTCCTTTGGCAGCAGAGTGCAGACCACAGTTTGCTTTCATGTGGTGGGGTGTCCAATACACCAGGAATCGACTGCCCCGGGGGTGGAAACACAGCCCTACCATCTCTCATGGACTGATCCAAAGCGTACTGGAAATGGGCGATGCCCCCGAACGTCTGCAATGCGTTCACGACATCTTTGTGTGGGGCAATGAGGCTGAAGAAGTGTTTGAGAAGGGAAAAAGAATAGTTCAGAAAGTTCTGAAAGCTGGGTTTGCCATAAAGAAAAGCAAGGTCAAGGGACCTGCACAGGGCATCCAGTTCTTGGGCGTCAAATGGCAGGATGGCCGCTGTCATGTGCCTATGGATGGGGTTAAGAAGATAGCAACTATGTCTTCACCAGCTAAGAAGATGGAAACACTGGCTTTCGTAGGTCGCCCGGGGGTTTGGAGAATGCCTATTCCAGGTTATAGTCAGCTTGTGAGGCCCCTCTGTCGAGTGACCCGGAAGAAGAACCATTCTGAATGGGGCCTTGAGCAACAACAGGCCTTTGGGCAGATCAAAGAGGAAATAGCTTGGGCGGTAGCTCTTGATCCAGTTCAGATTGGACCAACCCTGCAAAATATACTCTACACTGCAGCTGGGTAGCATGGTCTCACTTGGAGCCTGTGGCAAAGAACATCAAGAGAAACCCGAGGTCAACCATTAGGGTTTTGGAGCTGGGGTTATTGAGGATCAGAAGGCCCACTACACTCCAGCTGAAAAAGAAATATTAGCAGCGTATGAGAGGGTTTGAGCATCCTCAAATGTTTTTGGGAAGGAAGCCCATCTCTTCTTGGCCCTGCAATTTCCTGTGCTACACTAGATGTTCAAAGGAAGCATCCCTTTGACACATTGTGCAAACAGTGCTACTTGGAGTAAGTGGGTGGGTAGCACTGATCACACAATGAGCTCGACTGGGGAAACCCAATAGCCCGAGAATCCATGAAGAAAGGCAGAGATTTTGGAGAATTTCTTTGAAAAGTCACTCGCGCTCAAGAAGCACCACCATATAATGAGTTATCAGAAGATGAAAGAGGCCATGCTCTCTTTACTGATGGATCCTGCCTTGTGGTAGAAACCATCAGAGGTGGAAAGCTGCTGTGTGGAGTCCCACACTACGGGTCGTTGAGGTTGCTGAAGGAGAAGAGAAGTGGCCTGTACTGTGTCTCTATAGTGACTCCTGGATGGTGGCTAATGCCCCATGAAGGTGGCTACAGCAATGGAAGAAGACCAATTGGCAATGCAAGGGTAAACCCATTTGGGCTGCTGCGTTGTGGCAGGACATGACTGCACGGATAGAAAACATGTCTCTGAAGGAATGTCACCTAGATGTTTACGCGCCCAAATGCCATGCCACTGAGGAACATCACAACGATGAACAGCTAGATAAGGCTGCCAAAATGGAAATAGCTCAGGTAGACTTAGACTGGGAGCAGAAGTGTGAACTATTTACAGCCCGATGGGCCCACGAAACATCAGGACATCTAGGAAATGATGCAACCTACAGATGAGCTTGCGATCGAGGGGTGGATCTGGTCACAGAGGCTATCACACAGGTCACCCATGAATGTGAAACATGTGCTGCAATCAAGTGAGCCACACGAGTACAATGTCCTTGGAATAGATGGCCAAGCTGGATTTTACAGATGGTGAGGCCTGGCAAATTGACCATACTGGACCACTGCTATGGACACACCAAGGCAAGAGCTTACATACTCATCATGGTAGAGGCAACTACTAGTTGGCTGGAAAAATACCCTCCAAGCCATGCTATTGCTTGAAACACCATCTTGGGCCGTGAGGGACACATTTTGTGGTGTCGTGGTATCCCAGAAAGAATGGAATCAATGAGGCTTGTTTTTGAAATAACCTCCTAAACTCTTGGGCAAAGAAACATGTGGATATATCGCACCCCTTATCACCCACAAGCCTCTGGAAAGATTGAGAGGTATGATGGACTGTCAAGAGGGTTAGGCAATCAGGCATGGAAGCCTTGGGAGGCAAATGTAGCAGAAGCCACTTGGCTGGTTAACACCAGAAGATCTGCTAACCGCGCTGGTCCTGCCCAAACAAAACCACTACATACTGTGGGAGGAGATAAGGTCCCCATACTACACACAGGGAAGTGGTGACTGGGGAAGCTGGTACGGAATGCTCCTCCCATGGGAAAAGGCAAACCTATTAATGGGATTGCTTTTGCCCGAAGACCAGGGTATACTTGGTGGGTAATGCAGAAGGATGGGGAGACCTGGTGTGTGCCTCAAGGAGATTTAACCTTGGGGAAAAATAATGAGTGTAAATTGTGTGTTGCACGGAGTAAAGTAGCAGGAGTGACGTGAACCGACAATGAGTGAATTTTACGAGGAGCGAGGAGAGTGCGACGATAGCCCAAGCAGGGCCGGTGTCGGTGCCGAACAATCGCGTGTGTCGCTTCTGTCCCGAGCACCCATCTTGATGAAATGGAGCCCAAGCCACAGCCTGTTTATAAACGTCCGGAGGGGTGGAGGAAACCCATGGAATGGGAAAATAATATCTGTCTTTGAGAGGAAGGGGGACGGTAGTTAATGAAAATGTACACGTGTGTTGGGCATAAAGATAGTTTAAGCATGAAGTTTAAGTTGTAAGCGATGGTAAGAAGGGATTTCAGTCATGACAAATAAATACGACGGAATAATTAGAAGACAGATATTTATTTATTTATTTATTTATTTATATTTCTGTGGCATCTGAGTACGATGCAAATGGTGTGAAGTTAGAGGTGGAGATTGTCCTGGGTGTGGCTGAGATGGAGTTAGTTTTCCGCATTGCGGCCATCAGTGCCATGCTTTGCATTGGTCACTAGAAAGGTGTTGATAACACCGCAGTGTTTTGGCTACTGCTGGGCAGTGTTGGCACAGCATCAGTGCTGTCTCTCCAACATTCTGTCCCTCATCAGTAGGCTGGGGGTGAGCAAGATCCTGGGAGGAGACACCACTAGACCAGGTGACCCAAACTGGCCAGAGGGCTATTCTGTACCATATGATTTCAGCTCGGAAATAAAAGCTAAGTTAAGGAGGGGGAAGGGGGCACATTCGTTATTTACAACGTTTGCCTTTCAGAGCAACCCTTAGGCATTCTGAAGCCCTACCTCTTGGAAAGTGGTCGGAGAATGCTTGCTGATGGGAACTAGAGGATATAATTATTTGGTTTTCCTGTTTGCTTTTTCGTGCGAAAACTTTCTCTTTTCCTTTAGTAAACTGCCTTATCTCACCCTGTGAGTTGTTTTCCATCTTATTTTCTCTCTGTGTCAAGCTGAGAAGGGGGAGTGATAGAGTGGCTCTGTGGGCACCTGGCATCCAGCCAAGGTCAACCCACCAGCGATGCTTTTGATGCCGTCCAGGTGTTGTAGGATAAGGGCACTGAATTGGCTGTGGAGCTGGTGCTTGCAGCAGTGTTCTGGGTTCTATGAGCATGGAACCCTGTTTTTGGATCAGCATCTGCTTGGGAAAGCGGAGCTCCACCTCACTAAGCGGAGTAACAGCATTTTTGCCAGTAGGAGAGCTGACCTCATTAGGAGGGCTTTAAACTGAAAGCGAGGTGTCGTGGCAGGGCGTCCCCGAACTGGTAATAATTAGCATTGACTCCATGATTCACAGAAGGCTTATCAATCTCTTTATTTTGTGTATATATATATATATATATATATATATTTAATTATTAGGAAACCCATTGCTTTTATAGACAGTTACGATACACCTGGACCTAATTGGTCCTCCAATCCAAACACCATCACCATTGGCTAGTTAAGAAACCACCCCTTGGCAAGCAAATCTCCACAACACATTCCACATGTTCACAATAACAGGTGCAGCAAGTGAAGATAAGAATTGTTCCTCATTCTTTTCTCTGATCTTCTCACAGCCTTCCTCAGAAAGGCCTGGGAAAGTTTTGTGTTGCTCTCTGTGGCCAGAGAGCTGCTGCCACAGTGAGGGTGCGAGGAGGGAGAGGCAGAGAATAATCAGCAGCCCTGTGCGGGAGTGATGGACAGGGTCAATGAACAAAGGGCAGGGCGAGAGGTCCAGTACCTGGAAGTCCCCCTTAGAACCCGAAGGCAGCGGTGGATGTCATAGCTGCAAGTGTGCCCAGCAGAAAGATCTCATTGGACGAGTAAGTTTTAAAAGAGGAGATTGACAGGAAGCGGGGAATCCAGGTACACGGACGGGAGTTCGATGCCAGGTATTGTACGCTGTCCCAGGCTGAGCGACGGCCTGCCTTCAGCGTGCACAAAAGGAAGGTAAGCCAGAGTGTAACCTCAGGGTGACTGACACAAGTGACTCCTGAGATGAAGGAGACCGGATGCATTTCTGTGCTCAGGGTAGAAGGAAGAACCCTCCCCCATCTCCTGAAGTGCCCCTACATAACAGACAGGATGCTCCTGGTTTGGAGACTGAAGAGCACATGAGTAATGGACAGGAGCCAGGACAAAGGCAACCATGCAAAGCTGACCTAACCACCTGCCCACGTTAGAACCAGTGCAACCAGAGAAGCACATAAAGGTATTAGTAATTGGAGACTTCCTCCCGAGAAACACAGAGACACCCATTTCCCACCCAGACGATTTCTCTAGAGAGCTCTGCTGCCAGGAGCTCGCATTCATGGTGTCACTGAGAGGCTGCCTAGGCTGGTGAACCTTACAGATTATCACCTGCTCCTACTCTTCTCTGTAGCGTCAGATAAGGCAATTTAGAACCCCCCCAGGAGTCTATTATGTCTGTAGGAGCGATGCTAAAAGGATGGGGAGCACAGGTGATGGTCGCCTCTATTGGTGTCCGGTCTGAGGAAGGGGTCCAGGAAGGAGGAGACGGACTGAACAGCTGAATGCCAGGCTACGTAGCTGGTGCCATACTCAAGGTTTTGGCTTCTATGATCATGGATCTACCTTTAAGAAGCCAGGTCTGTTGGGAGCTGATGGGATTCACGCGACCAAGCGGGGCAAGATCGTCTTCGCCAGGAAGCCGGTTAGACTTACAAGGAGGGCTTTAAACATGACTCAGCGGGGAAAGACGATGGAGTTTTGAGCAACAGAGAGGAGCCAGGGGCTGGTGATGTGTTGTGAAACAAGAGGGGAATACCTGAGGAATGCTGCAATGGAATTGGGGCTTGATCCTTGTCCAAAAAAGTGGTGCAGTCAACAGCCCAACGGAAGTGCCTCTGTACCAATGCATGCAGTATGCATAAGAAAGAGGAGCTGGAAACCACTGTGCAGCCGGAAAGCTAACAATGTAATCACCATAGTAGAAATGTGCTGGGACAACTCAAATGACTGGAGCTCTGCAATCAATGGCTATAAACTGGTCAGAAGGAAAGAGGGGCGGAGGTGGCCCTCTATGTCAACCAAAACTAAGAGGGATTTCCTGTACAGAGCTGTCTTTGAAAGACAGCGATGAACAGGTTGAGAGCTTATGGGTGAAAATTAGAGGCCAAATTGTTGCATTAAGAGTAAGAAATTTGGCAGAAAATATAGCCCCTTGCGTTCCAGCTGGTCCTGAGAGATCAGAGGGACTGGGTGAGGTTAGGCTTAATTTCCGATTACAACCAATTCAGCACTGTAAGTCTGGTTGCGTTCTCTAAGAACCTTTGCGAGCACAGATTCAGGAACAGAGTGGTTTTCTGAAGTTACAGAAATGGAGATTTGGAACTGCCGTTGAGAAATGCACTAGCTGTGATAGACCTCTAATAGCATTGTGCTAACCCATGCAATACTAATAACAGCAATGGCATGCAGAAGCTTCCCAAGAGGGCGGCCCCACTTGGGAGGAGGAGAAGAGAAGAGAACAGACTGGCAACTGTCCCCAACATCTTTTGGGAATTCCTGCTACCTAGCTGAAATTTCTACCCTCCTTATATACAGCCCAATCATCTCCTCCTTACGTATAGCGTGATCTAAGCCGAGAGCTGAGTGATATATCATCTATGTGGTCGCATGTACTTCAGTAAGCTTATTAGCATATGCATGAGTGTGCGTTTTAATACTTAAATGACCCTTAATCAGGCAAAGGTTACATTTTTGGCCTTGGTGTCCTTCAAAGTTCCGCTCTTAAGACTTCTTTCCATTTCATGCCGTTCATCAGAGCCAAAAGAGGGCTATCCTAGCTGCCCATGAACTCTTCCTTCGGCCATATTGTCCTTTCTTGACCTCAGCTATGTGGATCTCCATCAGTAAAGATAACGTGGAGGGTACACAGTTTAGGCCTTAACGCTTTCCTGGCCCATGGTCAGCATCCCACACAAGCTAACAAAGGAAACCTTGTGGTTGGTATCTACTATAGGCCACCTGATTAAGAGGATGAGGTCGACGTAAGAAATCAGGCAAGTTAGGCAAGAGATGAGCGTGGCTAACGGCCTTCTCTTCTGGTCGAGCTGAAGCACAAAGTGGAAGTGCATAGGTAGTGGAAGCAGGGACACGTATTCTGGGAAGAATCTAAAGACGCCGCCCAGGTCTGTAGGGATGGGATCAGAAAAACTAAGGCAAAGCTGCAGCTGAATTTGGCGGGGGATGTAAAGAATCATACGATGGGCTTCCATGGGTGCGTTGGTCAGAAAATAAGACTAAAGAAAGCGTACGCAACCCACGTGCCCGCCCCCCCCGCTGATAAAAAAGCCAGGAGGTCTAGTGGCCAGCAACATGGAGAAGGCTGTGGTACTCGGCGATTCATTTTCCTCTGTTTTCACTGGCACGGTTACCAGACCTCTTGAGACCCTGAACCTCAAGGCAGGGACTTGGGGAACAAAGTCCCTTCCATCATAGGAAACAATCTCTTTTGAGACCACCCAAGGAACCTGTGGATACACAAGTCCTGCACCAGGGGAGGCGGCACAACCCCATGCACCAGTACATGCTGGAGGCTGATCGGCCGGAAAGCAGCTTTGCAAAATAGGACAATGTGCTCTTGCCTCAAAGGCGGCCAAGGATATCCTTAGCCCGACATAGAGGAAAGCAGGGTTCATATATGTTACAAGACAGTTGTGTGGACCATTCAAGGTGCTCACTGTCCCCGGGGCTGCAGGGCACCACAGACCACCCTTGGGCAGCTTTGAGGGCACTGCCTACTTTTCTAAAAGCCTCCTATCCAGCTTAACGCAAATCCTACTCTCCTGAGCCCTCAAGCCAGCAGTGCCAAACGCACGCTTTGCATTTTATTTGCTTCCAGGAGACGTGCAGCCCAGAAATGTGTGCAAGGGAAGTGGGGCTTTCAGCAAACAATGTAGAGCAACTTCTGTTGTTTTTTCAAAATGTCCTGAGAAGTTAAAGGCAGGCCTGCCCTGGCCAAAGCAGTCATTTGACTGGAGGGAGCAGCAGCCAAAAGGCACGGGCACCTTTGGGGTGGGCTCGTTGCGGTAACAAAAACCAAGAAACAGTACTTGTAGCTACTACAGCCTCTTCTGCGACCTCGTAGTCCGCCCTCAGGGTCGCAGCACTACACGGGGCAGATCCCTCCGCGCCCCGCGGGCACCAGGTCGATGAGGGCGGACCCGCCAAGGGGGCGGGGAAAAGCGAAAACGACAGGCGAGACAGCAAATCGAGACGCGGGCCACGATCCGTCGGCCCAATGGGCGCCGCGGAGGGCCCGGCTTAGTGGAGGAAGTGGTCGGGGCGGACACGGGCGTTGTCCTTGGCTGGCGAGAGAGTGGGGGCGCTGGCCTCTGGCCCTTGGTGGCGCCGCTACTGTCTTCGGAAAGATTATCGGCAAGGCGTTTCTCGGGTATCGTCAGCGACGAGGACGAGGAGGTAGCCGCACCCTTGCTCTGTGCGCGGTTCCTCTTCCCTTCTCCCCTCTCCCCCTCCACCCGCGCTTGCGGGCATCTGAGCCGAGGACCCGGCGCGCGGTGCCCGGGCGCGCGGCCGGGTGCTGCTGCGGCTGGGTGCAGGGACGGGGGACGGACGGGGCCTCTCTGGGTTGTGGCGCTCTCTACTGCACCATCCCCTAAGCTTGTTCTGAGCCGCACCCCCACCCCTCCGGCTGCCGCGGGCGTACTGGGTTGCTGGTGTTGTCCGGACTCGCCTCGCATTCCACCCCCACCGTGTCGTGTGCGCGCGTAGAGAAGGACCTCTGACGGTAACTTGGCCTCAATGTGTCTCCTAACAGCATCGAAGAGGTTTCGCAGCTTCGCTGTGCTAGGCTTTGGTTCTGAACCCGCAAACTGGATTATTAGGGCAAGGAATTACGGCTTTCTCTAGTTAAAAACAAAACAAAACCACAAAGTGGTCATCCTGCAGGCTGCAACGGCTTTCCAGAACTTGTTTCTGTGGGGAAGTAAGACCGTGATAACAGCCGGCTTGCAAGGGTCACGAATGTTGGTGCTGGAAACTAGAGTGAGCTGCTGCTTAGCCCGGGGGGAAACCAATACAGCCGTTGCCTATGCGATGTTAACTTTAAGGTAATATCCCCTATGACTTAGTTATTAAGATGCTGAAAGTTAACAGTTAGGGATGCCTTCTGCTTTTAAAGGCAGAGCTTGCACGCAGTAATAGAAGACAGACTCGTCCTATGCACTTGCAGGCTTCCTGTCATAATGCGTGTGTTCGATACTTGAGCTCCCTGTCCTGTGGGAAACGAATGGGCGCTGCTCTTCCACTTCACTAAACTCTGATGATTCAGTTAAGCCATTTGTCTCCAGTCTCTGCATGGACCACATCCGATAGAAAAACTGCTTAGGAAACAATCAGCCCGAACTAAAACATACTGGAGGTTGTTAATTGCAAGTGGTGGCCTGGCTCCTTGCCCCATTGTCTTGCATGACGAATCCCACTTCTGGAGGGGGCTCTGTAAAGATGTCGTGTTTTGGGTATAGAAAGCATTATAATCATGCAAGAAAAATCAATGTTCTGGCTTGTGTTTGGGGTAATCTGGTAATCTGCTTCTGTAGGAGTTCAGCGGGGCAGATGGGTTTGCATAAGCTCTTACCTTTCTCTAAAGCTGGTTATGTTTTAACTGTTTAATCTTCCTCCAGTGCCGTACGTTCCGTGATCTTTTGCCCCTAGACGGGACGTTTTTCCTAGTCATGCCTAAGGAGCCAATTATCGAGTTGTCTGAAGCAGGAGATTCTGGTGAATCTGTAAGTACCGTGTGAGCTTTCTGTATGCTAAACTGTACCTGTAGATAGTTCTTCATTTACTAGACCCTTTGCCATTCCCCCCTTTCCCCCTTGATAGGGCACAGTAGGCTACTTTGGGTTTTCTGGCGCTCTCATCTTTTTGCCTCTAGCTTGTAATGGAGTTGAGCTTTTTGACTAAAAGCAGTGCTATCAAGCAGTGCTGGTCCCTGGGTATGTAGTTCTGGTGCAAAATGCAGTGTTGTTTTGGAGCGCAGTCTGGTGCCTATTGTCGTGGTTTAGAGTAAGAGTAGTAGAACTTCTAACATGCAGAAGAGCACCTGGGGTTTTGGCAGGCATGGGGCAAGGAAGGACAAAGCTGGTTGAGCGGTGCTGGACGTTTGGCTTTTAGCTATGAAAGCCATGTTGAAAGACTTTGTAAACCCACGCAAAAGGCAGCCTAAAGTTTATTTTCCACCAGGATTGGTTATGTTGCCTGAAGAGACAACGGGGGCTTTAACCCGGAGACAAAGTCAGCTTGTGTGGCTGTTTTGTAGTCCTTTGCTGTTTAGCTTGAGAAAAATTGCCTAGTTGTCTTTTGCCCCTATGGCGTGCATAATTGATCTTGGTAACTTTGCTTGGAACGCTTCAGTTGCCGATGGTCGGAATGCCATTAATTTGACATGCAATGGTTGAATTGCTAGGAATTGGCTAGCTGCTTTCTCTGGGTGGTTCTCTGCTCTCGTTCCTTCCCTTCCTGCCCTCTGCCCTCTTTATGTGTTCCTTTTTCTTTTTATTTTACTTATTTATGGGTTTCTACTTCCTTCTCCAGCTTCTTGAGCATGTAATGATTGTTGGCGAGATGTGTGTTGCTCACCTGGGCCTGACCAATGGATTCCGGATGGTTGTGGATGAAGGGCCCGAGGGTGGGCAGTCTGTCTATCGCATACATCTACCTGTTCTGGGTGGCCGTCAGTTGGGCTGGCCTCCTGGCTAAGATTTTGGCACCGCAGGAGTTGCTGCACGTGTACAAATCGCCACTGAATGGATTTCATCTCTTGCCCATCGATCTAGCAGCTTTTGATGTGTAATTTTTTTTTTTTTTGTTGCCGTGTGTCTGTGGAAGGTAATAAAAGCTTTGAGCAGCAGTTGCACAATAAAGATTTGTCATGGGGATATCACCTCGGTCTTGCGCGTCTTACTGAGGGGAAGTAGTTCTGCAAGTTCAGACGGTGTCTCCCTGGAATGCAAGTATGTGGAATGTTTGAGCCAGATAACAGCATTTCAGAGATAGATAGCTATTGGCCTGTTTGTGTGAAGCTGGAAGCGCTTAGCAGTCTCTCTGGGTCTTGTAGGAAGCTAAGTCTTAGCTCTTTGGCAGTGGTACACCAACGTACAGAAAGGCCGTGTAGGCTGCTGCTAAAACTGTAGAAGATACTGGGTGTGAGGCTACATGCATGCTTTCCAAGGGTGGTTTCACCATGGTGCACTGTGTTGGAAGCATCCACCTCCTGTTGGACCTGGGTGTCCTGGTAACAGGAGTAGGGTGCCAGTTTAGCACTATGTGCATGTAAGCAAACTGTATTGTACCACCCTCTGTGTCATTCCTGATGAACTGCTGAGGATGGATCACTTGCAGTAGCTGCCTCCTGTACACCCAACACCTCAGGCTACAAGATGGGTGTTAAATGAGATAAGGGAGAAGAGGCAAACCTTCAAAGGCAGGGTGGTGTTTTTTTTCTTCTTCACACAAATGACTCAGTCCTGATAACTCTCCTCTGGGGAAGCACCAGCACTTTCCCACCCACCCCGTGGAGGGGGTGTCATCTTTGCTAATGGGCCATAATGGAGTCCATGGCACTAGGATAATAGGCAGCTGCAAGGACTTAGACCATCAAAGACTCCCAGAATATCCCATGACTCACAGTATGACATTCCTCCACTGTGAAACTCCCTGTCCTGGTGGAGGTACTGAGCATTCTCACCTGAACCGGAGCATATATATAATCTTTGGGTTTGGGGACTTGGGGCACCACCATTTGATGGATCCGGAGGAAGACCAGACTTTCAACAGTACTGTGCCCCTCACCTTACAAACAGTGTGCCAATTTATACTCCGACTTTGTGGGTTAAAACCGGTTTTCTCTGTATCATTGTATTTTTTGTAATCACTAGTGAATTGTAACTCTGACCTGTAATCTCTCTTGAGGCAGTTGAATGGGATTCATTTCTCCTGCCGGTTTACTTTTAAACCAGCACATCTTTTGGCGCCCAATGTGAGGCTCGAGAGAAGTCGGAATTGCAGTTTTGTTCTAAAGCATTTGTGTATTGGGGTATAGCAACTTTCCTGATCATCATGTTTCTCGGTGTATTCACGTGCATGTTGTGCCCTGTTCGTATTTCTGCAGAGGAGGAAGTATTTGCCCATCATGATGCTCTCTTTACGATCAGGAGAGGAATCAAAACAGCTTTGCTGATTTACTGCGTTTATGGCATGATAACAGCAGAGGCAACGAGTTTCATTTGGAATGTGTATTCAGTCTTGTTTGCCTGTCCTAGTCTGGGCTGCTACCTCTGGGGCCTCATTAATAATGGCACCCAGCCTGATGCCTTAGAGTGGCTACCTGGAACAGAGGCTAGACAAGGTTAAGAGAATAAAAGTAGGTATTTATTAAAGGCCTTCAAAAGGTACACCTTGGGCAGTCAGAAGCCTCAGAGGCTACACCCAAGATGGACGATGGTCTTGCGTTTTTCAGACAGATATAAGTTTGGTCCATTTACGTATCAGGGGTTATTCCTCCAATTACAGCTTCAGGCAGTGAAGTCATATGCCCCCAGTTTGCTCCCCTGCCCCAATTCACTTTTGTTTATACTTTCCGGGGCCTGAGGCAGTAGGGTGTCCTTGGATCTCAGGCCTAGAGGGATTGTTTTGTCTGACTAAAATGTGGAGACAGTTAGCTAACACTTTATATGGAGTTCAGAGTTATGCACTAATGCAGTACAGGATTTGAAAACTATGAGGCATCAAGCCTGTGGGGTGAGGAGGAGAGAATGCTTTTTTCCAGCCCTTCAGGCCTGCTGTCACAGTTTTGGAGAACGTTGAGTTCCCTCTAGATGTTAAGGACAGCATGATCTTCTTGTTAGTTCTGCTAAGTTTTCTCTATTCGGCTTGCACTGTCTACACCATGCTTACAGAATCCCAGAATCACTAGGTTGGAAGAGACCTTCAAGATCAAGTCCAACCCATGCCCCAAATGCCTTAACTAAACCACGGCACCACGTGCCATATCCAGTCTTTTATTGAACACGTCCGGGGATGGTGACTCCACCACCTCCCCAGGCAGGCCATTCCAATATTGTATCACTCTTTCTGTGAAAAACTTCTTCCTAATATCCAACCAATATTTCCCCTGTAGCAGCTTGAGACTGTGTCCTCTCGTTCTGACGTTTGTTGCCTGGAGAAAGAGACCGACCCCCACCTGACTACAACCACCTTTCAGGAAGTTGTAGAGAGCGATAAGGTCACCTCTGAGTCTTCTTTTCTCCCGGCTAAACAACCCCAGGTCCCTCATTTGTTCTTCATAGGACTTGTGTTCCAAGCGCCTCACCAGCCTTGTGTGTCTTCTCTGGACGCGCTCAAGCGTCTCAACGTCCTTCCTAAACTGAGGGGCCCAGAACTGGACACAGTATTCAAGGTGCGGCCTCACCAGTGCCGAGTACAGGGGAAGAATGACCTCCCTGCTCCTGCTGGCCGCACTGTTCCCGATACAGGCCAGGATGCCGTTGGCCTTCTTGGCCACCAGGGCACACTGCTGACTCATGTTCAGTCTGTTGTCGACCAGTACCCCCAGGTCCTTTTCCGCCTGGGCACTGTCCAGCCACACCGTCCCCAGCCTGTAACGTTGCAGGGGGTTATTGTGGCCAAAATGCTGGACTCGGTGCTTGGACTTATTAAACTCCATCCCATTGGACTCTGCCCATCCATCCAACCGTTCTAGGTCTCTACGCAGAGCTCTTCTCCCTTCCAACAGATCAACACGTGCCCCCAACTTGGTGCCGTCTGCAGACTTACTAATGAAGGTTTCAATACCCTCATCCATGTCATCAATGAAGATATTGAACAAAACAGGTCCCAGCACAGACCCCTGAGGGACACCACTGGTAACCGGTCGCCAGCTGGCTGCAGCTCAGTTCACCACCACTCTCTGGGCCCGGCCATCCAGCCAGTTCCCAACCCAGCAAAGAGTGCTCCTGTCCAGGCCGTGGGCTGTCGACTTTTCCAGGAGTATGCTGTGGGAGACAGCATCAAAGGCCATGCTGAAGTCCAAATAGACAACATCCACAGCCTTTCCTGCATCCACCAGGCGGGTCACTTGGTCCTAAAAGGAGACCCGGTTGGTCAAACACAACCTACCCCTCCTAAACCCTTGCTGGCTGGGTCTAATACCCTGGCCATCCTGTAAGTGCTGCGCGATGGCACTTAATATAAGTTGCTCCATTATCTTACCTGGTGCTGAGGTCAGGCTGACCGGTCTATAATTACTAGGATCCTCCTTTCTACCCTTTTTGTGAATGGGTGTCACATTGGCCAGCTTCCAGTCATCTGGAACCTCATAAGTGAGCCAGGACCGTTGGTAAAAGATGGAGAGCGGCTTCGCAAGCTCATCTTAGAGTCAAGACAGAGGCTTCTAGGGGATTTTTTTGTATGGAGACCTGCCCTGGGAGCAGATCATCCTGAGTGGCACGGGATGTTGAAGGAGATGGCCCAGTGTTTGGAAGACTTCTCTCTTCCAATGATCTGGAAGTTCACTTCTGACCAACTGCAAGGGCCCTGTTAAAAGAATAAGTTATGTGAAGGGAAAAGGCTCTGCCAGCTCCAGAGATGGACAACTCACAGCAACATGCTGGGCCCTGGCCATTGCTTACCATACACTGCTTGGTATGGTACAACACTTTCAGGAGGAGGAGAAAAGAAACAAATCAACAGGAACCATGTCCGCACAAACCACGTCTGAGCCAGAGGGAAAAGGAAACAAATCAACAGGCACCGTATGCATGCCAAGCCATTGCTGGACCAGAAGGACAGCCTAAGATGGTAGCAGTCGCCCTTGTTCAGAAAAGAAAATCCGCATAGTGGATGACGAGGCAGAGGCAGGACCTTCACATCCAGCAGAAGAGACAGAGCCAGAAAACATCACTCGATCCCTATCCCCAGGCAAGCTGCGTGAGGTGCATAGAGAGTTCACACGCGAGGCAAACGGGTCCATATTGACCTTTCTGCTCTGAATCGGGGATGCCATGGTTAATGATACAATTCCAGATGGAAACGAAGCCAGGCAACTGGGATCCCTGTCCCGGGGTGTGGCCATTGACCAGGGGATCGGGAAAAGAGTGGAAACTCTGAGCCTCTGGCGATGACTGCTGTCAAGTGTGAGGGAAAGACAGCTTTGTAAGGAGGACCTCCATGTGCTGCGAGGACAGTGGAACGTGATGGAGCAAGGTGTCCGATGCCTGAGAGAATTAGCTGTGCTGGAGATCGTTTCTTCAGAGGACAAGGGATTCCCGAAAAGTCCAGGCGGTGTCCAATACGCATTGCAAATGTGTCTGAAATTTGCTCAGCTCGGGTCAGAAGTATATTCCTGTTACTTAGCGACGCTGCAATGGAGGGAGGGAGAAGATGAGGTGGGTGCATTGGTTAGTAAACTCAGCATTTACGAAGACACTGTCGCCGCCCCGTTACGGGCCCACGTCTCGCCCGTGGAAACGAAACTGGCTGGGCATGTCTGGAGCCTGGAACTGACGAGGGCTACCAGAAACCAAGAGAGGAGCTTAAGGAGGGAATCTTCCGCATCTCGCCAGGACAGACGAGAGTCTCTGCTATTAGGAGCAGGCGTCCCCCAGCTAAGGAGAGGGTGTACACTCCACGAGGGTATACTCCCGGCAGCATAGGAGTGATGATGTCATGTCCAGTCCTCTTGAAGGGACCTCCAGGTCGTATTTACAGGAAGGGAACAATGAGTACCATGACCAGAACTAGAGGGGCTCTGCCTCTAGCCAGGTAGAGGAGAGGGTCTATTGGACTGTGTTGATCCGATGGCCTGGCGCATCAGACCCAAAAAAGTGTAAGGCTTTAGTTGACACTGGCACACAGTGTACTTTGATGCCATTGAGAAATGTGGGGGCAGAATCCATCTCTATTTCTGGGGTGACAGGGGGATCCCAACAGCTGACTGGACTGGAAGCTGAAGTGAGCTTGACCAGGAAGGAATGGCACAAACACCCCATCGTGACTGGTCCAGAGGCCCTGTGTATCCTCGGCATAGATTACCTCAGGAGTGGGTATTTCAAAGACCCAAAAACACATCGCAAGGAGAGGCAAGGTAAAAAGTGCAGTAGCTGATTTGCAGCTGGCAGATGCCGCTCCAATGGGAGTTCGGAACCTCGCCAGGTGGCCTGGGCTGGCACCGAGAGGAGAGAGGCAAAGGGGGTGCTTCCCCTTTCAAAAAGATTCCTGCAAACTCACGGGGGTGGCAGCTGGTCTCAGTGCTAGTAGTGGTTGAGGTGCAGGCGGCGGACGGCTAGAATCTTCTCATCAGCAGTGGACACAGGTGGAGAAGGTAGCCAGAACTCAGTCACAGTGCTGAGTTGCAGCGCAGCAAAGTCCCGGGTCAGAGCGCACAACCTCCCACGGCACCATGCCGCAGACGGTTCGCAGATCCCCTGAGTGGAAGGGCCCACCCCCCCCAGCTAAAACTCCTCAACCAACCCCCACTGGAGAATTGTAGTATCCTAGACCAGCCCAGGTGTGAAGGGACCTTGAAAGATCATCTGGTGCAGGCTCTTGTGGGAAAGGGAGCCTAGATGAGATTATTTAGCACCCTGTCCAATCGCATCTGGAAAACGTCCAGCAATGGGGACTGATGCAACTTGTGCCCGTTGTCCCTTGTCTTCTCCATGTGGCTCCCTTGAAGTACTGGAATACTGTGTGGAGGTTCCCCCTGAGCCCAGGCAGGTGCCTAACATTTTGCAACTAATTCCTTTGTCGTTGCTAGCCTTCACGCAGCCGCTAGCTGCTTTTAGATGTTCCTCCACAGCTTTTGGATCATGCTGAGCCCATGTGTCCGAGTATTTAGGACTTAGGCTTATTCCCTGCTTCTGAAAGTATTCAGTGATATCTCTTGCCATCCCTCCGACTACGCCAATTGGTGCAAATGGGAGTTTTAGGTTGCCTTAAGAATCGCCAGAAAAGGTATCAGCAAAAGCAGGTTCTCCAGCCCTTTGAGCATCTTCATGGCCCTCCTTGGGACGCTCTCCTGTCTGTCCGCCTCTTTTAATAGAATTCTGGGGACCAGAACTGCACACAGAGTGTGGCCTGCAGGCATGGCCTCTGTGAGAAGAGGCCAAGGTCTGCTCTGTGCTAGACACAGCTAGTTTTCACCAGCTAGGCAGCAGCCTTCCCTGAGAGCCAAAGCTGAGCAACTCAGCAACGCTGGTGGCACCTTTGTGTAAGCATATTTAGGAAAGGGTAAAGCGCTGTCTGGGGCAGGTATTTCCCTGCTGCCCTTAGATCTGGCAGGTGGCTATGTCCTGCAGGAATTTTTCGTCTTATTTTCTCCTCCTGTCCTACTGAGGAGGGGTGGTGAGAGAACAGGTGTTTGAGCCCCTGGCAGCCAGCCAAGGTCTGACCTCATAAAGCCTACAAGGCATATTCTTCCTTGTAGAAGGGGATTGGTGGCTTAGAGATTTTAGGAACAGGAAAATTAATTAGGCACTGAATGTTGGTTTGGGTGAAGGGCAGGTACCAATCCGTCTTCTATAACTGCAATTTCAGCAGCAAAGGACAGCTTGAGAATCAGGCCCCAATGATGCTGGTTTGGGTGTTGCTAAGATGGAGTTCATTTCCCCATAGCAGCTCTCACAGTGCCGTGTGTCACGTGAAAAAGGGAGGAGGCTTCCTTGACCCTTGGTGTGGGGAGATTTACTCAGTCTTTAGTGGTTAATTTGTCTGTGTTTCAGGAAAGTTGAGACCGTTGTGCCCGACCAGTCTGTCAGCATCCCATTGGGGGGCTCCTTCACTGAGCAGTCCTACTGGATCAGAGGGTGGTTCAAGTGACTTAGGGAAACACACCAACAGCGTAAGGGAGACCCCTCAGCAGGTCTTCCCCTTTACCCATTGTGTTACCTGCTGCTGCTGCCGACTGGTAGCGTTCGCCAAGGGTTCACGCTAACAGTTTATGGAATAACGCTCTTTATTAATATAAATTGTGACAGGTTAAGGTTCGAAGATTGTTGGTGATAGTGTCTGACTGCAAAAATATATTTGAAGGAATATACAGACAAGCTCTAATCCCCGATAAAATGTTCAGCATGCATAGAGTATGATTCCTATCCAATAGGCATCTCTATGGGGGAGAAGACAGGTTTAGCCCATCAACTGATCCCAGTGGCTACGATGGCGCCTTCCCTAATTTTCCCCATTCTCGACTTATTTTTATACCATTTCTGTGTGTTTAGGTGGAGCTTGAGTGACTCTAGTCATGCATACCTTTGTTACTGATTAATGTAAAATTCTCTTGCTTTGCTTTTAAAGATACAGTCAAGAAGAATATAGAGCACACGCCCAGTGAGGGATGGTTGCACTTTGGAGGTGGGTAACTTTGGGATGGAGGTGTGCGTTAATATTATTATTAGGCTTTAATGAAGCAAGTTCATCTAAGGAGAGTGATTTCACCACAGTTGCTGGCTCAGCAGTAAGACATCTTCCCCTATCTCCCTTGGTTGACAGGTGGTATGCTGTTTATCAGCTGCAAAGTACCATCGAGTTCCCTTCCCTGCAAGGATTTCTGCAGAGCCTGGCCTTCGCTCCGCTCCACCCTCCGTTCCATCCCTCTTAGCAGGTGTTTGTGTGGGGGGGGGGTCAACTGCATTCCACCCAGGGAGCAGCAACTGTGATTTACCCTGTAATTCCCGTACTGTTCTAACTCCTGTGAGGATGCTAATATAACTCCTAAGTTTCCTCTAATTGAATCCCCAGTTACCGGTCCGCAGGGTAACCGGTCATTTTCCCACACCGTGCTTTGCACCGGTAGCTCGAAAGGTGTTGATAGCACACCAGTGTTTTGGCTACTGCTGCGCAATATTGGCACAGCATCAGTGCTGTCTCTCCAACATTCTGCCCCAGCATCAGTAGGCTGGGGGTGGGCAAGATCCTGGGAGGAGACACAACCAGGTCAGCTGACCCAAACTGGCCAGAGGGATATTCCATACCGTATGACATCAGCCCAGCAATAAAAGCTGGGTAAAGGAGGAGGAAAGGGGGGCATTTCTTATTTACAGTGTTTACCTTCCAGAGAAACTGCTACGTGTGCGGAAGCCCTGCTTCCCGGGAAGTGGCTAGGCGGTGCTTGCTGATCAAAACTAGGCAATAAGGTGTTTTTTTTTTCCCCTCTCCTTGCTCATGCTCATACTTTTAGTTTTGCTTGAGTAAACTGCCTTATCTCAATCTGCAAGTGGTATTTCATCTCTCCTGTCCAGCTGGGAAGGGGAAGCGACAGGGTTGTTTGCTGAACACCTGGCGTCTTTCCCAGATAAACCCATATCAGTCCTTTTGGGTTCCTAACGTGAGCTGAGACAATGGCAGTTATATATCTTGCATGGCATAGTAATAGCAGTTACTGAGTAGCAAGCTCCTGTGTGGGACATGGAGTTTGTGAGGTACGCTGCTTATCTCTTTGTTTTGTTCAGTTTGGGAAGATGTTAATACAAACAGTGTCTCTGTGCTTTGCTGTGACATTGATGGCTTTGTTGTGCTGGGGGAGCTATTTTCTGGGGACAATGAGGGAATCCCTCTCCCTATCGGGGATTGATGTGTATTGTTTTAGAATGCAGGCTCCCGTGTTCCTTGTTCTCCCTCATGTAAGCTGTTGAATGCTATTAATACTATTAACTGCTACTGTTGGCATACTATGGGGTTTATGGAATCTGGTGTCATCCTGCTGTAAGACAAAACAAACTGTAGGTGAGGAGATATTGAAATGTGCCCTGAAGCGACTGGTCCCTGGATGGCAGTGTGTGTGGTAGGATTTGGGCAGGCTCCTAGGGTGGTTATCACCTCCCCTTGCCTGGGACTTTTCACCTAAACAGACAGTAAGCCCTGGCGAACTGACGCGTCACCTGATAGAAGGGTGCCTTACCTACCCTGATGAAACCCAGAAGCTTCTCGCCCTGTACGGGGGCCTGGCCTATGCCTGTTGAGCCACAGTTCAGTGCTGTCAGAGGAGTGTGGCTGAGGCAGGGACCCGACATGCTTTGGAGGACGCTATGGCTGAGATAGGGACCCAAACAACAACGACTACATTAATTGCCCCCCAGAAGTGTCAAAGAAAAGGGGAATAAGGAGAGCCAAGGAGCGATCAGCAAGACTCACTCACCTTTTAGTAGTCCCATGTGGCCAGTGCAAAAGTCTGATGGAGGGTGGAGGTTAACAGTAGACCATCGTGGCCTGAATGAAGTAACGCCCCCACTGAGTACTCCTGTACCGCACATGTTAGAGCTCTAGTGTGAGCTGGAGTCAAAAGCAGCCAGGTGTTGTGCTGCACTTGGCATTGTCAATGCATTTTTCTCGATTCCTTTGGCAGCAGAGTGCAGACCACAGTTTGCTTTCATGTGGTGGGGTGTCCAATACACCAGGAATCGACTGCCCTGGGGGTGGAAACACAGCCCTACCATCTCTCATGGACTGATCCAAAGCGTACTGGAAATGGGCGATGCCCCCGAACGTCTGCAATGCGTTCACGACATCTTTGTGTGGGGCAATGAGGCTGAAGAAGTGTTTGAGAAGGGAAAAAGAATAGTTCAGAAAGTTCTGAAAGCTGGGTTTGCCATAAAGAAAAGCAAGGTCAAGGGACCTGCACGGGGCATCCAGTTCTTGGGCGTCAAATGGCAGGATGGCCGCTGTCATGTGCCTATGGATGGGGTTAAGAAGATAGCAACTGTCTTCACCAGCTAAGAAGATGGAAACACTGGCTTTCGTAGGTCGCCCGGGGGTTTGGAGAATGCCTATTCCAGGTTATAGTCAGCTTGTGAGGCCCCTCTGTCGAGTGACCCGGAAGAAGAACCATTCTGAATGGGGCCTTGAGCAACAACAGGCCTTTGGGCAGATCAAAGAGGAAATAGCTTGGGCGGTAGCTCTTGATCCAGTTCAGATTGGACCAACCCTGCAAAATATACTCTACACTGCAGCTGGGTAGCATGGTCTCACTTGGAGCCTGTGGCAAAGAACATCAAGAGAAACCCGAGGTCAACCATTAGGGTTTTGGAGCTGGGGTTATTGAGGATCAGAAGGCCCACTACACTCCAGCTGAAAAAGAAATATTAGCAGCGTATGAGAGGGTTTGAGCATCCTCAAATGTTTTTGGGAAGGAAGCCCATCTCTTCTTGGCCCTGCAATTTCCTGTGCTACACTAGATGTTCAAAGGAAGCATCCCTTTGACACATTGTGCAAACAGTGCTACTTGGAGTAAGTGGGTGGGTAGCACTGATCACACAACGAGCTCGACTGGGGAAACCCAATAGCCCGAGAATCCATGAAGAAAGGCAGAGATTTTGGAGAATTTCTTTGAAAAGTCACTCGCGCTCAAGAAGCACCACCATATAATGAGTTATCAGAAGATGAAAGAGGCCATGCTCTCTTTACTGATGGATCCTGCCTTGTGGTAGAAACCATCAGAGGTGGAAAGCTGCTGTGTGGAGTCCCACACTACGGGTCGTTGAGGTTGCTGAAGGAGAAGAGAAGTGGCCTGTACTGTGTCTCTATAGTGACTCCTGGATGGTGGCTAATGCCCCATGAAGGTGGCTACAGCAATGGAAGAAGACCAATTGGCAATGCAAGGGTAAACCCATTTGGGCTGCTGCGTTGTGGCAGGACATGACTGCACGGATAGAAAACATGTCTCTGAAGGAATGTCACCTAGATGTTTACGCGCCCAAATGCCATGCCACTGAGGAACATCACAACGATGAACAGCTAGATAAGGCTGCCAAAATGGAAATAGCTCAGGTAGACTTAGACTGGGAGCAGAAGTGTGAACTATTTACAGCCCGATGGGCCCACGAAACATCAGGACATCTAGGAAATGATGCAACCTACAGATGAGCTTGCGATCGAGGGGTGGATCTGGTCACAGAGGCTATCACACAGGTCACCCATGAATGTGAAACATGTGCTGCAATCAAGTGAGCCACACGAGTACAATGTCCTTGGAATAGATGGCCAAGCTGGATTTTACAGATGGTGAGGCCTGGCAAATTGACCATACTGGACCACTGCTATGGACACACCAAGGCAAGAGCTTACATACTCATCATGGTAGAGGCAACTACTAGTTGGCTGGAAAAATACCCTCCAAGCCATGCTATTGCTTGAAACACCATCTTGGGCCGTGAGGGACACATTTTGTGGTGTCGTGGTATCCCAGAAAGAATGGAATCAATGAGGCTTGTTTTTGAAATAACCTCCTAAACTCTTGGGCAAAGAAACATGTGGATATATCGCACCCCTTATCACCCACAAGCCTCTGGAAAGATTGAGAGGTATGATGGACCATAGCATACTCCTACACAAGCTAGCTGGCCGTGGTCTGGATAGGAATACCCTTTGCTGGGTTCAGAACTGGCTGGATGGCCGGGCCCAGAGAGTGGTGGTGAATGGTGTCACATCTAGCTGGCGACCAGTCACCAGTGGTGTCCCTCAGGGGTCTGTGTTGGGACCAGCTTTGTTCAATATTTTTATTGACGATATGGATGAGGGCTTAGAGTCTTTTATTAGTTGTTTCGCTGATGATACTAAATTGGGAATGAGTGTAGATCAACTAGAGGGGTGTAGGGCTCTTCAGAGAGACTTGGAATGGCTGAACGTATGGACAGAATCAAACGGGATGAACTTCAATAAGTCCAAGTGCCGAGTATTGCACTTCGGCCATAATAATCCCCTGTACCGATACAAGCTGGGGATGGAGTGGCTGGATAGTGCCCAGGTGGAAAGGGACCTGGGGGTGCTGGTTGACAGTCGATTGAATATGAGCCAGCAGTGTGCCCAGGTAGCCAAGAGGGCCAATGCCATCCTGGACAGTATCAGAAATGGAGTGGCCAGCAGGAACAGAGAGGTCATTCTTCCCCTGTACTCCGCACTGGTGAGGCCTCACTTGGAGTATTGCATCCAGTTCTGGGCCCCTCACTTTAGGAGGGACGTCGAGTTACTTGAGCGTGTCCAGAGGAGAGCAACGAAACTAATAAGGGGCTTGGAGCACAAGCCATATGAAGAGCGACTGAGGGAGCTGGGGTTGTTCAGCCTGGAGAAAAGGAGACTAAGGGGTGACCTCATCACTCTCTACAACTTCCTGAAGGGTGGCTGTAGTGAGCTGGGGGTCAGCCTCTTTCTCCGGGCGACAACGGATAGAACAAGAGGACACAGTCTCAAGTTGCGTCAAGCTAGATGTAAGTTAGAAGTAAGAAGGAAATACTTCACAGAAAGAGTGGTCAGAAACTGGAATCATTTACCCAGTGAGGTGGTGGAGGCATCATCCCTTGAAGAATTCAAAAAAAGACTGGATGTGGCACTTGCTGCCATGATCTAGTTGAACAGTTAGAACATCGGCTGGACTAGATGATCTTATAGGTCTCTTCCAGTCTTGAAAATTCTGTGATTCTGTGATTCTGTGACTGTCAAGAGGGTTAGGCAATCGGGCATGGAAGCCTTGGGAGGCAAATGTAGCAGAAGCCACTTGGCTGGTTAACACCAGAAGATCTGCTAACTGCGCTGGTCCTGCCCAAACAAAACCACTACATACTGTGGGAGGAGATAAGGTCCCCATTCTACACACAGGGATGTGGTGACTGGGGAAGCTGGTACGGAATGCTCCTCCCATGGGAAAAGGCAAACCTATTAATGGGATTGCTTTTGCCCGAAGACCAGGGTATACTTGGTGGGTAATGCAGAAGGATGGGGAGACCTGGTGTGTGCCTCAAGGAGATTTAACCTTGGGGAAAAATAATGAGTGTAAATTTTATGTTGCAGGAAGTCACTCTCTGATGTGACATGAACCAATGAAGAGATCGCTTCACAAGGAGCAAGGAGAGTGCGATGATGATTCCGCCAGGGCTGGTGTTGGTGCTGAACAATGGAGTGTGCTGCCTCCTCTGTCCTGAGCACCCATCTTGATGGAATGGAGCCCAAGTCTCAGCCTGTTTTTAAACATCTGGAGGGATGGAGGAAGCCCATGAAATGGGAAACAAATATTTATTCTGTGAAAGTAGTGGGGACCGTAGTTAATAAAAATGTATGCATCTATGTGTTAGGCATATATATGGTTTTAGCATGGAGTTTAAGTTGTAAGCATTGGTAAGAAACAATTTCAGTCATAACAAATAAATGCAATGGAATAATTAGAAGGTAGGTATAGATCTATATATATCATTGTGTGAGATCTGAGTATGATGCAAATGCCATGGAGTAAGGAGTGGAGATTGTATTGGGTGTTATGGAGATGGAGTTAATTATCTCTACAGCAGCCCTCACAGTACTATGCTTTGCATTTGTAGCTAGAATGTGTTGATGAAACCTCAGTGTTTTGGCTACTGCTGGGCAGTGTTGGCACAGCATCAGTGCTGTCTCTCCAGCATTTTGTCCCCATCAATAGGCTTTGGGTGGGCAAGCTCCTAGGAAGGGACACAACTATGCCCACTGAACCAAACTGGCCAGAGGGCTATTCTGTACCATATGATTTCAGCTCAGATATAAAAGCTAAGTTAAGGAGGGAGAAAGGGGCACATTCGTTAATTACAACGTCTGCTTTTCGGAGCAACCCCTATGCATGCTGAAGCCTTGCTTCCCAGAAAGTGGCTGGAAAATGCTGGCTGATGGGAACCAGAGGATAGAATTATTTTATTTTTCCTCTTTACTTGTTTGCACACAAACATTCTCTTTTCCTTTGCTAACCTGCTTTATCTCCAGTTCTGAGCTGTTTTCTATCTTATTTTCTTGTAGGAGCGTCGGGAGGTAGGACGGTCGGGACAGACAGAGATGAGAGATCTCTGAAGCCAGATTGTGGAACTTGCAGTGTATTGCAAAGGGCGTGGGTGCCGTGGCCCTGTTTGGAGCTGCTGGCCGCAGCTCGGAGCAGGCCTGAGAGAAGAGAGGGGTAGAGAGGATAAGAGGGTAAGAGAGTGAGAGGGTAAGAGCATAAGGGAGTAAAAAAGTACGAGAGTGAGGTTCCCATTACAATATAATAAATCTTCTGTGTTGAATATTCTAATTTACACTAACCAATCTACTACAATATACAAATCCTATAGCATTTACATACAGCCTGTAAGAATCATTACATTACCATACTGTGTTACATTTTAAACCCTAAAAACTACTCTTTGGACCCCTTCTGCCAAGCTACTAGTGAAATAAACAGGGCCAGGAGACTTCTTCTCCCTTTTAATGGCTTTATTAAAAGTGATCAGCTCAGGATTGGGCGGCTCGACGGGTCTGCAGCGTCCGTCGTCTCTCCCAAGGCGACTCAGAGGAGGAGGATATGCGCAGCTCTGTACACTAAGGGCAGAACTGGGGATCAGGTCCTCGTGGGAGCCTTTAGGGCGTGGTGATCCCTTTCCAGTTGTTAGTTCGGTCCGAGTCTCGCTCCCCTCCCAGACCTGGCCCGGGGGATCTCGAAGACAGGGTGAGGAATGATGAAGGTTTCCAGCATCTCTTGCAGGCCCAGCACTCCGCTCCTCACATCCAGACATCACTCCAGTCTCTCAACTCTTAAGTGGCTCGTTGTTTTTGGGGTTTCTCCGTGAGTTTGGAGTCAGGGGTCCCACAAAGCATTCTGGTCTTGGGAGTCACTTTGCATAACCCCCCCCACCTTCTCAGGTGTCTTCCCTATTCTGAGAAAGGTAAAATTTGGTGCTGGTTTCTCGCCAATAGCTTCATGCAGTGGAGTTTTCTTTGCATAATCCTACTTGTTGATCATCTGCCTGGACCAAAGTTCAGATAGTTCAAACAGGAGGAGCAAATCCATTACAGCAGGTTTTCCCTAGCAATGACCCCAGAGCACTGAGGGCAGTAGTCAAGGGCATGTTGGCCCACGGGTCTTTGTCCTCAGTCCTGACGCTGGTGGGAAATGGCAGGAGAAAGAGGGCACTTAGTGTGCGTCAGTAATTGTCTGCGGAGCTTGCGCCTGCAACAGGGTTTTGGGTTCTATGAGCTTGGGGCCCTGTGCATCTGTATCTGCTTGGGAAAGAGGGTCTCCACCTCACTAAGAAGGACAAAGGTATTTTGACTAGTAAGTTAGCTGACCACATTAGGAGGGCTTTAAACAAAGAGTGAGGGTGCGAGGAGAGAGAGAATAACCAGCAGCCCTGTGCGGGAGTGATGGACAGGGTCAATGATCATGAGGCTGGGTGAGAGCTCTAGTGCCTAGAAATGCCTCTTAGAAACCAAAGGCAGCAGTGGATGTCATTGCTGCAAGTGTGCCCAAGAGGAAGATCTCCTTGGTCAAGTAAGTTTTAAAAGAGGAGATCGACAGGCAGCATGGTATCTGGGAACGCAGACAGGAGATTGATGCATAGTATTGAATGCTGTCCCAGACTCAACGACGGCCTGCCTTCAGAGTGCACAAAAGGAAGGTAAGCCAAAATCTAACCTCAGGCTGACTGACACAAGTAACTCCTGAGATGAAGGGGACCAGACACTTGTCTCTGCTTGGGGCAGAAGGAAGAACCCTCCCCCATCTGTTGCTATAGAGCCCCATGTCACAGACGTATTTTATGAAAAATCCTTTTGCTAGGATCTTTTCGCCTGAGAAGCTGAGAGGCCTCAGAAACAAAATGTAAACAATTATCTGCTGCTGTGGAATGCAACAGGTGCATCTTTGATTGGTCTCATGTGGTTGTTTTTTATTAATGGCCAATCACAGTCCAGCTGTCTCAGACTCTTGTCAGTCACAAGATTTTATTATCATTCCATCCCCTTCCTTTCCTAGCCTTTTGATGAAATCCTGTCGTCTATTCTTTAGTATAGTTTTAATATATAATTTTCTTTTAATATAATATATATCATAAAATAATAAATCAGCCTTCTGAAACATGGAGTGAAGATTCTCATCTCTTCCCTTGTTGGGGTTGCCTGCAAATTCAACAGCCCCACACAGTGCAAAGCACCAGGGCTCAGTCAGAAGGCTGTTTAGACTTATTTATTAAAGCAGCATGTTGCTTTTATAGTTTTACAAGATGTTTACATTTCCTTAACGAACCCATACACTGTCCATTGGTCATAAAGAAGAAACAAAGCTTTCAATAGGTGAAAGGAGCCATGCCACTGTGTAAGCCAACCAAAGTCCAGATCTTCTTGCTTATACTTTTTTTCTCTCTTTTACTTCATGTTGTCAAGGTGATAGCCTTGGTAAATTCCTTGAGAGAGATATGAGGCTTTCCTTATCTTCAGGAAGCCTTCGCTTGCTCACAAGAACAGCACAGAAATATCTTTCCCACACCCATCTCTTGAAGTGCCCCTACATAACAGACAGGATGCTCCTGGTTTGGAGACTGAAGAGCACATGAGTAATGCACAGGAGCCAGGACAAAGCCAGCCATGCAAAGCTGACCTAACCACCTGCCCATGTTAGAGCCAGTGCAACCAGAGAAGCATATAAAGGTATTAGTAATTGGAGATTTCCTCTTGAGAAACACCGACACACCTATTTCCCACCCAGACAATTTCTCTAGAGAGCTCTGCTGCCTACCAGGAGCTTGCATTCATGGTGTCACTGAGAGGTGGCTGAGTCTGGTGGACAGTACAGATTATCATCTGCTCCTACTCTTTGTAGCATCTGATAAGGCAATTTAGAACCCTCCCAGGAGAGTAATGTCTGCAGGAGCGATGTTAAAAGGATCAGGATCACAGGTGATGGTGGTCTCCTCTATCAGTCTCCACTCTAAGGAAGTGGTCCAGGAAAGAGGAGACGGACTGAACAGCTGAATGCCAGGCTGCATAGCTGGTGCCATACGCAAAGTTTTGACTTCTATGATCATGGAACTACCTTTAAGAAACCAGGTCTGTTGGGAGCTGATGGGATTCACACAACCAAGTGGGGAGAGACTGTCTTCATGAGCAAACTGGCCAGACTTACAAGGAGAGCTTTAATTGAAACTCAGCAGTGAAAGGGGATGGAGTTTTGAGCAACAGAGAAGGGCCAGGAGCTGCTGATGTATCAAGAACTAAGAGGGGAATACTTCAGAAATGCTGCAAAGGAATTGGGGCTTGATCCTTGTCCAAAAAATTTATGTGGCTGACAGCCCAACATGTGTGATGCTTCTTGTTTTTCAGTCTAACCTGTTTTTAGCTAATTTTGCACTTTGCAAGTTCTGTTAAAATTTGCTACCTTGCTCTTGATGGTGCTTGTTATCTCAGTGGCTTTGCTATCTTACATTCTTTGCTATCTTGCTTGTTTTACCTGCACATCTTGTTACGATGTTACTTGTGGTTAACCTTTTGTTACATACCACTTAGGATTCAATCCTCCGCTCCCCAAGCCGGGACATCTGGTCACTGGGCCACTCAGGAGCTGGTTTAGGCAAGACTTGGGCACTATCTCTGGTGCGCCCTGATTGACAGACACTGCGGGGGCTGGGGGTGTGGGGGCAGGGCACTGTCTCCCTAGAGCAAGGCCTGAGACCTGCCCTCTCCCACACACACAAGCTTTCCAAAATGTCTCCAGACATCAGTCTCTCCAGTCTCTGACAACCACTCTGTGGCCCAAGACATTGACCGGGACCAGATCTCATCTAGCAGACAGAGCAGAAAGGAAAAAAGAGGAAAGTATACTGGAAGTCATAGAATGGGCAATTGCTATTCCAATAATCAAAGTGTAGTCTAGTTAATATCCTTCTATGCAGTTCATCTTCCCCCCCACCCCGTGAATCTCTAAAATTGTAGGCAAGGATTGATTCAAATCAGGATCCGGAGGGAGAGTTCATGAACCAGTCTTTCATCAGTCTTTCAGCACCCAGAGTCCAGCAGCTTGTTCCATGATTTCCTGTGTGTTCCTAGAGATAGCACTCTTCTTCCATGACTTTCAGCATTGTTGAATGTTGTCTCGGTTTGAGACAAGTTTAGGAGGAAACGTCCTGAAATGAATGTCTCCTTTAAAGAAGGCAGGTTTTGGCACTCCCTCCCTTACCGATACAAAAGGAATTTCTCGGATGAAAGTGAAAAAAACCTGTTTATTTAACAAACAGAGTGCTCACAGTCATGGGCAAAAAAAAAAAGAATAACTGTTAATATTGAACCTTCTCACTGTGGAGAAAGCTGGTGGATTCAGAGTTCTTTCTGTAGCTGTGGCTTGACTCCTCTTGAGGTCTGGAGCTGGGATGCGATGTCCTGGGGCCTCCCTGCCGGCTCCTGGCGATGGTGTGATTTTTGGACCGGAGCTAAGATGAACAGTTCCAGAAGCCACAGAAATCACTGGAGAAATTGCTATTGCAGTCTCAGGAAACCTTCTTGCCTCAGCTAACAAAAAGAAGCTAGCTAAAAGCAAAGAATGTACTCTCAGAGAAGCATGGGAGAGTGTGTGTGAGCTTGAACACAAACATCTGAAAGAATTCCCCCGGCCTCCCTCCTTCCCCTGGGCCCAGCTTAAAGCTGTAGGACCCATTTCTGGGTATAAAGTAGACAATAGGGGAATGCAGTATTTTTATAAAATCATCCCAAGACAGTTATATACAATTTTATACAATTATTTTTTTAGACTTGTTGGACTTGTAAGCTGGGCTCCAAAATAGCTTGGTGAGTTCAATTTAGGGTTCTCTATTGCTTATTGACAGTGTAGTACACTGCACTCCTTGTCCAACTCTAAGGATCAATAGTTTGTCCACCTTACCTTTTGGAGTCTATGATTTTACAAGTCCAGGTATATCGGTGATATTTTGCCTGACGTCCAGGAGGAATGACGAGGAGGACTCCATCTTATCAGAATGCTAATTAATTACTTTACTATACTATATTATTGTATACTATGTTACACTATATTGCATTACATCTAAACTGAATCTGCCAAGCACTCCACTGCACTCAACTGCACAGCATCTCGTGACTGTCAGCCGACAGTCCCGACACACACACACACACTTCACCTTGATAGGCCAAGGAAACAAAACACCATCACTTAGGGTAAACAATCTCCATATTGCATTCTACTTTGGCACAAACACAGGTGTAGCAAATGAGATAAGAATTGTTTTTCCTTTCTCTGAGGTTCAGAGAATATGAATCCCAGAATATCCTTGGGAAGTTGTGCCTTGCTTTTCTCTGTGAAGAGAAATGTGGCTACACAGGTATCTCCACAACCCAAACAAATATACATGTCCCACATTGCCACCCTTATCCCTCCCACTGATGCCTTTTGAAGGCTGACTTAGAACAGAGACTAGACGGAGCTAAAGAATAAAGTAGGTATTTATTAGAAGGCCTCAATGGATACACCTTGAGCAGCACAGGAGCCCAGCCAGGGCTACACCCAAGATGAACCCAAAATGGTCAAAAAATGGATGACTGGTCACCAGGTCTCACACTTTTATAAGTTTTGGTCCATTAGCATATTGGGAGTTTAATGTCCAATTATAGCTTTAGCTTATGAAGTCCCATCCTTCTTGTTTTTCTTTCTTCCGTCCACCGTTGTTTATGCTATTGAGCCTGAGATTTGAATCAGTTGTCCTTGGTCCCCAGCTAGAGAAGGAATTGTTTTGTCTACCTACTCTGTGAAGAGAGCTTAATATCCCCTAATATGAAGCTCAGAAGTACACACTAAAGCAGTACAGAATCTGAAAAATATAAAAGCTAAAACTTGAGGCATCACCACCAACCAGCTTTTAGGGAGATTCCCAGAGCCTGTTCTCAGGGAAAGAGGAAAAGGTAAGTGGGCACCATGGGAAACAACATTCAGTACAATTCTACTACCTAAAATAATCTAGATTGCCTCAAGGGTGGGAGTCAAAGATAACACAAAACTCAGTGCTTCCAATCTCCTCAGCATATAATTTTATTCAGGGTCCTGCATTTGGACCAAATACATTTTCAACTTTACCAAACTCTTCAGTGATTCTCCAACCCAAAATCTTTCTTACCATTAGTACATGTGCTTTCCTTGGTAATTTTACACTCTGCTCTGAGGACATAGGAAGAGGTTCACAAATTCGTTTCCATGATCATTTGAAATCCTATCTGTGAGTTCACAAAACTAAACTGAGGGAAGAACCTTTTCCACCAACTGTGGCAACCAGAGAGAAAATATTAACATATTGAAATATTGCGGGCAACAAATTATATAAACATATGTGAATATTAACATAATAATAACAACAGTAAAAAATGCAACAATCACTTAGGAAACTGAAGTTATCTACTACCTTAACAATGCTGTTGAGTATTCTCAGCAACATGTAGGTAAAAAAGTTAGAGTAGCTGTCGCTGTCGAGGCAGTCATGACACAAAGCAGAGACCACAAGCAGTCTCAGTTGGCAACTCTATTAGTGAACATGGCTGACTTTTTATACACTTTCTAATTGTTTATACTTCTTCTACCCCGACTATTGGCCATAATAAATCAACATAACACCATTGGTGAAAAGTAACAGTGACTTCAGCTAACTTTCTAAAAATACTTTGTCCAGCTGCAAAGTTCTCTCCTTATCTTTCTTCAGTTTCTCTGTCTCTTGGTCTCCTTGGTAATAGCCTTGGAGAGAGCTCCTTATCAGCTTCTTCTTGCTTCTCAGCTTCTTTTCACTCCTTTAGATAACAGGCCTGCTGTTAGCCTCTTCCACAAGTAGCCATCCACCTTTTGAGATCTGTCCACTTTTAATTTGTCAAATAACCATCTATAATTGTAGTATTTGTTCTACTGTCAGTGTAGTATTTGTTCTACGTGTGTGATGTTAGAATGGTCCTTAGTGAAAAGGACACCACTCCTTTCTTGCTCACTTACCCCTCTGGCATTTGCTATCACAGTTGATACAAGGCCCTGCTAGGATGGTTGACTAATCCAAGAAGAAATAACAGCGCTGGCATACTGGGAACACTGTTCTGGAAATACAAAAACATAAACGATTTAATGTATTTTATTTTGGAGTTTTGCATTTTGTTGCAGCTTAATCTGCAGTAGATTTCCAGTACTGTTCCCCTGTGTTCTTCTTTGTCTGCAGCTGACTTTATTCTCATCCAGATGTGCACCCAGTCTTTTGGCTGGAGAGGATATACTAAAACAACATACTTGCACAGTGATAAAAGTATTTTTCCTGAAAAGGTGACAGATTCTGCAGCAGCAGTTCCATCCCCACCTTTGGTGGAAGGCAAGGCTCAATACCCACTCTTAAATTTTGGAATAAATGATAATAACCTGGAAGAAGGCTGATGAGGCACCAGCTGTTTCTCAAGCATTGGTTGGAAGCCTGCTGCCTCCCACATTCTCCCAGTAATTTTACCATATGTTGGAGTGGGGAGAGGGATGAGTTCTCCCCCTCCAACAAGTTTAAATTTTTAACACAACAGTTTGCTTCTTGGTCAAAAGACCAGAGCTCTTTCCCATGTGCTTCCTTTAAAGAAATCTTTATTTTATTTCCCCGCATTAGTAAAATTTTCAAAATAGTCTCAGTTTCATTTTCTTTGGGACGATTGCTAATATTGCCTTGCAACTTAACCAATTCTGTTGCAGGGTTTGATATCATCATTGGCCCTGTCTCTTGATACGCAAATTCCGTCTTAACAAGAGAGCAGGGCTTCTGGTGAGGGGAAAAGTGTGCTGGATCCTCTGAGTCAAACCCCTCTTCCAAGGAGTGGAGGGAGGTGACATCAGTGATATCATGCTCAGGAAGTGCTGCCTCTGCCTACTCCTTTTTTTTACAGGAGAGTGGAGTTTAGGGTGTGGGGAGAGGTTTGGCTTTGGTGCATTAAACTCTTCCCCAAGGCTGAGAGGAGTGAGATTATGTTCGGGGAGGCTTAACTCCTCCCCAGGTTACATTCACACTTCCCCCAATGATATTAATTTGCATCTCTAAAGTCCTTTGGCTTTGGACAGACTTGTCTAACAGGTTTCTCAGGTTTTGGGCTAGGTGCTTTTGTGCCATTAGTTCTTGTTCTGCTCTGAAGCAAGCAATTATTTCATCCTCCAAGGCAGTTGGCAACTTGATCAGCTCTTTCTCTGGCCAGTTCAAAATATGTATCTCTTTTTGGGCAGCCATTTCAGACTCCCACGTGATTCCCTTACCAAAGGAGTTTTTTTCTTCTTTTGCCAAAGTTCCAATTCTCTCTGCTACCAACTGTGGGTGTGCCAGTTTTTCTCAAACCATATCTGGGTCTGATCAGGCTTTACAAGCTTCCAACAACTAGTGGAAAGCAAACTCAGGTTAGGCTCCTATACCTGGGATTCCATAACCATTTTTGCCAGAGAATATCGGTTTTAACTAAAAACTCACTCTCCTTATTCTGCAGCTGGCAGTTCTCTCCTGTTATAAATGGGTAATGTGATAGTTGGCTCTCACAATTAAGAGATGAATATTACGTGTATATTAAGAGAAGTTTTATAGATGTATAGTTATGTTATTTTGTATGTTCTCCCCATAGTTCTCCCCCCTCCCCCCTTGTATTGTAGTCACTAGTCAGGGCATTTAGGGGAGGGCAAGCTTGTTACTAGGAGGCGCAGCATGGCAACACCTCACCTCCAGTCAAGTTGTAAGAAAGTGATTGCCACCAATGGATGGCAGAGAAGGAGTTGACTGACGAGACTTTGGGGGGGCCAAGAGTATAAAAAGCGGAGCATCCATTCAGTAGACGGGCACGTGGCTGCTGGTCACGGAGACTCCCAGTGCAGTAATTTTTCCTTACTCAGTCTTCTGTTGTATTTTTGTTAAGTGTTGTAGTGTGTTTTTATACTTTGTAATACTTTGAAGTAGTTTTGTTTTGTATCCCCGTATTTTTTCCCAAATTATTTATCCCAGACTGTACCCCCCTCCCTTTACCTGTGTAATCACTCTCCCTGGCTGAGATCATCCCCAAATCCCCACCCTGGCTCTCTGTCAATCACTCAGCATCCCATCCCCTCCATCTAGAAGCTTCTGTCCAGATCGTTGAGTGATTAGTCAGAGTCTAGGGGTCAGCCCCCCCAAGCCTTGCCCCATACACTGTCCTAAATGTCTATCCCCCAGTATCCATCCCTTAGGGTTAATTATTGGTTAGTATAATGTTATCTACTTTTGGTTTCCACCTCCCTTTAAGTGTAACCTTGGCACATCTCCCGGGGCTCTCAGCAGGAGGCCCCCTAAGGTCTAGGAGCTCCCCAGAGCCCCTGAATAAAACCTTAGATTAACCCCTGCTAAGAGTTGGTCCTTTATCTTCTACTGATGTCTCTAGTGTCTCTTCTGCTGCACAGGCGACTAGCCTAGGTGACCTCAGTGCCCTCAGGGCACGGGAGAGTGTCTCCCCGCAGTCGGCCATGTCGAGGTTGCCCCCCGGTGTCTGCCAACTCGGGACTGGCCGAGGGTTCCTGAGAGGCTCTCCAGAGGGACAGAGAGAGTTAAGGTTTAATAAACCTTTGAAATTTTAAAAGTGACCATTGTTTCTCACATCTCCAAACAAAATACCTCTTCATCAAACCCAGAGCATCCTCCCAACAACACATATTTAAAATGTAACACCCAAGGCATTTAAATGCATGGGTTTACCAAGGTTCCTTTACTCTGGGTTAGACACATGGGAGAAATATCAACCAGATATTCTCAAGAGGTCAAAAGTACACAAAGGTTTACTGGCAAAATATAGAAAATCAAGGAACTTTGGCAAAGGATTTAATACAACATCCAATTAACATAAAACACTCATCATAGTGTCAGGAAAAATAATCCACAAACACCAGAGGTTTATGTTCCAGAAGGAGACAGAGGAGTTCTGTAACTTTATTCAAATAAAGGGACAGACCATTAGGTATTTCCCCATGGGGTCTCTCAAAATTTTTAAGGGATGCAGCCTCCTTTTTATTCTAATTTCCCAGCTGCATGTCCCTCTCTCTTTACCATTGGCTGAGTTACTTGAGAATACAGACTTCCCAAAACTCCTAATACCTAAGACCCCCCCTTCTAATGCATATCCCCCCTGTTTTTCCTTTTCCTTGTGTCTCTATTCTTTTTCTCTAAATCCAGAGATTTAGCACAGTCTTGGGTGAGTAACAGTCTGTGTCAATTAGGGGAATTCCTATGTGTTATGAATAAGGCATAGTGATTGGCTCATGCAAATGAGGAGGAGTTATTAAGTATGGTGAGAAGAAGTTCTCTTGAGGTTTATAGTTCTTTTGACATGTACTTCAGTTGTCCCAGTTTGGTTTTGAACCCTTTTCTGTTCTCCCTCCAGTCCTTCCCTTCCCCTTGTGTGGTTGCAGCCTGGCAGCTTTGGCGACAGAGCTGTCAAAACAAGTGGGGTAGGGCATGTATTTGCCCCTTTCAAGAGGTAGCAGGGAGTGAGGGGACACCTGTTGCTAGGAGGCTTGTCAGGGTAAGCATCTCACCACCAATCAAGATGCGAGAGGGGCTCCACCAACAAAAAGGCACAGAAGACTAACTGACAGACCTTGGGAGGAGCCAAATGTACTTATAAGGATGAGGCCATGGACTCTAGGAGTAGCCAAGTTCAACCACAGACTGTGGGAGGTGCCAGGAGGACATATAAGGACTGCTTATGAATATTAATGTGGCTGATGCAACCTTGAGTGTATAAAACACAGATGCCATTTTGTGAGCTGAGCCTCTGGTGAGCAGTCTCACTATGCTCCTAGTGCTGTCCCCCCTTTGCTTTGTAATTTTAACAGGGTATAATTAAACTTTATTTACTCATTCCCACCCGGGGTCTGAGTCATATATAACACTATGGAATTAATGGTTTCCTCCATTGCTTCTTTCACCTCTCTGTATCTGGCCTTATCTACTATGAGGCCCACTGTTTGTAAAGACACCTCCTCCTCATTCTTTTCAATAGTGTTAAAATATTTTGATCAAATAATCAATTAAATCTTATAGAAGGGTTAGCTATGATTATAAGTAGAAAATAGTGAAGTTTATGGTATAGAAATATCAGGAGTGCTGTGTTTGAAATGTGTTATAAATGACAATATAGTATTGGCTTTCACATTTATGTATTGGCTTTTGCAAGTTATTATTGACCACAAAGATTTTGATATGGTACTATTTGTAATTCCTTTTAACTGCTTTTTGGTATAGTAAAATCTGTCACCTTATGTATGCACCATATAGTTATATAAGTAATAGTGTGGTAAACATATGTGAGAAATGACTGTACACTTTTAAAATTTTAACAAAAATTACAACAAAGGACTGAATAAGGAAAATGTTTTCAGCGCTGGGAGTCTCCATGACTACTATGGGATGACATATTACAATAACATTCCTATACATCTACATAATATCTATCTCTTAATTGTAAGAGCCAACTATTACATTACTTATCTATAACAAACCTCCCTTTTCCTTTTCTCTAAGACATTTGGCTTGAAAAATTAACTCTTATTTTTCATTTGGATATTTTACCCTTCTCAAAAATAAATAAAAATAATTTCTACTAGCATCTGTTGATGTGGATGAGGACAGTGGGAACAGGAAAAAAAATATTTGAAAATGGACAAAATGAGATTACAGAGCTCTGGTATGGCCTTTTTATTCTCTTAGTGGTGAGTACAGAGGCTAACTCAGTCTTGCCCTTTAGTCTTTATTGGATTAAGAGACAACTGAGGAATGATAGAGGTCTGGTATGGCTTTCTTGTTCCCACCTTATCATGCCTGTGGGGTTGCTACCTGCAGCAGGGCTATAATCTTCTCTGTGGCGAACACAGGGGCCAATCCCGTCTTTCCCTCATTTTTTTTGTTTCAATTTACTTGTGTGTTCTTAAGGAAACTGTCTTAATACTTCTTACAGTTCCTTGTGTACTTGCCCTCAGCAGGCACTTGTAATTTTTATCTATTAAAACAGGATAATTGCATTAATAAACTACACAGATCAAACTCCCCGCTTAAGGTATTAGTTAAAACAATCTTGAAGCTGGCTGGTGAAAGCTTGACTCTACTTTTCGGACATCTTCAAGTTTCTTCAGTTATCTCTCACCTGGTCTGGATGTTATTGTAGTCTATTCTTTGGGTTTTTTCACTGGGTTTGGAATTCTGTTGACATGAGTCCACTCCCACTCTGCAGTGCACACAGCTGATTTAGTGGTTAGCAGTACCTGAAAGGTACTTCCCAACTGAGGGGTTAAGCTAAAGACAATGCATATAGTACTGCCTCAAATGTTTCAGTATTTGAGAGCGTAATTGAGTCTTCAAGTAGTTACTTACTACTGCTCACACAGGGGAACTGTGCAGCTTAGGAAGTATTAGGATCACAGAGAGGTTTTTAAACTTTTGGCAAACTTATACGTAGAGGCAAATTTTTTATCTTTACAAGAGCAGGGTGTACGCTGATAGCTAGGTAGTGACACACATACATACATATATATACTTACATATATATATATATATATATATATATATATATATACACGTCTGTTTTTCTAGATAGGACAGCAGTCGGATGTACAGAGCCGTGTATCTAGAGCTATGTCTCTGGGTGTGTCCAACTTGTGTATACACACAGGAACATGTGCAGAGTTAGTACACATGCACACACGTACTTGCTCACTTGCACAGAGTTCCTGTGAACTAGGGTACTTGTTAGCAGCACACACTTGTGTACACTTAACTTGTTACACCAGCACACGTTGTCATGGTTTGACGCTGGCACAATGCCAGTGCCCCCATGAGAATACCCTCTCTCTGGTGTCTGCTGTGAGATGTGACCAGGAATAAGCAAAGCAGGGTCCTACTTAGAAATAAAGAAAACTTTATTAACTAAACTACAAGAAAATAACTAAATTACAAGGAAAGGAAAAAAAAAAAAAAAGGAAAATGCAAACCTTACAAAAAGCATTTTCCTCCTCCCCCCACCAAATTTCCCAATGCAATACATTCCCCCCAAAATCACCAACTCTCAGTCCGGCACCACCCTTTAGAATACTCAGTCTTCAGTTCATCAAGAGGAGAGGAGTGTCGCAGACATTTCTTCACAGAAATCCTTTCTTTCGGATTTCTGTGTCTTCTGGAGGCCAGAGGCCTCAGAAGACAAGGTAAACAATTATTATCAGATGCTGTGGAATGTAACAGGAGTTTCCTGATTGGCTCATTTTCTATGTTTATAATTAAGGGCCAATCACAAAGTGCAAGCCAGGGGACTGAGTCCTTGGCCACAGCTTTGTTGTAGATTCTTGCTATCGATTCTTAGCCTAGCCTAGCTGCTCTGCAAACCTCTCTCTATATTCTATTTAGTATAGTCCTAATGTATTATATATAATATCTTAATAAATCAAGCCTTCTGATTCAAGAAACAAGATTCACCGTCTCTCTCTCACCACCAGCTGCGACCCACACAAGTGCGGTAATATCTGGTGACCCGACGTGTCAGAGCAGTAATAGAGGAGTCCTTCTTGTACCATAGGCTTCCCCCGGAAACACTGTTGAAACCTCGTGTGTTTCCATGTCACTCAGCACCGCCCGGAAATCCTTTGCCATCGTGACATCTTCCTTCCGTGCCCAGTGCTCTCACCACTGTGCATGGACCAGAGCTGTTTCTAGGGTTGTCTTTCAAGGATGCCTTGTCTCATTCCAAAAAAAAGGCACAGTCTCTCCTTCGGGACATCTGTCCCCCCCAAATTTTTTGCACCCCCTGGGGCCGAGGGGTACCCACACTGAACCCTCCTGGTTCTGAGGCACTGCCTCCCCCTAAATGCAGTCTCTGTGTCACAGGTAAAAAAAAATGGTTCCGTCTATGGCCACACAAGGAAAGTCCAGCCAAAAGGCCACTCCATCATCTCTCCCCCCACTCAAGAGTCTTCTGCACTTCCCTTGTGGCCAAACCCCTCTTATCTCATCTCTTATCTCTCTTCTCATTCAGCTCCAGGAGGATCAACATTTGCAAGGTTTTTATCATGCAAGAAAAGGGTTAAATATCTCAGCCTCATGCCTGTCTGGAGCTTTGGAACTCCCATGCTGCCCTGCCGGGCACCTTCTCGCTGCACTCTCCCCCCTTCTTCTCCTCGACTGGCCGCTATCAAATTCAGACGCCGGGCTCTCCCTCTCTCTCTCCCCTGGGGGGCAGGGGGATGGCTGCCTGATGTCTCTTGGTGCTCCTCCACCCTTCCATCCTCAAGGGCCTCTTCATCTCCCATCTCTGTCCAGGCCCAGGCCTTCCGCATGGTTGCCCCTCCCCCACCCAGCAGCAGCAGCTGGACGGGGGAAGGAGATCCGACCTCTTTCCCGCCAAAGTCCCAAGAGAGCCTCCCAGAGGAGCAGCTCTCTTTTTTAACCCCTGTGTGTTCTCAAAGGTGTGTCCGAACTTCAGTGGCTCACCAGGTGCCAATATTAAAATCTGAACACCTATTGGTGACCACAGCATATCCTAAAAAAAAAAAACTTACTTCCTGTCAATGTCAAACTACGACATTGTAGTAGACACAGACACTCCCTTATGTACAGTCTTTACTGATGCACATGTCTACAAACATGACTTGTTTGCATGTAGAGCTTGAGCACACCAATGTGTGCAGTGTTATACATATTGATATACGCATGTCTCACACAGAGCTATGCTCACACTAGCAGAACCTGTGCATACTCACAAGCACAGAGCTGTGCACAGACCCACTCACACTTGAGAGTGTTATTTAACACACGTGTAAACAGCAGTGTACAGATTGCATGTACACTTCAGTACATGTATGTGACTAGTGCTGTGCACTCCACTATATATGCACACTGTGTAAAGCAGGAGGTGCACACCCACATCTGGGCACACTAGAAAAACACATGTCCACACAAAGCTGTACACACTGGCACACACATGTACAGCACTCTGTCAGAGTTCTCCTGGCTCTGACACCCCAGTGGGTCTCCCATGTCATGGCAAGGATGGGGATAGGAGAGGGGAGTGTGAGTGGGACATTGTGGTTCAGTTTAAAGAACACCTTCTGTGCCTTTGGGGTGGGAGCAGACAGGCCTGTCATCTCAGACTGAAGGAGACAAAGGTATTGGTGTCTAAGCTTTTGACACCTCAGTTCAGTTCTCTTTGTCAACTATTAGATGAAAAGTCTGAAGACCAAGGAAAAAGAAAAGCTCAGAGGTTTAGCAGCCCACAGGAGGGCAAGAGAAGAGGGGAGAGGATCCTCCCTTTCCCCTTGGGGACACTTTAATTAGCAAACTACAGGTCCTTTCCATAAGGCTCACCTTCTTAATTAGCTAGAAGGAGAAAGAACGAAACAAGTGAAGAAAGGAAGAGCTCAGGAGTTGGCTGTACTCAGCTCTGCTCTTCTACCCACCCCACAGCATGGTGAGGGCATTGCTCAGAGACACTCAGGTGTGTCTGTGCTCTCTGGTTATGCTGAAAAATGAGGAAGACAAGGTGGAGAAGCAGGGCAGAGACTGGGGGTTCCAGCCAGCTCCCTGACTGCCCAGGAGGAACTAGCTGTTACTTGTCAATCTCAGGTACTAAAGTGGAAGTATCAGCCAAATATTGTAGTGGTAATGCTGGGATTGGAAACAGGGCCTGGGTTTACTAGCTTTAGTCAGAGTTTAGAACTAGAGTCAACATCTCTACGAGCTGCAAATGTGGCATTTACATTCTCTGAAAAAACCCCTTTGCCCAGGATTTTTCTCCTGGGAAGCTGAGAGGCCTCAGAGAAAAGGAAAACAATTCTTATCTCATTTGCTTCTCCTGTGTTGTGTTAGTTTGGAATGTGTTTGGAGATTGTTTACCCACAGATGATTGTTTCATTGGACTCTGGTGTGAGTTGTTTTGACTCATGGCCAATTGGGGCTGAGCTGTGTCAGGACTCTGGAAAGAGTCACAAGTTTTCATTACTATCTTTTAGCATTCAGTAAGTATCTTTTCTGTATTCCTGAGTATAGTATAGTATTCTTTAATATAATATAGTATAATAAAGTAATAAATTAACCTTCTGAGAACATGGAGTCAGATGCATCATTCCTTCCTTTGTCGGGGGTGCCCTGCAAATACAATATGCAAATATTCTGCTAGCTAAGTCAGTGTGCTCCTGTGTGGCTCTTGTCTGTCAGCCCTCAACAGGAGTAGTGCTCCTAGTGTAGATGGGGTCTGGTCAGAGCTCATGAGCCACATGGCTTCCCTCCCCCCCTGCCACCCACGGGTTGGGAAAGTTGCTGCAACTACTGGCCCCAACACAAGCACTGTCTTCACTGAATGGCAACTTTCGCCATCACTCTAGCACCGTGACTGTCAAGTGCTCTCAAGTCCCTACAAATCCTTCAATCTCATGTGTCCCGCCAACCACAGGGTCCTCGTTTTCCTCTTCTACATGTCCCACCTGTAGCTTCTCATTCCCTCTTCCACATGTGTCCCGCCGGCCAGAGTCTCCACTTTCCTCCCCTCCACATGTCCCACAGTCCTTTTTCTTCCGACCATCCAATATCTTAAAGCTTCAACAGACCAGGACAGGTCCCATGTATTGTTGGAAGCTGACTCTTATACATTGGAATTACAGAAATTACAATCTGGCCAAAAATAGTTATGAGGATCTTCTAAGTCTCATACTCACCCCAAGCATACTACTTTATTCACACTTCAAGCATACTCTCAGCTCTTACTTGTACTAGTACTCACAATCTAGATCTGCAGTTTTCAGGGGCTTTTTCTCATCTTTCCCCTTGTATTTTATGTTATTCTGTCTTTATTGTCTCTAGGGTGTTGACCTGCAATCACTGATGGTCGCGGGAGAGGTTGTTCGATCTTCCAAAATCGACAGGGATGCACCATTTGTCTGAAATCTCCTGGGCCACAGAGAAGAGGTTTTATATCCCAGACCAGTCCCCATTTGTGAGAAACGACTGTTCACTTTTAAAATTTAAAATGTTTATTAAGCCTTAACAAAAATTACAACAAAGGACTGAATAAGGAAAAAGTTTTAATTTCTGGGAGTCTCCATGACTACTAGCTATGTGCTCAACTCAAAGTGGATGGTCTCCCTTTTATATCCTTAGCCCCTCCCAAAGTTTTGTCGGTCAACTCTTTTTCTGCCCTCTATTGGTGGAGATTACATTTTACATCTTGATTGGAGGTCAGGTTGCGCCTCCTGATAACAAGCCAGCCTCCACTAAATGTCTTGACTTCTAAGGCTATTACAAGGGGGGGGGGGGGGGGGAGGGAAAGAGAACTATGGGATGACGTATTACAATAACATTCCTATACATCTACATAATACCTATCTCTTAATTGTGAGAGCCAACTATTACATTATTATCTCTAACACATATCTCAGACCATGGCATAATAATAAAAAAGAGACTATGTAATGTTAAAATACTTTTATTTGTGTAACTAACTCAGATAATGGTGTGTAATAGCTATGTTGTTTCTCACATTTGTGGACTATCTTATCTGAATAAGACAACAGTGAAGAGAACCAGGACACCAAGACAAAAATTTACTACTGACTCTCTGGTTATCAGGAAGTGTCAAAACAACAGAATGGAGCCTTGAGAAGAAAGAAAAGATATTGATTTAATCTAGAGGATGGCATGCAGACAAGTCAAAGTTTAAAACCAAGAAAAAGAGTTCCTGGAACATGTAAACTCAGGAGGGTTTAAATATGTATAACCCTCATTAATATACATTTAACCAATGTAATGAAACACATATAAGAAAACTGTTTTAACCTAACGGTGTGCTTTTGGCAGATTGTCAAGCACCCCAGCCCTTTTATCCCTTATTAAACTTCTGGATAAATTTTTTTAATAGTGAGCCACATTTCTCACAGAATGTGTAACTGCAGAAACGTTACCATGAAGTAACTGGACCCTTCTGTTTCGGGCAAGAAGCTATGGAGACTGTCGTGCTCACTGTTATATGTAATGTAGTTAATTCATGCTGTATAAGTGTATATATGTATGTATTAAATATTAAGTAGAATCTAAATCAATGCTTGCAAAACCACCCTGGCTGGGAGCAGAGTCCTATTCACATTATAACCGATTCCTGGACAGAGTTAAGATGATATCAGGTCTGTTACCTTATGAATGGAATAGTCCCCAGCTATTATGGGGGATTTCCTCCAGTTCCCGAATTCGGGAGATACCATCTGAACCTTCCTGGAATGGAATGTCTGGAGGAGCACGCACCAGACATGCACCTGGGACATGACTTCATCACGGTACTCAGGAATCGATACCAACTTGTTACATATAGAAAACAAACTTTTCCTGGGTGCCCAGACTTTTGTATGCAACTGGGACCCATCTTTGTCTATGTGTAGAAATGGATTGGCATTCGAAGAAGTGAATAGAAAGATGTGGTCATCTATGCCTCAGGCAGAATAAACTGTATATAAGCTGGACACTGGAGATATTCGGTGTGAACCTTTGAGGGGAAACCGTCACTCTGTCGGTCGAACCTCTGGTTTCACCCAGCGCCTGTTCCCGGGACAGACGCTGCCTTGGCTGTGGTGGTTGCTCAAAATCCTATTTTTTGTAATTGACCCAATAAATCGTTGTTAATTTTTTATAAATTTGGCTATCAATTTGATAATTTATAACACTCACCAATCATACTGCTTGGAAAATCACTACCCTTCCGATTTTGATTTGAATATTAAGGATTCCAATCAGTAGACCTCAGGAGAGATGACCAATGATTGTTTTAAAATAAGAATATTGCTGAAGTTATTAACTATTAAAACAAATCAATGAAAAGCTTAAATTAAAGAAGCGAGCATAGTATGCACAGTTTGCAAAAGAACTTATGTAATGATGATTCAGCAGAAAAATTATATAAAATGGATGGATTTTGTTGTTAAGTGGAAACACGTTTTCAGAGGAGTTATCTCAGAGGAGTGTTCCCAGTGACTGAATAAAGAAGTGTCTGTTTATTCATGAAAGGTGTAGCAGGCCCAGAGCCTGCAAGGGCTCCCTGGCAGCCAGCAGCCTAAGATAGGAAATGCCAAGTCATGATGACTGGACCTTAGAAGCCCCTCTCTTCTGCCTTTGGACCATTGCTTATCTCTCTGTAAGACTATAGGTCACTTTCCTTTGACCCTTACTATTGGACAATTTCCAAAACCCCTGTGTCCTATATAAAGAGCTAGTTTTGCCCAGCTCGGCAGAAGAGCTATCCCTGAGACCTTTGCAGAAGGCTTCAATAAAGACATCGCTGTGGAACCTCATACAGCGCTTCTCCTCTCTCTCCCTGCGTCTGCCTGCCTGCGGCACCTAGCAAGCTAAGAGCTGAAATCACAATGAGCTGATAACCACTAGAAGAGCTGATATCACTTAAGCTTGCTAAGGTTGCCTGCAGCAAAGAACTGCTTGGGAACTCGGACAGGCGGACAGGCCTGTGCCAAGCAGGACTGCGCTATCTGGACCCCATTGCAGCCTGCTGGGAACACCCCGAAATCCAGTGAAGGCCACATTACTTGGCGCACCAAACCGAAAACAACTCTGGAGTAGCATTTCTTCTTAAAATTGTTATTGCCTTCGATTGCTAAGACCCCCAAAGAAAAGACCTCCATTATAGCAGGACTTTTCTGAAGGGCTGCCAGTTGATCCTTGTTATGAACAAAAATTCGGTTAATATTTTTTTTGTGAGAAAAATTACCACTACTGCTGGGCTGCTGCCTGTGTTATGGTAATTACGGGTCGTTGTCGTTAATGGTTGTTTTTGTATCAGTAAAAGCCCTGGCTGGGGCGAGTTAATGGCCCTTCTCCTGAGACAGTGAAGGGTGGGGACCTTCCCGAACAGTGAGGAGAAGAGACCTGAAGGGGGGGGGTTATGCAAAGTGACTCCAAGGACCAGCATGCTTTGTGGGACCCCTGACTCCAAACCCACGAAGAAACCCCAAAAACAACGAGCCAAATAAGAGTTGAGAGACTGGAGTGATGTCTGGATGTGAGGAGCGGAGCACTAGGCCTGCAGAGATGCTGGAAAGCTTCATTGTTCCTCACCCTGTCTTTGAGAGCTCCTGGGCGAGGTCTGGCAGGAAGCGAGACGCGGACCAGAGTAGGAACATCTGACGGGGACACCACGCCCTAAAGGCTCCGACGAGGACTGGATCCCCCAGCCCTGCCCCCTGTGGACAGAGCTGTGCATATCCTCCTCCTCTGAGTCGCCCTGGGAGACGACGGGACGCTGCAGACCCGTCGAGCCGCCCAATCCTGAGCTGATCACTTTTAATAAAGGCATTAAAATGGAGAAGAAATCTCCTGACCCTGTTTATTTCAATCCTCACAGCTGACATCTGGACAAGTATCCGAGGAGACTGACACACAGACCACCTCTAGCAGACCCTTGATCCACTTCTGGCTGAAGAAATGTATGAAATAAACAGGGCCCTAAGACTTCTCTTTTTTAATGCCTTTATTCAATGTGATCAGCTCAGGATTGGGCGGCTCGACGGGTCTGCAGTCTTCCATCGTCTCTCCCAGGGCGACTCAGAGGAGGAGGATATGCACAGCTTTGTCCACTAGGGGCAGAGCTGAGGATCAGGTACTCGTGGGAGCCTTTTAGGGCGTGGTGATCCCTTTGTTGTTACTTTTCCCGGCCCCGTCCGCTCGGTCTCCGCGCCGGGGACGACTCCCGTGGTCAGGGCAAGAGGGACTCCGAAGGTGTTCCGCATCTCTGCAGGCTCAGCACTTGGCTCCTCACGTCCAGACATCACTCCAGTCTCTCAACTCTTAGGTGGCTCGTTGTTTTTGGGGTTCTTCCTGCACGTTTGGAGTAGGGGTCCCACACAGCATGCTGGTCCTTAGAGTTATTTTGCATATCCCTCCCCTCCAAAGTCTCTTCTCCTCACTGTTCGGGAGGTACCGCACCCTTCACTGTCTGAGAGAAGAGCCATTACCTCGCCCCAGCCAGGGCTTTTACCGATACAAAAACAACTATTAACAACAACGACCCGTAATTACCATATCGCAGGCAGCAGCCCAGCAGTAGTGGTAACCTTTTTCTCACAGAAAAAAATCAACTGAATTTTTGTTCATAACAGTGTAAGCTTTAAAACAGCCTTTTATTGGCCGCATTTATTCTTGGGTCCCTATTTCTTTATTTTTCTTTTTTTCCCTCTTTTTTGTCTGCTAGAAGGGAACAGGAAATATGGGATGGAAACTTAGTACATCAAAATGCTCCCAGAACGAGAGAGATTTATATTTACTAACCCTAGAAATTCTATCTTCTAACAACTTTTCTTTTTCTAAAGGTAATCTTTCAAAAACTAACCTGAAAAATATTACAAAATGGATCTTTTCAAAGTTTCCAGATTCTAACACACACACTGTCACTACACATTCTTTTTGGGACACAGTTGGGACCAGGGTATATACCCTCCAAACTAATCAAGGTTTTTCTGCAACTTGGTTTATCCCTATGTTTCACATTATAACCAAAGCCGTAGAAAAAACTAACAAAAGAAGTTTAACTTCTGTGCAAACTCCTTCTGAGAAAGGCAGGAAAAGCTTATCTGTCTCACAGGACAACCTCTCTTCAAATGCTAATCATGCTGATAACAACCTTCCCCTCTCCATTCTAGAATTCAGTCCTCCGGGTCCCTTCGGTCCTAGTGCCGCCTCTGATGCTGTCCCACCCCCAACCCGTCCCCCTGCGATGAAAAACAGAAACCTTGCGCCGCTCCCCCCCACCTGTTCAACCTTCTCCGTGGCAACGAAGACCTGGACTCTCCACACACTCTCACAAAAGAGGCCCGAGATGCCATCACCAAGGTCCAAGAAGCCCTGTCTTCATGCCAAGCCCATCACTTCGAGCCCAGCCTGCCTTTCCAGTTCATCATTCTGGGAAAAACACCTCGGTTCTATGGACTGATTTTTTAATGGCACACTCACCTTTTAGACCCTTTGCTGATATTGGAATAGAACTTTACAAACAAACAATCTGCAAAGACAATTACCATCTTACAAGAAATCATGGCACATGTAATAAAAAAGGCCAGAACTCGCCTCCTCTATCTTGCAGGGTGTGAGTTCACATGCATATACTTGCCACTGACCACTGGGGACCTGGAGCATTTGCTCCAGACCAATGAAAATCTCCAGTTTGACCTAGATAGCTATATAGGCCAAATTTCAGTTCATATCCCAAAACACAAACTTTTTAATAATGATGTAATCTTTCATCTGACCCCAAAATTAGTCCAAAGTAAAACACGTCTCAAAGCTCTAACCATCTTTACAGATGGCTCAGGGTCATCCCACAAGTCAGTAATGACATGGAAAGACCCTAATACCCAAAAATGGAAATATGACATCCAAATTGTGGAGGGATCTCCACAGATTGCAGAGCCTTTGAGAAATTCAAAGACGAACCCTTTAATCTGGTCACAGATTCATCTTATGTTGCTGGTATAGCTATGAGAGCAGAACATGCTCTTCTCAAAGAGGTTTCCAGTCCAAAGTTACACCAATTGATTTCTGCATTAACACGCTTAATCTCCCAGAGAAAGCAACCTTACCATATAATGCATGTGAGGTCACACACTGACCTCCCAGGTATCATCACAGAAGGGAACAAGAAAGCAGATGCATTAGCCATGCTAGTAGAAACTGATAATGTCCCTAACATCTTTGCCCAGGCAAAGTTGTCACATGCATTTTTTCACCAAAATGTGCCTGCCCTTATCAGAATGTTCAAGCTTTCAAAAGATCAGGGAAAAGCTATTGTCGCCACATGCCCGAACTGTCAGAACTACCAAATACCATCTATGGGGACTGGAGTCAATCCCGAGGTCTGAACAGCTGCCAGCTGTGACAGACAGATGTGACGCACTTTAAACCTTTTGGAAGGTCAAAATACGTGCATGTATCGGTCGACATGTTTTCTGGAGCAGTATTTGTATCAGCACATCAAGGAGAAACTACACAGCACACCATTAAACACTTCCTCCTCGCCTTCGCTACCCTGGAAGTACCAAAGGAGATCAAAACAGATAATGGACCTGCCTATACCTCCCATAAGTTAAAAGAGTTCCTCAGTGAGTGGGGAATGGAACACAAGACAGGCATACCCGCAAATCCCACAGGACAATCCATCTTGGAAAGGACACATCAAACCCTCAAAAGAGTCCTCAGTCAACAGCGCAGAGAAACAAGAATCATATCTCCTGAAATAAACAAGGCCAGGAGACTTCTTCTCCTTTTTAATGCGTTTATTAAAAGTGATCAGCTCAGGATTGGGCGGCTCGACAGGTCTGCAGCGTCCGTCGTCTCTCCCAAGGCAACTCAGAGGAGGAGGATATGCACAGCTTTGTCCGCAAGGGGCAGAGCTGGGGATCAGATCCTCGTGGGAGCCTTTAGGGCCTGCTGATTCCTTCAGATGGTAGTTCTCCCAGCCAAGTAGGCCCGGTCTGACCGCCGGGGACGACTCCTATGGTCAGGGCGAGAGGGACTCCAAAGGTGTTCCGCGTCTCTGCAGGTTCAGCACTCGGCTCCTCACGTCCAGACATCACTCCAGTCTCTCAACTCTTATTTGGCTCGTTGTTTTTAGGGTTCCTGCACGTTTGGAGTAGGGGTCCCACAGCATGCTGGTCCTTGGAGTCACTTTGCATAGCCCCCCCCACCCTCTCAGGTCTCTTCACCCTTCAGGGAAAAGTACACCTTAGCCTCGGGCAAGGCTCTGCTAATACAAAAGGAGCGATTAGCCACAACGACCCGTGATTACAATAACAAAACACGAAGAACTCCGGCAGCTATAGTGATCTGGCTGCCTTTTTGTAACTTTTTCTCACAAAAACAATATTAACCGAATTTTTGTTCATAACATCTCCAGTGGAAAGACTTTGCAAGGCTTTTTATGTCATTAACTTCCTAAATTGTACAACATCAGACCCTGACCCCCCAATACTTGGCCATTTTACAAATAGCACCCAAGCAAAGCTCACTGAGAAACCACCTGTGCTAGTGAAGGACCCAGAAACACACCAAATTTCTGGGCCTTTCCAGTTGATTACCTGGGGAAGAGGATATGTGTGTGTTCTACTACCATCTGATCCAAGGTGGTACCCAGGAAAAAACATAAAACCATACCTAGGCACTGCAAACACTACTCCTACAAACGGTGACAAGAATTCCCCTGAGTCAAACACAAGACTTCCTCAAAACCATATCAGTTTTGCCTGGAGACGAAGACTTCACCAAATATCCACACGCAGATGAAAAGACCGTCCCATCACGCGACAGCAGACAGAATAGAAAGCTGAATAACATACTGCTGCATCAAGCCATAAGCCAGACATAGCCTGAACACAAAATTGTTCTCTGAGTTATATGTTGCTACCCCTTTTTACCCTAAAAACCCTATTGTTCCCTTTTCTCAATTCTTACCAAAACCCTCTATCCTTACACCCACTCCCCCTCCCTTAGCTTAGATTAAAAAAAAAGGGGGGGGGGGAAGGAATGGAGGAAAGGAACAAGGGAAAAAACCCTAACCCTCCCATCATAAAGATAACAAATTTTACTTATATTCCCTATCAGAAGCCCCATTCCTGTCCAAAGATGAAAAATATCTCAGTTGGTGCTGTCCTTACTGCTGCCTGGATGTTCTTCACTGTACCATATGCCATGGGCTGGATTAGGCCACAGCCTAGCTATAATGTTTGGGTAACCTTAGCAAGGACATTGAAACAGGATAACATGTGCTGATCCATGGGAAACATTTATAATCCACTTTCCACATGTCTGGTAGGAATTCCCTTTGTAGTTGATAACTGGCCTATCTATAATTTAGAGCTCCTCAGCACCACGGGTAAGAGACCCAACCTGGTAGATACTTGGGATGAGTGGACAAAAATGTTGGCCAATGCTCTAGAGGAACCCCAAGAATTGGACCTGTTGGGGTCCTCCAAGGCAACATACTGTGTCAAATTTTACTTAAGACATCTGAAAAATAATTGGCCAGAAATTGACCAGACAAAAAACACATACCGAAAAGACATATCACCCATTAACAAAGCCTATAACTATCCTGATTGGTGTAATTATACCTCTCACATGATCTCTGTGTCCTCTCTACACCCCAAAGTATTACCCAAGGGAACATTTCTCATCTGTGGTGACCAAGTATGGGCTGGGATCCCCTCCCAACTCCAGGGAGGTCTCTGTACCCTTGGAAAACTTTCTACCCTCACTCCAAATATCACCTTGTTACATAATTGGAAAAAAGAAAGTGAAGTAAAACGCCCCAAAAGATCCTACACGGAATTTGATGAAAATTGCGATCCCAAATTATACGATTGGAACACACCAAAAAAGATTGCTGTCTCCCTATTTTTACCATGTGTAGCTGCAGCTAAAGCACTTGGTGAAATAAATCACCTCGGATGCTGGCTCAGTAAGCAAGCCAACGCTACATCTGTTGCCCTGAGTGATCTCTTAAAGGAAGAAGAAACCACAAGACATGCTTCACTCCAAAATCGAGCAGCAATTGACTTCCATGCTCGGAATCCATCCACACAAACATCCAGAAACTGAAGGGACTTGTGAAGGACTTGAAAGTAGAAAAAACCGCAGACTGGGTCAATGACATTTTCGGTCAATGGGGATTAACAGGATGGGTTGCATGTTTGGTTAAGGGAATGCTGCGGATTTTCCTTGTAATTGTCATTGTATTAGCTATGTTCTCATGCCTTGTTCATTGTTTTAAAAGAACTATAGGGAACGCCTTTTTTCTAAATACAGAAAGTGGAGTTGTAGCAGGTCCAGAGCCTGCAAGGGCTCCCTGGCAGCCAGCAGCCTAAGATAGGAAATGCCGAGTCATGATGACTGGACCTTAGAAGCCCCCCTCTTCTGCCTTTGGACCATTGCTTATCTCTCTGTAAGACTATAGGTCGCTTTCGCCTTGACCCTTACTATTGGACAATTTCCAAAACCCCTGTGTCCTATATAAAGAGCTAGTTTTGCCCAGCTCGGCAGAAGAGCTATCCCTGAGACCTTTGCAGAAGGCTTCAATAAAGACATCGCTGTGGAACCTCAGATGTGGTAGCTAGGGAAGAGGCGCTGCGGAAGACTTCGCGATGTCACGGAAAGCTAGGACCCTCGGTTCCCCATAGATAAGACCCTCAGGTACTCATAGATAAGAAATTAACATAGGAATGTGGTCCCACTAACAATAGGAATGTTGCCCCACTGAAGCCAGTAACTTTCCATCCCTTACCCAGTACTTTTCCATTCCCTACTAACCATAGGTAAGAAGGACAAACCCCTTTTTGACGTAGAGACCCCTAAGACTATAAGACCCCATGAGAAGAAGTAATAAAGGCCTTTTGACCGTCCACCACATTGGTGTCTGCGTATGTCATTGGCCCGAACGGCCCTAGAGAGAGGGCTGTCGAGCTGTACCTCAGAACCAGGTCGCCTGCCTTGATCTAGAAGGCAACACTCATACAGCGCTTCTCCTCTCTCTCCCTGCGTCTGCCTGCCTGCGGCACCTAGCAAGCTAAGAGCTGAAATCACAATGAGCTGATAACCACTAGAAGAGCTGATATCACTTAAGCTTGCTAAGGTTGCCTGCAGCAAAGAACTGCTTGGGAACTCGGACAGGCGGACAGGCCTGTGCCAAGCAGGACTGCGCTATCTGGACCCCATTGCAGCCTGCTGGGAACACCCCGAAACCCAGTGAAGGCCACATTAGAAAGGAATGAGAGACTTGTCTTTACAGACAAACTGTGGGTCTGCTGGAAGATAAAACTAAAACTGAGAGATAAAGGAAACAATTGGAAGTATTCCACTGATTGGTGAATGGAATTAGAAAGATTTATATTTACAAACAAACTGTCAGTCTCCTGATAAATAAAATTGGGAAGAACCATAAATTCCAAAAGGAATTCCACTAACTGACACAAGGAAAAGACAAGGGATGGGGTTTCACATTAAAAGGGGGTCTTAGGTATTAGGCATTTCAGGAAGTCTATATTTCTCAAGTACCTCAGCCAGTGGGGAAAGAGAGAGGGACACGCAGCCGGGAAATTAGGATAAAAAGGTGGCTTCATCCTCCAAAAATTTGAGAGACCCCAGGTGAACGCCCCATGGCCTCTCCCTTTATTCAAATAAAGTAACAGGACTCCTCTGTCTCCTTCTTGGACATAAATCTCTGGTGGTTGTGAATTAATTTTCCTGACATTCACATCAAACTGGCTTTGGACACGTTTCTTTTGTCCTGTTTGATGACAATAGCATTAACTTAGCCTATTTAGCTTAGCAAACTTTAAACCCATTGAATGTTATGCTACCCAAATTGTTCAAAGAGAAGGGGATTCTAAGAAGGAGAAAGAGAAACAAAACCAAAAATATCTATAGAAAAAACCACATTGCTACAGTCACCGAAACTGCGGGGAAAACAAAAAAAACTCTCCAACAACATTTTTAGTGTTAGAGAATCAAGGCATTACTATATTCCGGCCAGGATATGCAACAGAAATAATTTAATCCACACATTGCCTGGGTTGTGCAGAGAAAATCATTCCATCACACATTAGTTTTGTAATGGGTTAAAACTTTTAGTTTGTTCATCAAAGCTGACAAAGTTATTCCAGTAAGACTGTTGCCTAATAAATTTCCAGACTTAAAAGGATAAGGAAGGTGAAACCAAAGACAATGGGTTTCACAAACATTTGTTTATCTGCTTAGTAAACTGTTGGGTGGTGGGCTTGCTATGATTGATAACACAGTATTAGCTTATCCGCTCAGTAAATTTAAGATTCCAGGAACTCAGTAGATTGAGCTTAAAATTCCAGGAATCAGACAAAGGAAAAATACCAACCTTCATCTTCAGACCTCCGGGAGGTGGACTATGACCACCTAGACACAAAAGAAGAATGCACAGAGTACTACACATCAACCCGGAAGCAGGACTGTATAAGAACTCCACGAAATATCAGAAGAGTGCGGCAGTGGCGGAGCGGAGACTGCCCTGTCGCCCAGCGCTGATTTGCTTATTGCTTTGCCCGCTGTAATCAATAAATTCTCAATTTATTTTACTTGGCAAATTGTCGGCTCAATTTATAACAAGTTTTACTAGATTTTTCACATTTTATACAGTCAAAACCCATAGAAATTCATTGTGTCAAAGTTCATTGTTTCCAAGCTGGTAGTTCTCAGTATTTGGTTTCCTATTGGATATGGATTTCTTCACCGCTGATGCTAATTAGGTTCTCATTGTAATGCTCTTATCCCAGACCAGGTGTCTGGGATCATGCCAGGGGTGATGTTTGGAGTTGATGTTCGTTAATCGGTGTTAATGGTTGCTATCTTTTGTGTATCTTCTGTGCTATTCCCAGTCTGTTGATATGTTAAACTCATCAGACCTCACCTGGTGGAACAGTCTCCTGAAAAGAAACTTCAATTCCCTTCCTCTAGGGCAAAGGCGAACAAAACTGACTAAAGTTACATAAAAAACTTGAAACTTGGTATAATTCCCAACAATTAAAACACAGGACTCCTTTAATATATGAAACAGAGGACTGCCTTAACACAAGCGCCTTAGTATAAAGCATAGATTAATAAAAGTTGGTGTCGGCTGCTGTGCTCGATTGCAACCACTTTTGCAAAGGAAGAAGCCTAGCCCCAGCAGGGTCTATGATGATAAGCAAATAGTAGATGCTACGCCTAATGCTAACTTGTTCTTGGAGAAAAACAAAACCAAGTAGACTAAGATGAAAAGGGAAAGGAATGTGAGCTAATGGGTTTGGCTAACTGCTTTTTCTGCAGGACAAGGGCTTAACCCTTGTTGGCTAAGTGATAAGAAGGAAGACATGCTAACTGCCATTTTTTATGACAAATAGAACAACTGTCACAAAGGATAGAAAAATGTAATAAAATAATAGGAACATAATACCCAATTATAGATTAAGTATATCTAATACAGTGATAAAGTGTGTAATAATACAACTAAGTAAGCATTAGCAAAATAGGTGTGATGAATGTATTAAATAAGAACAGCGTGCCTTGTCTGTAACCGTAAGATAAGAAAACCACAAGTTATGTAAGACCCCAACCCCTTAAGACTGTAACTTTTAGATAAGCGAACAAACAGGGCGGATGCCTAACTTGTAGACATATAAATAACCTCTGTAAGACGAGCATGACAGAGATGCACATGAAGGTATGGTGTTAACCCCTTGCGTGCTGCATGCTCCCCCCGCCCGGGCCAATAAAGGTGTACTTTACAGTACTTTATTGGGGAGTAGAATCCTTTGAATTTCCCCTTTGAAAGTGATCTTAACTTCCTTTAAGGTCACTTCCACATGACTGACTTACTGATTTAACCCATACTAATGAGAGAAATTATATTCACTTTTAAAAAATTTAAAAGGTTTATTAAAACCTTATCAAAATAAAACAGAAGACTGAAAAAGGAAAAATACAGCGCTGGGAGTAAAGGATTTCATCATCATGTGCTCGTCTAAAAAATGGATGTTCTGCCTTTTATACCTCTCGCCCCTCCCAAAGTCTTCGCAATCAATTCCTTCTTCGCTGTCCAGTGGTGGAGGTCACTTTCTTACATCTTGATTGGAGGCCAGGTGCTGCCATAGTAACAAGCTGACCCTCCCAAATGCCCCAACTAAGGCTATCCCATGATAACAATGCAAGGGGGAGGAGAAACATAACTATACACCTACAAAACTTCTCTTAACATATACTTAATATTAGCCCCTTAATTGTGAGAGTCAACCATCGCATTACTGGTCTATAACAAACCCTCCTTTTCTTTTTCTATAAGTTATTTGGTTCAAACAAATAAATAAAAAAAATTCTCTCTTAAATGAGTCATACTAGCACCTGTTGATGTGGGCAAGGACAGTGGGGACAGGAGAAAAAAATCTCAGGTTTTCCCTAGACACACTTTTTTGGAATGGACAAAAGGGCATCACAGAGGTCTGATATGGCTTTGACTCCCATCTACCATGCCTATGGGATTGCTACCCATAGTCGGTGTATCTTAGTGGTGAGTACAGAACCCAACTCGGTCTTGCCCTCTAGTCCCTGTTGTATTAAAAGACAATTGAGGAATAATAGAGGTCCGATATGGTCCTTTTGCCCCCACCTTACCATGCCTATGGTGTTGCTACCCTCAGCAGGGCTATGGAATCTTCCTGGTGGTAAACAAAGGGGCCAACCCGGACTTGCTCTCTATTCTTTTGCTTACTTTATGTCCTAGGTTGATGTTATGATGCTTGTATCCCCAGTCATCTGTTCTGTTTATGCTGGATATTATGTTCTGTGCCTTCAAGACTGGCTCTGAAGAGTGAAGTTTTGTTTGGCTTTGTTATCAGCCTGCTCCCCCACAGTCGGTGGGACACAGAGACGGGGCAGTACATAGTGCCGCTTTTGTTTTTTTTTTTGGGCTTGCTTTTGCTCTTGCTCCTGCTTTGCTCTTGCTTTTGCTTCTGCTTGTTAGCTAGTTTAGCTCGGCAGTCCGAATTTTCCCTGGACTGTTTTTCTTTCCCTTTTCTTGGAATCACTCGAATCTGCTCCAGACTGGGACCTGGGAAACACCAAGAGTTTGTACTTTGTGGCCTGTAGCAGCCAGTCCCAGTGCTGGAAGGACGGATAACTGGAGAGACTCTCTGAATTTGTCATCTCTTCAGAGCAGTGAATGAGTTTTGTCATCTGGTATTGTTCATTTTGTGTGCTGGGGAGTGCTTTGCCTGTTAAATAAACAGGTTCTTTCCACTTCTCTCTGAGGAATCCTTCCTGAACCGGTTGGGGGGAAGGGCCGTGTGGGTTTGCTTTCTGGAGGGGCCCCCTTTTGGAGGTTTTCTCCCAAATTTGCCCTAAACGAGGACACATTACTTGGGGTTCTTAAGGAAACTGGGCCAGTTTGCGGAATACCTCCTACCGTCCCTTGTGTACTTCCCCTCAACAGATGCTTGTAATTCTCGTCTATTAAAACAGGAAGACAGTCCTTCAGCTGGCTGGTGGAAGCTTGACCCTACTTTTTGGATGTCTTGTTTCTATGGTTGTCTCTCGGTCTCTGCTTGAGAGTCAATATCATCTCACCTAGTCTGGATGTTTTAGTTCATTCTTTGGGTTCTTTTACTGGGCTTTTAACTCTGTTGGTATGAGTCCATCTCTGCTCTGCAGTTTGCACAGCCGATTTGATGGTAAGTAGTACCTGAAAGGGACCTTCCCACTGAGGAGTTAGAGGCTGATGTCTCCATGATTTGATCATTGCCCAATCCCCAAGATCAATATTATGGATTCTGAAATCCAGGGTGGTAGTTTGAGGAATTGGCCCTTTATGTCTTAGCCCTTCTAAGGTTTGTGCTATAGACATAACATATTTCTTGGCATTGGTTTCCCCTTCCCCATAGGTGGCAACCTTCTGAGGTGAGGTTAAAAAGGGTAACCCAAACATCATTTCATAGGGTGACAGCCCCAGATCTGACCGAGGTTGGGTTCTAATTCTTAATAAGGCCAAAGGGAGACATTTTATCCATGACATTTGGGCTTCAATTATCAGTTTAACTAGAGTTATTTTAAGAGTTTGATTCATCCTCTCAACATGACCAGAACTCTGTGGATGCCATGGAGTGTGTAATTCCCATTTCACTCCCAGGGCTTGAACAGCTTTCTGCAATATCTTAGATGTGAAATGAGATCCTTGGTCTGAATAAATCCTGTTCACCATCCCATATTGGGGAATGATTGATTCTAGAAGTGTTTTACTCACAATATTGGTATTGGCTTTAACAGTGGGTACTGTCTCCACCCAATGAGTCAAGTGATCTACTATCACTAGCAAAAACTTCCACTGTTGTACCTGGGGAAGCTCAGCAAAGTCTACTTGGATGTTTAAAAGGGCCTTAAGGCTAGTTCTCACCCTTCTCTGGGTGTTTTCCTCGTGACTTTCTTATTCATTTGTTGACATATCACACACAGTTCAGTTACTAGCTTAGCTATTCCAAAAATTCCTATGCAGCCCCAGTCCCTTAGAAATTGATTGCTTAGCACTTGAGTAGCCCAGTGTGATGTACCATGCATGCCTCCCAGCATTTTCTTGGCAAGGGGTTTATTCAACACTTGCCTCCTATCCACTAATCTCTACTTCCCATCATTATCTTTCTTGCTTCCTGTCTTAAGGAATTCTTTCTCTTCTGTCTCACTGAATAAGGGGACTTGTATTTCTCTCATGAGGGTTAATACCATCATTAATTTTTCTGTCCCAGATTCGTCTGCATTCCTAGCTTCTTAATCTGCTAAATTGTTCCTTGTGCCTCTTGAGTCACCCTGTTTTGATGTCCTTTAATATATACTACTGCCACTTCTTCTGGTAACTCTAAGGTTTCTAATACCTCTAAAATAAGTTTTTCATTAATCAATCCCTTTCCCTTTGAATTTAATAGCCCTCTCTCTTCCCAATTTTTTCGAAAGGTATGCACTACTCCAAAGGCATATTTTGAGTCTGTATATATTGTTCCTCTTTTTTGTGTTAATATTTCCAGAGCTCATTTTAGGGCATATAACTCACATGCTTGGGCTGACCAGTTGGAAGGTAACTTTCCCTTTTCTATGGCCACTAATTCTTCATCTACTATAGCATACCCTGATACCTGGTGCCCCTGGATTACCCTTGAAGATCCATCGATGTACAATCGTTTTCCTCCTTAGAGTGGTTGATCTGTTAGGTCCTCTCTTACTTTAGTCTGATAGTTTATAACCTCTAGGCAATTATGTACTAGTTCCTCATCTGGTTCTCCATACAAAAACTGGGCAGGGTTGAGCTGGTTACTCACAATTAGTTCTAAATCATTATCTATTAAGATGGCTTCATACTTTAACACTCAGGAATCAGTAAGCCATTTCTCAGCCTTTTGGCTTAGGATACTTCTAACTGAGTGCATGGTATATATTTTCAATTTTCCCCCAAAGGTTAATTTCTGGCTTTCTTCTACAAGTAGAGCAGTCGCTGCCACTGCCTGAATGTGGATTGGCCATCCCTGGCTGGCAGGGTCCAGCAGTTTTGATAAATAGGCCACTGGTTTCCTGGATCTTCCCCAGTTCTGGGCTAACACACCATGTGTTACCCCTTTTTCTCTATCTACAAACAGATAGAAAGGTTTGTCTAAGGCAGGAAGACTCAGTGCTGGTACACTGACTAATTTTTGCTTTAAAGCTTCAAACTTTTGCTCATCTTCTTTTTCCCATCTTCTTTTTCTTCTTGTACTAACTTTTCATACAAGAACCAGATGGCCTGCGTGTATCCTTCAATCCATAGCCTACAATATCCTAACAAGCCAAAAAACTTTCTTATCTCCCTCTTAGTTTTTGGCCAAGGAAGTGAGACTATCCCCGTAATTCTCTCAGGGTTCAGTTGATGGGTCCCTTGCCAAATTACATGTGCTAGGTATTTTACTTCACGCTTCCTCCCATTCAAAGGCAAATATATCTCTACTATCTTCTGTTAGTGGGCAAACCCAAAAAGCATCTTTTAGGTCTATCACACTAAACCACTGGTGTGATTGGGGAATATTACTCAATAGTGTATAGGGGTTAGGCACTACTGGGAATCGATTCACTGTTCTTTTATTAATTTTTCTCAAGTCTTGGACAAGCCTGTAAGTTCCATCTGACTTCTTTACTGGTAATATAGGTGTATTATGGGGGGGACATACATGGTTCTAAGGTTCCCCCCTCAAGTAGGTTCTGGATCATCGGCTGTAATCCTTGTCGCACTTCCAGGGACAGTGGATATTGTCAAACGTGAACTGGATGGTTCTCATTAAGTATTTTTATTACTGTAGGTTTCATGTTTAATTTATCTCAGTTTTTTGGTTTTGCCCATACCATTTTATGAATTTCTTCCTCATTGTGAAAAACGTTAATCACTTGTTTTAAAATTTTAAAAGTTTAATAGTAATAAAATAGTTATAAAAATAGTAATAAAAATTAGAGCAATAAGAATTTGGACTATCAGAGTTAGGACAATAAAGGACAATAAAAGCAAAAAATTACAGACATCTGGGTGCATTCTGCCAAGCAGAAGCACACCTTGCTAACAAAGGATTAACCCTTAAAAGCAATAGCCTGTTGCATATTCATCTATCTCATACATGATTCAAAAATTCTTTTGTTACAGGGCTTGCAAGGGTTCCTCAGGGGTGAAGAGATAGACGAGAATCTTGACTTCATGATCAGAAGGCTGGATTTATTATTTTATGATATAAGTTACATTAAGACTATACTAAAAGGAATAGAGAGAGAAGTTCAGAAGCTTGCTACCCTAAGAATAGAAAAAGAATGAATAAACAAGGGAGCTCTCTGTGAATCTGTCCCAGAGAGCTTGGCCCCTGATTGGCCCTTAATTGTAAACATGGAACATGGGCCAATCACAGGTGCACCTGTTGCATTCCACAGCAGCAGATAACCATTGTTTACATTCTCTTTCTGGGGACTCAGCCTTCCAGAAGAGGGAAAAATCCTAAAGAAAGGATTTTTCACAAAAGATGTCTGTGACATTCTTTTCAAACAAAGGGTGTTTTCTGGTTATTGTCAATTTCCCCCCTCATCTTGTAAATCAATGTTTTGGCTCCTCGAAGTCTGGTTCTTCCTGATAAGGAGGCAATAATAAGTCATCTGACCAGTCACCACTTAGAACAAAGCAGCATCCACTTAACTTTACAACTGTCTGCTTTCCTCATAATGGGCAACTAGCCTAGTTGTTCAAAGTGTGGAACCTTAACTACTAATTCAACACCCTTATGCAAAGGCAATATTTCTCTGCAGGTACCTTAAATTCCCTTATTTTGGGACCATCGGTGCCATGCAAAGGGAAATGGTACAAGACACATCACCTAGTGCTGCCAACCTCTCTGTGGAGGAATACAAAGAACTAAAGGTAACATCCACCAATTTAAACTTGGGTTTTCAGCACGAGTCAATATCCCCATTTGCTTTGCCCTGAATTTTACGTTTTGGCTCATAAGCACGAGGTTACCAGAATATAAAAAATCCAAGATGACAGAAAAACCTTAAACAGCAACAATGTCAAAATAGGTAACAGTGATTTGGTTATGGCTTTTACAGAGTCTTAAAGCCTCTTCACAACATATTCTTTGAGGGTCTGTGCTTCAATCCACTTGGTTGCCAGAATGACCCACACATTCTACTTCAGTTGTGGGATCATCCATCCTGTTCCTCCCAGTATCCTCCAAATATGGTTTAACACAGTGAGCAGAAACACAACGAGCGCCATTCTCTGTCAAGACACAAGCATATCCCCTTCCCCTAGTAATTAATTCCACTGGACCAGCCTACACTCCAGTAGGTAAATCTTTAACCCTTACCAAAATGTTTCTGTGAAAATTTGGTTTAGAATTCAAAGAAAAATGATAAAATATAGGAAACAATTGTGAATCAGGTAAAGGACGCAAAAAGTTTAACACATAAACATCTTTATCTAATCTCACTTGAGGTGGTTCCTTCCCCCTTTTTGCTTTTGAACATGATGCTACAAAACACCATGAGCGTGCTCAATAATTGCTTGACCTGTTGGGGTATGGGGAATACCAGTAGAATGGTCAACACTCAGGTACAGAAAAACATCTACAGTTTTTGTGAAACATATGCCGGGCCGTTATCCATCTTTATATGTGATGGAACACCTAAAATAGAAAAAGTATGACAAAAATGACGAATCACATCCCAAGCTGTTTAATCTGCAAATGCTGATGCAACCATTGCATGAGAAAAGGTATCAATTGTAACATGAATATACTTTAAATGATCAAATTCAGGCATTTTTGTAACATCAGTTTGCCATCCTCGCAAAAGGAGTAAGCCTCTAGGATTAGTACCATAATATTGTGCAGTATGAGTCATATGACAATCAGGACAAGAAGGAATAATTGATTTTGCTTCACTGTGTGATAACTTAAATTGTTGCTGCGGCGCCTGAGCACTTTGATGAAAAAATTGATGAGACAAAACAACTTGCTGAAGCACATTGGGTACAGTTTTGACTGCAGTAGCAGCCACAAGGGAATCCACATAGGTGTTACCGTCAACAAAAAATCCGGGTAGCGATGTATGACTACTAATATGCATAATAAAATAAGAATACTTTCGGTTACTTTTGATTATGAATAACAGTCCATAATTTCAGCAACATGACAAATAATGGTTTCTCCTTTACACTGTATAACACAGCTTGATCTAAATGTTTAACTAAATTAGCAACATAAACAGAATCAGTAACTATACAGGATTAGGAAATAAAGTAAAAGCCAAAAGTACAGCACAAAGTTTAACCAGCTGAGGAGACCCCTGTTGAATCATCACTTCATATTCTCAATGATTATCTTTCTTCCAGGCTACAGCTGCTTTTCCAGTTTTCCCTGATCCATCTGTAAAAACTGTTGTACCTTCCACTGGAACAGGAGAACAAGTTTTTTTTCCTGAAAAGGAATATTCTTAGTCAAAGTCAAAATAGGGTGAGAAGGTAAATGATATGTTATCTCGCCTGTAAAATAAGAGAGAGCAGATTGTAATTCATGATTATTTTGAAAACACCACTCAAAATGCCATTGTTGTACAGGTATCACAATAGTTACAGGATCGTGGCCAAAGATTTCATGGCAATGTTATCTGCAAAAAGCTCATAAAGTCCTGGAGCTGTTTTTCAGGATCTGAAAGATAAAAATATCCATTCTAAAATATGCAAATTATCTTCTCAGTCATCATTCCGTTGACACAATATTCCACATGGTATTTTATGATCTTTTAAAATAAATAGTTGCACACCAACAGAAGTATCTATCCTGTTAAAAAAAATTTGCATGTCAAAGCTAATTCAACTTCTTCTGTTGTGATCGTGGTCACAGGGGTTTGCAGGTGAAGCAAGAGACGGGAATGTTGACTCCATGATCAGAAGGCTTGATTTATTATTTTATGATATATATATATTACATTATAACTATACTAAATGAAATAGAAGGAAAAGTTCTCAGAAGGCTAAGCTAAGAATAGATTAGAAAGAATGAATAACAAAGATCTGTGTCTCGGCAGAGAGCAAGAGCCAGCTCTGCCGTGAGTGGTCAGTAAATCCAAACAGCCACAGGAGACCAATCATAGATCCACCTGTTGCATTCCACAGCAGCAGATAACCATTGTTTACATTTGTTGCTGAAACTTCTCAGCTTCAGCAGGAAAAATCCTAATAAAAGGATTTTAATTAAAAGATGTCTGCGACATTCTATAACCTTTTTTGTTGCAATAGTCAAATGTCTCTCATCAGTAGAGGAAGCAATCCCTGACAATAATTCAAACAAAGGTTGAATTTGATGATTAATAATCCCTAAGTATGACCTGATCCAACCTATCATACCAACCAATTTCTGGATATCTGTAATAGTTTTAACTTCAATGTCTAATTTTACAGGTTGAAGCACAATCTGAGTATTGGTTATTATCAACCCCAAATATTTCCAAGGTATCTGTTTCTGTACTTTCTCTGGGGCAATAACTAAACCAAAAGTTTTCATATTTGTTACAGCACATTGTTCAAGATCAGATAGCTGTTGCTTATTATCAAAAGCCAACAAGATATCATCCATGTAATGATAGCAATAGCAATTACTAAATTGCTCTCTTACATTTGATAAGGCCTGTGCCACAAGCCATTGACAAATAGTGGGTGAATTTCTCATTCCTTGTCGAAAAACTCGCCACTGATATATTTTATTAGGTTCAGCATGATTTAAAGAGTGCACAGTAAAAGCAAATTTTTCCTTATCTTGTTCAGCCAATGGAATGGTAAAGAAACAAGAATTTAAATCAATTATAATTATCTCTCATCCCTGTGGAATCATTGTGGGGGTTGGAAGACCTGGTTGTAAAGGTCCCATTGTAGCCATTACAGCATTTATCTGCCATAGATCATGCAAAAGTATCCATTTTCCTGATTTCTATTTTATCACAAAAACACAGGAGTATTCCATGGTCTAAATGACTCTTCAATATGTCCAGCTTGCAACTGTTCTGCTACTAATTCTTGCAGGGCAGTAAGCTTTTCATTAGGAAGGGGCCACTGGTCAATCCAGACAGGTTTATCTGTCAACCATGTCAAGGTTACAACTGGACACTTAAGGCCCTGCATCACAGTGGCCCCTATTAAAAATCCGTAGTATTTTTAGCACCCCATTTGGATAAACAGTCTCGTCCCCATAAATTACATGGGGCATTGGCAACATAAGGCCTGATGTTAGCTTGTTGGCCATCAGCATTTTTTACATTAATCACAATGGCAGACAAATCACCTGTAGTTGAGCCACCCAGCCCCATGATTCCAAAACCTGCTTGGGTGAGAGGCCATGACCGAGGCCAAAAAAGTTGTGAAATTATGGTTACATCTGCTCCTTTGTAAATCAAACCTTTTGTTGATATGGTCTCTGGATGATACCCCTTTGGCTGTACTGATGCATTCCTTTTCTGGACGTTGATCTGTCACTTTTTGAGTCCAAAATACTTGACGTGCTCGGGTAGATCCAAACCCTGAAGTTCCACGAGTTCTGTTCACTGCTTTTGGAACACAACTCACAAAAGGAACAAGCTGAACAATGCGAGTTCCTTTCTGAATAATAATAGAAGGTTCACTAACTGATACCATAGCATGAATTTGTCCCAAATAATCAGCATCAATGATCCTCAAATGTACATTATTACCTTAAATAGTGATACTAGATCTCCCCACTAGAAAGGCACTCAGTCCCTGTCTTATGGGACCATAAGCATCAAGAGGCACCTTACATATTTGTCTTGTTAAGATAGTTATTGTGTCAGCTATGGGTATAGCCACTTGCAGCCCCTGAGTATTGTTTACAAATGGATGGCTTTGCAGTGCCAGGAGGGCTTGTGATTGTCGTTGGGGTATTTGTGTCCCCACGCACCCCTTCATGTTCTTCCTCACGCTTCCCTGCAATTGCTGGCCATTTGCATGATATTTTGATCTGCATTGCTTGGCATAATGCCTAAATTTACCACGAGGATTAGAATTCACTTTATTGCCTTGGTTTTGCTTTTTGTTCATTATTTTGTTGGCATTGTGTCTTTAAATGCCCTTGTTGACCACAATTTAAACATTTTGGTGAAGGATTTAGGACTACTGCCAGAGCAGCCATTTTATATTCAACTGTCCTGACCTTGGAGCAAGCAATTACAATGTCAGCTAGTGAGTGTGGGATCTCAGCACCTCAGGACTGATGTGCAGAGTGACCGAGACCACCCTTGGGGGGCTCGGGAGTCCTGGAATGTTGCCAGAAGTGTCTGGTGGCTGGACTTTGATCCTACACAGGAGACAACACCTGTATGAGGATGGGAGGATTTCACTGGGGTGAATGGTGAAGGGATAAGTTAATTAGAGTGAAACACAGGGTTTAAGATTTCTGTACAGGGGGGTCTAAAGAAGTAAGATGGAGGAATTGGGGCATGTCCTGTTCTTCTTCTTCTTCTTCTTCTTGGCCTCGATCTTCTGTGATGATGTTGGCACTTTGGGATTGGTTATTACTAAAAGTGCACTGGTCAATAAGGGCAAAAGGTATTGGGGAAAAATGATAAATATTGTATACGTAATTTCGAGTATAAAGATAGGTGACCGCCCCGGGGGCTCTCAGTGTGCTCATGGCTGGCTGCTGCTGTGCAGACCTCTGTTGGGCCAAGAGAAAATCTTTTAGATAAACAATTAATAAACACCGAGACCGAGAAAAGATCTGAAGCCTCTTATCGTCCTTTGAAGCGCGGGCTGTCCAAGGCCACCCCGGGCCTTTCCAGGTCACCTAAACAGCCAGGAAACCGACAAGTGAGGGATCGCCAGATGAGGTTTTGATGATTTTTCTACAATCCTCATTTTCGTTCTTTTGGTAATCGCTTGCATAAACTTTGCTGCAAATTTTCATCAACTTCTTTTTTAATAGCTGCACCAACTTTTTCTACGAACTGTAAAAAAGGTTCCTTTATTCCTTGCTGGATGGTGACATATCTTTGTTTTGGAGCTGGCATTTCTATTGTTTTAATTAAGGCACTCATACCTAATTGTTGGGCTTGTGCCAAAATTAGAGGATCCCATCTTGCCTGTAAGTCAGGGTTAGAAAAAGGTCCATTGCCTAACAAGGCATCGACTCCTATAGCGTGACGAGGGTCCTGTTGCATTAATTGCATATTATTCAAGGCTGTCTGCTCAGTAAACTGTCTCCAGGTATTCTGAAATACACTATATTGCACTGGCTGAAATAAAATAGTGGCAAGATGTATGATGTCATAGGGAGCCAGTACATCAGCATTGATAACACGAATTAACTGCATCACCTCTGGAGAGTTAATACCATACTTAGCCACTTTTGCTTGGAGGTCTTGAACAATCTTCCATGCAAAAACTTGATGACTATCAGTTTTTCTGGAATTAGGAACTGCTTTGAAAACCAGAAAAGTGACAAGCCCATTATTGTCGGAACCCAGGACATCCCTCTGGCTGTCCTGAGCAGCCAAGAACACTGCCATGGGGCTCAGAGACCCTGGCACAGAGCCCAAGATGCCTGTGGTTTTGATTATGACCCGTAGAGCAGGTTACCAACTTCAGATGAAGATCTGCAAGCCATGACAGTTAAGTAGAATGATAGTGAATTTATCATGGCGTGAAAAAGTAGATTTTTGGGGTGTTTTAGAGCGGGGGTTCAGGGGGCAAGATGGAGGGATTTGGGTGTGTCCAGCCTTTCTTCTTCTTCTTCTTCTTGGCCTCCATCTTCTGCTGTGATGTTGGCACTTTTAGATTGGTTTAGAGTAGAAGCTCACTGTCTAACATAGGTGATAGGTATTGGAAAGTAATTGTAAACATTGTATACGTAATTTTTAGCATAAAGACATAACACCACCCTGGGGGCAGGCAGAGTGTGTGGTAGCTAGGGAAGAGGCGCTGCGGAAGACTTCGCGATGTCACGGAAAGCCAGGACCCTCGGTTCCCCATAGATGAGACCCTCAGGTACTCATAGATAAGAAATTAACATAGGAATGTGGTCCCACTAACAATAGGAATGTTGCCCCACTGAAGCCAGTAACTTTCCATCCCTTACCCAGTACTTTTCCATTCCCTACTAACCATAGGTAAGAAGGACAAACCCCTTTTTGACGTAGAGACCCCTAAGACTATAAGACCCCATGAGAAGAAGTAATAAAGGCCTTTTGACCGTCCACCACATTGGTGTCTGCGTATGTCATTGGCCCGAACGGCCCTAGAGAGAGGGCTGTCGAGCTGTACCTCAGAACCAGGTCGCCTGCCTTGATCCAGAAGGCAACAAGAGTGCCTGGACTGTCTTGCTGAACGGACCTCAGCTGGACAGGAGAAAATATTTTATACATAAAGAACAATAAACAACCTTGAGACCGAGAACTGAAGAGCTGTGACTCCTTCTTTGAGCACTGTTGTAGTGCGTTTTTAAGTTTCTCTTGTGTTCCCCCATTTTATGTATCATTCCCCTTTTGTCCTTGTAAAATGGTTCTTCCCTCCCCAGTTTTCCCGCCACAGCTCTCCTGACAGTTATGTTGCTATGGTTACCCCTGCCCCCTTCAGTTGTCAATCGCTCAAGTTATGTAACTTCCCCTCCCTTATTTTACCATATAAGTAAGCTTTTCCTCCTCCCTGGTCTCAGTCAATCACCCCCCACTCCTCCCAGCTTTCGAGAACCTTCTTCTCTTTGGGGGATGTAATTGGCTGGGGTCCCGGGGCTCCTCTCTAACCTTGTGTTTATTGGATATGTTTGCATGTCAGTTATGTTGTGCATCTCCCTATATGTTTTCCTATTTGCTAGCGGGGTTTCCCTCCTTTCTCCGCCCCTTGCCTTTAAAACCTCGCCTCTCCCCTTGCTCGAGGCCATTTTGCTGGTCAGTGCCCTCCCTCCGTTGGTACCTGCCATCCTTCAATAAACCGACGTTAACCCCCAGCAAGTGGTCACTCCCTTTCCTCGTCTCGTCCAGCGCATATAATCCAGTCCGCGATTCGGCCCAGCCCGAGGCCACGACGCCAAGGGGGGCTGATCTCAGATGCAGCGGAGGCGTCTGCCGTTTCCCCTCTAGCTAGCTGGACTTTGAGCTGCATACGCGTTCGCGCAGAGCGCCAGGCTGGGAAAAGAGACTTTCCAACATTTTCTTGGGGTCACTCTGACCAGCAAGAGGCCCCAAGAGAGAGCTGGTATGACCCGGCGTCTGCCCTGCTCCCTGCCCAGCGAGTAGCTAAGGTGGCGGCAGCACCACCTCACTCCTGACTCAGTGGGGTCTGGAAATTATTGCGCTGACCGTGCACCAGAAGTCTCCCCCCCCCCCCCCCCCCCCCGTTATGAGCGCTGCAGGAACCTCTGGCCATGGCCCCGCATCACTCCTGGCTCAGTAGGCTCTGGAAATTATAGCACTGACTGCACTCCAGAAACCTGCCCCTGCTCTGAGTGCCACACAAGCCACCACTCCATGTGGAGCAGCTCACTGGCTTCCTTTGTGCCGACAGGTTGGGAAAACTGCTGCAAATCCTTGCCTGCAGCGGTGCGGCGGTGGTGTTAGTGTCAATCGCCCAGGCTAGCCAGCCAGCAACCGCTAGCAGCATGGGGGGGCACTTGTCCCGATAGCTGGCTTTGGGAGAGCTCCTCAAGCAGGCACCTAGTGCTACGGCTGTAGGTGCTGCCAGGTGCAGACGAGACCCGAAATCGCTGCGATGAACAGGAATAAAGAGCCCTCTCCGTTTTGGGGCAAAGTCCGGCTTTAATGGTATCCAGGGAAGCCAACAAAACAAAGAGAGTTTGACGAAGCCAACAAAACAAAGAGAGTTTGACGGTTGATACATGTGGTTATAAAGGGAGTGGGTGGTAGGGGTGGAACCGGCACAGAGACCAATGGGAATCCAGGGGGGAAAGGGGTACAAGAGATTGACATACACAGGAGACCAATGGGTACAGCAAAAAAGGGGGGCCGCAGTCCCTGGCCCAATCGCTTCAAACCCTGGAGAGAAGCTTCTGTAGAAAAGGGAGTGAGCAGGGAGTGACTGGCAGGGCCCTGGGGAGGAGTAGGGGAAAGGATACATTGAGTTGTCAGGGTAACCGGGGAGGAGTACAACTGGATACGTTGGGTGCTATGGGGACCAGAGCGATTGACACTTAACTGGGAGAGGAGGGAGAAACTGGGGAGAACCATTACAACATGGGGGGAAACAGAGCATTCCAACTTCAAACAAAGGGAGAACAAATCAAGCAAAGGGAGAGTAAAACAAACACACCACAACACTTGCCCCAACACGAGCATGGGCTCCATCGATGGGTGACCCCTGCCTCAAACCTGAGGGCTCTCAACGCAGTGCCCGCAGTGCCCTCCGATGCTCCTCAGTCCCGGCAAATTTTTCAATATCATGCGTTCCACTGACCACAGGGTCCCGCTTTCCACGGGGTCTCGTCTTTCCTAACTTATGCATCCTGCCCTTTATTTCCATCCATCCACTATCCAGAAGCTTCAAACGTCTATTTCCTAGGGTGACGTTATGATGCTTGTATGCCAAATCATCTGTCCTTTTTATGAGGCAGGGAGAAGAAGGAGCACAGAGTTGCGTTATCAGCTGCACTCTCCCCCACAGACTGCTGGAACACAGACTACACTGTTGTTGTCTGGGCACGGACGGGGCAGAACACCGCGCTCTTTTTGCTTTTTAGTTAGTTAGTTTAGCCAGCTGAGGTAGTCTGAGCTTTTCCTGGACTGTTTTTCTTTCCCTTTTCTTGGAGCCATTCGAACCTGCTCCAGACTGGGACCCAAGGAAACACTGAGAGCTTACACTTTGTAGCCTGCCGGGGCCTACTCTGCAGCCTTTCCCAGTGCCAGAGGGACTGATAACAGAGTGATCACCCACCGGAGAGACTTTCTGAATTTGTCATCTCTTCAGAGCAGTGAATGAGTTTTGTCATCTGGTATTGTTCATTTTGTGTGCTGGGGAGTGCTTTGCCTGTTAAATAAACAGGTTCTTTCCACTTCTCTCTCAGGAAATCTTTCCTTAACCTGTTGGGGGGGAGGGTTCATGTGGGTTTGCTTTCTGGGGGGGCCCCTTTTGGAGGTTTTCTCCCAAATTTGCCCTAAACCAGGACAAATTTTGGGACCCAACATGTGGCTCAAGAGAGTGGAAAAAAACCCTGTTCTGATTGCATTTTGGTTGCAATTTCTTTGTGTTGGTATAAAGCAGTTAATAGCCATGCTGTTTGAATTCATAATGTCTCTTGGGGTGGAGGCTTGCATGTGTTTCTGGTCCCTAGGTTTTTTTGAGGTCTTAATGCCTCTATGGTTTCTAAGTTTATTTTCTTGTCCAGAAATAGCTCCAGTATTGTTTCTAATATGTAGTTTTTACGGTAGAGGGGCACTGACTAGAATAGCCTTTGAGCTGGGCTTGGTGGTAATGATTTGTAGGAGGTTTAAAAAGGTGCTAGAGTCTGTTTCCAGGTATGTATGATTCATGGTTATGGTTATGCACCCAGTTTGTTAGAGGAGGAGCAGGGGATGAGGCTTTTCAGCCTTTGCTTTCCTTCCTCTCCTCTGAATCTGTCACCTCCCTAGTGGAGAATGTTCAGTTTCCCCTGAATGTTAAAGAGACCATCTTTCTGGTACTTAATCTGGTAAGCTTCCTCTATACAGTCTGCAGCTTCTCTAGAATGAGAGCTGAGATTTCTAGACCATCTGATGAGACCCCTGACCCAGGAGTAGACGCAGGAGTGGAAAATCCTGAGTGGTGTGGGAAATGGGAGGATATGGGCCAAATCCTGAAGGAATTCTCTGACCCTATAGTCTGGGACTTTCCCCATGAACAAATTCAGAATCCAGCTGAGGTGGGGAAATACCTGAAAGAGAAGTACCAGGATGGCCCTAAGGAGAAAAAGATCATTGCAGTGAGCTGGGCCCTGGCATATGCTTATCACACACTGCTAGATACTGTAGGGCAGCAGACAGAGGAAGGTGGGCAGGGAGATAAATCAGCAGCTATCCCAGTCACTCAGGCTACAGCCAACACCCTAGTTACGAAGCCAGTAGCTAAACCCGACTGTAAGCCTCAACCAATGGCTGTTGCTACTAGCAGGAGAAGAGGAAAGTGCACAGACGTGACTGGTTGACCAGTGGATAATGATGATCATGATGAATATGCAGATGCAGGAGAAGGGTCCTCAATGCTTCCTGACATAAAATCAGGAGTCAAAGCAACAGGCACAAGATCAGAAGCCAATACTGAGTCCTTTTCCCTGAAGGACCTTCATGGCCTAAGGAAGGATTACACTCGATGACTTGATGAATCCATAATTAGTTGGTTAGTCCGTCTTTGGGATGCTGCAGGCAAGGCTGCAATTCTGGACAGCACTGAAGTGAAGCATTTGGGATCCCTGTCACATGATCCTGTCATCGACCAAGGAATGATGAGAGGGGCTAACCCTCACAGCCTCTGGGCATGGGTCCTAGAAAGTGTAGCACAAAGATACCTGTATGCAGACCATCTCTATATGCAGCAAACACAGTGGAAGACTATAGAACAAGGGATCCAATGACTGAGAGAAATGGCAGTGGCAGAGATTATCTTCTCAGATGACATAACAACTAGGAATCCAGACTTAGTACCATGTACATCTGTGATGTGGCAAAAACTTGTACAACTTGGACCACACAAATATGCTTCTGCTTTAGCAATAATGAAGCAGGATGACAGGGATAACACCATGCTTGATATGACAAAGAAGCTCCGAGCATATGCAGATGCTGTACATGGCTGAACATGTGCCAGAATCGCAGAGGTGGAAACACATCTGCAGAAATTAGAAGACAAGATAGAGGAGAAGCATAAGAAAATCAGGGAGGAAATTAAAGAAGACCTTCTCCAAATCTCAGCAGTACAGATCAGAGGTTCTGGTATCCAACACAGAAGTTCCCCAGATGGGGCAAGAAGGTACACCCCACAAGCTGAGCTGTGGTTCTTCCTGTGTGATTACAGATAAAACATGAGGAGATGGGATGGAGAATCTACTTCTGCTCTGACACAACGGGTGCCTGAATTGAAGGAAGGCAAGGCTCTGAGAGGAAGTTCCACCAAAAGGAAAGCAGCTCCACTTGCCCATAGCTGAACTGCCAGGTATGATGATGATGATGATGATCCCCTCTAAGGAACCTCCAAGATATATGCTCAAGGAAAGAAGGATAACCAGGCTTAGAGGAACCCTTCTTCTTGCCAGGTAGAGGCTAGGGAAAACTGTGTTTTCTGGACTGTGTGGATTCCTTGGCCTGGCACATCAGAACCACAAGAATATAAAGCTTTAGTCTATACCGGTGCGCAGTGCACATTAATCCCATCGAGACATGGGGACAGAATCTGTGTCTATCACTGGTGTGACTGAGGGATCACAGGATTTTACTTTGGTGGAAGCTGATGTGACCCTGACTGGAAATGAGTAGAAGAAACACCCTATTGTGACTGGCCCAAAAGCCCCATGTATTTTGGGCATAGATTACCTCCAAAGTGGGTATTTCATAGACCCAATAGGACTCAGGTGGGCATTTGGGATAGCGACTGTAGTGACAGAGGGTGTCCAGCAATTGAACACCTTGCCTGGACTGTCTGAGAATCCATCTACAGTAGGACTTCTGAAGGGACAAGCGCAACAGGTACCAATTGCCACTTCTGCAGTGCATTGCCGACAGTATAGAACAACTCGAGATACTGTGACTACCATTCATAAGATGATCCAAGATCTGGAGAGCCAAGGGGTGGTCTGCAAAACCCACTCACCCTTCAACAGTCCCATTTGGCCTGTGTGTAAATCTGAAGGAGAATGGAGATGGACAGCAGACTACCATGCATTAAAAAATGCGGGTGTTAGAATGGTGGGTGCTGCTGCCTATTATCTGTTCCCAACAAACCTCTCCCATTGAAAAGCAAGTTGAGTTAACATTCAGGCAACACAGTCAAACCCCCACTCAACACTCACCACAACTGGCTCAGCGATAGAGGCAAGAAAGGCTCTTTCTGCAAGGTTTAATTCTAGCATGGTATATCACATGTGGCTAGAGGGAACCCAGCGAGGAAAAGAGGGGGACCACGTGGAGCAGGCAGCTTAAGAAGGGGAAGGGGTGGGAGGCCAAGCTTAGGGCTAGGCAGAGGGGAATGGTCTCCAGGGGAAGGGGAGTGGTCACCAGGGATGCCAAGCCAGAGAGAAGACAGGGGAAGGAGAAGCCAGAGGAAGTTGTGACACAGAAGTCCATTTGGGAGTCTGTCCTTTTCACCTCAGGAGGACCTAATCTATGGTAAATTGTTTCCAGGGCTGAGGGCTTGGGAATTGGCCAAGGCGGGAGAGTTCATGGGATGCTACAGTGCATTGAATGAAGTGATTCCACCACTGAGTGCTGCTGTGCCGGACATGTTAGAGCTCCAGTACAAGCTTGAATCCAAGGCAGAGAAGTGGTATGCCACTGTCGATATTGCCAATGCATTTTTCTCCATTCCTCTGGCAGCAAAATGCAGGCCTCAGTTACCCTTCACATGGAGGGGAGTGCAGTATACTTGGAACCGACTGCCCCAGGGATGGAAGCACAGTCCTACCATCTGCTATGGACTGATCCAGACTGCACTAGAAAAGGGTGAAGCTCCTGAACATCTACAGTATATTGATGACATCATTGTATGGGGGAACACAGCCGCAGAAGTGTTTGAGAAAGAGAAAATAATCCAAATCCTCCTGGAAGCTGGTTTCACCATCAAAAAGAGCAAAGTAATGAGACTAATTTGTGAGATCCAGTTCCTGGGAGTGAAGTGGGAAGATGGACGGTGTCAGATTCCTACGGATATCATCAACAAGATCACAGCTATGTCTCCACCAACCAATAGAAAGGAGACACAAGCTTTCCTAGATGCCATAAGTTCTTGGAGAATGCATATTCCTGAGTACAGTCAGACCTTGAGCCCCCTTTACCTGGTCACCCGCAAGAAAAATATTTCCATTGGGGCCCTGAGCAGCAACAAGCTTTTGCCCAGATTAAGCAGATCACTCATGCGATAGCCCTAGGCCCAGTCAGGACAGGACTGGATGTGAAGAACATGACCTACTCTGCAGCTGGGAACCATGGTTTGTCCTGGAGCCTTTGGCAGAAGGTGCCTGGGGAGACTTGAGCCCGACCACTGGGATTTTGGAGTCAAAGCTACAGAGGGCCTGAAGCTAACTACACCCCAACAGAGAATTTGCAAACCCACACGGCCCCTCCCCCTAACTGGTTTGGGAAGGATTCCTCAGAGACAAGTGGAAAGAACCTGTTTATTTAACAGGCAAAGAGCACTCCCCAGCACACAAAATGAACAATACCAGATGGCAAAACTCATTCACTGCTCTGATGAGATGACAAATTCAGAGAGTCTCTCTGGTGGGTGGTCGCTCTGTTATCAGTCCCTCTGGTGCTGCGACTGGCTGATGCAAGCCACAAAGTACAAACTCTTGGTGTTTCCCTGGTCCCAGTCTGGAGCAGATTCGAGTGGCTCCAATAAAAGGGAAAGAAGAACAGTCCAGGGAAAATTCGGACTGCCTTGCTAAACTAACTAACAATCAAAAGCAAAAGCAAGAGCAAAAGCAGAAGCAAGAGCAAAAGCAGGAGCAAGAGCAAAAGCGAAAGCAAGAGCAAAAAGCAAAAGCAGCACTATGTACTGTGCTGTCTGTGTCCTGCCAACTGTGGGGGAGTGAGCAGGCTGATAACAAAACAAAACTTCACTTTTGAGAGCCAGTCTTGAAGGCACAGAACATAATATCCAGCATAAACAGAACAGATGACTGGGGATACAAGCATCATAACATCAACCTAGGACAGAAGGAAATCTTGGCTGCCTATGAAGGAGTCCAAGCCGCCTCAGAGGTGATTGGTACGGAAGCACAACTCCTCCTGGCACCCTGACTACTGGTGCTGGGATGGATGTTCAGAGGAAAGGTTCCCTCAACCCATCATGCCACCAGTGCTACATGGAGCACGTGGATTGCTCTTATCACACAGCATGCCTGTATTGGTGAACTGAATCGCCCTGGGACTTTGGAAGTAATTACAAATTGGCCCAAAGGTAAAAATATTGGTGTCACAGATGAAGAACAAGAACCGGTGACACGAACAGAAGAGGCTCCACCATACAACCAACTGCCAGCAGAGGAAACACACTACGCTCTTTTCACTGACGGTTCCTGTCACATCGTAGGGATGATCCGGAAGTGGAAAGCAGCTGTATGGAGCTCCACACGACAGGTTGCACAAGCTACCGAAGGAGAAGGTGGATCAAGTCAACTTGCTGAACTCAAAGCTGTTCAGCTGGCCCTGGACATTGCAGAAAGAGAGAAATGGCCAAAGCTCTACCCTTATACTGATTCATGGATGGTAGCCACTGCTCTGTGGGGATGGCTGGAGAGGTGGAAAGAGGCTAACTGGCAGCATAGAGGAAAACCAATTTTGGCTGCTGAAGAGTGGAAAGACATTGCTACCAGGGTAGGGAGGCTACCTGTGAGAGTTTGTCGCGTAGATGTCCATGTCCCCAAGAGTAGAGCTAATGAGGAGCACCAAAACAATGAGCAGGTAGACCAGGCTGCAAAGATAGGGGTGTCCAAGATAGACCTAGATTGGGAACACAAGGGAGAGTTATTCCTAGCTCGATGGGCCCATGATGCCTCAGGCCATCAGGGCAGAGATGCCACCTATAAGTGGGCACGAGACCGAGGGATGGATTTAACTGTGGACAGTATTTCTCAGGTCATCCATGACTGTGAGACGTGGGCTGCCATCAAACAGGCCAAGTGAATGAAGCCCCTGTAGTATGGTGGGTGGTGGTCCAAGTACAAGTATGGGGAGGACTGACAGATTGACTACATCACACTGCCCCAGACATGCCAGCTATGTGCTCACAATGGTAGAAGCCACCAAGGTATAGTTGGAAACCTACCCTGTGTCAGATGCTACTGCCCGTAACACCATCCTGGGTCTTGAAAAGCAGGTCCTTTGGAGGCATGGTACCCCTGAGAGGATTGAGTCAGACAATGGGACTCATTTCAAGAACAGCCTTATCAACACCCGGGCTAGGGAACACAGCATTAAGTGGGTGTACCATATTCCCTACCATGCACCAGCTGCTGAAAAAGTGGAGAGGTACAATGGACTGTTAAAAACCCAGTTGAAAGCCTTGGGTGGGGGATCTTTCAAAAATTGGGAGCAGCATTTAGCAAAGGCCACCTGGTTAGTTAACACCCGAGGTTCCACCAATCGAGCAGGTCCTGCCCAGTCTGAGTCCCTGAATATAGTAGACAGAGATAAAGTTCCAGTGGTACATGTCAGAGGTTTGTTGGGGAAGACGGTGTGGATCAAACCTATTCGTGGGGTTGTCTTTGCTCAGGGACCAGATTGCACATGGTGGATAATGCAGAGAGATGGAACAACATGATGTGTACCTCAGGGAGATCTGATTGTAGGGTGAAACTCATGCAAATATCGCTGTTTGCTGGACGTTATCGCCATTGTCTGTACATTAAACCATACAGACATGAAATAGTAGGAAATATGTAAGTGACGAAGGTCTGAACAAGTGAAAGATAGAGTTTTGAGTGAGTAAAATGAAAGTGGGGAATCCTGCAGCTCTGTAGTCTGGGGTCTGGATTCAGTGGTTCAGTGTGGGGACACAATGGGGGAATGATAGGTATTGCTTGTAATCTTTGGGGGGGGAGGAACAGATGGAAGCTTTCCGTGAATAAAATGCATGATGTTTGGTAGTAAGTTGATGATATGAGGACAAGGGGTGGAATGTCCTAGGGTGACATTATGATGCTTGTATGCCCAATCATCTGTCCTTTTTATGAGGTGGGGAGAAGAAGGAGCACAGAGTTTCGTTATGAGCTGTACCCTCCCCCACAGACTGCTGGAGCACAGAACTCCACTGTTGTTGTCTGGGCACGGACAGGGCAGAACACCGCGCCCCTTTTGCTTTTTAGTTAGTTTAGCTAGCTGAGGCAGTCCAAGCTTTTCCTGGACTGTTTTTCTTTTCCCTTTTCTTGGAGCATTCGAACCTGCTCCCAACTGGGACCCAAGGAAACACTGAGAGCTTACATTTTGTAGCCTGCTGGGGCTTACTCTGCAGCCTTTCCCAGTGCCAGAGGGACTGATAACAGAGCAACCACCCACCGGAGAGACTTTCTGAATTTGACATCTTTTTCAGAGCAGTGAATGAGTTTTGTCATCTGGTATTGTTCATTTTGTGTGCTGGGGAGTGCTTTGCCTGTTAAATAAACAGGTTCTTTCCACTTGTCTCCGAGGAAATCCTTCCTTAACTGGTTGGGGGGAGGGTTCATGTGGGTTTGCTTTCTGGAGGTTTTCTCCCAAATTTACCCTAAACCAGGACAGTGTATTACTTGTTTGAAGCTGACATTTGGGCACCCAGATTACAGAAGAACAATCTGGCCAAAATTGTTATGAGGATGGTACTCATCTTCCCTTACTTCTTTTTTTATTATTCAATCTCTTGTTGTACTCGGGGTTTTTACCTGCGACCACCGGTGGTGCTGGGAGAGTCCGATCAAACTGCCAAACTTGTGGCAGGGTGTGTCTCTCTTTTGAAAACTCCTAGGGCCGCGGAGGCAAGGTGTATATCCTGGACAAACCCTAATTTCTGAGAAATTATACTCACTTTAAAAAAAGTTAAAAGGTTTATTAAAACCTTATCAAAATACAACAGAAGACTGAATACGGAAAAATACAGTGCTGGGAATAAAGGATTTCATCACCATGTGCTCATCTACAAAATGGATGTTCCCCCTTTTATACTTCTGACCCCTCCCAAAGTCTAGTCAATAGACTCCTTCTTTGCTGTCCAGTGGTGGACATCACTTTCTTACATCTTGATTGGAGGTGAACTGCTGCCATAGTAACAAGGCAACCCTCCCAAATGCCCCAACTAAGGCTATCCCGTGATAACAATGCAAGGGAGAGGGGAAACATAACTATACATTTACAAAATTTCTCTTAATATATACTTAATATTTGCCCCTTAATTGTGAAAATCAACCATTGCATTACTCATCTATAACACTAATTAAAATTTTTGAAGAAGAAGGAGGAGAGGGAAAGAAATTAAATATATAGAAAAGCACCCATATAGAAATTCTAAGAGGTATTTTAATTCCCTTGGCCTTCCTGGGCCTTCCCTCCTTCCCTCCCCAGTGGGATTTCTGTTTCCTTGCTTTCTCTGGAGCTAGGTATGGGGAGAATGGAGCACACCCTCTGCTGTGTCTCTGAGTGTCACATCTGCAGGGCTGGGATGCTACCTCTGGGGGGTGGGGTAAGGAGCAGTTCACTATCTCACTAGGGCAAGGCCTGACCCCCCCCCCCACACACCCACACAGGCATCCTGAAGTGTCTCAGACACATCAATCTCTCCAGTTTTTGGCAACCATCCCATTGCTCAAGTGTTTCACTCCAACTCTGAGCTAAAAGTCACCTCAGAGACTGACTCAGTGAGGTGGGTATTTGCTTTATTCAGTTCCGGGTACGTGGGGGATGGCTCCTCCTAACACGTACACTCAGCACTTTTACACAGCACAATTTATTGTTAAGTTCATGCATATTCATTGCATTCCTTGGGATAGGAGTGGTTATGCAAATTACTTCACGGAAATCATTAATATCATTAGCATATGTGATGCCAAGTGAAGTGTATTCTGGTGGTCCCACCGAGTAAGGCTCCAAGTCTTCCTCAGGGGTCGTTCTGATAGAGGCCAGCAGTCTTCTTCACTCTGCCTGTGAAAAACACATTTACTTTCTTGTGAAAATTTAAAAAGTTTAATTAAAGACAATAGAATATAAGGACTATAGAGCAAAGTTTATTATGGCTGGGTATATCTTGGCACTCAGTCAAGACTACACAATTTGGGGATGCTCTTTAAATACTTTTTCTATTACAGCAGCCTTGTGAAAAACATGTGCACACTCCTGTGAAACTCATAAAAGTTTATTAAAGGACAATAGGAGACAAAGACCATAAAGCAAAGGTTCTTATGGTTGGGTGCATCTTGGCACTCAGCCAAGATCACACTTACCTTTGGGGATACCCCTTATATATCTTTTCCCTTACATCAGCCTGTTGCATATTCATAGACTCTTATGCATATCCATAAACTACTTTACATTTTCCAGGAACTATTTTACATGGCTCCTTCTCAGGTCCACCTTTTTAGAGCATGTGTGTTTCTTGGCTGTGGTTTTGGTTCCTTCTCCTTATCACTTCCAGTTTGGGCCTTGGTCCATGCTTTCTTCAGATGGTGAGTGCTGATAGTTGGCATATCTGTAGCAGGTGTCCTCATCCTGTGTTCATTGGATGTTATCCCATCCCACCAGGCATTTTAACACAAGCATAGCTATTTCACTATTATGTCTAAGCTTAATTAACAGTAGAAATACAAACTATATCTTTATAACAAAGTTACTCTAACATCACACATATAAAATCTATTTTAATATTTGCGAAAAGCCAATATTATAATATGTATCTATAACAAGCCTGTTGCATATACATAGACTCTTATGTATACTAAACTTTTCTTTAAACTAGTTTACATGTTTTAAGGATTGTTTTGCATATCTCTTCTTTGGATCTGCTGTTTTAGAGTATGTGTATTTTTGGGTTGTGCCTTTATTTTTATCACCTCTAGTTTTTGGGCTTTGGTCTACACTGTCTTCAGATGGTGAGTGCTGATAGTTGGCATATCTGTAGCAGATGTCTTATTTATATGCTCATTGGATGTTATTCTATTTAAGTAAGCATTTAAACACAAGTATACTTATATCAGCTATGTCTAAGCTTAATTAACATGTTACTTTAAACATTACACATATAAAATCCCTTTTAATGTTTCTGAAATGCCAATATTATAATATGTATCTATAACATGCCCTTTTCACCTTTTTTTCTTGAGGCATGCACAGTCCTCCGCTGGCTGGTTCAGCATTTTCTGCTGACAATAGGTTTTGTTTCTCTTAATCTTGGCAAGGTGCATTCTGTTTCTCTTATCTTGAAAAGGCTAAGGTGCATCCTGCTGTGGGAACTCAGCACATCACTCCTGATGTCCAGAATTGCCGAGATAACCCTTGGGGGGGCTCGGAAATCCTGGAATGTTGCCAGAAGTGCTTGGTGGTTGGATTTTGACCCTGCATGGGATGTGACACCTGTATGAGGACAAGAGAATCACTTGGGGATAAGTGGTGAAGGAATTGATTATTCACAGGGTGAAAATACAGGTTTTGGGATTTTGGTACAAGGGGGTTTTTAGGAGACAAGATGGAGGAATTAGGGTGTGTCTTGTCCTTCTCCTCTTCTTCTTGTCATCCATCTTTGGTGGTGATGCTGGGACTTTGGGATTGGTTCACATTAAATGTGCACTTGTTAATAAGGGTAAAAGGTATTGGAAGGTAAAGGTAAATATACGTCATTTTTAGTATAAAAATAGACGACCTCCCAGTGGGAGGTCAGTGTGCCCATGGCTGTCTTGCTGGTCAGACCTCTGTCAGGCTGGGAGACGACTTTGTAGATAAGAAATAATAAACAATATTGAAGACCAAAAAATCTGAAGAGTGCACTCGTCCTTTGGAGCGCGGGTTGTCCCAAGGCCATTCTACGCCTAACCGGGCAGAGACAACAGGCCGAGAACGGAGATCCTGCTTCTTAGGCTTATGATTAATATTTGCTGAATCTTGATAGCTAACTCATGTAAGCACAAGTTAACTATTGATCAACTCCTTTCACAAGACAGCGACCAGGGCTGCCCTTATGTTGGTTTCCCCTTGTGTAATCAGGGTCCCTTTCCCCCTTTTGGTGGGATTTCTAGAGCCAAGAAAATCCACAAACACCAGAGGTTTATGTCCAAAAAGGAGACAGAGGAGTCCTGCAACTTTATTTGAATAAAGGGAGAGTCCACCAGGGCACATGCCCTCAGGCTTTTCTCTCTCGACATTTCGGAGGGCGCTGTAGGAAAGACATTCTGTGCTGTCCTTGTGAGCTATCAGGGCCTCCTGAAGATAAGGAAAAGCCCCATATCTCTCCTGAAGGAAGACCAAGATTGTTACCATGGAGACCAGAGAAAGGAGAGAAAGTTAAGAGATATGAACTCTGCCTGGCTCACAGAGTGACATGGCTCCCTGGTCACCTACTGGGAACTTTGTTTCTCTCTTATGGCCAATGGGCACTGTATGTGTGTTGGATGGGTGTAAATATTTTGAAGAAGTATAAAAGCAACGTTGCTCTAATGAATCTCTCTTTTGCACCCTTTTGATGGAGTCGTATACTTTTGTACTGTGTTGTGCTCTGTAACAACAGGGCACAACCTCCTTTTATCATAAACTCCCTACTACGTGTTGTCCTTTCCCCATTGGCTGAAGTACTAGGAAGGTGTAGCCTTCCCAAACTGCTTTCCACATATTCTCCCTTGAACCTACTCTTTTACCCCCAAGTTCAGAAGTTCAGGTTTGTGCAGACCCTTGTCTATTTCAGGAGCCAAACTGTCTGGGTCCAGTAACAAGCCTGCTGCTCAAAGTCAGTAGAAACATTAAGACCCATTTCAAAGACATTAACACCCATACCTTCACCCATCAAATTATTTGTAAAGACATAAGCACGCATCTTTCCTCTCACTAGTAAACAGAGCAGAAAGGAAAGAGGAAAGCATACTGAAATTCATATATACAGTAACTGCTATTTCAAATTCAAAAGCATCTTTCAGCTGCAGTGCCAAGAGCTCAGCAGATCGGTCCATGATTTGTGGTGATTTTTGAAGGCAGTGTTTTCCTTCTGTGGGGTCTAGCATTCTCAGATGTTAGACAAATATACATGCCCAAAGTTACTACTCCTATTCCACCCATCAGCCAGGTTTCAGGGAGTGAATCCTAAGTGGTATGTAACTGTCATGGTTTGATGCTGGTGCAATGCCAGTGCCTCCATGGAAATATATTTCCCCTAGTGAAATAAACAGGGCAGGAGACTTTTTCTCCTTTTAATGCCTTTATTAAAAGTGATCAGCTCAGGATTGGGCAGCTGCTCGATGGGTCTGCAGTCTTCTGTCGTCTCTCCCAGGGCGACGAGGAGGAGGAGGAGGATATGCGCAGCTTTGTCCACTAGGGGCAGAGCTGGGGGGGTCTGGTCCTAGTGGGAGCCTTTAGGGCGTGGTGACCCCTTGATATCACCCCCGCAGCCTCGCCCCCTCTTCCCAGTCCCAGCATCTCCCGTGCTCAGGGTGAGAGGGACTACGAAGGTGTTCAGCATCTCTGCAGGCTAGGCACTCCATTCTTCACATCCAGACATCACTCCAATCTCTCAACTCTTAGTTGACTCGTTGTTTGGGGGTCTTTTTTAGCAAGCTAGAAGCAGTAGCTTCTCATGGCATGCTGATCTTGTGGTTATTTTGCATGTCTCCCCCCCTCCTAAGTCTCTTCTCCTCACTGTTTGGGGAGGTCCCCACCCTTCACTGTCCCAGAGAAGAGCCATTAACTCAGCCCCAGCTAGGCTTTTACTGATACAAAAACACCTATTAATGACAAAGACCCATAATTACCATAACACACAAGCAGCACCCCAGCAGCAACAGTGGTAGCCTTTTTCTCACAAAAAAAAAAATTGGCAGATTTTTGTTTATAACACCTAGTGTCTTCTGTGAGATGTGACCAGGAATAGAGTAAAGCAGGCTCCAACTTAGGAATAAAGAAAAAAAAAAAAAACTTTATTAACTTACAACTATATGTAAAAAGAAACACACACAGAACTCAGAATGAAAACCTTCCAAAAACATTCCTCCTCCCCCCCCCCACCCAATTTCCAATATATCACAGTCGGACAAAACCTTGGATTCTCAATTCAGTTACCACCTCTCAGATCACCAACTCTCAGTCCATCATCACCCTTCAGATGATCAATTCTCAGTTCATCAAGAAGAGAGTAGTCCCTTTTGTACCATAGGCTTCCCCAGGAAACACAGTTGAAACCTCTTGTGTTTCCATCTCACATGTGGCACCGCCCGGAGAACATGTGCCATCGTGACATCTTCCTTCCATGTACAGTGCTCTCACCACTGCGCATGGACCAGGGCTGCTTCTAGGGTTCCCCTTTTAAGGATACTTTGCCCAGTTCAAAAAAAAAAAGCACAGTCTCTCACTTTCGGGACATCTGTCCCTCCCAAATTCACCCCCTGGGGCCGAGGGGTCTTGCAGAGATCTTCTTTACTGAAGATCGAGGGCACTACCACCTTCCTCACCCGTCATCTCTGTTCACTCACTCCTTCACATAACATCACTGCACTCTCTTGACTCCAAGCCACTGCCTCCCCCTAGATGCAGTCTCTGTGTCATAGGGAAAAAATGGTTCTGTCCATGGCTATACAAGAAAAGTCCAGCCAAAGGCCACTCCGCCATCTCCTCCCAGCTAGGATTCTTCTCAACTTCTTTCAGACATCTTTCACTTGCACAAATGTTGAATCACACCTGCCCATTTCCTCCTTTTTCATCTCTCTCTCCTCATTCAGTTCCAGGACGATCAGCATTTGTAAGGTTTCCATCATCCAAGAAAAGGGTTAAAAATCTCAGACTCTGCCTGTTCAGAACTCCCACAACTGCCCTGCCGTGCACCTTCTTGCAGCACCCCCTCTTCTTCTCGACTGGCCGTGCTGCCAGCATATGATATCAAATTTCAAGGTGGCACAAGCACAGGCACAGGCGGTCTCTCTCTCTCTCTCTCTCTCTCGGGAGGAGGGGCGGGGGGGGGGGCTGCCCAATGGGTCTCAGTGTTCCTCCACCCTTCCATCCTGCATGGACCTTCACTCCCCTTCTCTGTCCAGTCCAAGGCCCCAGCCTACCTCATCTGGCCACATGGCTTCCCCTCCCCCACCCAGCCAGCAGGTGGGCAGGGGAGGTCTGACCTCTTTCACCCACCAGAACCAAGAGAGCTTCCCCCTGGGAGTTCTCTGCTTTTAACCCCCTGTGTTCTCAGAGGCATATGCATGTCCTCAGAGGCCACACCAGGTGCCAATATTCAAATCTGAGCACCTATTGGTTTGACCACCAAACTCCCAAAAAACTCACTTTCTTTTCAAACCAGGACAGTAGCAAAAGGTTAACCACAAGTAACATTGTAACAAGATGTGCAGGTAAAACAAGCAAGATAGCAAAGAATGTAAGATAGCAAAGCCAACGAGATAACAAGCACCATCAAGAGCAAGGTAGCAAATTTTAATGGAACTCGCAAAGTGCAAAATTAGCTAAAAACAGGTTAGACTGAAAAACAAGAAGCACCAGACATGTGCTGAAGATAGAGGTAAAAGGTTCAAACGTGAGGAAGAATACAGAAGCCTTTGTCAAAAGACCACCAGAAGGCTGACGACCACCACAGAAGGAACTGATGCATGTACAAAAGCAACAAACTGTTGCAAAACCATGACACAGCTTTATGCAAATATGAGTATGCTAATATGTTGCAATTGTGACATTGTGTGGAAGGACTTTTAAAATGTAACTGAAGGCTAAAGAAGACTGAGTGAGTTTTTGGCGGAGAGATGCCCCTCTGTCCTGGCGCTGAATAAACAAATACCTGCTCTGTAGCCATCTGACTATAGAGTTTTATTTTCTTGCCCAGCTTTGGGCTTCAGTCAGATCCCCAGAACTAATTCAAATCTCCTCAGCATATAATTTTCAGGGTCCTGATGTTTGATTATAAACTTTTTCAACTTAGCCAAAACTTTCAGTGATTCTCCAATCCAAAATCTTTCTTCTAGTCACTTTTGCAGCTGAAGACAACTTTCCAGCTGCCACTTCTGCGCAATAACACATCTCTTACCATTACTGCACATACTTCCCTTGGTAATTTCATACTTTGCCCTGAGGAGATAGGAAGAGGTACATAAATTAGTTTCCATAACTATATGAGTTCCCAAAACTAAACTGAGGTAGGAACCTTTCCCATCCATTATGGAAACCAGTAAGAAAAATATATAATCTTATATAAACATACATGAATATAAACATAGGAACAACAACAGAAATGTGACAATCACTAGTAGAACTTACTCGGCCTTAGCACTGAAAGTAATGAGAAGGAAGTGTCTTTACAAACAAACTGTGGGCGTGATGATAGATAAGGCCAGATACAGGGAGATGAAAGAAGCAATTGGTGGTACCATAAATTCCATAGGAATGCCACTGATTGACACAGACTGTTACTCACTCAAGACTCTGCTAAATCTCTAGATTTAGAGAAAAAGAACAGAGACACGAAGAAAAAGAAAAAGGGAGGGGTGAACATTAGAAAGGGGGTCTATTAGTCGATTTGGGAAGTCTGTATCTCTCAAGTACCTCAGCCAATGGGGAAAGAGACGGCCATGCAGCTGGAAAATTAGGATAAAAAGGCGGCTTCATCCTCCAAAAATTTGAGAGATCCCAGGTGAATGCCCCATGGCTTCTCCCTTTATTCAAATAAAGTAACAGGACTCCTCTGTCTCCTTCTTGGACATAAATCTCTGGGTTTTGTGGATTAATTTTCCTGACAATCCCTTGGAAGAATGTGGAGTTCATTTACACGTTCTCCCAGAAGTAAAGACATGGATGCCCAAAGAGGGCAATAAGGGAAAGTTGAGAAAGAGTCTTGACAATCCATGCCCAGGAGGGCAATAAGGAGAGTCAAGGAGGAGTCTTGACAACAGGAGATGGACAAATAGTGTTGATATGTTGAGAAAAGATTAGTTGAAAGAGAGTGTAGAGAGATATGGTTTAGGCAAGGAGCGGCAGGAGCGGGTGTGGAAGTGCAGGACCAGGAGCAGGGGCTGGGGGCCTGTGGGGGCTATGGGACAGCTGGGTCTCAGCACCAGGCAGTGCCTGACCCCGCCACCCCTGGGCAGGGGCGGCAGTGGTTGCCAGCCCCCATGAGGCTGTGAGGCGGCCCGGCTGCCTGTGATGCTGCCAGCCATACCCACCAGGAGCAGCAGGATGGGAAGGAGCCATTTGAACACTGCAGCAGGACAGGGACCAGCTCTGGTGTGTGAGAAAGACAGTGCACACAAGGAGAAGGAGGAAGACATATCTGAGAAATGCAGATTGTATGTGGAAGGATTAAGATTTTCTTTTAAGTATTTTGCTTGGTTCACTGTAAAACAAATGGTTTTGAGCTGTGGGAAAATGAGTACCCACAGGCAGTAGCAGGAGGGACTAGAGAAAGGACAGAATAAGTCCTTGGATGAACTTGTTAAAAAGATACAGCAAGTATTTGTAAGAAGGGATAAAGAAAAAGCAAAAGCAAAGGCAAAGTTGATAGAATTTTTACGGCCCAAGAGGGATAAACTGCAGGACCCAAGGGGTCCCTCAGAATAGAAGGGATGGGGTCGGCCACAAGGAAATGGCAGAGGCATTCCCTCCTCAGCAGGGGAGAGCCAACCCAAACAGCGGTTGGGAAAGAATCAGTGTGCTATCTGCAGGTCAGAGGGACACTGGAAGCAGGAATATCCACATAGAGAGCTGGATCCTCAGGAGGAGGAAGTCCAGAGGATAAAGGAGATGAATCATTAGGGGTGTCAGGGGCTCCCATTATACCAGGGACCCACCACGCTGGAGCCCTTGATAACTTTTAAGGTGGGTCCAGATCAAAAGGAAGAGTTTTTCCTGATAGACACAGGGGCCACTTGAGCCACCTTGAATTTTATCCCTAAGGGAGGAAAATTGTCAAAAAGTTCATTGATTATTCAAGGGATGAGTAGAAAACATGAGTGAGTGCATTTTATTCAACTGCTTCTAGTAGATGTGGGGGATAGGTTTGAAATGCATGAATTCCTGTTTGTTCCTAATTGTGTTTGTAATTTACTGGGAAGGGATTTAATAGATAAAGTGGGAATGCAAATTAGTATTATGAAAAATTATACGGAAGCTAACACTGTGGTAACTGTGTAAAATGTCTGAGAAGGCATAAGTTGAAAAAACCCCAGAAGTGTGGGCAGCACCAGAAAAATACAGAAAATTAGATATAAAGCCTCTCCAAATGTTATAAACAACTATGTAGTTGATGGCTTTTGCTATTATGTATTGGCCTTTGCAAATTATTATTAATAATAATGATTTTGATATAGTACCATTTAGTAATCACTTTTAACTGCTTTAATATAGTATAATTTGTCAGCTTTTGTGGCCAATGCCCTGGCCTGGTTTAGCTTATATATTATTGTGATAAACATACATTATAGCTTAGGCTTTCACAAAATATTAAGATAGACACTGTAATGTTAAAGTAGCTAATGCCTTTATTTGTGTAACTAGCTGACAATGGTGAGAATAACTCAGATAATTTTGTAAAATAGCTAATTGTTGGGCAGGATGAAACAAGAAAGCCTTTTAAATATGACTGCCTAGCAAAAGATTTTGAGAATATAGAAACTATATGCGAGATTGAAATGAAAGCAATCTTTGAGATACCTTAGTTGTGACCAGTTGAATGTAATCCCCCCTGGAGGGAACAATTCCCTCTGCAAGCAGGCAGACCTAAGATTCAGAGCAAGCCTTGCAGCTTGGCAGATAAGGCCCAAAGAATAAGATTTAGGGTTTAACACGTAAACATAGTGTGGTAATGTAGTGATTCCTATAGGTTGTGTAGAAATGTTATAAGATATGCATGCTGTAGTAGATTGGTTAATGAGAATCTGCATTTTCAACACTGAAGACGATTTATTGTGTTGTAACGGGAGCTTCCGCTCTCTTTTTTTGCTCTATTTTTGCTCTCTCTTTTTGCTCTCTTTTCCTGCTCTCTTATCTCTCTTCTCCCTTATCTCTTTGCCTGCTCTCGTGCTCCTCTTCGCGCCCTTTTCTTTCTTTGTCTCTTTGTCTTCCCTCTGCACTCCTTCACCCCCTACTTTTTACATGCTCTCTGCTCTTAAACTTTTGTCTTTAACTCTCTTACACTTTAAGCCTCTTTTCTCTCGGCCCTGCTCCGAGCTGCCAGCAGCTCGCAACAGGGCCCTTCACCCACGCCCTTTGTAATAAACCAATAGTTTCATGACTTGGCTTCAAAGAGATCTCTCCGTCCATCCCTACCGTGCGTGACCCCCGTCGCCTACAGCTAATGATTTAATGTACTTGTGGAGTATCTTATCTATATGAAAAGAACCAGAAAAATAAGCATTGAAAGAAAGAATACAAAAGAGAAATTTACCACTGACCCTCCGGTTATCAAGAACTGTCAAACCACAGAGCAGAGGCCTTGTGAAGAAATATAAATTTCATCTGCACTATGGCATATACTTTAAGAAAATGAGTCAAAGGTCAAACCAAAAGAATTCGCAGAACATGTAAGCTCAAATGACTATTTGAGTATGTATAATCCTCATGAATATGTATTTAACCAATACAATGAAAATATATATAAGAAAAATTGTTATCGTTAACTGTGTGCCCCCAGCTAAGGCTATGCACCCAGTGCTGTAAAGGTCCCTTTTATCCCTTATTAAACTTTTAAAAAATTCAAGAGTGAGCCTTGTTTCTCAAACCAAATTACTTTGAAGCAACCAGGACAAGTGGCGTCTAAAAAGCAATACCCTATTTCAAGGGGAGGAAGGAAGAGGTTACAGTCTGTCACTGAGTCCCTGTTAAAGGGAGGTCTTTTAGAGCCATGTAAGCCTCCCTATAACACTCCTATCCTGCTGGTTAAGAAACAGGATAAAACCTACAGAATGGTGCAAGAACTAAGAATAATAAATGAAATTGTCAAAGCAAGGCATCCCACCATTCCAGATCCCTATATCATCCTTGAAATAAACAGGGCCAGAAGACGACTTCTCTTTTTTAATGCCTTTATTCAAAGTGATCAGCTCAGGATTGGATAGCTCGGCAGGTCTGCAGCGTCCCGTCGTCTCTCCCAAGGCGACTCAGAGAAGGAGGATATGCACAGCTTTGTCCACAAGGGGCAGAGCTGGGGATCAGATCCTCGTGGGAGCCTTTAGGGCCTGCTGATCCCTGTCAGATGGTACCCCTCCCTCTCAGTCAGCCTGCTCTCACCGCCGGGGTCAACTCCCATGGTCAGGGCGAGAGGGTCCGAAGGTGTTCCGCGTCTCTGCAGGCTCAGCACTTGGCTCCTCACGTCCAGACATCACTCCAGTCTCTCAACTCTTATTTGGCACGTTGTTTTTGGGGTCTTCTCAGTACATTGGGGGACCCATGCTGCATTGTGGTCTTGGAGTCACTTTGCATAACCCCCCCCCACCTTCTCAGGTGTCTTCACTATGAGAAAGGTACAACTTAGCCTCGGGAAGGTCCCCACCCGTTACAGTCTCAGGAGAAGGGCCATTAACTCGCCCCAGCCAGGGCTTTTACTAATACAAAAACAACCATTAACGACAACGACCCGTGATTACAATAACAAAACACGAAGAACTTGGGCAGGGCCAGTGATCTGGCTGCCTCTTTGTAACTTTTTTCTCACAAAAAAATATTAACCGAATTTTTGTTCATAACAATCCTGAATCAAATCCCTTCTTCACATCAGCATTATTCAGTACTGTATTTGAAGGATGCTTTCTGGAGGTGTCTGATTACCAAGGACAGTAAACGGCATTTTGCCTTTGAGTGGGAGCAGAAGTAAAAAGGAGGGTAGATGGCTAAACAACAATTGACATGGACAGTCCTCCTGCAGGGATATACAGAATCACTGGTTTTGTTTGGGCAAACCTTGCAGGAAATATTAAAAGAGTTTACTCCACTCTTGGGAGTTAGGTTGTTGCAGTATGTTGGTGATTTGCTTTTATCAGGGGAACAGGAAAAGGTGGTTGAAGAAGCTACTGTGAAGCTGCTTAATTTTCTTGCTAAAAAGGGACATAGAGTGTTATAAACAAAAATCTGCCAATTTTTTTGGGAGAAAAAGGTTACCACTGTTGCTGCTGGGGTGCTGCTTGTGTGTTATGGTAATTATGGGTCTTTGTCGTTAATAGGTGTTTTTGTATCAGTAAAAGCCTAGCTGGGGCTGAGTTAATGGCTCTTCTCTGGGACAGTGAAGGGTGGGGACCTCCCCAAACAGTGAGGAGAAGAGACTTAGGAGGGGGGGAGACATGCAAAATAACCACAAGATCAGCATGCCATGAGAAGCTACTGCTTCTAGCTTGCTAAAAAAGACCCCCAAACAACGAGCCAACTAAGAGTTGAGAGATTGGAGTGATGTCTGGATGTGAGGAACGGAGTGCTGAGCCTGCAGAAATGCTGAACACCTTCGTAGTCCCTCTCACCCTGAGCACGGGAGTCGTCCCAAAACCGTGAGAGGACGGAGCAAAGCAGCGAACAACAACATCTAAGGGGTCACCACTCCCTAAAGGCTCCCACGAGGACCAGACCCCCCAGCTCTGCCCCTAGTGGACAAAGCTGCGCATATCCTCCTCCTCGTCGCCCTGGGAGAGATGATGGGAGACTGCAGACCTGTCGAGCACCTGTCCAATCCTGAGCTGATCACTTCTAATAAAGGCATTAAAAGGAGAAAAATTCTCCTGCCCTGTTTATTTCAGCTGGGGCGCTCGTTCGGGATAGCCACGCCGGAAGAGGACACCAGGACTGGCCATCTTGGACCTCCAGGACAGCTGGCTATTAGGACCAGAGAGATTGGCTCAGGATCAGCCACACAGAGGAGCACCGGAGCACCGGACTGGTGAGAAATCTGGTGGCAGGAGTGGGAGACGAGCTAGTGTGTGTGAATGAGACGAAGGCCGGCAGCCGGACCTTCGAAGTGAGAGTGGTCCCCTCAGCACCGCGTTTTCAGACTTCCACGAGGAAGCTGGCCGGGAACAGGGGTAAGTGAGTGCAATTAGCGTGAGTGAGTCGTCTCCTAAGGGGGAAAGAGGGCCCCTCCCCTCCGGGCTTGCGGAGGGAATAGTTGTATAAGTGGCACGCACCCCCAAAAAGTCCTGACAGAGGGAAGTCAGGCAGATTGTAAGTCCCAAGAAGGATTTGGGCAAGCTCACAAGCCCTGCAGGCAAAGTAAGTCCTGACAAAGGGATCAGGCACAAATCCCAGCGAAGGAAGCTGAGGTTTGTTTTTAAGTCCTGATATGGTGAGGCCTAAAAATTGGCAGGTAAGGCAAACTAAAAATCAGGCAGCTGTTTTTCCTGAGAGAGGGGAGTCAGGCACGACCCGGCTTCTTACGCCAAGGTTTTGTGTGTTCAAGCCCTGATGGATGTAAGACCTGATGTTAAGAAAGTCAAGCAATCAAGAGATCGGGCAGTTGTTTCAGTATAAAGTCCTGAGTATCAGGCAAAAATTTGAAGTTCAGTGGAGGAGGATGAAGCTCCTCAAAGAAGGTTTTTTTTGAAATTACCTGTCAGTAGAGGCACCTTTGGGATTTTTTACTGTTGAGGCCTGAAAAATGAGGGAGTGTAATAGTAAAAAGACCGGCAAGAGCCTGAGGAATATACCTCCCAATAGTCCCTTAGGAGAACTGTTAGTAAAATGGGATTCTATAGAGGCCACAGAGGGATTAGATAAAATGAAAATGATCCAATACTGTGTAGAAGTCTGGCCGGAATTAGAGGTGCAAGAAGGATGGCGTTGGTGTGGGACAAAGGATAAGTGGATGTGCCAACAACTAAATCATTATCTGACAGCTCGAAGAGATACTGATCCTGAGCAATTATTGTATGTATCTTGCTGGTTAAAGAGCGCTATTGGGGATGAAGGGGTGCGAATTTGTAAGGTACAGAGGAAGAAAGAGGGGAATGAAGGAGGAGATGATGGAATTAGTAAAAGATGGGACCCCCTGGATTATTTGCCATCTTCTGCCCCTCCACCTTATAATTCTCTTCCTCAAGCACCTCAAATGGCAGGTCTGGTTCTTCCCCCGGCTGCCATCTCATTACCACCTGCACAAATTCCTCCTTCTACCTCTTCAGCTTCCCCTATGATAAACCCAGTATCTCCCCCAGTAACCACTCTCTCACCACCCCCTTCAGCTCCTCCAGTTCCTTCTGCATCACCACAAGTATCTACTACACCTGCTGCATTCTCCACCCCTTCCCCAGCTCCACTTAATATCCACTCAGGCTCTTCTCCCCCTCCTATTGCTTTCCCTTTACCTCCTCCTAGTTGGGACACAAATGCCTCCTTGCCCAGTAAACAGCTATCAGCAAATACACCTGCTGATGGGCAGGAAGTTCAGGGTAACCCAGATATCCCTCAAAGTAGTTTGGCATCTGAAGATGGGCCGTACTGTAGCACCAGATCCAAGACCTCCAAGGCAGAGAAACTCTTTCCCCTCAGAGAGGTTCCTATGGGAGGAGTAGCGGGAGATGTTGGCTTTGTGAATGCTCCCCTAACTGCTTCTGAGGTGAAAGGATTCAAGAAAGAGTTGGAGCATTGAGTTGAGGACCCAGTGGGCATAGTCAACCAAGTGGATCAATTTTTAGGTCCAAATATCTACACTTGGGGGGAGATGAATTCCATCCTGAGTATATTATTTTCCCCAGAAGAGGTCCAGATGATTAGAGCAGCTAACATAAGAATTTGGGAGAAAGATAACCATCCAGGAGACCAGGTGCCATCAGGTGAACAAAAATTGCCACAAATGGATCCCAGCTGGAACCCTAATCAGGAGGAGGGGAGGAAGGCCATTATGGAATATAGGCCTTTGATAATACGGGAGATCAAAGAGTTAGTTCCCAAAGGAACTAATACCAAATTGGCATTTGAGGGTGTGCAAGGGAAGGATGAAGCTCCTGCTGCCTTGCTTAATCGCCTAAAGCGGAACTTCCAGTTGTACTCTAGAATAGACCCAGACACCCCAGAAGGTCAAGTGCTACTAAAGGTCCAATTTGTTACGAAATCTTGGCCAAATGTATGGAGAAAACTGGAAAAAATTGAAGATTGGCAAGAAAAGGACATTAATGAGTTATTAAGAGAGGCACTGAACGTGTATTTAAGGAGGGAGGAAGAAAAAGCAAAGGCCAAGGCTAAGATCATGGTTGCAGTAGCTAGAGAAAGTGTGGGGCGGGCGGGCGGGCGGGTCCACCACCAGGAGGAGGCAAGTATAGACCAGTACTGTCAGGTACAAGAGGGATGGAGACACATCAAGTCCCTTTGAGAGAACGACATTGCTATTACTGTGGAGAGGCGGGACAGTCAGGAAGTTTTGTAGAAAGCTCAGTCTCAATGAAGCAATAGCCAGGGAACAAGATAATATAGGGAAGATCCTTAGAGGTGACGATTAGAGGGTCAGGGGCTTTACACTGTAGGGGACCCGATGCAACATCTAGAAAAGCCCGTGGTAAACTTTGAGGTGGGACCCCTAAATGAAGAATTAAAATTTTTGAGTAGATACAGGAGCAGATAAGTCCTGTCTCAACAAAGTACTAAAAAGTATAGTATAGTGAAAAAACATCTGAAGTTAGACAAAAAACAGCTAGGTAGAAATGATATCCAATAGCACCAAAACTGGCCAGTAAGACTGAACTTGTAATACGTGATGTGAAAGTAAAAGGTACCTTATTGTTGTCTTGTTGTGTGTGTGAGAGTGAGTCACAAGCAAAGTCAGCCTCAACTTCCCGGGCAGGTGGGAAGGGGGCAGTGGAAAGAGGTGTGTGTGACCTGCAAACCAGGCTTGTGTCCCCCGGGCAGGTAGGGGCTGTGGCTGAAGTGTGTGTGTGTGTGTGACCTGCAAACCAGGCTTGTGTCCCTGGGCAGGTGGGGGCTGTGGCTGAAGAGTGTGTATGTGACCTGCAAATGAGACTAGTGCTCCCCAGATGTGTGAGAGAGCCGTAGCTGTAAGAGCGTGAGTGACGTGCAGACAGCCTCACAGGTGAATGTGCACCAGAGGCAACCAGAGTCAGGGCCCTTACAAGAGGCCCAGAGATACTGAGACCTGTGGGCCAACCCCAAGGTAAGGGGAGCCACAGGGACCCGTGATTAACTAGAAATGATGATCCAGTTTGTGTCTTGAGGGTGTGAAGGAATGCGTGAAAGTGAATGAGAAATAAAAGAGAGTGAATGTAGACGAAACAGAATAGAGGTAATGTAGATTGTGCATTACAAGTTTTACCACATCTCCTTAGAGGGAAGTGTATTGTGTAGAAGAATAGTGGGAGAAAAAAAAAATTTAAGTGTAAGGGGTTGAAAGAAAAGTAGTATTTAAGCTGTAAGTGAAAGTAAGAAACAGAAGCAAGAGATAAATAGATAACATCTTGAAAATAGAACAGAAAACCAGTAAGTTAAATACACAGAAAAACAGGAGAATAAAAGCACTTTGAGGGTTACGTTAGCTAACAGAAATACAACTCCTTGCAAAATACAGAGGATGCAGAAGTTGATGAGAGAAACATACAAGTTAGGGAAAAAGAGAAATTAACCAATAACATTTAACAGAGAAACTGAGTTTTGATAAGTCATAAAATAGCAGACCATTAATGCCTATATTTGAAAGCCCCTCTCAGGTACTCTTCATTACTAATTCGACTGTGCAGACCAAAAGAAAAAGGTTGGACCCACATCACTCTCACCCCCTGGCATTGGACCAGGATTCAACATCAGTTTTTTTCCCTCAGGCATTCTGGCATTGGACCAGACTCCATCCCATTCTCCTGTTACATGACTTTTGAGGGTTCCTCAGGGTGAGAGAGATAGACGAGAATCTTGCTTCATGATCAGAAGGCTGGATTTAATAATATATGATATATAATACATTATGACTATACTAAAAGGAATAGAGAGAAAAGTTGCAGAAGCTGCTAAGCTAAGAATAGAATAGAATAGAATAGAATAGAACAGAATAGAATAGAATAGAATAGAATAGAATAGAATAGAATAGAATAGAATAGAATAGAATGAATAACAAAGTTCTGTGTCCCGGCAGAAAGCAAGCAAGATCTCCTGTGAGTGGTCAGCAAATCCAAACACTCACAGAAGACCAATCACAGATGCACCTGTTGCATTCCTCACCAGCCGATAACAATTGTTTACATTTTTCTTCTGGGGCCTCAGCTTCCCAGAAAGGACAAATCCTAAAAGAAAGGATTTTTATGAAAAGATGTGTGTGACATTCTCCCTCTGGCATTGGACCGGACTCCACCCCATTCTCCTTCTGGCATTGGGCCAGACTCCCAGTTTTTCCCTCTGGCATTGGGCCAGAGTCCACACCACTCTCACCTCCGGGCACTGGACAAGATTCATCCACATCACAAGTTAATTCACCTGAGTATACTGTGGTAAAAGGACCAAAGGATTTAAAGTTGACTCTCAAAAGGAAGAGTCAAAAAGACTGAACTGTGTGGGAAAAAATTGGTATCAAGAGTTCTAATATTGTTTAAAAGGTTTCAAAACTGTTCTGTGTAAACTATGTTGGTAAAAAGTTTAAGACTGTAAATAAGTAATTCTGGTTAATTCCCCAATTTAATTCTAAAGACTCCAGGTTAATCCTCTACAGAGCACTCCCCTAGGAGAAACCAAAATTGGTAGGGAACAGACCAAGAGAGATTTAACCAGAGAAGCGGGTGGAAGGGACTCTAAAGAGCTTGGAGGCTTCTTCTCAGTAAAATTCCCCAAGAGGCAAGGCCGGGTGGGCAGGCTGTGCAAGATGACCCATACCGGACTCTTGGGAAGGGTAGTAATGATGGCTCTGATTGCTGGTGGTGCTCTGGGGAGCCCAGCAGAGCCATGCAGTGAGTGCTACCAACCCCTCTATGAGAAGGAAGTGAGCTCCTTGTCGAGAGTTCACATCAGTTCTAACCCTGATTATGTTAACCTCTTCCAATTGGTCCTTTATCAGAAATATAAGAGAGTGTATTGGATAGCATACAATACTGCCACTTTTAGGCAGCCACTCCTAGGAGAGTGCCCTATAGGGGAAGCCTGGTTGTGTTTTGAATGTGATGCTGCTGAAACAAGCTCAGCAGATCTAGTAAAAAGAAAAGAAATGGTGAAAATGGTAAGAAAAATTGTTTGTAGCAAGTATTTAGCAGTGGAGTATTCAGCCACCCAGTGGATCCCAAGAGATCCAAACAAATTAGAGTCTGTTGAAAAAAAAAGAGACAAGTGTACTCACCAAGAAGTTTATGAATGTTATGAGTGTACTGAAAAAGAGATAAACTCCTTTTAGAACACATTTCAAGGGAGCTCTAAACCCCTAGGTTTGATCTCTGATACCACAGCACACACCAAATTGTCAGGAGACTGGTCTGGCAGCTGCATCGCTAGAGTGATAAAACCAATTTTCTTCTTATTACCCAAAGAAACTGGATCAAGTTTGGGAGTTCCTATATGTAATGATTTGGGGGAAATTAAACAGAACAGGCAAAGTTAAATAGAAATTGAGAAAATCCAAGATTGTAAAAGCCAACTTCGGATCCCAATATCTATGTTAAACACAGTCATCTGGCTCCAGGCAGTATTAAAAATAAAGAATTCAATTATTAGGAACATTTCAAATGAAATAAAAAGATTAGCATGTGTAAATAATTAAGAACAAACTCCTACACTTGATTCCAGTTGGTGGGAGAACCTGGAGATTTTCAAAAAGGATGTATGGGAAAAGGTAGTTTTTCTCACTGTGTGTGTACTTGGAGGATTGCTCTTTTTACTGTGCTTATTTATCTCTTTCAGTAAAATAGTATTTGCCATGCAGACCAACCTGAAGAAACCAAGGAAAGTAACAAAGTTAAGTAACCATGATTACCAAAGTGCACAAGAAATTTATAGTCGATTCAAAACAAAAAAAAAAATTGTAAGTTGATGTGAGCTTAAAATTTAAGCTCGATCAAAGAAAAAGAGGGGGGACTGTTATGAACAAAAATTCAGTTGATTTTTTTCTGTGAGAAAAAAGTTACCACTACTGCTGGGCTGCTGCCTGTGTTATGGTAATTACGGGTCGTTGTTATTAATAGTTGTTTTTGTATCGGTAAAAGCCCTGGCTGGGGCGAGTTAATAGCTCTTCTCTCGGACAGTAAAGGGTGCGGTACCTCCCGAACAGTGAGGAGAAAAGACTTTGGAGGGGAGGGATATGCAAAATACTCCAAGGACCAGCATGCTGTGTGGGACCCCTATTCCAAATGCACGGAGAAAACCCCAAAAACAACGAGCCACCTAAGAGTTGAGAGACTGGAGTGATGTCTGGACGTGAGGAGCCAAGTGCTGAGCCTGCAGAGATGCGGAACACCTTCGGAGTCCCTCTTGCCCTGACCATAAGAGTCGTCCCCAGCGCCGAGACCGGGCGGGACGGGGCCGGGAAAAGTAACATCGGATGGGATCACCACGCTCTAAAAGCCCCCACGAGGACCTGATCCCCAGCTCTGCCCCTAGTGGATAAAGCTGTGCATATCCTCCTCCTCCTCGTTGCCCTGGGAGAGACGATGGAAGACTGCAGACCTGTCGAGCTGCCCAATCCTGAGCTGATCACTTCTAATAAAGGCATTAAAAGCAGAAAAAGTTTCCTGCCCTGTTTATTTCAGTGAGTATCTGAAAAGAAGGTGCAGTTGGTAGAGAAAAAGATTAAGTATTTGGGACACATATTGACTGGAGGGTTATGGTGTATTGATCCAGAAATAATACAAGGAATTTTACAAATACCATTGCCCCAGACAAAGAAGGAGTTACGACAGTTTTTAGGGTTGGTGGGGCAGTGCAGAAAATGAATTAAAGATTTTTCTGGTTTGGCCAGTCCCTTATATGACTTTTTAACCCAAGACAGTCCTAATGTTGTGGTATGGACACCAGAAGGAGGGCAAAGCTTTAGAAAATTTAAAGATCAATTGGTTAATGCCCCAGTCTTAGCTCTTTCAGATTCAGAAAAAGGAATTTTAATTATATGTGGATGTTAAACAGGGCCATGCTAAAGGAATTTTGGCACAAGAACATGGGGGAAACAGGGCAGCCTGTTGGTTATTTTTCTAAGCTGTTAGACACAGTGGCCAGAGGCTGGCCTCATTGTTTGCAGAACTGTGCAGCCACAGCCTTGATGGTAACTGAGACCCAAAACCTGACAACAGGAAGATATTTGATTGTTAGTTTCACATCAGGTTAAAGCTTTGCTAACTTAAAGAGCCTCTATGTGGATGACCAGCACTTGGTTATTACAGTATGAATCTTATTTAATGAAACAGGACTTTGAATTGAAAAGTAGGGAAGGGTTTAACCCAGCCTCCTGTCTGATCAGTCCTGAAGAGGGGTGCCGGGAAGAAATCCATGAATGCATTCAAGAGAGAGATCTCCAGACCCTCGCTAGGGTCACGAGACACTCCCTGTCCTGTGAGAGAAAATGTGTTTCCTAATGGACCTTCAAGGGTGATAGAAGGAAAGCGATTTACAGGATATGCTATTATTAATGGAAGGGAGTTATGTTTTGCGGAGAAAAGAAGAAACCTCACAACTTTATAAAAGTTGTAAAGCCCGGTATTCTTTTATTACCATGCGTGCCGGACGCAAGCCTCCCCAAAAGGCATGCTTACCCCTGAAGAGCTCAGGTCTCCTTTTATCCCCCTTCCAAATGCATATGCATACAGTTTCACAATAGGTTCATACATATTCATTCCGCGTGACATTTATCACCAGTTCTTCTTTATCAAAGGAATTCCTAGGTCGGGTGCAAATTGACCTTGTGGTCATTTCTTTTTTTCTTTCTCTGTCTCCTTGTTGTCTCTGGAATGCGGCTTTTCCTTCAGCTTTGGCCTCACAGACTTTTCACCTCTCCTAGACACTTCACCTAATTCAGAATGGATCTCTACTCTGTCTCATTCCCCCCTTTCCTAGGAAATAAGTAAATTCTTTTACTTAATGAAAACCCTCATGACAATAAGGGTCTCTTAATGCTTCACCATGTACGTTTGACAAAGAGGTTAGTACAGCTATTCGTTGTAGCATTCTCCAGTTCCAAATTAACAATATAATAGATAATCCTAAGCTTATCCCAACTAATATTAGTAAAACTACAATGGGGTGGCACAACTTATTAAAGATTCCATTTGCAGTTGGTGACCACCCAAAGATCACATCCCACCAGTGATGATCCATATTTTGTTTTATTCTTTGTAGAACCCTGGTTATATCCTTTGTATCATGTTGGACAGTAATTAAGGTTTTCTTTCCACTTTCTTGGATTTCCTTCAAGATCTCCAATAGGCCTTGGTGCTTAATTAATTGTTTTACTAATGTAACGTTCATCCCAATAGGGGTAGGTGGTAGTCTGTGATACATCATGTAGTTAGCTTTAATCAGCTGGTGGGATGTCACTGGGGCCAAGTACGAAAAATCACACCCGATAATCTTAACAAAATTACAAATACAGAAATTAGAATGATTTCTACTAGACAGAATAACATCATTGCTATCAATTTTTACAGCAGCACAGGCAGTTCTCAGACATACACACCCTTTTCCAGTATATACGAGCACAGTTTTCTGGTCAGTGACTGGATGAATTTCGAAGCGACAAATACTCTGTTCAGTGTCCAAACACACATCCTGAGCATTAATAGTATTGCTTTCACAAATGAATCCCATGTGTTCTCTAGTAATGCAGGATTCTAAGTTTACTGTCTGCCACTTTCCATTCATCTTCTGTGCCCACATTCTATGTTCTGAAGGATATTGTTTTTTCATGGTTTAATCCTAGGGCAATGATGGGATGGATAACATGAACAGTGGCATTACCTATGGTAAGCACAAAGGCAGTTGCCACATGAGAAACAGGATCATAGGTGAAATTTACCATAGTCCACCAGGATTGAAACTTCCTTTCAAAATCAATTGCATTATCCCACACAATCTTCCGAATTTAGGTGGAAAATTACCTTCACTCCCTTCCCGTATGATCAGAGCTGCTGTTGCCTGCACCCATAACTGGGCTTGTATACAACTGAAAGCTAAAGACACATTATCTTGAACTGTACTAAGTGCTTCTACTATTAACTTGTGGTCTTGGTCCCGGCCGTTTCCCACTTTGGCAGTACATTTGAACTCTGCCACTGGGTAGTTCCTAATGCCAATAGAGATGACTGTAAAGGTTGCTTCAATTTTGTTAGGCTACCTGCTGCAGTGGCCAGTTTATTCATCAGTATTTCTGAATCAATTCCATTTAAAACTCCTAATCCTGTCCCTAATAAGCCAGTTAGATCCTTTCTTGTTCTGCTCCTGAGGTATGCCTGTCTTTGTAACCATGTTGTCCAGCCCTCAAAGGAAGGTTTTAGGAAGGGGGAGCAGGCTGGTTGGATTTTTGAGATGTTAATTTGCATTATCAACTCCACATGTTTGAGAGACCATTCTGGATTGAATAATAGTTGTTGTTCACCCACATTCCTTACTACGTAGGGGCCTATTCCATACACCTCAGGTTCAAGTTTGGGTTTAGCCTGAACTATTTGAGTCTTGGTATGGGCTGTATAGGGTCCTGCTGTGGTAAAAGGTGTAGTGTCTACTTTGAATTTAAATGAAAGCCCGATATCATCCTGTGCCCAAAGGCAAGTTATTTCTACAGGCTGTCTTAAGGTGAAATTACACCAGAAGTCTGATTCATTTAGGCTATCACAGATTTTCTGGTGTTCATATACACCAGGAGAGGTTGAGACACTAATTTCATTTGGTCTCTCATAAGCTATCACATTTATCATCCGGCACCTTACCTTGATTTCTTCTCCTCTGATCCCTTGAAGTGTCCACAGTTTCTGTTCCTGCCATTCCTGCTCCTCATATACCTGATCTCCATGAATTACTACAGTGGATAGGTTTAAATCCTTTGTCTCAGAAGGTTTTCCCATGGATCCAGTATACAGATTAAATGCCTGGGACCAAGGCCATTCAGCATTGCTTTGAATAGAGGTACTCTCACGTTCTAAAACTTCAGTTATGATTACACACAAAACAATTCTAGAAACTAAAATATGAGCTACTCCCGACCGCAATATACTCATTTTGCCCGAGTAAGTTTTAATCTCAGTTCATTGTCTCCTGGCGTCACTCCTCAAGGGGTTTCTGGGCCTTCTTCACCCAAGAGTGATGAATCCAGGCGTTCTGCTCCTTGATTTTGATTGCAGTGAAGGTGGTGAGAAGCACTTGGAACGGTCCCTCCCACTGTGGTTCCAAGGTCTTTTCTGTAAGAGACTTAACATATACATAATCTCCAGGTTGTATGTTATGTACTGGCCCATCTAACTCCCGGCTCTGAGTTCCAGTCACATGTTTCTCAATTTCTCTGAGCTGTTTGTTTAAGGCCACCATGTAGGTGGCTAGTGTTACCTCTCCAATGTGGGTGGCCATTCCCTTTTGTATTCCATATGGTCTTCCATAGAGTATTTCAAAAGGGCTCAACTTTTCTTTAGCTCGAGGTTTCGTTCGAATTCGCAGTAGTGCTAGTGGAAGAGCTTGGGGCCAGGGTAGATTAGCTTCCTGCCCCAGTCTTATGATTTGCTGTTTAATCAAATGATTCCTTTTCTTCACCTGGCTGCTTGATTGGGGGCGGTATGGGGTGTGAAGTTCCCAATCTATGCCCAGGTGGCTACTAATCTGTTGCACTATTTTGGAAATGAAATGTGATCCTCTATCTGAGGATATTGTGGCTGGAACTCCGAAGCATGGCACTATTTCTTGTAATAATACTCTGGTCACTTCTCTAGCTTTGACAGTTCTGGTGGGGAATGCTTCTGGCCACCCTGAAAATGTATCTGTCAATACCAGCAAATACCGATACCCCCCTTTCCTCGGGAGTTCTGAAAAGTCAATTTGCCACTGTTGTCCAGGCCCATGGCCTCTCCTAATCTGACCGAGTTTCAGTCTGGGGGTATTTTTGGGGTTAGTCTGGAGGCAAAGATCACACTGTCGGGTCACCTGAGTAATAGTGGCATATAAATTCCAAGCAACAATTCTTTCAATCAGGTATGTGTATAGGGCATTTATTCCCCAGTGCGTTTTCTGGTGTTCTTCCCTTCCTAGTGACCACAATAAATGGGAAGGGATTACCAGTCTCTTTTCAATGGTAGCCCACGCCCACCCTTCTTGGTTATACATCCCTTTTTGATCTTCAATTAATTTCCTATCTCTCTTGTTATATTCTGGCTTACCTTCAAGGGAGATTTGTCCATCTGGAATAAGGACTCCTTCCGTAGTTACCTCACCTTTTGCTGCTTCTTTTGCCTCTCTATCTGCCACCTCATTTCCTTCTTCCAATTCTGAGCTCACTTTTTGGTGTGGCTTAATGTGCATAATTGCTACCTTTTCAGGCAGCTGAACTGCTTCCAGCAGCTGGATTATCTCTTGTGCATGTTTGATGTTCTTTCCCTGTGAGGTCAGCAGTCCCCTCTCCTTCCAGATGGCCCCATGTGCATGTACAACTCCAAATGCATACCTCGAGTCTGTGTAGATGTTTATTCTCCTCCCTTTTGCCCTTTCCAGGGCATGGGTCAGGGCAATTATCTCAGCCTTCTGCGCAGAGGTCCCTGTTGGTAGGGGTCCTGACTCGATTACCTCTCTGCAGGTGGTCACTGCATACCCAGCATGTTGCTTCCCATTGGCAACATAGCTGCTCCCATCAGTGAACCAGGTCTCTGCATCGTCCAGAGGAGTGTCCTTTAGGTCTGTGCGGCTGGAGTAGGTAGCTTCAATGGTCTCCAGGCAATCATGGTGTACTGCTTCTCCTTGATTTCCACTGAGAAAGGAAGTTGGGTTGACAATATTAGTCACCACGATCTCTACATCATCTTGCCCTACCATGATGGCCTGGTATTTCAGAAACCTTTGTGGTGAAAGCCAGTGGCCACCCTTTACTTCCAGTACTGCGGATACTGTGTGGGACACTAGCACAGTCAATTTTTGTCCCAGGGCAAACTTGCATGCCTCTTGAATATTCAGCACGACTGCTGCTACAGCTCTGAGGCAACCTGGCCATCCTTTGGCTGTTGCATCTAGCTGCTTAGAGAGGTAAGCAACTGCCCTCCAGTATGGACCCAAGTCCTGAGCCAGTATTCCCAGGGCAATTCCCTGTTTCTCATGGAAAAATAGGAAGAATGATTTACTCACATCTGGAAGTCCCAAAGCTGGAGCTGACATGAGAGCATCCTTTAGCTGGTGAAAGGCCCGTGTGGCTTCTTTTGTCCACTGGAGATCTCTGTTTCCATCGGCAATAAGAGCATAGAGGGGTCTGACAAGCAGTCCATAATTATAAACCCACAGCCAGCACCATCCTGCCATGCCTAAGAAGGTTCAGAGTTCTTTTATTGTCTGGAGTTTCGGGGTTTAGCATATGGCCTCCTTGCGAGTCTGCCCTAAAGTCTGTTGCCCAGCACTCACCTCGTACCCCAGGTAGATAACTTTCTGTTTCACTACCTGTGCCTTTTTCTTTGATACTCTGTATCCTTGGAGTCCCAGGAAATTCAAAAGGCTTACCATCCAGGCCACACATGCTTCCCTTGTCCGAGTGGCCACTAGAAGGTCATCCACATACTGCAAAAGCCTCCCTCCTTCCTGTGGAGCTCCCCAGGACTCCAGATCCATTGCAAGTTGCTCCCTGAACAAAGTAGGGGAATTTTTCCAGCCTTGGAGTAGTCTGGTCCATGTGAGCTGGGTTTTGCGCCCACTTTTAGGGCTTTTCCATTCGAATGCAATGATTTTCTGGCTGGCTTCATGGATGGGGAGGCAAAAGAAGGCATCCTTCAGATCTAAAACAGTAAACCAGGTTAGCTCAGGTGTTAGGCAAGTTAATAAAGTGTATGGATTGGCTACCACCGGATACAGATCTTCTGTTATTTTATTGACAGCTCTCAAATCCTGTACTATCCGGTATGACCCATCAGATTTCTGAACAGGTAAAATGGGAGTATTGAAATCAGATTGGCATTCTTTCAGTAATCCTAACCGCAGAAAATTTGCGATTATTGGGCTGATTCCTTCCCTATCCTCTTTCTTTAGGGGGTACTGCTTGATTATCACTGGTTGCGCTCCCTCCTTGAGCTTAATTACTATGGGGGAGGCATTTTTCACCCTCCCTGGCACATCAGAGGCCCACACCCCGGGAAATACCTGACCTAGTATTTCTTCATCAATTTCTTCCTTAATGCCAATAGCTGTCAGGGTTAAACTTAATACCTCTATGTACTTTTGATCATTCACCTCCAGAGTAATTTCCCCATTTTTAAATGTAATGGTTGCTTGTAATTGTTCCAATAAATCTCTGCCTAAAAGTGCCTTTGGTGAATTAGGCATGTACAAGAATTTATGAATACCCCATTGTTTTCCCAATTTATACCTCAAAGGTTTACAAAAATATGCCCTTTCAGACTGGCCAGTTGCCCCCTGCACTACAACATAATCATTTTCCACAGGTACTAAAGCTTTATTTAAAACTGAATATGTAGCTCCCGTGTCAACCAAAAATTCCACCCTTTTCCCTTCTTCCCCCAGCCTCATTGTTATAACCAGTGTATCCGCTGGGGCAGAATCCTCCGGTCCTCCTCAGTTGTTTTGTACGTGTGCAGCCATCTGTTGGTCACTCCTTCTTCATTCTGGGCATTGATCTTTCCAGTGACCAGTTCTTTTGCAGATTGCACACTGGTTCCTGCCCAGCCGAGGTGGTCCTTGTCTCGGTGGTCCCTGGTTGTATTTCCTCTGCCTTTCCTCCTGTACCACTGCCACCAACCTTTTCATTCCTTGTTTATATCCTTCCTCCTGGTTACTAAATACTCTCCAGGCTTCCTCTAACAAGGCTTCAAGATTCCTCCCATCTGGTCCCCGAATTTTCTGAAGTTTACGTCTGATATCTCCAGCAGACTGCCCCAAAAATGAATTAACTAGTTGATTTGTCCCTATCTCAGACTCCGGATCTAATGATGTATGACGACGCACAGTATCCTTTAAACGCTCTAGAAATTCAGATGGAGTCTCAGAAGGCCCCTGCTTAAGGGAATATAAGGCAGACCAGTTTATGGTTTTTGGAATAGCTCTTTCTACCCCTGTTGCTATCCACTCTTGATACTCAGCTAATTTCTTTACCTCTGCTGACACATTAGGATCCCATTCTGGGTCTTGGAGGGGGAAATGTTCTTTTACATCTAGCTGTGTGGCCTTACAGTAATCCTCTGCCTAATTCCCTGCTATCTTTAAGATCAGCTGTTTTTCTGTTTCAGTGAAAGCATCTAGTAGTAGCTGGATGTCAGCCCAGTCTGGATTGTGTTGTTTGATAACATATCGTAGGCGTTTGGCAGTGAGTATCATGTCAACATGATAATTCCTCACAATCCTTTCCCATGCTTCTAAATCAAGGGTGGTAAATGGCACTTTAATCATTAATTTGGCCCCTTCTGGTCCCACTGCCTGTCGCAGAGGGGCCTGTAGCACTACTTGCCTCCTGGTTCTAGATGCAACTGGACTCCCACGGGTGGGGTGGGTTCTAGTAGATGTGCCTTCCCCACCTGAGTCCTCCTCCTTTTTGGGGAAGTTCCCTTCCTCCTCATCCTCAGTTTCAGCCTCAACCTCCCTAACCTCCCTCCTTCGGGGAGGAGCTTTCACCCACTCAAATGTGTCCCGTTCTTGCTCCTCAGAACGATAGACCTTATCTGATCTCATACACCGTTGTCCTATACTGCATGCTGAACAACAGCGTTTGATTTGCCTTCTCTTTGCCTTGTTATCTTTTTCAAGGGCCAAGACCAGTGGGTCTGAGGGTGATTTAATCCCACAGTCCTTTTGCCACTCTTGGTGATTTCTTAAAACAAAAAACATATCAGCATACGAAACCTCATCCCATTTACCTTCCTGTCTTAAAAACAACATTAACTGCAGTAAGGTATTATAGTCTAGGGTTCCAGTGGGTGGCCACCTTGCTCCGTCCTCTAACCTGTATAAGGGCCACCAGCGTGTGCAATACTGGATTAGATCCTTTTTATTCTCAGAGCCCCCCTGGCTAGTGACTTCCTTCCAGTGGGCCAAGATGCACCCTAAGGGGCTGACCTGTGGAACTTCCTTGCTCTGGTTAGTTCCCATTATTTCCTTCTTGCCCTATCTCGCTTCCACCCAAACTTCTTTTCACAGGACTTCACAGTAGCTTCCCAGTCCTCTTCCCACACACTCCAGGTGGCAGGTATCAGATGTGATTTCCCACACACAAGTTTTAAGATCTTAGACTCTGAATCAGCTTGATCAGAAACTTCTAATCTACACTTGGGGCACGTGCCCTGTCCCTTGTTAGAACAGCAGTACCAGCGTTTCTCACAAACTATGCACTGTAATAATACCCATGCAGCGTGCCAGCCTCTTGATGCACCAAAGGCTACTCGAAATTTCCCGCAAAGGCAAGCTATTCCATTTATTACAGGGAGCTCTAAATCCTCTACGGCAAACTGTTCCCAGTCCAGACTTACTAGAGTGCCAGCTGAAGTCTGGTAAAGCCGCTCTAAATGAACTTGTTTGTCTCCTCTATCTATTCAATAATTCACCGGATTCACAAACTCCCAAGGGTCGAGTCCAAACCACTGAGGCAGAGGAACTCCTCGGGTTCGTCTAGCCACGGTGAAAGCGTGCACAACCTACACCACAATTTACCACCTTTACTCAATAAACGTCCTCACCCACGCTTTTCCGCTGTTTACTCTATTTTCTCTGTCGGGCGCTCCCCGCCCCCACGGCCTACCCCGGTCGGTGTTTACTCAGCCTCTCCAGCGGCGGGTAGGAACTCCCCCCCCACACACAGTAGAGCGCTATGGATCTACTCTCTTTTATACACCATACACTTTATACACTTGCACGATTACAAACACAGCGCGCTGATCACACAATGCAACATACAGCAACACAGGGTCCGGACACCACTCACACACACAAACAAAGAAAACACACGCGGGTTCAGCTCTGCCCTATCAGAACAATGAACCCCAATACACACATACACGGGTTCACCCAGCTCACCCCCAGAGCCACTAGCAGTTCTGCTCTATCAGAACGATGAACCCCGTCTCTAATACAGCTGCTCTATCAGCTGAACCCAGACATCTCTGGGTGGTTTACTCCCTTGCTGTCGTTTTTCCCCCCCGGGGGCCCCTCAGTACATACCATATCTTCCTCCACAGGCCAGCAGGTCCTTGTCTGTCCCAGCAGGAGGCAAGTCGAGACGAGCGGAGCCTCCTCCAGGAAAATCCTGGGGCGCGCCTAGGAGTCCATCGGTTCCCCCCCTGCCCCTGCAGGGACAGAGACGGAGACGGAAGGTATCTCTCTGTCCTGGCTGGCTCGCCAAGAATGTTCTGCATAGAAAAGAAGAAACCTCACAACTTTATAAAAGTTGTAAAGCCCGGTATTCTTTTATTACGATGCGATGCGCGTGGCGGACGCAAGCCTCCCCAAAAGGCATGCGTACCCCTGAAGACCTCAGGGCTCCTTTTATCCCCCTTCCAAATGCATATGCATACAGTTTCACAATAGGTTCATACATATTCATTCCGTGTGACATTTATCGCCAGTACTTCTTTATCAAAGGAATTCCTAGGTCGGGTGCAAATTGACCTTGTGGTCATTTCTGTTTTTCTTTCTCTGTCTCCTTGTTGTCTCTGGAATGCGGCTTTTCCTTCAGCTTTGGCCTCACAGACTTTTCACCTCTCCTAGACACTTCACCTAATTCAGAATGGATCTCTACTCTGTCTCAGTTAAAGGAAGGGGGGAGGTTGCCGCCCACATGGTCAGCTAAGACAGCAGAGCTGCATGTGATTTTAAGAGCCTGTGAATTATTTCAAGACAAAATAGTGAATATTTTTACTGATTATGAATATGCATGTGGGGTGATACATGCATTTGGGAAATTATGGGGAAAAAAAAGTTTATTGACCTGCAGAGGAGAAACATTAGCTCATGAAAGGCTAATTTCACACCTATTGGAGGTGATGAATTTGCCAAAAGGTGTGGCAATAATACACATTAGAGGATACCAGGCAGGGTGCTCAGAGGAGGCAATAGGTAACCAACTGGCTGCTGAAGAAGCTCAGAAAGCTGCATTGTTGCCAGAATTCTCAAAGATACTCCGTTTGCTCCCAGTAATCCCACCACTGCCAGAGAAACTGTCTTTTCCACCAAAGGAACTTGAGATAATTTAAAAGAGTGGGGCAGACGAAAGAGGGGATAATTGGTTTACAAGGCATGGTGTCATGGTTTTGCATGGGATGCATTTACGGAAGTGATGCAAAGCTTCCAAACGCTGGAAAGCTGTACATGCCTCTGTGAAAAACACATGTTAAAGATGAAAGAAACCTGGGAACTTCCTCTTTTCCTTCTGGCCTGGAAACAGGTAACAAGGCCGGCCCGGCTCCTCTCTCAGCTTGGCCGAGCCAGGGCAGGCTCTGCCGTAGGGCCAGGATGCTCTCTGGGGAACACACTGGGCCCTGTCCCAGCTGGGCTGGGCCCGGCAGCTGCCAGGCAGGAAGGCGGGGAGACTGCAGGGGCCCTGGCAGAGGCAGAGCCGGACTGCAGCTGTTCTTATAATGCCACCAGGTCCCATCCCCCCCTCCCAGTGCAGCCTCCAGACATGATCATGCAGATGAGACCAGAGACAGCCCTGCAGCCCATGCAGAGTGGCCCTGAGGCTGGAACTGAATGCAGAGAACACCAAAGACCAGTCATGCAGCTGATCCTGACACAGCCCCAGCTGCCAGTGACCATCTGCAGGTCCCGGGTGAGATGTTAACTCTTTCAGTGCTTCAATCCTCCCTCAAGTGAGAGAAAGGAACAAAATGCAAGCGTGTAAAGGAACAACATGAAGACATCAAGGTCAGTGAAGAAGTCAAGTCCCAGATAGTAGGTATGAGGAGATGCCTTGATCTTGAGGCTGAAATCCTTTTGTAGAGCTGTGGAGAAAAGACTCTGTTTCCCTGTAACACATGAAACCATGGGGAGATGAAGGGTTTAATTTGATATTGAGCAAAGGCATCCATGCCAAAGTAAGCCGATGTTAAAGTAATTGTGATCCTATGAGAAGTTTGAACAGAGAAGGAGAGAAGAGTAGTCCTGTGCCCCCAGGAGAAGAAAAAGAAGACTTCTGTTCCCTGGTCCTCTGTACCACTACAGATGGTAAGCAGTGGATACCAAAAGCTCTGGCCTTACAGATATTAAAACAACTCCATGAAGGAAGCCATTGAGGCTCTCGTGGATTGGCAGAAATCTTCCTCAAAATGTATGTCAACTGTGGGTCTTTTTACTCTGGCAAAGTGAAGTACTGAGTGTTGTTTGATTTGTGCTAAAACCAATAGGAGGGTTACAAAGAAAATTGCCAGGGGAGGGAGGCTTTGGGCTGTATGTCCCTTCCAAAGATGCCAGGTAGATTTTAATGAAATGTCCTGAGTGGCAAAGTTTAAATATCTTCTGGTAATAGTATGTCAGCTAACAGGGTGGCCAGAAGCATTTCCAACTGTTTCAGCATCTATGGGATCAGTTATTAAAGTATTTTTTGAACAAATAATTCCAAGATATGAAATTGTGGAAGCAATAGACTCAAATAGGGGAACTCACTTTACAGGAAAAATTCTTCAAGGGGTTATGACTGCTTTAGGAATACAATGGAACCTCCATACCCCCTGGCATCTCCAGAGCTCAGGCTGGGATGAAAGAATGAATGGAGAAATAAAAGCAACACCTTGTGAAGCTGGCTTTAACAAGAATAAGCGCCAAACTCAGAGGAGCTCAATTTTGTTATAGGTAGATAATGAGATGATTGGCTCTTGCAATTAAGGGATGACTATTGTGTGAATATTAAGAAAAGCTTTAGTGATGCATAGTTATGTTATTGTAGTTTAGATGTCCTCTGTTCTCCCCATAGTTCCCTCCCCTCTCCCCCCCCCCCCCGTATTGTTGCCATCAGACAGCCTGGGTTGTCTAGGACAGGTAGAGAGAAGGCGTGCACATGTGTCCCTTGCATGGGGCAGTTTGGAATGGAAAAACTTGTTGCTTAGGGGGTGCGGCATGGCAACACCTGACCTCCGATCAAGTTACAAGAAAGCAGTCTCCACCAATAAACGGCAAAGAAGAGCTGACTGAGAGACTTTGGGAGGGGCCAGGGTTGGCTGATGCAACCCCCAGGGGTATAAAAGACTGAGCATCCATCTTGAAGATTAACTGGCCACGTGGTATCCAGGAGGGCAGTTCCCAGTGCTGTGAATTTTTCCTTATGTAGTCCTTTTGTTGTATTTTTGTCAAGGTTTAATAAACCTTTCAAATTTTCAAAGTGAGCAGTTCTTTCTCACAATTATCTCCCTTTGAACTGATGTTTGGATTTCCCTACCCTTGTAATTCCCATCCTGGGAGGGAGGGTGGAAATAAGTGATGTATATTTAAAGCAATATGTGGCCAGGATATTGTCTCTTGTGAAATCTCTTTGACAGGAAGCTCAGCTGGCACAGATGCTGATTTTGGACTTTGCTGTTCATAACATCCAAGCAAGAGATTGGGTCCTACTTTAGGAATAGAAAGAAGCACCACTGGTGGCAAAATGGCATGGACCTTTCCAAGTGTTACTGACCACAGAAACAACTGTCAAGACAGCTGAACACAGGTGGACTTATTGTGCTGGTTTTGCATTAATTGATTTTTAGTGAGGAGAGAAGTCGGCCACAGAAGTAATTTTCTAAGAGAATCTGCTAGCAACTTCCTCTGTGCCGGGCAAAACCAATTGCTGGCTGGTTCTGAGAATTGGCACATTGTTAAACTGCTAAGAAAGCTAGATCTGCCTCTGTGAGATTCACATTTTAAAATGAACAAGCCTCGGAAAAGTTCTCTTGCTTCCACCTTTTAGAGAGAGTTCTCCCTCCCCCCTGACGGCACGGTGGCACGGTGGCTGGGTGGGGGAGGGGAGGCCACGGGGCCCTGGCCGAGGCTGGGCTGGGCCACAGCTATTACCATCTTGCCAACATTAAGCCTTGCCCCACCGCCAGCCCAAGTGGAGCCGAGGTCCACTGGGCCCCAGGAGCAGCTAGGGGCTGGGCTGGGCCATGGCACGTGCTGCTGAGATTCTGCCTGGCCATTTTGTGTTGCCGCTGAGCCTAGCCTGGCTGCTGAGATCCCAGCTGCTTCACCCCCTCCCTCAGCGCAGACGCCAAAATGTCCTCCATTGTAAACAGGTCCGGCTGCTGCTTGGACCAACAGCAAGAGGTAAATTCCTGATGCAAGGCCTGGGCAAGATTAACTCTTTCAGCACTGTAAAACTCTCCAAAACAGATGAAACTTACAGGCATCAATCTTCTCCCAAGTCAGAGGAAAAGGAAGGGTGAAGACATGTAAAGAAAATTATATGGAGACACCAAGGTCAGTGAAGTAGGAGTCAAATCCCAGATGGGAGGAGAATGAGGAGATGCCTTATTCATGGGCTGAAAATTTTATGTAAGGCCATGATGATGGACTGTGATACACTAGAATATCCCTGTAATTAATGAAAGAGCATGGGGGATGGACTGTTCAAACTGTAGACATGAGCAAGGGCATCCATGCTGAAGCAAAGCAGATGTTAAAGTAGCTGTGATCCAAATGAGAATCTTGAACAGAAAGAGACAAGAGTGAAGACCCTTTGCCCCCAGGGAAAGAAGAAGACCTCTGTTCCCAGAGATGAAGATGATTTTAAAAATAGATGAAGAGAACCCTTGCTTATGAGCAGCTCATGCTTAAAAGTGTACCCCATTAGCCAAAGAATGAGCCCTCAAATAGAGTTGTGGGGAAAGCTGTAAGTTGAGGGGAGGGATTTTCATATGGCGAACAGATTTCTTTCTCCCGGACAGCTGATTCACTGTGACATTAAAGCCACAAGAGAACTGTTTCTTCTGGAGAAGTCTCCATGGCATGGCAAGAGACACTCCTCCTCCTAAGTGAACTGAAGAAAGGCTCTTCTAGAGGTGGTAAGCTGACTAAAAATCCCAGGTTTTGTCTCTTTATGTTGTCAGTGGGAAAGAAAAGCGGGTGTTGGGGGAGGAGAAGTGTTCTGAAGGTTTTATTCTGATTATTCTTTCCTTTAGTTCTGTTAATAAAGTTTTCTTTATACCCTTTAAAGATTTGACCCTGTTTTGCTCTCCTCCTAATCCTATCTCACAGTAGAAAATGAGTAAATAATTCTAGTGGGTGCATGGGCATTTGGTCAGCACTAAACCCACTACTCCCATCACACTCAGGTCAAGGTCTCTGAAGCCCCAGAGATTTGGACATCACACCTGGAGGAGAAGGAAAGGAGGCTGTAACTGACATCCTGCAGGAGTGGACCCGAGCAGTAGCCAGTGCACTGACATCGGGGGAAGCCTGGTGTGCCTACCCACAGACTGATGAAACAGTCTGTATGGGCATTCCTCCTTTCGGATCTCCAGTCACTGGGGGGGCTAATTCTCACTGTCATTGTTTTCTTTATTTTACACTGTTTCTGTGTCTTCACTCACCACAAGTGGAGCGGAAGACAACATGAAAATGAGATTAGAAAATTAGATTACATCATTAGAATGTTTTTCTTAATAATCTTACCTTTATAGTGTCAGGTTTGAGTCACAGGTGAAAGAATCGATTTTTTAATCCTAGGAGAAGTAGCAAACCCCTTTAACCTTAGCAATTGTTGGGTCTGTAGAAGGCCATGAGGATCTGATGACAGGCCATGGGTGGCCAACATGCCTGTCGCAGGTTACCTCCAAACTGGTCAGGGATATGTTATGTAAGATATATTAGACTGTTGGGGTTTTTTGCTACCACAAGTTCAAAAAAATTCAAATAATTATCAAGGTATATGATGATCTAATTAGAGAAAAGCAATCAACTGATGCATCCCTGGCTGTAGGGAGGACCCAAGAGTGGGGAAAAGATGAATGGCCACCTGAGCAAATCATATAGTACTTAGGACCAGCCACTTGGAATCCTAATGAACTAATATCAGGTGCCAGAGAACCCATTTATAATTTAAGTTGTATAATTAGGTTACAAGCTGTATTTGAAATAATAACCAACCAGACAGCTACAGCTCTTGACCTTCTTGTTGACCAATCCACTAGGATGAGAAATGCCATACTTCAACATCAGATGGTATTAGATTATCTATTAGCAAAGGAAGGGAGATGGTGTGGAAAATTAAATTACTGTAACTGCTGTTTACAAACAGATGACCATGGAAAAGCGGTGAAACAAATAACAAAAGAAATAAGAAAGTTAGCTCATATACCAGTCCGAATATGGAAAGGTGTTGCTATAGGACATGAAATAAAATGACATGGACACTGGAATCTCCAAGGTAAAAGAAGAAGGATTAATTTCTGACTCCAACATTTATACATTTTCAAAAGTGACAGTGGATTGGAAGGTGACAGTGCCACCTCTCCAATGACACTGGACAAACCAACAGTCCATCAAATTTCTCCTCCTCCAGAAAAGAATGCAAAACAAGAAGCATTTACAAAAAGGCACGTGAGAAAGTTTGTTACAAGAATGTAAATATCAGAAGGCTTAGAAGAACTTAAAACAGGGCGACATCTCATCCTTTTCCATTTAAAAAGAAAAAATAAAAATGAACAATGTAAAAAAAGAAAACATAAAAAATGTTCAGCGTCCACTCGTGGAGGAATCATCGGAGTAATCACTCGTGTCATCTGCATCTGAGTCATCACTCAATGATTCATCCACTTGATAACTTTCAGTTTGTTCACAGTTTCCATTTTGCCCATCGACCAGATTCTGTCTCTGCGGTCGCAGGTCAGGCAAACACACTTTGAAGGTACCCAGTGTACCCCAGTATCTGTGGATACGCACGCATACCCATGCCCCAAAGCGATAAGGTCATAGGGACCTTCCCACTGTTTGATGACTAAATTCCACACTCAAACCTTCACTCGAGGATGATGTGTCTTGTCTGCAGCCTGCAACGAAAGGTGATGATTCAAAATGACAGGATTATTTGAGTTCTGTGGCACAGTAAGATGATTGATGGTGTACAAAGCTTTTGCCAACCGACTGTGCAGGGTTTCACCCTGCATTCCCAGTTTTTGTTTTTGAAGAACTCGCTTCAGAGTACCATGAGTGCATTCCACAATAGCTTGACCAGTCGGAGAATGAGGGATACCAAACCTGTGCGACATAACCTACAACTGCAGGAACTGTCGCACCTTCTGTGATGCATAAGCAGGAACACTGTTGATTTTCACAGCAGAAGGTATGCCCAGAATGGCAAAGGCCTTCCTCCAGTGGGCAAGGACATCACAGGCCTTTCTTCCAGTGTGAGCAGAAGCCGACATTGCACAGGAGAACGTGTCTACAGTGACATGTACATACTTGAGCTGGCCAAACTCGGCAATCTGGGTGACATTGGTCTGCCAAAGCTCCAAGGCCCTAAGGCCTCTGGGGTTTACCCCTGCTGGCAAAGGCAGAGCAAGCACGTGACAGTCATCACACAATTCGACAATGTCACGAGCCTCAGTCGGTGTCAGCTGAAACTGCTTCTGCAAGGTATGTGCATTCTGATGGAAAAATATTTCCACCTTTCTGGGGTTCAGGCTGTACCCAACAGGCTGCACGGAGCCTGGATAGCGCAGTCCTGTTTGGGACAGACTGTCTGAGCTCCCAAGCAGTTTTTAGCCGCAGGCAACCTTAGCAAGCTTAAGTGATATCAGCTCTTTAGTGATTATCAGCTCATTGTGATTTCTGCTCTTCAGCTTGCTAGGTGTCGCAGGCAGGCAGACACAGGGAGAGAGAGGAGAAATGCTGTATGGGATTCCACAGGAGCGTCTTTATCGATTCTTCTGCGAAGTTTCCCAATGACAGCTCTTCTGCCTGAGCTGGGCAAAACCAGCTCTTTATATAGGGTACAGGGGTTTCAGAAATTGTCCAATAGCAAGGGTTAAAGGAAAGTGACCTATAGTCTTACAGAGAGATAAGCAAGGCTCCGAAGGCAGAGGAGGGGGGCTTCTAGTCCGGTCACCATGACTTGGCATTTCCTATCTTAGGCTTCTGACCGCCAGGGAAGTCTTGCAGGCTCTGGGCCTGCTACAGAAAAACCCATGCGATGCCTTGGCCTAGGTGAGTGTGTCAGGCTGAGGTGCTACCCACGCTGGGTTAGCCAACTTGTCAGCCCTCGTGTTACATTCCACTACAAACCCAGGCAAACTGGTGTGACTCCTCACATGCAGAGCATAGAACGGATGAACCTGGGCCTGAATGGCACACCACAAAGTCTTCAGTAAATGAAACAAGGCAGAATTACTGACCTCCTTCAAAACTGAATGATCCAACCACTGTGCGATGTCGGCCACATAGGCAGAATCTGTGACCAAACTGGAGGATTCCTGGGAAAATTTCTCAAATGCCATGACAGCAACCTTCAGTTCAACCAATTGGGCTGACCCATCCTCATGACCTTCCAGGACCTGCCACTCAGATCCATCCCTCCAAGTAACAATGGCCTTTCCTGTATTCCCTGTAACCATCAGTGAAGACGGTGGGTCCTTGCAAGGGTTCCTGATTAGTTTTGGGCCGCAAAGAGATTTGTGTGAATTTCACCATATGCAGTAGTCTATGGCTGGGCAGATGATAAGTGATCTGCCCTAAAAATGTTCCAGAGCACTTTGCAGGGACACACTGTTTGCAAATCTCCACTCAAAATCCTCCCGCTGTTCCAGAAGTATGATCTTTGCGGTATCCGCACCCATCAATTGCAAACACCGTTGCGGGCATTTGATTATCAAGCGAGCAATTAGCTCAGACAATGGGGTTGCTGTCTTCTGCGGCTGATGGGGCAGGAAAATCCATTCCAAGATGTGCAAGGAATTGGACCATTTGTCACTCCATTGGCCAATGATGCCTGTGGGATGCGAATCTGGAGTGGTAATGAACACAGTGACATCAATGGAGGGATCAATGCGATAAACCTGTCAAGCAGAAGCAGCTCGCTGAACCACCTCCAGCATCTCACGTGCCTCAGGGGTTAATGTGCAAGGCGACTTTAGATCAGAGTCTCCTTTCAACAAATCATACAGAGGAGACAGTTGTGTGTAGGTTAGTCCCAAGGACAGACATAACCAAATGATGACACCCACCAATTTCTGGGCATCATTCAGTGCCTTCACTGAATGCACAAATTGCACCTCCTGGTGTCAGATTGTCTGTTCCAGAATTTTGACCCCCAAATACTTCCAAGGAGGTTGTTGTTGAACCTTTCCTGGAGCCACCTGCAGTCCATGAGAATGCAAAGCATCGAGCAACTGACCCTGAATCCTCAGCAGCTCATCCTGGGTGGATGCAGCCACCAAAATGTCATCCATATAATGGTACAGACTGGCATCAGGAAACTGCTTGCGAACTCCAGACAAGGCACGGGCCACATACCATTGGCATATGGCCAGAGAATTGTGCATGCCTTGGGGCAAAGTCCTCCATTGATATCATTGTGCGGGCTCAGCATTGTTAATCACTGGCACAGAGAAGGCAAATTTCAGTCTGTCATCAGGATGCAAAGGAATTATGAAAAAATAATCCTTCAAATCCACGATGAGGACCAGACAGTCTGCAGGTAGCATGGCAGGCGATGGCATGCCCGCCTGCAATATTCCCATGCTTTCCATCACAGCATTGACCTTCCGGAGGTGTTGTAACAATCTCCATTTCCCAGATTTTTTCTTGATGCAGAAGACAGGAGTGTTCCAGGAACTGGTTGAAGGCTCCAGATGACTCTGGTCCAACTGCTCCTGCACCAGATTTTGAAGGGCGACTAATTTGTCTTGAGGGAGGGGCCACTGGTTCTCCCAGATGGGTTTGTCCACAGGCCACCGTAAAGGAGGAGTAGGACACTCTGCGCCCTTCATTGCAGTGGCCCTCATAAAAAATCTGTCCCGATGCGCACCCTCCACACAGACAGAACATCCCTTCCCTGGAGGTTAGCAGGAGTTGAAGTGACATGAGGCCAAATCAAGGCCATCTATCCCTCTGGGTTCATGACCAGCACAGGCCGCTGGCTCACATAGCATTGCGCCCTTCCTCCCAGTCCCATGATAGGTGTCTCCACCAGATTCAGGGGCCATTCCGGGGGCCAGGCGGCAAGGGAGAGAACTGTGCCATCTGTGCCGCTGTCAAGAAGCCCGCAAAGGCAGATCTCTGGCGGCATCGCACCAGGGACGTTCTTTGGTCAGGACAGCAGTCCAGTGAACATGAGGCGGCCCAGTGGATCCAAAGCCGCCATCTCCACATGACCGGTCAGCTGTCCTGTGAACAGAAGACTTAAAAGTCACAAGTTGAGCTATCCACGTCCTTTTTGGGATAGTGACGGGGGGGGGTTGATGTGGAGACCATGCAACAAATCTGTCCCATAACATCTACATCAAAGAGTCCCAGGTGTACAATGATGCCCTGAAGGGTGGCACTAGATCTCCCCATAAGGAAAGTACTCATGCCCTCACCCAAGGGACCAAAAGCATCCAGGGAAACCTTGTGTATTTTGCAAGATTCTAAGACAACTGTTGCTGCTGCACAGACATCACCTGCTGAGCCACGGGTGCTGGCTGCAAGCTGGCTAAGCAAACCTCCATCAGCTCTGAGGCCTGGAGAGAAGCTTGTGTCTGGGCGCGTCTCCCCTTTGCGCTCTGCTTCCAGTTTCCTGAGCCCGGCGATGCTTGGCCATTAACATGAACAGTCGCCTAACAGACATTTGTCATATGGTTTGGCCTTCCACACTGACCACACAAAAACAAGGGAGTTTTGACCTTCTGTGCTTTCTTTCCCTGTTTTTTGCTGGCCTGAGCATTTCCCTGCTGTCGCTGCCTGCCCTGCAGGACTGCCCAGACCGGCTGCACAGCAGTAGCCAAGGCAGTCATCTTATGACCTGAGGGGCCTATATTTGCACAGGTCTCCGCCATCTGGGAAACAGTAGCATCACCAGGAAGAGCCTCTATGATTTTCCTACAATCTTCATTGCAGTTACATTATGCAAGGTTTGTAATCACAAGCTTCCTTGTCTCAGGATCAGCCACCAGCTTCTCCACAGAGGCAGTCAGCGTCCCTGCAAATCTTAGGAAAGGCTCATCAGCCCCCCGGACAAGAGTCTCAAACATGTCCTTTGGAGCAGCCTGTTCTATGGTCTGAACCAACACTGCCATGCCTATTGTCTGGCACTGGTCAAGCACAAGGGGATCAGGGGATCGAAGCCAGCTTGCCCCTGAGGACCAGCATAATTGCCTGTGCCCAACAGCACATCAGTGCCAATCACACGCCTGGGATCCTGCGTACCCAGCATAACATTCCGTTCCACTGCCCCGGCTGCCAACTGAGCCCATTTAGACTCAAAAATGTCGAATTCCACAGGTGGAAAAAGAATACGTGCCATAGCATGGATGTCCTAAGGTGTTAGCACATCAGCAGCAAGCACTCGAAGCAGCTGCATTGTCTCGGTCCCTCTGTGAGCCTCTCAGTAACCCTTGGCCAGTCCCGAGTCGGCAGACAGCGGGGGGGGGGGGGGCAGCCCCGACATGGCCGACTGTGGGGAGACACTCTCCTGTGCCCCGAGGTACTGAGGGCACCTAGGCTAGTTGCCTTTGCAGCAGAGGAGACACCAGAGACATCGGTAGAAGACAAAGGGCTGACTCTTAGCAGGGGTTAGTCCAAGGTTTTATTCTAGAAGTCCCAAAGGAGCTCCCTGCACCTCAGGGGGCCTCCTGCCGAGAGCACCGGGAGATAACATTTTACCAACCAATAAGTGACATTAAGAGATGAGTACTGGGAGATAGACATATAGGACAGCGTATGGGGCAAGGCTTGGGGGGCTGACCCTTTGCCTCTGGCTAATCACTTGATGACCTGGACTGAAACTTCTAGATGGAGGGATGGGATGCTGAGTGATTGACAGAGAGCCAGGGTGGGGGTTTGGGGATGATCTTATCCTGGGAGAGGGATAACACAGGTAAAGGGAGAGGGGTGCAGTTTGGGATAAACCATTTGGGAAAAATATGGGGATACAAACCAAAACCACTTCAAAGTATTACAAAGTATAAAAATGCACTACAACACTGCATGACTTCAGCAGACCCCAGACCATGTTGCACAACCGTATCATGGAGTTCCTTCACAGCCTTATTCGATACAGGTTGATGGGTGTTATGAGTAGCATCCCTAAATACAGGGAAAGCCTGGGAACCCCCTGGTAAGGTTGCAGCATCTGCCAAGTCCCGTCCCGTGGGCCCCACAGAGACAGAGGCAGATGCTTGACTGGGAGGCAGCTCAACACCACCTGACACCGCGTCCCCTGCAGCATCAGCAGGGCCAGAGGAGCCTTCTCCGCAATTCAGCAGACGCTGCTCGAAGGCGCAATCAACCATTTCCTCGACCTTAGCTTTGACTTCTCGCCAGAATCGCCCATGTTCCCTCGGACTCACGGTCACCTGACATGGGGGGAGTGTCCACATGGCCGACGAGGAGGGTCCATGGCCCCAGGAAACCACTGATCTCTCGCCGGTAGCGTCAGCATTTGCGCTAAAAGTGAACACCTCAAGGTCCTCTCGCGCTGCAGCCCCGGCATCCGCAGGAGGCAGGGGCGGCGGGGCCGAACCAGCCTTAACAGAGCCTGTGCCCACCAGCAGCCCAGCAGTGCTGTCCACTGCAGCACGGGCAGAGGGCGCCGTGGCGGACGCAGATCCCGGCAGGGCTCGCAAACCCGGTGCGGATTGGAATGAGACCTGCGCGGAGGAAGGGTGGGGCACAGAGAGAGACGCGACCCGCGGAGCTACGTCACCACGTGGCGACACGAACTGCCCCGATGAGAGTCCTGCCTGTGACACGAAACCCCACAGAGGACACCACCCCCGCCGAGCGGAGGAGGGCGAGCTGCCCACCCACCGTGGGGGGGGGCCTGACGGAACACCAACCAACGCCCCGCCTCCGGCGGCTTCCACCGCCTGCGCATGCCCAGCAGGCTGCGCAAACTCAGAGACGGTTGAAGCCACCCCCCTGAAGACGAGACTGACGCTGAAGCTGATGAATCCTCTCCTGCTGCACCCAGGGGTATTTAGTGGAAACGCCACAATTCGGACACAGTATTGTCACCGAATCAGACTCAAGCAGAGGTGGAGGCTGAGCCAGGGATTCCCCGCAGCCCCCAAGCACCGAGAAGGCACAAAAGTAGGGCGATTCCCCCCCCGCCCCGCTGCCTCCGCGGTGCTGGGCGGGGTTGGCCTAGCCGACTCCACAGAGCCCCCAGAAGCCTGCGGGGCTCCGCCCACTCGCTGGCTGCTCGGAACCAGCTGGCCGGGATCCCAATCCACCCCGGGGGAACAAACATCACCATCCGAGATGGAACCGCCTCCCAACTCACGGTCCTGGGGGGAGGGGAGGGTTCTGCTTCGCGCAGAAATTCGAATTCCCCCTAGTCCATGTCCAAGACGGAAGGGTCCCCCTGGGAACTCCGAGAGCTACAAAATCCAAACCCTGGCAAACCGAGTCAAACTTTTTCCACTGCACCAGCAGTGATCCCATGTCTATAGTACAATCATCAAAGAGGGCTTCCATGAGGCCTTCTCCCACAAGAGACCATGCCTCCTTGGAGAACGCTTCCGCAAGGTTTGAAAAAAATCCCTTGCTCTCTGGCCCACAGAAATAATCTTTCAAAATAGCTCCAGGAAACAGAAGCCTGTTTCCGCTCCATGAGACCCTTCCAGAGGTCCAAACCCAAGGAATCCTCCATTAAAACCACAGGGGTTGCCACTACCACAAGAGCTGCAGGCAAAGTGCCAAACGGCTCACAATCACTGCGCCAAAACAGGGACGGGGAGGGTAAAACTATACGACCGCACCCACGGCTGTCCAACACACAGCAGTCACCAGACCCTGTGCCTCAAGCCTAGGCTGCAGTACACTGAGGCAGTCACCAGATGTCGCTATAGGACATGAAATAAAAAGACGCAGACACTGGACTCTCCAAGGTAAAAAAAGGTTTAATTTCTGACTCCAACATTTATACATTTTCAAAAGTGACAGTGGATTGGAGGGTGACAGTGCTACCTCTCCAATGACACTGGACAAACCAACAGTCCATCAAATTTCTCCTCCTCCAGAAAAGAATGCAAAACAAGAAGTATTTACAAAAAAGCATGTCAGCAAGTTCTTTACAAGAATGTAAACATCAGAAGGCTTAGAAGAACTTAGAAGAACAGGGCGACATAAAGGATGGGAATAGGACATGTTTTCGTGGTTACCTGGTGGACTATGGGTTAAAAAACTGCTTTTTTTCCTCTTATGTGCTGTAGCAACTCTCATCTTTTTACCATGTATGATCCCTTGCTTAGTGCAACTTATTGAACATGTGATCAAGGGGATACAGGTAGTAGCCATGCCTACAGATCCACAAAAGGCTACAAAAAGACAGAAAATTATGTTAATGCAAAGAATTGCAAAATCAAGAAAAGACTGAAGAACAGAAAGTTTAGTCAATGATAACTAAGGTTTGTAAAGAAAATTACTGAGAAAATAAGAAAAGGAGGGATTGAAAGGAATGAGAAAGAGGTGTCTTTACAAACAAACGGTGGGTCTGATGGTAGATAAGGCCAGATAGAGAGAGGCGAAAGAAGCAATGGGGGATACCATAAATTCCATAGGAATTCCACTAATTGTCACAGACTGTTACTCAAGACTCTGCTAAATCTCTAGATTTAAAGAAAAATAACAGTCACAAGGAAAAAGAAAAAGGGAAGGGGTGTTGCACATTATAAAGAGGGTCTATTAGTTGGTTTGGAAAGTCTGTACCTCTCAAGTACCTCAGCCAGTGGGGAAAGAGAGAGGGACATGCGGCCGGGAAATCAGGATAAAAAGGAGGCTGCGTCCTCTAAAAGTTTGAGACCCCATGGAAAATGCCCATGACCTCTCCCTTTATTCGAATAAAGTAACAGGACTCCTCTGTCTCCTTCTTGGACACAAATCTCTGGGTTTTTGTGGATTAATTTTCCTGACAGAACCTTGTTAGAGTAACCAGCCATCCTTTTGAAACATTTTCATTTTTAAGATAAAATGATTTTTGTCTGATTTACATATGGTTATATCCCAATTTTGCCAATTTAGATTTAAGTCCATAAGTCAATTATTAATGTAGCCTTTGTTCTAGGGATGTGTGTTAGAGTGGTCCTTTAGTAGACAAAAAGGGCACCATTCCTTTCTTTCTTGCTCACTTACCCTTCTGTCATCTGAAGCCATACCTTGCTGTTAATATTATTACAAGTGTTATAGATAAGTAATGGGACGATTGGGTCTCGCAATTAAAGGATGAATATTGTGTGTATATGTCCTGAGGTGACTTTATGATGCTCATATCCCCATTTGTCTGTTTAGCTCAAAAATAAGTTTCACACCTTTAAGACTAGTTCTAAAAGCAAAAGGGAGGGAGAAAAGAAGTGTGCAGTTTGTTTTCAGAAACTGCACTCATTCCTCCACGTTCCTGCTTCTAAACTGTGTTGTCTGGGAACAGACAGACAACAAAGCAGATCTCTCTTTTACTTTTAGTTAGTTTTTAGCTAGCTGAGGCAAAAAAGTCCCCTAGACTACAGGTTTTTGGTTTTTTTCCTTAAGACTATTTAAACCTACTCTAAACAGAACACCTAGAAAAGCACCAACAACTCACACCTATAGCCCATCAGGCCGGGCCTGAACTGCAACATTTCCAACACAAGAGAGTGATAAAAGACTAAGTAAGCCAAACTACAACCCACCAAAGAGACTTTCTGAATTTGTCATCTCTTCAAAGCCGACAAAATTTTATTTTTTAATATTATTCATTTTTTAAAATGCTAGTAAATGCTTTACTTATTAAATAAACTTTTTTTTTCACTTTTCTCCAAAAAAATATTTTCCCAAACCAATTTTAAAAAGCACCACTTTAATCTACTTTCTAAAAAAGCCTCTTCAAAAGTTTTCTCCCAAATTTACCCTAACCCAAAACAAATACATCTTTTGGCACCCAACGTAGGGCCCAAGAAAGTAAAAAACCCCTATATTAACTGCATTTTAATTGTGCCTACTCTATACTAAGATAAAGCAATCAATAGCCATGTTGCTTGAATTCTTAATGTCTCTTGGGGCAGAGGCCATCATGTGTTTCTAGTCCCTAGGCTTTTTTAAGGTTTTAATACCTTTCTAATCACAAAAATTATTTTCTTATCCAAAAATAGCTCAAATATTATCCCTAACACATAGTTTTTACAGTAGAAGGGGATAAATTAGAATAGCTATTGTGCTGGGTTCAGTAATAATAATTGATAGTTTACAGAGGTACTGAAGTCTATTCAAATAAATATAGTTTATAATTTCTTCATCCTATCCTACGTCTTAGTTCCAATAGCATATTTTAGAGGTTTATTAGTAATTGCACCTAATTTGTTAGAAGAGCAAGAGATGAAGTTTTTCAGCCTTTCCTTTCCTTCTTCTCCTTTAAATCTAAGTCACTTTTTAAGAATATTCAATTTCCCCTAAATGCCAAAAATACCATATTCCTAATATTTCATCTAGTAAGCTTCTTTTATATAGCCTGTAACTTGTCTAGAGTGAAGGCTAATATGTCCAAAAAAACTACTAAGACCCCTAACCCAGAAGTAGACCCAAGCACAGAAAATTCTGAGCAGTATAGAGAATAATAGAGTCAAACCCTAAAAAATTTTTCTGATCTCCCAACCTGAGAATTTTCACATGAACAAATTCAAAACCCAAGCAAAGTAGAAAAATATCTAAAAAAGAACTACTGTAATAACTCTAAAGAGAAAAAAATCATTACAATAAGCAGAGCCCTAGCCTATGCTTATTGCACACTGCTAAATACCATAAGGCAGCAGATAAAAGCAAAAAGGCAAGGAAATAAATCAGCAGTTACCCCAATCACTCAGACTACAGCCAACACCCCAGCTACTCAAGTTGTAGCTAAAACCATTAACCTAAGCCTACAACTAAACCAAACAATCAGCCTCAACCAATAGCTATTGCTCCTACCATTAGAGGTGAAAAACACACATTTAAAACCAATCAGCTAATAGACGATAATGATAATCCCAAAAAAAGACCCTCAAAGCCAAAAACTAACACAAAACCAAAAGTCACTATTAAGTCCTTTTCCTTAAAAGACCTTCATAGCCTAAAAATAAATTGCACTCAACAACTGAATAAATCTATAGTTAGTCTATTTTTGAGATGCTACAAGAGAGGCTACAATTCTGAACAGTACTAATGCAAAGCATTTTAAATCCCTATCACATAATACAATTATCAACCAAAGAATGATCAAAAAGACTGACTCTCACAATCTCTGGGCACGAATCCTTAAAAATGTAGCACAAAGATATCTGTGTGCAGATGATCTCTTTATACAGCAAACCCAATAAAAATCCATAGAACAAATAATTCAAAGATTAAGAAAAATAGCAATAGCAGAGATTGTCTTCTCAGATAACCTAAACACTATAAATCCAAATTTAGTACCATATACATCTGTGATGTAGAGAAAATTTATAGAACTCAAGCCACACGAATATGCTTCTACTTTAGCAATAATAAAGCTAAGTGACAAAGAAGAGTCAGTGCTTATTATAGCAAAGAAGCTCCAAACATATACAAATACTGTACATTGCCCAACACATACAAGAATCACAGCTTTAAAAACACATGCAGAAATTAGAAGATAAAAGAAAATCACAAAAAACTCAAAGAAGAAATTAAAGACCTTGTCCAAATTTCAACAATACAAATCAAAACTTCTAATACCAAACATAAACATCCCCCAGACAAAAAAAAGTACACCCTATGAACTAAACTACGGTTCTTCCTGCATAGTAATAAAAAATACATTAAAAGATGAGATAAAAAATTCTACTACTACTCTAAGACAACAAATGCTTAAATTAAAAGATAACAAAACTCAAAAAAGAAGTTCCACCAAAAAAAAGCAACTCCAATAGCCCATAACCAAATTGCCAAATATGATAATGATGACAACATGTTCAATCCCCTTAAAGAAACCTCCAAAACATATACACCCCCAAAAAAGATAACTAAGCTTAGAAGGGCCTTGCCTCTAGCCAGGTAGAGGCTAGGGAAAACCATGGTTTTTAGACTATATAAATTTGTTAGCCTAGCACATCAGAACCACACAAATATGAAGCCTTAATTAACACTAGTGCACAGTGCACATTAATCCCGTGAAGACATATAGAGACAAAATCTGTTTCTATTGCTAGCATAACAGAGGGACCACAGAATTTTACTTTAGTAGAAGCTAATGTAAGCCTGACTAAAAATAAATAGAAAAAACACCCTACTGCAGCTAACCCAAATGCTCCATACATTTTAAACATAAACTTCTTCCAAAACCAATATTCAAATACCCAAAATAACTTGAATAAACCTTTAAAATAATGACTATAGAAACAGGAGGCGTTAAGCAATTAAAAACCTTATCTAAACTATCAAAAAAACCCACCTACAATAAGACTCCTAAAAGTAAAAAAACAACATATACCAATTACCACTTCAACAATATACCACCAACAATACAAAACAACTCAAAATGCATAATCCCCATCCACAAAATAATTCATAAGCTAGAGAGCCAAAAAGTAGTCAGCAAAACCCACTCACCCTTTAACAGCCCATTTTAGCCTATACACAAATCTAAAAAAAAAATAGAGATTGACTATAAATTATCGTGCCTTAAATAAAGTAATTCCACCAATAAGTGCTGCTGTGCCAAACATATTAGAGCTCCAATACAAGCTGGAACCCAAGGCAACAAAGTAGTACGCCACTATTAACATTGCCAATGCATTTTTCTCCATTCCTTTAGCAGCAAAATGGAAGCCTCAATTTGCCTTCACATTGAAGTGTTACAGGGCTTGCAAGGGTCCTTCAGGGTGAAGAGGAGACGAGAGTGTTGACCTCATGTTCAGAAGGCTTGATTTGTTATTTTATGCTATATATTACATTATTACTATGCTAATAGGAATAGAGAGAAAAATTCTCAGAAGCTGGCTACCTAAGAATAGAAAAGGAATGAATAACAAAGTTCTGTGTCCAGGCAGAAAGCAAGAACAGCTCTGCCATGAGTGGTCAGTAAATCCAAACATTCACCCAAGACCAATCACGGACGCACCTGTTGCATTTCACAGCAGCAGATAACCATTGTTTACATTTTGTTGCTGAGGCCACAGCTTCTCAGAAAGGGGAAAAATCCTAAAGAAAGGATTTTTATGAAAATATGTCTGTGACATGTCAGCTTTTAAATTTAGTTTAATTAAAAAGAAAAGTGTTTGTAATTTTCTCTGCTGGGCACATGCAGAGGAAAGAACAAACACTTGGCAGGTTATCTGTTGCCAATCAAAACCTCACTCAAGTGCTGGTGTGGAATGAACAGGGAATTTCTTCACCTGTAGAACATACAATTCTATCAAATCACTAAAACAATCTTACAATATAAGAAAATGCAAAAACAACGCAAAGAAAGTTCCAGTCCAAGCAGCTGAGCTTCAGGAAAAAGTCCATGGACTGAAGATGTTCCTCTTGGACATATCTGAAAGTCCTTTTTGGTCCTGAAACAGGCTTGCTGCAGAAAAGTCCATCAATAGTTATCAAAAAACCATTGATAGTCATCAAACAACTTCAAACAATTTTGAACAATTTGAAACAACTTCTGGAATGTCCTTTTTTGGCCCTTCAATGCTTCAGAGCTGCTGCCAGCTCTTCAACTCTCTTTAATTAATTTTTTTTTTTTTTTTTTTGTGATCGAAAAGAGCAACAGCAGCAGAGCAGAGCCAGAGAAAGGCCCTGGGGGGCCCTGGCCCATGGACGGACCAGAAACCCCAAAGCTGGCCCACAAAAGGCCATAAACTAATCCAAACTACACTAAAAAAAAGTAAGGCTCTAAAACATCTACAACACATCAATGACATCAATGTGTAAGAGAACACAGCAACAAGTGTTTAAGAAAAAAAAGAAAATCATCCAGATTCTCCTAAAAATCAATTTTGCCATCAAAAAAGCAAAGTTAAAAGACCTACTCAAAAAATCCAATTCCTAAAAGTAAAATAGCAAAATGGACAACATCAAATTCCCACTAATATCATCAACAAGATCACAGCAATGTCTCCACCAACCAACCAAAAAACACCACAAGCTTTCCTAAGCACCATACGCTTTTAGAAAATGCATATTCCTAAGTATAGTCAGATTATAAGCCTTCTCTTCCTAATCACCTGCAAAAAGAACACTTTCCAGTGGGGCCCTGAACAGCAACAAGACTTTATCCATATTAAGCAAAATATTGCTCATGTGATAGCCCTTAACCCAGTCAAGACAAAACCAAATGTAAAAAACATACTCTACAACCAAGAGCCATAATTTGTCCTAAAACCTTTAACAAAAAGTACCCAATGAGACTCAAAGCCAACCACTCAAATTCTAAAGCCCAAGTTACAGAAAGTCTAAAGCCAACCATACTCCAACAAAAAAAAAAAAAAATTAACAGCCTATAAAATAATCCAAGCCACCTCAAAAGTAATCAACGCTAAAACACAACTCCTCATGGCACTCCGACTACCAGTGCTAAAATAAATATTCAAAGCAAAAGTTCCCTCTACCCACCGTGCCACCAATACCACATAAAACAAATAAATTACCCGCATCACACAACACACCCATATTAAAAAACTAAATAGCCCTAAAATATAAAAGATAATTATAAATTAGCCCAAAAAAGCCACTTTAATCTCATAAACAAAAAAAAACCCAAAACAAGTAACACTAATAAGTAGAAAAACATCACTACCAAAGTAAAAAAACTACCTATAAAAGTCCACCATATAAATGCCCATGTCCCCAAAAATAAAACCAATAAAAAACACCAAAACAATCAACAAATAGATCAGGCTACAAAGATAGAAGTGTCAAAAATAGACTTAAATTAGCAACACAAAAAATTATTCCTAGCTAAATAAGCTCATGATGCCTCAAGTCATCAAAGATGCCACCTATAAGTAGGCACAAAACCAAAAAATAGACCTAACCATAAACAATATTTCCCAAGTTATCCATAACTATAAGACATGTACTACCATCAAACCAGCCAAGCAAATAAAGCCCCTATAATACAGTAAACAGAAGTCCAAATATAAATGTGAAGAAGCCTAGCAAATTAACTGCATCACACTACCCCAAACATGCCAAAATAAACACTATATACTCACAATAATAAAATCCACCACAAAATAGCTAAAGATCTACCCTATATCTCACACTACAGCCTGTAACACCATCCTAAGCCTTAAAAAGCAAATCCTTTAAAAACATAGTGCCCCTAAAAAAATTAAGTCAGGCACTAAAACTCATTTCAAAAACAACCTTATCAACACCTAATCTAAAAACCATAACATTAAATAAATATACCATAACTCCTTCCATACACCAACGACAAACAAAGTAGAAAAGTACAACAAACAACTAAAAATCACCTTACAAACAGTAAATAAAAAAATCTTTCAAAAATTGATAGCAACATCTAGCCAAAGCCACCTTGTTAGTCAACACTCAAAATTCCACCAACCAAGCAAACCCTGCCCAATCTAAGCCCCTACATACAATAAACAGAAACAGTCCCAATAATACATATAAAAAATTTGTTACAAAACCAATTTAAATCAATTCTGCCTCAAATACAGACTAAACCCATTCATAAAATTTTCTTTACTCAAAGACCAAATTACACACAGTCAATAATGCAAAAAGATAGAACACCACAATGTGTACCTCAAAACAATGTAATTAAGAAGTATATATAAATATCACTATTTGCTGAATGTTACCACCATTATCTATATATAGCTATATACTATATATTCATATATATGTGTTTATAAAGTTAAAATATATATTAGTTTTAGTAATAAGCTGATGATATAGGAATAAGGAGTAAAATGTCCAAAAGTGACTTTAGGATGCTCATAAACCCATTCGTCTATTTAGCCCAAAAATAAATTTTACACTTTTAAAACTAATTCTAAAAGCAAAAGCCAAAAAAGCACACAAATTATTTTCAAAAACTACACTCACTCCTCCACATTCCTGCTCCTAAACTATGTTGTCTGCAAACAGACAAACAAACAACAAAACAGAGCTGTCCTTTACTTTTAGTTAGTTTTTAACTAACTAAAACAAAAAAATTCCCTAAGCTATAGGTTTTTTTCTTTAACATTATTAGAACCTACTCTAAACTGAACACCCAAAAAAACATCAACAACTCACACCTACAGCCCACCAGGCCAGGCCTGAGCTCCAACATTTCCAACACCAAAAAGACTAAGAAAAGACTAAATAAACCAAACTACAACCCACCAAAGAACTTTCTAAATTTATCATCTCTTCAAAGCAGACAAAAATTTTATTATCTAATATTATTCATTTTTAATAGTAATAAATAATTTACCTATTAAATAAGCATTTTTTTTCACTTTTATCCAAAAAACTATTTTCCCAAACCAATTTGAAAAAGCACCACTTAAATCTACTTTCTAAAAAAACCTCTTGAAAAATTTTCTCCCAAATTTACCCTAACCCAAAACAAATACAGTATGTTAAGAAAAGCTTTATTGATGTATAGTTATGTTATTGTGGTTTGTTGTTTAGATGTCCTCTGTTCTCCCCATACTCCCTTCCCCCCCCATATTGTTGCCACTGGACAGCCTGGGTTGTCGGAGATGTGGAGGAAAGGTGTGTACATGCGCCCCTTGCATGGGGCAGTTGGGAATGGGGAAAGCTTGTTTCTAGGGGGGTGAGCCACAACAACACCTCACCTCCAATCAAGTTGCAAGAAAGTAGTCTCCACCAATGGACGGTGAAAAAGAGTTGACTGACAGACTTTGACAGGGGTTTGAGTTGCCTAATGCAACCCCCCAGGAACATAAAAGGCAGAGCAGCCATTTTGTAGACGAACTTGTGGCAGCCAGGTCACCAACTATCAGCGTGCTGTCCTTGTTTCTTATTCAGTCCTTGGTTGTATTTGTTAAGGTTTAATAAACCTTCTAAATTTTATGGGAGCAGTCGTTTCTCACAAAAGGTTCTGCTAGGATAGCTGACTGATCCAGGAACAACACTGTTGGTAATATTGTTCTGGAAATATAAAAAAGTAAACAATTTAATGTGTTTCATTTTGGAATTTAGCATTTTGTTACAGCTTTTAACAGATTTTCTGTTTACTATATTTTCCAATATGGTTTCTTTTTGTTCCTCTTTGTCTGGAGTTAGTTTTATTCACATAATAGAGGACTGTCTGGCTGTAGATCTCACAGTTGTGTGAGTAGTCAGCAGTTCTTCCTGCTTTTGTGGCTTGAGTGGCTCCTTGCCTCACGTCTGGATACACACTTCGCACACTTAGCTTTTTATTAGATGCGGATACACTTGAACATTTAAAGTTGTTAATTATATCAAAACAAACTTGCACAATGACAGCACATATTGGAGTGGGGAGTGGGATAAATTCTCCCCCTACCTACTCCTTTGGAAATTTTTATAATATTTTCTGCCAAAATTCTACCAATTCTGTTGCAGAGTGGAATATCACCAATATTTGGTTTGCCTTGTGGTATGCAAATTTTGTCTTTGCAAGCAGGCATAGTTTGGGATTGAATGGCATACATGGGCCACACCTTCCCCTCAGCAGCCTTAATTTGCATTTCTAAGGCTACTCTCCTGGCTGCCTGGAACAGCAGCTGCTCTTCCTGGGCAGCCACATACACACACACACACACACACACCCCTCCAAAACAATACTCAAAGGCACACACTAAAACCCAACAAACACTCAAAAGTTATGTTTCAACACTTTCAGCAAATGAACTTTATTTCATGGGCATCCCCACAGTGATTTTATGTGGTGGCAAAACTCAAATTAACGCACACACAGGCAATCCTCATACACGCACATATTCTTAAAAATTCAAAGCACTTATCGCTGAGACTTGAACTCAGCACTTCCACGCAACAGTACAAGGGGACCGTAATCCCACAAAACTATACTGCCTTCCACAAGGAAGCACAGAGAGAACTCGGACCTCATACAGAAGGAGGCTAACTCCATGAGAAACACACTACACCCTGCAGGTATCAGAACCTGCTTTTCCAAACAAAATACGAGGAAAAATGTTTGCTAATGTCCTTACAAATAATTTGAAGGGTGAATGTTGCTCTAGGACACAAAATAAAACGGTGCAGACACTGGAATCTCCAAGGCAAAAAGAGGGAAAGTTTAATTCTGACTCCAACGTGTATAGATTTCCAAAAGTGACAGTGGATGGGACAATGACAGTGCCACCTCTCCAATGACACTGGACAAACCAACAGTCCATCAAATTTCTCCTCCTCCAGAAAAGGATGTAAAACAATAAGTATTTACAGGAAAGTGTGTGAGAAAGTTCGTTACAAGAATGTAAACATCAGAAGGCTTAGAAGAACTTAAAAAAACCAGGGTGACAGATGAAGGTATGTATGGGTGTTATCGTCTTTGAAATGGGTCTTAATGTCTCTACTAACTTCAAGCAACAGGTTCTTTGCAGAGCCCAGACAGCTTGGCTCCTGAGATAGTCAAGGGTCTGCACAAGCGTGAACTTCTAAAGTTTTTTTAAAAATTACTGGATAATACTGGCTTTCGCATTTATGTATTAGCTTTTGCATGTTGTTATTGATCATAAGTATTTAGATATGGTACAAATTATAACTCTTTTTAGCTGCTTGTTAATGTAATATAATCTATCTGCTTAAGTACTGTGGTGGGTTCAGTGCTGGCCAATCAGCAGTGTACTCACTAGGACGCACTCACCCATTTTCAGCTGAGAGGTAGGACCAGAAGAAAGGCAAAGCAGGCTCAAAACTTTAAAAGGATATAAAGAAAAGTTTATTGACAGCAACTAAAAGAAAGAGTAATAAGATTCAGAACAAAACCTTCATAACACTTCTCCCCCACAACCTTTTCTTTCCCAATGACAATGTAAAGAAACAAAACTTAAAATTTCAGTCAGTTTACCACCTCTAGAATAGTCTTTTTTCAGTTCACTTAGTGAGAGAAGTCTCTCTTGTTAATGTTATGGAGACTTCTCCACAAGAAAACAGTTATCTCATGGGTCTCCCCATGAATAGCAGCCACCCAAGGAAATCTACAATCATGAAATCCCTCCCATTTTCCACAAGCTTTTCCCACAGTTGTGTTTATGGGCCATGTCAACTTATGGGGTACTGTTTTAAAGATAAGCTGTTCAAAGGCAAAGGTTCTTGTCGCAGACATTTTTTCATAGAAATCCTTTCTTTGGGATTTGTTCATCTTCTGGGAAGCAGAGGCCCCAGAAGAAGAATGTAAACAATTGTTATCGGCTGGTGTGGATTGCAACAGGTGCAGCAGTGATTGGTTTTCTGTGAGTGTTTGGATTTGCTGACCACTCACAGAAGAGTTTGTCCTTGCTTTCTGCTGGACACAGAACTTTGTTATTCATTCTTTTCTATGCTATTCTTAGCTTAGCAGCCTCTGCAACTTCTCTCCTTATTCTTTTTAGTATAGTAATAATGTATTATATATCAATAAATCCAGCCTTCTGATCATCAAACAAGATTCCGTCTCTCTCTCACCCTGAAGACCTCATCAGGTCGCTGTAATAGGTTCTCATTATCTATCTCTAAAATAATCTTCATGTCTGGGAACAGAGGTCTTCTTCTCTCCCTGGGAGCACAGGGTCTTCACTCTTCTCTCTCTCCCTCTGTTCAGACTTCTCGTAGACTACAACTACTTTATCATCTGCTTACTTTGGCATGGAGGTCTTCGCTCGATATCAATTTGAATCCTTCACCTCCCTATGCTTTCATGTGTTACAGAGAAACAGAGTCTGATGTATCAATTACATCTTTCTCCATAGCTTCACAAGAGGATTTCAGCCTCAAGATTAGGGCATCTCCTCATCCCTCCCATCTGGGACTTGACTTCTTCACTGACCTTGGTGTCTTCATGTTGCTCCTCTACATTGCCTGCATTTTCTTATTTTCTCTCACTCAAGGGAGAATTGAAGCACTGCAAGAGTTAACATCTCACCCGGGGATTGCCAATGGGCACGTGACCCTGGCTGGAATCTTGGGGCAAGTGCTGCAGCAGGGGCTGTGTCAGGATCAGCTGCATGGCTGGTCTTTGGTTTTTGCTGTGTTCAATTCTAGCCGCAGTGATTTGTTGAAAGAAAAAAACTCCACAACTTTGGAAAAATTGTAAAGCTGGTATGTTTATTATAGTGCTGGATGCATGTGGGGGTTGTTGACCCCCTAAAGGACCTGCACACCCCTAAGAACTCTCGATTCTTTTTTATCTCCCTTACTAATCCGTATGCATAGAATTTCACAATAGGTTCATACATATTCATTTTACTGAGTTTGCCGTTACAGCTGCATGTTATAAATTGAGCCGACAATATGCCAAGTAAAATCAATTGAGAATTTATTGATTACAGGGGGCAAGGCAATAAGCAAATCAGCGCTGGGCGACAGGGGAGTCTCTGCTCCGCCACTGTCCACACTCTCCTGATTTTCCGTGGAGTTCTTATACAGTCCTTCTTCCGGGTTGATGTGTAGTACTCTGCATATTCTTCTTTTGTGTTTAGGTGGTCATAGTCCACCTCCCGGGGTCTGAAGATGAAGGTTGGTAATTTTCCTTTGTCTGATTCCTGTAATTTTTAGGCTCAATCTGCTGAGTTCCTGGAATCCTAGGTTTACTGAGTGGATAAGCTGATACTATGTTATCAATCATAGCAAACCCCCCCCACCCATATTAACAGTTTACTAAACAGATAAACAAATGTTTGTGAAACCTATTGTCCTTTTGGGTTCACCTTCCTTATCCTTTAAAGTCTGGAAATTTACTTAAACAAACTAGAGGTGCAACAGTCTTACTGGAATAGCTTTGTCAGTTTTGATGAACAAACTTAAAGTTTTAACCCATTACACTGCAGCTAGTTACACTTGCAGTTAGTTACCCTTGCAGCTAGTTTTTTATTAGAAAGTACAGAAAGAACTCCTGGGTCACCCTGCCCTGTCTCCTGCAGTCTCTTCATCTGTTTCAAAGTTCAAGGGGCCCTTCTTATCTCTGTTCTTCAGCTGAAGCAGTTTCTTTGAGCATAGGTTTTTTGCGAGAACAGGCAGTCAGACCAAACAGCTATGTTTGCAAGCTACAGACTTAATTCAAAGAGGTAAATTTTACCTAAATCTGAAATGGATTTCTACTCTGGAAAATTTCCACACTGTCTCAGCAGGGCCACTCTCTGCACAGCCTGCAGGGCTGCCTCTGGTCTCAGCTGCATGATCCCATGCAGAGGCCGCTCTGGGAGAAGGGGACCTGGTGGCAAGATGTTAACAGCCATGGCCCAGCCCTGCCTTGCCCAGGGCCCTGCAGCCTCCCCACCTTCCTTCCTGGCAGCTGCTGGGGTCCAGCCCAGCCGGGACAGGGCCCGGTGGACTCCCCAAAAAGGGGCCCAGCCCCGTGGCAGAGCCTGCTTGGCCCAGCCCAGCTGAGACAGAGGCCGGGCCAGGCCTTGTTACCTGTTTCCAGGCTGGAAGGAAAAGAGGAAGTTCCCAGGTTTCTTTCATCTTTAATATGTGTTTTTCACAGAGGCATGTACAGCTTTCCAGTGGTTGGAAGCTTTGCATCACTTCTGTAAATGAGTCCTATGCAAAACCAGGACATGTATGTACTGTATCGCTCATGGAAATAGCAGCATAATGAATATAATATCTATGTATTGCTTATGGGAAAAGTGGTGTGATGAACATTTTGTACTATAGACTTTAGCAAAACCATAGATGTGGAAAGGCTTTTGTGTAACTAAGAAGAACAGTGTAAGGCCATCCACTGACTGACCTGTCCAATTGATAAGACAGCAGTGACGCAAGACAGAGCACCAGAGGAGACTGGGGAAGAGCTTGTTAACTCCTCTTATCAGAAAAGTGTGAAACAACAGGGTTTAAATCACAGGAAAGATTAAAATTTATTGACTTGATCTCAGGATGTCATACAGATAAGTCAGGATGGGAAACCTAAACACGAAGAACCCCTGTGTCATGGTTGCCCCCAATATAAAAATCTGAGCACCCATTGGTTTGACCACAGCATCCCAGAATTCCCACTTCTTCCTGGTCAAACCACCACACCCTGCAACATCAAAAGCTCTCAGGAATGTTTAAAAAATGTATAAGTGAATGAATATGCATGTAACCCCAGAGATGTAGCCATATATAAAGAACATCTTAAGTTTTTTTGATGATCTTTGGCCGTTCACCAAAAGCACCCCAGTGCTGGGAATATTGTCCTTCTTTTATCCTATTATTATTAAACTTTTAAAAATTCAAAGAAGTTAACTCTGCTTTTCACAATTTGGAGGTTCCACCGAGATATACCTAAAGTCTCTGTGGCTCTGGGGGTCCCGGGCAGGAGGCACCCCACCTAAAATTAGTGGCCTGCCCAGGCTTTTCCTGCTGCTACGAGAGAGTGAAAGGGGAGTAAAACTCCCTAGGAAACTGCAGCAACTCCTAAACCGGTGCACGAAGAACCTACACACGTGATTATATCGCAAAACAAAGGGATCGCGAAAAATACGGGAGTGTGTGTGCGAGTGTGTGAGACACAGACAGAAGAGACTCTGATCTGCTAAGCGAGTGTGGAGTCCTTCTAACCGTGTTTTTGTCTCTCCGTGAGGAGCCCAGCTGGTGATGAGACGATGCGAATGTTGGAGACTGAGTGATAGCCCGGAATGGGGAAGGATTTGCTACCTTGGGGTTAAAATGGGAATTAAGGAAACAAAGGAGACTAGAATTGCCTGTAATCTAGACTGCAGGAATCCTAATTCTGAGGTACTACTGCATTCAACCCATATATGACTGCCTGTAGGAATCTTGGCTATATTGAGGGTTGAGTTGGTACAGAGTCTGCAAAAAGGCAGAAATACAGAAAATCTAAAGCCCCAATGTGAAAAATGCATATTATATGAAATAAACAGGGCCAGGAGACTTCTTCTCCTGTGTAATGCCTTTATTAAAAAGTGATCAGCTCAGGATTGGGCGGCTCGACGGGTCTGCAGCGTCCGTCGTCTCCCAGGGCAACTCAGAGGAGGAGGATATGCGCAGCTTTGTCCACCAGGGGCAGAGCTGGGGATCAGATCCTCTTGGGAGCCTTCAGGGCTTGATCCCATAAGATGTTGCCTCGGTCCGGGTCTCCAGACCCCCCCAGACCTGGCTCGGGGGATCTCGAGGACAGGGTGAGGAACGATGAAGGTTTCCCGCATCTCTGCAGGCTCAGCACTTGGTTCCTCACGTCCAGACATCACTCCAGTCTCTCAACTCTTAGGTGGCTCGTTGTTTTTGGGGTTTCTCCATGAGTTTGGAGATGGGGGTCCCACAAAGCATTCTGGTCTTGCGAGTCACTTTGCATAACCCCCCCCACCTTCTCAGGTTTCTTCCCTATTCTGAGAAAGGTAAAACTTAGCTTCGGGCAAGGTCCCCACCCAGGAGAAGGGCCATTACCTCGCCCCAGCCAGGGCTTTTACTAATACAAAAACAACCATTAACGACAACGACCCGTGATTACAATAACAAAACACACAGAACTTGGGCAGGGCCAGTGGTCTGGCTGCCTTTTTGAAACTTTTTCTCATAAAAAAAATATTAACCGAGTTTTTGTTCATAACATTATATGATTGGCTCTTTGCAAATATTAAAATGAATACTATATGTGTTATGTTGGAAAGTTATGCTGTATTAATATCTTTTAAGTAGTGTCGTAAATATATTTTTAGGCTATAGCATAATATCAAAATAGAAGCTATGTGATGTAAGATACTTTTTGTAACTAGCTCAAGGAAGGGAAAAGATAATCAAGAAATTCTTCTCATTATCCTATCTGGATAGAGATAACAGCAAAAGACATCAAGATCCTAAGAGAAGAATTATTGCCTTCTTATCAGGAAAGCTCAGACTTCGAGGAACCAAGAAGATTGATTTACAAGATGCGGGGAGAAGCTAAAATTAAGCAGCAACACCTTAGTTTGAAAGGAATGTTTGAATCGTGTATGAGATATGTGAATATGCAATAGGCTATTGCTTTTAAGGGTCAATCCTTTGTTAGCAAAGTGTGCCTTTTGGTGGAGTGCCAGGCCCCCAGACATCCATAATTCTTTGCTTTTTGTTGTCTCTTATTGTCCTAATTTTTATTACTATTTTAATTACTATTAAACTTCTAAAATGTTAACAGAAGTGAATGGTGTTTTTTCACACCCAATATACCCTTGAGGCATGAATGGTTAGGCTGATGGAAGTGTTAAATTGCTGAGCCAAACACACTGAAGAAGCTGATTAGGTCCACTTGATAGCAAAGCAAAATGTGAAAGCTTTGCAGTGGGGCCTTTTTAAGTTTGTCTATGTGTTGTTACATGGCTGGGGTTTTATAAGTATTTGGGTGGTGAGAGAAAGGGTTTAAGTTTGGGGAATCTTAGAAGGGTTTAAGACAATTTTTGGGAAGTAGGGCATTGCGTAACTAATAAGCATTTGTAAAGGAATATTAGAACCTAACTCAACAACAAGAGTACCTTATTATTCTGTAAATGTGTGCAAGGTGTATGTCTATGTCCCTCGTTTTTTGTGACTGACAAGTATAACTGCTGGATGAAGGAGATGTACTATTAGTACCAAGGTGAGTGAGGAGCCTGGATTCGCAGTTCTGTTCCCCGGGCAACCAGGGCGGCCAGAGAAAGGTGAAGTGTTATGAACAAAAATTTGGTTAATATTTTTTTTGTTTTAAAAAGTTACCACTACTGCTGGGCTGCTGCCTTTGTTATTGTAATCACGGGTCGTTGTCGTTAATGGTTGTTTTTGTATTAGTAAAGGCCCTGGCTGGGGCGAGGTAATAGCCCTTCTCCTGGGTGGGGACCTTGCCCGAAGCTAAGTTTTACCTTTCTCAGAATAGGGAAGACACCTGAGAAGGTGGGGGGGGTTATGCAAAGTGACTCACAAGACCAGAATGCTTTGTGGGACCCCCATCTCAAACTCATGGAGAAACCCCAAAAACAACGAGCCACCTAAGAGTTGAGAGACTGGAGTGATGTCTGGACGTGAGGAACCAAGTGCTGAGCCTGCAGAGATGCGGAACACCTTCGGACCCTCTCGCCCTGACCATGGGAGGTGACCCCGGTGGTGAGAGCAAGTTGACAGAGTGGGAGGGGTAACATCTGACGGGGACGTCACGCCCTAAAGGCTCCCACGAGGACTGGATTTCCCCCAGCTCTGCCCCTAGTGGACAGAGCTGCGCATAACCTCCTCCTCTGAGTCGCCTTGGGAGAGACGACGGACGCTGCAGACGCTGCAGACCGTCGAGCCGCCCAATCCTGAGCTGATCACTTTTAACAAAGGCATTAAAAAGGTGAAGAAGTCCCCTGGCCCTTTTTGTTTATTTTATGAAGCACTTGTTGTATTGTTTTATAATAAAAATTTTATGTTGTTTGTATGAGTGCACTTTTGTGTTTTAGTTGTGGACCTGGGTGTGAGCCTTGAATCTTGTGTGAGTGTAAAACCTGTCATAAGAGGTGGAACTGTGCTGCCTCTCGCAGGAGTGCCTGGTGTCGGGAGTGTCGTAGGGCAGAATTGGGAATCAGATTTCAGGCAATAAATTCCTTAATTTTTGCAGGACACAAAGAAGTAGGTAGCCCAAGGTTAGGAAAAGCCTGGAGGGAAGCAGAAGCTAAGTCACGACATTAAAGTAGTGTGTGGAAAATGCTATTTAGTTCCCAGGATTTGGACGATATCTGAGGACTATTGGGAGAAAACCTGTAAAGAATGTGTAGTTAGATTCACTTGGAAAGAAGAAAGGCCACCGGTGTGGTGTGGGAGGTGCTGGGACAACTGAATAAAGAATGGGGCATAAAGCAAGCAAAGAGAAAGCACCGATGGATATAGCTCCCCATAGCCCCCTGGGGATAAAATTGGCACAGTGGGAGCATAGCTCTGACACAAAGAATAAAAGTAAGATCAAAATTATGCATTATTGTATGATAGAATGGTCGAAAGAGGAGATAAGATCAGATCATTCATTCTGGCCTATGCATGGCTCCTTTGAGAGGGAGCTGTTCCAAGCTTTGAATATTTATGTGAATGCTTAAGAAGCAGTCAGCCAAGAAGAGAAAGACTATGCTTCCTGCTGGGTGGGGAAAGCCTCTCAAGGAGAAGTAAACACCTTTAAAATAACAGAAACCAATAACTGGGACCCCTTAGATTGTCTCCCTCCTCCATATCCACCAGTACCCAATGCACCCCCTCCACACCCAAATGGACCCAGCTAGAATACCAGGGGAAGAGTTGACAAAAGAGGACCAAGCAATATCACTATACCCCCACCGGGAAGTTCCATTGGGAGGGGTACTGAGACACGGGGTTAGGAATTAGAATGGTATTGATTAGAAATAGATATTTAGATGATATATTGCTTAGTATTTGATGCATTTTTCTGTGCTAACTGCCTGTAAAGGAAAGACAGGGTGGACGTGCAAGAGCAATATGAAAGAATGCAAGGATGTGTGATAAGGGAAGGATGATGGTCACCAAAACAGGACAAAGTTACAAGGTCACCAAGATAAAAGGCTCCTTGGACCCCCAAACCAGATTAGACCAACCTCATGGTTTGGACTGTGACCAAAGGATCAGTAAGCATGCACAAGACCACAGGGTGAGAGGGTCAACTTTGATGAAGACCATTTCCTTCATCCCATGCGACCCCCAATACAATCACCAGAAACAAGTACACAGGTGCAAGGGACTGATAAGTTAATTAGCATACGAAGCAGGACAAGGTAAAGCCAGGAAATTAATACGCATAAATGTATTGCAAAACCTAATGGCACATTTTAGAGGATAAAAAAGAATGCTGAGAACAGGTAGATGCACATGCCTTTGCAGAATATCCCACATGCGCCTGGCCGAAAAAATACATACTTACTTAGTAACTCCCTTTGTCTTTGAGTTTTAGAGTCTTTCTGCATATTAGTACAAGGGAGAATTGGGTTTGTAACTGTCCCACTTAATTCCTCTGATGTAAGGTCCTTTAAAAATGAATTAAAAGGCCTACTAGAAGACCCTACTGGATTAGCAGAACAAGTAGACCAGTTCCTAGGGCCCAACATGTATATATGGGACGAAATGCAGTCTATACTAAGACTTTTGTTTACACACTAAGAGATGCAAATTATCTGGGCAGCAGGGATACAGATATGGGAGAGGGAACATGTGAATGGATCCCCTGGGGAGGAGAAGATGCCATCACAGCGCCCAATGTGGGACCACAATACCCCCAGGGGAAGGGAAAATATGGAAGAGTATAGAGCATTAATTATTAAGGGAATTAGAGAGGTCGCTCCTCAAAATCAAAATGCCCGTAAGGCTTTTTCTGAACATCAAAAGAAGGAGGAAACTCCAAGTGATTGGCTAGAGAAGTTAAAAATAAATATGAGACAGTATTCAGGAACGGACACTGATACAGAAATTGGACAACTCCTGTTAAAGGTGACCTTTGTCACACATGCTTGGCCAGACATAAGAAGAAAGACAGAGAGGTTGCAAGACTGGCAAGACAGAGGATTAAATGACCTGTTAAAAGAAGCCCAAAGTGTATATATAAGGAGGGATGAGGAGAAAGAAAAGACAAAAGCTAAAATAATGGCAGTTGCTATTGCTAAAGAAAACCACCGGGCAAAGACTCACTCCTATAAGGAGGTGAGGTCCCAGTCAGGCCACAGTAAGGGGGCCGGAAGGAAATTAAGGGGAACAGAGCTCCCTGGGAGAGATGCCCTAGAAGGGAAGAAGAGGAATTTAATAATCAGGGCCCAATCTGCCATTTTTGCAAGAAAATTGGACACTTACGATGAAACTGCTCACAGAGAGAAAAAGATCTGAAAGTTTTCAAGAAGGTTCAAGAAATAGATGAATAGGGGGGTCAGGGGCTCTGTCTCCTGGGGGAAAAATATCAAAAGGAGCCCTTGATAACTTAAAAAGCAGACCCCCAGGAGGAGGAATTTGAGGTTTTAGTAAATACAGGGGCAGACAGGACACATGTGTGTAAAATTCCAACAGGGTGTGGAGAAAAGCCAAGATACAATTCAAGTACTAGGGGCAAAAGGGCAAGGATTTAGAGCACTGGTCATAAAACGTGGTATTTGAAGGAACCAACAAGATAGGAATGGGGGACATTTTATTTGTACCACGGGCAGGATGTAATCTGCTGGGAAGGGACTTACAAGTACAATTAGGCATAGGGGTCCTTCCAGAGGGGAATAAAATGGTAGTTAAACTCCTCAGGTTAAAAGAAGAGGATGAAAAGCAAATTGAAGAAGTAGTTTGGGCCAAACCTGGAAATAGGGGTAAGTTAAACATAACACCTATAGTAATTTAAATAACCAACCAATACCTATTCAGGTATAGCAATATCCACTCTCTCTCAAAGGGAGAAAAGGGTTGAAAACTATAATTCAATAATTAATCAAAGATGGAACTTTAGAGCCATGCATGTCTCCCCACAATACCTCCATACTACCAGTAAAAAAATCAAACAGGACATACAGACTCATCCAAGAGTTGAGAGAAGTAAACAAAAGAACTATAGATGGATATCCAGTAGTACCAAATCCCGATACACTGTTAAGAAAAATTCCTCCATCACACCAATGGTTCAGTGTGATAGATCTTAAAGATGCCTTTTGGGCTTGTCCCCTCGCAGGGGAAAGCAGGGATATATCTGCTATTGAATGGGAAGATCTTGATACAGGGAGAGAGCAACAATTCAGATGGACCAAATTGCCCCAAGGATTTACTGAATCCCCTAATTTATTTGGACAAGCCTTAGGAGAAGTACTGCAACATTTCCCCATAATACCAGAGGTAAAACTTATCCAATATGTTGATGACTTACTTCTCTCAGGGGTGGATGAGGAAAAGGTCTGAGAATCCACCATATCATTACTATAGTTTTTGGAGAACCAGGGACTTTGGGTATCAAAAGAAAAGCTCCAATTTGTAGAGAATGAACTAAAATGTGTAGGTCATATAATAAGCCACAGGAACCAGTGATTGCATCCTGAAAAGATCACAGGAATAACTTCACTCCCCCAACCAAAAACTAAAATGGAAATGAAAAAACTCTTGGGGTTATTAGGATATTGTGGAATATGGATTGAAGGATACACCCAAGCTGTTAAATTCCTGTATGAAAAACTGGAGAAAAGAGATTACATGGGAAAAATAAGATGAACAGAGATTTGAAAGTTTAAAATAAAAATTAATTAGGGACCCTGCTTTAAGTCTTCCTGCACTAGATAAACCTAACCTCTTTGGCCATTCATCAAAAGCACCCCAGCGCTGGAAATACTGTCCTTCTTTTATCCCAGTATTATTAAACTTTTAAAAATTCTAAGGCAGAAACTCTGTTTTTCGCAACTTTCTCTCTTTATTCAAATAAGGTTGAAGGACTCCTCTGTCTCATTTTTGGACATAAACCTCTGGTGCTTGTGGATTTTTCTAAAAGAAACTTCCCCAAGAGAGCAGCTGCAAAATTCAGCAGAGGTATCAGAACCTGCTCTTCCACAAGAAAGCAGCGGCAAACCACCAGTATACATTGCAGAATTAGCCTCAGGATATTCACCTGCCAATTCTGGCTTTCTAAAAGAAAACCTTGTTGAGGACTTTGCCTCTAAAAACCAACTGTTGTACACAAAAAATACATTAAAATTCACCATGGAATTACATTTTAAACAGGCACCAAGATTCAAAATCGCTATTATAACACAATAACATATAAACCTGTAGGAAAGACATTCTGTGCTGTTCTTGTGAGCCAGCAAAGTCCTACTGAAGATAAAGGAAAGCCCCATATCTCTCCTGAGGAAGACACCAAGGTAGTCACCATGGAGACGTGATGAAGGAGAGAAAGCTAAAAGATACGGACTCTAGCTGGCTCACAGAAGGACGTGGCTCCTTGATCACCCACTGAGAACTTTGTTTCTTTCTTGTAACCCATGGGCAATGAATGTTTCTGTTAAGTGAATGAAAATATCTTGAAAAAGTATAAAAGCAACATGTTGCTATAATAAATCTCTCTTGCACCCTTCTGATGGAGTCGTGGTACTTTGTGCTGTGTCGTGCTCTATAACGACATCTGGTGGCCGTCCGCCGTGATTGCAACTGGACTGTAAAAAGAGAGAAAAAATTGAAGGGTACCCTAAAAAGGAATGAAGGCAGCAAGGACACTGCGAAGGTCCAGACCGAATTCAGACATCTGATTCGAGGTGAGCAATTGGGAAAAATAATGAGAAATAATTTATCAAATGTGGAAAAGACTGTTTTGTCCATGTGCAAAACTTTACAGAAAAGAAAAAATGTTCAAACTTCTGATTATGCTCTTCATAGCTTACTGACATGGTGTGAATCACAGGACTTTGAAGCTGATGTCGACACTGCCTTCAGTGTCCAGGCATGGAAAAAAGTTCGGAAGAGACTATAGGAAGTGATATCTAAGGGGGTATGACGGTTGTCGATTTGGCTACTACCTGGAGGCTGTTGTATGAGGCATTGAAGGAATGGAAAGCAGAACAAGATAGATGGGAGGAACTGGAGGAGCAGGAATTAGAGCAAGAAACTGTAGTAGAGGAACAAGAGGAAGATGAGGCTGAGCCTGTTGATGGATCTCCCCCTGAGGAGGCTGCTGCAGTTGCTGTGGAGGTTCCCCCAGGGTTTGCTATAGTGAGAATCAAACGGGAGGCAAAGACTGTTCCTCGGCATTTATCTCCAAAAGACTGTTAAACCTGTGTATAATGCGCCTGCTCAGCAGTTAGTTGAACTGAGTACTAAAACAAAGTATCTTATGCCTGCACAGCAATTAGCAAAAATGAAGTTACAGAAGAAGTGAAGTGAATAACAGGCTGGGACATCAGCCCTTCTGTCTCTCCCTGGGCCGTTTGCTCCCCCTGCCCTCTCCCCTCGGTCGGTTGCTCCTCCCCCACCCTCCCGTGGTCCGGCTGCTCCCTCCCTCCCGCTTTCCCTTGAGCCATCCACCCCTCCTCTGCCCTCCTTTGAGTCGCCTGCCTATGCTCTACCCCCCGTTGATCTGTCTGTTCCCCCTTCCCTCCTGAACTGGTTGAACAAACTATACTCTTTAACAGTGTCCTTCCCTGTCTAGTGATAGTTCTGACGATGAACTGCCGGTTATAAGTACATCTACAAAGACACAGGAATCTGTTTCTGTTAGACCTCGTAGCAGATCCAGGCCCGCTGTTTCTTGGACTCTGCCTCCCTGCCAGGTGGCTGTGACTCCTCGACACCCTTTGCAATTTTGGGAGCATGTGAGAATGAAAGCAGCTGAAGTGGGAGATTGGAATTTGTTAGAGAAAATAGGTCCACCTAAAAGGATGGAGATGGTTGCTGCTGCAGCTTCTGGTGGGCCTGGGGCTTTTCCCATTTTCAAAGCTGCTCCTAATTCAGGACAAGAAGACAGCCATCAGGTTTTTGCATGGAGGGTTGTACAGGACCTTCAGTCAAAAGTAGTTCAGTATGGTGTTAACTCTTCTCAGGTGATGCAAGCGATTTGTGTTCTAAATGCTGATTTACTTGCACCTTATGATATTGTTCACCTTGCTATGATTCGGTTTCAGCCAGTGCAATATGGTGTGTTTAAGCTACCTGGAAACAAATGGTTGAAAGAGGAGCATTGGACAATATGCAGTTACCTCAGCACGATCCACGTCACGCTGTGGGAGTTGATGTCTTGCTGGGCAATGGACGGTTCTCTAACCCGGATTTGCAGGCAAGATGGGACCCCTTGGTTCTTGCACAGGCCCAGCAGCTGGGTATGAGTACCTTACTTAAAACAAAGGAGATGGCAGCTCCTAAACCAAGGTATATTACCATCCAGCAAGGGGTGAAGGAACCTTTTCTGCAGTTTGTGGAGAGGGTTGCTGCAGCCCTTGAGAAGCAAGCAGAAGACGATAAGTTGAGGCAAATTTTATGCAGAACAGCCAGCACAGGAAAATGCAAATGATGATTGCAGGGGAATTATTGATTCTTTACTGGGAGATCCCTTGCTGTCTGATCTTGTAGTTGCTTGCTCAAAGGTTGGTTTGGTTGAGCATAAAATGGCTGCTTTGGCAACAGTCATGAAGTCCTCACCCAGATGTTCTGCTTGTGAAGAATCAGGGCACGTGAAGACCCAATCCCCTCAAACTGCTGGACAATTTGCACACTCTAGGGCAATTTGGGCTAGTAAAGTGCCTTGTTATCGCTGTGGTAACTTTGACCATATTGCTAAATTTTGTAAGTTAAGATCTTTTTCAGGTGGTTGACAAGTGCAGGGAAACTGGAAGAGGAACTCAGAGGGGTGTGTGGAGACACAAATACCCCGACAACAATCACAAGCCCTGCCAGCACTGCAAAGCTCTCCATTTGGCACCGATACACAGGGGCCACAAGAGGCTCGGCAGGGATTGATATACCGGTAGCTGACACAGTGACTGTTTTGACAAGAGGTATATGTAAAGTGCCTCTTGATGCTTATGATCCTATAGGCCAAAGTTTGAGTGCTTTTCTGATGGGAAGATCTAGTAGCACTGTTCAAGGTATTAATGTCCATTTGGGTCTTATTGATTCTGATTATGTGGGACAAATTCAGGCTATGGTGTCTGTTAGTGAACCTCCTGTTGTTATTCAAAAAGGTAATTGTATTGCTCAAGTTGTTCCTTTTATGAGTTGTGTTCCAACTGTAGTGGACTGGAGTGGTGGCACTGGAGGTTTTGGATCTACAGGACCACATCAGGTTCTTTGGACTCAAAAGGTGACAGATGAGCATCCGGTAATACAATGTTTGGTCACTGCTAAGGGATGTCATCCAGAAACCACAACAATATCAGGTTTACTTGACACAGGAGCAGATGTAACTAGAATTTCACAGTTTGTTTGGCCTCCAACATGGCCCCCCACTCAATCAACCTTTGGAGTTGTTGGGTTAGGTGGGCCAACTGCTGGTGCTTTATCTGCTATTGCGATGACTGTAACACATCCGGAAGGCCAACAAGCTAATATTAGACCTTATGTTACTAGTGCTCAGCCTAATTTATGGGCACATGATTGCTTAACCCAATGGGGTGTTAAAATGACAACAGATTTTTAGTGGGGGCCACTGGGATGCAGGGCCTTAAACATCCGGTTGTGTCTTTGACATGGCTGACAGATAAGCCTGTCTGGATTGAGCAGTGGCCTCTGCCTACTGAAAAGCTTCTTGCCCTGCGAGGCTTAGTGAAAGAACAATTACTAACTGGACATATTGAAAAATCATTTAGCCCATGGAATACACCTGGTTTTGTAATAGAAATCTGGTAAATGGAGACTTTTGCTCAATTTGCTGCGGATAAACACTGTGATAGCCGCAATGGGTGCTTTACAATCAGATCTCCCAACGCCTACAATGATTCCACAAGGATGGGAAATAATTATCATTGATTTGAAGGATTGCTTTTTTACAATTCCATTGGATGATTAAGGAAAAGTTCGCCTTTACTGTGCCTTCTTTAAATCATGAGGAACTGGCCCAAACATATCAGTGGACAGTTTTGCCTCAAGGAATGAGAAATTCTCCAAGTATTTGTCAATGGTTTGTGGCACAGGCTTTATCTAAGGTCTGAGAGCAATTTAGCAATTGTTATTGCTATCCTTATACAGATGGTATCTTGTTGGCGTCCGAAAATAAACAACAATTGTTGGCTCTCGAACAATGTGCTGTGAAAAATTTAGAAGCCTTTGGTTTGGTTATCGCCCCGGAGTAAGTTCAAAGATGGATGCCTTGGAAATATTTGGGGTTGATAATCACCAATACACAAATTGTGCCTCAACCTGTAAAATTGGACACTGAAATTAAAACTGCTGTTGACGTACAGAAATTGGTTGGTGCAATAGGTTGGCTTAGGCCATACTTGGGGATAACCAGTCATCAACTGCAACCTTTGTATGACTTACTATCGGGGATAACTTCCTCTACCGATGAGAAACATTTGACTGCTGCAGCAAAAAAGGCTGTAGAAGAAGTTGAATTGGCCTTGACATCTAAATTTGTTACCAGGATTGATGTTTCTGTTGGTGTGCAATTATTTATTTTGAGAGATGATGAAATACCATGAGGATTGTTGTGTCAATGGAATGATAAATGGGAAGATAAATTGCATATTTTGGAGTGGATATTTTTGTCTTTCAGATCCTGAAAAACAGCTCCAGGTCTGTATGAGCTTTTTACAGACATCATTATCAAAGGTTGCCGACGCTGCCGACGCTGCCATGAGATCTTAGGCCGTGATCATGTAACTATTGTCATACTGGTACAACAATGGTATTTTGAGTGGTGTTTTCAAAACAATCATGAGCTACAATCTGCTTTATTACTGACTCTGTTTATGTTGCTAATTATGTGAAGCAGTTGGATCCAGCTGTGTTGTATCATGTAAAGGAGAAACCATTATTTGTTATGTTGTTGAAATTGTGGACCATTATTCCTAATCGAAAGCATTCCTATTTTATTATGCATATTCGTAGCTATACATCACTACCTGGATTCTTTGTTGAAGGTAATGCCTATGTGGATTCCCTTGTGGCTGCCTCAACAGTAAAAATGGTGCCTAATGTGTTACAGCAGGCTGTTCTATCTCACCAATTTTTTCATCAGGGTGCTCAGGCACTACGGCAGCAATTTAAATTATCACATAGTGAAGCAAAGTCAATTATTTCTTCTTGCCCTGATTGTCATATGTCTCATGTTTCACAATATTATGGTACTAATCCTAGAGGCTTACTCCCTTTGCAAGAATGGCAAACAGATGTTACAAAAATGCCTGAATTTGGCCATCTAAAGTATGTTCACGTTACAGTTGACACCTTTTCTCATGCCATGGTTGCCTCAGCATTGGCAGGTGAAACAGCTCAGGATGTTATTCGTCATTTTTGCCACGCCTTTTCCATCTTAGGTGTTCCATCACATGTAAAGATGGATAACGGCCTGGCGTATGTTTCAAAGAAATTGCAAGTGTTTTTTCATCCCTGGGGTATTGGTCATTCTACTGGTATCCCTCATGCTTCGACAGGCCAAGCAATTATTGAGCATGCTCATGGTGTGTTGAAGCGCCAGGTACAAAAACAAAAAGGGGGAATGCAGACAGAGTTGCCTCAAGTGAGATTAGACAAAGCCGTTTATGTCTTAAACTTTTTGTGTCCTTTACCTGACTTACAAGTGTCTCCTATATTCTATCGTTTTTCGTCTTTGAATTCAAAACAGTCAAACTTTAAGAAAGGTATTAAGGTATGGGTAAAAGATTTAATCACAGGAAAGTGGACTGGCCCAGTGGAATTAGTAACATGGGTAAGAAGATACTCATGTGTTTTAACAGAAAATGGCCCTCGTTGGGGCTCTGCCCGTTGTGTTAAACCTTATTTAGAGCACACAGAAAAGGACAGGATGGGTGGTTCTACAGTGAGAGCAAAATGAGTAGGTAATTGCATTGGTTATTAGGTGGATGGAAGCATGGACCCTCAAGGAATGTGTGGTAAAAGATGGTAATTCAAGATAGAGTAAAGGGAGTTATAGGCTTGTACTGAAATTCCAAAATTTAAGTTAGTGGATGTTACTTTTGCTTCTTTTCCTTGAATTCTCTTACAGAGATATTGGAAAAAAAAGGCTCCCAATATTACCAGTTAGATTGTGCCTGGGCTAGTCTGACCCTCGCTGCTGGGCCAAAGGCAGCAACTGCGGTGTGTCACCCCAGAGATACCTTGGCTTGCTGGTGGTTGCAGCTGGGCACTGAACAAGTCCAGGCTTGTAAGGAACCCCGTTACCTCAGGAGGATTAGCTTCAGGCGATGGTGAAGAGAAAAAGGAGATGGATTCTGCTGGAGGGTTTAATGTCCAGAGGTTTATTCCATGGTTACAGAGGTCTGAACGTGAGCAACTGCTCCAACAGAATACCGACCGCATGGTCTGATCACCTTTTTAAGCTCAGGGACAGGGGGAGGGGAGGTACAGGTGAGCCACCAACCAGGTGAGAGGGGCAGGGTCTCAGGGGAAGATGACACCCAGAAAGGCCAATGACCTCTGGGCATAGGGGCATCCTTTAAACTTGACCAACCACACGACGCCTTGCTGGAACGTTTAGCCTGATTGACAGGACTCACTCAGCATGGGGGCAAGGGGGAAGGGATAGACGTATAGGCACACCTGGGAAAGTGACCTGGAAGGCCAAAATGGGACATCACAGCACACCACAACACAGAGAGGTTGGTAGCACTGAGAAATGCGTCTTGTACCATTTCCTTTTGCAGGGCACCGACAGTCCCAAAAAATAGGGGAATTTGTTGTACCTAAGGGAGAAGTGTTGCCTTTGCATAGGGGTTGAATTAGTAGCTGAAGTCCACATTTGGAGCAACTAGGTTGGTTGCTCAGTATGATAGCAGCAACCAGTTGTAAAGTTAAGGGGATGATACTTGGTTCTAAGTGGTAACTAGGCAGATGACTTGATCTCTGATTCTGTGTGGGAGAAAGTTATTTGATTAGAGGTGAAGGTGTCATTCTGCTACGGATGCGTCATCTGGAAACTGCGAGGTCTGTAATGGTATTTGAAGATCTGTTTTTATGTGCTATGTTTGTATACGAACGTTAAGATTGTGAGGGTGTATGCTGTGGAGTTGGTAGAAGTTGGTTATCTGTAAGTGAATGAAGAATGGATCCTCCATCTGCTTGGATTTTTGCAAGGGCCCTGCAGAAGTCCCTAGCAGTTGTATTTGCGGGTCAAATACAAAAAGGGGGAATTGTAGAAAAGACATTCTGTGCTGTTCTTGTGAGCCAGCAAAGTCCTCCTGAAGATAAAGGAAAGCCCCATATCTCTCCTGAGGAAGACACCAAGGTAGTCACCATGGAGACGTGATGAAGGAGAAAAAGTTAAAAGATATGGACTCTAGCTGGCTTACAGAAAGACGTGGCTCCTTGATCACCCACTGAGATCTTTGTTTCTTTCTTGTAACCAATGGGCAACGAATGTGTATGTTGAGTGAATGTAAATATCTTGAAAAAGTATAAACGCAACATGTTGCTATAATAAATCTCTCTTGCACCCTTCTGATGGAGTCGTGGTACTTTGTGCTGTGTCGTGCTCTATTGTTGAAAGCGAAGGAAGCCAACCCACCTTGTCGTTGATCAGCATTGACTTCGATTTATTGATTAAATCAGCCACTTTATCTAACAGTGTTAATTAACTTCATGCATATTGCAAAATCTGAGCTCACGATAGGTTACAGAGAAAACTCTAACCCCTCCTTTTGTTTTACAATACCTGTGGTTTGTTTATTGAAAACAGGACCAGCGTTCTCACTGTGATATGAAAAGTTCTCAAAATGTTCATATCTGTTCCCAGAGCAGCTATCTGTTCCCAGAGAGCCCAGGGACAGAATGTTTTGCCTGTTATGGGAAGACTGTTTGAGAATCTTATTGTTTATAGAAAAGGTGTCTGAGAACCTAGTTATTTACAAAATCAAGCCTGGGAACTGAACCAGGCTCTCCACACTCTATAATGACACAAACCCATTTTTTATATTCACTTAAATAACTATACCCATGCATGGAATAGAAGATAGCCAATCATACCATCACTAGCAATTTCTTTTCATTATCCAATTATACCAACAACATTATATTTGCTGTAAAGTAATGTCTTTATTTAAAAAACCCACAGGGATCTTGCTTTGAACTCACCGGAGTTAGGGAACGCAAAGTCTCCCTGGTTAATATTTTATGTGTGCATGTGGAGTCCCTCACAGTCCCGGAATCTATAGAGCGTCAACGGACCTGTCCCATCTGCGGTCAACAAAATTGTCACTGAAACTGCCAGAAAACAAAAAAACTCCCCAACAACATTTTTAGTGTTAGAGAGTCAAGACATTACTTTATTCCGGCCAGGATGTGCAACAGAAGTCATTTCATCCACACATTGCCTGGGTTGTGCAGAGATAATAATTCCATCACACATTAATTTTACTAGATTTTTCACATTTTATACAGTCAACCCCATAGAAATTAATTCTGTCAAAGTTCATTGGTTCCAAGTTGTGCATTTCTTAGTATTTGGTTTCCTATTAGATATGGATATCTTCACCTCTGATGCTAATTAGGTTCTCATTCTTATGGCTCTTATCCCAGCCCAGGTGTCTGTCAGGGGTTTTGTTTGGAGTTGATGTTCGTTAATTGGTGTTAATGGTTGTTATCTTTTGTGTATCTTCTGTGCTACTCCCAGTCTGTTGAGATGTTAAGCTCATCAGACCTCACCTGGTGGAACAGTGTCCTGAAAGGAAACTTCAATTCCCTTCCCCCAGGGCAAAGGTGAACAAAACTGACTAAAGTTACATAAAAACTTGAAACTTGGTATCATTTCCAACACTACCAACTCCTGGGTTCCAGTGTGGACTCCAAGAGGGGGCAGGGTCAAGACATGCTCACCTCATTGCCAGCCTTTTAAACCCCTAGGGCTCTGTAGCCCCTCTATCCTCCTTCAAGATGGGACTTGGCCACTCAGGAGCTGGATTAGGCAAAACTTGGGCACTGCCTCTGGTGTGCCCTGATTGACAGACACTGTGGGACTGGGGGGTGTGGGGGCAGCGTCGCCATAAGAATCAGGACCGGGTAATAAGTGACACAGACTCCCAAGGCATTCACAGAAGGCTAATATGCTAGAAGCCCTGACTTTATTGAAACTGCTTCTTTTATACACTGCTCTGATACAGGTGGACCTGATTGGTCATTTAATCAATACATTTCACATGATTGGCTAATTAACAAGACACCCCATTTGCCAATAACCTTATGGGCAAAATAGCTTATTACAAAACACCAGGTGCAGATTGTTTAGAATTTTTTCTCTCCAGCTCCCTAAAGTTTCCCAGACCGATTCATGGGAAAGCGTATCTAGCTTTCTCTCTCTGTCCAGAGAGTTGCCACCATAGGGGCAGGGCATTGTCTCCCTAGAGCAAGTCCTGACCCGCCCCCTCCCAAACACCCAGGCATTCAAAAATGTGTCCAGACAACAATCTATCCAGTTGTCTTATAGATACATATTATAATATTGGCTTTTCGCAAATATTAAAATGGATTTTATATGTGTGGTGCTAAAGTAACTTTGTTGTACAGATATAGTTTTTATTTCTGTATGCTTGTGTTAAAATGCCTGCTTGGATGGGATAGCATCCAATGAACATATGATGAGGACACCTGCTACAGACATGCCAACTATCAGCACTCACCATCGGAAGACAGTGTGAGCCAGGGCCCAAAACTGGAGGTGATAAGAATGGACTAAAACCACAGATAAGGAATATGCATGTTCTAAAAAGGCAGACCTGAGGAGGAATCATTCTAAAGAGTTCTTGGAACATGTAAACTAGTTTGGGCAAAGTTGCCTATGCCTAATTGTTTATGAATATGTAACAGGCTGATGCAATAGAAATGGTATATGAAGGGTGTTTCCAAAATAGCAGGCATGCTCTTGGCTGAGTGCAAAGACGCACCCAGTCGTAACATCTTTGCTTTATTGTCTTTGTCTCCTATTGTCCTTTATTAATCTTTTAAATTTTCACAGGAGAGTGAGATGTGTTTTTCACAGTTTGTAAGACAGGTATTTGCTAAGGACAGCAGGAGCCTCCCTTGGAATGGAAAATATGACACCCTTCCCTCCAAATTATTAAAGCTTTGAAATTAAGGGCTTTCAGGCAAAGATATGAGAAAAGGAATAACAGTTCTTTACTAGTATGCATAATGTGAAAAATGCGTATTATATGATTGGCTTTTCGCAAATATTAAAATGAATATTATATGTGTTATGTTAGAAAGTTATGCAGTATTAATCCTTTTGAGTAGTGTGTTAAATAAAGTTTTGGGCTACAACATAATATTAAAATAGAAACTATGCGATGTAAGATACTTTTCTAACTAGCTCAAGGAATGGATAAGATAATCAAGAAATTCTTTGCACAGAGATAACAGCAACAAGACACTAAAATCCCAAAGAGAAGAATTATTGCCTCCTTACCAGGAAGAACCAGGCTTCTTCTACCTCCTTTTAGACTCCATGGAGCCAAACCATGATTTACAAGATGAAGGGGGAGAAGTTGACAATAAACAGAAAAATCCCTAGTTTGAAAGGAATGTTTGCATCATGTATGAGATATATGAATATGCAACAGGCTATTGCTTTTAAGGGTTAATCCTTTGTTAGCGGACATGCTTTTTTGAGAAAAGTATCTGAATGTTCATAATTCTTTGCTTTATTTATTGTCCTTTATTGTCCTAACTCTGATTGTCCAAATTCTTATCGCTCTAGTTTGTATTACTATCTTTATAACCATTTCATTACTATTAAAATTTTAAAAAAAGTGATTGGCGTTTTTTACACATAACAAGGCAAACAACCAACAACAACTATGGCAGCAACAACAAAGAGAACCAAAAACCCAGTAACAGCCTTCTTGGCTGCAGGCAGTTTCCCCTTGGGTGTAGTGATGGTCACAGCTGGCAGAGGCACTAGCAGGCTCCCGGTGGGCAGGTGCAATGATTCCTCCGTGTCTGTAGGGGGGACTCTGGTGCGAGCTCAGGGACCACGTGGTAATTGCAGACGGATTGAATGGCAAAAATGGGCTGCAGCAGGAACTTTGAAACAGTGGCTGGCAGGGCAGGGCGGGCTCACCCAGGGTAGAAGGCAAGAGGTAGCAGAAACTCCGCAGCTGTAGCTGAAACAGCAGGGCATCCCGGCAGGGCTGGAATGGTGGAGTGTCCCAGCAGGGCAGGGGATGTAGAGCCACAGTGTAGCGAAAACTTGGGGTTGTGGTGAAAAAAAAATATGGCGGGGGCAGGGCAGCAGAAGCCAGACTCCAAGCAGAGTAGGGAAAGGCTCCCTGGGAGGGTGAGAGGGCTCGGGATCCCAGGGTTTTCCTTTGAGGCACCTGAGCAGATGGTGAAAGTCCCTTTTTTAATGAGGTAGCGTGTTTGTAAGGTCCCAGTGTAACAGCCGCTCTTACAAGTACAGCTCCACTCATGGTAGAAGGCAGCACAAGGCAGAACCCCGAAGTAGTGGTGAATTCTTCCCACAGCCTCCTTCCTCTCCAAATGCCAAGAGAGGACGAAGGAGCTAGCAGCTGCCCCAGCCCCTTTTTTCCCCAGTCCAATTCTCATGGTTTCTCTGCCTCTGCCTCCCCCCCCCTCCCCCTCAGAGAAACCCTCAGATACGAGAAGTGTAGCAAGATGCCCTCCTCCCCTGAGCTATGCAATTTCCTTTGTCTCCTTCAAGTACCCGGTCATTATTGTTCCTTAGAAACAAAATGGAGGAAAATTCTTGAAAGAAAGAAAAACAAAAGGAAAAACCCTAACCTTCAACTCCAAATTCTCACATGAATGTAAGAAAGAGGAGGAGCTGGAAGTCGCTGAGCAGCTGGAAAGCTGATGATGTCATCATTCTAGCAGAAATGTTCTGAGACAGCTCAAATGACTGGAGCTCTGCAGTCAATGGCTATAAACTGGTCAGAAGGAAGGAGGGGCGGAGGTGGCCTGTCGCATACATCTTTTCATTAAAAATCCTTTCTTAGGATTTTTTCTTCCTGAGAAGCTGAGAGGCTTCAAGAACAAAATGTAAACAATGGTTATCTGCTGCTGTGGAATTCAACAGGTGCATCTGTGATTGGCCCATCTTGGATGTTTATAATTAATGGCCAATCCCAGCCCAGTTAGCTTGGACTCTCTGTCCGAGACACAAACCTTTATTATTAATTCCTTTCTATTCTTAGGTTAGCTAGCCTTCTGAGATGAAACTTTTCCTTCTATTCTTTCTAGTGTAGTTTTAATGTAATGTATATCATAAAATAATAAATCAAGCCTTCTGAACATGGAGTCAACATTCTCGTCTCTTCCCTCACCTGAAAACCCCTGTGAACACCGTCACAGTGGCCCTCTATGTAAACCAAATAAAGAGGGATTTCCTGTAAAGAGCTGTCTTTGAAAGATAGCGATTAACAGGTTAAGAGCTTATGGGTGAAAATTAGAGGCCAAGCTGTTGCATTAAGAGTAAGAAATCTGGCAGAAAATAAAGCCCCTTGCCTTCCAGCTGGTCCTCAGAGATCAGAGGGACTGGGCGGGGTTAGGTTTAATTTCCAATTACAACCAATTCAGCACTGTAAGTCTGCTTGCATTCTCTAAGAACCTTTGTGAGCACAGATTCACAAAGTATGTTTTTTTGAAGTTAAAGAAATAGAAATTTCAAACTGCCATTGTGACATGCACTAGCTGTGATAGGGCTCTAATAACATTGTGCTAGCCTGGGTACTGCTAATGAGTCAGGGGGTCGATTGGAAATATAATTAGGATAGTTGAAAACTGCAGATGAGTCGAGGGGCTAGCTGGGAATATAATTAGGATAGTAGAAGAGTGCATATTTTAGTTCAGATTTTAAAATTAGTTAAGAAGCTAAGTTAGTAATATAGCTAGCAGGAATCAAGTACTTTAGTTAAAGAGTAACAAAGATATTAGGAAAAGTAAAGCCAGGAGTGACAGGGATAGATGTAACAATTGTGAAGGAGCAGAGACCATAGAAATACCTTGCCTTAAGAATAATCAAACAGTTAGGAGAGACTTTGACTGTGCCCAGCAGGTCAAAAAGTCCTGCCAATTTGCCATGGGTGAAGAGTTCACCATGAGGAAGACGGCTTTCTTCCTCCCATACGCCCACTCCCTTATTTCAAAATCCCACCGACCCAGTTAAGGGAGTACAATTTTGCAGCCGTAATGAATATTCAGCTGATTATAATACTAAGAGGGCAGGTAATGATTGTGTATTATGCGTCGTTAGAAACCGCTTGGATATGTAAAACCTTTTGTGTAAAAATAGAGAGCAGGAGTCTGCAACTTCTCGCACTTGCCTTTGGAAATAATTCCGCTCGTTTCTGGCACTGTAATTCTCCTAGGTTACAATATAAAGATCTGTTCTATTCCCATCCTCAAGAGCTGCTGAAACCAGGAGGGACATTGTTTTTATCCTTTATGTCCTGTTAATGGGCCCATCAATGTCTTGCCGCATGATTCAGAGATAACTCCCTCCAGGAGCCCCTTCTGTTTAATGGGCAAGCAAGGACCCACCTCATGACTCAGAATGATATCAGCCCATTGTGAGATGCTCCGCCCAGGAGGGAGGAGCTAAGCATCCCCTCCTGGATATAATCTGGGCTTTGGGACAGAACAAGCAGTCTTTCCACTGGATTCCCAGAGGAACGACCGCCCTTACCCACTGGTTTCCAGAGGACAAGAGCTACCAGATTGTTTCTACGGGATCACCACTTCATCAACACCATTTCATCTGGACTGCTACCACCACCAGAACTAGCAGGGTGTCAGGTTGTATTCTGACTCTGTCAGTGGATTTTTGTTTGTATTATTGCATGTATTTGGTTTTTTTCCCTTTTCCTAATAAATTGTCTTTCCGACTTGGAGTCTTTCACTGCTTTTGCTTTCAAACCAGAACAGTAATAAATACCCTTCTTTTCAACTTTAATTAGATGGAGAGTCGTTCTGTCCATGCTTCACTAATAATGATGATGATGATGATAATAATAATGTTATAAATACATATTACAATATTTGCTTTTCACAAATAATAAAATGGATGCTGTATGTATAATGTTAAAGTAACTTTATAGTAAAGATACAGTGTTTCTGTTGTTAACTAAACTTAGACATAGTAGTGAAATAGCTGATATAGTAGGCTTGTGTTAAAATGCCTGCTTGGTTGGGATTACATTCAATGAACATATGATGGAGACCCCTGCTACTGACATGCCAATTATCAGCACTCACCATCTGTAGAAAATATGGGCCAAAGCCCAAATTGGAGGTGATAGCAAGAACGGACCAAAACCACAGCCAAGAAATATGCATGCTCTAAAAAGGTGGACCCGAGGAGGAGCTATGCTCAACAGTTCTTGGAACATGTAAACTAGTTTGGGGAAGTTTTAATGTGCATAACTGTTTATGAATATGCAGTAGACTGATGCAATAGACATGGTATTTAAAGAGTGTCGCTATAGGACACGAAAGAACCCAAGCTCACATGGCTGTTCTCAAGGTGAAGAAAAAGGGAAGTTTATTTTCTGACTCCAACATTTATAGTTTTCCAAGAGTGACAGCGGATTGGAGGGTGACAGTGCCACGTCTCCAACGACACTGGACAAACCAACAGTCAATCAACTTTCTCCTCCTCCATAAAGGAATGCAGAAAAATGAGTTATTTACAGAAAGTGTCTGAGAAAGTTCACTACAAGAATGTCAACATCAGAAGGCTTAGAAAATCTTTAAAAACCACGGTGACAAAAGAGCATCTCCGAAATAGCAGGTGTGCTCTTGGCAGAATGCCAAGCACCCGGCCATAAAATCTTTGCTTTACTGTCATTGTCTCCTGTTGTCCTTTATTAAACTTTTAAATTTTTACAGGAGAATGAACCTCATTTTTCACAATTTGGTTCTTCATCGAGGATGTTACACCTCACCTCTGAAGACCCCCCAGGAGATCCCGAGAGGGGAACGCGCACCTCACTGAGTTTAGTGGCCCCACTTCATTTTTTCTGGGGTAATCGGCGGTTGCACGTCTCCACCCCGTGGACAAAAAGAGACACAGAAAGCAAAGAAAAGGGAAAAGGCTCCCGAAGAACTGCAGTAGCTAGCCCCACAATTCTTTTGCACAAAGACCCAAAGAAGAAGAAAGGATTGTAAGTACTTTTCGGTGGGGCGGATACGGGGGATGAATGGTGTGTGAGTGAGACGTGGGCTGGCTACTCTGGACCTGCAAAGTGATTGAGGAGTCTCTGAGGGCTGTGGTTCTGAGATTTTTGTGAGAAAACCGGCCAGGGAGGAAACAAAGCAAGAGATAAAAGGAGTGAACGATCCCCCAGGGTGACTGGGACTGGGTGTCAGGGAAGGGGTTGGACCCCCTGGAGAAAGGGAGCCAAGGGTTTCCTAGCACAATCCTCTAGGAAATGGGACAAAAGGGAGGGGCCCCTAAAAAGTTGCCAGATTTAGGGATTGGGACACTCAGGAGGCTACAGGAAGTGTGGGATACAATACCCAAGGGAATCTGGGGTTGGCCAACAAGATTTGAGATTTGACAATACCCATGGGTGGATATTAACAAGTGACTTGAAAGTAAAGGTACCTTATTATTGTATTGTCCTGTTGTGAGTGAGAATGAGTGAGAGGACATATTAAAGAAATAATAAAAAAAAAAAAAAAAAAAGAGTGAGCATGAATGAATGAAAGTATATGTTATATAGATTGTTGATTTAAAGTTTAACTTTACTTTCTGGAGGGAGGTGGATTGTATTATATTATTGGAGAGGAAGGATTTTCTGTGCTGTGGAGGGTGGGAGGTGTTCAAGTTGACAGAGGAGTGGGTTGAAGCAGGGAAACAGAGGCCAGGGACAAACAAGTAAAATCCTGGGAAAATGGGACAAGGAACTAGTAAGTTGGGTTCAAGGAAAAAAGGGAGTAAAAAGGTGCCAGCAGACATACCCCAAGATAGTATTTTGGGGATTTAACTAGCTAATTGGGATATTGATCCTTGTACAAAGGAAAAGGATAAAATAAAGATGATTCAGTATTATATGATAGAATGGACAAAATAGGAAATAAAACCCGACCACATCTATTGGCCAAGATACAGGTCTTTTGAAGCTTGGATTTGCCAAGCCTTAAATATATTTGTAAATTCAAAAGAACCATGTGATCCAGAAGAAAAAGAATATGCCTCTTGTTGGACAGGAGACACAGAACCCCTGGGGGTAAAAGTTTTTGAGATATCAAAAACCCCAGAGACAGAGCAAAGAGAAGAAAAGAAAGAAAAGGGCTGGGACCCCCTGGAAATATTGCCTCCTCCACCTGTCCCCGAAGCTCCCCCTCCTCCTGTGCTGGGAGCTCCCCCTCCTCCTGTGCTGGGGGCCCCGCCTCCCCCATCCATACTGGGTGCCTTCATTCCCACCCCCGCCTCTGCCCTATTGGCCATTCAGGCTTCACTGCCGACTCCTGCCCCTTCCTCTGTTCCCTTGGAGATCCCAGCTCCCACTGTCCAAATGAACCCCTTTCCTAGCGGAGGGGCACCATACCAAAATGCTTGGAGCTCAGATAAATCCCAAAAGCAGCTCAATAATCCCTCTCCTATCACTGCTCCAAAACAAGGGAAAAGGGTTATAAAGATTGAAGAACAAAAAGGTTGGGATCAAGAAGTTAGTTTATTCCCATTACGAGAAGTACATATGGGAGGGCTTCAAGGGGGACAGGATTTGTAAATGCCCCCGTGACTTCTTCAGAAGTGAGAAATTTTTAAAAAGAGATTAAAGGATTATTGGAAGATCCCATCGGCACAATTGAACAATTAGATCAATTCTTAGGTCCCAACATTTTTACTTAGGAAAAAATTCAGTCAATAATGAAAATAATATTTTCCCAAGAGGACAGGCAGATTATTAGAGCTGCTGGAATGAGAATTTGAGAGAGAGAGAATCAGCAAGGTCCACCAGGGGACCAGAAAATGCCAATAACATCTCCTAACTGGAACCAAAATGAAAAGGTGGGGCAAGGACATAGAAATGATTATCATAATCTGATAATCAGAGGAATAAAAGAGGCAGCACCCTGAGGGCAAAATGTCAGAAAAGCTTTCCAGGGACAGCAAGGAAAGGAAGACACTCCAACTGAATGGTTAGAGAGGCTCTGGAAGAATTTGAAACAATACTCTGGAATAGACCCTCATAGCATAGCAGGGCAAGGACAATTGAAGGTTAATTTTGTCACTCATGCCTGTCCAGATATTAGAAAAAAAGCTGGAAAAGATGGAGGACTGGCATGATAAGTCACTAAATGACCTATTGAAAGAATCTCAAAGTGTTTATGTACAGAGAGATGAAGAAAAAGCCAAAGTGGATGCAAAAATAATGATAGCACTATGCGACAGAGTAACTTCCACAAGAATCTGAAGCCCCCAGGTACCACTCTCAACATTCAGGCTTTAGAGACAAGGAAAATGCAAGAAACAGAACTCCAGCACAATCAAAATCCCAGGAGCAAACTAAAAATGCCTGTTTCTATTGTGGGGAAGAAGGACACTATAAGAGGGAATGCCCTCACCTAAAAAAAGGACCTGAAAATATTCCAAGAGATACACCCAGAAGAAGAATAGGGAGGTCATGGGCTCTATTTTCTGGGGGATAAATACTATCTAGAGCCTTTGATAACTTTAAAAGTAGGCCCTCAAGAGGAGATATTAGAATTTATAGTTGATACTGGGGCAGAGAGAACTTGTGTAGTGAATATTCCAAGGGGATGTGATGTGAGCAATGACACTGTGAAGGTAACAGGAGCAAAAGGAGAAGGGTTTAAAGTTCGTGTAATTAAAAATGTAGTAGTTGAAGGGGAAACCAGAATAGGGATGGGAGGTGTCTTATTAGTTCTTGGAGCAGTTAGCAACTTATTGAGGTGAGACTTGCAGGTGCAATTAGGAATAGGAGTTATACCAGAAGAAGAGAAGATGACAGCTAAAGTGTTAAAACTTGGCCAAGAAGATGGGGAAAATATTAACAACAAGGTTTGGGCTGGGGAAGGAAATAGGGAGGGACTGAATATTGACCCCATAAGGGTCACGACTGAGAGACAAGAATGTCCCATGCATGTGCGTCAGTACCCTATATCCTTTGTTGGGAAGGATGAAAGTTTGACAAGAAAATCTCACAGATATGTATGCTTAGCAGAAAGATTTTTGAATGTAGAATCTGAAGAAAGAACAGAGATGGAAGCAAGTTTTGATATAATAGAAAAGAATTGCTGAGCCAGTCTTACTGGATAACCAAGAAGGCAAAGGGTGTGTTAGTTAGAAGGGGGTTTTATGACTTAGAGCAGAGGATAAACTCACCTCAAACAAGATGTTTTTACCAAGCAGAAAGATAGCACAGGCAAACAAGTCAGCAAATGTTGCAAGTAGAAAAAAGGTCTCAGAATTTTCCACTGCAAGAAAATTGAAAAACAACTTCTAGCTTAAACTGTAATGTAGTAACTTTTAGTGATTGGAGAATAGTAACATGAATATGGTAATTATAGTAGTTATGATAGGCTATAGATGAAAGTTAAGGTATAGATTGGTTCTACTGTATTAAGATGCTCAGCAAAGTATATAATGCATTGTAACCAAAACCAAAGGGTCTCCAGGCCTGCCTGCAGCTGGAGCTGACAACTGTAGGCACAGGCTCTGTCGCCCACGACCCTGGACTGCTGTAATGTCTCGGATGTAATAAACTGCATTTTGAAGAGCCACCTGGAGTCCCGCATCACTCATTTCGGCTCTTACTATCCTTAGAAGGAAGAGAAGGCTTAAAGTCGGTAATAGAAGAATTGATAAAGGATGGGACATTGGAACCTTGAATGTCTCCTCATAATACCCCTATTCTCCCAGTAAAGAAGTCTGATGGGAATTATAGATAAATACAAGACTTAAGGGAAGTTAACAAGAGAACTCGGACCCGTTACCCAGTGATACCCTGTGGTGGTGTTTGCAGGGGTCCCAGGACGAGGGAAGAGATGAGAATCTTGACTCCATGTTTCAGAAGGCTGATTTATTATTTTATGATATATATTATATTAAAAGAAAATGATACATTAAAACTACACTAAAGAACAGAAGAAAGGATTTCATCAGAAGGCTAGCAAATGATAGAAAGGAATGATAATAAGATCTTGTGACTGACCAGAGAGTCTGAGACAGCTGGACTGTGATTGGCCATTAGTTAAAAACAACCACATGAGACCAATCAAAGATCCACCTGTTGCATTCCACAGCCGCAGATAATTATTGTTGACATTTCATTTCTGAGGCCTCTCAGCTTCTCAGGAGAAAAGATCCTAGCAGAAGGATTTTTCATAAAATATGTCTGTGACAATACCCAATCCCTATACTCTTTTAAGTAAAGTCCCACCCCAGCATCAGTGCTTTAGTGTAGTGGATCTTAAAGATGTTTTTTGGGCTTGCCCATTAGCAGGGGAAAGCTGAAATATTTTGGCCTTTGAATGGGAGGATCCAAATACTGGGAGAAAGCAGCAACTAAGATAGACAAAATTACCGCAGGGATTTACTGAATCTCCAAACCAATTTGGACAAGCTTTAGAAGAAATATTACAGACTTACTTTCCCCACTCCTCCTGGAATACAAATTACCCAATATGCGGATGATCTTTTATTATCAGGAGAAGCTGAAGTTAGAGAGGCTGCTATAAAACTTCTGAATTTTCTTGAGGAAAAAGGATTAAGAGTATCAAAAAGGAAACTGAAATTTGTGAAAACGGAAGTAAAATATCTTGGCCAGTTAATAAGCAAAGGTAGTCGAAAGTTAAATCCTGAGGATTGCAGGGATTTTGTCTCTTCTCCCTCCCTCTTCAAAGATCGAAGTTAGAAGGCTGCTCGGATTATCAGGATATTGTAGACTATGAATTGAAGGGTATATGCAGGCAGTAAAAATTTTATATGAAAAATTGACAGAGGGAGATGATATAAAGTGGACCAGGGAAGATGACTATATTAGAAGAACCGAAGTTGAAACTTGCCTGGGGAACCAGCTTTGAGCTTACCTTCACTGGAAAAGCCCTTCCATCTGTATGCAAATGTGGAAGGTGGAGTAGCTCATGGAGTTTTAGTCCAGGAGTGGGGAGGAGTGAAGAGACCAGTAGCTTATTTATCAAAATTGTTGGATCCAGTGAGCCTTGGCTGGCCTGTATGCATTCAAGCTATAGCAGCTACTGCTATTCTGGTAGAAGAGAGCCATAAACTTACTTTTGGAAGTAAACTAATTGTGTGTATACCTCATGTAGTTTGAAACATGTTAAATCAAAAAGCTGAAAAATGGTTAACAGACTCTAGGATATTAAAATATGAAGCAATTTTGATAGACAGTGATGACTTAACACCAGAAGTAAACAAAAGTTTGAATCCAACTCAATTTTTATATGGAGAACCAAAAAGTAACTTAACACATAATTGTTTAGAAATTATCCAATACCAAACTAAAGTTTGGGAAGATCTAGAAGAACAAGCCCTCCCAGAAAGGGAAAGAATATATGTTGATGGTTCATCCAGATGCTTACAAGGAAAAAGAATGTCAGGATATGCCTTGGTTGATGGGCAAATGATGCAGACCATTGAAAAAGGAAAATTACCTTCAAATTGGTCAGCTCAGTCTTGTGAACTGTATGCTCTAAAAAGAGCACTGGAATATTTGGCACACAAGAAAGGAACCATATATACTGATTGAAAGTATGCTTTTGGGGTAGTACACACCTTTGGAAAAATTTGGAAAGAAAGGGGTTTCTAAATTCAAAAGGAAAGGGATTGATACATGAAGGACTCATTTTAGAGGTTTTAGAGGCATTAAAATTGCCTGAAGAAATATCTGTAGTACATGTTAAAGGACACCAAGGGGGAATGACCTCAGAAATAAGAGGGAATAATTTAGCAGAACAAGAAGCTATAGATGCAGCAGAAAATGGGACCAAAAGGGTTATGTTAATTTTGACCCCAGACAAGGAAGAATTGGAAGTTCCAAAGTTTAGTGAAGCAGAAGAAAAGGAATTAAGTAATACAGGGGGAGAGAAAGATCCATTTGGGAAATGGAAACTTCCTGATGGAAGGCAGTTACTTAATAAGCCACTTACTCAGAAAGATGTTAGAAGACATGCATTAAAAAAAAAAAAATCATTCGGGCACTCAGGCTTTGTGTGATCACTTTCTAAGGAATTATGGGTGCACTGGAATTTTTGGATTGGCAAAGCAAATCACTGAGAAATGTATAACTTGCCAAAAGGTAAATAAAAAGGTAATGGGAAAGACAACATTAGGACTCTGTGAGTTAGCTCTGCGAGCATTTCAAAGTATCCAAGTGGATTTTACTGAACTTCTCCAAGTGCAGAGGTGGAAATTTTTATTAGTAGTAATAGACCATTTGACTCATTGGGTAAAAGATGCTCCCACTGTCAGACCTACAGCTAAACCCTTTTGGAACAAATTATTCCCAGGTATGGAATGGTTAATAGAATAGACACAGAGGAACTCATTTTGTGTCAAGAGTCTTACAGCAAATAACTCGGGCCTTGGGAATAATATGGGAATTACATACCCCATGGCATCCACAGAGTTTGGGACAGGTAGAAAGAATGAACCAGACTTTAAAGAGAACTTTAACAAAATTAATGATTGAAACCGAAATGTCGTGGGTAAAATGTTTACCTTTGGTTCTTTTGAGGGTCTGAACACAACCCAGGTCAGACCTGGGAGTATCATCCTATGAGATGATGCTCGAATTAGCCTTTCTGACCACTCAACATGAAATTGCTACTTATGAAGTAGGAGAAATGAGTGTTAGAAAATAAGTCACCACAATTACAAGAATGCTTGAAAATTTGCAGTTGAAAGGGATAATCCCTCAAACCACACCTTTAGAATTTAAAATCCATAATATCCATCCAGGGGAATGGGTACTAGTGAAAACATGGAAAGAACAATCTTTAGCTCCACAATGGGAAGGTCCTTTTCAGGTACTACTGATGACTGAGGCAGCAATCAGAACCAGGGAAAGTGGGTGGATCCACCCCAGCAGAATCAAAGGATGCGTGAAGGAACCCGAGGAGTGGACTATCACATCTAAGCTGGGTGATACCAAATTGACTCTCAAGCAGGGACTGGGTGTTAATGAACTGGGAAGACCCAAATGATCCTTGGAGTACAAAGAATCACACCTAAGTGGGAAACAAGGACAAGCTTATATCAGTGGTTTCAAGTGCCACCTGGGCAAGTCCTGAGACACCTCTTCCTTGGGGAAGAATACTTCCACTTCAAACAGGAGGATCAGGACTGTTTTGGTCAGAGAGTTCTCATATTCTGGCCTTAGCCTGTGACTTATACAAAGAAGAGGAGGAATTACAATTTCCATCAGTGCCATACATTATACTCTGTCTGATTTATCCCAACACCAGACATGCTAGCTGGGTTAAATGTAAATGTTTAAATTGTGGAAAAAATTTGTATTGTAGTTCACAAAATCTATGCTCACGTTGCATGAAGCGTTGAGCGCCAAACCTATTTCCTATCCAGACAGAACTAAGAACAACTGAAATAATAACTTGGCTTTGTGGAAGGGAAATACTTGTGCCCGTTGAATGGGACATATTTGAGGAATGGTGGGAAACTATGGTTAAGGAGTGTAAAAAATTATTTGCCTGGAAGTTAGTGAAAAGGAAGTGACAAGGAAATAGAGAGCAAGACTGGGTTAGCTGCTGTACTCGTCACCAAGATCATATACACCTGCTGTGGGCAGCAACCCCATGGGAGGTGGGGGTATAAGCCATGACGGACCTCTGTTATTCCTTTTTCTGTCACTCATTTGTTGTCTTTTCCCTTCTGGGATACCAGCAAAATCATGTCACAAATGCTACCGAAAGCTTTACATGGAAAGAAACCGAGGTTCCTTTTTTATTACTCACACCCATGTCAACAGTCACTGCTGTAACTGATCGAAATTAGGTACCTGTATGCAAAACAGGAAAAAATACTGGATTGCAGAAAACTTAGGAACAAGTGGTAATAGGTTGGGAAGTGAATGTCCAAAGGGGGAGAGATGGGTTTGTTTCACATTTGTCCTTAGGGGTAGAGTCCAAGATTTGGTAAAAGAACAATTAGTAACCAAAAAGGCAAAGCTAGCACAACAATCTAACTCTGTATCAACCCCACGTCAAGATCTGTATACAAAACTTAAACAGCAATTAGAATAAGAAATAGCTATCTCAATGCTGGAAAAGAAATGAAATTTAGCAAAATATTTAATTATAGTGAGTTGTGTGTGAACTGGTTTGTTAAAAAGTAGTTTTGTAGCCGTTGAAAGTGTGTGTTGGGTTTTGTGTGTTACTTAGCAGGTAGTCTTAGAGATTTAATAAATAATTAAACTAGTGCAAGAAAGTAAGAATGCTAACCTGTCTAGAGGCAGCATACAATGCTCTTAGAATAAGATAAGCAGAGGATTAATGATCTTGTTTGTGAACCAAGGAATGTATCACAAGGGGTCTGTGACCAGGCAAGGGGAACGGGGAAACTGTTCCTTGGAGACTTTGTTGTGAATCTCATGTATAAGAGGGAAGCACCCATACGTGAATTTGGGGGCTCGGACTTTGGGACGTGAGTCCCCCAGTTCCCCGGGCCCTTAATAAAGCACCCACAAAACTTATCCGAGTTTTGTGTCATTTATCAATCGGGCAACAGTTTTCTGGCGACCGCGGCAGGACTCCGAGGGCTGCTGGGGCGGTTCGCGTCCCGATCCACTCCAAGCCGGCACCGAGCACTTCTCGGGGAGACATCGGTCGTGCCCGACCCCCCGCGCCTGTCGGACAAACTGCATTAAGGTAAGCCCGAAGGTGCTTTATATTGGAAAAAAAAAAAGGTGATAATTGGATTTGGATTTGGTGGTTGGTAAAAAAGCCTAGGCTCCGGCCATAAGACGTCTAAGGACGCAGGACCGGAACTCGCCTCCTGTTTTGTTTTAAGGAAGGACGGCGAGAAGGTATATTGGTTTAAGGTATATTGGTTTATTGGGATTAATAGTGGAATTAAAGGTTGTAATATGATGTCTTTTAAAACTTTTAAAACCTTAGTGCAAGCCAATGGTAAAATACCTGGAAATACACCATTAGGTTGTATATTGAAACGGTGGAAAAGTGAGGGGTATTATCAAGAATTGGATAAAAGCAAAATGATAGATTATTGTAATCATTGGTGGCCTGAATATGAGATTGGGGAAGCGGGATGGCCGGTGAATGGTACACTGGAATTGGGGATAATGGAATCTTTGATGCAATTTTTAAGGAGGAATGAGAAATGGGATGAAATACCATATTTGGATTTGTTTTTCGTTTTATATCGGAAAGAGGAATGGCAAAAGGAATGTGGTATTTTGGTTTTAGAAGTGAATGATGAAAGGGAGTGTGTGGGATGTAAAGAAAGAAAGGAGCGTAATTTGTGTCCTTCAATCGAGGAAGATTTGTCTTATTGTATAGCACCTCCAAGGGTTCCGGTTGCTCCTAATGTGCCCCCTGCTCCCCCTGCGGATATAGCTATAAAAACGGGATCTAGTGAGAGTGATAGTGATGGTGGTGATGGTGAAAAGAATAAGAGTGTTAAAAGAACTCCGTTAGCAGGGCGGACTCGCAAGGGAAGGAAGGGGCAGAAGGGGCCACAGTTAATTGCGCCGTTAAGGGAAGCTGTGGGACCACAGGGAGAAAGGATTCTTATAAAGGTGCCTTTCTCCCCCGGGGATTTGGTAATATGGAAGCAATCAGCGGGGAGTTATCGGGAGGTTCCTGAAAGGGTGGCAAGGGTGGTTAAAATGATAATAAAGACTCAGGATCTGGACTGGAATGATTTACAGATATTATTAGATACTATAATGGATTCCACGAAAAAGGAAATGGTTATTAGAGCCACTAGAGAAAAGGCTGGAGGTAGCATGGAAGGTATACAACAACAGGGAAAAAGTAACTGCAAAAAGACAACAAGCTAGTATTCTGGCTGTAATGCAACAGGCAGGGGCAGGAGGAAGACCCATTAGGGGTCGAGGTCGGGGAGGAGCTAATCACGGACAGAGGGGGTTGCCAAGAGGTTGGGGAGGATTTGGGTTTGCACCTAACATGGGGAGGTTGGATCCAAACCAGTGTGCGTTTTGCCGACAATTGGGACACTGGAAAAATGAATGCCCGGTTAGAGGAGGTATGGGCATGGGAAACATGGGATTAAGGACAGCCCCAATGGGAAATGCCCCTGTGGGAGGATTCACGGGAGGACCAGCAGAAGTCGCTCAAGCACTAGTTTTGGGAAACTATCAGAATCAAAGCTGACTAGAAAAGGATTTAAGGGTAGTTTTAGAAATAGATGGAAAGGATCAAGAATTTATGGTAGACACTGGAGCTACTTATTCTGTACTCAATAGACGATTGGGACCTTTGAGTGACACAACGGTACAGGTGGTGGGGGCAACAGGGAAGTTAGAGGAACAACCATTTTTACAACCTTTAAATCTTAGGTTTGGGGGGAAGGAATTAGATCACCAATTTTTGTATATGCCAAACTGCCCCACACCCCTTCTTGGCAGAGACCTGTTGTCCCGACTTAATGTGAAAATAATATTTGAAGGGGGAAGGGTGAAATTGGAAATACCTGAGGAACAAATAGCAGGCATTTTTGTAATCAAGGAAGTGGATGCCTCTCCTATTCCAGAAGAAATTGAGCAGGCTGTAGTACCCTGGGTATGGGAGTCAAGGGTCCCCGGAAAATCTAAAGCTGCGCAGCCAGTAAAGGTGGAACTAAAGGAAGGGGCCCGACCAGTGAGGATAAAGCAATACCTCTTGAAGCTTGAGGCAAGGAGGGGAGTAGCCCCGTTAATTAAACAATTTTTGGCTCAAGGAATATTACAGGAATGTGAATCGGAGTATAATACTCCAATTTTTCCAGTAAAGAAACCTAATGGTAAGTACCGTTTGGTACAGGACTTAAGGGCTATTAATGAAATAGTGAAAGACATACATCCAGTTGTTGCTAATCCTTATACCTTGTTAACATCTGTATCGGAGGAGTTTAAATGGTTCTCAGTGATTGACCTTAAAGATGCCTTCTTCTGCATCCCACTGGCAGTAGAGAGTAGGAAATATTTTGCCTTCGAGTGGGAGAGTCCTGATTTTGGGAGAAAGAAGCAGCTTATGTGGACGAGACTCCCACAGGGATTTAAATGCTCCCCTACTATTTTTGGAAACCAACTGGCCAAGGAGCTGGAGGAATGGAAGATAACCCAGGTAACAATATCCCCATCCTTGTATGTAGTCCTGCAGTACGTGGACGACATTTTTCTGGCTACTAAGGAAAGGGAAATGTGCGTGGAATTAACAATTAAATTACTCAACATGCTTGGCCAAGCAGGATATCGGGTTTCTAAGGAAAAAGCTCAATTGGTCAAAAATAGCGTTATTTACCTCGGTTGTGAGATCACACAAGGGCAGAGATGTTTGGGAGTAAACCGAATAGAGGCAATATGTGCTATTCCTTTGCCTCGTAACCATCAGGAATTGAGATCTTTTTTAGGAATGGTGGGATGGTGTCGACTGTGGATCATGAATTTCGGTCTCCTAGCCAAGCCACTATATGAGGCCTTGAAGCAGCATCGGTTGGAGTGGACGACACAGCAAAAGAAGGCCTTCCAGGAATTGAAGCAGGCACTAAAGGAGGCCCCAGCCTTAGGACTCCCTGACGTGACCAAGGAATTCCAGTTGTACGTGAATGAGAGGCAAAAACTGGCATTGGGGGTCCTCACCCAGAAGGTGGGATCCTGGAAGAGGCCAGTGGGATACTTCTCTAAACAACTGGATTCGGTAAGTTCCGGGTGGCCCTCGTGTTTACGAGCCGTGGCGGCAACAATAATTCTTATTCAAGAGGCCCGGAAATTGACTTTGGGGGCAAAAATGAAAGTGTTTGTTCCCCATATGGTCATGGCCGTTTTGGAGCAAAAGGGGGGTCACTGGCTATCATCCAGTCGAATGTTGCAATACCAGGCCATCCTGAGAGAACAGGATGATATTGAAATAAGGACTACTAATCATGTTAATCCAGCAGAGATTTTACGCAGTGACCAGGAAGCTGGGGGACTGGTGCATGATTGCGTAGAGGTAATTGAACAAGTATATGCCAGCAGACCCGACCTAAAGGATGAACCATTGGAAGAACCTGAATGGGAACTATACACTGATGGATCCAGTTTTGTCGAGAATGGGACTCGCTATGCCGGGTATGCAGTGGTAACATTGGATCGGATAATAGAGGCAAAGGCTTTGTTACCTGGAACTTGGGCCCACAAGGCAGAGGTGATTGGACTCACCAGAGCCCTGTATTTGAGCAAGGACAAAAGGGTTAATATCTGGACAGATTCTAAATATGCCTTTGGTGTGGTTCATGTACATGGGGCGTTATGGAAGGAAAGGGGGCTTTTGAATTGACAGGGAACCAACATCAAGCACCGGGAAGAAGTGCTACAGCTACTGGATGCGGTACACAGTCCCAAAGCAGTTGCAGTAATGCATGTTAGAGGACATCAGACTGCGGAAGGAGACGTTTACAGAGGAAATCAATTTGCTGATGTTACAGCTCGGCAAGTGGCACGGGAAGTATGGACTCAAATGGCACTGGTACCGGTAAGAACAAATCCGGCTACCCCATACCTGAATCAGGAGCCCAAATATTCAATAGAAGATGGAAAACTAATAAACTTGCTAGGGGCACAGAAGAATCAACTTGGGTGGTACGTTACACCAATGGGACAAATAGTGGTACCTACCCGCATAATGAAATTTATTTTGGAATCAGAACATAATAAATGTCATTGGGGGGCAGAAGTATTGGTAAAATTTTTGAAGAATGAGATAATCTCTAATCAGATGTTAACAATGGCAAAAAGAGTTAATGCAATGTGCCCAGTATGTTTGAAAAATAATCCAGTAGTTAGGAGACAAATACAAATGGGAAAGTTGCAAGTCGGGCCACAACCAGGAGATTACTGGCAAGTTGATTTTTCTGAATTGCCTAGGGCACACGGATACAGATACTTGTTAGTGTACGTATGTACGTTCTCAGGGTGGCCGGAAGCTTTTCCATGTAGAACTAATCAGGCTAAGGAGGTGGTAAAAACCTTGTTAAAAGAAATAATACCAAGATTTGGAGTACCTTTAGGATTGTCATCAGATAGGGGTCCACATTTTATAGCCGGGGTAGTGCAGGAATTAGCACGAATGTTAGATATAACCTGGAATTTGCATACCCCCTGGAGACCTCAGTCTAGTGGGCAGGTGGAAAGGATGAATCAAACCCTGAAAGGACAAATCAAAAAGATTTGCCAGGAAGCTAAACTGCACTGGCCTCAAGCTTTACCTTTGGCCCTACTCAGGATTCAAATTAAACCAAGGGAAAAGGTAGGCGTAAGTCCATATGAGATATTATATGGCAAACCATATCATGCAACTGTATTAAAAGGGGAGGTACATGTGAGTGGGGACCAGGCGATTGCAGAGTATATTATGTCACTTAATAAGATCTTGAATTCTTTAAGAAATACGTTACAGTGGAATAGACTGCTCACGCTGTAGAATTCTGTCCACGACATCCAGCCTGGGGACCAGGTGTACGTCAAGAAGTGGATCACGGATCCGCTACGGGAATCATGGAGCAGACCCCACCAGGTGATGATGACGACCTACACGGCGGTGAAGGTCCAGGGGATGGATGCTTGGATCCATTACACCAGGGTAAAGAAGGCACCCTTCCAATGAGAAACCCAGATAGTGTCTCCAACCCGGATGATCTTCCGCGCAAAGCCGCCTTCTTAATTATATTACTTCTAGTGATCATGAGACTATTACCCGTTCAAGGGTCTACTCTAGTACAGGTTGAAGAAACAAAGGTTACAGTCATGGAAGGGATGGATGTTCAATTAACTTGTGTTATCTTTGACAGCCAGAGAGTTGAGGCCGGTGAAGTTATTGCAATATGGCAACGGGGGGGCTGAAAGAAGCCGAGGCAAGATAGGAGTCGGTTGGGATCAGGATAAACAACAAGGAAACATGGTACTGAATCTTACCAAGGTAACCACAAACGATACGGGAGAATATACATGTTTGGTCAAAATACGGGATAGTTTTGATTACAAAAGAGTGAGTATGAGGGTTTTGCCATGGACAGGGGATTGTGCTGAAAACATAAAGGTTAATCCAGTATCAATGGCAGTGGACATGTGGGATGGGCCACCTCTCAGAATAAATTGTTCCTTCCTAGTAAGATCAAGATATCAAAGGAACCTTTGGGTCAAATGGCGGAAGCAAAATAGGGAACTGACGTGGGACAGAATAGAGGATGAGACCAATTGGTGGGGGAAGGAAGGCAAAGGTTGTGGGTGGTCGAGTGTCACTAATCCTAGAATAGGAAATGCATGGTGGAGGCATGACAGAATGATGTTATCCTTACAGAGACACGGTAGGAGTAGACGGGAGGTTAATGATACAATAGAACGAAATACTGAGCAGGAAAATTTAGTGGTAGGATTAATCAGAGATTTTGGGATCATGCAGAATGTGACTAAAATAACAGCTTGCCTGCCATTACCACAGGCTGCAGGTGAACCAATTCCCTGGGGAATAATACCAGTAACCAAAATGCCTGAAACATTCAAGAATGTTTCATGGTCCTGCCAGTCAGTTCCCAAACCAGTAGATGTATGGAGGGATTTGTGTATGACCACTCGGGCTATGACTAGAGAGGAATGTGAAAAGAAATCCAATCATTATGGTTGGATTCAAAATACCAGGAGGTGTTTAATTGCAACCCCAATAGATGAGCCATGCAATACAGTACGAATAAGAACGAAATCCCAACAAAATGAGATGAGTTGTCAGAATGTCACACAGAATTTTGACACCTGGAATAGTTGGAAGACATTATGGGGACCTAGTGTTTTGGAACACTATAATTACCTTGGGGAAGTACAATGGTGCATCCAATGGTCAGGAGTAAAGAATCAGTCACATTATAGGGCCCTTATCACGTCTACATCTTCCCGAGAGTTCAGACCGCAGAAAGAGGATTGGAATTGTACTGAGGTTTTTACATGTGATACACCGGAAGACCGAATTGGATCGGTACCGGTGAAAATGGCATTAAAGTGGGGATGCGAGTGTAGGGGGTATGATCACACGGTTAGCAGAGAGTCCATGGATGGACCTATAGATTGCAGATATACTACTGTGCACAGTCCTGGAAATCTAGTCTGGGTGTTGGGACACGGACAGTGGACCACACATTTACCTCTAGATGGATCAGTAACACAAATCACCCTAGGGGTTCCCACATTGTGTCCATACTGGAAACAGAATAGATTGATCCAAAGGAAAGGACTCAGAAAGAGGGAAGAATCCCTAGAGGAGCAGTGGCATGAACCTGGCTCAGGAGTGCAATTTGGATGGATATTAGAGTCATTATTCCCTCCGGTAGCGACATATCAAAACAGGGAAATGCTCAACAATTTGTTAGGACAGACAGAAAGGTTGGCAGCAGCTACTAAGAAGGGATTTAAAGATCTAAATTTGCAATTGCAAGCTACATCAAGAATGACCCTACAAAACAGAATGGCATTGGATTTGCTACTGTTAAAGGAACATGGAGTTTGTGGTTACCTGAGTAGGAGAATAGATCATTGCTGTGTACACATTCCAAATGTTACACTTGAAGTTGAGAAAGATATTTCTCAACTGGCAGAAGTGGAAACAAAAACCAAGGAAATTGAAAGGGAAGCACAGCATAATTGGATAGGAGCAGTATTTGATTCTTTGGGGCTTCACCTGTCTGGCTGGATTACGTCTGCTATACAGTATGTACTAATGTTTTTAGTATTTTTAGTGACTATATGGATTGTATATAGATGCCTCTTAGGTGTGATCGAAAAGGAAAAGAGGCGATCTCTCCGGTTGCTGAAGGCGATGACCCGCGGGCGGCAGAATGAAGAACACTCCCCACCTCGTTATGAAGATGTTACTGTCAATACTGTTGATTGAGCATCCTTGCAGCAGGACTGAAGGATGCTCAAAAGGGGGGAAATGCTGGAAAAGAAATGAAATTTAGCAAAATATTTAATTATAGTGAGTTGTGTGTGAACTGGTTTGTTAAAAAGTAGTTTTGTAGCCGTTGAAAGTGTGTGTTGGGTTTTGTGTGTTACTTAGCAGGTAGTCTTAGAGATTTAATAAATAATTAAACTAGTGCAAGAAAGTAAGAATGCTAACCTGTCTAGAGGCAGCATACAATGCTCTTAGAATAAGATAAGCAGAGGATTAATGATCTTGTTTGTGAACCAAGGAATGTATCACAAGGGGTCTGTGACCAGGCAAGGGGAACGGGGAAACTGTTCCTTGGAGACTTTGTTGTGAATCGCATGTATAAGAGGGAAGCACCCATACGTGAATTTGGGGGCTCGGACTTTGGGACGTGAGTCCCCCAGTTCCCCGGGCCCTTAATAAAGCACCCACAAAACTTATCCGAGTTTTGTGTCATTTATCAATCGGGCAACATCGAGATTTGGGAAAAACCTGTTTGTGGAATTGGGGGAAAGAATAAATAAGGAACTTAACATAACCAACTGTTTGGTCTGTGGAGGGGCTTTGATGACAGAGGAATGGCCATGGAAAGGCAGTAGCTTAGGCTCGGTTGAACTCCTTAAGTGGAACCGGACAAATATAAGAGGGGAAAATCAACCAGAAGGGGGGATTTTAAGTTCAACAGTGATAGGAGAAGAATGTATCTGGTGCACTGGGAAAAATTTCCTTGGCGAAGTAGGAAATACTCCCTGTACGAGATATGAAGTTAGCAATGGAACTTTTCCATGGTGGATCCCAGAGGAACCATCTCTGTATTGGACTCAGAAAAACAAAAGAAAAAATTTGCAAGTATAATAATGAAATCAAGCTCTTCCAGTGTAATGATGCAGGCAAAAATCCTTATTTTGGGATCCTCGAAATATCTAAATTTTGGGATAATATAAATCAAGAGAAAAATTATTATTGAAAAGCACTAGATGGTTTATTTTGGATATGTGGGAAAAGAGCATAGCCAAGACTCCCCTCCCAGTGGAAAGGGAGTTGTACTCTGGGAATCATATAGCCAGGATTTTTTCTTTTACCAGGACCAGATGGAGATCAATTAGGAGTACCAATTTATGAGGACCTAAAAAGAAATAAAAGAGAATTGATTGGAGGATTTAAAAAATGGGTCGACAAGGAATGACCTCCTGAATGCATAGTGGAAATATATGGACCAGCCACCTGGGCACAAGATGGGAGTTGGGGATATTGAACAGCAATTTATATATGCTGAATCGTACTATAAGACTCCAAGCAGTTGTAGAGATAATAACAAAACTGCTCGGGCAATAGAATTAATATCAAGGCAAAAAATCCAAACAAGAGCTGCAGTGTATCACAATAGGTTGGCTTTAGACTATTTATTAGCTGAAGAAGGGGATGTTTGCAGAAAATTTAATACATCAGATTGCCGTTTGAAAATAGATGACAACGGGGATACTGTACTCAATATAGCCAAGAATATATCAGAAAAATAGCCCATATACCGGTCCAAAATTGGGAACCAGTGCTATAAACTAGCTGGTGGGGTAACATTGGGAATAGAATGGTGGAAGAAACTGGGCTTCTTCCTTTTATGTGCTACAGCTGGTTTGATATTTCTTCCTTGCTTGATGCCCTGTTTTGTTATTTTTTTGGGCTAATCACCAGTGTAGTCCAAGGCATGCAAGTGGTAACAATGCCTATGGACCCAAAACTTGGTACATCTGGAATGGCACAAAAGATCATGGTGTTAAAGAAACAAAATAATATGGAAGAGCCCTTTGAAGAAGCAGAATGGATTTGTGAAAAAATGAGCAAATAATGGAACTTAGAAAACAAGAATTTTTGCTCAAGCCAAATGATTTATAAAAAAGAAGAGGGGGGGATTGTTATAAATACATATTGCAATATTGTCTTTTCACAAATATTAAAATGGATGCTATATGTATAATGTTAAAGTAACTTTACTATAAAGATACAGTGTTTCTATTTCTGTTGTTAACTAAACTTAGACATAGTAGTGAAATAGCTGATATAGTAGGCTTGTGTTAAAATGCCTGCTTGGTTGGGATTACATTCAATGAACATATGATGGAGACCCCTGCTACTGACATGCCAGTTATCAGCACTCACCATCTGTAGAAAATATGGGCCAAAGCCCAAATTGGAGGTGATAGCAAGAACAGACCAAAACCACAGCCAAGAAATATGCATGCTCTAAAAAGGTGGACCCAAGGAGGAGCTATGCTCAACAGTTCTTGGAACATGTAAACTAGTTTGGGGAAGTTTTAATGTGCATAACTGTTTATGAATATGCAGTAGACTGATGCAATAGACATGGTATTTGAAGAGCATCTCTGAAATAGCAGGTGTGCTCTTGGCGGAATGCCAAGCAGCTGGCCGTAAAATCTTTGCTTTATTGTCATTGTGTCCTATTGTCCTTTATTAAACTTTTAAATTTTTACAGGAGAGTGAACCTAGTTTATCACAATAATAGCAATAATATTAATTTTCTGCATAAGCGTCCCAAGAAGGTGTCCTCACTCAGGAGGAGGCAGAAGAGGGCAGCCTGTTGACTGTCTTGGAGGTCTTTTGGGAAGTCCTCCTAACCAGGTGAAATTTCTACGCTCCTTATATATAGGCCAATCTTCTCCTCTTTACATATAGCATGACTTAAGCAGAGACCAGAGTAATTTAATCATATATGAGGTTAGCATGTACTTTATTAATCTTATTAGCATATGTAGGGGTATGCATTTGCCCCGGGTTACAATCTGGAGTAACTGTGAGAGACAACTGGTGACTTTTAAAAATTTTAAGGTTTATTAAACCTTAACAAAAAATACAACAAAAGGACTAAATAAGGTGTCCTAGGGTGACATTATGATGCTTGTACCCCCATTCGTGTGTTCTGTTTATGCTGGATATTATGTTCTGTACCTTCAAGACTGGCTCTGAAGAGTGAATGTTTTGTTTTGGTTTTGCTATCAGCCGCTCCCCCACGTCTGGCGGGACACGCAGACGGGGCAGTACATAGGGCTGCTTTTGCTTTTTGCTTGGCTTTTCGCTTTGCTCTTGCTCTTGCTTCTGCTTTGCTCTTGCTTTTTGCTTCTGCTCATTAGTTAGTTTAGCTAAGCAGTCCAAATTTTTCCTGGACTGTTTCTCCTTTCCCTTTTTTTGGACCTACTCGAACCTGCTCTGGACTGGGACCTGGGAAACACCGAGAGTTTGCACCTTGTGGCTACAGCAGCTACCCCAGCACCGGAGGGACTGATAACAGAGCAACCACCCCCAAGACAGACTTTCTGAATTTGACATCTTTTTCAGAGTGGTGAAAGAGTGATGTCATCCGGTATTGTTCATTTTGTGTGCTGGGGGGTGCTGTGCCTGTTAAATAAACAGGTTCTTTCCACTTCACTCTGAGGAATCCTTCCTGAACTGGTTGGGGGGAAGGGTTGTGTGGGTTTGTTTTCTGGAGGGGCCCCCTTTTGGAGGTTTTCTCTCAAATTTGCCCTAAACCAGGACATAAGGAAAAATTACAGTGCTGGGAGCACCTGTGCCTATCAGCCACGTGCTCGTCTTCAAAATGGATGCTCCACCATTTATACCTCTAGCCTCTCTTGAAGTCTTGTCAGTCGACTCCTTTCTTGCCATCTAGTGGTCAAGATCACTTTCTTACATCTTGATTGGAGATCAGGTATTACTATAGTAACAAGCCAACCCTCCCCAAATGCCCCGACTACCAAGGCCATCCTGTGGTAACAATGCAAGGGGGGAGGACATGACAGTAACATAACTATACATCTACAAAACTTCTTTTAACATACATATAATGTTCACCCCTTAATTGTGAGAGCCAACCATCTCATTACTCATCTACAACATAACCAAACTATGTATTCTACTCCCATCTATGCCATTCTGATGAACTGTTGATGATGGGTCATTCACAGTAGCTGCTCACAGCATACCTGATCCCTCAAACTACAAGAAGAGTGTTAAATGAAAAGAGGCAAACCCATGAGGTGGGGTAGTATTTCCTTACCTTCACCATTGCTCAGCTGTAATAACTCTCTCCAGGGAAGCAGCAGTTACCACCCATCCTGAGGGGGTCATCTCTGCTAATGGGCCATAATGGCACCAGCAGAGTAGGCAGCTGGAATGATCATCAAGGACTCCAAGAATATCCTATGACTCATAGGACTACATAATTACATTGTGAAAATCCCTGCCCTGGGGGAGGTACCACCTGAACTTGACTGCATATAATCTTGAAGTCTGGGAGCTTGGGAGACCACCACTGCTCTACAGACCCAGAGGAGGACCAGATGTTCAACAGGACCACCACTTTTGATAAGACTGCAACCATCACTTCAACAGGACAGCAACCACTGTTTAATTGGACTGCTCCCACCACCCTGACCAACAGGATGCCAGGTTGTACTCTGAGTTTTGTGGGTTTAAGACAGTTTTTTCTGTATTGAAACAAGGGGTCAGAAACTAGAGGATATATACATTAAGCACATGAATTAGAAGGTATTGATTAAGAATAGGCACATAGATGATGGACATTGTTTAATATTTGCTGCATCCTTAGTTGCGTGAGAAAGGAAAGGAATACAGGAAAGCAATATATGCAAAACAGCAAGAAAGAATGCAAGGATGCTTGATAAGAGGAAGGATGTTTATCAAGAACAGGATACAGTATGCAAGGATGCTGAGATAGTGAGGTTCCTTGGGCCCCTGAAACCAGATGAATCTGGACTCCTGGCTTAGGCAGTGGCCAAAAGATCAGTAAGCATGTGTGTGAAAAACACCATTCACTTGTTTCATCATTTTAGAAGTGTAATAGCAATAAAATAGTAGTAAAAATTAGAACAATAAGAATTTGGACAATCAAAGTTAGGACAATAAAAGACAATCAAAAGCAAAGAATTACAGACGTCCGGGTGCTTTTGCATTCTGACAGAAAAGCACACTTTGCTAACAAACGATTAACCCTTAAAAGCAATAGCCTATTGCATATTCATATATCTCATACATTATTTAAACATTCCTTTCAAACTAGGGGTTTTTCTGCTTAATATTACTTCCCCCCTTCATCTTGTAAATCAATCGTCTAGGGCCCCTCGGAGTCTGGGTTTGTCCGATAAGGAGGCAATAATTCTTTGCCTGGAAGCTTGGTATCTTGTTGCTGTTATCTCTATGCAAAGAAATTCTTGATTATCTTACCCATTCCTTGAGCTAGTTACAAAAAGTACCTTACATCACAGAGTTTCGATTTTAATATTATGCTATAGCCTACAAACCATATTTACTTAAAATAGATCAATACAGTATAACTTTCCAACATAACACATATAGCATTCATTTTAATATTTGCGAAGAGCCAATCATATAATATGCATTTTTCACAATCCCCCCCTCTTATTTTTTATAAATCATTAGGCTTGAGCAATATTTCTTGTCCACTTACATTCTTTGGACTATGCTGGTAATCAAATAAAAGAGGGGATTAAACAAGGAAGAAATACCAAAACAGTTGTAACACATAAAAGGAAGAAGCCTAATTTCTTCCACCATCCTATCCCCAATACGTTACCCCACCAGCTAGTCTTTAACATCGTTTTCGAATTTTGGACCGATACCTGGGTTATTTTTCTGATATCTTTTGCTTTTTCCAGGATGACATCCCCATTGTCATGTATTTTCAACAATCTAATATATTAAACTTTCCACAAACACCCCCTTCTTTAGCCAATAAATAGTCTAAAGCCAGCCTATTCTGATACACTACAGGTGTTTTTTTTGGCTTTGCTGACTTGATATTAATTCCAATGCCTGAGCAGCTTTGTTTCTTATCATCTCTATAACTGCCTGGAGTCTTATAATAGGATTCAGCATATAATTTGGGGCCAATACAGAGTTAGATTGTTGTGCTGGTTTTACCTTTTTGTTTACTAATTATTCTTTTACCGAATCTTGGACTATATCTCTAAGATTAATGTAGAGGAATTCCTCTTTGATCAAGGACATAGGTTGCCCCTAGAGGGATTGGACAACCCAGCCTTAACCTAACAAGGGACTGACATCCCTGGAGTCACCTTGAAGGCTCAGAAAGAGGAAATGTTGCCATGTTGCAAGAGATAAGACAAATGTTAGATCGGATGCTTTAACCACAAAAAGGGCTGTACCCTATCATGTGGTGCCTTGACGCTTACCAATGAAATAGAGTAGCAGACCCATGATCGAGGCTGTGCAACCAATCGTAGATAGTTGGCTGCCTCATGCACAAGGGAAATGTGTATAAAAGGAGCGTTGTTCAGGCAATAAGAGGAGAACGTCATGTAACTGTATCAGTGTGATTGTTGTTACTTGGCCGGCTCTCCGTGGGACCCTCGTCAGATTAAATGTAAAACAAATCCATCTCTCTCCTTTTGGACATTCAATTCCCCGTCTATTACCACTTTTTCCTAAGTTTCTTGCAATCCAATATTTTTCTCATTTTGCCTGCAGGTACTTAATTTGGATGGGTTATAACAGTGACTGTTGACATGGGTGTGTGTAATAAAAAAATGGAACTTTGGCTTCTTTCCATGTAATGCTTTCAGAATCATTTGTGACATGATCTTGCCATTTCAAAAGGGAGAAGACAAAGAATGAGTGACAGAAAAAGGAATAACAGAGGTCTGGTATGGCTTATACCCCCACCTCCCATGCCTATGGGATTGCTGCCCATAGCAGGTGCACATGATCTTCTCGGTGGCACGTACAGCAGCCAATCCAGTCTTGCCCTCTTTTTCCCTTGTCACTTCCTTTTCACTAATTTCCTGGCAAATCGTTTTTGATACCCCTTAACTGTGGTTTCCCACCGTTCCTCAGGTAGCTCTCATTCAACAGGCACTACTAATTTTCATCCAGAAAACAAAGTTAGTATTTCAGTTGTTTTGAGTTCTATCTGGATAGGGAATAGATTTGGTGCTCGACACTTCATGCAATGCGAGCATAGATTTTGTGAACCGGAATTCCAATTTTTCCTACCATTTAAACATTTATTTATAACCCAGCTAGCGTGTCAGTATTGGGATGAATCAGAGTATACAGTATAGCACTGATGGAAATAGTAATTCCCCCTCTTCTTTGCACAAATCATTGGCTATGGCCAGAATATGACAACTCTCTGACAGAATTAGTCCTGATCCTCCTGTTTGAAATGGGACTATTCCTCCCCAAGGAAGTGTCCGAGGTGTCTCAGGGTTTATTCAGGCAGTACTTGAAATCAGTGATGTAAGATTGGCCTTATTTGCCAATTAGATGTGATTCTTTGTACATTCCTTGGGTCATTTGGGTCTTCTCAAACAATTACCACCCAGTCTCCAGTTGAAAGTGAATTTCGTATCACCCGGTTTAGATGTGATAGTCCATTCCTCAGGTTCCTTCACAAGTCCTTTGATTCTGCTGGCATGAATCCACCCTTTTTTCCTGATTCAGATTGCTTCCTCAGTAGTACCTGAAAAGGACTTCATAATAGCACAGGGACAGTGACAAAAGGAAGACAATACTACATCATCTTTTGCCATCAGCATTCCTGTCACAGACATTTCTTCACAGAAATCCTTTCTTTCGGATTTCTGTGTCTTCTGGAGGCCAGAGGCCTCAGAAGACAAGGTAAACAATTATTATCAGATGCTGTGGAATGCAACAGGGACACCTTGATTGGCTCATTTTCTATGTTTATAATTAAGGGCCAATCACCAGTGCAAGCTAGGGAGACTGAGTCCTTGAACACAACTTTGTTATAGATTCTTTCTATCGATTCCTGGCTAGCCTAGCAGCTCTGCAAACCTCTCTCTATATTCTATTTAGTATAGTAATAATGTATTATATATAATATCTTAATAAATAAGCCTTCTGATTCAAGAAACAAGATTCACCGTCTCTCTCTCACCAGCTGCGACCCACTCAGGCGCAGTAATACATTCCCCAAAACTTTGTGGGTTTAGCAAAAAGTTTTTTTCCACAGCTGCTTTTTCTTGTTGTATCCAGCTGTGCTAACAGCTGCAGAAGCAAATTCTTCTTTCTGCAAGCCACAATTAGTTAAACAAGAAAGGCCAAGCTGATTTTAACATGAGATGAATCACATCTATTGCTTTTTACCCTTTGGGCAACATTTTACCATTTTAGCATTACAGATCCATTCCTCAAAACAAAAGGCCCCCACCTTCTAAGAGCAAGAAAAAAGAAAAGAAACAAACAGAAAGAAAAAATAAATCTTGATTTAAAAATAAACCAACTTTGTGAGGTTTGGAGAATTAGCAAGAGATTAAGGCTATCTCTGCCTTGGTCTTATCTCTACCACTGGCCCCTCTATCTCTCTTTTCACAGTAGTGGTTTCAACACTGTCCCTCACCCTTCCCCTGCTACCGTGAGGCAAAGTGGAAAATTTTCCAGGGTAGAAATCCATTTTGATTCAGGTGAAATGTACATCTTTGAGTTAAGTCTGTAGTTTAAAACATAGCTATGTAGCCTGACTGCAAGGCCCAAGGTCAGGGATTCAGTGAAGGACAGAGATAAGGGGTGGGGAGACAAAGAATGATAGAGAGAGACAAAGATTGCTGTGAGAGCAGGTCAGCTTGACCTAGGAATTCTTTCTGATAAAGAAGAACTAGCGGCAAATGTCATGTGAAATTTGTAAAAACAAATATGTATGAACCTATTGTGAAACTGTATGCATATGTATTTGAGAGGAGGATAAAAAGAGACCTGAAGTTCTCAGAGGTATGCATGCCTTTTAATGAGAGTAATTTCCGCATGCATCCAGCACTGTAATAATAAGCATACTAGCTTTACAACTTTCACAAAGTTGTGGAGTTTTTGGCTATATCTCCGCAAAACATTTTGGCACCCCAGATGGGACTTCTCTGTCCCCGCAGGGGCAGAGGAGATAGATGGACCTCCAAGGTGCGCTCCGGGATTGTCCTGGAGGGGCTCTGCTTGTCTCAGCTTGCCTCCTGCGAGGACAGACAAGGACCTGCTGGCATGCGGAGGATACGGTATGTATTGAGGGACCCCAGGGGGAAAAGAGAGATAGGATGACTGAATAAGTCAGTCAGAGACCGTCTGGGTGCTCGACCTGTGGATGCAGCTGATAGAGCAGCGGGACTAGAGACAGGGGTTCACTGACTGATAGAGCGAACCACAAGCGACCCTGGGGGTGGGTCGAGTGAACCTGTGTGTGTGTGTGGTGTCTGGACACTGTATCATAGTATGGTTGAAATATACAGGGCCAGGAGACTTCTTCTCCTTTTTAATGCCTTTATTAAAAGTGATCAGCTCAGGATTGGGCGGCTCGACAGGTCTGCAGCGTCCATCGTCTCTCCCAAGGCGACTCAGAGGAGGAGGATATGCACAGCTTTGTCCACAAGGGGCAGAGCTGGGGATCAGATCCTCGTGGGAGCCTTTAGGGCCTGCTGATCCCTTCAGATGGTGCCCCTCCCACTCTGTCAGCTTGGTCTCACCGCCGGGGTCAACTCTCATGGTCAGGGCGAGAGGGTCCGAAGGTGTTCCGCGTCTCTGCAGGCTCAGCACTCGGCTCTTCACGTCCAGACATCACTCCAGTCTCTCAACTCTTATTTGGCTCGTTGTTTTTAGGGTTCCTGCACGTTTGGAGTAGGGGTCCCACAGCATGCTGGTCCTTGGAGTCACTTTGCATAGCCCCCCCCACCCTCTTAGGTCTCTTCACCCTTCAGGGAAAAGTACACCTTAGCCTCGGGCAAGGCTCTGCTAATACAAAAGGAGCGATTAGCCACAACGACCCGTGATTACAATAACAAAACACGAAGAACTTCGGCAGCTACAGTGATCTGGCTGCCTTTTTGTAACTTTTTCTCACAAAAAAAATATTAACTGAATTTTTGTTCATAACAGTCCCCCCTCTTTTTCTTTGATCGAGCTTAAATTCTAAGCTCGCATCAACTCACAATTTTTGTTTTGAATCTACTATAAATCTCTTGTGCACTTTGGTAATCATGGTTACTTAACCTTGTTACTTTCCTTGGTTTCTTCAGGTTGGTCTGCACGGCCAGTACTATTTTACTAAAACAGATAAACAAGCATAGTAAAAAGAGCAATCCTCCAAGTATACACACACCGAGAAAAACTACCTTCTCCCATACATCCTTTTTGAAAATCTTTAGGTTCTCCCACCCACTGGGATCAAGTGTAGGAGTTTGTTCCTCATTATTTACACATGCTAACCTTTTTATTTCGTTTGAAATGTTCCTAATAATTGAATTCTTTATTTTAAATACTGCCTGGAGACGGATAACTTTGTTTAACATAGATATTGGGATCCGAGTTTGGCTTTTACAATTTTGGATTTTCTCAATTCCTATTTCACTTTGCCTGTTCTGTTTAATTTCTCCAAAATCATTATATATAGGAACTCCCAAACTTGATCCAGTTTCTTTGGGTAATAAGAAAATTGGTTTTATCACTCTAGCGGTGCAGCTGCCAGACACGATCAAACCTAGGGGTTGAGCTCCCCTGAAATGTGTTCTAAAGGGGTTTATCTCTTTTCCAGTACACTCATATAAATACTTGTAACAAACAATTTTTCTTACCATTTTCACCATTTCTTTGCTTTTTACTAGATCTGCTGAGCTTGTTTCAGCAGCATCCCATTCAAAGCACAACCAGGCTTCCCCTATAGGGCACTCTCCTAGGAGTGGCTGCCTAAAAATGGCAGTATTGTATACTATCCAATACACTCTCTTATTTTTCTGATAAAGGACCAATTGGGAGAGGTTAACACAATCAGGGTTAGAACTGATGTGGACTCTCGACAAGGAGCTCACTTCCTCCTCACAGAGGGGTTGGTAGCATTCATTGCACGGCTCAGCTGGGCTCCCCTGAGCACAACCAGCCATAAGAGCCATCAGTACTACCCTTCCCAAGAGTCCGGTATGGGTCATCTCACACAGCCTGCCCACCCGGCCTTGCCTCTTGGGGAATTTTACTGAGGAAAAGCTTCCAAGCTCTTTAGAGTCCCTTCTACCCGTTTCTCTGGTTAAACCTCTCTTGGTCTGTTCCCTACCAATTTTGGTTTCCCCTCCCAGGGGAGTGTTCTGTAGAGGATTAACCTGGAGTCTTTAGAAATAAATTGGGGAATTAACCAGAATTACTTATTTACAGTTTTAAACTTTTTACCAACATAATTTACACAGAACAGTCTTAAAACATTTTAAGCAATATTAGAACTCTTAACAAACAATTTTTTCCCACACAGTTCAGTCTTTTTGACTCTTCCTTCTGAGAGTCAACTTTAAATCCTTTGGTCCTTTTACCACAGTGTACTCAGGTGATTTAGCTTGTGAAGCAGATGAATCTCGTCCAGCGCCAGGGGGTGAGAGTGGTGTGGACTCTGGTCCAATGCCAGAGGGGGAAGCTGATGTTGGATCCGGTCCCGTACCTGGGGGTGAGACTGGCCCTTTTATTCTTGTAATATGAGTCCAACCTTTTTCTTTGGTCTGCACAGCTGAATTTGTGATCAGGAGCACCTGGAAGGGGCCTTCAAATTTAGGCATTAATGTCCCCGTAGTCCATGATTTTATCAAAACCCAATCTCCTGGACTAATGTTGTGAACTTTTGTGTCGAGAGGGGAAGTTTGAGGAAGGTATCCTTTCTTTCGAAGTCCTTCCAGAGTTCTTCCAATTATTTCTAAATACTTTCTGGTAGCTTCTTCCCCTTCCAGATAGTCTCCTGTGCTATAAGGTGTTAACAAGAATGGCAGCCCAAACATCATTTCATAAGGTGAAATTCTTATGTCAGCCCGAGGTCTTGTTCTGATGCGCAATAGCGCTAGGGGCAAATACTTTAGCTAATTCATCTTTGTTTCCTCAATCAATTTAGTTAATATATTTTTGAGAGTTTTGTTCATTTGCTCCACCCTCCCAGAACTCTGGGGGTGCCACGGAGTATGCAACCTCCATTTCATTCCTAAAGCCTCAATTATATTTTGTAATGTTTGGGACACAAAATGTGGACCTCGGTCTGAGTCTATGGTGTTCACAATACCATATCTGGGGATAATATTCTCTAGGATTGCTTTTGCCACGACTTGAGCTGTTTCCCTCCTGGTCGGGAAGGCTTCTACCCAGTGTGTGAGATGATCAACTATAACCAGTAAATATCTGTACCCTTGCACTGGGGGCATTTCAGTGAAATCTATCTGTATGCTTTGGAAGGGTCTCAAGACTAATTCCCTTCCTCCAGGTGCTACTTTTCTCATAACTTTCTGGTTCACTTTTTGACAAATGATACACCCTCTGGTAACAGCTTTAGCTAGGCTATATATCCCGATGCATAGGTTATTTCTTAGGAAATGATCACACAGTCCTTGGACTCCCCAGTGAGTTAATTTATGTAGTTCTGTTAGCACTGTCCGAGCCAGTGCTTTATTCAAAAACACCCGTCCATCTGAGGTTAACCACTCTCCCTGTTGTCCTTGATGTAACTTTAAATTTTTTATTGCTTCTAATTCTTCTTCACTAAATACAGGTTCCTCCCCTTTTTCAGGTGTCATTTTTGTCTTCAAAATTTTTACTGGATCCCCTGCTTCTAGAGCTGCTTCTTTGGCTATCTGATCCAATTGTTGATCATCTTCAGCTGTCCAAATTAGGGGTTCTGGATCCACTAGTTTATTGTACAGAAATTTCACACTCTGTGTGTATTGATCCAACCATAACTTACAATACCCGAACAAGCCCAGGAGTATTCTCACATCTCGTTTCGTTTTTGGGGCCGGGAGAGCTAAAATACCTGAAATCCTGTCAGGGCTCAGTTTCTTATACCCTCCCCCTATTATGTGCCCCAAGTATGTTACTTCTGATTGCACAAATTGTAGTTTCCCTTGGGAAACTTTTAGTCCTTTCTCCCCCAGAAAATTCAAAAGTTTAATACTAGTTTGTCTGACCTGATCTTTTTCCTTTCCTGATACCATCAGGTCATCAACATACTGCAAGATCTGCACTTCTTGTTCAGGGACAAATTGTTCCAACAAACTCTCTAAAGCTTGTCCAAAGAGATTGGGGGATTCAGTGAACCCCTGTGGTAATCGGGTCCACCTTAGCTGTTGTCTCCTTTTAGTACTCGGTCCTCCCATTCAAAGGCAAACCAATCCCTACATTCTGTTGCCAGAGGACACGCCCAGAAAGCATCCTTCAAATCTATGACAGTGAACCAAGCATGTTCTCTTGGAATTCTGCTTAGGAGACTATATGGGTTGGGCACAACTGGATGTCTGGCAATGGTTCTTTTGTTGACTTCCCTCAAATCTTGTACCAGCCTATATTTCCCTTCAGCCTTTCTAACTGCCAGTATAGGGGTATTATGTGGTGACATGCAGGGTTCTAAAATTCCCTCCTGCAACAGTTGCTCGATGACTATAGCAAGCCCCTTCTTTCCTTCTAGGGAAATCGGATACTGTTTAACCCGTATGGGTGAGGTATCATCCTGCATTTTTATTGTTATCGGTGGAATGTCTAATAAGCCTCTCTTTCCCCCCTCATCCCATACCTCAGGATTTATCTCTGCAACATCTCCTTGATACAGCTTCATCACTTGTACTGCCATCCTCCCTTCCCTTGGAACAATCCCAACACCCAAATGGACTTGCAGATCCCTTCCTAACAAACTTTTTTCTAAGTTAGGCAGATAAAGAAAATTAGCTTTACATTGCCTTGAGTTTCCAATTATTTTCACTTCTTCAATCACCGATGCTCTAAATGGTCTCCCCTCTGCACCCAATACTTCACAAAATTGTCTCCCAATTTCCATACCTTGTGGTATTTTGTTGAGACAGGACTTATCTGCCCCTGTATCTACTCAAAAATTCTAATTCTTCATTTAAGGGTCCCACTTCAAAGTTTACCAAGGGCTCTTCTAGATGTTACATCGGGTCCCCTATAGTGTAAAGCTCCTGACCCTCTAATCGTCACCTCTAAGGATCTTCCCTAAATTATCTTGTTCCCTGGCTATTGCCGCATCGAGACTGAGCTTTCTACAAAACCTCCTAACGTGTCCTGCCTTTCCACAGTAAGAGCAATGTCGTTCTCTCAAAGGGCCTTTAGGGGTCTCAATCCCTCTTGTACCTGACAGTACTGACCTATCCTTGCCTCCTCCTGGTGGTGGACCCGCCCACCCTGCACTTTCTCTAGCTACAGCAACCATGATCATAGCCTTGGCCTTTGCTTTTTCTTCCTCCCTCCTTAAATACACGTTCAGTGCCTCTCTTAATAACTCATTAATGTCCTTCTCTTGCCAATCTTCCATCTTTTCCAGTTTTCTCCTTATATCAGGCCAAGATTTGCTAACAAATTGGACTTTTAGCAGCATTTGACCTTCCGGGGTGTCTGGGTCTATTCTAGAGTACAACTGAAAGTTCCGCCTTAGGCGATTAAGCCAGGCAGCAGGAGCTTCATCTTTCTCTTGTGTACCCTCAAATGCCAATTGTGTGTTAGTTCCTTTGGGAACTGACTCTTTGATCCCCCGTATCATCAAAGACCTATATTCCCTCATGGCCTTCCTCCCCTCCTCCTGGTTAGGGTTCCAGCTGGGATCCATTAATGGCAATTTCTGTTCACCTGTTGGCACCTGGGGTCCTGGACTGTTATCTTTCTCCCAAATTTTTATGCCAGCCGCCCTTATCATCTGGACCTCTTCTGGGGAAAATAATATACTCAGGATGGAATTCATCTCCCCCCAAGTGTAGATATTTGGACCTAGAAATTGATCCACTTGGTTGGCTATGCTCACTGGGTCCTCAACCAAATGCCCCAACTCTTTCTTGAATCCTCTCACCTCAGAAGCAGTTAGGGGAGCATTCACAAAGCCAACACCTCCCGCCACTCCTCCCATAGGAACCTCTCGGAGGGGAAAGAGTCTCTCTGCCTTGGAGGTCTTGGATCTGGTGCTACAGTACGGCCCATCTTCAGATGCCAAACTACTTTGAGGGATATCTGGGTTACCCTGAACTTTCTGCCCATCAGCAGGTATATTTGCTGATAGCTGTTTACTGGGCGAGGAGGCATTTGTGTCCCAACTCGGAGGAGGTAAAGGGACAGCAACAGGAGGGGGAGAAGAGCCTGAGTGGATATTAAGCGGAGCTGGAGAAGGGGTGGAGAATGCAGCAGGTGGAGTAGGCACCTGTGGTGGTGCAGAAGGAACTGGAGGAGATACTGGGTTTATCATAGCGGAAGCTGAAGAGGTAGAAGGAGGAATTTGAGCAGGTGGTAATGAGATGGCAGCCGGGGGAGGAACCGGACCTGCCATTTGAGGTGCTTGAAGAAGAGGATTATAAAGTGGAGGGGCAGAAGGAGGCAAATAATCCAGGGGATCCCATCTTTTACTAGTTCTATCATCCCCTCCTTCATTCCCCTCTTTCTTCCTCTGTACCTTACGAATTCGCACCCCTTCATCTTCAACAGCGCTCTTTACCCAGCAAGCTACATACAATAATTGCTCAGGATCAGTATCCCCTCGAGCTGTCAGATAATTATTTAATTGTTGGCACATCCACTTATCCTTTGTCCCACACCAAGGCCATCCTCCTTGCAACTCTAATTCTGGCCATGCTTCCATACAATAATGGATCATTTTCACTTTATCTAATCCCTCCGTGGCCTCTATAGAATCCCATTTTACTAACAGTTCTCCTAAGGGACTACTAGGAGGTATATCTCTCAGTTTCTTGCAAGTCTTTTTACTATTGCAACATCCCATTTTTCAGGTCTCAATAAAAATAGTCCCAAAGGTGCCTCTACTGACAGGTAATTTCAAAAAAAAACCTTCTTTGCGGAGCTCCAGCCTCCTCCACTGAACTTCAAATTTCTGCCTGATGCTCAGGACTTTATACTGAAACAACTGCCCAATCTCTTGATTGCCCAACTTCCCAACATCAGGTCTTACATCTATCGGGACTTGAACACACGAAGCCTCGGCCAAGAATCCGGGTCGTGCGTGACTCCCTCAGTCAGGAAAAACAACTGCCTGATTTTTTAGTTCGCCTAACCCGCCAATTTTTAGGCTTCACCGTATCAGGACTTAAAAGCAAACCGCAGCCTCCTTTGCTGGGGTTTGTGCCTGACTCCCTTTGTCAGGACTTACTTTGCCTGCAGGGCTTGTAAAAAGCCCAAATCCTTCTTGGGACTGACAAATCTTACTCGAATCCTTCTCGAGACTTACAAAAGTGCATGACCTCCCTTTGTCAGGACTTTGGGGTGTGTGCCACTCATACACAGTAATTCACTCCGCATGCCCGGAGTGGGGGGGGCTCTTTATTCCCCCTTGGGAGACGACTTCACTCACGCTAATTCCACCCGCGTCCCCCTGTTCCTGGCCGGTTTTCTCACGAAAAGCCGGAACCGCAGTACTGAGGGGTCCACTCTCACTTCGAAGGTCTGGCTGCCGGCCCTCGTCTCACTCACATACACATGCGCACGTCTCCCACTCCCGCCACCGGATTTCTCACCAGTCCGGTGCTCTGGTGCTCCTCTGCGTCGCTGTCCTGAGCCGGTCCCTCTTGGTCCTGGTAGCCAGCTGTCCTCTGAAGATCCAAGATGGCCAGTCCTGAGTCCTCTTGCGGCGTGGCTATTCCGGATGAGAGCCCCCAGCTGAAATAAACAGGGCCCGGAGACTTCTTCTCCTTTTTAATGCCTTTATTAAAAGTGATCAGCTCAGGATTGGGCGGCTCGACAGGTCTGCAGCGTCCATCGTCTCTCCCAAGGCAACTCAGAGGAGGAGGATATGCACAGCTTTGTCCACAAGGGGCAGAGCTGGGGATCAGATCCTCGTGGGAGCCTTTAGGGCCTGCTGATCCCTTCAGATGGTGCCCCTCCCACTCCGTCAGCTTGGTCTCACCGCCGGGGTCAACTCTCATGGTCAGGGCGAGAGGGTCCGAAGGTGTTCCGCGTCTCTGCAGGCTCAGCACTCGGCTCTTCACGTCCAGACATCACTCCAGTCTCTCAACTCTTATTTGGCTCGTTGTTTTTAGGGTTCCTGCACGTTTGGAGTAGGGGTCCCACAGCATGCTGGTCCTTGGAGTCACTTTGCATAGCCCCCCCCACCCTCTTAGGTCTCTTCACCCTTCAGGGAAAAGTACACCTTAGCCTCGGGCAAGGCTCTGCTAATACAAAAGGATCGATTAGCCACAACGACCCGTGATTACAATAACAAAACACGAAGAACTTCGGCAGCTACAGTGATCTGGCTGCCTTTTTGTAACTTTTTCTCACAAAAAAAAATATTAACCGAATTTTTGTTCATAACATGGTGAATGCATTGTGTGCTTAATGTTAATGTGTTTGTAATCGTGCAAGTGTGTGGCATATGAAAGAGAGAGCGAACAAGTGAGTTCACCCATGGCACGGGGAGGTGAGTTCTACCCATGTCTGAAGCAGCCGGGTGAGGCTTGAGGTGCTGACTGAGGCAGACTTTCTGGAATTTTACTGTGTGCTGTTATTTTGATTGTGTCCAGAGAAAGCTGATGTGAGTAAATGCTGAATTATTGTATGCTGTGTTGAGAAAAATGGGCCTTTTGAGAGATATGCCCTTTCCCAGTGATTTTGTGTTGTGATTTTCTTCCACTGCATTGTGGTAATTTGATTCTCGGATTGTATAGCGGTGTTTGTGGAGATTTTAGGATTTTCTTTGCAACAAGTGTAGCATTTCACACAGAAGAACTATGGTATGGTGATTTATGTTTAACTGTGGTAAAGCAAATTAAAGGAATTCCAAGAATTCCCCCCCACCCAGCAATTCAAGCCATGGCTCTAGTGAATTTGAGATAAGGGGGGTGGGTGTGTGTGTCTGTGTTTGTGGGCATATCAGAGTTTTTGCTGTAACAAGCACAGCCTTTTGCAAGGCAGTAAAGTGAGTGTCAGTAGAAACAATGCTTTAATTAGATTGTGCAAGAAGAGAACTAGAAAAGACTGAAACGGAGTTTAGATAGAAGCAGTGAATGAGTTTATGGGACTTCAGTGGGTATTATTGTAAGCTTAGACTGAGAACAACCTGCCCTAGAGGTTAAGTGATAAACGCCGAAGTAATAAACGAGATAGCCCGAAGGCAATTCCCCGGAGTTTTTGGTGCATTGAGAGGCTGGCACTTTATATGCAGTGCAGAGTTTGAAAGAGGTGCTGGTATTGCTGTTCTGTGTCTTAAGTGTAAATTAAAGGTTCCTGATCAAGCCAATTCAGAACCTGAACCTGAGATCTTAAAGCTTGTGTGTGGAGAATCACATCTGATACCTGCCACCTGGAGATCTGTGTGTGAGGAAAAACTGAGAAAAGACATTGTGAGGCTTGGGGAGAAACAAGATAGCATAAGGGGAAGGAGATAATGAGAACTGACCAGAGCAAAGAAGTTCCTGAACTAGCCCCTTTTGGGAGGGGCTCACTGGGACAAGGCTGCCAGTAGGGGCGGCTCAGAAAATAAAAAGATTTATAATACCTCCTTGCAGTTAAAGCTGTTTTAAGACGGGAAGGTAAATGGGATGAGGTTTTGTATGCTGATATGTTTTTTGTTTTAAGAAATCACCAAGAATGGCAAAGGGACTGTGGGATCAGACCGCCCTCGTATCCACTGGTCTTGGCCCTTGAAAAGGGAAACAAGGCAAAGAGAAGGCAAATCAAGCGTGTTGTTCAGCATGCAGCATAGGATAGCAATGTATGAAGTCAGACAAAGATTATCATGCAGAAACGCAAAGCGATTACAGTTCGCAAAATGAGTACATATGATTTGTTAAAGGTTCCTCCTAAGGTAAGGGAGGAAGGATAAGGATGACCTCCCCAAAAGGGAAGAGTACTCAGGCTCCAAAGGTATACCCATTAGCACCCATCCCCCTCCTGGCAGTCCAATTTCAACCAGAACTAGGAGGTAACAGACCCCTCTGCCAGACGCAGTGAGATTAGAAGAAAGAAAAGAGTGGAATTTTAATTGATACAGGGGCAACATATTCAGTTTTAAATAAAGCTATAGTACCTGTGAAAAATTATTATGTTGTAGTGCAAAGGGCAACTGGCCAGTCTGAAAAGGCATATTTTTGCAAACCTTTGAGGTATAAATTGGAAAATAATGAGGTATTCATAAATTCTTGTATATGCCCAATTCACCAAAGGCACTTTTAGGCAGAGATTTATTGGAGCAGTTACAAGCAACAATTACATTCAAAAATGGGGAAGTTACTCTGGAGGTGAATGATCAAAAGTACATAGAGGTATTAAGTTTAACCCTAACAGCTATTGAAATTAAGGAAGAAATAGATGAAGAAATACTAGGTCAGGTATTTCCTGGGGTGTGGGCCTCTGATATACCAGGGAGGGCAGAAAATGCCTCCCCCATAGTAATTAAACTCAAGGAGGGGACACAACCAGTGAGAATCAAGCAGTACCGCCTAAAGAAAGAGGACAGGGAAGAAATCAGCCCAATAATTGAAAATTTTCTGCGGTTAGGGTTACTGAAAGAATGCCAATCTAATTTCAATACTCCCATTTTACCTGTTCGGAAATCTGATGGGTCATACCGGATAGTACAGGATTTGAGGGCAGTAAATAAAGTAACAGAAGATTTTTATCCAGTAGTAGCCAATCCATATACTTTATTAACTTGTCTAACACCTGAGCTAACCTGGTTTACCCTTTTAGATCTAAAAGATGCCTTCTTTTGCCTCCCCATCCACTAAGCCAGCCAGAAAATTTTTGCATTTGAATGGGAAAGCCCTAAAAGTGGGTGCAAAATCCAGCTCACATGGTCGAGATTGCCCCAACGCTTCAAATATTCCCCGACTCTGTTTGGGGAGCAACTTGGAAAAGATCTGGAGTCCTGGGAAGCTCCACAGGAAGAAGGAAGGGTTTTGCAGTACGTGGATGATTTTCTAGTAGCCACTCGGACAAGGGAAGCATGCGTGGCCTGGACGGTAAGCCTTTTGAATTTCCTAGGACTCCAAGGATACAGAGTATCAAAGAAAAAGGCACAGGTAGTGAAACAGAAGATAATCTACCTGGGGTATGAGGTGAGTGCTGGGCAATGGACATTAGGGCAGGCTTGCAAGGAAGCCATATGCCAAACCCCGAAACCCCAGACAATAAAAGAACTCTGAACCTTCTTAGGCATGGCAGGGTGGTGCTGCTGTGGGTTTATAATTATGGACTGCTTGTCAGACCCCTCTATGCTCTTATTGCCGATGGAAACAGAGATCTCCAGTGGACAAAAGAAGCCACACGGGCCTTTCACCAGCTAGAAAGTGCCCTCACGTTGGCTCCAGCTTTGGGACTTCCACATGTAAGTAAACCATTCTTTCTATTTTCCCATGAAAGACAGGGAATTGCCCTGGGAATACTGGCTCAGGACTTGGGTCCATACTGGAGGGCAGTTGCTTACTTGTCCAAGCAACTAGATGCAACAACCAAAGGATGGCCAGGTTGCCTCAGAGCTGTAGCTGCAGTTGTGCTGAATATTCAAGAGGCATGCAAGTTTACCCTCGGACAAAAAATGACTGTGCTAGTGTCCCACACAGTGTCTGCAGTACTGGAAGTAAAGGGTGGCCACTGGCTTTCACCACAGAGGTTCCTGAAATACCAGGCCATCATGGTAGGGCAAGATGATGTAGAGATCGTGGTGACTAATATTGTCAACCCAACTTCCTTTCTCAGTGGAAATCAAGGAGAAGCAGTACACCATGATTGCCTGGAGACTATTGAAGCTACCTACTCCAGCCACCCAGACTTAAAGGACACCCCTCTGGACGATGCAGAGACCTGGTTCACTGATGGGAGTAGCTACGTTTCCAATGGGAAGCGACATGCAGGGTATGCAGTGGCCATCTGCAGAGAGGTAATCAAATCTGCACCCTTACCAAGAGGTACCTCTGCGCAGAAGGCTGAGATAATTGCCCTGACCCGTACCTTGGAAGTGGCAAAAGGAAAGAGAATAAACATCTACACAGACTCGAGGTATGCATTCAGAGTTGTACATGCACATGGGGCCATCTGGAAAGAGAGGGAACTGCTGACCTCACAGGGAAAGAACATCAAACATGCACAAGAGATAATCCAGCTGCTGGAGCAGTTCAGCTGCCTGAAAAGGTAGCAATTATGCATATTAAGGCACACCAAAGAGTGAGCTCAAAATTGGAAGAAGGAAACGAGCTGGCGGATAGAGATGCAAAAGAAGCAGCAAAAGGTGAGGTAACTACGGAAGGAGTCCTAATTCCAGATGGACAAATTTCCCTTGAAAGTAAGCCAGAATATAATAAGAGAGATAGAAAATTAATTGAAGATCAAAGAGGGATGTATAACAAAGAAGGGTGGGCTACCATTGAAAAGAAGCTGGTAATCCCTTCCCATTTATTGTGGTCACTACTAAGGGAAGAACACCAGAAAACGCACTGGGGACTAGATGCCCTATACACCTACTCGACTGAAAGAATTGTTGCTAGGAATTTATATGCCACTATTACTCAAGTGACCCAACAGTGTGATCTTTGCCTCCAGACTAACACCAAAAATACCCCCAGACCCAAACTCAGTCAGACTGGGAGAGGCCATGGGCCTGGACAGCAGTGGCAAATTGACTTTTCAGAACTCCCAAGGAAAGGGGGATACCAGTATTTACTGGTATTGACAGATACATTTTCAGGGTGGCCAGAAGCATTCCCCACCAGAACTGTCAAAGCTCCAGAGGTGACCAGGGTATTATTACAAGAAATAGTGCCATGCTTTGGAGTTCCAGCCACAATATCCTCGGATGGAGGATCACATTTCATTTCCAAAATAGTGCAACAGATTAGTAGCCACCTGGGCATAGATTGGGAACTTCACACTCCATACCGCCCCAAATCAAGCGGCCAGGTGGAGAAAATGAATCATTTGATTAAGCAGCAGATTATAAGACTGGGGCAGGAAGTTAATCTACCCTGGCCCCAAGCTCTTGCACTGGCACTATTGTGAATTCGAACTAAACCTTGAGCTAAAGAAAAGTTGAGCCCTTTTGAAATACTCTATGGAAGACCATATGGAATACAAAAGGGAATGTCCACCCACATTGGGGAGGTAACACTGGCCACCTACATAGTGACTTTAAGCAAACAGCTCAGAGAAATTGAGAAACACGTGGCTGGAACTCGGAGCAGGGAGTTAGATGGGCCAGTACATAACATACAGCCTAGGGATTATGTATATGTTACGTCTCTTACAGAGAAGACTTTGGAACCACAGTGGGAAGGACCATTCCAGGTGCTTCTCACCACCTTCACTGCAACCAAAATCAAGGAGCAGAACGCCTAGATCCATCACTCTCGAGTTAAGAAGGCCCAGAAGCCCCTTGGAGGGTGACACCAGGAGACAATGAACTGAGACTAAAACTTACTCAGGCAAAATGAGTATATTGTGGTTGTGGGTAATTCAAACTTTGATTTACATAATTGTTTTGTATGTAATTATAACTGAAATTTTAGAACTAGAGAGTACCTCTATCCAAAGCAATGCTGAATGGCTTTGGTCCCAGGCTTTTAATCTGGGATCCATGGGACAACTTTCTGAGATAAAAGATTTAAACCTATCTACTGTATTAATCCACGGGAATCAGGTATATGTGAAGCAGGAATGGCAGGAACGGGAACTGTAGACACTTCAAAGGATCAGAGGAGAGGAAATCAAAGTAGAGTGCCAGGTCATCAATGGGACCGCTTATGAGAGACCAGATGCAATTAGTGTCTCAACCTCTCCTGGTGTATACGAACACCTGGAAGTTTGTGATAGCCTAAGTGAATCAGACTGTTAGTGTAATTTCAACTTGATACAGCCTGTAGAAGTGACTTTCCTTTGGGCTCGAGATGCTATCAAACTTTCATTTAAATTCAAAGTAGACACTGCACTTTTTACAACAGCAGGACCTTATACAACCCACACTAGGACTCACATAGTTCAGACTCAACCCAAACTTGAACCTGAAGTGTATGAAATAGGCCCCTACGTAGTGAGGAATGTGGGTGAACAACAACTGTTGTTCAATCCAGAATGGTCTCTCAAAGGTGTTGAGTTGATAATGCAAATTAACATCTCAAAAATCCAACCAGCCTGCTCCTCCTTCCTAAAAACATCCTTTGAGGGCTGGACAACGTGGTTACAAAGACAGGTATATCTCAGGAGCAGAATAAGAAAGGATCTAACTGGGATATTAGGGACGGGATTAGGAGTTTTGAATAGAATTGATTCAGAAATACTGATGAATAAACTGGCCACTGCAGCAGGTAGTCTAAAAAATTGAAGCAGCCTTTACAGTCATCTCTATTGGCATTAGGAACTAGCCAGTAGCAGATTTCAAAAGTACTGCCAAAGTAGGAAAAGGCCAGGGACCAAGACCACAAGTTAATAGTAGAAGCACTTAGTACAGTTCAAGATAATGTGTCTTTAGCTTTCAGTTGTATACAAGCACAGTTATGGATGCAGGCAACAGCAGCTCTGATCATACGGGAAGGGGGTGAAGGAAATTTTCCAGCTGAATTTCAGAAAATTGTCTGGGATAATGCGATTGATTTTGAAAGGAAGTTTCAATCCTGGTGGACTATGGTAAATTTCACCTATGATCCTGCTTCTAATGTGGCCACTGCCTTTGTGCTTACCATACGTAATGCCACTGTTCATGTTATCCATCTCGTCATTGCCCTAGGATTAAACCATGAAAAACAATACTCTACCCTTCAGAATATAGAGTGTGGGCACGAAAGATGAATGGAAAGTGGCAGACAGTAAATTAGAATCCTGCATTACTAGAGAACAGATGGGATTCATTTGTGAAAGCAATACTATTAATGCCCAGGATGTGTGTTTAGACACTGAACAGAGTATTTGCCACTTCGAAGTTCATTCAGTCACTGACCAGAAAACTGTGCTTGTACATACTGGAAAAGGATGTGTGTGCCTGAGAACTGCCTGTGCTGCTGTAAAAATTGATAGCAATGATGTTATTTTGTCTAGTAGAAATCATTCTAATTTCTGTATTTGTAATTTGTTAAGATTATCAAGTGTGGTTTTCTGTACTTAGCCCAAGTGACATCCCACCTGTTGATTAAAACCAATTACACAATGTATCACAGACTATCACCTACTCCTATTAGAATGGACCTTACATTAGTAATTAAGCACCAAGACCTACTGGGGATCTTGAAGAAAAACCCAAGAAAGCAGAGACAACTGTCCAACTTGATACAAAAGGAAATAACTAGAATTCTGCAAAGAATAAAACAAAATGTAGATCTTCACTGGTGGGATGTGATCTTTGGGTGGTCACCAACTGCAAATGGAATCTTTAATAAGTTATGTCATCCCATTGTAGTTTTGTTAATATTAGTTGGAATAAGTTTAGGATTATCCATTATATTGCTAATTTGGAATTGGAGAATACTACAGCATGTAGCTGTGTTAACTTCCTTATCTGTGGTAGATAGGGAAGAGGCGCTGCGGAAGATCTCGCGATGTCACGGAAAGCCAGGACCCTCTGTTCCCCGTAGATAAGACCCTCAGTTACTCATAGATAAGAAATTAACATAGGAATGTGGTCCCACTAACAATAGGAATGTTGCCCCACAGAAGCCAGTAACTTTCCACTCCTTACCCAGTAATTTTCCATTCCCTACTAACCATAGGTAAGAAGGACAAACCCCCTTTTGACGTAGAGACCCCTTAGACTATAAGACCCCATGAGAAGAAGTAATAAACGCCTTTTGACCGTCCACCACATTGGTGTCTGCGTATGTCATTGGCCCAAACGGCCCTAGAGAGAGGGCTGTCGAGCTGTACCTCAGAACCAGGTCGCCTGCCTTGATCTAGAAGGCAACATTATCAAACATAAATGGCAAAGCACTAAAGTATACTTATTTTCATAAGAATTTGCATGAAGTAAAAGAATTTACTTCCTGCTTTTTAGGAAAGGGGGGAATGAGGCAAAGTGGAAAATTTTCCAGGGTAGAAATCCATTTTGATTTAGGTGAAATGTACATCTTTGAGTTAAGTCTGTAGTTTAAAACATAGCTATGTAGCCTGACTGCAAGGCCCAAGGTCAGGAATTCAGTGAAGGACAGAGATAAGGGGTGGGGGGTGGCAGGGGGGGGGGGAGGGGGAGACAAAGAATGATAGAGAGAGACAGAGACTGCTGTGAAAGCAGGTCAGCTTGACCTAGGAATTCTTTCTGATAAAGAAGAACTAGCGGCAAATATCACTTGAAATTTGTAAAAACAAATATGTATGAACCTATTGTGAAACTGTATGCATATGTATTTGAGAGGAGGATAAAAAGAGACCTGAAGTTCTCAGAGGTATGCATGCCTTTTAATGAGAGTAATCTCCGCATGCGTCCGGCGCTGTAATAATAAGCATACTAGCTTTACAACTTTCACAAAGTTGTGGAGTTTTTGGCTATATCTCCACAAAACAGCCACCACTGCACTGCAGGGGCCCCGTCAAGGGCAGATCCTGCCCTAGCGGGAGCGCGGGCAAAAAAATCACAGCCACCTTCGCAGGGACCCTGGGCGCATGCCTCGCGTTCCTTTCACCCCCTCTTTCTGTCTCTCTCCCTCAACCCACTTGCTGGGGCTGAGGCTGCCATGCTGGGCTCAGGACCCCGGCAGGCTGGGAGCCACCCCCAGCAGCTCCCTCACTGAGCCAGCCTGCTCCTCAGTCGCAAACCTGCACAATCCACACCCAGAACTGCTGCCGAGCCAGTGATCTCATCCAGCAATCCCACACCCTCCGGGACCCTGGCACAACCAAGCCAGCTCCCAACTCCAGCGGTGCCCCACACAAACTGTGCCCTGCGCCGCCTCCACCAGGTAGGCGCACACTGGGAGTTGCCAGCCCGGGTCACCCCCATAAATCAGCCCCTGCCACAACCCCCTGAGACCTTGCTGCTTGCTCAAGAGTGGCCAAACACCTCCTAAACTTGAAAGCCTTTAACTTGGTGTCCCCAGGTGCTCTTATCATTTTTTTTTTCTTTTGTAGTCATTTGGACAAAACATCAACATATTTTCTTTCCCCTTCAAGGAGATCTTGTTCTGCTAAACCTTCCTGAACCTCAGTTCGGCACTGCACACCCTTCATACAGAAATTGCATTCAAACTCCTGTCCTCCTCCAGTACGAAATTATCATTATTCCACATTCCAACATCTTAGAGTCTGTTAACCACTTAACCAGCCCTCTTCTTCTTTTTCTTTTTCTTTTTTTTTTCTCTCTTATTTTTTTTTTTTTACACACTTTGGACTGCATGAGGTGTACACACAACTAGTTTTTTTCCAAAAGTAAGTCCACGGCCTTTTTTTCTTCTGGTACAACCCCAATTTCCAGTTGCATCTGCAAGTCTCTTCCCAACAAGCTGATGCCTGCCCCAGGAACCAAGAAGACATGTCCTATCCCCATGCCAGTCTCTCTCTTAATTACTCCACTTTCAATGACAGGGATTTTAAACCTTTCTCCTTCTGCCCCTGTCACCTCTACTGTGTCACCACCCATATCACATCTCCTTGGAATCTTCACCACACAAGTTGTCTCTGCCCCAGAATCAACCACAAATTCCAATAATTCCTCTTGGGGCCCTGCTTCCCAAGTTATCAAAGGCTCCAGATGGCATTCATTCACCAGAAAACAGAGCCCACAATCTTCCCACTCCTTCACAGGGAGCTTCCCCTGAAGCACCTCCAAGTCCCCCTCTAAGTGCAGGTGCCCTCCCCCGCTGCAGCAGAAACAGGCATTCCTAGTCCCTTCCCAGAACCCTGACCATACCATGGCTCTGCCTCCCTCCTGAACCCCTCTCATAGATACAGCAGGAGCTGGAATCACTGAGGGAGCAGAGACAAGATCAGGGGTCGGCAGTGAGGCCGAAACCAATAAATTAATAGAGTTAGGAGTGGAAGTCAGCAGGAAATCCAGAATCAACAAAGAAACAGAGGTAGGAGCAGGTAGCTCCAGAGTCACAGCGGGAATGGGAGTGATCACGGTCAGTACGGGCGGGGAGGGCTGAAACTCCTGACACAGGCAGAGAAGCTGATATGGGTAGGAAAACTCGAACTCCTGGCATGAGCAGAGAAACTGGAGACAGAAAGAGGCAACATTTCCAGGGGGTCCCAGCCCCTTTCTCTAGCTTCCCGCCTCACTTTCCCATGAGAAATCCATTCTCCTGACAACTTGAACACCTCCCACTCTTCACAGCACAGAAAAATACAATCCACCTTCTTCCAGAAAATTTAAACTTTAAATCCACAATCCATTTCACATATACTTTCATTCATTCACACTCACTCCCTTTATTTTTTTAATATGTCTCACTCACTCCCACTCACAACAGAACACAAAATAAGGTACCTTTATTCTCAAGTCACTTGTTAATATCCACCCAGGGGTATTATAAAATCTCAAAATGTTATTGGCCAACCCTGGATGCTCTTGGACATATCCTCAATCCAGCAGAATTTTATTCAACCCTGGATGCTTTTGCACATATTTAGCCCTCAATCCAGCAGAATTTTTACAGCCCACCTCCACTTTTTATTCCACTGGCTCCCTCTCTCCTGGGGGTTCCACCCCTTCCTTGAGACCTAGTTCCAGTTACCCCAGGGGATTCTCTCACCTACAAATTGCAGTTTCCCTTTTAAAATTCTTAATCCTTTCTCCCCGAGGAAATTCAAAAGTTTTATGGTAGCCTCTCTAACCTCAACTTCAGTTTCCCCAGATAATAAAAGATCATCCATATATTGGATAATTTGTATTCCAGGAGGGGTGGGGAAAGCTTGTAGTATTGTTTCTAAAGCTTGCCCAAATTGGTTTGGAGATTCAGCAAACCCCTGTGGTAACTTTGTCCATCTTAGTTGCTGCTTTCTCCCAGTTTTTGGATCCTCCCATTCAAAGACGAAGATATATTGGCTTTCCTAGACTACTGAACAAGCCCAAAACGCATCTTTAAGAGTCTCTACACTAAACCACTGATGCTGGGATGGGACCTTACTTTAAAGAGTGTAGGGATTTGGTACCACTGGGTAGCGGGTCCGAGTTCTTTTGTTTACCTCCTGTAAGTCTTGTACCAATCTATAGTTCCCATGGGGCTTCTTTTCTGGGAGAATAGGGGTATTATGAGGAGACAAGGTTCTAATGTCCCATCCTTTATTAGTCCTTCTATTACTGGCTTCAAAACTTCCCATCCTTCTAAGGATTTAGCATACTGATGTACATGTATGGGACAATCTTCTCTCTCAATCGTGACCCTTATGGGGTCAATATCTAATCCTCCTCTATTTCCTTCCACAGCCCAAACTTCATTGTTAATTTTATCCTCATCATCTTGGCCAAGTTTTAAAACTCTAGCTGTCATTTTTTCATTTTCTGGTATAACTCCTATTGCTAATTTCACCTGTAAATCTCTTCCTAAGAAGTTGCTACTTGCCTGAGAGACCAATAAGACATCCTTGATCCAAATTCTAGTTTCTTCCTCAATTACCACATCTTTAATGTCAGGAACTGTAAAACTCTCTCCTTTTGTCCCTCTTACCTTTACACTGTCTTACTTACACTATAACCTTTTGGAATATTTAACAGGCAGTTTTTTTCTGCCCCTGTGTCTACCACAAATTCTAATTTTTCTTCTGGGGGACCCACTTTTAAAGTTATCACAGGCTCCAGATGGTATTTGTCCCCCAGAAAATAGAGCCTATGACTTTCCTATTGTTCCTCTGGGCCCATGTCTCTGAAGATTTTCAGATCTTTTATCTGATCAGGGCAATTTCTTCTATAATGTCCTTTGACCCCACAGTAAAAACAGATATTTCTAGAATGCTACTGAGATTTGGGTTTTATTTGGGTTCTGTTCTTTTCCTTTCCCCTGTCTCTACGACCTTCATGTCTAGGAGTGGTGCCTGGGGGTTTTAGATTCCTCTGGAAATTACTTTCTCACATAGTGGTTGCCATAATTTTTGCTTTCACTTTAGCTTTTTTTTCATCTCTCCGGACTTAAATCTTTTGAGCTTCCTTTAATAAATCATCTAGTGATCTATTGTGACAGTCTTCCATTTTTTCCTAGTTTTTTTCTAATATAACGCCAGGCATTAGTGGCAAAATTAATTCTTAACAGAGCTTGTCCCACAATAGTCTCAGGGTCTATTCTGGAATATTGTTTCATATTTCTCGTAAGTCTGTCTAACCATTCAGTTGGAGTTTCTTCTTTCCCCTGCTGTCCCTCAAAAGCCTTTTTAGCATTTTGCTCTTGAGGTGCCACCTCTTTTATTCCCTTGATTATCAAATTACGATAATCATTCATGTGTTTTATCCCCTCCTGATCATTTTGACTCCAATTAGGAGGTGCTATCAGCATTTTCTGATCTCCTGGGAGGCCCCGCTCGTTTTCCCTTTCCCAAAGTTTTATTCTAGCAGCCCTGATCATTTGCCTCTCCTGAGAAAAAACTATTTTCATTATAGGTTGCATCTCTTCCCAAGTAAAAATGTTTGGACCTGCGAATTGGTCTAATGTTTCAGCTGTGCCTATGGGACCTTCTAGTTATCTATTGATTTCCTTTTTAAAATTTCTGACTTCAGAAGAGGTCAAAGGGGCATTTACAAACCCTGTTCCCCCCCTCCCATTGGAACTTTTCATAGTGGGAATAAACTAATCTCTTCATCCCACTCTTTTTGTTCTTTATCCTTTATAACCTTTCTCCCTTGTTTTGAGGAAAGATCAGGGGAGGGCTGTCTTTTAACTGAGCTTCTTGTGTTTCGATAAGGTGCTTCTTCAGGGACAAAGTTTTCTTGAACAGCAAGAGCTGTTGATACCAAGGGAATGGGACCCAGGGCAGGGACGGATGGAAGTGTTGCAGGAAGGGGGATGAGGGGAGGGATTCGCTCTGAGGCTTAGTCCTCCAAGGGGAGGGCATAGGCGGGGTCTGCTGCCAGAACTGCCAAAGGAGGGGGTTCTTACAGTGGGAACCAAACCGGAGCATGGATAGCCTTCACATGGTTCATGGTGGCTGTGTTGGCAGCTCCCAGCGTAGACAAAGCAGGCAGGGTGGGGGCGGCAGCAGTGGTGGCGCCCAGTGCAGTCGGCATGGGCAGAGCAGCCGGAGATGAGGAAGTGGGGACAGCCGCAGGAGAAGCAGTCAGGAGTGGGACAGCTGGAAGAAACAGGAACCCCAGTGTGGTGTCACAATCTGCTAGTACAAGCAGGGGTCGTGATGGTTCGTTAACTGATCTTGATAGTGGAGCCCTGGAAAAAGTTAAAGATAGAATCTAAAAATGTTAAGCTTTGTGTTTTCCCAGATCAACTGCACCTGTGTACCCAGTATGATAAATGATATACTTGTTAGATGTGATGATTGTTTAGTAATTAAATATAATTATTATATAATCATAAGAAGAATCATGAGAAACTATGTTGGAAATTTAAGGGGGGCTATGCTTAGCTGAAATCTATGTATACAATCGAACAATATAAGTTTAATAATTAACATGAAAGTTATATAATGATAGAATATAAAAACATGATCATCTTGACTGTATGGTCGGAATAAGATTTGGGTTGTAATACCCTGAGTCCCAGAGCTCTTAATAAAAGCACCGACATAATCATTTTCGTGATTATGTGTTTCTGAATGCTAACATTTTGGCAACCCCAGATGGACCCTGTGGGTGCTGCTGAAGCGAGTTTCATGACTCGACCACGCTCCAGCCGGCACAGAGGGATTTCTCGGGGAGCTCGATCGGCCGGAACCGCTTCTGCCGCTCACAACGTCCCCAGGAGAAAGGTAAGGTGCTTTTTATTTTGGTTTGGGTGCCTGCCAATAAGATGTAGTGAAAGCTACGCTTGGATTGGGCTAAGGAATTCCTGTGGTACTGCCTAGGCGCCGTCCGTAAGACAGTTGTGAAAGCGTTGCGGATTCAGCAATTTGTGGTGTATTTGAAATGGAGAAACTTAAAGGGATTTTGGGCAGCAATGCCTCTATTCCGCAAACCTCTCCTTTGGGGTGCTTATTGGCACATTGGAAACAGAGTAATTTTGGGGAAGAATTACGTAAGGCTAAGTTGATTGATTATTGTAATACATGGTGGCCAGAATATGTCTTGGAGAATGGCGAAAAATGGCCAAAATATGGGACTCTGCAATATAACACTATTTCGCAGTTAATGTCGTTTTGTAAACAAGAGGGAAAATGGGATGAGGTCCTGTATGTTGATTTGTTTTTCTGTTTACGGGGAAAGTCAGAATGGCAGGATGAATGTGGATTAATGGTGGTTAAAACATCTGCAAGTGATAAGTGGGGGGTTTGTGAGAAACATTGTCTAGAACACTTGGCGTTGAAAGAAAGCCTGAGTAGGGAAAATTATACAGATATTGATTTACAGGTAGCTCCAATAAGACCAAGAGAACCTAACCCTATCCCACCTGTTTCATCTGCCCCTATCCCACTGCCTGCCCCTACCCCATCTAGTCCTGAACCTGTCTCGTCTAGTACACCTTTCCCTCTTTATCCTCCTCTCCCATTGTCACCTGATTCCTCTTCCTTGGGAGATGAGCAAAATCTAACTGTGATAGAAAGGAAGGGGAGGAATGCAAGTGAAAAAGAGAGCAATAATAATGAATCAGCAACCCCAATAGCCCACAGAACTCGAAGCCGGTCAAAGCTTGCCCCAGTTGTGAATAGAAAATATATAGGCAGACAAAAACGGACTGTGATTGCCCCCTTGTGACAAGGTGTAGGAGTGGAAGGGCCAGAATTTGTAAAAGTGCCTTTTTCCCCTGCAGATTTAGTTATTTGGAAACAATCAGCCAGAACTTATAGAGAAAATCCTGATAAAATGGTACAAGCAGTAAAAATGGTTATAAAAACTCAGAATCTTGACTGGGATGACATACAAGTAATATTGGATACTCTGATGGATTCTACTGAAAAAGAGATGGTACTTAAGGCAGCCAAAGAAAGGGCAAGAGAGGATATCAAAAACAGGCTTGTAACAGGGAATTTAGAGGAAAATTTCCCAGTTGAGGACCCAAAATGGGACCCTAATTTACCTTGGGGTATGAGGAAACTGCAGAAATATTAGGAGTGGATCCAAATAGGAGTTCAGAATGTTGTGCCCAAAACTATAAATTGGTCTGAACTATATGAGGTTCGGCAGGAAAAGAAAGAATCTCCCACTGCGTTTTTGGAGAGGCTTAAGGAGGTAGCAAGAAAATATACAGATCTCCAAATGGACACAGAACAAGCAAAGGTTCAGCTCGCTCTCATATTCTTGGGTCAGTCACAAGACGACATTCGAAAAAAATTGCAAAAATTAGAAGGAGAGGAAGTAAGGAATTTGGATAAGCTACTTGAGGTAGCCTGGAAGGTATATAACAATCGCGAAAGAGAAGATAGTAAAAGGCAGCAGCAGAATAATTTGGCAGTAATAAAAGGAAAAGGTAACCCAAATTTCAGGGGACGTAACAGGAATAGCCGAGGTAGGAGACCAGTTATGCAAGGGTTAAGCCTAAATCAATGTGCATATTGCAAGCGGGAGGGCCATTGGAAGCGAGATTGTCCAGACTTGTTCCACCAGGGCAATCAGTTCCAGCAGGTTACCAAGGAGATGGTTTTGGGGGAGTATACCAGCTGACTAGACATAGAACCAGTAAAACAGGTTCAAGAGCCTGTTATAAATATACAGTTAGGGCACAAGGAGGTCAGATTTCTAATAGATACAGGAGCTACTTACTCTGTATTAAATGATTTGCAAGGACAAATTTGGGATAAGGAAACAACAATAGTTGGGGCTACAGGGTGTGGTGGTTTGACATTGACAGGAAGTAGGTTTTCTGAGATATGCTGTGGTCACTAATAGGTGTTCAGATTTTAATATTGGCACCTGATTTAGCCACTGAGATTTGGACATGCTTCTGAGAACACACAGGAGTTAAAAGCAGAGCTGCTTTTCTGGAAGGTTCTCTTTGGATTTCTGGTGAGGGGAGCAAGTCAGACCTCCTCTGCCCAGCAGTGGACTGCTGGGCGGGGGAGGGGAAAGCCACCCGGCTCGGGAGAGGTAGGCTTGATTCTGAGGGGCCTAGGGGTAGAAGAAAGAAAGAAGTACCGAGAGGTATCAGGCAGCCCATTCCCCCCCCCCCCCCCCCCCCCCCGAGAGAGAGAGAGAGAGAGAGAGAAAGAGAGAGAGAGAAGAGGGAGCCATGCTAGAGACTGTTTGCTTGAAACTTGATATCATGTGCTGCTGGCACGGCTTGGGCCTGCTTGGAAGGGGGAGCAGAGAAGAGTCCAGTCGTTTGAAAGAGCTTTTAACCCTTTGTAGACAATGAAAACTTTACAGAACATTAACTCTTCTTAGAAGAGAGATAAGAGTAGAAGATGAAGAAAGAAATGAGCAAGTGATGAAGGTCTGGGCTAGAGAGAGAGATGTTAGAAGAATAGAGAAGATGGAGTAGCATTTTTGCTAGACTCTTTTTTGAATAGCTATAGACAAAGCCATGTTTCCTTGTGATATAGAGACTGTGTCCAGGGGGCGCAATGCCCCAGAGCCAGGAGGGTTCAGTGTGGGTACCCCTCGGCCCCAGGGGATGCAAAAAATATGAGGGGGACAGATGTCCCAAAGTTGAGGCTGTGCCTTATTTTTAGAGTGAGACGAGGCATTCCTAAAAAAGAAGAAACCCTGGAAGCAGCCCTGGTCCATGCGCAGTAGTGACAGCACTAAGCATGGAAGGAAGATGTCACGATAGCAAATGATCTCCAGCAGTGCCACATGTGACAAGAATACCATAGCATAAAGAAAGACTCCTCCTCCTCTTGATAAACTGAAGACTGAGTATTCTAAAGAGTAGTGCGGGACCAAGAGTTAGTGATTTGGGAGATGTATTGTATTAGAATTTAGTGGGGGGAAGAGGAAAATGCTTTTTTGAGGTTTTCATTTTCCTTGTGTGTTTCTTTTTTTTTTCCTTTCCCTTGTAATTTAGTTAATAAAGTTTTCTTTATTCCTAAGCAAGAGCCTGCTTTGCTTATTCCTAATCACATCTCACAGCAGACACCAGAGAAAGAGTATTTTCATAGGGGCACTGGCATTGTGCCAGGGTCAAACCATGACACAGGGAAAGAGGAAAAACAGCCATTCTTGCAATCCCTAGATTTGTGTTTTGGGAACAAGGTTTTAACGCATGAATTCTTATATGTACCTGAGTGTCCAATTTTGCTTTTAGGGAGAGATTTGCTAGCGAAACTTGATGTGGTAATAACCTTTGAAAATGGAGAGCTTATAATGAAAATACCTGAATCAAAGACGGGACAGATATTAATGATCAAAGAAAAACCCATTCCCTCTGTCCCTAGGGAGGTAGAAGATGCAGTGATTCCCTCTGTATGGGAGACAGATATACCAGGAAAATCTAAATTGGCACAACCAGTGCATGTAGAGTTAAAAGAAGGAGCGAGGGCTGTACAAGTCAAACAGTATCCCATAAAACCAGAAGCACAGCAAGGAATAGTAAAGATTATTGAGAAATTCTTGAAATACCAAATTTTAGAAGAATGTGAATCAAAATTTAATACACCAATATTTCCAGTAAAGAAGCCAAATGGTGAATATAGATTAGTGCAGGATTTGAGAGCAATAAATAAAATAACAAAGGACATTTATCCAGTGGTAACAAATCCTTATACATTGCTAACATCCGTAAAGGAGATATATAAGTGGTTTACTGTAATAGGTTTTAAAGATGCCTTTTTCTGTATCCCTCTTGACAAAGAAAGTCGGAAACTGTTTGCCTTTGAGTGGGAAAACCCAGAGAACGGAAGAAAGACCCATCTCACCTGGACACGACTTCCACAAGGTACAAGAACTCGCTGACCCTATTCGGGAACCAACTGGCAAAGGAGCTGGAGATTTGGACCGAAAATGGGCAAGTACCAAGAGACCAATACCTGTTGTTGCAGTATGTTGATGATATACTAATAGCTACAGAAGAAAAAGCAACCTGTATAAAGGTAACCATTGAGATTTTAAATTCACTGGGAATGGGGGGTTATAAAGTATCCAGAGGAAAGACACAAATTGCCCAACAGACTGTGATTTACCTGGGATGTGAAATTTCACAAGGGCAACAAAAACTAGGTACTAATCGTATCCAAGCTATTTGTGCTATTCCAGAGCCCCAGAATTCACATGAGCTGCGAGTCTTCCTCGGGATGGCAGGATGGTGTCGCCTGTGGATCATGGACTATGGACTGATTGCAAAACCCCTGTACAAAGCCCAGAAGACACAGCCATTCACCTGGGGCAAGCCACAGAAAGAAGCCTTCCTAAAATTAAAGGAAACACTGACAACTGCTCCAGCATTAGGGTTACCTGATCTGTCTAAAGATTTTCAGCTGTTTGTACATGAAAGGCTGCGCCTAGCACTAGGAGTCCTGACCCAATGTCTGGGAAGCTGGAAAAGGCCGGCGGGCTACTTTTCCAAACAACTCGACAACATAAGTGCCGGGTGGCCCTCATGTCTGCGGGCAGTCGCAGTTACTGTGATCCTGATACAAGAAGCGAGGAAACTTACTATGGGAAGGCACATAGATGTCTAGGTACCACACATGGTAACCACTGTCTTAGAGCAGAAGGGGGGCCATTGGCTATCCTCAAGCAGGATGATGAAATTCCAGGTAGTCCTGGCTGAGCAGGATGATGTCACATTAAAAACAACTAACCTTTTGAATCCAGCTTTGTTCCTAGGTACCACAACTGAAGAAGGCCCATTAGAGCACGACTGTGCAGAAGTAATAGGGTACACCTATTCAGCAAGAGAAGACCTGAAAGACATCCCACTAGAGCAGCCAGAGTGGGAGCTATTTACAGATGGGAGCAGCTTCGTGGAAAACGGAACCAGATACGCTGGATATGCGGTAACAACAGTCAATACAGTAGTGGAGGCAAAGGCATTACCACCAAATACATCTGCCCAGAAGACAGAATTGGTTGCTTTAACCAGGGCACTAGAATTAAGTGAAGGGAAAAAGGTAAATATCTGGACTGACTCAAAATATGCTTTTGGAGTGGTGCATGTACACGGAGCACTGTGGAAAGAAAGAGGATTATTATCTTCTCAAGGTACGCACATTAAACATCAGGATGCAGTCCTGCAAATGATAAAAGCAGTACAAAAACCTGAACAAGTGGCAATTATACACTGTAAAGCACACCAATCAGGAAACTCCAAAATATGTCAGGGAAATCGAAAGGCAGACTGGGCAGCCTGACAGGTTGCTCAAGAGGTGCAAACAGTGATGGCATTGATACTTTTAAAGCTTAATGTATCCCAATTCAATTTACCTCCAAAACCAAAATATTCAGTAGAAGATGAGAGACTGGCACGTTTGCTAAATGCACAAAAGAATTCAGAGGGATGGTATGTGACTGCACAAGGACAAGTAGTGGTACCCCCCTTGATAATGAGAGAAGGTCTACAAATTAAACATAACGAATGTCATCGGGGTGCAGAGGCATTGGTAAAATTGCTAAAGCAGAGTTTAATTTCAGTACGGATGTTAACAATGGCAAAATCAGTAATGTCAAAATGTGATATCTGCTTGAAAAACAACCCAGTGGCTAGGCGACAGGCGCAGCTAGGAAGAATTCGGATAGGAATAGAGCCAGGAGACATTTGGCAGGTAGATTTTGTAGAATTGCCAAGAACTTGAGGATACAAATACCTGTTAGTGGGGGTTGACACATTCTCTGGATGGCCAGAAGCCCTCTCCTGTCGCACAAACCAAGCAGAGGAAACAGTTAAGTGGTTACTACAGGAGATTATTCCCAGATTCAGGGTACCCCTAGGGGTATCATCAGATAGGAGGCCCCATTTCATAGCTGCAGTAGTAAGAGAGCTAAGTAGATTGCTGGGGATAACTTGGGACCTCCACACACTGTGGAGACCCCAGTCAAGTGGACAGGTAGAGAGGATGAATCAGACACTAAAAAGGCAAATCAGTAAAATATGCCAAGAAGCCAAATTGCAGTGGCCCTAGGCTTTGCCAATAGCACTGCTGAGGATTCGGATAAAGCCTAGGAGTGGGATGTCAGTCAGTCCTTATGAGATATTGTATGGGAAACCATATGAATCTCCTGAGCCTAACCCTAATGTACACGTCACAGGAAAGCAGGAAGTGTATAATTATGTTCTGTCTCTCGGGAAAACTCTAGCTCGGCTCTGGAGCATCCTTGTGTGGAATAGACCACTAACTCTCGAGAACCCAGTCCATAACATACATCCAGGAGACGAGGTGTACATCAAGAACTGGAACGAGGAACCGCTGAAAGAAAAGTGGAGTGGACCCCATCAGGTACTACTGACCACCTTTACAGCAGTCAAAGTAGCCGGCGTGGACCCCTGGATTCACTATACCCGAGTGAAGAAAGTCCATCCTGGATCATGGACTGTGTAAACTGTGGAACCAACAAGGCTGCAAATAAGATGTGTTTAATTGCTTTAAGAATGCTATCAGTAATTGTGCTAACATTATGGTCATTAATGTCTTTGGGATGTGGAATGCAAAATGATTAACTAACCACTCTTTATTCTAGAATAAAGAGAGAGGTACAAGCAGAAACACAGGTGGTAAAAGTTAACATGAAAGTTATATAACGATATAATATAAAAACATGTTCATCTCGACTATATGAAAGTTATATAACGATATAATATAAAAACATGTTCATCTCGACTGTATGGTCAGAATCAGATTTGGGTTGTAATACCCTGATTCCCAGAGCTCTTAATAAAAGCACCGACATAATAATTTTCGTGATTATGTCTTTCTGAAGGCTAACAATCTCAGAGTGCAAAAAACAACACAGAGGGGATTTCAGCATTAATGCATTAATCAAAACAAATGCACCTTTATTGAGTGCCCACAGCAAATGCGATAGAAGGATTAGAAAGGAGAATAAAGGATAAAGAGAGAGAGAGAAAGAGGGGAAGGAAAATAGCTACCAACTGAGAGACAAAATCCTCATGGTCTGACCAATAGATCCGTCTTGTCACGCTGGGGAGAATCTCAAAGTCTTGATTAACTCAGGCATCTATTATAGTCCTCTGCCGAGGGCGGAGCAGGTAAAAGACAATGAAGGATAAGTCTATTGAAATCACTGAGAGGAGAACAGGTAAAAGACAATGGAGAAATAAGGCCATTGAAAAATGACTACAGACAGTCCATGTTCTCAGCAGTGAGTGAGAGCAATTGTTTTCTGGATGGGTTTCTATGGGAAACTAGTTTTGGTCCAGCGAACACACCTGCAGGCAACATTTGGCAAACATCTCGCTTCAGTCAGGCCAGTGCCCCCCCCCATCCTGTGTTAGGATTATATGGGTCTCAGTCTTAGTCCTTGAGAGGGGGCTTCAATCTCCGTCCGTCATGGTGGCAGTGAGGCAGATGAGAGATTTTCTGTGGGGGATCACCAAAGTTATCCCAGAAAGTTCATTTGGCCAAGAGGTGGGAAAATTAATGGGCTATTGTCATGAAGCTGGTGTAAGCATATAGGGCAAGTCGCTCCTTGGCAGTCCCTGCTCGAAGCAGTGTACTGTGGAGGCAAACACACCTGCAAACAATCACTTGGCGAGCATCCACCTCAACCAGGCCAGAACTCCAGTCAAGGTCTTCAGGGTCTTGGTCTTTGCTCTTGCAATGGTCGTGAGGCAAATGAGAGAAACTTCGGACCATCTCTTACATGCGGTCAGCGCAGCGACTACAGACCATGCGGCAGGAGGGACCCTCATCACTGGGACAGACAAATTCACCGGCAGGGCTGGAGCCAGCACAGGGGCTGAATAGAGCAGCACAGCCTTGAACAGAGAGACCAGAGCCAGGACAGGGGCTGGGGGTAGTGGCTCAGCTGCAAACAGTAGGGGAGAAAGCAGAAACGGAGGAGGCAATACTTGCAAAGGATCACAATCCTTTTCTTTCTTTTTTTCCTCTTGTTCCCAGCCTTTCTCTTTCCCCTTTTTCTTTTCTTGCTTTGTCTCAGGGGTTTCTGCTATTTTAAAGATTTTTATTCTCCTAAGATCTCTCGTCCAGCATGTGACATATTCTCTTTTTTTCTGGATTGAACAGTTCTTTTGAATTTACAAATTAATTCAGAGCCTGACAAATCCAAACTTCAAAAGAGATGTTTCTAGGCCAATAAAAGTGATCAGACCTTATTTCCTACTTTGCCCATTCTATCATACAAGATTGAATCTTCTTTACCTTGTGCTTTCTCCTTGTACAAGGATTTTTATGGCAGTTAGCTAACATAACTCCTAAAGGGATATCTTGGGGCATTTTTGCTGGTACCCTTTTACTCCCTTTTTTCTTTCCTGTTCCCAACTTACTGGTTTTCTGTCCCATTTTTCAAGATCTTATCTATTTGTCCCCTGCTTTTGTTTCTCACTTTTTCTAGCAACTTGAATACCACCTTCTTCCCACTACATGCACAAAAAACCCCTTTTTTCTTACAATACAATTCAGTATAATACACCTCCCTCTATGGAGTGAAGCTTAAAATAAACAATCTACATTACATATGCTTTCATTCATCTACATTTACTCACTTTTTATTTCTCACTCACTCTCATACACAAGACAACAATAAGGTAACTTTTACTTTCAAATCACTTGTTACAATCTCAGATGTTATTGGCTATCCCCAGATGCTCTTGGGTATCCCTCCATCCAGCTGTGTTGTCCATCCCTGGATGTTCTTGGGCATTTTTATCCCTCAATCCAGCTGAGCTGACTAACTCTGGATGCTGTTGGTCATATCCTCAATTCAGCAGAATTTTGCTTAACCCTGGATGATCTTGGGTATATTAATCTCTCAACCTAGCAGGTTTAATCCTGTATGCTCTTGGGCATTTTTATCCCTCAACACAGCAATATTTTAAGGGGCCCACTCCCCTTTTTTTTTCTTTACCTCCCTTTCCCAGTGGATTGTGCCAGGAAAACCCTCCGCTCCCTTTCTCCAAGGGGTCTCACCCCTTCCTTGAGACCCAGTCCCAGTTGCTCAGGGGGGAATTCTCTCACTCCTTTTATCTCTCACTTCATCTCTTTACTGGCCATTTTTCTAGCAAAAAGATGGAAACGCAGCATGGGAGACCCCTCACTCACTTGGCAGGTCTGGGATAACCAGCCTGCCTCTCAGTCACACACACATTCATCCCCCCCCGTACTTGCCCCCCAAAAAGTACTTACAATCCTTTCTCCTTTCCAGGTCTTCGTGTACATTTAGTCTTAGGGGGACAATTACCGCGGTTTTAGGGAACCTTTTCTTTGTTTCATTGTCTCTTTTTGTCCACCAGGTAGGAACCTGTGTTTGCTGATCACGCCAGAAGAAACAGAGAGAGGCTGCCAAACTTGGCAGGGCGCACCTCCCTCACTCGTAATCTTCTGAGGCCTCGCCAGCGAGGTGTTATGTCCAAGTCACGGCACCAATTGTGAAAAGCACCATTCACTTGTGTTAAAATTTTAGAAGTTTAACAGTAATAAAAATTAGAGCAATAGGAATTAAAGCAATCAAAGTCAGGACAACAAAAGACAAAAAAAAGCAAAGAATTAGGGATGTCCAGGCGCTTTTGCTCTGCCACAAAAGCACGCTTTGCTAACAAAGGATTAACCCTTAAAAGCAATATCTCAAACATGATTTAAACATTCCTTTCAAACTAGGAATTTTTCTGTTTATTGTCAACTTCCCCCCCCCTCATCTTGTAAATCAATGTTTTAGCTCCTTGAAGTCTGGGGGAAGATTTGTTTTTCCGGATAAGGAGTCAACAATTCTTCTCTTAAAATTTTAGTGTCTTCTTGCTGTTATCTCTATGAAAAGAATTTCTTGATTACCTTATCCATTCCTTGAGCTAGTTACAAAAAGGATCTTACATCACATAGTTTCTATTTTAATATAATGCTAAAGCCTAAAAACATGCTCGCATTGCATGAAGTGTCGAGCACCAAATCTATTCCCTATCCAGATAGAACTCAAAACAACTGAAATACTAACTTTGTTTTCTGGATGAAAATTAGTAGTGCCTGTTGAATGAGAGCTACCTGAGGAACGGTGGGAAACCACAGTTAAGGGGTATCAAAAACGATTTGCCAGGAAATTAGTGAAAAGGAAGTGACAAGGGAAAAAGAGGGCAAGACTGGATTGGCTGCTGTACGTGCCACCGAGAAGATCATGTGCACCTGCTATGGGCAGCAATCCCATAGGCATGGGAGGTGGGGGTATAAGCCATACCAGACCTCTGTTATTCCTTTTTCTGTCACTCATTCTTTGTCTTCTCCCTTTTGAAATGGCAAGATCATGTCACAAATGATTCTGAAAGCATTACATGGAAAGAAGCCAAAGTTCCATTTTTTTATTACACACACCCATGTCAACAGTCACTGTTATAACCCATCCAAATTAAGTACCTGCAGGCAAAATGAGAAAAATATTGGATTGCAAGAAACTTAGGAAAAAGTGGTAATAGACGGGGAATTGAATGTCCAAAAGGAGAGAGATGGATTTGTTTTACATTTAATCTGACGAGGGTCCCACGGAGAGCCGGCCAAGTAACAACAATCACACTGATACAGTTACATGACGTTCTCCTCTTATTGCCTGAACAACGCTCCTTTTATACACATTTCCCTTGTGCATGAGGCAGCCAACTATCTACGATTGGTTGCACAGCCTCGATCATGGGTCTGCTACTCTATTTCATTGGTAAGCGTCAAGGCACCACATGATAGGGTACAGCCCTTTTTGTGGTTAAAGCATCCGATCTAACATTTGTCTTATCTCTTGCAACATGGCAACATTTCCTCTTTCTGAGCCTTCAAGGTGACTCCAGGGATGTCAGTCCCTTGTTAGGTTAAGGCTGGGTTGTCCAATCCCTCTAGGGGCAACCTATGTCCTTGATCAAAGAGGAATTCCTCTACATTAATCTTAGAGATATAGTCCAAGATTCGGTAAAAGAATAATTAGTAAACAAAAAGGTAAAACCAGCACAACAATCTAACTCTGTATTGGCCCCAAATTATATGCTGAATCCTATTATAAGACTCCAGGCAGTTATAGAGATGATAAGAAACAAAGCTGCTCAGGCATTGGAATTAATATCAAGTCAGCAAAGCCAAAAAAAACACCTGTAGTGTATCAGAATAGGCTGGCTTTAGACTATTTATTGGCTAAAGAAGGGGGTGTTTGTGGAAAGTTTAATATATTAGATTGTTGAAAATACATGACAATGGGGATGTCATCCTGGAAAAAGCAAAAGATATCAGAAAAATAACCCAGGTATCGGTCCAAAATTCGAAAACGATGTTAAAGACTAGCTGGTGGGGTAACGTATTGGGGATAGGATGGTGGAAGAAATTAGGCTTCTTCCTTTTATGTGTTACAACTGTTTTGGTATTTCTTCCTTGTTTAATCCCCTCTTTTATTTGATTACCAGCATAGTCCAAAGAATGTAAGTGGACAAGAAATATTGCTCAAGCCTAATGATTTATAAAAAATAAGAGGGGGGGATTGTGAAAAATGCATATTATATGATTGGCTCTTCGCAAATATTAAAATGAATGCTATATGTGTTATGTTGGAAAGTTATACTGTATTGATCTATTTTAAGTAAATATGGTTTGTAGGCTATAGCATAATATTAAAATCGAAACTCTGTGATGTAAGGTACTTTTTGTAACTAGCTCAAGGAATGGGTAAGATAATCAAGAATTTCTTTGCATAGAGATAACAGCAACAAGATACCAAGCTTCCAGGCAAAGAATTATTGCCTCCTTATCGGACAAACCCAGACTCCGAGGGGCCCTAGACGATTGATTTACAAGATGAAGGGGGGAAGTAATATTAAGCAGAAAAACCCCTAGTTTGAAAGGAATGTTTAAATAATGTATGAGATATATGAATATGCAATAGGCTATTGCTTTTAAGGGTTAATCGTTTGTTAGCAAAGTGTGCTTTTCTGTCAGAATGCAAAAGCACCCGGACGTCTGTAATTCTTTGCTTTTGATTGTCTTTTATTGTCCTAACTTTGATTGTCCAAATTCTTATTGTTCTAATTTTTACTACTATTTTATTGCTATTACACTTCTAAAATGATGAAACAAGTGAATGGTGTTTTTCACACACATGCTTACTGATCTTTTGGCCACTGCCTAAGCCAGGAGTCCAGATTCATCTGGTTTCAGGGGCCCAAGGAACCTCACTATCTCAGCATCCTTGCATACTGTATCCTGTTCTTGATAAACATCCTTCCTCTTATCAAGCATCCTTGCATTCTTTCTTGCTGTTTTGCATATATTCCTTTCCTGTATTCCTTTCCTTTCTCACGCAACTAAGGATGCAGCAAATATTAAACAATGTCCATCATCTATGTGCCTATTCTTAATCAATACCTTCTAATTCATGTGCTTAATGTATATATCCTCTAGTTTCTGACCCCTTGTTTCAATACAGAAAAAACTGTCTTAAACCCACAAAACTCAGAGTACAACCTGGCATCCTGTTGGTCAGGGTGGTGGGAGCAGTCCAATTAAACAGTGGTTGCTGTCCTGTTGAAGTGATGGTTGCAGTCTTATCAAAAGTGGTGGTCCTGTTGAACATCTGGTCCTCCTCTGGGTCTGTAGAGCAGTGGTGGTCTCCCAAGCTCCCAGACTTCAAGATTATATGCAGTCAAGTTCAGGTGGTACCTCCCCCAGGGCAGGGATTTTCACAATGTAATTATGTAGTCCTATGAGTCATAGGATATTCTTGGAGTCCTTGATGATCATTCCAGCTGCCTACTCTGCTGGTGCCATTATGGCCCATTAGCAGAGATGACCCCCTCAGGATGGGTGGTAACTGCTGCTTCCCTGGAGAGAGTTATTACAGCTGAGCAATGGTGAAGGTAAGGAAATACTACCCCACCTCATGGGTTTGCCTCTTTTCATTTAACACTCTTCTTGTAGTTTGAGGGATCAGGTATGCTGTGAGCAGCTACTGTGAATGACCCATCATCAACAGTTCATCAGAATGGCATAGATGGGAGTAGAATACATAGTTTGGTTATGTTGTAGATGAGTAATGAGATGGTTGGCTCTCACAATTAAGGGGTGAACATTATATGTATGTTAAAAGAAGTTTTGTAGATGTATAGTTATGTTACTGTCATGTCCTCCCCCCTTGCATTGTTACCACAGGATGGCCTTGGTAGTCGGGGCATTTGGGGAGGGTTGGCTTGTTACTATAGTAATACCTGATCTCCAATCAAGATGTAAGAAAGTGATCTTGACCACTAGATGGCAAGAAAGGAGTCGACTGACAAGACTTCAAGAGAGGCTAGAGGTATAAATGGTGGAGCATCCATTTTGAAGACGAGCACGTGGCTGATAGGCACAGGTGCTCCCAGCACTGTAATTTTTCCTTATGTCCTGGTTTAGGGCAAATTTGAGAGAAAACCTCCAAAAGGGGGCCCCTCCAGAAAACAAACCCACACAACCCTTCCCCCCAACCAGTTCAGGAAGGATTCCTCAGAGTGAAGTGGAAAGAACCTGTTTATTTAACAGGCACAGCACCCCCCAGCACACAAAATGAACAATACCGGATGACATCACTCTTTCACCACTCTGAAAAAGATGTCAAATTCAGAAAGTCTGTCTTGGGGGTGGTTGCTCTGTTATCAGTCCCTCCGGTGCTGGGGTAGCTGCTGTAGCCACAAGGTGCAAACTCTCGGTGTTTCCCAGGTCCCAGTCCAGAGCAGGTTCGAGTAGGTCCAAAAAAAGGGAAAGGAGAAACAGTCCAGGAAAAATTTGGACTGCTTAGCTAAACTAACTAATGAGCAGAAGCAAAAAGCAAGAGCAAAGCAGAAGCAAGAGCAAGAGCAAAGCGAAAAGCCAAGCAAAAAGCAAAAGCAGCCCTATGTACTGCCCCGTCTGCGTGTCCCGCCAGACGTGGGGGAGCGGCTGATAGCAAAACCAAAACAAAACATTCACTCTTCAGAGCCAGTCTTGAAGGTACAGAACATAATATCCAGCATAAACAGAACACACGAATGGGGGTACAAGCATCATAATGTCACCCTAGGACACCTTATTTAGTCCTTTTGTTGTATTTTTTGTTAAGGTTTAATAAACCTTAAAATTTTTAAAAGTCACCAGTTGTCTCTCACAGTTACTCCAGATTGTAACCCGGGGCAAATGCATACCCCTACATATGCTAATAAGATTAATAAAGTACATGCTAACCTCATATATGATTAAATTACTCTGGTCTCTGCTTAAGTCATGCTATATGTAAAGAGGAGAAGATTGGCCTATATATAAGGAGCGTAGAAATTTCACCTGGTTAGGAGGACTTCCCAAAAGACCTCCAAGACAGTCAACAGGCTGCCCTCTTCTGCCTCCTCCTGAGTGAGGACACCTTCTTGGGACGCTTATGCAGAAAATTAATATTATTGCTATTATTGTGATAAACTAGGTTCACTCTCCTGTAAAAATTTAAAAGTTTAATAAAGGACAATAGGACACAATGACAATAAAGCAAAGATTTTACGGCCAGCTGCTTGGCATTCCGCCAAGAGCACACCTGCTATTTCAGAGATGCTCTTCAAATACCATGTCTATTGCATCAGTCTACTGCATATTCATAAACAGTTATGCACATTAAAACTTCCCCAAACTAGTTTACATGTTCCAAGAACTGTTGAGCATAGCTCCTCCTTGGGTCCACCTTTTTAGAGCATGCATATTTCTTGGCTGTGGTTTTGGTCTGTTCTTGCTATCACCTCCAATTTGGGCTTTGGCCCATATTTTCTACAGATGGTGAGTGCTGATAACTGGCATGTCAGTAGCAGGGGTCTCCATCATATGTTCATTGAATGTAATCCCAACCAAGCAGGCATTTTAACACAAGCCTACTATATCAGCTATTTCACTACTATGTCTAAGTTTAGTTAACAACAGAAATAGAAACACTGTATCTTTATAGTAAAGTTACTTTAACATTATACATATAGCATCCATTTTAATATTTGTGAAAAGACAATATTGCAATATGTATTTATAACAATCCCCCCCTCTTCTTTTTTATAAATCATTTGGCTTGAGCAAAAATTCTTGTTTTCTAAGTTCCATTATTTGCTCATTTTTTCACAAATCCATTCTGCTTCTTCAAAGGGCTCTTCCATATTATTTTGTTTCTTTAACACCATGATCTTTTGTGCCATTCCAGATGTACCAAGTTTTGGGTCCATAGGCATTGTTACCACTTGCATGCCTTGGACTACACTGGTGATTAGCCCAAAAAAATAACAAAACAGGGCATCAAGCAAGGAAGAAATATCAAACCAGCTGTAGCACATAAAAGGAAGAAGCCCAGTTTCTTCCACCATTCTATTCCCAATGTTACCCCACCAGCTAGTTTATAGCACTGGTTCCCAATTTTGGACCGGTATATGGGCTATTTTTCTGATATATTCTTGGCTATATTGAGTACAGTATCCCCGTTGTCATCTATTTTCAAACGGCAATCTGATGTATTAAATTTTCTGCAAACATCCCCTTCTTCAGCTAATAAATAGTCTAAAGCCAACCTATTGTGATACACTGCAGCTCTTGTTTGGATTTTTTGCCTTGATATTAATTCTATTGCCCGAGCAGTTTTGTTATTATCTCTACAACTGCTTGGAGTCTTATAGTACGATTCAGCATATATAAATTGCTGTTCAATATCCCCAACTCCCATCTTGTGCCCAGGTGGCTGGTCCATATATTTCCACTATGCATTCAGGAGGTCATTCCTTGTCGACCCATTTTTTAAATCCTCCAATCAATTCTCTTTTATTTCTTTTTAGGTCCTCATAAATTGGTACTCCTAATTGATCTCCATCTGGTCCTGGTAAAAGAAAAAATCCTGGCTATATGATTCCCAGAGTACAACTCCCTTTCCACTGGGAGGGGAGTCTTGGCTATGCTCTTTTCCCACATATCCAAAATAAACCATCTAGTGCTTTTCAATAATAATTTTTCTCTTGATTTATATTATCCCAAAATTTAGATATTTCGAGGATCCCAAAATAAGGATTTTTGCCTGCATCATTACACTGGAAGAGCTTGATTTCATTATTATACTTGCAAATTTTTTCTTTTGTTTTTCTGAGTCCAATACAGAGATGGTTCCTCTGGGATCCACCATGGAAAAGTTCCATTGCTAACTTCATATCTCGTACAGGGAGTATTTCCTACTTCGCCAAGGAAATTTTTCCCAGTGCACCAGATACATTCTTCTCCTATCACTGTTGAACTTAAAATCCCCCCTTCTGGTTGATTTTCCCCTCTTATATTTGTCCGGTTCCACTTAAGGAGTTCAACCGAGCCTAAGCTACTGCCTTTCCATGGCCATTCCTCTGTCATCAAAGCCCCTCCACAGACCAAACAGTTGGTTATGTTAAGTTCCTTATTTATTCTTTCCCCCAATTCCACAAACAGGTTTTTCCCAAATCTCGATGTTGCCCGATTGATAAATGACACAAAACTCGGATAAGTTTTGTGGGTGCTTTATTAAGGGCCCGGGGAACTGGGGGACTCACGTCCCAAAGTCCGAGCCCCCAAATTCACGTATGGGTGCTTCCCTCTTATACATGAGATTCACAACAAAGTCTCCAAGGAACAGTTTCCCCGTTCCCCTTGCCTGGTCACAGACCCCTTGTGATACATTCCTTGGTTCACAAACAAGATCATTAATCCTCTGCTTATCTTATTCTAAGAGCATTGTATGCTGCCTCTAGACAGGTTAGCATTCTTACTTTCTTGCACTAGTTTAATTATTTATTAAATCTCTAAGACTACCTGCTAAGTAACACACAAAACCCAACACACACTTTCAACGGCTACAAAACTACTTTTTAACAAACCAGTTCACACACAACTCACTATAATTAAATATTTTGCTAAATTTCATTTCTTTTCCAGCATTTCCCCCCTTTTGAGCATCCTTCAGTCCTGCTGCAAGGATGCTCAATCAACAGTATTGACAGTAACATCTTCATAACGAGGTGGGGAGTGTTCTTCATTCTGCCGCCCGCGGGTCATCGCCTTCAGCAACCGGAGAGATCGCCTCTTTTCCTTTTCGATCACACCTAAGAGGCATCTATATACAATCCATATAGTCACTAAAAATACTAAAAACATTAGTACATACTGTATAGCAGACGTAATCCAGCCAGACAGGTGAAGCCCCAAAGAATCAAATACTGCTCCTATCCAATTATGCTGTGCTTCCCTTTCAATTTCCTTGGTTTTTGTTTCCACTTCTGCCAGTTGAGAAATATCTTTCTCAACTTCAAGTGTAACATTTGGAATGTGTACACAGCAATGATCTATTCTCCTACTCAGGTAACCACAAACTCCATGTTCCTTTAACAGTAGCAAATCCAATGCCATTCTGTTTTGTAGGGTCATTCTTGATGTAGCTTGCAATTGCAAATTTAGATCTTTAAATCCCTTCTTAGTAGCTGCTGCCAACCTTTCTGTCTGTCCTAACAAATTGTTGAGCATTTCCCTGTTTTGATATGTCGCTACCGGAGGGAATAATGACTCTAATATCCATCCAAATTGCACTCCTGAGCCAGGTTCATGCCACTGCTCCTCTAGGGATTCTTCCCTCTTTCTGAGTCCTTTCCTTTGGATCAATCTATTCTGTTTCCAGTATGGACACAATGTGGGAACCCCTAGGGTGATTTGTGTTACTGATCCATCTAGAGGTAAATGTGTGGTCCACTGTCCGTGTCCCAACACCCAGACTAGATTTCCAGGACTGTGCACAGTAGTATATCTGCAATCTATAGGTCCATCCATGGACTCTCTGCTAACCGTGTGATCATACCCCCTACACTCGCATCCCCACTTTAATGCCATTTTCACCGGTACCGATCCAATTCGGTCTTCCGGTGTATCACATGTAAAAACCTCAGTACAATTCCAATCCTCTTTCTGCGGTCTGAACTCTCGGGAAGATGTAGACGTGATAAGGGCCCTATAATGTGACTGATTCTTTACTCCTGACCATTGGATGCACCATTGTACTTCCCCAAGGTAATTATAGTGTTCCAAAACACTAGGTCCCCATAATGTCTTCCAACTATTCCAGGTGTCAAAATTCTGTGTGACATTCTGACAACTCATCTCATTTTGTTGGGATTTCGTTCTTATTCGTACTGTATTGCATGGCTCATCTATTGGGGTTGCAATTAAACACCTCCTGGTATTTTGAATCCAACCATAATGATTGGATTTCTTTTCACATTCCTCTCTAGTCATAGCCCGAGTGGTCATACACAAATCCCTCCATACATCTACTGGTTTGGGAACTGACTGGCAGGACCATGAAACATTCTTGAATGTTTCAGGCATTTTGGTTACTGGTATTATTCCCCAGGGAATTGGTTCACCTGCAGCCTGTGGTAACGGCAGGCAAGCTGTTATTTTAGTCACATTCTGCATGATCCCAAAATCTCTGATTAATCCTACCACTAAATTTTCCTGCTCAGTATTTCGTTCTATTGTATCATTAACCTCCCGTCTACTCCTACCGTGTCTCTGTAAGGATAACATCATTCTGTCATGCCTCCACCATGCATTTCCTATTCTAGGATTAGTGACACTCGACCACCCACAACCTTTGCCTTCCTTCCCCCACCAATTGGTCTCATCCTCTATTCTGTCCCACGTCAGTTCCCTATTTTGCTTCCGCCATTTGACCCAAAGGTTCCTTTGATATCTTGATCTTACTAGGAAGGAACAATTTATTCTGAGAGGTGGCCCATCCCACATGTCCACTGCCATTGATACTGGATTAACCTTTATGTTTTCAGCACAATCCCCTGTCCATGGCAAAACCCTCATACTCACTCTTTTGTAATCAAAACTATCCCGTATTTTGACCAAACATGTATATTCTCCCGTATCGTTTGTGGTTACCTTGGTAAGATTCAGTACCATGTTTCCTTGTTGTTTATCCTGATCCCAACCGACTCCTATCTTGCCTCGGCTTCTTTCAGCCCCCCGTTGCCATATTGCAATAACTTCACCGGCCTCAACTCTCTGGCTGTCAAAGATAACACAAGTTAATTGAACATCCATCCCTTCCATGACTGTAACCTTTGTTTCTTCAACCTGTACTAGAGTAGACCCTTGAACGGGTAATAGTCTCATGATCACTAGAAGTAATATAATTAAGAAGGCGGCTTTGCGCGGAAGATCATCCGGGTTGGAGACACTATCTGGGTTTCTCATTGGAAGGGTGCCTTCTTTACCCTGGTGTAATGGATCCAAGCATCCATCCCCTGGACCTTCACTGCCGTGTAGGTCGTCATCATCACCTGGTGGGGTCCGCTCCATGATTCCCGTAGCGGATCCGTGATCCACTTCTTGACATACACCTGGTCCCCAGGCTGGATGTCGTGGACAGAATTCTCCAGAGTGAGCGGTCTATTCCACTGTAACGTATTTCTTAAAGAATTCAAGATCTTATTAAGTGACATAATATACTCTGCAATCGCCTGGTCCCCACTCACATGTACCTCCCCTTTTAATACAGTTGCATGATATGGTTTGCCATATAATATCTCATATGGACTTACGCCTACCTTTTCCCTTGGTTTAATTTGAATCCTGAGTAGGGCCAAAGGTAAAGCTTGAGGCCAGTGCAGTTTAGCTTCCTTGCAAATCTTTTTGATTTGTCCTTTCAGGGTTTGATTCATCCTTTCCACCTGCCCACTAGACTGAGGTCTCCAGGGAGTATGCAAATTCCAGGTTATATCTAACATTCGTGCTAATTCCTGCACTACCCCGGCTATAAAATGTGGACCCCTATCTGATGACAATCCTAAAGGTACTCCAAATCTTGGTATTATTTCTTTTAACAAGGTTTTTACCACCTCCTTAGCCTGATTAGTTCTACATGGAAAAGCTTCCGGCCACCCTGAGAACGCACATACGTACACTAACAAGTATCTGTATCCGTGTGCCCTAGGCAATTCAGAAAAATCAACTTGCCAGTAATCTCCTGGTTGTGGCCCGACTTGCAACTTTCCCATTTGTATTTGTCTCCTAACTACTGGATTATTTTTCAAACATACTGGGCACATTGCTGTGGGATCTCAGCACCTCAGGATGAGGGTGCAGAGTGGCCAAGAACACTCTTGGGGGGCTCGGGAGTCCTGGAATGTTGCCAGAAGTGTCTGGTGACAGGACTTTGATCCTACACAGGAGATGACACCTGTATGAGGACTGGGAGGATTTTACTGGGTGAATGGTGAAGGGATAAGTTAATTAAGGTGTAGAACACAGGGTTTAGGATTTCTGTACAGGGGGGTCTAGAGAAGTAAGATGGAGGAATTGGGGCGTGTCCTGTCCTTCTTCTTCTTCTTCTTGGCCTCCATCTTCTGTGGTGATGGTGGCACTTTGGGATTGGTCTTTACTAGAAGTGCACCGGTTAATAAGAGTAGAAGGTATTGGAGAAAAATCATAAATATTGTACACGTAACTTTAGGTATAAAGATAAGTGACCGCCCCGGAGGCTTGGGAGTGTGCCCATGGCTGACTGCTGTGCAGACCTCTGTTGGGCTGAAAGAAAATCTTTTAGATAAACAATTAATAAACACTGAGACCGAAACAAGATCAGAAGTCTCTCCTCGTCCTTTGAAGCGCGGGCTGTCCAAGGCCACTCTGGGCCTTTCCAGGCCACCTAAACAGCCGAGAAACCGAGCAAGTGGCATCCCTGAGCTATCTCCGAACATAAAATAGCCGGGAAGAGAAACCGACAACCAGCAAACATAAATCAACCATAAAACAGAAGAAAGAGAAAGAGAAAAAAGAAACTCCGACAAGTGGCGTTCCCTGCTTGGGCTACTCCCCACCAAACCTTTCGGGGGGGGAATCAGCCCTGAAGAGCTGAAGCTCAAGAGCTGAAGAGCAAAGAGGGCAGCTCCAATCTAGGACGAGTTCTCAGGAGAGCACTGATAGCTCCTGAGGAGAGAAGCCTGAAGAAAAAAGAAAAAGAAGAAAAGAAAAAAAAAAAAAAACAGCCAGAAGCGTCTGCAAAAAACAGCAGTCACTGAGAATTACATCTCTCAGCTTCTACCGAAGACAGTTCGTGGCAGAGCAGCCCGGATCGGAACCGGAAGGCGCCTCTGGATTCTTCTCCTGTGACCTGCTGGACAGAGACGGGAGGCTTCGGACAGCTCTGACGACAGATTCGGTGAGAAGGTCAAAATATAAGAACATAATTGCACACACTCTCCCAAGAACAACGGGAAATTTTGTCCGCCTTACAAGGCGTGGCTCAAACACACACAGAAGAGATCCCAAAAAAAGTATTAAAACAGCTATTGTTGTGGGCAAGGCTTAATTACCCACTGGCCGAAACATGCCTGCTATTCGAAGTGGGGTTTTGGCAGGAAATCAATAGGCACTGATATTTCTTAACGACAAAAAAGACGAGACAGCGTTAAAGCTGCTCTCGTCGGCAAGGGTATTGCTGGAAAAGCATACCGGTTCAGTCGAAAAGACTGGGAGAGCATCCTCAACAGAAGGGTGGGGGAGCAAGGCTCCCGGAAAAAGAAAAAAAAAAGAAAAGCATACCGGTTCAGTCGAAAAGACTGGGAGAGCAACGAAAAGTTGCTCTGCATCCTCAGCAGAAGGGTGGGGGAGCAAAGCTCCGGGAAAAAAAAATTATTTCTGGCCTTAAGAAGCCAGGGGGAAAGGGCTCTCGAGAAAAGAGAGCAGGAAAAAATATTAAAGCCCCGGTCCCAAAACCCAGAAACCCCAGGAAGCTCCTAAAGCGTCCTGAAACTCCGGAGAGTACAGGGGAGTCAGGATCGGAGGGGGGGGTGAAGGGGGACAGAGAAGGGATCGGGGGGGGACGCTTCCTCGCGGGGGCACGGCGCGCGGTAGCGGCGGAGCCGGCGGGGAGCGCGGGAGAAGACATACCGGGAGACACATGTCCCGGTGCGGCTTTTGTCAGCACGGCGCCGGGGGGTGGCGGCCGCTCCGGCCGGCAGAATAGCGGAGACGCGCGCGGCGGGCAGAACTCGCAAAAACCCGCGGACAAATTCGGCTCGAATTGCGGGGCGGGGCGGGCCCGAGTGCCGGCGGGGGGCGGGCCGTACACACCGGCGGGAGGAATGGACACAGAGACAGAGTCAGGGGCAGACCGAGGGAGGAGACCTGGGAGGTGGAACAAGGGGGGGAGAGTGACGTCAGCCCGGGAGAGACGGGGAGAGGCTCGGAGAGCACGCATGCGCAGAGTAGAGCGCGGGCGGGGGCGGGCCCGTGACGTCTCGGGCGAGGAGGGGCCGTGCTCGGGTTCCTATGTCCCAGCGGCTCCACACCCTCTTCAGCCTTGGTACCTCTGGATGAAAACCCTCGGAGTCCCAGTCCCTTCCCTTCAAGGGAGACGTTCTGGTGTTCAAGCTCCATTTCCAGCTGAATTAAAAGCCAGACAGACACGGTCTCAAACGAGATCACGAACACGGCAGTTGACAGGACGAGGGGCAGTCCAGCTCATGCTGTTGTCCGACCTGGGGAGGCCGGTGACAGCGCCACCTAGAGGGGGGCAAGGCTTTCGCTTGTGTCTCCACAGAGCGAGATCTGACGTAGGTGTCGGTACGACACGTGAAACTATTTCGAGTGCGAGAACATGAAAACGCGGATCCGAGAAACAATGATTCAAGTAACAAAGAGACGAGTACTCAGACAGGAGTCGAGACTCAGATAGCACAAGACGACTCGGAAGAGGAATAAAAAGAAACTAAGGACTTTGGGAGGAATTCTCTGTTAAGGTCCTGAAAAGAAAAGCGAAACAATAATTTCAAGCAGAAGCGAAGTAATGAGTTTAATGATGCTTGTGTGCATCATTCTTTCATTCATTGCAGTAAGCAATGGGGGTAATATACCTATTAGTCAGCAAAAGCAGAATGTATGGTAGAGTTCTTTGACATCTCTCCCATTTGGAGAGGAATTTTAAGGGTAGAGTTCTATGTTTTAATAATTCTACTAGTCCTCATACTTGTTATCCCATGAATATTTGCATGTTTAAAAGACGCTATGAATCGGACAGCAAAAGAAGTTTTCCTGGTGCAAACAGAAGGGGGAGATGTGGGATCTCAGCACCTCAGGATGAGGGTGCAGAGTGGCCAAGAACACTCTTGGGGGGCTCGGGAGTCCTGGAATGTTGCCAGAAGTGTCTGGTGACAGGACTTTGATCCTACACAGGAGATGACACCTGTATGAGGACTGGGAGGATTTTACTGGGTGAATGGTGAAGGGATAAGTTAATTAAGGTGTAGAACACAGGGTTTAGGATTTCTGTACAGGGGGGTCTAGAGAAGTAAGATGGAGGAATTGGGGCGTGTCCTGTCCTTCTTCTTCTTCTTCTTGGCCTCCATCTTCTGTGGTGATGGTGGCACTTTGGGATTGGTCTTTACTAGAAGTGCACCGGTTAATAAGAGTAGAAGGTATTGGAGAAAAATCATAAATATTGTACACGTAACTTTAGGTATAAAGATAAGTGACCGCCCCGGAGGCTTGGGAGTGTGCCCATGGCTGACTGCTGTGCAGACCTCTGTTGGGCTGAAAGAAAATCTTTTAGATAAACAATTAATAAACACTGAGACCGAAACAAGATCAGAAGTCTCTCCTCGTCCTTTGAAGCGCGGGCTGTCCAAGGCCACTCTGGGCCTTTCCAGGCCACCTAAACAGCCGAGAAACCGAGCAAGTGGCATCCCTGAGCTATCTCCGAACATAAAATAGCCGGGAAGAGAAACCGACAACCAGCAAACATAAATCAACCATAAAACAGAAGAAAGAGAAAGAGACAAATGAAACTCCGACACATTGCATTAACTCTTTTTGCCATTGTTAACATCTGATTAGAGATTATCTCATTCTTCAAAAATTTTACCAATACTTCTGCCCCCCAATGACATTTATTATGTTCTGATTCCAAAATAAATTTCATTATGCGGGTAGGTACCACTATTTGTCCCATTGGTGTAACGTACCACCCAAGTTGATTCTTCTGTGCCCCTAGCAAGTTTATTAGTTTTCCATCTTCTATTGAATATTTGGGCTCCTGATTCAGGTATGGGGTAGCCGGATTTGTTCTTACCGGTACCAGTGCCATTTGAGTCCATACTTCCCGTGCCACTTGCCGAGCTGTAACATCAGCAAATTGATTTCCTCTGTAAACGTCTCCTTCCGCAGTCTGATGTCCTCTAACATGCATTACTGCAACTGCTTTGGGACTGTGTACCGCATCCAGTAGCTGTAGCACTTCTTCCCGGTGCTTGATGTTGGTTCCCTGTCAATTCAAAAGCCCCCTTTCCTTCCATAACGCCCCATGTACATGAACCACACCAAAGGCATATTTAGAATCTGTCCAGATATTAACCCTTTTGTCCTTGCTCAAATACAGGGCTCTGGTGAGTCCAATCACCTCTGCCTTGTGGGCCCAAGTTCCAGGTAACAAAGCCTTTGCCTCTATTATCCGATCCAATGTTACCACTGCATACCCGGCATAGCGAGTCCCATTCTCGACAAAACTGGATCCATCAGTGTATAGTTCCCATTCAGGTTCTTCCAATGGTTCATCCTTTAGGTCGGGTCTGCTGGCATATACTTGTTCAATTACCTCTACGCAATCATGCACCAGTCCCCCAGCTTCCTGGTCACTGCGTAAAATCTCTGCTGGATTAACATGATTAGTAGTCCTTATTTCAATATCATCCTGTTCTCTCAGGATGGCCTGGTATTGCAACATTCGACTGGATGATAGCCAGTGACCCCCCTTTTGCTCCAAAACGGCCATGACCATATGGGGAACAAACACTTTCATTTTTGCCCCCAAAGTCAATTTCCGGGCCTCTTGAATAAGAATTATTGTTGCCGCCACGGCTCGTAAACACGAGGGCCACCCGGAACTTACCGAATCCAGTTGTTTAGAGAAGTATCCCACTGGCCTCTTCCAGGATCCCACCTTCTGGGTGAGGACCCCCAATGCCAGTTTTTGCCTCTCATTCACGTACAACTGGAATTCCTTGGTCACGTCAGGGAGTCCTAAGGCTGGGGCCTCCTTTAGTGCCTGCTTCAATTCCTGGAAGGCCTTCTTTTGCTGTGTCGTCCACTCCAACCGATGCTGCTTCAAGGCCTCATATAGTGGCTTGGCTAGGAGACCGAAATTCATGATCCACAGTCGACACCATCCCACCATTCCTAAAAAAGATCTCAATTCCTGATGGTTACGAGGCAAAGGAATAGCACATATTGCCTCTATTCGGTTTACTCCCAAACATCTCTGCCCTTGTGTGATCTCACAACCGAGGTAAATAACGCTATTTTTGACCAATTGAGCTTTTTCCTTAGAAACCCGATACCCTGCTTGGCCAAGCATGTTGAGTAATTTAATTGTTAATTCCACGCACATTTCCCTTTCCTTAGTAGCCAGAAAAATGTCGTCCACGTACTGCAGGACTACATACAAGGATGGGGATATTGTTACCTGGGTTATCTTCCATTCCTCCAGCTCCTTGGCCAGTTGGTTTCCAAAAATAGTAGGGGAGCATTTAAATCCCTGTGGGAGTCTCGTCCACATAAGCTGCTTCTTTCTCCCAAAATCAGGACTCTCCCACTCGAAGGCAAAATATTTCCTACTCTCTACTGCCAGTGGGATGCAGAAGAAGGCATCTTTAAGGTCAATCACTGAGAACCATTTAAACTCCTCCGATACAGATGTTAACAAGGTATAAGGATTAGCAACAACTGGATGTATGTCTTTCACTATTTCATTAATAGCCCTTAAGTCCTGTACCAAACGGTACTTACCATTAGGTTTCTTTACTGGAAAAATTGGAGTATTATACTCCGATTCACATTCCTGTAATATTCCTTGAGCCAAAAATTGTTTAATTAACGGGGCTACTCCCCTCCTTGCCTCAAGCTTCAAGAGGTATTGCTTTATCCTCACTGGTCGGGCCCCTTCCTTTAGTTCCACCTTTACTGGCTGCGCAGCTTTAGATTTTCCGGGGACCCTTGACTCCCATACCCAGGGTACTACAGCCTGCTCAATTTCTTCTGGAATAGGAGAGGCATCCACTTCCTTGATTACAAAAATGCCTGCTATTTGTTCCTCAGGTATTTCCAATTTCACCCTTCCCCCTTCAAATATTATTTTCACATTAAGTCGGGACAACAGGTCTCTGCCAAGAAGGGGTGTGGGGCAGTTTGGCATATACAAAAATTGGTGATCTAATTCCTTCCCCCCAAACCTAAGATTTAAAGGTTGTAAAAATGGTTGTTCCTCTAACTTCCCTGTTGCCCCCACCACCTGTACCGTTGTGTCACTCAAAGGTCCCAATCGTCTATTGAGTACAGAATAAGTAGCTCCAGTGTCTACCATAAATTCTTGATCCTTTCCATCTATTTCTAAAACTACCCTTAAATCCTTTTCTAGTCAGCTTTGATTCTGATAGTTTCCCAAAACTAGTGCTTGAGCGACTTCTGCTGGTCCTCCCGTGAATCCTCCCACAGGGGCATTTCCCATTGGGGCTGTCCTTAATCCCATGTTTCCCATGCCCATACCTCCTCTAACCGGGCATTCATTTTTCCAGTGTCCCAATTGTCGGCAAAACGCACACTGGTTTGGATCCAACCTCCCCATGTTAGGTGCAAACCCAAATCCTCCCCAACCTCTTGGCAACCCCCTCTGTCCGTGATTAGCTCCTCCCCGACCTCGACCCCTAATGGGTCTTCCTCCTGCCCCTGCCTGTTGCATTACAGCCAGAATACTAGCTTGTTGTCTTTTTGCAGTTACTTTTTCCCTGTTGTTGTATACCTTCCATGCTACCTCCAGCCTTTTCTCTAGTGGCTCTAATAACCATTTCCTTTTTCGTGGAATCCATTATAGTATCTAATAATATCTGTAAATCATTCCAGTCCAGATCCTGAGTCTTTATTATCATTTTAACCACCCTTGCCACCCTTTCAGGAACCTCCCGATAACTCCCCGCTGATTGCTTCCATATTACCAAATCCCCGGGGGAGAAAGGCACCTTTATAAGAATCCTTTCTCCCTGTGGTCCCACAGCTTCCCTTAACGGCGCAATTAACTGTGGCCCCTTCTGCCCCTTCCTTCCCTTGCGAGTCCGCCCTGCTAACGGAGTTCTTTTAACACTCTTATTCTTTTCACCATCACCACCATCACTATCACTCTCACTAGATCCCGTTTTTATAGCTATATCCGCAGGGGGAGCAGGGGGCACATTAGGAGCAACCGGAACCCTTGGAGGTGCTATACAATAAGACAAATCTTCCTCGATTGAAGGACACAAATTACGCTCCTTTCTTTCTTTACATCCCACACACTCCCTTTCATCATTCACTTCTAAAACCAAAATACCACATTCCTTTTGCCATTCCTCTTTCCGATATAAAACGAAAAACAAATCCAAATATGGTATTTCATCCCATTTCTCATTCCTCCTTAAAAATTGCATCAAAGATTCCATTATCCCCAATTCCAGTGTACCATTCACCGGCCATCCCGCTTCCCCAATCTCATATTCAGGCCACCAATGATTACAATAATCTATCATTTTGCTTTTATCCAATTCTTGATAATACCCCTCACTTTTCCACCGTTTCAATATACAACCTAATGGTGTATTTCCAGGTATTTTACCATTGGCTTGCACTAAGGTTTTAAAAGTTTTAAAAGACATCATATTACAACCTTTAATTCCACTATTAATCCCAATAAACCAATATACCTTAAACCAATATACCTTCTCGCCGTCCTTCCTTAAAACAAAACAGGAGGCGAGTTCCGGTCCTGCGTCCTTAGACGTCTTATGGCCGGAGCCTAGGCTTTTTTACCAACCACCAAATCCAAATCCAATTATCACCTTTTTTTTTTTCCAATATAAAGCACCTTCGGGCTTACCTTAATGCAGTTTGTCCGACAGGCGCGGGGGGTCGGGCACGACCGATGTCTCCCCGAGAAGTGCTCGGTGCCGGCTTGGAGTGGATCGGGACGCGAACCGCCCCAGCAGCCCTCGGAGTCCTGCCGCGGTCGCCAGAAAACTGTTGCCCGATTGATAAATGACACAAAACTCGGATAAGTTTTGTGGGTGCTTTATTAAGGGCCCGGGGAACTGGGGGACTCACGTCCCAAAGTCCGAGCCCCCAAATTCACGTATGGGTGCTTCCCTCTTATACATGAGATTCACAACAAAGTCTCCAAGGAACAGTTTCCCCGTTCCCCTTGCCTGGTCACAGACCCCTTGTGATACATTCCTTGGTTCACAAACAAGATCATTAATCCTCTGCTTATCTTATTCTAAGAGCATTGTATGCTGCCTCTAGACAGGTTAGCATTCTTACTTTCTTGCACTAGTTTAATTATTTATTAAATCTCTAAGACTACCTGCTAAGTAACACACAAAACCCAACACACACTTTCAACGGCTACAAAACTACTTTTTAACAAACCAGTTCACACACAACTCACTATAATTAAATATTTTGCTAAATTTCATTTCTTTTCCAGCATTGAGATAGCTATTTCTTATTCTAATTGCTGTTTAAGTTTTGTATACAGATCTTGACGTGGGGTTGATACAGAGTTAGATTGTTGTGCTAGCTTTGCCTTTTTGGTTACTAATTGTTCTTTTACCAAATCTTGGACTCTACCCCTAAGGACAAATGTGAAACAAACCCATCTCTCCCCCTTTGGACATTCACTTCCCAACCTATTACCACTTGTTCCTAAGTTTTCTGCAATCCAGTATTTTTTCCTGTTTTGCATACAGGTACCTAATTTCGATCAGTTACAGCAGTGACTGTTGACATGGGTGTGAGTAATAAAAAAGGAACCTCGGTTTCTTTCCATGTAAAGCTTTCGGTAGCATTTGTGACATGATTTTGCTGGTATCCCAGAAGGGAAAAGACAACAAATGAGTGACAGAAAAAGGAATAACAGAGGTCCGTCATGGCTTATACCCCCACCTCCCATGGGGTTGCTGCCCACAGCAGGTGTATATGATCTTGGTGACGAGTACAGCAGCTAACCCAGTCTTGCTCTCTATTTCCTTGTCACTTCCTTTTCACTAACTTCCAGGCAAATAATTTTTTACACTCCTTAACCATAGTTTCCCACCATTCCTCAAATATGTCCCATTCAACGGGCACAAGTATTTCCCTTCCACAAAGCCAAGTTATTATTTCAGTTGTTCTTAGTTCTGTCTGGATAGGAAATAGGTTTGGCGCTCAACGCTTCATGCAACGTGAGCATAGATTTTGTGAACTACAATACAAATTTTTTCCACAATTTAAACATTTACATTTAACCCAGCTAGCATGTCTGGTGTTGGGATAAATCAGACAGAGTATAATGTATGGCACTGATGGAAATTGTAATTCCTCCTCTTCTTTGTATAAGTCACAGGCTAAGGCCAGAATATGAGAACTCTCTGACCAAAACAGTCCTGATCCTCCTGTTTGAAGTGGAAGTATTCTTCCCCAAGGAAGAGGTGTCTCAGGACTTGCCCAGGTGGCACTTGAAACCACTGATATAAGCTTGTCCTTGTTTCCCACTTAGGTGTGATTCTTTGTACTCCAAGGATCATTTGGGTCTTCCCAGTTCATTAACACCCAGTCCCTGCTTGAGAGTCAATTTGGTATCACCCAGCTTAGATGTGATAGTCCACTCCTCGGGTTCCTTCACGCATCCTTTGATTCTGCTGGGGTGGATCCACCCACTTTCCCTGGTTCTGATTGCTGCCTCAGTCATCAGTAGTACCTGAAAAGGACCTTCCCATTGTGGAGCTAAAGATTGTTCTTTCCATGTTTTCACTAGTACCCATTCCCCTGGATGGATATTATGGATTTTAAATTCTAAAGGTGTGGTTTGAGGGATTATCCCTTTCAACTGCAAATTTTCAAGCATTCTTGTAATTGTGGTGACTTATTTTCTAACACTCATTTCTCCTACTTCATAAGTAGCAATTTCATGTTGAGTGGTCAGAAAGGCTAATTCGAGCATCATCTCATAGGATGATACTCCCAGGTCTGACCTGGGTTGTGTTCAGACCCTCAAAAGAACCAAAGGTAAACATTTTACCCACGACATTTCGGTTTCAATCATTAATTTTGTTAAAGTTCTCTTTAAAGTCTGGTTCATTCTTTCTACCTGTCCCAAACTCTGTGGATGCCATGGGGTATGTAATTCCCATATTATTCCCAAGGCCCGAGTTATTTGCTGTAAGACTCTTGACACAAAATGAGTTCCTCTGTGTCTATTCTATTAACCATTCCATACCTGGGAATAATTTGTTCCAAAAGGGTTTAGCTGTAGGTCTGACAGTGGGAGCATCTTTTACCCAATGAGTCAAATGGTCTATTACTACTAATAAAAATTTCCACCTCTGCACTTGGAGAAGTTCAGTAAAATCCACTTGGATACTTTGAAATGCTCGCAGAGCTAACTCACAGAGTCCTAATGTTGTCTTTCCCATTACCTTTTTATTTACCTTTTGGCAAGTTATACATTTCTCAGTGATTTGCTTTGCCAATCCAAAAATTCCAGTGCACCCATAATTCCTTAGAAAGTGATCACACAAAGCCTGAGTGCCCGAATGATTTTTTTTTTTTTAATGCATGTCTTCTAACATCTTTCTGAGTAAGTGGCTTATTAAGTAACTGCCTTCCATCAGGAAGTTTCCATTTCCCAAATGGATCTTTCTCTCCCCCTGTATTACTTAATTCCTTTTCTTCTGCTTCACTAAACTTTGGAACTTCCAATTCTTCCTTGTCTGGGGTCAAAATTAACATAACCCTTTTGGCCCCATTTTCTGCTGCATCTATAGCTTCTTGTTCTGCTAAATTATTCCCTCTTATTTCTGAGGTCATTCCCCCTTGGTGTCCTTTAACATGTACTACAGATATTTCTTCAGGCAATTTTAATGCCTCTAAAACCTCTAAAATGAGTCCTTCATGTATCAATCCCTTTCCTTTTGAATTTAGAAACCCCTTTCTTTCCAAATTTTTCCAAAGGTGTGTACTACCCCAAAAGCATACTTTCAATCAGTATATATGGTTCCTTTCTTGTGTGCCAAATATTCCAGTGCTCTTTTTAGAGCATACAGTTCACAAGACTGAGCTGACCAATTTGAAGGTAATTTTCCTTTTTCAATGGTCTGCATCATTTGCCCATCAACCAAGGCATATCCTGACATTCTTTTTCCTTGTAAGCATCTGGATGAACCATCAACATATATTCTTTCCCTTTCTGGGAGGGCTTGTTCTTCTAGATCTTCCCAAACTTTAGTTTGGTATTGGATAATTTCTAAACAATTATGTGTTAAGTTACTTTTTGGTTCTCCATATAAAAATTGAGTTGGATTCAAACTTTTGTTTACTTCTGGTGTTAAGTCATCACTGTCTATCAAAATTGCTTCATATTTTAATATCCTAGAGTCTGTTAACCATTTTTCAGCTTTTTGATTTAACATGTTTCAAACTACATGAGGTATACACACAATTAGTTTACTTCCAAAAGTAAGTTTATGGCTCTCTTCTACCAGAATAGCAGTAGCTGCTATAGCTTGAATGCATACAGGCCAGCCAAGGCTCACTGGATCCAACAATTTTGATAAATAAGCTACTGGTCTCTTCACTCCTCCCCACTCCTGGACTAAAACTCCATGAGCTACTCCACCTTCCACATTTGCATACAGATGGAAGGGCTTTTCCAGTGAAGGTAAGCTCAAAGCTGGTTCCCCAGGCAAGTTTCAACTTCGGTTCTTCTAATATAGTCATCTTCCCTGGTCCACTTTATATCATCTCCCTCTGTCAATTTTTCATATAAAATTTTTACTGCCTGCATATACCCTTCAATTCATAGTCTACAATATCCTGATAATCCGAGCAGCCTTCTAACTTCGATCTTTGAAGAGGGAGGGAGAAGAGACAAAATCCCTGCAATCCTCAGGATTTAACTTTCGGCTACCTTTGCTTATTAACTGGCCAAGATATTTTACTTCCGTTTTCACAAATTTCAGTTTCCTTTTTGATACTCTTAATCCTTTTTCCTCAAGAAAATTCAGAAGTTTTATAGCAGCCTCTCTAACTTCAGCTTCTCCTGATAATAAAAGATCATCCGCATATTGGGTAATTTGTATTCCAGGAGGAGTGGGGAAAGTAAGTCTGTAATATTTCTTCTAAAGCTTGTCCAAATTGGTTTGGAGATTCAGTAAATCCCTGCGGTAATTTTGTCTATCTTAGTTGCTGCTTTCTCCCAGTATTTGGATCCTCCCATTCAAAGGCCAAAATATTTCAGCTTTCCCCTGCTAATGGGCAAGCCCAAAAAACATCTTTAAGATCCACTACACTAAAGCACTGATGCTGGGGTGGGACTTTACTTAAAAGAGTATAGGGATTGGGTATTGTCACAGACATATTTTATGAAAAATCCTTCTGCTAGGATCTTTTCTCCTGAGAAGCTGAGAGGCCTCAGAAATGAAATGTCAACAATAATTATCTGCGGCTGTGGAATGCAACAGGTGGATCTTTGATTGGTCTCATGTGGTTGTTTTTAACTAATGGCCAATCACAGTCCAGCTGTCTCAGACTCTCTGGTCAGTCACAAGATCTTATTATCATTCCTTTCTATCATTTGCTAGCCTTCTGATGAAATCCTTTCTTCTGTTCTTTAGTGTAGTTTTAATGTATCATTTTCTTTTAATATAATATATATCATAAAATAATAAATCAGCCTTCTGAAACATGGAGTCAAGATTCTCATCTCTTCCCTCGTCCTGGGACCCCTGCAAACACCACCACAGGGTATCACTGGGTAACGGGTCCGAGTTCTCTTGTTAACTTCCCTTAAGTCTTGTATTTATCTATAATTCCCATCAGACTTCTTTACTGGGAGAATAGGGGTATTATGAGGAGACATTCAAGGTTCCAATGTCCCATCCTTTATCAATTCTTCTATTACCGACTTTAAGCCTTCTCTTCCTTCTAAGGATAGTAAGAGCCGAAATGAGTGATGCGGGACTCCAGGTGGCTCTTCAAAATGCAGTTTATTACATCCGAGACATTACAGCAGTCCAGGGTCGTGGGCGACAGAGCCTGTGCCTACAGTTGTCAGCTCCAGCTGCAGGCAGGCCTGGAGACCCTTTGGTTTTGGTTACAATGCATTATATACTTTGCTGAGCATCTTAATACAGTAGAACCAATCTATACCTTAACTTTCATCTATAGCCTATCATAACTACTATAATTACCATATTCATGTTACTATTCTCCAATCACTAAAAGTTACTACATTACAGTTTAAGCTAGAAGTTGTTTTTCAATTTTCTTGCAGTGGAAAATTCTGAGACCTTTTTTCTACTTGCAACATTTGCTGACTTGTTTGCCTGTGCTATCTTTCTGCTTGGTAAAAACATCTTGTTTGAGGTGAGTTTATCCTCTGCTCTAAGTCATAAAACCCCCTTCTAACTAACACACCCTTTGCCTTCTTGGTTATCCAGTAAGACTGGCTCAGCAATTCTTTTCTATTATATCAAAACTTGCTTCCATCTCTGTTCTTTCTTCAGATTCTACATTCAAAAATCTTTCTGCTAAGCATACATATCTGTGAGATTTTCTTGTCAAACTTTCATCCTTCCCAACAAAGGATATAGGGTACTGACGCACATGCATGGGACATTCTTGTCTCTCAGTCGTGACCCTTATGGGGTCAATATTCAGTCCCTCCCTATTTCCTTCCCCAGCCCAAACCTTGTTGTTAATATTTTCCCCATCTTCTTGGCCAAGTTTTAACACTTTAGCTGTCATCTTCTCTTCTTCTGGTATAACTCCTATTCCTAATTGCACCTGCAAGTCTCACCTCAATAAGTTGCTAACTGCTCCAAGAACTAATAAGACACCTCCCATCCCTATTCTGGTTTCCCCTTCAACTACTACATTTTTAATTACACGAACTTTAAACCCTTCTCCTTTTGCTCCTGTTACCTTCACAGTGTCATTGCTCACATCACATCCCCTTGGAATATTCACTACACAAGTTCTCTCTGCCCCAGTATCAACTATAAATTCTAATATCTCCTCTTGAGGGCCTACTTTTAAAGTTATCAAAGGCTCTAGATAGTATTTATCCCCCAGAAAATAGAGCCCATGACCTCCCTATTCTTCTTCTGGGTGTATCTCTTGGAATATTTTCAGGTCCTTTTTTTAGGTGAGGGCATTCCCTCTTATAGTGTCCTTCTTCCCCACAATAGAAACAGGCATTTTTAGTTTGCTCCTGGGATTTTGATTGTGCTGGAGTTCTGTTTCTTGCATTTTCCTTGTCTCTAAAGCCTGAATGTTGGGAGTGGTACCTGGGGGCTTCAGATTCTTGTGGAAGTTACTCTGTCGCATAGTGCTATCATTATTTTTGCATCCACTTTGGCTTTTTCTTCATCTCTCTGTACATAAACACTTTGAGATTCTTTCAATAGGTCATTTAGTGACTTATCATGCCAGTCCTCCATCTTTTCCAGCTTTTTTTCTAATATCTGGACAGGCATGAGTGACAAAATTAACCTTCAATTGTCCTTGCCCTGCTATGCTATGAGGGTCTATTCCAGAGTATTGTTTCAAATTCTTCCAGAGCCTCTCTAACCATTCAGTTGGAGTGTCTTCCTTTCCTTGCTGTCCCTGGAAAGCTTTTCTGACATTTTGCCCTCAGGGTGCTGCCTCTTTTATTCCTCTGATTATCAGATTATGATAATCATTTCTATGTCCTTGCCCCACCTTTTCATTTTGGTTCCAGTTAGGAGATGTTATTGGCATTTTCTGGTCCCCTGGTGGACCTTGCTGATTCTCTCTCTCTCAAATTCTCATTCCAGCAGCTCTAATAATCTGCCTGTCCTCTTGGGAAAATATTATTTTCATTATTGACTGAATTTTTTCCTAAGTAAAAATGTTGGGACCTAAGAATTGATCTAATTGTTCAATTGTGCCGATGGGATCTTCCAATAATCCTTTAATCTCTTTTTAAAAATTTCTCACTTCTGAAGAAGTCACGGGGGCATTTACAAATCCTGTCCCCCTTGAAGCCCTCCCATATGTACTTCTCGTAATGGGAATAAACTAACTTCTTGATCCCAACCTTTTTGTTCTTCAATCTTTATAACCCTTTTCCCTTGTTTTGGAGCAGTGATAGGAGAGGGATTATTGAGCTGCTTTTGGGATTTATCTGAGCTCCAAGCATTTTGGTATGGTGCCCCTCCGCTAGGAAAGGGGTTCATTTGGACAGTGGGAGCTGGGATCTCCAAGGGAACAGAGGAAGGGGCAGGAGTCGGCAGTGAAGCCTGAATGGCCAATAGGGCAGAGGCGGGGGTGGGAATGAAGGCACCCAGTATGGATGGGGGAGGCGGGGCCCCCAGCACAGGAGGAGGGGGAGCTCCCAGCACAGGAGGAGGGGGAGCTTCGGGGACAGGTGGAGGAGGCAATATTTCCAGGGGGTCCCAGCCCTTTTCTTTCTTTTCTTCTCTTTGCTCTGTCTCTGGGGTTTTTGATATCTCAAAAACTTTTACCCCCAGGGGTTCTGTGTCTCCTGTCCAACAAGAGGCATATTCTTTTTCTTCTGGATCACATGGTTCTTTTGAATTTACAAATATATTTAAGGCTTGGCAAATCCAAGCTTCAAAAGACCTGTATCTTGGCCAATAGATGTGGTCGGGTTTTATTTCCTATTTTGTCCATTCTATCATATAATACTGAATCATCTTTATTTTATCCTTTTCCTTTGTACAAGGATCAATATCCCAATTAGCTAGTTAAATCCCCAAAATACTATCTTGGGGTATGTCTGCTGGCACCTTTTTACTCCCTTTTTTCCTTGAACCCAACTTACTAGTTCCTTGTCCCATTTTCCCAGGATTTTACTTGTTTGTCCCTGGCCTCTGTTTCCCTGCTTCAACCCACTCCTCTGTCAACTTGAACACCTCCCACCCTCCACAGCACAGAAAATCCTTCCTCTCCAATAATATAATACAATCCACCTCCCTCCAGAAAGTAAAGTTAAACTTTAAATCAACAATCTATATAACATATACTTTCATTCATTCATGCTCACTCTTTTTTTTTTTTTTTTATTATTATTTCTTTAATATGTCGTCTCACTCATTCTCACTCACAACAGGACAATACAATAATAAGGTACCTTTACTTTCAAGTCACTTGTTAATATCCACCCATGGGTATTGTCAAATCTCAAATCTTGTTGGCCAACCCCAGATTCCCTTGGGTATTGTATCCCACACTTCCTGTAGCCTCCTGAGTGTCCCAATCCCTAAATCTGGCAACTTTTTAGGGGCCCCTCCCTTTTGTCCCATTTCCTAGAGGATTGTGCTAGGAAACCCTTGGCTCCCTTTCTCCAGGGGGTCCAACCCCTTCCCTGACACCCAGTCCCAGTCACCCTGGGGGATCGTTCACTCCTTTTATCTCTTGCTTTGTTTCCTCCCTGGCCGGTTTTCTCACAAAAATCTCAGAACCACAGCCCTCAGAGACTCCTCAATCACTTTGCAGGTCCAGAGTAGCCAGCCCACGTCTCACTCACACACCATTCATCCCCCGTATCCGCCCCACCGAAAAGTACTTACAATCCTTTCTTCTTCTTTGGGTCTTTGTGCAAAAGAATTGTGGGGCTAGCTACTGCAGTTCTTCGGGAGCCTTTTCCCTTTTCTTTGCTTTCTGTGTCTCTTTTTGTCCACGGGGTGGAGACGTGCAACCGCCGATTACCCCAGAAAAAATGAAGTGGGGCCACTAAACTCAGTGAGGTGCGCGTTCCCCTCTCGGGATCTCCTGGGGGGTCTTCAGAGGTGAGGTGTAACATCCTCGATGAAGAACCAAATTGTGAAAAATGAGGTTCATTCTCCTGTAAAAATTTAAAAGTTTAATAAAGGACAACAGGAGACAATGACAGTAAAGCAAAGATTTTATGGCCGGGTGCTTGGCATTCTGCCAAGAGCACACCTGCTATTTCGGAGATGCTCTTTTGTCACCGTGGTTTTTAAAGATTTTCTAAGCCTTCTGATGTTGACATTCTTGTAGTGAACTTTCTCAGACACTTTCTGTAAATAACTCATTTTTCTGCATTCCTTTATGGAGGAGGAGAAAGTTGATTGACTGTTGGTTTGTCCAGTGTCGTTGGAGACGTGGCACTGTCACCCTCCAATCCGCTGTCACTCTTGGAAAACTATAAATGTTGGAGTCAGAAAATAAACTTCCCTTTTTCTTCACCTTGAGAACAGCCATGTGAGCTTGGGTTCTTTCGTGTCCTATAGCGACACTCTTTAAATACCATGTCTATTGCATCAGTCTACTGCATATTCATAAACAGTTATGCACATTAAAACTTCCCCAAACTAGTTTACATGTTCCAAGAACTGTTGAGCATAGCTCCTCCTCGGGTCCACCTTTTTAGAGCATGCATATTTCTTGGCTGTGGTTTTGGTCCGTTCTTGCTATCACCTCCAATTTGGGCTTTGGCCCATATTTTCTACAGATGGTGAGTGCTGATAATTGGCATGTCAGTAGCAGGGGTCTCCATCATATGTTCATTGAATGTAATCCCAACCAAGCAGGCATTTTAACACAAGCCTACTATATCAGCTATTTCACTACTATGTCTAAGTTTAGTTAACAACAGAAACACTGTATCTTTACTATAAAGTTACTTTAACATTATACATACAGCATCCATTTTATTATTTGTGAAAAGCAAATATTGTAATATGTATTTATAACATTATTATTATCATCATCATCATCATTATTAGTGAAGCATGGACAGAACGACTCTCCATCTAATTAAAGTTGAAAAGAAGGGTATTTATTACTGTTCTGGTTTGAAAGCAAAAGCAGTGAAAGACTCCAAGTCGGAAAGACAATTTATTAGGAAAAGGGAAAAAAACCAAATACATGCAATAATACAAACAAAAATCCACTGACAGAGTCAGAATACAACCTGACACCCTGCTAGTTCTGGTGGTGGTAGCAGTCCAGATGAAATGGTGTTGATGAAGTGGTGATCCCGTAGAAACAATCTGGTAGCTCTTGTCCTCTGGAAACCAGTGGGTAAGGGCGGTCGTTCCTCTGGGAATCCAGTGGAAAGACTGCTTGTTCTGTCCCAAAGCCCAGATTATATCCAGGAGGGGATGCTTAGCTCCTCCCTCCTGGGCGGAGCATCTCACAATGGGCTGATATCATTCTGAGTCATGAGGTGGGTCCTTGCTTGCCCATTAAACAGAAGGGGCTCCTGGAGGGAGTTATCTCTGAATCATGCGGCAAGACATTGATGGGCCCATTAACAGGACATAAAGGATAAAAACAATGTCCCTCCTGGTTTCAGCAGCTCTTGAGGATGGGAATAGAACAGATCTTTATATTGTAACCTAGGAGAATTACAGTGCCAGAAACGAGCGGAATTATTTCCAAAGGCAAGTGCGAGAAGTTGCAGACTCCTGCTCTCTATTTTTACACAAAAGGTTTTACATATCCAAGCGGTTTCTAACGACGCATAATACACAATCATTACCTGCCCTCTTAGTATTATAATCAGCTGAATATTCATTACGGCTGCAAAATTGTACTCCCTTAACTGGGTCGGTGGGATTTTGAAATAAGGGAGTGGGCGTATGGGAGGAAGAAAGCCGTCTTCCTCATGGTGAACTCTTCACCCATGGCAAATTGGCAGGACTTTTTGACCTGCTGGGCACAGTCAAAGTCTCTCCTAACTGTTTGATTATTCTTAAGGCAAGGTATTTCTATGGTCTCTGCTCCTTCACAATTGTTACATCTATCCCTGTCACTCCTGGCTTTACTTTTCCTAATATCTTTGTTACTCTTTAACTAAAGTACTTGATTCCTGCTAGCTATATTACTAACTTAGCTTCTTAACTAATTTTAAAATCTGAACTAAAATATGCACTCTTCTACTATCCTAATTATATTCCCAGCTAGCCCCTCGACTCATCTGCAGTTTTCAACTATCCTAATTATATTTCCAATCGACCCCCTGACTCATTAGCAGTACCCAGGCTAGCACAATGTTATTAGAGCCCTATCACAGCTAGTGCATGTCACAATGGCAGTTTGAAATTTCTATTTCTTTAACTTCAAAAAAACATACTTTGTGAATCTGTGCTCACAAAGGTTCTTAGAGAATGCAAGCAGACTTACAGTGCTGAATTGGTTGTAATTGGAAATTAAACCTAACCCCGCCCAGTCCCTCTGATCTCTGAGGACCAGCTGGAAGGCAAGGGGCTTTATTTTCTGCCAGATTTCTTACTCTTAATGCAACAGCTTGGCCTCTAATTTTCACCCATAAGCTCTTAACCTGTTAATCGCTATCTTTCAAAGACAGCTCTTTACAGGAAATCCCTCTTTATTTGGTTTACATAGAGGGCCACTGTGACGGTGTTCACAGGGGTTTTCAGGTGAGGGAAGAGACGAGAATGTTGACTCCATGTTCAGAAGGCTTGATTTATTATTTTATGATATACATTACATTAAAACTACACTAGAAAGAATAGAAGGAAAAGTTTCATCTCAGAAGGCTAGCTAACCTAAGAATAGAAAGGAATTAATAATAAAGGTTTGTGTCTCGGACAGAGAGTCCAAGCTAACTGGGCTGGGATTGGCCATTAATTATAAACATCCAAGATGGGCCAATCACAGATGCACCTGTTGAATTCCACAGCAGCAGATAACCATTGTTTACATTTTGTTCTTGAAGCCTCTCAGCTTCTCAGGAAGAAAAAATCCTAAGAAAGGATTTTTAATGAAAAGATGTATGCGACAGGCCACCTCCGCCCCTCCTTCCTTCTGACCAGTTTATAGCCATTGACTGCAGAGCTCCAGTCATTTGAGCTGTCTCAGAACATTTCTGCTAGAATGATGACATCATCAGCTTTCCAGCTGCTCAGCGACTTCCAGCTCCTCCTCTTTCTTACATTCATGTGAGAATTTGGAGTTGAAGGTTAGGGTTTTTCCTTTTGTTTTTCTTTCTTTCAAGAATTTTCCTCCATTTTGTTTCTAAGGAACAATAATGACCGGGTACTTGAAGGAGACAAAGGAAATTGCATAGCTCAGGGGAGGAGGGCATCTTGCTACACTTCTCGTATCTGAGGGTTTCTCTGAGGGGGAGGGGGGGGGAGGCAGAGGCAGAGAAACCATGAGAATTGGACTGGGGAAAAAAGGGGCTGGGGCAGCTGCTAGCTCCTTCGTCCTCTCTTGGCATTTGGAGAGGAAGGAGGCTGTGGGAAGAATTCACCACTACTTCGGGGTTCTGCCTTGTGCTGCCTTCTACCATGAGTGGAGCTGTACTTGTAAGAGCGGCTGTTACACTGGGACCTTACAAACACGCTACCTCATTAAAAAAGGGACTTTCACCATCTGCTCAGGTGCCTCAAAGGAAAACCCTGGGATCCCGAGCCCTCTCACCCTCCCAGGGAGCCTTTCCCTACTCTGCTTGGAGTCTGGCTTCTGCTGCCCTGCCCCCGCCATATTTTTTTTTCACCACAACCCCAAGTTTTCGCTACACTGTAGCTCTACATCCCCTGCCCTGCTGGGACACTCCACCATTCCAGCCCTGCCGGGATGCCCTGCTGTTTCAGCTACAGCTGCGGAGTTTCTGCTACCTCTTGCCTTCTACCCTGGGTGAGCCCGCCCTGCCCTGCCAGCCACTGTTTCAAAGTTCCTGCTGCAGCCCATTTTTGCCATTCAATCCGTCTGCAATTACCACGTGGTCCCTGAGCTCGCACCAGAGTCCCCCCTACAGACACGGAGGAATCATTGCACCTGCCCACCGGGAGCCTGCTAGTGCCTCTGTCAGCTGTGACCATCACTACACCCAAGGGGAAACTGCCTGCAGCCAAGAAGGCTGTTACTGGGTTTTTGGTTCTCTTTGTTGTTGCTGCCATAGTTGTTGTTGGTTGTTTGCCTTGTTATGTGTAAAAAACGCCAATCACTTTTTTTAAAATTTTAATAGTAATGAAATGGTTATAAAGATAGTAATACAAACTAGAGCGATAAGAATTTGGACAATCAGAGTTAGGACAATAAAGGACAATAAATAAAGCAAAGAATTATGAACATTCAGATACTTTTCTCAAAAAAGCATGTCCGCTAACAAAGGATTAACCCTTAAAAGCAATAGCCTGTTGCATATTCATATATCTCATACATGATGCAAACATTCCTTTCAAACTAGGGATTTTTCTGTTTATTGTCAACTTCTCCCCCTTCATCTTGTAAATCATGGTTTGGCTCCATGGAGTCTAAAAGGAGGTAGAAGAAGCCTGGTTCTTCCTGGTAAGGAGGCAATAATTCTTCTCTTTGGGATTTTAGTGTCTTGTTGCTGTTATCTCTGTGCAAAGAATTTCTTGATTATCTTATCCATTCCTTGAGCTAGTTAGAAAAGTATCTTACATCGCATAGTTTCTATTTTAATATTATGTTGTAGCCCAAAACTTTATTTAACACACTACTCAAAAGGATTAATACTGCATAACTTTCTAACATAACACATATAATATTCATTTTAATATTTGCGAAAAGCCAATCATATAATACGCATTTTTCACATTATGCATACTAGTAAAGAACTGTTATTCCTTTTCTCATATCTTTGCCTGAAAGCCCTTAATTTCAAAGCTTTAATAATTTGGAGGGAAGGGTGTCATATTTTCCATTCCAAGGGAGGCTCCTGCTGTCCTTAGCAAATACCTGTCTTACAAACTGTGAAAAACACATCTCACTCTCCTGTGAAAATTTAAAAGATTAATAAAGGACAATAGGAGACAAAGACAATAAAGCAAAGATGTTACGACTGGGTGCGTCTTTGCACTCAGCCAAGAGCATGCCTGCTATTTTGGAAACACCCTTCATATACCATTTCTATTGCATCAGCCTGTTACATATTCATAAACAATTAGGCATAGGCAACTTTGCCCAAACTAGTTTACATGTTCCAAGAACTCTTTAGAATGATTCCTCCTCAGGTCTGCCTTTTTAGAACATGCATATTCCTTATCTGTGGTTTTAGTCCATTCTTATCACCTCCAGTTTTGGGCCCTGGCTCACACTGTCTTCCGATGGTGAGTGCTGATAGTTGGCATGTCTGTAGCAGGTGTCCTCATCATATGTTCATTGGATGCTATCCCATCCAAGCAGGCATTTTAACACAAGCATACAGAAATAAAAACTATATCTGTACAACAAAGTTACTTTAGCACCACACATATAAAATCCATTTTAATATTTGCGAAAAGCCAATATTATAATATGTATCTATAAGACAACTGGATAGATTGTTGTCTGGACACATTTTTGAATGCCTGGGTGTTTGGGAGGGGGCGGGTCAGGACTTGCTCTAGGGAGACAATGCCCTGCCCCTATGGTGGCAACTCTCTGGACAGAGAGAGAAAGCTAGATACGCTTTCCCATGAATCGGTCTGGGAAACTTTAGGGAGCTGGAGAGAAAAAATTCTAAACAATCTGCACCTGGTGTTTTGTAATAAGCTATTTTGCCCATAAGGTTATTGGCAAATGGGGTGTCTTGTTAATTAGCCAATCATGTGAAATGTATTGATTAAATGACCAATCAGGTCCACCTGTATCAGAGCAGTGTATAAAAGAAGCAGTTTCAATAAAGTCAGGGCTTCTAGCATATTAGCCTTCTGTGAATGCCTTGGGAGTCTGTGTCACTTATTACCCGGTCCTGATTCTTATGGCGACGCTGCCCCCACACCCCCCAGTCCCACAGTGTCTGTCAATCAGGGCACACCAGAGGCAGTGCCCAAGTTTTGCCTAATCCAGCTCCTGAGTGGCCAAGTCCCATCTTGAAGGAGGATAGAGGGGCTACAGAGCCCTAGGGGTTTAAAAGGCTGGCAATGAGGTGAGCATGTCTTGACCCTGCCCCCTCTTGGAGTCCACACTGGAACCCAGGAGTTGGTAGTGTTGGAAATGATACCAAGTTTCAAGTTTTTATGTAACTTTAGTCAGTTTTGTTCACCTTTGCCCTGGGGGAAGGGAATTGAAGTTTCCTTTCAGGACACTGTTCCACCAGGTGAGGTCTGATGAGCTTAACATCTCAACAGACTGGGAGTAGCACAGAAGATACACAAAAGATAACAACCATTAACACCAATTAACGAACATCAACTCCAAACAAAACCCCTGACAGACACCTGGGCTGGGATAAGAGCCATAAGAATGAGAACCTAATTAGCATCAGAGGTGAAGATATCCATATCTAATAGGAAACCAAATACTAAGAAATGCACAACTTGGAACCAATGAACTTTGACAGAATTAATTTCTATGGGGTTGACTGTATAAAATGTGAAAAATCTAGTAAAATTAATGTGTGATGGAATTATTATCTCTGCACAACCCAGGCAATGTGTGGATGAAATGACTTCTGTTGCACATCCTGGCCGGAATAAAGTAATGTCTTGACTCTCTAACACTAAAAATGTTGTTGGGGAGTTTTTTTGTTTTCTGGCAGTTTCAGTGACAATTTTGTTGACCGCAGATGGGACAGGTCCGTTGACGCTCTATAGATTCCGGGACTGTGAGGGACTCCACATGCACACATAAAATATTAACCAGGGAGACTTTGCGTTCCCTAACTCCGGTGAGTTCAAAGCAAGATCCCTGTGGGTTTTTTAAATAAAGACATTACTTTACAGCAAATATAATGTTGTTGGTATAATTGGATAATGAAAAGAAATTGCTAGTGATGGTATGATTGGCTATCTTCTATTCCATGCATGGGTATAGTTATTTAAGTGAATATAAAAAATGGGTTTGTGTCATTATAGAGTGTGGAGAGCCTGGTTCAGTTCCCAGGCTTGATTTTGTAAATAACTAGGTTCTCAGACACCTTTTCTATAAACAATAAGATTCTCAAAAAGTCTTCCCATAACAGGCAAAACATTCTGTCCCTGGGCTCTCTGGGAACAGATAGCTGCTCTGGGAACAGATATGAACATTTTGAGAACTTTTCATATCACAGTGAGAACGCTGGTCCTGTTTTCAATAAACAAACCACAGGTATTGTAAAACAAAAGGAGGGGTTAGAGTTTTCTCTGTAACCTATCGTGAGCTCAGATTTTGCAATATGCATGAAGTTAATTAACACTGTTAGATAAAGTGGCTGATTTAATCAATAAATCGAAGTCAATGCTGATCAACGACAAGGTGGGTTGGCTTCCTTCGCTTTCAACAATAGAGCACGACACAGCACAAAGTACCACGACTCCATCAGAAGGGTGCAAGAGAGATTTATTATAGCAACATGTTGCGTTTATACTTTTTCAAGATATTTACATTCACTCAACATACACATTCGTTGCCCATTGGTTACAAGAAAGAAACAAAGATCTCAGTGGGTGATCAAGGAGCCACGTCTTTCTGTAAGCCAGCTAGAGTCCATATCTTTTAACTTTTTCTCCTTCATCACGTCTCCATGGTGACTACCTTGGTGTCTTCCTCAGGAGAGATATGGGGCTTTCCTTTATCTTCAGGAGGACTTTGCTGGCTCACAAGAACAGCACAGAATGTCTTTTCTACAATTCCCCCTTTTTGTATTTGACCCGCAAATACAACTGCTAGGGACTTCTGCAGGGCCCTTGCAAAAATCCAAGCAGATGGAGGATCCATTCATTCACTTACAGATAACCAACTTCTACCAACTCCACAGCATACACCCTCACAATCTTAACGTTCGTATACAAACATAGCACATAAAAACAGATCTTCAAATACCATTACAGACCTCGCAGTTTCCAGATGACGCATCCGTAGCAGAATGACACCTTCACCTCTAATCAAATAACTTTCTCCCACACAGAATCAGAGATCAAGTCATCTGCCTAGTTACCACTTAGAACCAAGTATCATCCACTTAACTTTACAACTGGTTGCTGCTATCATACTGAGCAACCAACCTAGTTGCTCCAAATGTGGACTTCAGCTACTAATTCAACCCCTATGCAAAGGCAACACTTCTCCCTTAGGTACAACAAATTCCCCTATTTTTTGGGACTGTCGGTGCCCTGCAAAAGGAAATGGTACAAGACGCATTTCTCAGTGCTACCAACCTCTCTGTGTTGTGGTGTGCTGTGATGTCCCATTTTGGCCTTCCAGGTCACTTTCCCAGGTGTGCCTATACGTCTATCCCTTCCCCCTTGCCCCCATGCTGAGTGAGTCCTGTCAATCAGGCTAAACGTTCCAGCAAGGCGTCGTGTGGTTGGTCAAGTTTAAAGGATGCCCCTATGCCCAGAGGTCATTGGCCTTTCTGGGTGTCATCTTCCCCTGAGACCCTGTCCCTCTCACCTGGTTGGTGGCTCACCTGTACCTCCCCTCCCCCTGTCCCTGAGCTTAAAAAGGTGATCAGACCATGCGGTCGGTATTCTGTTGGAGCAGTTGCTCACGTTCAGACCTCTGTAACCATGGAATAAACCTCTGGACATTAAACCCTCCAGCAGAATCCATCTCCTTTTTCTCTTCACCATCGCCTGAAGCTAATCCTCCTGAGGTAACGGGGTTCCTTACAAGCCTGGACTTGTTCAGTGCCCAGCTGCAACCACCAGCAAGCCAAGGTATCTCTGGGGTGACACACCGCAGTTGCTGCCTTTGGCCCAGCAGCGAGGGTCAGACTAGCCCAGGCACAATCTAACTGGTAATATTGGGAGCCTTTTTTTTCCAATATCTCTGTAAGAGAATTCAAGGAAAAGAAGCAAAAGTAACATCCACTAACTTAAATTTTGGAATTTCAGTACAAGCCTATAACTCCCTTTACTCTATCTTGAATTACCATCTTTTACCACACATTCCTTGAGGGTCCATGCTTCCATCCACCTAATAACCAATGCAATTACCTACTCATTTTGCTCTCACTGTAGAACCACCCATCCTGTCCTTTTCTGTGTGCTCTAAATAAGGTTTAACACAACGGGCAGAGCCCCAACGAGGGCCATTTTCTGTTAAAACACATGAGTATCTTCTTACCCATGTTACTAATTCCACTGGGCCAGTCCACTTTCCTGTGATTAAATCTTTTACCCATACCTTAATACCTTTCTTAAAGTTTGACTGTTTTGAATTCAAAGACGAAAAACGATAGAATATAGGAGACACTTGTAAGTCAGGTAAAGGACACAAAAAGTTTAAGACATAAACGGCTTTGTCTAATCTCACTTGAGGCAACTCTGTCTGCATTCCCCCTTTTTGTTTTTGTACCTGGCGCTTCAACACACCATGAGCATGCTCAATAATTGCTTGGCCTGTCGAAGCATGAGGGATACCAGTAGAATGACCAATACCCCAGGGATGAAAAAACACTTGCAATTTCTTTGAAACATACGCCAGGCCGTTATCCATCTTTACATGTGATGGAACACCTAAGATGGAAAAGGCGTGGCAAAAATGACGAATAACATCCTGAGCTGTTTCACCTGCCAATGCTGAGGCAACCATGGCATGAGAAAAGGTGTCAACTGTAACGTGAACATACTTTAGATGGCCAAATTCAGGCATTTTTGTAACATCTGTTTGCCATTCTTGCAAAGGGAGTAAGCCTCTAGGATTAGTACCATAATATTGTGAAACATGAGACATATGACAATCAGGGCAAGAAGAAATAATTGACTTTGCTTCACTATGTGATAATTTAAATTGCTGCCGTAGTGCCTGAGCACCCTGATGAAAAAATTGGTGAGATAGAACAGCCTGCTGTAACACATTAGGCACCATTTTTACTGTTGAGGCAGCCACAAGGGAATCCACATAGGCATTACCTTCAACAAAGAATCCAGGTAGTGATGTATAGCTACGAATATGCATAATAAAATAGGAATGCTTTCGATTAGGAATAATGGTCCACAATTTCAACAACATAACAAATAATGGTTTCTCCTTTACATGATACAACACAGCTGGATCCAACTGCTTCACATAATTAGCAACATAAACAGAGTCAGTAATAAAGCAGATTGTAGCTCATGATTGTTTTGAAAACACCACTCAAAATACCATTGTTGTACCAGTATGACAATAGTTACATGATCACGGCCTAAGATCTCATGGCAGCGTCGGCAGCGTCGGCAACCTTTGATAATGATGTCTGTAAAAAGCTCATACAGACCTGGAGCTGTTTTTCAGGATCTGAAAGACAGAAATATCCACTCCAAAATATGCAATTTATCTTCCCATTTATCATTCCATTGACACAACAATCCTCATGGTATTTCATCATCTCTCAAAATAAATAATTGCACACCAACAGAAACATCAATCCTGGTAACAAATTTAGATGTCAAGGCCAATTCAACTTCTTCTACAGCCTTTTTTGCTGCAGCAGTCAAATGTTTCTCATCGGTAGAGGAAGTTATCCCCGATAGTAAGTCATACAAAGGTTGCAGTTGATGACTGGTTATCCCCAAGTATGGCCTAAGCCAACCTATTGCACCAACCAATTTCTGTACGTCAACAGCAGTTTTAATTTCAGTGTCCAATTTTACAGGTTGAGGCACAATTTGTGTATTGGTGATTATCAACCCCAAATATTTCCAAGGCATCCATCTTTGAACTTACTCCGGGGCGATAACCAAACCAAAGGCTTCTAAATTTTTCACAGCACATTGTTCGAGAGCCAACAATTGTTGTTTATTTTCGGACGCCAACAAGATACCATCTGTATAAGGATAGCAATAACAATTGCTAAATTGCTCTCAGACCTTAGATAAAGCCTGTGCCACAAACCATTGACAAATACTTGGAGAATTTCTCATTCCTTGAGGCAAAACTGTCCACTGATATGTTTGGGCCAGTTCCTCATGATTTAAAGAAGGCACAGTAAAGGCGAACTTTTCCTTAATCATCCAATGGAATTGTAAAAAAGCAATCCTTCAAATCAATGATAATTATTTCCCATCCTTGTGGAATCATTGTAGGCGTTGGGAGATCTGATTGTAAAGCACCCATTGCGGCTATCACAGTGTTTATCCGCAGCAAATTGAGCAAAAGTCTCCATTTACCAGATTTCTATTACAAAACCAGGTGTATTCCATGGGCTAAATGATTTTTCAATATGTCCAGTTAGTAATTGTTCTTTCACTAAGCCTCGCAGGGCAAGAAGCTTTTCAGTAGGCAGAGGCCACTGCTCAATCCAGACAGGCTTATCTGTCAGCCATGTCAAAGACACAACCGGATGTTTAAGGCCCTGCATCCCAGTGGCCCCCACTAAAAATCTGTTGTCATTTTAACACCCCATTGGGTTAAGCAATCATGTGCCCATAAATTAGGCTGAGCACTAGTAACATAAGGTCTAATATTAGCTTGTTGGCCTTCCGGATGTGTTACAGTCATCGCAATAGCAGATAAAGCACCAGCAGTTGGCCCACCTAACCCAACAACTCCAAAGGTTGATTGAGTGGGGGGCCATGTTGGAGGCCAAACAAACTGTGAAATTCTAGTTACATCTGCTCCTGTGTCAAGTAAACCTGATATTGTTGTGGTTTCTGGATGACATCCCTTAGCAGTGACCAAACATTGTATTACCGGATGCTCATCTGTCACCTTTTGAGTCCAAAGAACCTGATGTGGTCCTGTAGATCCAAAACCTCCAGTGCCACCACTCCAGTCCACTACAGTTGGAACACAACTCATAAAAGGAACAACTTGAGCAATACAATTACCTTTTTGAATAACAACAGGAGGTTCACTAACAGACACCATAGCCTGAATTTGTCCCACATAATCAGAATCAATAAGACCCAAATGGACATTAATACCTTGAACAGTGCTACTAGATCTTCCCATCAGAAAAGCACTCAAACTTTGGCCTATAGGATCATAAGCATCAAGAGGCACTTTACATATACCTCTTGTCAAAACAGTCACTGTGTCAGCTACCGGTATATCAATCCCTGCCGAGCCTCTTGTGGCCCCTGTGTATCGGTGCCAAATGGAGAGCTTTGCAGTGCTGGCAGGGCTTGTGATTGTTGTCGGGGTATTTGTGTCTCCACACACCCCTCTGAGTTCCTCTTCCAGTTTCCCTGCACTTGTCAACCACCTGAAAAAGATCTTAACTTACAAAATTTAGCAATATGGTCAAAGTTACCACAGCGATAACAAGGCACTTTACTAGCCCAAATTGCCCTAGAGTGTGCAAATTGTCCAGCAGTTTGAGGGGATTGGGTCTTCACGTGCCCTGATTCTTCACAAGCAGAACATCTGGGTGAGGACTTCATGACTGTTGCCAAAGCAGCCATTTTATGCTCAACCGAACCAACCTTTGAGCAAGCAACTACAAGATCAGACAGCAAGGGATCTCCCAGTAAAGAATCAATAATTCCCCTGCAATCATCATTTGCATTTTCCTGTGCTGGCTGTTCTGCATAAAATTTGCCTCAACTTATCGTCTTCTGCTTGCTTCTCAAGGGCTGCAGCAACCCTCTCCACAAACTGCAGAAAAGGTTCCTTCACCCCTTGCTGGATGGTAATATACCTTGGTTTAGGAGCTGCCATCTCCTTTGTTTTAAGTAAGGTACTCATACCCAGCTGCTGGGCCTGTGCAAGAACCAAGGGGTCCCATCTTGCCTGCAAATCCGGGTTAGAGAACCGTCCATTGCCCAGCAAGACATCAACTCCCACAGCGTGACGTGGATCGTGCTGAGGTAACTGCATATTGTCCAATGCTCCTCTTTCAACCATTTGTTTCCAGGTAGCTTAAACACACCATATTGCACTGGCTGAAACCGAATCATAGCAAGGTGAACAATATCATAAGGTGCAAGTAAATCAGCATTTAGAACACAAATCGCTTGCATCACCTGAGAAGAGTTAACACCATACTGAACTACTTTTGACTGAAGGTCCTGTACAACCCTCCATGCAAAAACCTGATGGCTGTCTTCTTGTCCTGAATTAGGAGCAGCTTTGAAAATGGGAAAAGCCCCAGGCCCACCAGAAGCTGCAGCAGCAACCATCTCCATCCTTTTAGGTGGACCTATTTTCTCTAACAAATTCCAATCTCCCACTTCAGCTGCTTTCATTCTCACATGCTCCCAAAATTGCAAAGGGTGTCGAGGAGTCACAGCCACCTGGCAGGGAGGCAGAGTCCAAGAAACAGCGGGCCTGGATCTGCTACGAGGTCTAACAGAAACAGATTCCTGTGTCTTTGTAGATGTACTTATAACCGGCAGTTCATCGTCAGAACTATCACTAGACAGGGAAGGACACTGTTAAAGAGTATAGTTTGTTCAACCAGTTCAGGAGGGAAGGGGGAACAGACAGATCAACGGGGGGTAGAGCATAGGCAGGCGACTCAAAGGAGGGCAGAAGAGGGGTGGATGGCTCAAGGGAAAGCGGGAGGGAGGGAGCAGCCGGACCACGGGAGGGTGGGGGAGGAGCAACCGACCGAGGGGAGAGGGCAGGGGGAGCAAACGGCCCAGGGAGAGACAGAAGGGCTGATGTCCCAGCCTGTTATTCACTTCACTTCTTCTGTAACTTCATTTTTGCTAATTGCTGTGCAGGCATAAGATACTTTGTTTTAGTACTCAGTTCAACTAACTGCTGAGCAGGCGCATTATACACAGGTTTAACAGTCTTTTGGAGATAAATGCCGAGGAACAGTCTTTGCCTCCCGTTTGATTCTCACTATAGCAAACCCTGGGGGAACCTCCACAGCAACTGCAGCAGCCTCCTCAGGGGGAGATACATCAACAGGCTCAGCCTCATCTTCCTCTTGTTCCTCTACTTCAGTTTCTTGATCTAATTCCTGCTCCTCCAGTTCCTCCCATCTATCTTGTTCTGCTTTCCATTCCTTCAATGCCTCATACAACAGTCTCCAGGTAGGAGTCAAATCGACAACCATCTTATCCTGCTTAGATATCACTTCCCATAGTCTCTTCCCAAACTTTTTCCATGCCTGGACACTGAAGGCAGTGTGACATCAGCTTCAAAGTCCGGTGATTCACACCATATCAGTAAGGTACAAAGAGCATAATCAGAAGTTTGAACATTTTTCCTTTTCAGTAAAATTTTCCACGCAGACAAAACAGTCTTTTCCTCATTTGATAAATTATTTCCCATTATTTTTCCCAATTGTTCACCTTGAATCAGATGTCTGAATTAGTTCTGGACCTCCTCAGCGTCCTTGCTGCCTTCACTCATTTTTAGGGTACCCTTCAATTTTTTTCTCTTTTTACAGTCCAGTTGCAATCACGGCGGACGGCTACCAGATGTTGTTATAGAGCACAACACAGCACAAAGTACCACAACTCCATCAGAAGGGTGCAAGAGTGGTGTATTATAGCAACATGTGGCTTTTATACTCTTTCAAGATATTTACATTCACTTAACATACACATTCACTGCCCATTGGTTACAAGAACGAAACAAAGATCTCAGTAGGTGACCAGGGAGCCATGTCATTCTTTCAGCCAGCTTGAGTCCATATCTTTTAACTTTCTCTCCTTCATCACATCTCCATGGTGACTACCTTGGTGTCTTCCTTAGGAGAGATATGGGGCTTTCCTTATCATCAGGAAGCCTTTGCTGGCTCACAAGAACAGCACAGAATGTCTTTCCTACAGCCACCTACTAGAACTTTAGTTGATAACACCTTATTACAATTAATGCTGTTTTTAGGCGAAAAGAAAAGTAAGATGAAGTCTTGTATACGAATGTTTTTCATCATACAAAATCACCCAGAATAGCAGAGGGACTGTGGGCTCAGAGCTCCCTCTGACCCACTAGTATTAGCTCTTGATAAGAAATACAAAGCAAAGAGAGAGTAAATTAAGTGATGTTTTCAGCATGCAATATAAGACAGCCATGTATGAAATCAGACAAAATTTATCATGCTGTAACTCAAGAAGAATATACATTAGCTTTGTTAAAAGCCCCACCTAGGAGACAGAAAAATAAAGATGAAGATAAAGACTTTCCCAAAAAAGAGGAGGACACAAGCTCAAAAAGCACATCCACTCAAACCCATTCCCCTTCTAACAGTCCAATTTTGTCCAGAACCAAGAAGCAAGCAGTGTTATAAGCCCCTCTACAAAAACCAGCAAGACCAGAAAGAAGATAATTAATGATTAAAGTACCCTGTCCCTCTTTAATTTACAGGCATAAAAAAAGATTGTTGAAAATTATCACATTATTCTGATACTTACTATCAAACATCTAAGATATGTTATCAAACAACACAACCCAAATTGGGGGGACATCCATTTTCTACTAAATGCTTTCACCAGAACAAAAAAGCAGTTAATCTTAAAGACAAAAAAGACTTTAGCAGAAGATCACTGCAAAAGTCACCAACTAAATGTAAAAGAATTTTTACCCCTCCAAGACCCAAAATGTAATCCAAATAAATCAGCAAAATTAAAGAAATGAGCAAATTATCAAGAGTAAATAGCAACCAGAGTAAAAAAAGCTATTCTGCAGACCATAAATTAGTCTACCTTATATTCTGTTAAGCAGGGGCCTTCCAAAACTCCGTCTGAGTTTCTAGAACATTTAAGAGATACCATATGTCACCATTCATCATTACACCCAGAATCCAAGATAGAGATAAATCAGCTAGTTAATTCATTTTTAAGACAGTCTGCAAGAGATATCAAGTATAAACTTCAGAAAATCCAAGGGCTAAAAGAAAAAACCCTTAAAGTCTTGCTAGAAGAAGCATAAAAAATATTTAGTAACCGAGAAGAATGACATAAACAAGGAATGAAAGAACTAATAGCAGTAGTACAAAAAAAAAAATGAGAAACACAAACAAGGACTGATGTTGGGGAGGATGGAACAGGAAAGCCTTATAAATATGATTGCCTGGCAAAAGATTTTGAGAATATAGAAACTATAAGCGAGATTGAAATGAAATCAAGTTTTGAGATCCCTTAGTTACTGAACATCTGGAAAACAGCCAAAGGTAATCCCCTCTTGATAAAACAATACCCTCTGCAAGCAGGCAGGTCCAAGGGTCAGAGCAGACCCTGCAGCTTGGCAGATAAGGCCCAAAGAGTAAGATTTAGGGTTTAAAATGTAACACAGTATGGTAGTGATTCTTATAGGTTGTATGGAAATGTTATAGGATATGCATGCTGTAGTAGATTGGTTGATGAGAATCTGAATATTCAACACTGAAGATGATTTATTGTATTGTAACGGGAACTTCGCTCTTTTTTCGCGCTCTCTTTTCTTGCTCACTTCTTCGTCTTCTCCTCTGCACTTCTTCACCCCCTCCTTTCTACATGCTCTCCACTCTTAAACCTTTAACTCTCTTACACTTTAGGCCTCTCTTCTCTCGGGCCTGCTCCGAGCTGCGGCTGGTAGCTCCCAGCAGGACCCTGCACCCACGCCCTTTGCAATAAACCGATAGTTCTACGACTTGGCTGCAGAGATCTATCGTCTCCGTCCCTCCCGACCGTGCGTGACCCCCCGTCACTCCAACAGACTCTCTTACAGACTGGTGCCCAGACGTGGTTAAAAGGCCAGCTCAGCTTTTCTACCTGTGGGAGACTTCATGCACGGTAACTAAAGACCAGTTATAGCCGTCCTAAAGGTGTCGTGAGCACGGCATACCGTTGCAGAGCAGCGAGAAAGTCGGAGCTCTTAAAATTGTGCTGAGGCAAACCCCGAGCACGAGGAGTCGTTAGGACTTCCTGGAGCGCTCGGAGGGAATTGCCTGGAGGTCCTCGAGCACGGCAGGCCACCGCAGCGGGCTCCCGCCACCCCCACGCCGCTCCTCCTGTCTGTCGCCACCCCGGAATCATCCCCTGCTGCCGAGGCTGCCCCGCCGCCACCCGTGGTCGCTCCCCTGCCGCCGCCGCTCGCCGCCGTGGCCCCGGGCCGAGCTGTGCCCCCGCCGCGGCACCCTGCCGTTCCCGAGCTGCTGGATGGCGCGGCTCCACCGCCTCCTGCGACTGCGGACATTCCGTCGCTCCCTTCCGCGAGTGCAGCCGTAGCCCCGGCCCCCTTTTCGGCGGCCCTCCAACCCCCCGCAGTCCCCAGCCCGCCCAACATGCCAAACGCCATTACGATTTCCCATACTGACCTAGAGGCGCAGACCACGCATGCGCAGTTGCTACAACCCCGGCAACAGCCATATCACTCCGCGCCGCCACCAGATCTACCCACGGCACTACTCTAGCGTGAATCTGAAGAGCCTTGGCTGTATCCTTCCGCGTATTTCCCTCTGCCAGACCCTGAGGAAGCAGGCACAGCTGCATCACTGAGAGATCCCTCCGCAGCGCGTAACCCTGCACAACCGATGCCACGTCCTGCACCTCTGCCGCCTGCTTGCCTGCCTCCACCGCATCCCGCAGCCAAGCAAATCAGCACCGGACCACTCCCGCATCTCCTCGAACACCCAACCGCGTTTTCTCCTTCCACTCTCCCAGCACCGAGTGGGACTACTTTGTATCATGAGTCGTCCGGGCAACCACATCCCTGCACACAAACTGTGCAACAAGGAGGGGGAGGGTGGAATATGACAGCTCGTTTAATAAATCCAGGACAGACAGAGAAGTATTTTGCCCCTGCAAATGTCAACCCTCTGATTCCAACCCAAAAGAATTTCGAAAAAGAACTGTTCCCAAATAGCTCCAAAGTCCCCCCAGCGTTTGGGACTGATTTCTCAACCCAAAATGAGACACTAAACCCTGAAAATTCGCCAGCATTAATCCAAAAATTAGAAAACTCACAAAATTATTTTGATAATTTTCAATTGACAGACTGGCATGAAGTCAGACGCCAGATTTGCAAAGAAGAAAGCTTAAACCCTTTAGCTATGCCTGTGCTATTCAGCCAGCAAGCCGGTGGTCCCAGAACATGGGTGGTTATCCCACCTCATGAAATTAAAGAATTGCGAAAAGCAATAAGGGATAGTGATATCTGCTCCCCATATTTTAAGCAACTGCTGAAAAGTACCCTGGAAGGACATACACTCACACCAAATGACTGTAAAAATCTTGCTAGTATAATTCTCACGGACTCACAATATATGCTATGGGAACTCAAATGGAAAAGATTGCTTACAGGGGTACTAGCCATTTATAGACAAAGTACTGATGCAGAAGAGCCTGATCCCCCCATTTACAGGCACTTCTTGAACAACAAAAAAGCAAAACTGAAAGAGCACCCCCCAGTTTTGATTAAAAATTTAGATTCAGGACAAGTAGAAGGACCATACAATCTTATAACATGGGGAAAGGTATTTGCGTGTGTTTCCACAGGTGGAGGGCTCAAGTGGGTTCCAGCGAAGAGCGTGAAGCCCTACCATGCATCGAAGCCGGCTGACGCCCCCACATCAGCCAGAGACTCTGCGAGTGGAAACCAGGAAGCAAGCACCCAGACCTGAACTGCGCAGAGTCATCAGGAGAAAGTGATCTGCCAGAAACAGCTCAAGAAAAGAATGGAATTTTATCATTTGTGTGAATGCATGTTGCTTTTATTCTTTTGTTTTAATTTTTGTAGTGAAGCTTTACCTGTAAATCAACCAAAGATGAATGTCTGGGTTGCTTTAGCCAAGTCCGCAGGCTCTGATACCATCTGTCTATCTGACACAAGCCCTGACAAACCTTTTTCAACCTGTCTAGTTGGAGTACCTTTCCCAGAAGGTTTTGATAATGTTACCTTTGAGAAATATTGGCCATATGATGATCATCATGTATCTCCAACTCCCAGCCAGAAACACCAAACTTATGTTGACAATTGTAAAGTTGATAAATCTGACTTTCAAGAGCTAGAAATCCTAGGCTCATTAACTATGGATACCTGTTACTTCTTTCATTTCCTAGGAGAAGGTGGCCCTCATTTAAATGTTACCCCATATCACCCAGCTTATAGCAATATGACTTCTTGGTGTAATAAAACCAAGCTTCTTACGTATGATGAACCTCATGCAGATCATCTTAACGAACTTCCAATTCGATTCCCTAGAGGAATCTGGCTCATCTGTGGAGACAGGGCCTGGCAAGGTATACCCTCAAAAACAGATGGAGGCCCTTGTGCCTTGGGACAACTTACAATAATTGCTTCCAGTGTCAAAGAGGTAGACAAAAAGAAAAGCAGAAAGATTAGGTCCTCCTGGGAACATCAATATGAAAGCAACTGTGATAGTGATTTTTACCCCTGGAACTCTGGAAAATCAATTGTTGCAAGCATTTTTTTACCTCAGTGGGGTTCCTCAGCTGCATTGACACAATTAAACAAGTTAGGGTGTTGGCTCAGCAAAGAAGTAAATGCCACCTCTACTGCCATCAGTGACTTGTTGACAGATGAAGAGGCTATCAGACATGCCACTTTACAAAACAGAGCTGCCATTGATTTTCTTTTACTAGCACATTGGCATGGTTGTGAAGATTTTGAAGGATTATTTGTATGAACTTATCTGATCATTCTGTTTCCATCCATAAACAGCTACAAGACCTAAAGGATTTAGCTAATCAAATTACAGTAGATGACCTATCTTGGATAGGCAGTTTGCTTGATGGTTGGAACTTGGCACCTTGGCTAAAGGAACTCTGTAAAATAGGCTTGATTATTCTAATAGTAATAATTGTAGTTTTAGTAGCAGTACCCTGTATACTTCATTGTGTGCAAAGAATTACGAGTAAGATAGTGTCAAATATTTTAGTTGTCCATCAGAACGTGGGAGATGTTGGGGAGGATGGAACAGGAAAGCCTTATAAATATGATTTCCTGGCAAAAGATTTTGAGACTATAGAAACTATAAGCAAGATTGAAATGAAAGCAAGTTTTGAGATCTCTTAGTTACTGAACAACTGGAAAACAATGGTGTGGCCAGCCGAAGGTAATCCCCTCTTGATGAAACAATACCCTCTGCAAGCAGGCAGGTCCAAGGGTCAGAGCAGACCCTGCAGCTTGGCAGATAAGGCCCAAAGAGTAAGATTTAGGGTTTAAAATGTAACACAGTATGGTAATGTAGTGATTCTTATAGGTTGTATGAAAATGTTATAGGATATGCATGCTGTAGTTGATTGGTTGATGAGAATCTGAATATTCAACACTGAAGATGATTTATTGTCTTGTAACGGGAACTTCGCTCTTTTTTCGCGCTCACTTCTGCACTTCTTCTTCTTCTTCTTACTTTCTCACTCATTCACTATTACCGCGCCTGAGTGGGCGCTGGTAGTGATAGAGAGACGGTGAATCTTGTTTCTTGAATCAGAAGGCTTGATTTATTAAGATATTATATATAATACATTATGACTATACTAATAGAATATAGAGAGAGGTTTGCAGAGCAGCTAGGCTAGCTAAGAATAGAAAGAAAGAATCTATAACAAAGTTGTGGCCAAGGACTCAGTCCCCTAGCTTGCACTGGTGATTGGCCCTTAATTATAAACATAGGAAATGAGCCAATCAAGGTGTCCCTGTTGCATTCCACAGCAGCTGATAATAATTGTTTACCTTGTCTTCTGAAACCTCTGGCCTCCAGAAGACGCAGAAATCCGAAAGAAAGGATTTCTGTGGAGAAATGTCGGCGACAATTCACCTACTTACTTTCCATTTACCCTCTTATGCTTTTACGTTCTTACTTCTCATCCTCTCTACCCCTCTCTTCTCTCGGGCCTGCTCCGAGCTGCGGCTGGCAGCTCCCAGCAGGGCCCTGCACCCACGCCCTTAGCAATAAACTGCAAGTTTTATGACTTGGCTTCAAAGAGATCTCGTCTCTGTCCGTCCCGACCGTGTGTGCCCCCCGTCACTCCTACAGACTCTCCTACAGACCACCCAAACTAAATCCACCTCAATTAAGCAGAGACCAGTGTGCAATTTGTAAAAAAACTAGTCACTAAAAAAAAACAATGCACAGAGCGGAGACGAGGTGACTGACAAGTAATTACACACATACAAGACAACTAAAGAAGACATGGGGATTCTACCCCAGCAAATCCACTAGTTATAACAATGAAACTGGGGGAAGAAGGGAAGAAAGTAATATTTTTACTTAACACAAAGGCCACATATTCAATTTTAAAGAAAGCTTTAGTACTCATAGAAAATAATTATATTATAGTGCAAAAAGCAACTAGACAGTCTAAGAAAGCATATTTTTGCAAACCTTTAAAGTATAAGCTTAAAAAACAATAGAGTAGTCACAAGTTTTTGTATCTTCCCAATTCACCAAAAGCACTTTTAGGGAGGGACTTGTTAGAACAGTTACAAGCCACCATTACATTCAAAAATAAAAAAGTTACTCTAGAAGTAAATAATCAAAGTACATAAAAGTGTTAAGTTCAATATTAATAACCGTTAAACCTAAAGAAAAAATTAGTAAAGAGATATTAAGTCAAGTATCTTCCAAAATATAAGCCTTCAATGTACCAAAGAGAGTGGAACATACCCTTCCCATAGTAATCAAACTTAAAGAGACACAACCAATGAAAATTAAACAGTACCCCCTGAAAAAAGAATGCAAAGAATTAGCCCAATAATTAGGAATTTTTTTTACAATTAAGATTATTGAAAAAATGCCAATCTAATTTCAAGACTCCCATCTTACCTGTTCAAAAACCTAAGTAGTAACAAATAGTTTAAAATTTGAAGGCTATCAATAAACTTACAAAATATTTATATCCTATAGTAGCAAATACATATACTTTACTAACTTACTTAACACCTAAGCTAACCTAGTTTACTGTTTTAGATCTAAAAGACACTTTCTTTTACCTCCCTATCCACGAAACCAACCAGAAAATTTTTACGTTCAAATGAGAAAACCCTAAAAGTGAACACAAAACCCAACTCACATAGACAGCATTACCTCAAAACTTTAGAAACTCTCCCACTCTTTTTAGAAAACAACTTACAAAAGACCTAAAGTCCTAAGAAGCTCCACCAAAAGAAAGAAAACTATTACAATACGTAAATAATCTTCTAGTAACCACTCCAATGAGAGGCGTGTGTAGGCTAAACAGTAAACCTTTTAAACTTCCTGACTCCAAAAGTATAGAGTATCAAAGAAGAAAGCACAAGTTGTGAAACAGAGAGTAATCTACCTAGAGTAGAAAGTTAATATTAAACAACAGTCTTTAAAGCAAGCTCACAAAGAAACAATACACCAAACCCTAAAACCCCAAACAATAAAATCTCCACACCTTGTTAGACATAATAAAGTAATACAAATGTAAGTTTACAACTACGAACTACTCTTAAGACTCCTATATACTCTTATTACCAATAGAAATAAAGATCTCCAGTAAACAAAAAAAGCCACACAAGACTTTCACCACTTAAAAAGTACCCTCATATCAACTCCACTTTTAGAACTTCTAAATGTAAATAAACCATTCTTTCCATTTTCCCATAAAAAGTAAGAGATTACCTTAAGAATATTAGCCCAAAACTTAAATCCATATCAAAAAACAGTTGCTTACTTTTCCAAACAACTAGATACAACAACCAAAAGATAACCAAGTTACCTCAGAACTATAACAACAGTTGTACTAAATATCCAAGAAACAGACAAGTTTACCCTAAGACAAAAAATAACTATACTAGTATCCTACACAGTGTCCATAGTACTAGAAATAAATAAAAAAACCCATTAACTTTCTCCACAGAAATTCTTTAAGTACCATACTATTGATGCAGGGCACCCCCATCCAGGGAATAATGTGCTCTGACTCCATTATTCAGAAGGGTAAACAATTGCTTTATTAAGCTATACTATGTTACATTACTACTATATTAATACTATATACTAAACTAAAGAAAAACCCGTGACCCTTTCCAGACAGTCACGACACAGCTTTGACGCAATTGGTCAATCAGTCCAAACAACCATCACCGGAGTCCAATTAACAAACTCCTCTTTGGTAAACAATCTCCATAACACATCCCACATGTCCCAAACAACAGGAGCAGCAAGTAGAGATAAGAATTGTTTTATCTTCTCTCTCTGAGCTTTCTCACTGCCTTCCCCAAGAAAAATCCTGGGAGAGAGAATTATGTCTTTCTCTCTGTTCAGAGAATGTGAATACCACACCAAACTATCATAGTAAAACAAAATAATATAAAAATAATGATAACTAATATTGTCAACCCAGCTTCTTTTCTCAGTAAAAATCAAAAAAACCCAATACATCACAACTACCTATAAACTATTAAAACTACTTACTCCAACCACCCAAACTTAAAAGACACTCCTTTAGACAATAGAAAAACCTAGTTCACTAATAAAAGTACCTATGTTACCAGTAAAAAACAACACACTAAATATACAGTCACTACCTGAAAAAAGTTAATAAAATCCAAACCCTTACCAACAACACCTCTATGCAAAAAACCAAAATAAATACTCAAACCTGTACTTTAAAAATAGCAAAAGAAAAAAAAAAACACTATACAAACTCGAAGTACACATTATAGTTGTACACACACACAGAGACATCTGGAGGGAGGAGGGGCTGTTAACCTCACAAAGAAAAAGTATCAAACATGCACAAAAGATAATCCAACTATTAAAAGCAGTTCAACTCCCTAAAAAAGTAGCAATCATACATATTAAAACACACCAGAGAGTGAACTCAAAATTAGAAGAAATGAACTAGCAGATAAAAAAGCAAAAGAAGCAACAAAAAGTAAAATTATCATTAAAAGAGCTCTAATTCCAAATAACCAAATTTCCCTTGAAGATAAGCCAGAAGATAATAAGAAAAATAGAAAACAAATCAAAGATCAAAAAGAGACATATAACCCAGAGGTTATAATCCCTTCCCATTTATTGTAGTCACTAATAAAAAAAGAACACAAAAAACACACTAAAAAATTAACACCCTAAACACCTATTTAATTAAAAAATAATTACCAAGAATTTATATACCACTATTACTCAAGTAACCCAACAGTGTGATCTTTACCTCCAAACTAACTCCAAGAATACTCCTAAACCAAAACGTAGTCAAATTAGGAAGAGTCATAAACCTAAACAACAGTAACAAATTAACTTTTCAAAACTCCCAAAAAAAGGACGCGGGGGGGGGGGGGGGTAATCAAGATTTATTAATATTAACAAATACATTTTCAAAGTAGCCAAAAACATTCCCCACCAAAACTATCAAAACTCAAAAAGTGACCGAAGTATTATTACAAAAAATAATACCACACTTCAAAGTTCCAACCACAATATCCTCAAATAGATCACATTTCATTTCCAAGATAGTACAAGAAATTAGCAACCACCTAAGCATAAATTAAAAACATCATACTCCATACCACCCCCAATCAAGTAGCCAATTAAAAAATAAACCATTTAATTAAACAAAAAATTGTAAAACTAAAACAAAAAGGTAATTTACCCTAACCTCAAAGTCTCCCACTAGCATTATTACAAATTAAAACTAAACCTAAAACTAAAAAAAAGTTACATCCCTTTAAAATGCTTTATAAAAGACCATACAGTATACAAAGATATCTACCCACACTAGAGAAGTAACATTATCCACATATATAGTAACTCTAAATAAACAGCTCAAAGAAATTAAAAACCATGTAGCTAGAACTCAAAACAAAGAATGAAATGAACCAATATATAACATACAGCCTAAAAATTATATATGTATTGTGTTTTAAAAAAACCCTTTAAAACCACAGTAAAAAAAAAGTATTCCAAGTACTTCTCACCACTTTCGCCACAATTAAATCAAAAACCAAAATACCTAAATCCACCACTCTCAAGTGAAGAAGGCTCCAAAAGCACCTTAAAAAGTAACACCAAAAAACAGTAAATTAAACTTACTCAAAATAAGTATATTACAACCAAAAGTAATTAATAATATCATTTACGAAATTGTTCTATGAGCCTGAATGAGAGATGCGTGACTTCAGGCGGCTTTCAAAATGCAGTTTATTGTATCCAAGACGTTACAACAGTCCGGGTTCATGGGTGACAGAGCCTGCACTTACAGCTGTCAGCTCCAGCTGCAGACAAGCCTGAAGACCCTTTAATTTTGGTTAAAATGCATTATATACTTTTCTTTGCTGAGCATCATCATACAGAAGAACCAATCTATATCTTAACTTTTGCCTAGAGCCTATCATTACTATAAGTACCATGTTCATGTTACTATTCTCCAGTCACTAAATGTTAGTATGTTACAGTTTAAGCTAGAAGTTGTTTTTCAGTTTTCTTGCAGTGGAAAATTCTGAGACCTTTTTTCTACTTGCAACATTGGCATGTTTGTTTGCCTGTGTTATCTCTCTGCTTGGTAAAAACCTCATCTTGTTTGAGGTGGATTTATCCTTTGCTCTAAGCCATAAAACCCCCTTCTAACCAACATACCCTTTGCTTCCTTGGTTATTCAGTAAGACTGGCTCAGCAATTCTTTTCTTCTATATCAAAACTCGCTTCCATCTCTATTTCATTCTCAGGTTCTACATTCAGAGATCTTTCTGCCAAGCATGGATATCTATTAAACTTTCTTGTCAAACTTTCATCCTTCCTGACAGTTCTGTATATAATTGCAATTAAAGTCTTAAAACTAGAAGATACATCTATCCAAAACAATACTAAATAACCTTAGTCCCAAACTTTTATTCAATACACTAAATCCATAAGAAAACATTCTAATATAAAAAAATTAAACCTATCAACTATAGTAATGCATGAGAATCAAATATATAAAAAGCAAAAATAACAAACCCCGAAAACTATAAACACTTCAAGAAATAAAAAAAATCAAAGACAAATACCAGATCATCAATGAGACCACCCATAGGAAAACAGATCAAATTAGTATTTCAACTTTTCCTACATACAAATATCAAGCAGTTTATAACCCAGACAGTCAACAACAACTGTTATTTCATCCAAAGTAGTCTCTCAAACGTATCAAATTGTTGATACAAATCAACAAATACACCTCAAAAACAAAATTTAAAAAAATAACTAAGATATTAGCGACAAGATTAAGTCTTAAACAAAATTAACTAAAAAATATTAATAAACAAATTGACCTCTACAGCAAGTAAACTAGCAAAGCTAAAACAATCCCTACAATCATTTTTATTAATATTAGGAACTAATCAGTAACAAATTTTAAAAGTGCTACCAAAATTTAAAAAAAAACAAAAAAAAAAAAAAAAACCAAAAACCAGGACCACAAGTTAATAGTAAAAATACTTAATAAAGTTTGAGATAATATATCTTTAGCTTTCAATTATATACAAACACAGTTATCGATACAAACAACAACAACCTTAATCATACAGGAAGGAGGTGAAAGTGATTTTCCAATTAAAATTCAAAAGGATTGTTTAAGATAATAAAATATATATTTTTTAAAGCTTCAATCTTAGTAAACAATAACAAATTTTACCTATAATCCTACTTCTAATGTAACCACTACCTTTGCACTTACTTTACATAATATCACTATTTATGTTATCGACCCCATCATCACACTAAAATTAAACCATAAAAAACCAGTACTTTATCCCTCAAAACATAAAATATAGACACAAAAGGTAAATGAGAAGTAATGTGGATACTGACAGTCTGGTCAGAGAGAGAAAGCCAGATAAATGTTCCCAGGAATTGTTCAGGGGAGTTTTGAGAAGGCTGAGAGAAAGAATTAAAACAATCTTGCAGCTGGTGTTTTGAACAGTTGTTTTCTCATAAGATATTTACCAAAGGGTGTCTCCTTAATTAGCCAGTGGTGACAGGGTGTTGATTAAATGACCAATCAGGTCCACCTTTGTCGGAACAGTGTATAAAAAGGAATGGTTTTCTAATAAACTCGTTATTAGCCTGCTGAAGGGAGTTAGAGTTTGTGTTGCCTCCACTCCCATTCCTGACTCAACAGTGACAAAGTAACAAACAATAAACTTAAAAGCTTGTATTACCCAAGAACAAGTGAGATTCATCTATGAAAGCAACACTGTTAATACTCAAAATGTGTCTTAATACTAAATAAAATATTTGCCACTTCAAAATTCATCCAGTCACTAATCAAAAAACTGTAATTGTATATACTAATAAAAATTATATATATTTAAAAACTACTTATATTTTTATAAAAATAGATAACAACAATATAGTTTTGCCTCATAAAAATAATTCTAATTTTTATATTTATAATTTTATTAAGATTATCAGTTATAATTTTTCATATTTAACACCAGTAGCATCACACCAACTCATCAAAAACAATTACACAATATATCACAAGCTATCACCTACTCCTATTAGAATAGACCTTACATTAATAAGACCATTAATTAAACACCAAGACCTAATTAAAATTTTAAAAAATATCCAAAAAACAAAAAAAACCCCTCTAATTACAGTCCATCATAATACAAAAAACATAAGCAAAATTCTACAAAAAATAAAACAAGATGCAAATCATAACTAATAAAATATAATCTTTAAATAGTTACCAACTACAACTGAAATTTTCAATACATTATACCGCCACATTATAGTTTTGTTAATATTAGTTAAAAGAAATTTAAAGCTATTTTTTATAGTACTAATTTAGAATTAAAAAATACTACAATGAATAACAGTGTTAACCTCCTTATCAAATATACGTAACAAAACATTAAGAAACACCTATTATTATAAAAATTTGTACTAAATAAAAAAATTTACTCATTTTCTAAAAAAAAAGAAGAATGAGACAGGGGGTTAGAAATTTAACTTGGGGTAGAAACCAATTTTGGATTTAGCTGGAGTCTGCAGTTTGAACTTGTTTAGTTTGTTAACTTGCTGTGCTCACAAAAGGCCTGCAGAGAGAAATAGGAGATTCAAGGCTACTTAGAAAGGAATACACACATCCAAGCTAAAGAGAGAAAAGGAGAGGCCCCACTGACCTTAGGGCTGAAGCAGACGAAAAAACTGAATCTGGCTTACAAGCACCATATTACAGCTATGTGATTGAAGAACTGCGCAGGTTTATAAAAATTGATAAGACAGTTTCATACATATGCATATGTCTTTTATGTATATGCAACAGGTTAGGGGATAAAATAGACTTGAGAATTTTTGGGAGAGCGCATGTCCTTTTAAGAACTATCCCACATGCGTCTAACATTAAAATAGATCATACTAGCTTTACAACTTTTACAAGTTGTAGAGTTTTTTTCCACACAAATCACTACTACAGCATTTCAATACTTCAATGACCCTGAGACAAAAGGTAATTTTCTTGGCCATGTTGTCCTTCAAAGTTGTGCTCATATGACTTCCTTCTTTTCCATGTCATTTGTAAGAGCCAAAAGAGCCCTAGACATCATCCTTTACTTCACTCGTCCTTACTTTATATCAGCTCTGTGGATCTCCATCCACAAAGATAATGTGGAGGGTACATAGTATAGGCCATAGATAGCAAGCCTTAGCCCTTGCCTGGTCTCCATGGTCATCATCTCACACAAGCCAACAAAGGAAATTTTGTGGCTGGTGTCTACTGTGAAAAATAGAGTAGAAAATAAAGAATTTTTCTAAAGTTTAATAAGGGATAAAATAAGAAACAAAAATCCAGTGTTGGGGTGCTCTTGGCCAACAGCCAAAGAACACACCAGTATATACAGACAGTGTTACCTTCATACAGTTGCATCGCTGAGATACATGCATATTAATGTGTTTCATGCATTATTCAAGCATTCTTGTGAACTTTCTGATGTTTTGGGAACTCCTTTGTTTGACTTCTTCCCACTCCGGCTTATCTGCATGACATCCTGGGTGTCAGGTCAATATATTTTATTTCTTCTTGTGCCTCCATCCTGCTGTTTCACATCCTATGATAAGGTTTTAGTATGTCCTCCTTAAATTTAACATGGTATTCTCTAATTGTCCTCTGGTGCTCCAGTTTGTGTCACGGTTATCTTATCACTTGGAGGGGTCGGTCAGTGGATGGCCTTACACTGTTCTTCTTAGCTACACAAAACCCTTTTCTATAGTACAATGTCGCTATAGAGTCCTACATGGCGCAAAGCACCAGGACTCCATCAGAATGCTGTTTAGACTTATTTATTGAAGCAGCATGTTGCTTTTATAGTTTTACAAGATGTTTGCATTTACTTAATGAACACATACACTGCCCATTGGTCATAAAGAGGAAACAAAGCTTTCAATAGGTGAAAGGAGCCACACCACAGTGTAAGCCAACCAAAGTCCAGATCTTTTGCTTACACTTTTTTCTCTCTCTTTCTTCGCGTCTTCATTGTAATAGCCTTGGTAAATTCCTTGAGAGAGATATGAGGCTTTCCTTATCTTCAAGAATCCTTCGCTGGCTCACAAGAACAGCACAGAAATGTCATTCCCACAGTACAATACATTCATCACACTATTATTTCCATAAGTGATACATAGATATTATATTCATTATACCACTATTTCTATAGGTATTACAATGCATACTTAAACTGATAGATTATATTTATAATAACAAGCAGCTAAAAAGAGTTATAATTGGCACTATTTCTAAATACTTATAATCACTAACAACATGCAAAAGCTAATACATAAATTCAAAAGCCAATATTATCTGGTCATTTTTCACATTACTATAGGCCATCCGATAAAGAAGAGGCGATTGGCATAAGAAATCAGGCAAGCAAGGCAGGACTCCAATGTGGTGTCAAAACAGCCTTCTCTTCTGGATGAGCTTGTGAGAAACAAGTGTTCACTTTTGAAAATTTTAATAAACTTTAGCAAAAACTACAACAAAGGACTAAATAGAGAAAATTACAGCGCTAGATGCCTGCCCCTTGACTATCAGCCACGTGGCTCATCTACAAAATGAATGCTCCTCCTTTTATATCCTTAGCCTCTCCTAAAGTTTTGTCAGTCAGTTCTTTCTCTGCTGTCCATTGATAGAGATTACTTTTTACATCTTGATTAGAGGTCAGGTGTTGTTATGCTGCACCTCCTGGTAACAAGCCGGCCTCCTCTCAATGTCTTGAATACTAAGGCTGTTATAAGGGAGGGAGGGAAAGACGATTTTGGAATGGCATATTACAATAACATTACTATACATCTACATAATATGTATCTCTTAATTGTGAGAGCCAACTATTACATTACTTATCTATAACAAATCCTACTTTTCCCTTTCTATCAGTCTATTGGGTTGAACAATTAACACTTATTTTTGATTCAGATAATTTACCTTTACTTCTCAAAAAAAGAAATACTAGCATCTGTGGGCGAGGATGGTGGGAAGAGGAAAAATTGGACAAAATGGAATTACAGAGGCCAAATCAGTCTTGCCCTTCAGTCTCTGTTGGATTAAGAGACAACTGAGGAATGATGGAGGTCTGGTATATCCTAGATTGCAAGGCAATATGTATTCTATTTGCTATCTGTTAGACATGTGGCAGTTATCTTCTGTTAATTGGGCAGTTTTCTTTATCTCTTCCACATTGGGTGGTTCGTTCGTTCAGGCGGAAGTTACGTCATATCCGGTGACGTAATTCCGGTTCCTGTGACGTCACTTCCGCCCGAACGAATGAACCACCCAATGATACTCTAAGCAAGGGCTTTGAATTACGAAATACTCAGCAATATCATAGCAACAGAGACTCTGTGATTCCCATCCATAGGATGATTTGTAAACTGGAGAGCCAAGGGGTGGTCCAGCAAGGCTCGTTCACCTTTTAACAGCCCTATATGGCCAGTGCGTAAGTCCAGTGAAAAATGGAGATGGACGATGGATTACCGTGGCCTGAATGAGGTCACATCACCACTGAGCACTGCCGTGCCAGACATGTTGGAGCTTCAGTACGAGCTGGAGTCCAAGGCAGCAAAGTGGTACGCGACCATCGATATTGCCAATGCCTTCTTCTCCATTCCTTTGGCATCAGAATGCAGGCTTCAGTTTGCCTTCACCTGGAGGGGAGTGCAGTACTCCTGGAACTGACTGCCCCAGGGGTGGAAGCGCAGTCCCACCACCTGCCATGGACTGATCCAGACCGCAGTGGTAAAGGGCAAGGCTCCCAAACATCTACAGTATATTGATGACATCATTGTATGGGGGAACACAGCAGGGGAAGTCTTCGAAAAAGGAGAGAAGATTATCCAGATTCTGCTGAAAGCTGGTTTTGCCATTAAACGAAGCAAGGTTAAGGGACCAGCTCAAGAAATTCAGTTTCTAGGAGTCAAGTGGCAAGATGGACGTCATCAGATCCCAACAGAGGTAATCAACAAGATCACCACTATGTCTCCACTTACCAACAAGAAAGAAACACAAGTTTTCCTAGGTGACATAGGCTTTTGGAGAATGCACATTCGTGAGTACAGCCAGATTGTGAGCCCTCTCTACCTGGTCACCCGCAAGAAGAACAATTTCCACTGGGGCCCTGAACAGCAACAAGCCTTCACCCAGATCAAGCAGGAAATTGCTCATGCGGTAGCCCTTGGCCCAGTCAGGATGGGACCAGAGGTGAAGAATGTGCTCTACTCTGCAGCCGGGAACCATGGTCTGTCCTGGAGCCTTTGGCAGAAGGTGCCTGGGGAGACTTGGGGTTGACCACTGGGATTCTGGAGCTGGAGCTACTGAGGCTCTGAAGCCAACTACACTCCCACAGAGAAGGAAATCTTGGCTGCCTATGAAGGAGTCCAAGCCGCCTCAGAGGTGATTGGCACTGAGATGCAGCTGCTTCTGGCACCCTGACTACCAGTGCTGGGGTGGATGTGTAAAGGAAAGGTTCCATCCACACATCACACCACTGACACCACATGGAACAAATGGATTGTCGTCATCACCCAGCGCACCTGTATTGGAAATCCGAATCGCCCTGGGATTCTGGAAATTATAACAAACTGGCCTGAAGGGGAAACTTTTGGATTATCTTCTGAAGAAGAAGAGGAGCAAGTGGCATGTGCCCAGGAAGCCCCATCAAATGAGCTACCAGAAACTGAAAGACGATATGACCCCTTCACTGATGGTTCCTGCTGAATTGTAGGCACTAACTGGAAATGGAAAGCTGCAGTATGGAGCCCCACACAACGAGTTGCACAGGGTACAGAGGGACAAGGTGGATCAAGTCAGATTGCAGTTCTTAAAGCCATCCAGCTGACTGTGGATATTGCCGAATGAGAGAAATGGCCGAGGTTCTATCTCTACACCAACTCATGGATGGTAGCTAATGCTCTGTGGGGACGGCTGGGCCACCAAGATTTGGCAGGACATTGCCACCTGAGTAGAGAGGGTGACTGTGAAGATTCGACATGTGAATGCACATGTACTCAAGAGTTGGGTACATATAATAAACTGATTCTATTTTGCCTTCTGATTACGGGAGTCGTTCATTCCATCCCTGACTCAACAGCGTCAATGGGCCCGTGACTGAGGGATGGACCTTACTGTGGACAACATCTCACAGGTCATCCACATCTGTGAGACCTGCGCTGCAATCAAACAGGCCAAGCGGGTGAAGCCTCTGTGGTACAGTGGGCGATGGTTGAAGTACAGGTATGGGGAAGCCTGGCAAATTGACTACATCACGCTTCCCCAAATCCGCCAAGGCAAGCGCTATATGCTGACAATGGTGGAAGCAAACACAGGATGATTGGAAGCCTACCCTGTGCTTTGTGCTACTGCCCAGAACACCATCTTGGGCCTAGAAAAGTAAGTCCTGTGGAGATATGGCACCCCTGACAGAATTGAGTTGGACAACGGAACCCATTTCAAGAACGGCCTTATAAACACCTGGGCCAGAGAACATGGTATTGAATGGATATATCATATCCCCTATCATGCACCAGCTGCCGGGAAAGTTGAATGATGCAACTGACTACTTAAGAATACCCTGAAGGCACTTGGTGGGGGGACCTTCAAAAATTGGGAATTGAACTTAGCAAAAGCCACCTGGATGGTCAACACCAGAGGGTCCATCAATCGAGCTGGTCCGACTCAGTCTGAACCCCTGCACACAGTGGATGGAGATAAAGTTTCTGTGATACACATGAAAGGTATGTTAGGAAAGACTATTTGGATTAATCCCACCTCAGGCAAAGACAAACCCATCTGTGGGATTGCTTTTGCTCAAGGACCTGGTTACACTTTGTGAGTAATGCAGAAAGATGGAGAAAGCTGTTGTGCACCACAGGGAAACCTAGTCTTAAGTGAGATCTATGTGTAAGGTTTCATTGTGATGCAGATGGAAATAGAATAAGGGGTGGATAATGTCTTAGATTGTAAGGCAATATGTATTCTATTTGCCATCTGTTAGAGGTGTGGCAGTTATCTTCTGTTAATTGGGCAGTTTTATTTATCCCTTCCACAAACCAATCCTCCCTCAGGAGAGACATCTGCTGTTAGTGGGCTATTGAATGTCACTGCATGACTGATAAAAAATACAACATCCCATTGCGAGATGCCCTACCCAGAGGGAGGAGCCTAGCATTCCTAACTGGATATAATCTGAGTTTTTGGGACACCAGATCAGCCTTTCTGCTGGATTCCCAGAGAAACAGCTGCTTTCTTCCACTGGATCTTCAGAGGAAGACTACACCCTTCTACAGGATCCCTGCTCCAACAGAACCACATCCACCACTCCAGGAGGACTGCAAGGACTGCAGCCACAATTCCAATTGGACTGCTACCAACACCCTGACCAACAAGGTGTCAGGTTGTGTTCTGACTCTGTTAGTGGTTTTTCTTTTGTATTATTGTATGTATTTTGGGGGCCAACCCAGTCTTGCTGTCTATATTTTTTTGTTTTACCTGATTTGTTGGTTCTTAAGTAAACTGTCTCAATACTCCTTATGGTTCTTTGTGTACCTTCCCTCAACAGATGCTTGTAATTCTTATCTATTAAAATAGGATAATTACATCAATAAACTATACAGTTCAAACTCCTTGCCCAAAGTGTTAGTTAAAACAATCTTTAAGCCGGCTGGGGAAAGCTCAATTCTCCTTTTGGATGTCTTCAAGCTTCTTCAGTTATCTCTAGTCCATTCTTTGGGTTCTTTCACTGGGTTTTGAATTCTGTTGACATGAGTCCACTTTTGCTCTGCAGTTCACACAGCTGATTCACAGGTTAGCAGTGCCTGAAAGGGACTTCCCCAATTAGGGGTTAAACTAAAGACTATGCACATAGCACTGCTTCATATGTTTCATTATTTGAACTTACTACTGCTGACACAAGGGAATTGCATGGTCTAGGAAGTATTACAATCACAGAGAGGTTTAGTACTTGGCTTAGTATCTTGTTTTGATGGAAGCAGTTCCTAGGGAACGTGTGTTAGAACAGTAGTGAATTACAGCGATTATAGATACTTCTGTTGATAGGGATTTAATGGAAACGTCAACATTTTTAAATTTGGTGGAAATCACTGTACATAACCTTACATAAACTTTTTGTAAACCTATATATAGAGGCACATTTTTTCTTTTTACAAGAACAGAGTGTACACAGAGAGCCAGGGGCTACTTCAGCTAGCAGAGCTAGATAGTGCCATACACACAAACACATATTTACACACCCATTTGCTTTTCTAGGTGGGACAGTAGTCAGGTGTATGGAGCAGTGCATCTAGAGCTATGTCTCTGGGCGTGCCTAGCTTGTGTATGTACGCAGGAACACGTGCAGAGCTAGTATACTTACACACACATACTTACTCACTTGCACAGAGTTCTTGTGCACTACGGTACCCACTAGCAGCACACACTTGTGTATACTTAATTAGTTACACCAGCACACGTGTTACACAGACACTCACATATCCATTTTACTGATTTCGCATTACAACTTGCAACTAGTCCTTGTACAGAGAAAACTCTCTGGTCATCCTGTCTCTCTTGCTTTTGTTTCAAAGTTCAAGGGGCCCTTCTTTTCTCTTCAGCTTGGAAATTCGCATTCCTTTTTCCTCGGCTGAGGCAGCTTTTCTGAGCGCAGCAAAGCTAACAGACTAAACAAGTTCACTTACGCTAGCAAGCTACAGACTTAATAATTCAAAGAGGCACATTTCACCTAAATCCAAAATGGATTTCTACTCTGTTAAATTTCCACTCTGTTTCAAGTGTTATAGACATTAATACACGTCTCACACAGAGCTATGTTCACACTAGCAGAACCTGTGCTTATTCACAAGCACAGAGCTGTGCACAGACCCACTCACACTTGAGAGTATGTGATTTAACGCACGTGTAAACATCAGTGCACACCTCATGGGTATACTTCAGTGTATCTATGTGAATAGTGCTGTGTACACCAGTATACATGCACACTGTGTAAAGCAGGATGTGCACACCCACATCTGGGCACACCAGAAAACCACATGTGCACACAGAATTGTATACACATGTTCATCACCCTGTCAGAGCTCTCTTGGCTCTGACACTTCTGTGGGTCTCCCATGTCATGTCAAGGATGGGGACAGAAGAAGGAAGCATGGGTGTGACACTGTGGTTTAGTTCAAAGAGCACTCTCTGTGCCCTTGGGGCGGGAGCAGACAGGCCTGTCATCTCGGACCAAAGGAGAGAAAGGCATCAGTGTCCAAACCTCCCGACACTTAACACTCTTCTTGGCAACCATGAGATTAAAAGCTTGAAGACAAAGAAAATCCCAGAAGTTCAGCAACCCAGAGGAGGGCAAGAGAAGAGGGAAGAGAATCCTCCCTTTCCCCCTGGGACCCCCCAGTAGCAAACTACAGGTCCCCTCAGTGAGGCCCACCCTCTTAATTAGCTAAAAGGAATGATTTGCAGAAAGAAAAAAAATCCACAACTTTGTAAAAATTGTAAAGCCGGTATGTTTATTACAGTGCTGGATGCATGTGGGGATCGTTGTCCCCCTAAAGGACATGCGCACCCCTAAGAACCCCTGATCATTTTTTTATCTCCCTTACAAATCCATATGCATAGAATTTCACAATAGGTTAATGCATATTCATTTTACTGATTTCGAACTACACTTGCAGCTAGTTACCCTTGCAGGTAGTTTTTTTTATCAGAAAGTACAGAAAGAACTCCTGGGTCACCCTGCCCTGTCTCCCACAGCCTCACTGTCTGTTTCAAAGTTTAAGGCCCCCCCCCCTCTTATCTCTGTCCTTGAGCTGAAGCAGTTTCTTTCATCATAGTTGGTTTTTTTTTGCAAGAACAGACAGTCAGACCAAACAGCTATGTTTACAAGCTACAGGCTTAATTCAAAGCGGTACATTTTACCTAAATCTGAAATGGATTTCTACTCTGGAAAATTTCCACTCTGTCTCAGGAGAAAGAATGAAAACTAGTGAAGAACGGAAGAGCTTATTCAGTTCTGCTCCTCTACCCTCCCTACAGCAGGGTGAGGGCATTGCTCAGAGAGAGTCAGGTGTGTCTGTGCTCTTTGGTTATGCTGAAAAGTGAGGAAGAAAAGGTGGAGCAGCAGGGCAGAGCTTGAGGATTCTAGCCAGCTCCCTGACTGTCCAGGAGAGGCGAGCTGTTACTTGTTAAGCTCAGGTACTAAAGAAGTAACAGCTTGTCGCTGTTGAGGCGGTCACGACACAAAGCAGAGACCACAAGCAGTCTCAGATGGCAACTCTTTATTATCGAACATAACTGACCTTTTATACAATTTCCAGTTGTTTATGCTTCTTCTACCGTAACTATTGGCCACAACAAATCAACATAACACTATTGGTGAAAAGTTACAGTCACTTCAACTAACTTTCTAAAATTACTTCATCCAGCTGCAAAGTTTTCTTCTTACCTTTCTTCAGTTCCTCACTTCTCTTGGTCTCCTTGGTTACAGCCTTGGAGAGAGCTCCTTATCAGCTTCTTCTTACTTCTCAGCTTCTTCTGGCTCCTTTAGCTAACAGGCCTGCTGTAGCCCCTTCCATACAGGTACAGTTTAGCATACAGAAAGCTCAGAGTTCTTTCAGATTAAATCAGAATCTTCTGCTTTAGACAGCCTGATAATTGGCTCCTTAGGCACAACTGGAAAAGCATCCCAGCTTGGGGTGAAAGATCATGGAACATAGCGTACTGGAGGAAGAGTCAACAGTTGAAACAACTGACTTCAGAGAAAGGTAGTAGCTTAAGCAAATACATCTGCCCTGCTGAACTCCTACAGAAGCAGATTACCAGATACCCCAAACACCAGCTAGAACATTGATTTATCTTGTGTGATATTAATGCTTTCTATACCCAAAGCATGACATCTTTACAGAGCCCCCTCCAGAAGTGGGATTCGTCATGCAAGACAATGGGGGAAGGATACAGGCCACTACTTGTGATTAACAACCTCCAGCACGTTTTAGTTCGGGCTGATTGTTTCCTCGGCAATTTTTGTATTGGGTGTGGTCCATGCAGAGGCAGGACACAAATGACTTAACTGAATTATCAAAGAGTTTAATGAAGTGGAAGAGCAGTGGCCATTCGTTTCCCACAGGACAGGAAGCTCAAGTATCCAACACATGCATAATGACAGGAAGCCTGCAAGTGCATAGGAAGAGTCTGTCTTTTATACTACATGCAAACCTTAAGTTCAAAAGCAGAAGGCATCCCTAACTGTTAACTTTCAGCATCTTAATAATTAAGTCATATGGGATTGTAATATATGTTATAAAGTAATTAATGTTTAAGGGGAGAATGTATAAAATAAAGATTGTAAAAAGAATCTAACATCCAACGAGCCTCTGACCACGAGCAACCTGGAGACAGATTACCACATTGGAATTACAAAACTCCTGATGGCAGCAGGAGAACAATGCCTCGTTTACCAATAAAAGAATGTGGCTGGGGCGGGGAGATGGGCTTCCTCCGGAGCCATCAGGGAACACCCAAGGGCGATCATCACTTGATAGATATCATCAATCAAGATAACCGAAGTCGCCAAGAAACATACATCTGAATACACAATTTCCCCTGACATGATCAGCGCCTGCCACTACTCAGGAAACAGCAATTGTCAAGCCCTGCACTGTGAAAGAAATCTTCATAAATATGAGGAGGTTCAAAAGAAATCGGGGCACCTCTGCCTCAGGCATAAAGAACTGTATAAAACAGCCCCTCTGGAAATAGCATTCCTGAACAGAGGGATATCTGATGTGATAGAGGTCGGATCCAGGTTCACGCAGTGCCGATCCTGGGCTCGACACTGTCTCTTTGACTGTGGTTTTTGAGGACCGTATTTTGGTCGCGAAAATAAAATATTTCGCATTTATTAATTTGGCTTTCTTGATGATCATTTATAACAGGATATTACCTTAAAGTTAACATTGCATAGGCAACGGCTGCACTGATTTCCCCCCAGTCTAAGCAACTCGCTCTAGTTTCCAGTACCAACACTCGTGACCCTTGCAAGCATGCTGTTATCATGGTCTTACTTCCCCACAAAAACAAGTCTGGAAAGCTATTGCAGCCTGCAGGATGACCACTTTATATATTTTTTAAAACTAAAGAAACCCGTAATTCCTTGCCCTAATAATCCAGTTTGCGGGTTCAGAACCAAAGGCTAGCACAGCGAAGCTGCGAAACCTCTTCTATGCAGTTAGGAGACACACTGAGACCAACTCACCGTCGGACGCCCTCCACTACACGTGCACATGACATGGTGGAGGTGGGGTGCGAGGCAAGTCAGGACAACACCAGCAACCCAGTACGCCCGCGGCAGCTGGAGCAGTGGGGGTGCGGCTCAGAACAAGCTTAGGGGATGGTGCAGTAGAGAGCGCCACAACCCAGAGAGGCCCCGTCCGTCCCCCGTCCCTGCACACACCCACAGCCGTAGCCCCGCTCCACATCCTGCTGCGCGCCCGGGCATCATGCACTGGGTCCTCGGCTCAGATGCCCGCAAACGTGGGAGGAGGGGGAGGGGGGGAAGGGAAGAGAAACCGCACACAGAGAAAGCTGCCGTTACCTCCTCGTCACTGACGATACCAGTAATATGACTTGCAGATAATCTTTCCAAAGACAGTAGTGGTGCCAGCAGAGCAAGAAGAAAACACCCTGATACTCTCATCAGACAAGGACAACACCTGTTGTGGCCCCCCCTCTTCCTCCACTCCGTCATGCTCTCCACGGTTCCCATTGGGCTGACAGATGCTCGCCAGCCGATCCCGCATCTCGATTCGCTGTCTGGTCTACCCTCCTCAAGCTGCTGCTTATCGAGGTTCAAGGATTTGCATGCCCTTGGGTCACAGAGTGATCTGCCTCGTATAGTGCTGCAACCCTGAGGATGGGCTACGAGGTCACAGAAGAGGCTGTAGTAGCTACAAGTACTGTTTCTTGTTATTTGTTACTGCGTCAAGTCCACCCCAAAGGTGCCTGTGCCTTTTTGGTGCTGCTCCCTCCAGTCAAATGACTGCTTTGGCCAGGGCAGGCCTGGCCTTAACTTCTCAGGACATTTTGAAAAACCAACATGTGGCCTGTGAAAAATGCGTATTTTATGATTGGCTTTTAGCAAAAATTATAATGAATATTATATGTGTTATGTTAGAAAGTTATGCTGTATTAATTTTCTTAAGTAGTGTGGTAAATATAGTTTTTGGTTATAACATAATGGTCAAATAGAAACTATGCTATTTAAGATACTTTTTTAAAGAGAAGACTCCGAGATAGCAGCCACAGGACACCTAAATCTTTCAGAGAAAAAGAATTTATTGCTCTCTTATCAGAAGAAACTAACTTCTTCCCACCTCGCTCAGCCCTAAAGATGCCATTAGGATTAAGAGGAAGAAGTTGACACTGACCTGACAGAACCCTTTGTTTGAATGGAATTTATGCATCATGCATGAGGTGTATGAATATGCAGCAGACTGTTGTTTTTAAGGGTTAATCCTCTGTTAATGTGTGTCTTTTTTTGGGCTTATTTTGCCCAGAAAAAGGTACCCGGACTGTCTGTAACTCTTTGTTTTTATTGTCTCATATTGTCCTAAATCCTAATTTTCCAAATTTTTATTACTCTAATTACATTACTATTTTTTATAACCATTTTATTACTATTAAACTTTTAAAATTTTAAAAACAAGTGATTGATGTTTTTCACAGGTCTCAGCTCTCTTCACAGAGGGCAGCAGGCACAACTTCCCGAGGATTTTTCCCAGGGAAGGCAGTGAGAAGCACAGAGAGAAGAGAAAACAATTCTTCAGTATAGTACAGTATCTCTTTAGTATATTTATAATATAGCATTAATGTAATACAGTATAGTTTTAATAAAGCAACAGTTCAGCATTCTGATTCATGGAGCCAGAGCACATTATTTCCTGCATTGGGGGCAGCCTGCATCGATACCAACAGAAGTTGCTCTACATTGTTTGCTGAAAGCCCCACTTCCCTTGCACACATTTCTAAGCTGCACGTCTCCTGGAAGCAAATAAAATGCAAAGCGTGCATTCGGCACTGCTGGCTTGAGGGCTCAGGAGAGTAGGATTTGCGTTAAGCTAGATAGGAGGCTTTTAGAAAAGTAGGCAGTGCCCTCAAAGCTGCCCAAGGGTGGTCTGTGGTGCCCTGCAGCCCCGGGGACAGTGAGCACCTTGAATGGTCCACACAACTGTCTTGTAACATATATGAACCCTGCTTTCCTCTATATTGGGATAAGGATATCCTTGGCCGCCTTTGAGGCAAGAGCATATTGTCCTATTTTGCAAAGCTGCTTTCCGGTCGATCGGCCTCCAGCATGTACTGGTGCATGGGGTTGTGCCTCCCCAGGTGCAGGACTTGTGTATGCACAGGTTCCTCAGGTGGTCTCAAAAGACATAATTTCCTGTGTTGGGAGGGACTTTGTTCCCCAAGTCCCTGCCTTGAGGTTCAGGGTTTTGAGAACTAAAGTAATGACAGTGAAAATGGAGTAAAATAAATTGCCAAGTAAAACAGCCATCTCCATGTTGCGTCTCACTCGACATCCTGGCTTATTTATCAGTGGGGGAAAAGGGGGGTGGCATCTTCAGTCTTCCTTTTCTGACCAATGCACTTGTGGAAGCCCATCATATGATTCTTTGCATCCCTTGACAAATTCAGCTGCAGCTTTGCCTTAGTTTATCTGATCCCATCCCTACAGACCTGGGAGGCATCTTTAGATTCTTCCCAGAATGCGTGTGCCTGCTTCCACTACCTATGCATTTCCTCCTTGTGCTTCGGCTTGTTATAGATAAGTAATGTAACAGTTGGCTCTCACAATTAAGAGATACATATTATGTAGATGTATAGTAATGTTATTATAATATGTCATGGCATAGTCCTCTTTCTCTCCCCCCCTTGTAATAGCCTTAGTAGTCAAGACATTTAGAGGAGGCCGGCTTGTTACCAGGAGGCACAGCATAACAGCACCTGACCTCCAATCAAGATGTAAAAAGTAATCTCCACCAATGGACGACAGAGAAAGAGTTGACTGACAAAACTTTGGGAGGGTCTAAGGCTATAAAAGGCAGAACATCCATTCTGTAGATGAGCCATGTGGCTGGAAGTCACGCGGGGGTGGGGGGGGGTGGGGGGGGGCAGGCATCCAGCGCTGTAATTTTTCCTTATTTAGTCCTTTGTTGGAGTTTTTGTTAAAAGTTTAATAAATTTTTTTAAAGTGAGCAGTTGTTTCTCAAAATGGGGACTTTTTCTGGATAAATCTCATCTCCATGGCTGTACGAGATTTCGAAGGAGAAGCGTGCCCTGCCGCAAGTTCGGCAGCTCTGTCGAGTTCTCCTGCGACCACCAGTGATTGCAAGTCAGCACCGGGGACAACAGAGGACTAAATAACGAAAAAGAGGTGAGAGAAGAAGAGAAAAAGCCCCTGAAAACTGCAGATCTAGAGGATTGTGAGTAGTAGTACGAGTAAGAGCTGAGAGTGTACTTGAAGTGTGAGTAGAGTGCTTGGGGTGGGTTTGAAGATCCTCATAACTATTTTTGGCCAGATTGTAATTTCCATAATCCCCATGTATAAAAGTCAGCTTCAGACAATATATGGGATCCATCCTGGTCAGTTGAATCTTTAAGATATTGGACAGTTGGAAGAAAAAGATGGAGGGATGGTGGGAGGAAGAAAGTGGGGACCCTATAGCAGGAGGGATGCATGTAGAAGAGGTGAAGCGATACACAGAATAGACTCCACAACCTGATGTAGTTATGAAGTGGGTATGTATTGTCAGTGCCCGGCACAAGCAAGGTAGCTCTCATGAAAACTTGTGCTCCAAGCCCTGGTCTGAGCCACATCTTTATTCACAAAGGTGTTCCATATACATTACATTGGACAACCTTCCCATGCATATTCAACCCCCGGCGCCTCACATGGTAATTAGATCCACGCCTTTCTGAGCATGCATTGCTCATGGTGGTGGTCACACAGGGTCTTTCGGTGGTCTTTGAGGCTGAAGGCCGTGGTCTTCCTCATGATTGAACTTTTGAACTTTTCTCCTTTGTGCATGCGCTTTTGGTCCCTTGGTGCTTATCTGAGTACGTCTGTCGATTTTGATCAGCTTGGAGACAGAGGAGTTCCTTTATCTGGGTTTCTCGCACTCCTTGGTCTTCTCCCGGTATTGTTCTTTATTGCAAGAAGCTTCAGAAATGTGCATTTTCCAATGCCCTTTGTACCATGGCAGAGGTTTCTTAAGTAAAAGGTTAAAATTCAACACATAATTCTACAAGCTAAAATTTAAATGCTTAATTCATATTGCTAACTTAACTGAACCCCCAAAACCTCCATTTCAGAGGGACTGAGAAAACTACAGGCAGGATGCATAGAAGAGGAAAGCGGGGACCCCGTGGGCAGACGGACGCATGAGATTGAAGGGTTTGTAGGGACTCTAGAGCTTCTGGGGTTGCCAGGTTGAGAGTCATGGTGTTAGAGTGATGGCGAAAGTCGCCGTTCAGTGGAGATGGCTCTTGTGTCGAAGTGAGTAGTCTTGACAACTTTCCCAAGCGGCGGGCGACAAGGGGGGAGACCATGTGCCTGATACACGTGGAGCAGTGGTGCGCTCAGCGTAGTGAGCGTCTGGTGTGCGGTCAGCACAATAACTTCCAGAGCTTGCCAGCCAAGGCATGAGAGGCAGTGCTGCTGCTAACGGCGGCGACTGGAAACACCGAGTGCTAGTGAGAGGCTGCCCATGTGCGCCTGGCCACGGGGACTTGGTGGTGCCGAGCAGTGGAGGCCAGCGGGCTGACCCCGTGGCGGAATTCCCAATGGCAGGAGACCCGCACCAGCGGGGCGATCGGTCTAAGTAAACCGAGTGTGCGAGGTTATCTGAGCGAGGACCGTAGGGGAGAAGGCGGACGGGGTTTCCCTGACCCACCGCAGTGGTCTCCCCGACCCGCAGGCACAAAGAAGGGGGGGGGGGGAGGGGCGAATCTACGTAGAGTTGCATTCACAGCTGTGCTCAGTGCAGCGGGTTTCCACTGCGCACCAACCCAGCAAGGGTGGGAGGGTGGGGGAAGGCAGCAGAAGCCCAGCGTAGTGATGCAACTGATCGCATGGGCAGCAAGGAGAGCTGCCGGCAATGAGTGGGGCAGTATTCACCGAGTGTGGGGGGACGCCCAGTGGGGCGAGCCACGTGCGTGGGGTTTCCCCAGGCAGGGGCTAGTCTGTGCAAAGAGCGGCCAGCAGAGACCCTGCGTGGCCATTCCCGGCACTCACTAGCCCAGCAGAGGCAGTGGCAGCGCTGAGCTCAGTTCGGGCAGTGCTGCCAAAAGTTGGGGGCAGGCTTAGTTGTGCGAGAATCTTACTAAATGCAGAAGTCACTAGCCCAGCAGCGGCACAAGACGCGGTTGTTATAAATTATCAAATCGGTAGCCAAATTTATGAAAAAATTTAGCAAAGATTTATTAGAACAATAACAAAAAAATAGAATTTAAGAAAAAAGAAAACCACCACAGTCAAGACAGCGTCTGCCCTGGGAACAGCGCTGGGTGACCTCAGGTTCTGGCTGACAGAGAGACAGCGTTTCCCCAGAGGTACACCCCTAGTGCTTCCAGCAGCCAGCTTATATACAGTTTATTCTGCCTGGGGCAGGGATGACCACATATTTCTTTGTGTTTCTTTGCATGTAAAGTTGAATCCATACAGATGTAGAAACAGACAAAGGCGCACTCAGAGATGCAGACGAATGTCTGAGTGTCCAGGCAGAGACTGTATTCACATGTACTGGTTTTCTGAGTACCGCGATGAAGTCATGTTCCAGGTGCATGTCTCATGCGCTCCTCCAGACATTTCATTCCGGGAAGGTCCCGATGGTATCTCCTGAATGCAGGAACTGGAGGAAATCCCCCATAATAGCTGGGGACTATTCCATTCATACGGTAACAGACCTGATATCATCTCAACACTGTCTGGGAACTGGTTACAATAAGAACAAGGCTCTGTTCCCAGCCAGAGTGGTCAGAGACATAACCGTGAATCTCTGTAATATTATGTACACACGTATATCTATATCTATAGCATGAATTATCTCTACCATATACTACACAATCTACATAAAAGCTACTGAAAGTCAAGAACTCCTAGGTGTGCGAGAACTTGTCCGCGGCTTGCCAGCATAAAGCCGAGAGACTGAGGGCCCCCGGAAGCGGCAGAAGGCTGCCAGCAGCGACTGAGACAGCTTTCACTGTGTGCAGGGGGCACCCGGCAGGACGAGCCTGGTTGCACAGGGTGTCCAAGCCGGGTGCCGAGTGGGCCCGCATAGGTGGTAGTGGGCTGGGGGTAAGGAGCTGTCTCTGTTATGCAGGGGTCTTGGGCACCTGTGTAAGTGGCCTTCAGCAGTTGCTCCAAACCGAGAAGCACCAGAGAGTCGATCTCTGCCCACTCTGTGTGTGTGTGTGCCTGTGCATGCCCTCCTCCGCCTCCCTGCCCTGTGTCCCAGGACAAAGGATCCAGCCCTCTTGCAGTCACAAGAATGCTGGGAGTTTACATTCCTGAGAGGACAGTGGGAAGAGTCTAGACAGCTTGGCTGGGTCACCCCTGCCCTCTAGTAAGAGGGATGAGACAGAGATTTGAGAAAAAGCTGCCTGTGATCTCTATTCTAGTGCAGACGGCAGGCAGCTCTGCCTGCCTGCATGGAGCCAGCATGGCTCAACTTCCCACAGCCCTGTTGAACGAACATTTAAGTTCTTTAACAACCCCCAGAGATGTTTTATAGCTGTTATCCTGTTTGTGATGATAACTGCTGTTTTGATTTAGTAAAACCACAGCTCGACATAAAGCCTGAGCCCTGACTATTCTGCCTTAGAGAGAGGGGATGTCTTTCCAGGTAGCGCATCCTGTGCCTTATACAGAGCTAGTGAATAGCTCCTTTCCCAGTCCCAGGATTGTGCTGCATCCAGTTCTTGCTCCCCAAGGCACAAGGGTACTCTACCCAATTATGTCTGTCTGTGACAGTGCTGGGAAGTCTCTCCCCTCTGTGTTAATGCCTTCACACAGAACCCCAGATAGTATGGGTGTCACAGACATCTTTTCATAAAAATCCTTTCTTTTAGGATTTGTCCTTTCTGGGAAGCTGAGGCCCCAGAAGAAGAATGCAAACAATTGTTATCGGCTGGTGTGGAATGCAACAGGTGCAGCTGTGATTGGTCTTCTGTGAGTGTTTGGATTTGCTGAGAGCTTGCTTGCTTTCTGCCTGGACACAGAACTTTGTTATTTTTTTCTATTCTATTCTATTCTATTCTATTCTATTCTATTCTATTCTATTCTATTCTATTCTATTCTATTCTATTCTATTCTTAGCTTAGCAGCTTCTGAACTTTGCTCTCTATTTCTTTTAGTATAGTCATAATGTATTACATAGCATAAATTAATAAATCCAGCCTTCTGATCATGAAGCAAGATTCTTGTCTATCTCTCTCACCCTGAGGAACCCTCACAAGTCATGTAACATATGGGTTGGAAGGGGCCTTGGAGTTTATCTTGTTCCACCTCCTACCATGGACACTCTGTCATGGGCAGGGACACCTTCCTCTATCCCAGGGTGCTCCAGGCCCTGTCCAACCTGACCTTTAACAATTCCAAGGATGAGGCAGCCACAACCTCCCTGGGCAAAATCTACTCAGTGTTTTTCTAGAAGTCTCTTTGTTTGCTGGGATGGGGGGGGGAACCCCCCTCTGAGGGCTGCCATAATGATCTGCCTTAGTGCAGCAGAAAAGCTCCTGAGCTCTGACCAGACCCCATCTGTACTGAGAGCACTGGTCCTGTTGAGGGATGACAGACAAGACCCATACAGCAGCACCCAGGCTTGGCTAGCAGAACATTTGAACACTACAATATTTAGCTGTTGTGGAAGGGGCTACAGCAGGTCTGTTAGCTAAAGGAGCCAGAAGAAGCTGAGAAGCAAGAAGAAGCTGATAAGGAGCTCTCTCCAAGGCTGTAACCAAGGAGACCAAGAAAAGTGAGGAATTGAAGAAAGATAAGAACTTTGCAGCTGGATGAAGTATTTTTAGAAAGTTAGTTGAAGTGACTGTAACTTTTCACCAATAGTGTTATGTTGATTTATTGTGGCCAATAGTTACGGTAGAAGAAGCATAAACAACTGGAAATTGTATAAAAGGTCAGTCATGTTCGATAATAAAGAGTTGCCATCTGAGACTGCTTGTGGTCTCTGCTTTGTGTCATGACCGCCTCGACAGCGACATCTGGTGATCGCTGAGTGACACAACACCCTTAAGAACATAATCGGTCTGGACCCATACGGGGTCCTAGCAATTGGCAACCATGACCCACTGGGACGCAGTGGGGGAGACGGTGTTAGTGCAGCTGAGAGTGGCGGGTGGAAGCAACAGGGAGGTCCGGACCTGATTTTCTCCTATCAAGACACCTGGAAGTAGGTGAGCCACCAACTAGTAATGATGGGACATAATTTATCTGAAGAGGAAGAAACTGTTTTGGCTACATGGAAAGTTTTGTTAAGAAATAAGGGAATTAATACTTCAGACTATGCCCTTCATAGTATATTGCTGTGGGCTAAATCACAGGATTTTGCACTGATCCTGACACAGCATTTAGTGTTAAAGCATGGAAAAAAGTTGGGGACAGACTTTGGGAAGTCATCCGAGCAGGAGATAAAGCTGTTGTGGATCTAGCTGTTACTTGGGGATTGCTTTTTGAGGCATTAAAGGAATGGAAAACAGAGCAAGAACAAGCAGAGCGGGACGCGGACGAAGAGTTGGAGCTGATAACAGAAACTGACAGGGGGGATGAGGCAGGGGAGGCCTCTGATGGGAAACTTGGTGAATCTATCCTTGAAGAAGGTGCGGGTGCCATGCAAGTTGCCAGGCAGGCTACCAAAGCTTCCGGGAAAGCTGCCAGAGTTTCTAGGCTGGATGCCAAAGCTTCTGGGAAAGCTGCCAAAACTTCTGGCCAACCTGCCATAGTATCTCCTTATCAGACCCCTAAACCTCTTTATCTCACACCTGCACAGCAGCTCGAGATGGTGCCTGTATACACTACACCGCTACACCAGTTAGCTGAAATGTCTTTAGCAGAGAGAGAAACCCAGTCATCTGCCCCCCCGCTTCCCTCCTCTCTAGTCCAGCCATCTGGCCCCCCGCTCCTCTCTGAGCTGCATGAACAATCAGCAAGGTCGTATCCTCCGTTACCTGACAGTGACAGCAAAAGCCAATCGAGTGATGAGTTGCCCGCAGTAACACCTGAGTTGGGGCAAGGAACTGTTGACAGTTCACCTTCTAATAGCTCTAGCCCTACTGCCCCATGGACTTTGCCCCCATGTCAAGTAACTGTGCTTCCTCAACACCCTCAGGAGTTTTGGGAATTTGTTAGGAGGAAAGCAGTTGAAGAAAAGAATTGGCACATCATAGAAAGATTAGGTGCTCCAAGAGTACCTCAGGAGAACAGTGCCAATGCAAATGTTGCTTGTGATAACCCTATGGCCTTTCCAGTTTTTAAAGCAGCTCCTGGAACAGGGCAGGATGACAGTCATCACGTCTTTGCCTGGAGGGTTGTGCAAGACCTCCAATCGAAAGTGGCTCAGTATGGTATTAATTCCTCAGAGGTAATGCAATTAATATGTGTAATTAATGCAGATCTGCTTGCACCTTATGACATCATGCATCTTGCTGCAATTTTATTCCAACCAGTACAATACAGTGTATTTCAAGACACTTGGAGGCAAGTGGATGAGGGCACAACTTTAACAAATATGCAGTTGCCTCAACACGACCCTCGCCATGCTGTGGGTGTTGATGCCTTACTGGAGACTGGGCCTTTTGCTAACCCAGATTTACAGGCAAGGTGGGATCCTTCAATTTTGGCACAAGCTCAGCAAATTGGCATGAGTGCTTTAATTAAAACAATGGAAATGGCAGCTCCAAAACAGAGATATGTTACTATACAACAAGGGATGAGAGAACCATTTTTGCAATTTATGGAAAAACTTGCAGCTATTGAGAAACAGGTAGATGATTAATCTTTGCGACACAAATTGGGTATACAATTGGTTAAAGAAAATGCAACTCCAGACTGCAGAAAAATTATTGACACTTTACCTGGGGAACCCACATTGCCTGAAATGATTACTGCTTGCTGGAAAGTTGGTTTAGTCGAGCAGAAAATGACAGCTCTTGCTGCAGTTCTAAGACCTTCGTTGATGTTGTGGGTTGACAGCCTTTATCCCAATATCGTGTGTTGTGTCTGGCAGCTGTGCCTTTTCTCTCTTCTCCCCCCCCCCAGCCATCTTGCTGCGGCGGGGCGGGGGAGAGAGGGGGGGGAGTGTTTGACCAGGCCTTTTTGCTTTTGGCTTTTGGCTGCTTGGCTTGGCTAGCCGCTTTGCTTGCTTGCTTTCTGCTTTTTGTGCTGTTTTTTTTTCCTTTTCTTTTGTTCCCTCTTTCTTACCCTCCCCTGAAGATACTGGACCGGCTCCGGACCTGACCTGAGACGTCCAGGACACCTGGAGCTTGCAAGAGAAGCTTGATGCCCTCACAACACAGTCTGTTTTCATTTCTTTTCTTGTGTTGGGGAGTGTTCTTTTGTTACTTGTAAATAAATAGGTTTTGTTTTCCACTTTGCTCCTCCAAGGAATTCCTTCCCGAACCCAGTGTTGGGGGAGGGGTGGTTGGAGGTTTGTTTTGTTTGGGGGGCTCCCTTTTGGAGATTTCCCCTAATTTGTCCTAAACCAGGACAGTATATCTTTTGGTGCATTGGCCAGGAAATCGAAGGCCAAAAAACAGTGGAAAAAAAGCCTATAACAATAATATTTTGGTTTTGGTTATTTTGTGGGCATATTGGTGATTCATAATGTCATTTGGAGTGGAAGCTTGCCGGTATTTCTGGTCCCTAGGGGTTTTTGAAGTTTTAATACTTTTGTGGTCCCTGGGGTTATTTCCTTACCCAAAAATAGCTCTGATGTTGTCCCTAATAAGTAGCTTTTGTAAGCGGGGGGCACTAACCATAATAGTCATTGTGCTGGCCTTATGTGTGATGATGTGTCGGATAAAAATGCTGGACTTTATTTCAGGAACGTATGGATTGTTGTTATGGCTGTGTACTCAGTTTGTTTGGGGAGAAGAAGGGGAAGGGGCTTTTCAGCCTTTGTCTTCCTTCTTCTCCTCCAAATTGTTGACATCTCTATTAGAAAATACTGAATTTCCCCTGAGTTTGAAAGAAACCATCTTTCTGGCATTTAATTTATTAAGCCTTTTCTATACTGTCTGGAGTGTGTATAAAATGAAGACTGAGATTTCTAGAGGGGTTAGAGACACTCCTGACTTAGGAGTAAAATAAAGCAGGAAAAATCTTGACTGGAGTGGGAAATGGGAGGATATGGGCCAGACTTTAAAGGAATTTTCCGATCCAATAGACTGGGACTTTCCATCTGATCAAATTCAGGATCCAGTCGAGGTGGCAAAGTATTTGAGGGAGAAGTGCCATGGTAATACTAAGGAAGAAAGGATTACTGCAGTGAGCTGGGCCTTGGCGTTTGTTTACCGTACCCTGCTAGATACTGTGGAGCAGCAGATAGCAGAAAGGGAACAGGGAGATAAGGTAGTTACTATCCCAGTGACCCAGGCTGCAGCTAACATCCCAGGCTCCAGGCTAGCAGCTGAATCAGACAATAGGCCCCAAACCATGGCTGTTGCAGCTAATACAAGAGGTGGAAAGTGTAAAGGCAAGACCGATCGAAAGGTGGAGGATGATGAGGATGATGCGACCGATCGAAAGGTGGAGGATGATGATGATGATGCAGGAGAAGGACCCTCACCAAAATCAGAGGCCACATCAAGGGGCACAGAATCTGGAGCTAATATTGACTCCTTTTCTCTGAAGGACCTCAGAGGCCTAAGAAAGGATTACAGACGACAACCTGACGAATCTATAATTAGTTGGTTAGTCCGCCTTTGGGATGCTGCAGGGGAGGTTACGATTTTGGATGGTACTGAAGCGAGGCATTTGGGATCCCTGTCACATAATCCTGTCATTGATCAAGGTATGATGAGGGGGGCTAACCCTCACAGCCTCTGGGAACGGGTCCTAAGAAGCGTAGCAGAATGATACCTCTGTACGGATGATCTCTATATGCAGCAGACACGGTGGAAGACCATAGAACAGGGGATCCAATGCCTGAGAGAGATGGCGGTGGCAGAGCTCATTTTCTCAGATGATACAACAATTAGGAATCCGGACCTGGTACCATGCACACCTGTAATGTGGAGGAGACTTGTGGAACTTGGGCCACCTGAATACGCTTCTGCCCTAGCAATAATGAAGCGGGATGATGCATATGAGACTGTGCTCGATATGGCAAAGAAGCTTCGAGCGTATGCAGATGCTGTGCATGGCCCAACTCATGCCAGAATTGCAGCAGTGGAAACCCGACTGCAGAAACTAGAGGACAAAATAGAGGAGAATCATAAGAAACTCCGGGAAGAGATTAAGGAGGACCTTATTCAAATCTCAGCTGTACAAATTAGAGGCCCTGGTGTCCAACGCTGGCGCTCCTTTGATGGGGAGAGAAGGTACATCCCACGGGCTGAGTTATGGTTTTTTCTGCGTGAGTCTGGAGAAGACATGAGGAGATGGGATGGAAAACCCACCGCTGCTTTGGCACAATGGGTGCATGATTTGAAGAAAAGAGAAAGTATCACCAAAAGGATAGCAGCTCCGGTTGCTCGTAGCCGAGATGTTAAGTATGCTGATGACGATGACATGTCCGATCCCCTTGAACGAACTTCTAAGGCATACGCCCAAGGAAAGAAGGACAATCTGGCTTAGAGGGGCCCTGCCTCCAGCCAGGAAGAGGCACAGGAGAACCGGGTTTTCTGGAAGGTGTGGATCAGATGGCCTGGCACATCAGAGCCACAAGACTATGAAGCATTGGTTGACACTGGATCACAGTGTACCTTAATGCCATCGGAACACGTGGGGACAGAACCTGTTTCCATTGCTGGAGTGACGGGGGGATCACAACAGTTGACTTTGTTGGAGGCTGAGGTGAGCTTGACTGGGAAGGAGTGGCAGGAACATCCGATTGTGACTGGTCCAGAGGCTCCGTGTATTTTGGGCATAGACTTCCTCCGGAATGGCTATTACAAAGATCCTAAGGGATTCAGGTGGGCTTTTGGAATAGCTGCAGTGGAGATAGAGGGTATTAAACAATTGAATACCTTGTCTGGACTATCAGAGAACCCATCTGCAGTAGGACTCTTGAAGGTAGAGGAGCAACGAGTGCCAATTGCCACCTCAACAGTGCACCGCAGGCAGTACTGGACGAATCGAGATGCCGTGATCCCCATCCACAAGATGATCCGAGAGCTGGAGAGCCAAGGGGTGGTCAGTAAAACCCACTCAACCTTTAACAGCCCTATTTGGCCTGTGCGAAAATCTGACAGAGAATGGAGACTGACTGTGGACTATCATGCCTTGAATGAAGTGACTCCACCACTGAGTGCAGCTGTACCGGACATACTGGAACTGCAGTACGAGCTGGAGTCCAAGGCAGCCAAGTAGTACGCAACCATCGATATTGCTAACGCGTTTTTCTCCATCCCTCTGGCGGCAGAATGCAGGCCTCAGTTTGCTTCTACATGGAGGGGAGTGCAGTATACCTGGAACCGACTGCCCCAGGGGTGGAAACACAGTCCTACCATCTGTCATGGACTGATCCAGGCTGCACTAGAAGAGGGTGAGGTTCCAGAACATTTACAATATATTGATGATATCATTGTTTGGGGGAACACTGCAATATAAGTGTTCGAGAAAGGAGAGAAGATAATATATATTCTCTTGGAAGCCGGATTTGCCATTAAGAAGAGCAAAGTCAAGGGACCTGCCCGAGAAATTCAGTTCTTGGGGGTGAAGTGGCAAGATGGATGGCATCAGATTCCTGCGGATGTTATTAACAAAATCACTGCTATGTCCCCACCAACTGATAAGAAGGAAACCCAAGCTTTCTTAGGTGCTATAGGTTTCTGGAGGATGCACATCCCTGAGTATAGTCAGATTGTGAGACCCCTTTATCTGGTTACCCGCAAGAAGAACAACTTCCACTGGGGCCCTGAGCAGCAGCAAGATTTCATCCAGATCAAGCAGGAGATCGCACATGCTGTAGCCCTTGGTCCAGTCAGGACGGGACCAGATGTGAAGAACGTGCTCTACTCTGCAGCCGGGAGCCATGGTCTGTCCTGGAGTCTTTGGCAGAAGGTGCCTAGCGAGACCCGAGGCCGACCATTGGGATTTTGGAGTCGGAGCTACAGGGCGCCTGAAGATAACTATACCCCAACAGAAAAAGAAATCTTGGCCGCCTATGAAGGAGTCCAAGCCGCCTCGGAGGTGATTGGTACAGAGGCACAACTTCTTCTGGCACCCCGACTACCGGTGCTGGGATGGATGTTCAGAGGAAAGGTTCCCTCTACCCACCATGCCACCAGCGCTACTTGGAGTAAGTGGATTGCCCTCATTACGCAGCGCGCTCGAATTGGGAAGTTAAATCGCCCTGGGATCCTGGAAATAATTACAAATTGGCCCGAAGGTGAAAGCTTTAGTGTCGCGGATGAGGAACAAGAGCCAGTGACCCGGGTTGAGGAAGCTCCGCCATACAATCAGTTGCCCGCAGAAGAAACACGTTACGCTCTATTCACCGATGGTTCTTGTCGCGTCATAGGGATGAAACGGAGGTGGAAAGCAGCTGTATGGAGTCCCACTCGACGAGTTGCAGAGGCTACTGAAGGAGAAGGCGAATCCAGTCAATTTGCTGAAATCAAAGCTATTCAACTGGCCCTAGGTATTGCAGAGAGAGAGAAGTGGCCAAGGCTCTATTTGTATACCGATTCTTGGATGGTAGCCAACGCTCTATGGGGATGGCTGAAGAGATGGAAAGAGGAGAACTGGCAGCGAAGAGGAAAACCAATTTGGGCTGCGGAAGAGTGGAAAGATATCGCTACTCGGTTAGAGAAGTTACCTGTGAAGGTTCGCCATGTAGATGCCCATGTCCCCAGAAGTAGAGCTAATGAAGAGCAGCAAAACAACCAGCAAGTCCATCAGGCTGCAAAGATAGGGGAGTTGAAGATAGATCTCGACTGGGAGCATAAGGGAGAGTTATTCTTAGCACGATGGGCCCATGATGCCTCAGGCCACCAGGGTAGAGATGCCACCTATAAGTGGGCACGAGACCGAGGGGTGGATCTAACCATGGACAGTATCTCTCAGGTTATTCGTGACTGTGAGACGTGCGCTGCCATTAAGCAGGCCAAGCGGGTGAAGCCCCTCTGGTATGGGGGGCGGTGGTCTAAGTACAAATATGGGGAGGCCTGGCAGATTGATTACATCACACTGCCTCAAACCCGCCAGGGCAAGCGCTATGTACTAACCATGGTAGAAGCCACCATGGGATGGTTGGAAACCTACCCTGTGTCTCATGCCACAGCCCGTAACAGTATCTTGGGCCTTGAAAAGCAGGTCCTTTGGAGGCACGGTACTCCCGAGAGAATTGAGTCGGATAATGGGACTCATTTTAAAAACAATCTTATTAATACTTGGGCTAGGGAACATGGCATTGAGTGGGTATACCATATCCCCTATCATGCACCAGCTGCAGGGAAAGTGGAAAGGTATAATGGATTGTTAAAAACCACCTTAAAAGCATTGGGTGGGGGGTCTTTAAAAAACTGGGAGCAGCATTTGGCAAAGGCTACCTGGTTAGTTAACACTCGAGGTTCCACCAACCGAGCGGGTCCTGCTCAGTCTGAGCTCCTTAATATAGTAGATGGGGATAAAGCCCCAGTGGCCCATGTCAGAGGTTTGTTGGGAAAGACAGTATGGATCAACTCTGCCTCGAGTACAGACAAACCCATCCGTGGGATTGTCTTTGCTCAAGGACCAGGTTATACATGGTGGATAATGCAGAAAGATGGAACAACACGGTGTGTGCCTCAGGGAGACCTGATTGTGGGATGAGACTCATATATGAATGTCATTGTTTGTTGAATGTGAGACAGAAGGAAACTGTAAGTGTCAAAGGTCTGAGCAAGTAAGATGAGAGGAATGCCTAAGTGTCAAAGGTGTGAGTAAGTGAAATGAAAGTTTTTATTGTATATTCACGATATGGGATAAGGGGTGGAGTGTCGTGGGTTGACAGCCTTTATCCCAATATCGTGTGTTGTGTCTGGCAGCTGTGCCTTTTCTCTCTTCTCCCCCCCCCCGGCCATCTTGCTGCGGCGGGGCGGGGGAGAGAGGGGGGGGAGTGTTTGACCAGGCCTTTTTGCTTTTGGCTTTTGGCTGCTTGGCTTGGCTAGCCGCTTTGCTTGCTTGCTTTCTGCTTTTTGCGCTGTTTTTTTTTCCTTTTCTTTTGTTCCCTCTTTCTTACCCTCCCCTGAAGATACTGGACCGGCTCCGGACCTGACCTGAGACGTCCAGGACACCTGGAGCTTGCAAGAGAAGCTTGGCGCCCTCACAACACAGGGAGATCAAGTACTACACTTAGAGGTATTCATGTGCATCTAGGACTTATTGATGCTGATTATTTAGGACAGATTCATGCTATTGTATCTATTGATGACTCTCCTGTCACTATTCAGAAAGGAACTTGCATTGCTCAAATTGTACCTTTTGTAAGTTCTGTTCCGAATGCAGTGGACCGAAGTCCTGGCACAGGAAGTTTTGGATCAACAGGAGTACCTCAAGTGTTCTGGATTGAGAAAGTAACAGAGAGCCATCCAGAAAAGACATGCATTCTCACTGCCAGTGGATGTCATCCAGGAACTATATCAGTAACAGGTTTGATTGACACTGGAGCAGATGTCACAATTCTCTCGTGACTTTGCTGGCCTAAATCGTGGCCTCTCACTCATGCAAGTTTTGGATTTATGGGGTTGGGTGGTGCTACAACAGGTGGTTTGTCAGCCATTGTAATTAATGTGACTCTTAAACAATGTACTGTGAAAAAGCTGGTACCGACCCTAGGGGTCTTTCCACTTTAGAGTAATGGCAAACTGTTGTTACTAAAATGCCACAATTTGGTCGCTTTAAGTATGTTCATGTCACAGTTGATACCTTTTCTCATGCAATGGTTACTTCAGCATTCACAGGAGAAAAAACTCATGATGCTATTCATCATTTTTGTCATGCCTTTTCTATCCTAGGTGTTCCATGTCATGTAAAAATGGATAATGGCCCAGCATATGCTTCACAGAAAATGCAAGCATTCTTTCGTGCTTGGGGCATTGAGCATTCACAGGCATTCCACATGTCCCCACGGGCCAAGCAATTATTGAAAGAGCTCACTGTCTTCTTAAATGTTGGGTTCAAAAACAAAAAGGGGGAATGCAACAGGAGTCATCTCAAGTGAGATTAGATAAAGCTGTTTATGTGTTAAACTTTTTGCGCCCCTTACCTGACTCACAGTTACCTTCAATCTTTTCCCATTTTTCCTCTTTGAATTCTAAGCAACCAGATTTCCGTAGAAATGTCAAGGTATGGGTCAAGGATTTAATTACTGGTATGTGGTCTGGTCCAGTGGAACTAATAACCTGGGGGAGGGGTTATGCTTGTGTTTTGACAGATAATGGTCCTCGATGGGTTCCTGCTTGCTGTGTTAAACCTTATGTGGAGCGTGCAGGAAGGGATAGGATGGATGGTTCTGCAGCTGAAGCAGAACATGCAGATGACACTGGCTAAGGCCATATATCAGGACATGTATTTCATCAGTTTTAAGGATAAAGTAGTTAAGAAATTTAAAAGCATTTATAGATGGATGAAGGACAGGAATGATCACATTAAGAATGGGAATGCTAATTTTTTTGATGGTTGTGATTGTTGTTTTGTGTTTCTCCTGTCTGCTTGGATTTTTGTAAAGGACCCTGCAAAACCTAACCTATCTAACCTTTACTTCCTTTAACTGCAATGAGGATACTTTTAACCGATAGTCTGTTAGTACATGTACGCACATGTACCTCTATTATAACATCTGAACTCTTAACTTATTCTATATAATTACAATCTTGAGTTATAAACCCTTCACCATCTTATTAATACAGTTTCATACTTAGGGCATATTCTTGCCTATAACTATAGAAGCATAAGTTTATGATTTTTCTACTTATTTTCTGCATACTTTATTTTTACATCAATCCAAGCTCCTTCCAAGACTGCAAATCAAACTTTCCTGCATCTGTGGAAGTTTCTGTCTCTTCATCTCCCACCACCACTGAATGGATTTAGTCTGTTGCCCATCAATCTATCTGCTGTTGATGTGTAATTTTTTTTTTGCCTTTTGCCATGTGTCTGTGGAAGGTAATAAAAGCTTTGAGCAGCAGTTGCACAATAAAGATTTGTCATGGGGATATCATCTCCATCCTGCATATATTACTGAAAGGAAGTAATTCTGCAAGTTCAAACAGTTCAAACGGTGCCTCCCTGGAATGCAAGTATGTGGAATATTTTAGCCAGATAACAGCATTCCATTGATAGTGATTTGCCTGTTCGTTTGAAGCATGAAGCTGGAAGCGCTCAGCAGTCTCTCCTGCATCTTGTAGGAAGCAAAGTCTTAGCTCTTTAGCAGTGATACGCCAACGTACAGAAAGCCCGTGTAGTTTGCTGCTAAAACTGTAGAATATACTGTATGTGAAGCTACAGGCATGCCTTCCTGTGATGGTGTTCACAGGGGTGCCAGGACGAGGGAAGAGACAAGAATCTTGACTCTATGTTTCAGAAGGCTGATTTATTATTTATGGTATATATTATTTTTAAAGAAAATTATATATTAAAACTATACTAAAAGAATAGAAGAAAGGATTTAATCAGAAGGCTAGCAAGGAATGGAATGGAATGATAATAAAATCTTGTGACTGACCAGAGAGTCTGAGACAGCTAGACTGTGACTGGCCATTAATTAAAAACAACCACATGAGACCAATCAAAGATGCACCTGTTACATTCCACGGCAGCAGATAATTGTTGTTTTTCTTTTCCTCTGAGGCCTCTCAGCTTCTCAGGAGAAAAAATCCTAACGAAAGGATTTTTCATAAAATATGTCTGTGACACCTTCCAAGGATGGTTTTGATACAATAAAATGTGTTGGAAGGATCTACCTCCTGCTTTATGAATAGCTGTGTGATAAGGCCCTGGTGATATCTATTTTCTGGGAAGGAGGGATATGGTAGGAGAAAACAGTGGGTTGGACTGGCAGCTGTGGTGCTTCCATAGCACAGTGGAATCTCTCGTTTGTCAATTTGGGCCAGCTTTCCTGGCCCTGTCCCATCCCAACCTCTTGCCCACCCTCAGCTTACTGGACTGTGTGAATGGGGGTGGTTGAAGCAACAGCCTTTACACTGTGGGAGCAGTGCTCCACAGTAGCTGAAACACTGGTGTGTTATCAACACCCTTCTAGCTACAGCTGCAGAGCAGAGCACTTTGAGGGCTGCTATAAGGAAAGTTATCTCCATTCCAAGCCAGACCCAAACCAAAACTGCATTCCAGTGACACAGCAAACTTCAGCTTGCTTTAACAGCTATTAAAAAAGGGAGGTGGACATGGGAAAGCTGGGCAGTCCTTCATTGCCCTTGAACCTTATGTTACTGAGACAATGTGAGGCCCCCACTGAAAGGCATCTTCATCTCTTCAGTAGTCCATAGCGATTGGGGAAGTTTGGTGACGCGGGTCTGTAAGTAACCCAAGGACTTCACCTTTATTTAATTATCCCTGGAAAGAGATGGAAATTATTTATCTGAAGTAGATGGAAATTGCACTGGTGCAGTGTTTACTTACAGAATGACTGAGGTAGGTAATGCCTATAGTTCTGTCTGTGTAAACTCCCTAAGGTATCTACAAGGCATTCCTACTTCGAGGAGATGGGGGAATTTTAGAGCAGTCAGGTATTTCTTATAAATTCTGAGAGACTGGGTGATTGCCATAGGTTTTAGAAGTCTCTGGTGTCGCGAATTTGTCGCAGTGCACGTTAAGTCCTGGCTAGATGATAACAGGGGCGTGACAGAGCCCCCCTTTAGAGCTCCACGGAATCCCAGCTACCAGTGGGAGTTCGGTGCAGAAACAAAAGGCTGCAGCATGGGCCTGGGGTGGAACTGGGGTAACTTTATTTGATGGTAAAACTCCCTGTGTCCAGGATCCCAAGACTCCGAACTGAGGGCAGACAATAGCTTATAAATGAGGGGGGGAGGTCTCAGGGGAGGATACAATCTTTAGCTAATGGGGAGAACTGGAGGTGGAACACAAGGCAGGGAATACAATGTGTAGACCAATTAAGGATTTCAAGAGAGGGGAACAGTTGAAGTAAAATAATAGGGTTTTGAAGGATACAAAACTGAAGGAGGGTAAGAAAGGTTCTGGGGAAAGGGGTAGGGACAGGAGGGGTTAACAACGGGATAGGGGGGTTGAAACTTGGCAGGAAGTAGCTAGGTAACAAACAAAGAAACGACACTTAACTAAACTGAATAACAATGAAGGAACAAGTCTGTGCCACTCTAAAGATGGGGAAGAAAATACAGAGGGATCACAAAACTACAAATTAAACAGTGAACATGCCAAATAAAGAAATCACACTACAACACTCTGGTGCATGGTGAAATTCTAGATATTGCCTCACAGGCAAGGTTTCCAATACTTAGCTCCGAACGAGAGAGAAAAAGGTTATAAAACCAAGATCCACTGGAGAATCATAGGATCCTAGAGCAGCCCATGTGTGAAGGGACCTCGAAAGATCATCTGGTGCAGCCTTTTAAGGGAAAGGGAGCCTAAATGAGATTATTTAGCACCCTGTCCAATCGCATCTTGAAAGCCTCCAGCAATAGGGACTGGTGCAACTTGTGCCCCTTGTACCTGGTCTTCTCCATGTGGCTCCTAGTGAAGAGACAGCTTCCGTCCTCTGTATCTTCCTTTTAAGTACGGAATACTGTGATGAGGCTCCCACTGAGCCTAGGCAGGTGCCTAGTGTTTTGAAAATAATTCCTTTGTCTTTTCTAGTCTTCATGCAGCCCCTTGCTGCTTTTAGATGTTCCTCAACAGCTTTCCAATCATGGCAGTTTTCCCAGGTGCAGATATCTGAAAACGTAGGACTTGGACTTATTCGCTGCTTCTGTAAGTAGTCAGTGCTATTGCTTGCCATCCTGCCGACTAAACCAACTTGTTGAGAATGAGTGTTTTAGGTCGCTTAAAGAATCGACAGCAAAGGTATTGACAACAGCGGGTTTAATATAAAAGTGAAAGTGTCACAAAGTTCTTTGTCAAGGTTTACTCTACTACTTACCAGATGGTTAAAGCACTCAGAGAAAAAGCAAACTAAACTCTAAAATCAATCAATCTAAAACTAAAATGAACTAAAGAATTGTCTATGTTGAGGCTTGGTGGGGGGATGGAAGGGTGTGGATGAGAAGGAATAAGGAAGACCTTTCAGGTGAGTCTTCTCCATGTTGCTCCTCATGAAGAAGACAGCCTCTGTCCTCTTTGTAGCTGCCTTTTGAGAGCCAGAATACTGTCATGATGTTCCTCCTGAGCCATGTCTTCTCTAAGGGAGAAAAGACCCAACTCTTACAGCCGTTCCTCACATTCTCTGGCCTTTTGATCATCTTTGTTGCCCTCCTTGGGACCTTCGCCCATCTCTCTGCATCTTTTTGTTGAATTCTGGGAACTGGAACTGGACACAGCACTCCAGGTTCTGCCTGCAGGCATGGCCTCAGTGAGAAGAGGCCAGGGTCTGCCCTATGCTGGACACAGCTAGTTTCTGCCAGCTAAGCACCAGACTCCTTGAGGGCCAAATCTGAGCAACTCAGCAAAGCTGGTGGTATCCCTGTGTAAGCATATGTGAAAAACAACTACTCACTGTGAAAATTTGAAATGTTTAATAAACCTTGACAAAAATACAACAAAAGAGCTACATAAGGAAAAATTTGCAGCGCTGGGAAGTGCCCTCCTGGATACCACGTGGCCGGTTCATCTCCAAGATGGATGCTCAGTCTTTTATACTCGTGGAGGTTGCATTAGTGAACCCTGGCCCCTCCCAAAGTCTGTCAGTCATCTCTTCTTTGCTGTTTATTGGTGGAGACTGCTTTCTTGTAACTTGATTGGAGGTCAAGTGTTGCCATGCCGCACCCCCTAAGCAACAAACTTTTCCATTGCCAACAGCCCCATGTAAGGGGCACATGTGCATGCTTTCTTTTTTACCCATCCTAGACAACCCAGGCAGTCTGATGGCAACAATACGGGAGTGGGAGGGGGGAAAGGGAACTATGGGGAGAACAGAGGACATCTAAACTACAATAATATAACTATACATCACTAAAGCTTTTCTTAATATTCACGCAATAGTCATCCCTTAATTGTGAGAGCAAATAATCTCATTATCTACCTATAACACATATTTAAGAAATAGCAAAATTCTGTCCGGGGTAGGTACTTCCCTGCTGCCCTTGGATCTGGAAGGTGACTATGTCCTGAAGTAACTTTTTCATCCTATTTTGTCCCCCGTCCTGTTGAGGAGGGGTGGTGAGAGAACAGCTGTTTGGGCCCCTGGCAGCCAGCTGAGATCTGGCATCAGAAAGCCTAAAAGGCAGGCTCGTCCATGTAGAAGGGGGGTTGGTGGCTCTCGTTAGCCACAAAGGTGCATGGCAGGGATTTCCTCCAGTGAGCAGCAGGGTGATTGAGGGCTCTACGGAGCGCGGTGACCCAGAGTGCAGCGAACAGGATCAGGCGAACAGGGGCGTGGCACATATTTGAGGGGATGGCATGGCAGTGGGTCCGGCACAGCAGTTTGCAGCAGTTCACACAGGCAGGGCAAGCAGGCAGGGTTGCAGGTTTCCTCCTGCTAGTGGGGTTTTTAGTTTGTTGTGTATTTGTTGGTTGTGTTATCGATACATATCATAATATTGTCTTTTTGCAAATATTAAAAATGGATTCTATATGTGTGATATTAAAGTAACTGTTATAAAGATATAGTTTTTATTTCTGTTGTTAATTAAGCTTGGACATAATGAAATAGCTGATGTAAGTATGCTTGTGTTAAAATGCCTGCTTGGATGGGATAACATCCAATGAACATATGAAGAGGACACCTGCTACAGGTATGCCAACTATCAGCACTTACTGTCTGAAGACAGTGTGGACCAGGGCCCAAAAATGGAGGTGATAAGAATGGAATAAAACCACAACCAAGGAATATGCATGCTCTAAAAAGGCAGATCCAAGGAGGAGATATGCTAAACAATTCTTGGAACATGTAAACTAGTTTGGGGAAAAGTTCACTATGCATAAGGGTCTGTGAATATGCAACAGGCTGATGTAATGGAAAAGGTATTTAGGTGTGCTCTTGGCTGAATGCCTGGCACTCGGCCATTTTTAACCTTTTGCTTTATTTCTGTCTCCTACTGTCTTTTTATTAAACTTTTTAAATTTTACCAGGAAAGTGAACCTCATTTTTCACAGTTGGCTGGTTTGGGGTTTTTTGATTAGTAATGGTTTTTACACAATCAAAAACTGCAGTTAGTAAAAGTGTATGTAGCCAAATAAAACCCTCCAAAAAGGATGCATCTGTCCAGACCCCTTCCTGTGTGGTATGTTTGAGCTTTTCAGTGGTACCAGGGGGCGTTGCAGAAGAAGCCTGCCTTCGGTGTGAACAGGTGAATGATCTCCTTTTGCTGGTGGCTGAGCTTAGGGAGGAAGTTGAAAGACTAAGGAGTATCAGGGAAAGTGAAAGGGAAATAGATTGGAGTTCTGCCCTTCCATCCTTGAGGGATGCCCACCAGGAGTGAGAGGATTCCCATGCCTCCCACTGTCAGGCAATAGGAGGACACGTGGTGGATAAAAGGGAGTGGAAATGGGTCCCTATTCAGGGAGGTAATAAACATTCTTCCCTGTAAGACCATGTCTTGGCAGGCTGTTTTGGTCCACTCCAGCTAGCTATGGACCCTAGCCCACACGATCTTAGATGAAAGCAAAAGACCACAAGCGCTCTTCTCCATGTGGGGACGAATGTCCTCTGTTTATTGGTTTGTGAGGAGACGCCTCCAACTCTGGTGACTCCCCAGGTGAGAAAGAGGGCATTGCCTGATGGCAGGAGACTTTTATACCTGGGGGAATGGGGGGCGGAGAAGGAGGACCACAACCAATGGGATACAAGTGGGAAGGGGCGGGGGGAGGGACTGACCAGGGAAGAGACCACTGCGGGGGGGGGAGGGGTACTGGAGTGGGTGAGGGAAAGACCATGTGATAGAAGAGGGGGATAACAAACCACATGATATAAAGACTACTCTGTGCAAATCTCTAATAACCCAGTGCAAAACAACAACTAAATAAACTATTTAGTGCAATACAACACTTCCCGACCCCCATCCACCTACTCAGGTGCCACTTCAGAATAGGTATGAGGCCCTGGATCTAGAAGGTCAGCCAGATGATGTAGAAGAAAATGATCTGCCTAGTGAGCCTCCCAATTACCTTTCATCTGTCAGACGGATCACCACCTCTAACATTTAAAAGAAAAGAAGGGTAGTCATAGTGGGTGACTGCGGGGATTGAGAGACGGACCCTGCTATCCAAGCAAAGCTGTTTTATTACACTAGATCACCAGTATACATAGGTCTCTACATTCCGTACAAAATGTTCCACCCAGACCCCTTTGCCCTTGTTCGGTGGCATCACAATCTTCTGTTATCATTCTTGTGCCAGTAACATCCTTGTTACATTCTTTCACCAACAATGTCCTTGTTACATCTTCCCTCATCAGAGCGGTCAGTGTCAGGGGATTAGAGTGACCAGAGATGACATCTTCACTTGTATTCTTGCCTTGAGTTTATCTCTCCCATGGTTTTCATTGTACTGGGGCAAAAGGTCAGAGGCACTACCCAGCTCAGCTTCTGTAGCTGTCTGATCTTCCCCAGGTGACTCCCTTCTGCAGGGAACAGAGGGCCCCATATGTTGACTGGACCCATTCCACAGGGAGGTCTGCTGCCTCCCTGGGGCCTGGGTACAGGATATTACTGAGAGACTCTCTGTGCTGATTCAGCCCTCTGATTATTACCCACTGCTGATACTCCAGGCTGGCAGTGATAAGACTGAAAAGAGAAGTGTCAGGGCAATTAAAAGGGACTTTAGGGCACTGGGCAAAGTGGTTTATAGGGCAGGAGCACAGGTAGTGTTCTGCTCAGTCCCTTTGGTGGAAGAGAAAAACAATGAAAGGCATAGGAGAGCCCACATTACCAACAAGTGGCTTAAGGGTTGGTGTCATCAGCAGAATTTTGGGTTCTTTGATCATGGGGCAACTTTTACAGCACCTGGCCTGCTGGAACTGGATGGGCTCCATTTCTATGTTAAGGGCAGAAGGATTTTAGCTCATGAACTGGTGGAACTCATTGAGAGGACTTTAAACTAGGTTTGAAGGGGGAGGGGGATGCAGCTGGGCTGTCAGGAAGAAGGCCCAAGGATGGTAAGCCTTAGTTAGGGGTGAAATCAGTAACCCAGCTGAAGTGCATGTATACTAATGCATGCAGCATGGGTAACAAACAAGAAGAGCTGGAAGCCATAGTACAACAGCAAAACTGTTATGTAGTCGCTATCACGGAAACATGGTGGAGTGACTCATAACTGGAGCATTGCACTCGATGGCTACAAGCTCTTCAGAAGAGACAGGAAAGGGAGAAGAGGTGGAGGGGTGGTGCTTTATATTAGGGAGGCTTTTGATGCCATGGATATTGAAACTAATGATGATGAAGTTAAATGCCTATGGGCAAGTATTAAAGGGAAGGCCAACAAGACTGACATCCTACTGGGAGTCTGTTATCGTCTATCCAACCAGGAAGAAGAGGTGGGCAATGTATTCTATAAGCAGCTGGAAAATGTTTCAGGATCACCAGCCCTTGTTCTTGTAGGTGACTTTAACCTACCAGATATTTGCTGGGAACTTAATATAGCAGAAAAGAGGCAGTCCAGGAAGTTCTTAGAGTGTGTGGAGGACAACTTTTTGTCACAGATGGTAGGTGAGCCCACCAGGGGAGGGACTATTTTAGACCTGTTGTTTGCAAATAGAGATGGGCTGGTGGGAGACGTGGTGATTGGAGGCTGCTTGGGGCATAGTAATAATGAAATTATAGAGTTCTCAATATTTGGTGAAATGAGGAGGAACATCAATAAGACTTTTACATTGGACTTCTGGAGGGCAGACTTTTGCCTATTTAGGAGACTTATTCAGAGAGTTCCTTGGGAAGCAGCCCTTAAAAACAAAGGAGCTCAGGAAAGGTGGGCATGCTTCAAAACAGAGATCTTGAGGGCACAGGAACAGACTGAACCTGTGTGCCAAAAGACAAGTCAACAAGATAAACGTCCAGCCTAGATGAGCAACGAAGTTTCCAGGGAACTTAAAACTAAAAAGAGGATGTATCATCTTTGGAAGGAGGGTCAGGTGTTTCAGGAAATATTTAAGGGCATGTAGGAAAAAAAATAGAGAGGCCAAAGCTCAGTTAGAACTTAATTTGGCAACTTTTGTAAAGGATAATAAAAAATGTTTTTACAAATATATTAGTGGTAAAAGGAAGGGTAAGACCAACTGTCGTTATAGAGCACAACACAGCACAAAGTACCACGACTCCATCAGAAGGATGCAAGAGAGGTTTATTATAGCAACATGTTGCTTTTATACTTTTTCAAGATATTTACATTCACTCAACATACACATTCACTGCCCATTGGTTATAGGAAAGAAACAAAGTTCTCAGTGGGTGACCAAGGAGCCACATCATTCTGTGAGCCAGCTAGAGTTCGTATCTCTTAACTTTCAATCCTTCATCACGTCTCCATGGTGACAACCTTGGTGTCTTCCTCAGGAGAGATACTAGGCTTTCCTTTATCTTCAGGAAGCCTTTGCTGCCTCACAAGAACAGCACAGAATGTCTTTCCTACAATCAACCTTCGTTCTCTTCTGAATGGGGGGGGGGGAATTTAGTAACTGCAGATGGGGAGAAGGCGAAGGTATTTAATGCCTTCTTTGCCTTGGTCTTTAACAGAAAGACAGCTTGTCCTCAGGACAACTGTCCTCCTGGGTTGGTAGACGGTGTTAAGGAGTGGAACAGTCCCCCTGTTATCCAGGAGGAGGCAGTCAGAGAACTGCTGAGCCACTTCAATGCTCATAAATCTATGGGACCAGATGGGATCCATCCCAGGGTGATGAGGGAGCTGGCAGATGAGCTTGCGAAGCCACTCTCCATCATTTACCAACAGTCCTGGCTCACTGGTGAGATTCCAGATGACTGGAAGCTGGCTAATGTGACACCCATTCACAAAAAGGGTGGGAAGGAGTATCCTGGAAATTATAGGCCAGTTAGCCTGACCTCAGTACCCGGTAGGGTAATGGAACAGTTTATACTGAGTGTTGTCCTAGGGTGATGTTATGATGCTTGTATACCCAATTGTGTGCTCTGTTTATGCTGGATATTATACTCTGTGCCCTCAAGACTGGTTGAGAGCGAAGGCAGGGAGAAGAAGAAGCACAGAGTTTTGTTATCAGGGACTGGACTCCTCCTCCACAGTCTGCTGGAACACTGTTGATGTCTGGGCATGGGCGGGGCAGAACACCATGCTCCTTTTGCTCCTTTGGCTTTTTAGTTTGTTAGTTTAGCTAGCTGAGGCAGTCCGAGATTTCCATGGACTGTTTTTCTTTCCCTCTTGTCCTGGATTGTCAAGAAAACTGTATTCTATTTGCCATCTGTATGGCAGTTGTCTTCTGTTAAGTAGGCATTTTCCTTATCTCTTCCACACCCAGTCCTTCCTCTGGGGGCACATCTGCTGATCATAGGCTATTGAAAGTCACTGCATGACTGATAAGAACTATAGCATCCCACTGTGAGATGCTCTGCCCAGAAGAAAGAGCCAAGCATTCTACCCAGATATAATCTGGAGATTTGGAACACCAACACGGCTTTCTCCACTGGATTTTCCCAGAGAAACAGCTGCTCTCTTCCACTGGATCTTCAGAGGAAGACTACACCCTTCTACAGGATCCCTGCTCCAACAGAACCACACCTGACACTCCAGGAGGACTGCAAGGACTGCAGCCACAATTCCAATTGGACTGCTACCAACACCCTGACCAACAGGGTGTCAGGTTGTGTTCTGACTCTGTCAGTGTTGTTTTAGTTTACTGCATTGTTTATTTTTTTATTTTCTTCCCTAGTAAAAAATTGTTGTTCCAGCTCCCATATTTTTTTGCCTGAGAGCCTCTTAATTTAAAATTTATAGCAATTTGGAGGGAGGGGGTTTACATTTTCCATTTCAGGGGAGGGTCCTGCCTTCCTTAGCAAACACCTGTCTTTCAAAACCAAGACACCTCTTCTTGGAACTATTCAAACCTGCTCCAGACCAGGACCCAGAGAAACACTGAGAACACTTTGTAGCCTGCCGGAGTCCACTCTGCAGCCTTTCCCAGTGCCGGAGGGACTAATAACAGAGCAACCACCCACCAGAGAGACTTTCTGAAATTGTCATCTCTTCAGAGCAGCAAATGAGTTTTGTCATCTGGTATTGTTCATTTTGTTTGCTGGGGAGTGCTTTGCCTGCTAAATAAACAGGTTCTTTCCACTTCTCTCCAAGGAATCCTTCGTGAACTGGTTGGGGGGAGAGGTCATGTGGATTTCCTTTCTGGAGGGGCCGCCTTTGGAGTTTTTCTCCCAAACTTGCCCTAAACTAGAACAAGTGTCATCATGCAGCACTTACAGGATGGCCGGGGTATCAGACCTAACCAGCATGGGTTTAGGAGGGGTAGGTCATGTTTGACCAACCTGATCTCCTTTTATGACCAGGTGACCTGCCTGGTGGATGCAGGAAAGGCTGTGGTTGTTGTTATGAACAAAAATTCGGTTAATATTTTTTTGGTGAGAAAAAGTTACCACTACTGCTGGGCTGCTGTCTGTGTTATGGTAATTACGGGTCGCTGTCGTTAATGGTTGTTTTTGTATTAGTAAAAGCCCTGGCTGGGGCGAGTTAATGGCCCTTCTCCTGAGACAGTAACGGGTGGGGACCTTCCCGAACAGTGAGAAGAAGAGACCTGGAGGGGAGGCGTTATGCAAAGTGACTCCCAAGACCAGAATGCTTTGTGGGACCCCCGACTCCAAACTCACGGAGAAACCCCAAAAACAACGAGCCACCTAAGAGTTGAGAGACTGGAATGATGTCTGGACGTGAGGAGCCGAGTGCTGAACCTGCAGAGATGCGGAACACCTTCGGAGCCTCTCGCCCTGACCATGGGAGTCGACCCCAGCGGTGAGACCAGGCCGACTGGGTGGGAGGGGTAAGAACTGGAAGGGGTCAGCAGGCCCTAAAGGTTCCCACGAGGATCTGATCCCCAGCTCTGCCCCTAGTGGACAAAGCTGTGCATATCCTCCCCCTCTGAGTTGCCCTGGGAGACGACGGGACACTGCAGACCCGTCGAGCCGCCCAATCCTGAGCTGGTCACTTTTAATAAAGGCATTAAAAAGGACAAGAAGTCTCCTGGCCATGTTTATTTCAGTTGTTGTCTATTTGGACTTCAGCAAGGCCTATGACACTGTCTCCTACAGCATACTCCTGAAAAAGCCGACAGCCCACGGCTTGGACAGGAGCACTCTGCTGGATTAAGAACTGGCTGGATGGCTGGGCACAGAGAGTAGTGGTGAATGGTGCTGCATCCAGGTGGCAGCCAGTCACTAGTGGTGTGTTGGAACTCTGACAGCTAAAAACTTCGAGCTTTCTGAATTTAAGGGTGCCAACCCTCAAGGAAACTGTTAAAAACAAAAATCTGCCAATTTTTTTTTGTGAGAAAAAGGTTACAAAAACTAATCAGACCACTGTTGCTGCTGGGGTGCTGCTTGTTTGTTATGATAATTACGGGTCGTTGTCGTTAATAGTTGTTTTTGTATCGATAAAAGCCCTGGCTGGGGCTGAGTTAATGGCTCTCCTCCCAAGAAGGGCGGGGACCTCCCGAGATGGTGAAGAGAAGGGACTGAGACGTGGGAGGGGGTGCATGCAAACTAACTTCGGGACTAACATGCCATGGGAAGCTACTATTCCAAACACACTGAAAAGAACCTCAAAACAACGAGCCAGTATATAGTTGAGAAATTGGAGTGATGTCTAAACGTGAGGAACGGAGTGCTGAGCCTGCAGAGATGCTGGAGACCTTTGTGACCTCTCATCCTGAGCACGGAAGTCGTCCTGACACCGGGACCTGGAGGCGGGTGAGGCTGCGGAGTTGAAGACAAGGGGTCACACCCATAAAGGCTTCCACGAGGATTGGACCCCCAGCTCTGCCCCTAGTGGACAAAGCTGCGCATATCCTCCTCCTCCTCGTCACCCTGGGAGAGATGATGGAGACTGCAGACCCGACGAGCTGCCCAATCTTGAGCTGATCACTTTTAATAAAAGCATTAAAAGGAGAAAAAGTCTCCTGCCCTGTTTATTTCTTTTTCTTCCCCCTTCGGGCATTCGGTTACATACCATGGCACTATCCCGTGGGCGTTTCATAAAAACTTACTATCCCAGCGCAGAGACTGTGCGCATTAGCTCTATGCTCCCCAAGATGGTGGCGTGCTGCACGCGTCTACCACACAAGATGGCAGCATTAGATGTGTATCTTCCGTGCAACAAGATGGCGGCGCGCTAGGTAATTCCGTAAACAATGCTTACGTGCTTCCTCCGAGGCCATCTTGTGAAAAACAAGGTGCTCAACCTCCTGCTACAGCCCCACCACTGGCTGTTTCTATTATTATACCTTTTGATAATTATAATTTACAGCATATACAACCATCAGCTTTTCACACGGGAGGAGAAGGAGGAATGAATGCAACATTGAAACGTGAAAAGGGAAATCCTGACATGACAACAACACAATTGATGGCCATGCCAGTAAGATATTTTGGTGGAAATATACCTGCCAGATGGCTACCACTGACACACAAAGTAAAGATTTGAGACAAGTACTTAAAGAGGGGGGCTTAGGCTCTCCCTATTTCAAACAACTATTGAAAGGCATGTTTCAAGTTTATGATTTGGTACCTTATGATTGCAAGTATATTGCAACCACAATTTTAACAGAATAACAATACATGCTATGGGAGATCAAATGGAGAAGAGTTTTGGAAAGATTAATAGTATCTTATGCTAGAGGTCCAAATGCAGCTCTCATATTGGCTCGACTAGCTGGCGATCCACCTCATAACCGACCCAAAACTCAAGCTACAAATCCGCCTCGGAATGTAATCACAGATATTAAAGAAGCAGCTCAGAAAGCAGCCTTGCAAGTTCAGTCTCCTGGAATCCCAGAGGGCACTTTCACAGAAGTAAAGCAAGAAGCATCCGAACCATTCACCTCCTTCATAGATCACCTTACTGAAGCAATGGAGGGACAATGCCCTGATGAAGCAGCACAACCACATCTGCTTCAAAGCTTGGCTTTTGCGAATGCCAATGAACAATGTAAGCACGTAATTAGTGCTTTGCCTGGTCCACAACCAACCCTGCCTCAAATGATAGAAGCCTGCAGCAAGATAAGCACTCCTGCATATGTAACAGCAGTTCAAGCAAATGTCTTGGAAGAACAATTTGGAAAACTCATGGAAGTTTCAGATCAAAGATTAGAAAAGACTCCCACAGCTTTTCAAGTAACCTCTCAACAAGACAACTCTGCAGAAGTGATGGCAGCAGAACTTGTCCAAAGACCATGCTACAAGTATGGGAAATTTGGACATATAAGAAAGTATTGCCCAGAAATTGTGGGAAATGCAGAAATACTAAATCTTTGTCCAAGATGCAGAAAAGGAAGACACTTTGCAAATAAATGTAGTTCTAAAATGGATGTAGATGGAAGACCTCTGCCGCTTCCGGGAAACTCCAAGAAGAGCATGGCACGGCAGCGTGCTATGACACAAGTGATGGTGGTAACTCATCAGCACAGAACTCCTCAAGACACACATTATGCAGGGAATCCCAGTCAGACTTCCTATACAGAACCATCTGCCACTTCCATAGTGAACCAGAGCTGCTGCCCAGAGGTGCAGTGCGAATTGGCAGCTTCCAAATAACATGTTTCATGAATGAGAATCATGCAGTGATATCCACGAGAGTCACTGGAGCGTCGTGGAAGAGACAAGAATTTTTAATTATAGGCAAGGACAGAAGCAGCATTTTAGGGCTTATCATTTATCCCACAATTATTTCAGCAAATCAGAATGAGGAGTTAACAGTTTTGGCTCAAGCCTTGTGAGATCCATTGATCATTCCAGAAAATACTCCAAATAGCCAAGACCATTGCTTTGCCACCCAATGCAATAAAACCACAAGTCATGCCAATAGTTAGTCAGCAAGTAGCTGCTGAAAGTGAAGACACAGAGGCTTATGTCTGCTGGGTAAAGCTAATAGGCCAGGATCGACCAAAGATAACCTGCAACTTGATGCTAGACAACAAAATGATCACAATCACAGGCATGTTAGATACAGGGGCAGATGTAACTGTTATTTCTTATGTCTTTTGGCCCAAAGAGTGGAATTTAACAACACCTCTGAAATCTCTCTCTGGAACTGGAGGAGCCACATTATGCATGCAAAGTGAAAATTCAGTCATCGTTATGGGACTAGAAGGGAAGACAGCGATCATTCATCCCTTCGTTGCTCAGAAACCCATCACAGTATGGGGAAGAGACATTCTATCACAATGGGGAATAAGGATAGAAGTGGATTTTTCATAGGGATCACTGAAGCACTCACCACATTGAAACTGACCTGGAAAACAGACAACCCTGTTTGGGTGGATCAGTGGTCCCTGGAACAAGAAAAATTGAGTGCTCTCAAAAAATTAGTGAAGGAACAATTGCAGAAAGGCCACATCAAGCCAAAAAATAGTCCCTGGAACTCTCCAGTGTTTGTCATCCACAAGAAAACTTCCAACTCATGGAGATTACTCCACGACCTCAGGAAAATCAATGAGGTCATCAAAGAAATGGGACAGCTTCAGCTTGGACTTCCTTCTCTCTCAATGATCCCTAGAGAGTGGCCACTTGTAGTTATAGACTTAAAGGATTGTTTCTTCAACATTCCACTTCATCCAGATGACACTCCTCTATTTGCATTTTCCGTCCCAAGCATCAGTAGAGAACTTCTGCAAAGATATCACTGGGTGGTTCTTCCACGAGGTCTTAAGAATTCGCCAACAATCTGCCAATGGTTCGTGGCATGGGCCTTATCTCCAGCTCAAGAAAAGCATCCACAAGTGATAATCATACATTACATGGATGATCTGCTCATCTCAGCTCCAAAGCACAAAGAAATGCAAGAGGCTTGTGACAGTGTGATTGTACAAGTTCAAAATGCAGGACTAGAAGTTTCTACATCAAAAATCCAAGAAGTTCCACCATGGAAATATTTGGGATGGAAGATCACAGAACAAACAATTAAACCACAGAAGATACAACTCAAGGCCAATATCAACAACTTTCAGCACCTATAGCAAATTTTAGGAGAGATCAATTGAATCAGACCAGTCCTGGGTATCACCAATTATGAGCTTGCACCACTTTTCAATTTATTGAGAGGAGATTGCAGCATCAAGTCTCCCAGAGCTCTCACGCCTGAGGATCAAGAAGCCCTTGAGAAAATCACTGAAGCTCTCCAGCACAGGCAAGCACATTGTTGCAAGATGCCACAGCCATTCTCTCTTGCAGTGTTGGGAGAAAAAATGCAATTGTATGGCCTCATATTTCAAAGGGACACCTCAAAGAGAGATCCTTTGTTGATAATCAAATGGATTTCCTAACCCTACAGATCTCCAAAAACAATCTTCACAACATTAGAAATTTTAGCTCAGATCATAATCAGGACCAGAGCAAGATTGCTGACAATGACAGGCAGAGACTTTGCAACCATCTATCTGCCATTGAAAAAAGAATATTTTGATTGGGCGTTCCAAAAATCAGAAGAATTGCAAATTGCATTGTTAAACTATTCAGGAGTCTGTTCGATCCACTATGCCAGCCATAAGCTGTTGCAAGCAAAATTGAGCTTCAGGGGAAAGCCTATGCTAAGTGAAGTACCATTAGATGCAATCACATTATTCACTGATGGTTCAGGGAAAACACACAGATCAGTAATTACATGGCAGAACCCAACAACAAAAAACATGGGAATCAGACATTCAAACAGTAGAAGGTTCCCCTCAAATTGTAGAATTGGCAGCAGTAGTCAGAGTTTTTCAATTATTTCAAGAACCCCTCAATCTTATTACAGATTCAGCCTATGTGGCCAATATAGTCAAGAGAATAGAAGGGTCACTCTTAAAAGATGTCCATGACAAAGATCTGTATCATTATCGTGTATGCATGCAGAAGATGGTTGTAGTAGTTTTGGTTTGCTAATTTCAGATTTCTCCTAATTTTGAGATTTCCCAACTAATGCGCTTGCTTTTTGCTGTGAGATAGAATTAGGAGAACGGCAAAGCAGGCTAAAAACTTTAAAAGGGTATAAAGAAAATTTTATTAAAAGTAACTAAAAGTATAAAAGGTAGTGAGAATTAAAACAAGCTCTTCAGAAAACTTCTTCTCCCTCTATAACTTTTTCTTTCTCACTGACAATGTCAAGAAATAAAGCTTAAAATTCTAGTCAGTTTACTACCTCTACAGTAGTCTAGTTCACTTAGGGAGAGAAGTTCCTCTTGTTAAGGTTATGGAGACTTCTTTATAAGAGGAAAAAAACAGTTTTTTGTGGTTCTCAATTTTGTTGCGAATAACAGCTGCCTGGGGAACCTTGCTATCGTGAAGTCTTTTTCATTGCTACAAGCCTTCTTAGAGCTTGTCAATGGGCCATGTTGACTTATGGGGTATTGTTTTAGAAAGCTGTTTAAAGGCAGAAGTTCTCATTATGTATTTCTAAACTGATTTTTATCTCTGGGAACAGACATTTTCTTCTTCTTTTCCTGTAAGCACAGGACTACTCTTCTCTCTTTTTCTGTTCAAACTTTTCATGAGATTACAGCTATTTCAACATCTGCTTAGCTTAGCATGGAGGCCTTTAGCTCGATCTTGATTTGAACACTTTCATCTCCATAAAGTTTCATGCGTTATAGGAAAAAAGTTTTTTCTCTATAGCTTACAAGAAGATTTCAGCTTTAAGATCAAAGCATCTTGTCTTTTTTCTCATCTGGGATATAAGTTCTTCACTGACCTCGATGTTTATCCCAGTCTCTCTGAGTGCCACTGAGGGAACCCCGGCCAGCCCTGACACAGTAGACAGCAGGGAGGAGGGGCACTCTCCTGTGCCCCGGGGGTACAGAAGGCAGCTAGGCTGATCGCCTGCTGCAGAGTAGACACTGGTGACAACGGTGAAAGATGAAGGGGCCGACTCTTAGCAGAGGTTAATCCAAGGTTTATTTCACGAGCTCTTGGGAACCCCACAAACCTCAGGGGGCCTGATGCTGAGAGCCCCGGGAGAGGTGCCAAGGTAACATTTAAAGGGAGGTGGAAACCAAAAGTAGATAACATTTACTAACCAATAAGGAAACTTAAGGGATGGATACTGGGGGAATGGACATTTAGGACAGCATATGGGGTAACACTTGGGGGGTTGACCCCTAGCCTCTGGCTAATCACTCAACGTCCTGGACCAAAAGTTTTAGATGGAGGGGATGGGATGCCAAGTGACTGACAGAGAGCCAGGGTGGGGATTTGGGGATGATCTCAGCAAAGGAGAGGGATTACACAGGTAGAGGGAGGGGACGCAATCTGAGGTAAACCATTTGGGAAAAATAAGGGGATACAAAGACAAAACCATTATAAAGCATAAAAACACATTATAACATCTCCCCCTTTTTGCTTTTTTTTAAATGGGAGAGTGATTTAGGTCTAAAAAATCAAGCCCTCAGATTGGGGCTGATCTCAAGCATCAGCAAACCAAGGCTGTTTTGTGGGAAATGCAGGATTTCGTGCTTCTTCTTCGGGAGTGCTGGGAATGGTCACCTGACTGATCTCTAAAGGAGAAGCAATCTTTGATACTAACTTGGTCATGATGTTTTTGATGACTCCAAAGCTGATTAAAATGATTAAAAGAACAAGTAAATCTAAAAGTACAGACTTTAGTATGGACTTGACCCAGCTGGAGAGTCCCCATCCTTGGAAGAGCCCATCCATCCAGTCTGCTGTTTCCTGCTTGATGTCCTGGATCATTTGTTGCATCTTTCCGATGATTTTGTGGATGTCCTTAGCCTTGGATGACAAATTCAGGCAACAGAGACCCTCAAACTCCTCACACCAATGATTATGTAATAGGAGAAGAAAACCAATCCCTCCACGATTTTTTAGGGTGGCCTTCCTTGTTGTTTGGTCATCTGCCAGGAGGTCAGAAAGTGCAGCTGATGTAATATTGGCCTGTTTAGCAACCCAACACTCTAGGTGCTCCAATTCACCTAGAGCCTTGGCTGCAGCTACCCATGGCAAAAACACAGTGATTGCAACACCTTTTGGTTTGGACCAATGTACGATTTCAGAATCAGAATTTGGGTCTAAATCCTTCAAGTCTCTCTTTTGGTGGGCCGAATTGTGGGTGTTAGTTATGGTTCACCAATCCATAATTTGGGTCTTGTTGGGTGTAAACAAGCTCAGTTGGCCAAGGGTACATGGACCTCTGGTTAGACGAGAGGGGATGCCTGCCCACTCTCTGTCACCACAAATAAGGAAAACACTTTTAGGGAGGGCATGGGGCTTATTATTGGGAGTGGACGACATCTTCACATGGAAAATTGTCTTACACCAATTTTTTGCTGTGTAACCTTCTTTGAACTGACTTCCTTATACAAATTTACTTGGTCCTTTGACTCAAACATAAACTGAACACAATAGAATGCTTTTGCAGAACCGAGGAGATCAAATACTTGGGGTTCTTTTTCTGTTATTGCCCATTTGAGAACTAAGTTTTACCAAGGGATTAACGGATTATATATTGGAAAAAAGAGGGTTACTATTGTTGATGGAAGCTCATTGGATTTAGATGGGATCCACACAAGGCAGGTAGACATTGAGTCAGACACAGTGGAGGTGGACAGGCAAATGTGATCTTGGTTGAGGACTCTGGCAAGAGTGGTCCATACGTTCGCCTGAGGCTGAGAAACAATCCACATCTGACTTGGATGGACGGCTGACAACAGGAGCAGCAGAAGGATGGGGCTTATCCCAATGATATGGGGGCTGAGTTCAGATCAAGGGGGAACGCAAAATAAAAAACCCTGAAGATAAGAGATGTTAGGAGTAGAGTTCAGGTAATATTAACTTAAAATTAAAGAGCCTGACACCGCTTCCTCCTCCAGCAGACATTGGCTACCCATGACGTGGGTTTATTTTTTGACACTCGGAATGTATGGCCTGACCCACTTGGAGGGAATCCATCTCAAGCCTGAGGGAGCAGATACGCATGCATATCCCCTACCCCAGGTTACGAGGTCATAGGGTTCCTCTGTTTTCCGAGTCTCAGGGTCTTTAATGAGAACGGGTGGCAGGGCCTTCAGATTGTACTGACTGTTTTCTTTAAAATGCCTCGTGATGGGTGGGTAAAGGTTCTCATGTTAGCGTTCAAAAACATATAATCACCTAGCGATTATATGCGGTGTTTTTTATTTAAGAGCTCTGGGAATTGGGGTATTACCCAAATATGATTCTGACCCTACATCCGAGATGATCATGTTTTTATACTCTGTCATTATATAACTTTCATGTTAATTATTAAACTTATATTGTTCCATTGTATACATAGATTTCAGCTAAGCATAGCCCCTCCCTTTAAATTTCCAACATAGTTTCTCATGATTCTTCTTAAGGTTATATAATAATTATATTTAATTACTAAACAATCATCACATCTAACAATTATATCATTTATCATATTGCTTACACAGGTGCAGTTGATCTGGGAAAACACAAAGCTTAACATTTTTGATTCTATCTTTAACTTTTTCCAGGACTCCACTATCACTCATAGGTGCAATTTAAGAAGTTCAGCAGGAACAGTGCCTTGGACAGCCGGACTTGAGGGGACTCCATCTTCATAGCCTCCTGTTGTTGGTGAAGAACCTTTTTTAGGCTTTGGTGTGCCCTCTCCACTATGGCTTGGCTGGTCGGGGAATAGGGGATGCCTGTCTTATGTTCTATTCCTCATTGCTGCAGGAAGCTCTGAAACTCCTTGGACTTGTACGCTGGGCCATTGTCTGTTATGATGACTTTAGGGATTCCTAATGTGGAGAAGGCTTGCACAAGATGCTTTTCCGCGTCAGAGACCTTCTCCTCTGTGTGGGTGGAAGAGTAGACGGCACCAGAGAAAGAATCCGCAGAGGCATGGGCATATTTAAATTTGCCAAATGACAGAATGTGGGTTACATCTGTCTGCCACACCTCACAGTTCTGCATTCTGCAAACCCCTAGGGTTTGCCCCTGTACTTAGAGAAGTTAGTGAATGGTGTTGACAAGAAGGGCACATGGATAGGATGGCCCAGGCTTGTTTGTGCGCCAGGTGGAATTGCCGAACCAAGCTGGGTGCATTTTGATTGAAAAGCTGGTGGCTGATCTTTGCTGGTTGGAATATGTCTGGGAGTGGGGCCATCTCGGCTGGTGCCACAAGGGCATCAGCCCTATGATTACCTTCTGCAATGAACCCTAATACTATGATTAAGAGTGGGTTCTTCTTGTCCTGGTCACCTTTCCCTACCTGGGCAGTCTCCCACTGGAAGATCACCCCATGGAGGTGTGGCAACTTGCCTAAGATGATGAACTTGAAGGGCAGGCCCTGCTGGCACCTGTGGGCTTGCCTGGCGGACATTGTCTCCTGGACTTTCTCCACTGCAGATCTCGCCTCCTGGGTGAGGGTCCTAGGAGAACAAAGCTCTTCTCCCCCTTTCAACAAATTGAGAAGGGGGACTAGGTCCTCGGTGGAAATGCCTAGCCAAGGTCTCACCCAGTTTAAAGACCCACACAGTTGATGGAGATCTGCTAAGGTTTTGATGTTGTTCTTGATAACTAATTTTTGTGGCACAATAGTCCACTTTCCGATTTCGAGGCCCAGGTACTTCCAAGGTGGCATCTTTTGAATCTTTTCTTCCTGGAGCTCAAACCCTGCAGCAACCAATGCATTGATTGTCAGGTCAAGTGTGTGAGTAAGCATGTCATCAGTTGGGGCACACACCAGGATGTCATCCATGTAGTGCAGAATGATGGAATCTCCTGCAGCTACACGGACCGGGGACAGCAAGGAAGAGACGCACCGCTGGCAAATCACTGGATTCACTTTTAGTCTTTGTGGGAGTACTCTCCAGTGGTATCTCTTCCTTGGGGTTTCTCGGTTACTGGTGGGAACCGAGAAGGCAAAACACGGAGCGTCATCAGGATGCAGTAGAATTTGAAAAAAACAATCTTTAATGTCAATTACAGCTAAATTCCATTTCTGGGGGAGCATTGTCAGTGATGGCATCCCTGATTGTAGAGAGCCCATGTCCTCAATAACGTTGTTGATTTGACGGAGGTCATGGAGGAGTCTCCACTTGTCTTTGTTGGTTTTTTTAATGACAAAGACAGGGGAGTTCCACAGTGACGTGGTGTCTATGATGTTACCTTTTCTTAGCTGCTCCTCTACGAGGTCCTCAAGCACCTTTAATTTTTCCTTGTTGAGCGGCCACTGTTCTACCCACACTGGAGAAACAGTTTTCCAAATCAGCTTTTGGAGGGTTTCTGGGATGTTGATTGTGGTCCCCCATTGGACCATAAGGTCTCTCTCCCACAAGGATTCCATGTAGTCTAAAACAAATGAGCATATAGAAGCCACTTTGCCATTCGGCCCCTCAATTTGGATGACGCTTTTTGATTGTCTTGCTAATTGGATGCCCCCTACACCTTGCGCATGTCCTGCCACATTTTGCAATTCCCAATGTGACGGCCACTCCTTGGAGGGAATGATCGTAACACCTGCTCCAGTATCTAGAAGTCCTTGCATAGATTTGTATTCCCCACCTCGGTGATACTCACACGATATCTTGGGTTTTTCTTTTCCTAGTACCTGAGTCCAGCAGATGTTGGAATGGAGTTTATTTCTGAGGGTGTCTCCTTGCTCCTGGTCCCATGGAGGCTCAGGCACTGGGATGGCTTGGGCTGTTATTTGGTCTTTGGGCAGGTACACGGGTGGGTGAGTACAGTGGAGCCAAATGACAAACTTCCCCAGATCGTGATGATATGAGACCTGGAGTAATGTTAATTTCCTGGGGTGTGTGTTTTGTGTCCCCAGGGACGACATACTTACTGTGACGTTTCTGGTAAAGCTGTGTCCAAGTACCTGGCTGTTCAGGGTTAACAGTTATGAAATGCCAGTTAGTGTTCTTGAGATGGAGAGGCTCTGTCAGTACCAATCTGAAAGGGTTATAGGGAGAACTGGTGGTTAGAATTGGCCTGGGATTGTTGTAGTTAAATGAATGTTTAGTCATATCCAATGCAAGTGTCTGACTTGGCATAGGTAGGTCTCTTAAACTTGATTTTTTGTTCCCCCCTGGTGCTGAAATTGGACCCACCGTATTTTGTCATCGCGCAGGGAAGGGCTGCTGCACTCCCCATCTAGTTTTTTGGAAGGTTCTCCTTTGGGGAATTCTGATCTTTGAGCTTATTGTTTTTAAAATCTCAGAACTGCTTTTTCAGAGGGCAGTTGGACACTCAATGCCCTAATTTCCCACAAAGATGGCAAGGTCGGTTAGAGTTCGAGGTTCTCTCCTGTGGCTTTGGGATACGCTGAGGCTGGCTGGTGGATGGTGGATCAGGGGCGTTCGCAGCTGCAATCCTCCTCAGTGGTTTTGGTCTCTCATCCTGGTCAGCAGGGGTTATTGTATAAACCCGACCACCTGGTGGTCTGATCTTGCCCCCGAGCAGGCAGCAAAAGCCGGATAGCTCAATCCCTCCCAGGGACAGAGTGTCCGAGTACCCAGGCCGCTCGTAGCCATGGCTACCTTAGCAAGCTTAGGGGATATAAGCTCTTTAGTGATTATCAGCTCTCTTAGGATTCCAGCTCTTTGCTTGCTAAGGAGCCTGGCAGACTAGAGGGGAAGCAGACACAAGAGAGGAGAAGAAAATCATCCTGGCATTCCACAGCGATGGTTTCATTGAGGGGTCTGTGAAGGGTTCCAGTGACAGCTCTTCTTCTCCCGAATGGGATAAAACAGCCCCTTTTTATAGGGTATAAGGGGATCCAAACTTGTCCAATAGTAGGGATTAGGGGAAAGTGGCCTATGGGGTTACAGAGATAAGCTGGGGTCCAAAAGGAGGAAAACAGGAGCTTCTTTTGCTATTTCATCATGACTCAGCAATTACTATTGTGTGGAGAGTCTGGTTCATGCATGGCTTAAAGAAAGAGGCCATGAAGGCATACAGTTGAGAGAAAAGTAAAAGGCAGTTGTAAAGCAATTCCCAGGCTTGATTCTATAAACAATTAGGCTCTCTCAAGCACCACTTTATAAACAAAAAGGTTCTCAGACAGTCTTCCCATAACAGGCAAAACACTCTGTCCTTGGGCTCTCTGGGAAAAGATAGCTACTCTGAGAACAGATATGGAAGTTTTGGGAACTTTTCATATCACAGTGAGAACGCTGGTCCTGTTTTCAATAAACAAACTATAGGTATTGTAAAACAAAAGGAGTGGTTAGAGTTTCTCTGTTAACCTATCGTGAGCTTGGATTTTGCAATATGCATGAAGTTAATTAACACTGTTATATAAAGTGGCTGATTGATCAATAAATTGGAGTTCGATGCTCATCAATCGGATGGTCGTCTCCCTTCACTTCAATACTATTGTTAAGCCTCAGCCCTCCATGGGGCCCTAGCCAACTCCATGGAGCCTGATACAACTCCACTTTCTGTTTTTAGAAAAAAGGTGTTCCCTATAGTTCTTTTGAAACAGTGAGCAAGGCAAGAGAACATAGCTAATACAATAACAACTACAAGGAGAATCCACAACATTCCCTTAACCAAAGATGCAGCCCATCCTGTTAATCCCCATTGACTGAAAAGGTCATTGACCCAGTCTGGGGTTTTTTCTACTTTCAATTCCTTCATGAGTTCTTTCAGTTTCTGGATGTTTGCGTGGATGGATTCCGAGCATGAAGAGAGATTGAAGCAGCGCATCCCTTTGAAGTCTTCACAGCCATGTCTGTGGGCAAGCAGCAGGAAGTCAATTGCTGCTCTATTTTAAAGTGAAGTATGTCTTGTGGTTTCTTCTTCCTTTAAGAGATTGCTCAGGGCAGCAGATGTAGCGTTAGCTTGTTTACTGAGCCAGCACCCAAGGTGATTTATTTCACCAAGGACTTTGGCAGCTACCCACAGCAATATTTTTTGGCTTGTTCCAATCGTATAATTTGGGATCACAATTTTCATCAAATTCAGTGTAGGACCTTTTGTGGCATTTTAATTCACTTTCTTTTTTCCAATTATGTAACAGGGTGATATTTGGAGTGAGAGTAGCAAGTTTTCCAAGGGTATAGGGACCTCCCCGGAGTCGGGAGGGGATCCCAGCCCATACTCTGTCACCACAGGTGAAAAACGTTCCCTTGGGTAATACTTTGGGGTGGAGAGAGGACGCAGAGATCACACGAGCCGCGTAATTGCACCAGTCGGGATAGTTATATGCTTTGTTAATTGGTGATATGTCTTTTCGGTATGTGTTTTTGGTCTGGTCAATTTCTGGCCAATTGTTTTTTGGACGTCTAAAGTAAAATTTGACACAGTATGTGGCCTTGGAGGACCCCAACAGGTCCAATTTTTGGAGTTTCTCTAGAGCACTGGGCAGCATTTTTGTCCACTTGTCCCAAGTATCTGCCAGGTTGGATCTCTTACCTGTGGTGTGGAGGAGCTCTGAGTTATAGATGGGCCAAACATCCACTACAAAAGGAATTCCTACTAGACGTGGAAAGTGGGTTATCAAAGCTTCCCATGGACAAGTACATGTTATCCTGTGTTAATTTCTTGGCTAAGGTTGGTTACCCAAACATTATGCCTATGCTGTGGGCTAATCCAGCTGAAGGCATGAGGTGTGGTGAAGAACATCTAGGCAGCAGTGAGGACAGCACCAACGGAGATATTTTTTCATTTTTGGACACGAATGGGGCTTCTGATAGAGAATATAAGCAAAATTTGTTATCTTTATGATGGGAGGGTTTTCTCCCTTGTTCTTTTCTCTGTTCCCCTCCTCCCTCCCTTCTTTTTTTTTTTTTTTCTTTTTATTTCTACGCTAAACTAAGGGAGGGGAGTGGGTATAAGGTTAAGGGTTTTTAAAAAGAGTTAGGAAAAGGCAATAATAAGGTTTTTTGAGGTAGAAAAGGGGTAACAACATATAATTCAGAGAACACTTTTGTGTTCAGGCTATCTATGGTTTGATGCAGCAGAATGTTATTTAGCTTTCAATTTTGTCTGCTGTGGCGTGATGGGGAAGTCTGTTCTTGTGTTTGTAGGTATTCGGCGACTTCTTCGTCTCCAGGCAGAACTGCTTTGGTTTTGAGGAGGTCTTGTGTTTGACTCAGGAGAATTCTTGTCACCGTTTGTAGGAGTAGTGTTTGTAGTGCTTAGGTATGGTTTTATGTTTTTTCCTGGGTACCATCTTGGACGAGATGGTAGTAGCACGCACGCATATCCTCTGCCCCAGGTAATCAACTGGAAAGGCCCAGAAATTTTGTGTGTTTTGGGGTCCTTCATGAACACAGGTGGTTTCTCAGTGAGCTTTGATTGGGTGGTATTTGCAAAGTGGCGAAGTATTGGTGGGTCAGGCTGTGATATTGTACAGTTCAGGAAGTTGGTGACATAGAGAGCCTTGCAAAGTCTTTCCACTGGAGATGTGATTCTGGTGTCTATGTTCTGTTGATTGAGGACTCTTTTGAGGGTTTGATGTGTCCTTTCCACGATGGATTGTCCTGTGGGGTTTACAGGTATGCCTGTCTTGTGTGCTATTCCCCATTCACTGAAGAACTCCTTTAACTTACGGGAGGTATAGGCAGGTCCATTATCAGTTTTGATCTTCTTTGGTACTCCCAGAATGGCAAAGGTGAGGAGGAAGTGTTTTATTGTGTGCTGTGTAGTCTCTCCTGGATGTGATGATGCAAATACTACTCCTGAAAACTTGTCAACCGATACATGCACATATTTTGACCTTCCAAAAAGTGTGAAGTGAGTCCCATCTGTCTGCCACAGCTGGCAGCTGTTCAGACCTCGAGGATTGACTCCCATCCCCATAGATAGTATCTGATAGTTTTGACAGCTTGGACATGTAGCAACAGTGGCTTTTTCCTGATCTTTTGAAAGCTTGAACATTCTGATAAGGGCAGGTACATTTTGATGAAAAAACGCGTGTGACAACTTTGCCTGGGTGTCTTGGTTTAGAGTAAATTTGGGAGAGAATTTCTAAAGGGGCTCTGGTAGTAAAGCAAATCCAATTGGCCTTTCTTTTTGACTGGTCTGGGAGAAAATACTTTTTTGGAGAAAATACCTCCTTGGAGAAAGGTGGAAAAAAACATGTTTATTAAACAATAAAACCTAAACAACATCAAAAAATAAAACTCCTTGACGCTCTAAAAGAGATGACAAACTGAGAAAACCCCGTCCCTAGGTTGCGGCTCAGCTCACTCAGTCTCTTATCAGTCTTTCTGGTGCTGGAAATGTCACAGGCCAGGCCCGGCCCGGTGGGCCACAGGTGCAGCTGCTGGTGCTCCCCTGGGTGTTCATTCCAGAGCAGGTTTCAAGAGGTCTAAAGAAAAGGGAAAAAAACAAAAGTCCAGGGAATTTCTTTGCTTCAGCTAGCTAAACTAAAAGCAAAAGAGAGCTCTGTCCCGCTGTCTGTCCATCCACAGAAAACACAGTCCAGGAGGAGGAATGTGTAGGAGTGAGAGCAGTGTCTGAAAAAAAACTGCACTTCTTCTCTCCTCCCTTCACTCTCTGGAACAAGTCTTAAAGGTACAAAACTTATTATTCAGCATAAACAAAATGAGAGGATTAAAGATAAAAGCATCATATAGTCAACCCAGGACAATGGGCAAAGATGTTAGGGACATTAGCAGTTTGTACTGCCATGGCTAATGCATCCGCTTTCCTGTTCCCTTCTGCGATGATACCTGGGAAGTCAGTGTGTGACCTCACATGCATTATATGGTAAGGTTGCTTTCTGTGGGAGATTAGGTGTATTAATTTAGAGAGCAATTGGTACAACTTTGGATTGGAAACCTCTTTGAGAAGAGCATGTTCTGCTTTCAGAGCTATACCAGAGACATAAGCCGAATCTGTGACCAAATTAAAAGGTTCGTTTTTGAACTTTTCAAAGGCTCTGACAACAGCTGCTAACTCGGCAATCTGTGGAGATCCCTCCACTATTTGGATGTCAGATTTCCATTTTTCTGTCCGAGGGTCTTTCCATGTCATTACAGACTTGTGGGAAGACCCTGAGCCATCAGTAAAGATGGTTAGAGCTTTGAGAGGTGTTCTACTTTGCACTAATTTTGGGGTCAAATGAAAGGTTACATCAGGATTAAAGTTTGTGTTTTGAGATCTGAACTGAAATTTGGCCTGTATAGCTATCTAGGGAAAACTGGAGATTTTCATTGGTCTGGAGCAAATCCTCCAAGTCCCCAGTGGTTATTGGCAAGTATTTGCATGTGAACTCACACCCTGCAAGAGACGGGAGGTGAGTTCTAGCCTTTTTTATTAAATGTGCCATGATTTCCTGGAAGGTGGTAATTGTCTTTGTAGGTTGGTTGTTTGTAAAGATCCATTCCAGTATCAGCAAAGGGTCTGGAAGCTGAGTGTCCCATTGGAAAATCAGTCCATAGAATCGAGGTGCTTTTCCCAGAATGACAAAATGGAAAGGCAGGCTGGGCTCAAAGCGATGGGCTTTGTGCGAAGACAGGGATTCCTGGACCTTGGTGATGGCACCTTGGGCTTCTGTTGTGAGAGTGCATGGAGAGTCCAGGTCTTTGTTGCCACAAAGAAGGTTGAACAGGGGAGCAAGGTCCTCTGTTGTAATTCCTAGCAGGGGATGTACCCAGTTGATGGATCCGCACAGGCTGTGTAAGTCTCTCAGGGTTTTTGGGTTGTCTTGGATGGTGAGCTGCTGGGATACAATGGTCCTTTCCTGGATCTGGACTCCAAGGTAAGTCCATGAGTTGGAGTACTGTATTTTTTCCTCTCAAATCCTGCCTTTTCTATGGTTTCAGTGGTCCTTTTAACTGCTTTGTCCAAGTAAGCTTTATCTGATGCACAAACCAGGATATCATCCATATAGTGGTGGATGATAGCATTCGGAAATAATTTCCGAACGGGAGACAGGATTTGAGCCACATACCACTGGCATACAGTGGGACTGTTTTTTAGTCTTTGGGGCAAAAAACGCCAATGATATCTTTTGAGTGGGGCCTCTCTGTTAAGAGAGAATGGAGAAAGCAAACTGTGGAGCGTCCTGAGGGTGCAGTGAAATGCTGAAGAAACAGTCCTTAATATCTATGATAGCAAGCGTCCAGTCTCTAGGCAGCATCGATGGGGAGGGCAGGCCAGGCTGGAGGGGGCCCATGTCCTCGATAACCTCATTGATTTTGCAAAGGTCACAGAGAAGCCTCCACCTGTTCGTTCCAGGCTTTGGTAGTACAAAGACTGGGGAGTTCCAAGGGCTGGAGGACTCAAGGATGTGTCCTTTGGCAAGCTGTTCTTCCACGAGGGTTTGTAGTGCGTGCAACTTGGCTTTAGAGAGGGGCCACTGCTCAATCCAGATAGGGTCATGGCATTTCCAGGTGAGACGAGGGGTATCTGGCAGTGCGCGCTCCTCGGTGGCCCCGCTTAGAAATCCCAAGTGGGAATATGTAGGGAAGCCCCCCCCCCCGGGATAGAACGTCCCTGCCCCAAAGGGTGATAAGGGCCCTTACCACAAATGGGCGGATCGTTGCCAGCTTGCCTTCAGGCCCTTCCACGAGGATGTTGTTCTTGCTTCGCATGGATACCGTAGCTCCACCAATCCCAGAAATCATGCCTGCAACAGACTGTAGATCCCAGCGTGCTGGCCATTCTGAGCAAGCGATGATGGTCATGTCAGCACCAGTGTCCAGCATCTCCAGTAGGTGGATCTTCTCCCGTCTGCAGGTAAGACTGCACTCGATGGTAGGCTTGCTTGCTCCCACAACTTGTGCCCACATTGCTGTAGGGTTGAGAGGAAGCTGTTCCCTGTGATTCTTTGGGAGTAGAAAGGCTTGTGCGATTGGAGTTCCCTTTGAAAGGAAAAATGGTAAGTCCATGCAGTTCACCTGGAAAAGAATCTCTTGTCCCGGGCGCAATGTTTGCAATTCTGGAACAACGAAAATTTCCTTTGGGCTATGGAGAGTGTCACCTATAATTAAGATGTCAGAAGGACCACCTTTTGGCCCATATTTGCCTGTGGGAACACAATGAACATTCTCATTATTAAAGTCAATGGACAGAGCAGTTACCAGTTGGCAGCGGGTTCCCATCTGTATCACCCCGTGTGTTGGATCCTCTTCTTGTGGTCTGGAACCTCCCGGGATGGTGCGTGGTTGGGTCTGGGTGGCCTTTGATTTGTTGTCATAGCCCAGGGCTCCACTGGGCTGGGCGAGGCATTTCCCAGATGCTGCTAGTAGCGCTGCTGATTTTGGGGTCTTTGATAGGTGTTACGAGTGTGTCGGGTAAGTGACCTGTCTGGACAGTCCTTTATAAAATGTCCAAAATCTCCACAGTAAAAGCAATGGGCCTGATCTTTAGAAGCTATTACTGCATCTGCACCAGAAACTCCTTCAGCAATACCCTTAGCAACTGCTTGGGCCACTGTATTTTCAGTGGACATGTGAGGTGTACAGCATTTCAGCATTTGCTCTATGGTAGGGTGTGGTAGCTAGGGAAGAGGCGCTGCGGAAGATTTCGCGATGTCACGGAAAGCCAGGACCCTCGGTTCCCCATAGATAAGACCCTCAGGTACTCATGGATAAGAAATTAACATAGGAATGTGGTCCCACTAACAATAGGAATGTTGCCCCACTGAAGCCAGTAACTTTCCATCCCTTACCCAGTACTTTTCCATCCCCTACTAACCATAGGTAAGAAGGACAAACCCCTTTTTGACGTAGAGACCCCTAAGACTATAAGACCCCATGAGAAGAAGTAATAAACGCCTTTTGACCGTCCACCACATTGGTGTCTGCGTATGTCATTGGCCTGAACGGCCCTAGAGAGAGGGCTGTCGAGCTGTACCTCAGAACCAGGTCGCCTGCCTTGATCTAGAAGGCAACATTTGGTGCCGGAACCCGGGACAGCGGCTTGCGCCCGGCGAACGGGGACACTCCTGGAACGAGGACGGCGGCTGCGACAGCGGGACTGATCGCAGCGGGGGGGGACGCCTCCCGGACCAGCTTGGACCATGGAAGCCATAGCGAAGGTCATAACAGAGATGCATGCGCAATGGGGTATAGAATGTAAACTTAAGGATTTAACTCTCGCATTGACGAGATTGATTAATCTTGGGGCTATTGAAAGCCCCGTGGACGTCCTACATTCCGACGTGTGGGATAACTGTACAAAAGCCCTGGCGGAGGACGCTATGTCCTTGGGCTCAGGGAAAGCCCTAAAATCATGGGGCAGAGTTGTCCAGGCTCTGAAAAAAGCTCGACAAGAGCAAGAAACCTGGAAAGCTGCGCGAGCTTTTTTATTAGCCGTGCCGCAGTTGGGGGTGGGCGCGGCGACACAAACCGCGGAGGTGCTTGACCCGGGCGGGCGTGCGGAGGCGCGAACGCCAGATCCCCCTCAGCAAGCGGACTCACTATCGGAGGGGGGGGGAGCACACGCGGGCGTTCTGGCAGGGGCTCGCGGAGGAGGCGCGGAACGCAGCCAGATTGTCGGACCCCATAGGGACCGATAAAAACGCCCCCCCACCATATGCGTTTGAAAACAGCGCCGGACCGCATGGTCAGGGCGGAAAGGAGGAGGCGGGGGCCGGAAACGCAGTCAGCCCGCTGAACAACGCATGCGCGGGCGAGCGGGGAGACGGGGCGGCCCCCGCGGAGGTGCGTAAGACCAATCAGAGCGCTTTATTCAAATTAAGTCCTTGTAGGGCAAGGACCTCCCCCAGCAGGAGGCGGGGGGACCCCAGGGGGAGGGAACGGCCCGACTCCCGCAAGAAGGGGCGGGGTCGGAGCCCGAGAAAAAGGCAGAGCAGCCCGGAAGCGCTTCTTTACTCGACTTCCGGCTCGGACTCGGACTCGAGCTCGGAGCCCGAGACAGGGTCGGAAGATTCCGACTCAGATTCTAGCTCTAACAGAGAGAGAGCAGCGGCATGTAAGGTCACTAGCCACAGCGCTCCTGCATGGGTGAAGGGGTTACCAGAGAAAAACCGAACCCCGCTTACAAACTGGCGGAAAATAAAAATGGCTTGCGCGGAATGGGCTCCGTCTGCCACTCTGGTGTTCCCGGTTCGTGTGGGGGGGGCAGGTGGAAACCAAAGGATTTATTCACCGGTTAATCCAAAAGATGTGCAGGCAATTGTTAAAGCGATTGCGGATAAGGGAATTAATTCTGCCATGGTTTGCACACTCATTGACAGCCTTTTTGGTGGGGACGATATGCTTCCCTTTGATATTAAGCAGACGTGTAGAATGATATTTGATGGTGTGGGAATGATCGTTTTTAAACAAGAATGGGAGGATAATTGCCTCAAACAGCTAGCCTTGGTAACAGGGGCAGACCACCCACTGCACGGCTCCAGCATACAGAGGCTAATGGGAACAGACCCCACTATGATCACCCCCCAGCAACAGGCTGAGGGCTTGCGGGCCCATGAGGTTATGACAACAACCCGTGCTGCCCGAGAAGCCATCCGTGACACTTCGAAAGTGGTAGCTAAACCATCCCCGTGGTCTCTCATAAAACAGGGTGAGAGTGAAAGTTTCACTCAGTTTGTGGACAAACTTCAGGCCGCATTAGATTCCTCTGCGTTACCCTCAGAGGCGAAGGGTCCTGTGCTGGCAGACTGCCTACGCCAGCAATGTAACTCAGCCACCAAAGACATTTTAAGGTCACTGCCGCAGGGGTCCAATGTAGCTGCCATGATCAGACACGTTGCAAAGGAGGAACATCTAGTCCCCATTCAAGCAGCAGTTCACACCGCAATAACCAGTGTGATGGCGTGCCTTAAGTGCGGCCAGGCAGGCCACTTGGCAGTAAACTGCCCCCAGCCAAGGCACCCATCAGCAGATGCTCCACCACACCAAGGGGGAGGTAGGGGTCCGTGCTGGGTGTGCGGAAGGAAGGGGCATTTAGCTAAGGAATGTAGATCCAGGTTTCAGGGAAACGGGAGAGGGAGGGGGCCGCCAGGCCGTATCCAGCCCCCTCCCACCTGGAACATGCAGCGGCCCAGCTACAGCAACCCCCAGTGGGGCAGGGGACCCTCATACCCTATGGCCCCACAGGGAGCAGTCACCTTTGCATCCCCTCCAACAATACAATGGCAGAGTTGCGCAGCACCCTCAATACCCTCGCACCCCCCACCGCCACAAGCCGCGCCGGAGTCACAGGAACAGCAGGGGACGTCCCAGAGCGGGATCCCTGGGTGGCCTTGGTCATGAAAATAGGGAAGGAACCCCTGATGGTGTGGGGGACATGCCGCCTTTATGGCAGTCAGGATCCTCACGTCATAGGGCTCCAGTTCTGGGCGGACACGGGATCAGACTGTACGATTATTCCCCAAGCACACTGGCCCGGACATTGGCAAATCAAAGAAGTCCCTCCAGTGAATGGAGTGGGGGGGCAGTCCCGGGCATGGAAGAGCACCCAGCTGGTGGCTATAACACTTCACACGAAAAAGGGACCAGAACAGACAGTAGCAATCTACCCCTACATTTTGCAAAATTCTCCACCCCTGTTGGGAAGGGATGTTCTTTCCTGCTAGGATTTCGGATTACAAATTTATCCTGAGGGCCACTGCCGTGCACCCCCCGCTGCCAATCAAATTGACTTGGAAATCATCAGACCCTGTATGGGTTGAGCAGTGGCTCCTGACAGAGCCTCGAATGGCAGCCTTGCTGGAACTGGTCGACCGCGAACTGCAAAAGGGTCACATAGAACCCTCCACCAGCCCATGGAACACCCCTGTATTCGTGATCCCCAAGAGGTCCGGACAAGGCTATTGTCTCGTCCACGACCTGAGAGAGGTGAACAAGACGATCCGACCCCTGGGTCCAGTCCAGACACTGCTACCCGCGAATTCAGCCATCCCCGAAGGGCAGCCGTGCGCAGTACTGGACATCAAGGACTGCTTCTTTTCAATACCCCTGCACCCTGAGGACAGAGAACGATTCGCCTTTTCCGTGGCGTTTCGGAACGGCGAGCAGCCCAACCTTCGCTTCCAATGGAGAGTGCTTCCACAAGGCCTAGTCGACAGCCCGACCATATGCCAGATCACCGTGGACAAAGCACTGACGCCAGTCAGACACTCCAATCCCACCGCAACCATCATCCAGTACATGGACGACATCCTGGTCGCAGCACCATCGACAAGCCAAGTAGATCACCTGGTGTCCACAATCACGGAGACCCTTCAGGCCAACGGCTTCAAGATCGCGAGCGCAAAGATCAAGACAGGACCCTGCGTGACCTTCCTGGGAGTAGGAATCACAAGCTCCTACGTGACACCCCCCGAGATGAAGATCAACCGAGAAGTTGAGACGCTCCACGACGTGCAACGCCTGGTGGGATCGCTGCAGTGGCTTCGCAACGTTGTCCTGATTCCTCCCGAGGTCATGGACCCTCTATACGACCTCCTGAAAGGGAAGAACCCCTGGGATCCCAAGGAGCTGATGCCGCAAGCAACGAGCTCCCTTGACTTCATCGAAAACCAGATGTCCACTGGCACGCTTGCCAGGTGGAACCCAGCCATGCCACTGGACCTGTACGTCCACTTTACACCGAAGGGGGGAGTGGGAGCACTGGCTCAAGGACTTGCTGAAAAGGCCCGACCGATCCAATGGGTGGTCCTCGGAAGACCCGCTCATGCATTTTCCCCAGGAATCGAATGCATCGCCAGTCTCATCATGAAAGGCAGGAGACTCGCCTTGAAACACCTAGGGACAGAACCGACAAGCATCCACCTTCCGTTTCGCAAGCAGCCGACCTCGGAGTCAGCCACAATATCGGAGTACCTGGCCCTTGCTCTCTCCGGCTTCGGAGGAGAAATCTCCTACTCCTCCAAGCCACCCTGGACAAAGCTGCTGACCGTAGTCGACATGGACGTGCCACCGAAGGTCAAGGACAGACCGCAGCCAGGACCAACGGTCTTCACAGACGCTTCCTCCACGACTTCAACCGCAGCAGCAGTGTGGCAGGCAAGAGAGCAATGGCACTGCGTCAAAGCGTGTGACCCCACACTGTCAGTGCAACAGCTGGAGGCAGCAGCAGTGGTTTTGGCGTGCGGACTCTTCCAAGACGAACACCTCAACATCGTAATGGACTCTATATTCGTGGCAAGGCTCTGCCTAGCCATGGCAGGACCAAGAGTGTCGACATCAGCAGCAGCCCTAATGCTGGAAGAAGCACTTTCCTCGCGACAGGGCACCGTGTCAGTCATCCACATCAACAGCCATGACCCAGTCAAAGGTTACTTCCAGACCGGCAACGATAAAGCGGACGCTGCAGCAAAAGGCGTTTGGACCTTGCAAAGAGCTCGTCAACTGCACGAGTCACTCCACATCGGAGTCAAAGCACTGGCGAAGAGATGCGGAATCCCGACGGCGGACGCGAAACATGTGGTAGCCACTTGCCCTTACTGCCAGAAGTCACCCCTTTGGACCTACGGGGTCAACCCGAGAGGTCTCAAGCCCTCAGAAATCTGGCAGTCAGACTTCACCTGGTGCGAACTGATGAAGCCCCGAGCATGGCTTGCAGTGACAGTAGACACTTATAGCGGGACGATCATAGCCACACAGCACCCCAAAACCAACTCCAAAAACACAATTCAGCACTGGCTGACAGCCATGGTTTGGCTTGGTATCCCCAAGCAGATCAAAACGGACAATGGCTCCAATTTCATCTCTAAACAAGTACAGGAATTCGCTGCGAAATGGGGCATCACGTTAGTGCAAGGCATCCCACACAACAGTACCGGGCAGGCCATAGTTGAGAGAGCAAACCAAACCCTGAAAACCAAGATAGAAGTGCTGGCAAAAGCAGAGGGCTTTGCCAATGCCATTCCCCCAGGAGATCAGGCACGTATGCTGGCAACCGCTTTGCTGGCACTGAATCAATTCCCTAGGGGGGACGAAACAAACAGTCCCGTCCAAAAACACTGGGCCACTCGAGCGCTAGAAGAGGGCCCACAGGTGGTAATCAGAAACGAGCTAGGCGAGTGGGAACGGGGTTGGAGGCTGATGCTCACGGAGAGAGGGTACGCGGCTGTCAAAAAGGACGGCAAAATCAGGTGGTGTCCACTTAAGTCGATTAAACCGGACCTTCATAGCGAGCAGAATGAGACTGACGAGAATTGCGAGTCTTTGTTTACAGGACCTGCTCGTGGGACGTCCTCGTGACGCGTACATCCCGGTTCCAGACGAAAGTGACCGACCACCAAGCCGTCAGGCAGCACCCGAGAGACCCGCACGGGTGAGACCCAAGCACCAAGGGTGTTTCTGTGTGATTTTGCTGTTGGGACTTGTCACCAGAGGGCAAGCCAGCCCAGACCACTACCCCCATCAGCCCTTCAGGTGGGTCATGCGACACCTTGGTAGTGGCAAAGCACTCAGAGAAATCACCACACCTAACACCCCATCCTTCGTGCTCCGCATCACCGACCTGTTTCCAGGACAGCCAAGGGCAAACCCCTATTCCCTACACGTCAAACACTCGTACCTATCCTACTGGTGCCCAGCTTCAAACCCTGGGAAAAGCTACTGCAATCACCCAGGGTGGGGATATTGTGGGCACTGGGGCTGCGAAACCATAGTCACAGATGCCAGACCGTCGGGGCCTGGGTGGGATCCACAAGAGCCAGACAAATTCTTACAGTTCACCTGGGCACCCATCGGCTGCAAAATACCCTTCTTCTTTCGCGAAAACCCCCATCGAAACCAAATTAAAATCCCTAACTTTCGGGCATGCACTGATTACAACATGACAGTCTTGCAGCCAGATCACCCTAGCTGGGCCACAGGCAGAACGTGGACAGTGGTCCTTCAAGGGTCAAAAGAGAGGGTGAACGTGCAAATTATCAGGCTCCAGCCGTCAGCACCCCGAGCAGTCGGACCCAACAAAGTGATTAAAAGCGTGCCGAAAGGGAGAAACATAACCTACCCCAAAACCTTACCCACAGGGGCCAGCAATGTCCTGACCGGTCTAGCGGAAACCTTTCAGATGAGTCGCTTAACCGAGTCAGACGCAGACCCAATCCTTCGTATGTTAGAAGCTACCTTTGTATCCCTGAACGAATCCAACCCTAACCTAACCGAATCCTGCTGGCTTTGTTACGATGTCAAACCCCCCTTTTACGAAGGAGTCGCTTTAGACACTCCCTTCAGTTATTCCACAGCCGACGCCCCTCACCAGTGCAGATGGGACACCCCTCGCAAAGGAATCACCCTGAGTCAAGTCACAGGCCGAGGAAGATGCTTTGGCAATTCAACCCTAGCTAAGCGGGGAGGTAACATCTGCACCAAAATTGGCAGGCTGAACAGGAAAAACAATAAGTGGGCAGTCCCATCCGCATCGGGGATGTGGGTTTGCCAGCGATCCGGAGTGAGTCCTTGTGTGTTCCTTCCCAAATTCAATGACTCTAACGACTTCTGTGTCCAAGTTATGATTGTTCCTAGGGTCTTGTACCACTCAGACGAAGAGATGTACCATCTTCTTGAGGGACCCAGCCGGATCCACAAAAGAGAAATAATGACAGGTATAACTATCGCAATGCTGCTCGGCCTGGGAGCAGCAGGAACGGCCACGGGTGTCTCAGCCCTAGCGACCCAGCACCAAGGACTGTCACAGCTGCAGGCAACGATTGACGAGGACCTGCAGAGAATCGAGAAATCCATCTCCTATCTAGAGAAGTCAGTCTCCTCACTCTCAGAAGTGGTCTTGCAGAACAGGCGGGGCCTGGACCTCCTGTTCATGCAGCAAGGGGGCCTGTGCGCCGCCTTGAAAGAGGAGTGCTGTTTTTATGCAGACCACACGGGAGTCGTGAGAGACTCCATGGCAGAACTCCGGAACAGACTGGCCCAGAGACAGAAAGACAGGGAGGCCCAACAGAGCTGGTACGAGTCCTGGTTCAATCAATCACCTTGGCTAACCACTCTGATTTCTGCCCTGATAGGTCCATTGGCGATGCTGTTTCTAACAGTCACCTTCGGACCATGCCTGCTGAGCAAGCTGGTCTCGTTCGTTCAGAGCCGCCTGGAACGGACCAACATCCTGTTCATAGGGCGACGACAATTGCTGTGAATTCAACCAGGGAATTCAACCAAGGAACACTGCCAGTCACAAGATTTTCGAAACTTGTCTGGCAAAAGCTTACTCAGGTTTCCCAAAATCCCTTTCCCTTGTCAAGTTACAACTTTATACCTCAATTCAGTATCTATGTACACGATTACCTCATTCATTTGTGAAAAGGGGGGGGGAGATGTGGTAGCTAGGGAAGAGGCGCTGCGGAAGATTTCGCGATGTCACGGAAAGCCAGGACCCTCGGTTCCCCATAGATAAGACCCTCAGGTACTCATAGATAAGAAATTAACATAGGAATGTGGTCCCACTAACAATAGGAATGTTGCCCCACTGAAGCCAGTAACTTTCCATCCCTTACCCAGTACTTTTCCATCCCCTACTAACCATAGGTAAGAAGGACAAACCCCTTTTTGACGTAGAGACCCCTAAGACTATAAGACCCCATGAGAAGAAGTAATAAACGCCTTTTGACCGTCCACCACATTGGTGTCTACGTATGTCATTGGCCCGAACGGCCCTAGAGAGAGGGCTGTCGAGCTGTACCTCAGAACCAGGTCGCCTGCCTTGATCTAGAAGGCAACAGTAGGGTCTGTATCCAAGGGTAGAGACATCAGAATCTCTTTGCATTGTTCGTTTGAGTTACTCAGGGCAAGCTTACATAACAGTTCCTTTCCTGCCTCTTAGCTTTCTGTTTTTCCAGAGCATCTTTAATTCTGTCCACAAATTTGATAAAGCTTTCATCTACTCCTTGTTTAATAGTAGAAAAATGCATTGTTGGCATTGAATCGTCATGCATGAGAAGTTAGAAGGTTTTTGCTGCAAGTGCCACATCTTGCAGTGCCTCTTTGTTCAAATTTTCCATTTGGTGCCCAGGTTTCTGTAAAACCCCTTCCCCAGCCAGCTGTTCTACTGTAAAATTTGTTTTATAGGCATCTGCGGAATATGAGTCTGATAATGTTTTTAATTGTTTTTTCCAATGCCTTTCCCATAACATATATTCTGCTGGGGACAGGAGGCAATGGGAAATATTTTTAATATCGTGGGGAAGTAAAACATGTGCTGAGAACATAGCTTCTAAGAAATTTCTAAAAATATGTGAGCCTCTGCCATGTTCTTTGGCTATATTTCTTAATTGTACAAGTTCCTTATTTGAGTTTGGTTTTCATGTCTTTATAGCAGATTCTCCGCCATTCCTTCCCTGTCTTTACTCGGAAGGGAAAGCATTAATTTTCTGTGCCATCTGCCAATCACCCGTCTTAGTCGCTTCTATCTTAATTAGAGCCCATGGATAAATGTCCACTGTATTAGAATCAGAGTCACTGGAACTGCTGTCGTCCGAGGAGGAGGAGTGAGAGCGAGCAGTCCGTGTCCTATGCTTTTTACGGCGTGTTGACACGGGATTTTTCAAGGGCTTAGGGGGCTGTGAGGAGGCACATGGCAGAGCTTGGCCAGAGGGAGGCACCATTGGGGCTGGGATGGCAGCACAGCATGCACAGGACTGGGGGAGAGGGGTGGTACTGTGGGAGCTCTCTGGGATTCTGCTTGGGTGACATTGAGGGTGCGTGAGGGGCTGGGAAGTCTGGGGTTGGGGGCAAGGGGGGAGCGGGGAAGAGGGAGCAGTGAGACCGGTCTGGGGTGCCGCAGGTACAGGGTGGTGCGCCGGAGCTCTGGTGTGGCGGCACGCAGGGGGACAGGCTGATGTGGCAGTCAGGCTGCAAGGGGTGAGGGTCCACGCGGACACAAGAGCGGCAGCAGCGGGGGTCGGGGCTGGGATTGGGGGACTGGTGGCAGGGGTGGGGAGGACCGGAGCGGGGATGGTGGGGGCGGGAGGGAGGGTGGGGGAAGCCGCGGCGGAGGGAGGCAGAGCCACCGCAGGGGCGGCTGCAGCGGGGGCGGGGAAAACGGCGATAGGGTTGGGGGAGAGGGCGGGAGGGTTTGGGGGGAGGATGGGAGCGGGGGGGTGGGGAACCCGAGCCGGCAGAAAAGGGCATGGCTGCGCTCGTATACAAGGGGGAGGTCGCGTTCAGGGAGTTGGGTGGGGGAAGAAAGGATGGCGCAGACCCTGCAGGGACGGGGGGACGGGGACGGGGACGGGGACGGGGACGGGGACGGGGACGGTGCAGGTGCAGCCTTTGTATTGAGAGAGGCAGGGGCAGCTGCAGCACTAGGACCCAGGGAACCCGGGAGCCGGATTCCTGGGCATCCTTATCAGAGTGATTAGCATCTGAAGGGAGGGTGTTTGTGTCTGTTGTGAAAGATTGCTTTGCACTTGTTTTATCTCTGTTAACTTTCTGTACAGTTTTAGTTATTACGTGAAACAAAGGCATATACTGAGTTACAGAGAAGTCTTGGTTAGCTTGCCAGTTATATATCGTAGTTCAAATTTTGTCCCAAAGTAAATTTTTAGTGATAATTTCTTTGTCAGTGTCAGGATACTGTGAAAGAATCCATTTTATAAATTTTTTAGGTTAGTCTTAGAGAGTTTGCCGTTAGAGAAAGAAAAGTTGTTAGACGATAAGATTTCTAGGATCAGTAAATATAAATCTCTCTCGTTCTGGGATCGTTTCCAAGTACTAACTTTCGATCCCATATTAACGTGTCCCTTCCAGCAGATAAAAATGAGGAAAAAAAAGAAAAAAAAACCAAAAAGGGAATTAGGACAGAAAGAAAAAAGCGCGCAATAGAGGTTGATTTAAAACTTACGCTTCTTCAACCGTGTGGGGTCCGGGGTCTGCGGAAGGTAGCCTGCTTTTGTCAGTCTCCTCGAACAATTTCGTTCAGATGTAAATTTCTGAGTGTCTAACTGACACCCCCTGCAGAGAAGGTCTTCTAGAACGAAAAGCCTTTCTCCACAAGAGGCGTGGAATTCCGAAGGCAGTTACTGTTTCCCAAGGAAAACGCTGCTCTCTTGAGGCTCTTCTCCTGTTCAGTGCACCATGTAAACCTGACAGCCTGCAGGGCTGGTTTGGCCCCCGAGCAGGCATCACGAGCCGGATAGCTCAATCCCTCCCAGGGACAGTGTCCGAGTAAACAGGACGCTCGTAGCCGTGGCTACCTTAGCAAGCTTAGGGGATATAAGCTCTTTAGTGATTATCAGCTCTCTTAGGATTCCAGCTCTTTGCTTGCCAAGGCGCCTGGCAGGCTAGAGGGGAAGCAGACACAAGAGAGGAGAAGAAAATCGTCCTGGCGTTCCACAGCGATGGTTTTATTGAGGGGTCTGTGAAGGGTTCCAGTGACAGCTCTTCTTCTCCCGAATGGGATAAAACAGCCCCTTTTTATAGGGTATAAGGGGATCCAAACTTGTCCAATAGTAGGGATTAGGGGAAAGTGACCTATGGGGTTACAGAGATAAGCTGGGGTCCAAAAGGAGGAAAACAGGAGCTTCTTTTGCTATTTCATCATGACTCAGCAATTCTTATCATTATGCCTCGGCCCTCCATGGGGCCCTAGCCAACTCCATGGAGCCTGCGACAATGGTAACTTTCCTTGCACACAGCTCTAACATTGCTTGTAGTGTTGGTGTTGGATCGAGGGGCAGGCTCAGGATGGCAGCCTTGAGACATAAACTTTAAGGAATTGAGGGATTTTAGAGGAGCTGAGGTTTTAGTTAAAGATAAGCTTTATTAGAGTTAATCAAAATAAATGGGTAGGCCTTAATTAAGTTGTTAGTAGTTAACTAATAGTTGATTGCTTGTCAACATTATGTTTGGTTAGCTGGGTTTATAATGAAGAATAGAGAAACTGATAAATAGCTTTTAGGAACATAAGACAATTGTAGGCCTCCTCTGTTCTGAAACCAATTGAAGACGGGCAATGGGAGTTCTACCAAGGGTTCATTTGTCATATTTGCATTGAAAAGGTAGAAAGGTCAGAACGAGGAAGACTTAATTTACTTCCTCATTTTTGGACCCCTCCCCATGAAAGGGACCACCGACCAATTTCAAGGAACAAACTACGCATGCTTAATAGCTTTTGAACTAATTACCATACGAAGCGGGGAATGGGATGTACCAAAGTTATGAATATGCACTTGTATTTTGGGTATTCAATACTTGTATAGATAAGAGGACTCTGTAATCACCTGTAAATTGCGGTGTGTATTTGGGAGCTGCTGCCCAGCTTCGCAATAAACATACACTTTCTAACTGTAAACTGTTAGAGAGTCTTTGTCCGTCACAGTTGGATATCGGTACTAGATCGATATCCATATTTTTAATAAATCATCTGGTGAGCCAGGCAGGAGATCTGCTCTCTCTGGCCATGGGGCCAGTGGGGGTCTGGGACCCCTCTGGGCGCCCACCCAGAAATTTCTGGGAAGAGGGATCCTGCGATCCTTCTGACTATCCAGGAAAAGACCAGAACCTGCTGGAACTATGGACAAAAGGTATGTTTATATTTGGGGAAAGTACCTTATTATATAAGCAGTTAATAAGACACGAGAGAGGTCTTGTAGCAGTGGTCTGGTAACCTGTGTCCTGTAGTGGGGACTTGGGGACCCGTGTCCTGTAGTGAGGATCCAGGGCTCTGGTAGTCCCTGTCTCATAATGGAGATGGAGGCAGCCGTGTTTTGAATTTGGATTGGAGCAGTGGTGGCTCTGGTTTCAGTCTGTAGTTTAAAGGTGCACCTCAGTGATCCATCATTTGAATGGCTACTAGGAATTTTTGGGACTCAAAAATTCTCTCAGGGATGATAGAGGGGAGCTGGCAGTTCTTGAGGAGCATTTTTCTTAGAGCAAAATAGCTCTTGATCACCATGCATAAGAAATCAGGCAAGAGAGGCGACACCAGCATGGATAAGTAAGGGCCTTCTCTTCTGGTTGAGCTGAAGCACAAGGAGGAAACATATAGGCAGTGAAAGAAGGGACATGCATCCTGAGAAGAATCTAGAGATGCTGCTCAGGTGTGTAGGGATGAGATGAGTAAAGCAAAGGCACAGCTGGAGCTGAATTTGGCAAAGGATGTGAAGAATCATAAGATGGGCTTCCAGAGGTGAGTTGGTCAGAAAAGGAAGGTTAAAGAAAGTGACTCCCATCCCTCTCACTTCCCCTGCCGATAAAGAAGTCGGGACATCTAGTGACAAGCAACATGGAGAAGGCTGTTTTACTTGGTAATTTATTTTCCCCAATTTTCACTGGCAGTCACTCTTCCCACAATCTCTCAAGACCTTGAACTTCAAGGCAGGCACTGGGGGAACCAAGTCCCTCCTATTGTAAGAAACTATCTGTTTTGAGACCACCTGAGGAACCTGTACGTACAGCCTGAGGAGGAACAACCCCATGCACCAGTACATGCTGGAGGCCCATCAGCTGGAGAGCAGCTTTGCTAAACAGGACAATGTGCTATTGCCGCAAAGGTGGCCAAGGATATCCTTAGTCCAATAGAGAGGAAACCAGGATTTATATATGTTACAAGACAGTTGTGTAGACCACTCAAAGTGCTCACTGTCCCAAGGAGTGCAAAGCACCACAGACCACCCTTGGGGGCATTCCCTATTTTTCTTAAAGACAGCTTAGCATACATCTGATTTTGAGCCCTCGAGCCAGTACTGCTGAATGCACGCTTTGTATATTATTTGCTTCCAGGAGTTGTGCAGCACAGAAATGTCTGCAACGGAAGTGGGGCTTGCAGCAAAAAAATGTAGAGTAACTTCTGTTGGTTTTTCGAAATGTCCTGAGAAGTTAAAGGCAGGCCTGCCCTGGCCAAAGCAGTCATTTGACTGGAGGGAGCACCAACAAAAAGGCACAGGCACCTTTGGAGTGGACTCGATAGGGTAACAAAAAACAAGAAACAGTACTTGTAGCTACTACAACCTCTTCTGCGACCTCGTAGCCCGCCTTCAGGGTCGCAGCACTATACGGAGCAGATGCCTCCGCGGACTCGCCAAGGTCGGATCCCTCCGCGCCCCGAGGGCACGCAAGCTCCCTGAGCCCCGGTCAGCACCAGCTCGACGAGGGCGGACCCGCCAAGGGGGCGGAGACAAGCGAAAACGACAGACGAGACAGCGAATCGAAAAGCAGGATCGGCCGTCGGCGAGCTGTCGGCCCAATGGGAGCCGCGGAGGGCCTGTCCGAATAGAGGAAGTGCGGGGACGGCACTGGGCGTTGTCTTTCCCTGACGAGAGTGTCGGCGTGCTGGGTTGTCTGGTCTGGTGGCGCCATTATTGTCTTCCTAAAGATCATCGGTAAAGCACTTCCCCGGTATTTTCAGCGACGAGGACGAGGAGGTAGCAGCGGCTTTTGCTCTGTGCGCGGTTCTTCTTCCCTTCCCCTTCCTCCCTCTCCCTGAGGCGAGGACCCGGTGTGCGGTGGCTAGGAGTGCAGCAGAGTGGGCGGCGGCGCTGCTGCTGTGGGTGGGTGCAGGGACGGGGAACGGACGAGGCCTCTCTGGGTTGTCGCGCTCTGTACTGCACCATCCCCTAAGCTTGTTTTGAGCCGCACCCCCACCCCTCCGGCTGCCGCGGGCGTACTGGGTTGCTGGTGTTGTCCCGGCTTGCCTCGTATCCCACCCCCACCGTGTCGTGTGCGCGCGTAGAGAAGGACGTCCGACGGTAGCGCACTTGGTGTCAGCCGCAGACGTTTGCCGCATGATGTCCCTTTGGCACTGCAAGTCGTGCAAAGTTTGCTACCTCGTATAGGATGATAGTTTTGAAAGTTTATTTTAGGCACGCTCAGTCAATCTCCTTGGGGATTCCGTGTGTGTGTGTGTGTGTGAACCAGTGAATGTCTGAGTAATGACCGTAATGAGGGGTTTGCATAGGAAAAATGCAGGTCTCGATGTGCCTCGTAATAGCATCAAAAGAGTTTCACAGCTCTGCTGTCCTGAGCTTTGGTTTTGAACCCCAAACCGGACTAGGCAAGAATAGCAGGTTTTTCTGTTTTTTTCCTTTTTAAAAAACAATTGAGAAACGGGTCATCCTGCAGGCTTCGAAAGCTTCCCAGATTTGTTTCTGGGGGTTAGTGGGACCGTGATAACAGCATGTTTGCAATGGTCACGGGTGCTGGTGCTGGGAACGAGAGTGAGCTGCTTAGACGAGGGGGAGGGGACGGGGGACGACAATGCAGCCGTTCCCTACACAATGCACAATGTTAACTTTAAGTTAGTATCTAATATAATTTAGTTATTAAAATGCTGAAGGTTAGCAGTTAGGGATGCCTTCTGCTTTTAAAGGCAAAGTTTGCATGCAGTAATGGAAGACAGACTTGTCCTATGCACTTGCAGGCTTCCTGTCATTATGCGTTTGTTCAATACTTGAGCTCCCTGTCCTGTGGGAAATAAATGGCCGCTGTTCTTCCACTTCACCAAACTCTTTGCTGATTCAGTTGTCTCCTGCCTCTGCATGAGCCATATCCAATAGAAAAGCGTCTTAGGAATAAAACATACTGAAGGTTACTAATAAAAAATAGTGGCTCATCTCTTGCCTCCATCATCTTGCATGCTGAATCACACTTCTGGAACAGGCTCTGTAAATATATTGTATTTTGGGTATAGAAATAATTACTATCACACAAGAAAAATCAGTGTTCAAACTTGTGTTTGGGGTATCTGGTAATCTGCTTCTGTAGGAGTTCAGTGGGACAGGTTGATTTGCTTAAGCTGTTACCTTTCTCTGAAACCGGTTATGTTTCAACTGTTTACTCTTCCTCCAGTGACTCATGTTCCATGATCTTTCACTCCATGCTGGGATGCTTTTCCTAGTCATGCCTAAGGAGCCAGTTATTGGGTTGTCTGAAGCAGAAGACTCTGGTAAATGTGTAAGTATTGTGGGAGCTTTCTGTATGCTAAACTGTACCTTTAGTTAGTTCCTCATTATCTAGACTCTTTCTCATCTCCCCTTTCCCTCTTCATAGGACACAGTAGTCTCCTTTTGGTTTTGTGGTGCTATAATCTTTTGCCTCTAGCTTGTAATGGAGTTGAGCTTTTTGACTAAAAGCAGTGCTATCAAGCAGTGCTGGTCCCTGGGTATGTAGTTCTGGTGCAAAACGCAGTGTTGTTTTGGAGCGCAGTCTGGTGCCTATTGTCATGGTTTAGAGTAAGAGTAGTAGAACCTCTAACGTGCAGAAGAGCGCTTGGGGTTTTTGGCAGGTCAGGGGCAAGGAATGCCAAAGTTGGTAGACAGGTGTTGGATGTTTTGCTTTAAGCTATGAAAGCCATGTTCAAAGACTTTGTAAACCTGCACAAAAGGCAGCCTAAAGTTTATTTTCCACCAGGATGGGTTATGTTGCCTGAAGAGACAACGGGGGCTTTAACCCGGAGACAAAGTCAGCTTGTGTGGCTGCTTTGTAGCTTGTTGCTGTCTGTCTTGAAAAAAATTGCCTAGCTCTTTTTTCCCCCTATAGCGTGCATAATTGGTCTTTGTAGCTTTGCTTGGAAAGCATCGGTTGCAGGCAGTTGGATGAACGTTAACTTGAAGTGCAATGGTTGAATTGCTAGGAATTGGCTAGCTGCTTTCTCTGGGTGATTCTCTGCTCACTCCTTTCCTTCCTGCCCTCTCCCCTATTTGTGTGTTCCTTTTTTTTTTTACTTATTTATGAGTTTGTACTTCCTTCTCCAGCTTCTTGAGCATGTAATGATTGTTGGCGAGATGTGTGTTGCTCACCTGGGCCTGACCAATGGATTCCGGATGGTTGTGGATGAAGGGCCCGAGGGTGGGCAGTCTGTCTATCGCATACATCTACCTGTTCTGGGTGGCCATCAGTTGGGCTGGCCTCCTGGCTAAGATTTTGGCACTACAAGAGTTGCTGCACGTGTACAAATTGCCACTGAATGGATTTCGTCTCTTGCCCGTCAATCTAGCCGCTGTCGATGTATAATTCTTTGTGCCATGTGTCTGTGGAAGGTAATAAAAGCTTTGAGCAGCAGTTGCACAATAAAGATTTGTCATGGGGATATCACCTCCGTCTTGCGCGTCTTACTGAGGGTAAGTAGTTCTGCAAGTTCAGACAGTGTCTCCCTGGAATGCAAGTATGTGGAATGTTTCAGCCAGATAACAGCATTCCATTGATAGTGGTTTGCCTGTTCATTTGAAGTGCATGTGTCCCTGGAAGCACTTAGCAGTCTCCTGGTCTGGTAGGTAGCAGTCTTAGCTTTTTGGCGGTTTTGGGAGTACGTTTTACCTTTCATTCTACGTTGCCAAAAATTTCCTTCAAACTGGAGAGAGCCAAGGGTTACGAAACTGTGTTTCACTGGAGAATCATAGGATCCTAGAGCAGCCCAGGTTTGAAGGGACCTCAGAAGATCATCTGGTTCAGCCTTTTGTTAAAAGGAATCCTAGATGAGATTATCCAGCACTCTTTCCAATAGTATCTTGAAAACCTTCAGCGATGGGAATGGTGCAACCTCTGCCCATTATTCCTTATCTTCTCCATGTGGCTCTGTGTGAAGAGAGTCTCCATCCTCTGTAGCTTCCCTTTAAGTACTGGAATACTCTGCTGAGGCTCCTCCTAAGCCTAGCCATGTTCCTAACATTTTGCAAATAATTCCTTTGTCTTTGCTAGTCTTCATGTGGCCTCTCACTGCTTTTAGATGTTCCTCCACAGCTTTCCAATTGTGCCAGTTTTCCCAAGTGCAGTTATCTGAAAACTTAGGACTTGGACTTATTTGCTGCTTCTGTAAGTAGTCAGGGCTATTGCTTGCCATCCTGCCGACTAAACCAACTTACTGTGAATGAGTGTTTTAGGCCGCTTAAAGAATCGCCAGCAAAGGTATTGACAAAAGCAGGTTTAGTATAAAAGTGAAAGTGCAAAGTTCTTTGTCAAGGTTTACTCTACTACTTACCAGATGGTTAAAGCACTCAGAGAAAAAGCAAACTAAACTCTAAAATCAATCAATCAAAAACTAAAACGAACTAAAGAATTGTCTATGTTGAGGCTTGGTGGGGGGATGGAAGGGTGTGGATAAAAAGGAATAAGGAAGACCCTCCGGTTGAGTCTCCTCTATGTTGCTCCTCATGAAGAGAGCCTCTGTCTTCTTTTTAGCTGACTTGAGAGCTGGAATACTGTCATGATATTCCTCCTGAGCCATGTCTTTTCTAAGGGAGAAAAGACCCAACTCTTACAGCCTTTCCTCATATTCTCTAGCCTTTTGATCATCTTTGTTGCCCTCCTTGGGACCTTTTCCCATCTGTCTGCATTTTTTAGTTGAATTCTGGGGACCAGAACTGGACACAGCACTCCAGGTTCTGCCTGCAGGCATGGCCTCTGTGAGAAGAGGCCAAGGTCTGCTCTGCGCTAGACACAGCTAGTTTCTGCCAGCTAAGCACCAGACTCCTTGAGGGCCAAATCTGAGCGACTCAGCAAAGCTGGTGGCACCCCTGTGTAAGCGTATTTAAGAAATGGCAAAATGCTGTCTGGGGAAGGTACTTCCCTGCTGCCCTTGGATCTGGAAGGTGGCTATGTCCTGAAGTAACTTTTTCATCTTATTTTTTCCCCCGTCCTATTGAGGAGGGGTGGTGAGAGAACAGCTGTTTGGGCCCCTGGCAGCCAGCCAAGATCTGGCATCAGAAAGCTTAAAAGGCGGGTCTATCCATTTAGAAGTAGAAGGGGTTTGGTGGTTTAGAGACTGATAGTGACCGGGGTAGGAACGGAACTTTTTGGAAGTAGCAAATTCCATCAATATCTGGGGATCCAGTCACTTTGAGAGTGGCAAGTTTCAATGGAAAAAGCCTTTCTGAGCAATAAGAAGTTCTTGTAAGAAAAATCATCTAGTCTCCATTGTTTTTCTCACTTGGTAATACAAGTGGCAAAGATCTGGAACTCCTGCATTAAAAGGGATGCCACTGAGCAGAGCCTGTTGGATGCTCTGTGTGTGTTGGCTACCCAGGACCAGCTATAAAGAGATCATGGCAGAGATGTGAGGTTGGTCTGGCTAAACGTGATTAAGACAGGGCCTTACAGAAGGCAATGCTTTGAGTATGTGAAGGGTAAAAGGATAATAAGTAAGGCTGGCAATGTTCCCGACCCTTTTGTTTGGAAGGATTGGGACTGAACGTTGGTTTGAGTGAAGGGCAGGTACCAATCCGTCTTCTATAACTACAGTTTCAGCAGCAAAGGACACCCAAAGTTGAGTATCAGGCCCCAGTAATGCTGTATCACGTGTGGCTGAGATGAAGTTCATTTTTCCACAGCAGTCCTCACAGGGCTGTGCTTTGCACTGCTAGCTCGAAAGGTGTTGATAGCACCCCAGTGTTTTGGCTACTTCTGAGCTGTTTTGGCACAGCATCAGCGCTGTCTCCAACAATTCTACCCCATCATCGCTAGGCTGGAGCTGGCAAGATCTTGGGAGGAGATGCAACCAGAACAGCTGACCTCAATTGGCCCAAGGGATTTTTCATACTGTCTGACATCAGCTGACATATAAAAGCTACGTAAAGGAGGAGGAAAGGGAGACCTTGTTAATTTACAATGTTTGCCTTCTGTAGCAAATGCTACACTTGCTGAAGGATGCCCTGCTTCCCAGGAAGTGGCCAGACAGCGCTTGCTGGTGGGAACTAGACAATAATTTTTTTTCCCCATCTGCTTGTTTGCACACAAACTTTTGCTTTTGCTTTAGTAAACTGCCTTATCTCAAACTGTGAGTTGTTTTCCATTATATTTTCACTCTTCTGTCCAACTGAGAAGGGGGAGTGATAAAGTTGTTCAGTGGGTACCTGGCATCCAGCCAAGGTCAACCCACCACAGATGTTTTTGATGGTGTCCAGGTGTTGCAGAACAATCAGAGATCATTTTGACAGATCTGATCAAGTAACTCATTTATTGAGTTCTGGTCCTACTTGTTGAACATTTTCCTGGACCAAATATCATATAGTTCAAACAGGAGAAGCACATCTGTGACACCAGCTTTCCCCTAGCAATGACCCCAGAGCTCTGAAGGTGATAGTCAAGGACATGGAGGCCCAGAGGGCGTTCTCAGTTCTGCCACTGAGAGGAAAGGGCAAGAGGAGGAGGGCACTGATAATGTGCATCAATAGAGATGGTTTAAGGATGTAGTTTAAGTTGTATGTGTGGGTAAGAAGGGATTGCTGTAATGAGAAATAAATACAATGGAGCAGTTGGAAGATATATAAATTATCTGGGATCTGAGCATGATGCAAATGGTATGGAATAAGTAGTGGAGGTTATATTGGGTCTGACTGAGCTGGAGTTCATTTTCTCATAGCACCCTCACAGTGCTGTGCTTTGCATTGGTAGCTAGAAAGGTGTTCTAACACAACAGTGTTTTGACTACTGCTGAGCAGCACTGTGTTTAACATTCCCCTCCCCTATCAAGGGTCTGGGAGTGGGCAAGATCCTAGAAAGGGGACACAACTAGGCCAGCTGACCTAAAATAACCAAAGGGATATTCCATACCATATGATGTCAGCTCAGATATAAAAGCTGAGTGAGGGAGGAAGAACGATAGGCATCTGTTATTCTACAATTTTGCCTTTCCATATCAACCACTAGGTGTGCTGAAGCCTTGCTTCCTGAGAAGTTGCTGAACATTGCTCACCAATGGGAAGTAGAGATTATTTTTCTCTTTGCTTATGTGCACACAAACTTTTGTGCTTTTTTTTCTTGCTTTAGTAAACTGCCTTATCTTGACCTATTCTTTTCCATCTTATTTTTCTCTCCCATCTTGCTAGGGAGTGATAGAATGGCTTAGTGGGTACCTGGTGTCTAGCCAAGGTCAAACCACTACATCCACTCCTTGTCAAAAAATACAAGCTTTAAGGATAGGCCAGTTTTCAATAGTTAGGCTTCCTTTCCTTTTGGAATCCATGACTTTAGAGGTTCAGGTATCATCATAATCCAAAAAAATATACATGTCACAGATGAACACGCTTATTACTCCCACCATCCAGGTTTCAGAGGCATTCCCGAGACCCATACCCAGGGACAGAGGAAAACGTCAGTGGGCACCATGGGATGATTACATTCAGTACAAATTCTACTACATGATAGTCTAGATTGCCTAAGGGATGGGGGTCAAAGATATGCCAAAACTCAAGTAATTCCAAACTCCTCAGCATATTGTTTCACTCAGGGTCCTGGGTTCAGACCAAATACCTTTGCTACTTTACCAAACCCTTCATTGGTTCTCAAATCTGAAATCTTTCTTCTCTTTTGTGAGCTTAATGACTTATGCCTTCTTCATCCACAGCTTGAGAGAATTTTCCAGCTGCCACTTCAGCTCCTCTGTCAGCCCATTTTTTCCCTCCTTCCAGGGGCCACCAACAGTTTGACATCCCCTTCTTCTGTATAATTGAGCTTTACAGCTTGCTTACCTCTAATATGTGTGCTTCCCTTGATATAGTAATTTTATACTTTTCTCTGAGGAAGGAAGAGGTACACAAATTTGATTCCATAATCATAAAATCCTATGTGAGTTCCCAAAACTAAATTGAGGGAGGAATCTTTTCCACACACTGTAACAACCTGAGAAGAAATACAAACATGTAAAACATTGCTTGCGACAAACTTATATAAAACACGTACAAACAGAAATATCTCAAAACTATCAAGACAAACATAAAAAATCAATGCAGCAAACAACAGCAACTCTTCAGTCCCGTTGCCACTTCACCCTCTTGTGGAACACCTCTTCTCTTGGAATATCTGCAAGAGGAGAGAAAAAAGAAAACTCAGTCCTACTTGGACCAGTCTTAAAAAGAAAAAACTGTCCATCTGCTGGTATTTTGTGTTTTCTGCCAGAGGCATCTGAGGCCTTTAATTCCAGAATGACTTCAATTCAGTTCCTTGCCTCTAGTGGCAGACAAGGTTCTATATTCACTACCACCAGAAGGTGGCAGTGTAGGAGCATTTTGCAAACCATTGCCAATCCTGGGAAACTGAACTTCCATTTATTTCCAGGGAGCCTGTTAGGATATTTTAATTCACCACCCTCCCCCAGCTCACTTCTTGGGGGCAGAGTTGAGAATTTGTTTTCTTGGTCTTGAACCTTAAATTTTGCAATAAACAACAACATGGGAGAAGGTCGACAGGACACCAGCTGTTTGTCATGCATTGGTTGGAAGCCAACTGCCTCCCACACTCTCCTAGTGCTTTTAGCAAATTTTGGAGTGGGGAGAGGGCTGGATTCTCCCCCCTCCAACAGGTCCAAACTTTTTACACAAAAGGTCATTCCCCGGGCAAGAGACCGGGGTTCTTTGCCATGTGCTTTCTCCTCAGAAAACTTTGTTTCATTCCCCCTCATTCGTGAAATTTTCAAAACATTCTCTATTTTGTTTTCTTTGGGATGATTGCTGCTTTTCTCTTGCTACATAACCAATTCTGTTGCAAAGTGAGATAGCATTACCATGGGCTCTGCCTCCTGGTAAATAATTCCATCTTTACAAGTGGGCAGAGCTTGGGGTGGGTGAGGGAAGAGGGAGCTGGCTTTACTGAGTTCCCCTCCAGGGAGTGGAGGAAGGTGACATCATGCTCAGGGAATCACACCTCCCTCTCTGCCTCCTAATTTTTTACAGGTGGGCAGAGTTTAGGGTGATGAAGGGGGTTTGGCTTTGCTACATCAAACTCCTCCCAAGGGCTGAGGGGGTTGACATGCTCGTGGAAATTCACTTCCTTGAGGTTGGAAAACCCTGGTTCATTCTCCACACCTCACTCATCAGTATTAATTTGCAAATCAGAGCATCTTTGGCTCTTGACAAGCTTGTTCAAATGTTTTTTCAGGTTTTGGGATAACTTCTCCACATACAATTCTGGATCCACCCTGAGTTTACCTATTGTTTCAGCCACCAAAGCAATTTGCTACTCAATTGGCTTTCTGTTGCTGCTTGGCAACATATTTCTCTCTTTGTGCAGCTATGAGCCCAACTTCCACCCATATGGTTGCCAAAGAATTTTCCTTATTAGAGATTTTTTCAATTTCTTTACTCAAAGATCTGATTTTCTCTGCAATTAACTACAGATTGTGCCAGATTTCCTCAGTCCACATCTCTCTGTTTCGGGCTAGACAAGCTTGGCAAGCTTTTAGCAGCTCTATCAGTGGAGGGAAGTCCAGATCAACTTTTACCCCAGTGTTGGAAAAGATACCAAGTTTAAAATTTTTTATATAACGTTAGTCAGGGGTTTTGTTTACCTTTGCTCTGGGGGAAAGGAATTTCAAGTTTCTTTTCAGGATACTGTTTCATCACTCAAGGCATGATGAGTTTAACATCTCAACACACTGTGAGTAGCACAGAAGAGACACAAAAGATAACGACCATTATTGACCAGCAGCTCCAAACATCACCCCTGGCATGCTCTGAGACACTGGTCCAGAAAAGACTGATTAGACAACCAAGGAATGAGGACCAAATTAGCATTGGAGGTGAAGAAATCTGTAACCAGTAGGAAACCAATTACTAAGAACAGCGTAACTTGGGACCAATGAACATTGAACTAATGAATTTCTGTGGGTTTTGACTGTATAAAGTATGTGAAAAATCTAGTAAAAGTCATATGTGATGGAATGATTTTCTCTGCACAACCCAGGCAATGTGTGGATCAAATTATTTCTGTTGCACATCCTGGCCAGAACAACACTGTGGCCAGAATAAAGTAATGCCTTGATTCTCTAACACTAAAAATGTTGTTGGAGAGTTTTTGTTTATCCTGCAGTTTCAATCACACTGGTTTCCATGACCTTTCTGACAGAAAATATTGTTTTCGACCAAAATTCGGTTTCTCCTTTATTCTGCCACTAGCAGTTTTCTCTGTATAAAACACCTCCTCGTCACCTCAAGAGTACCCTGCTTGCTGTGTCAATAAAATGCGAGGTCCCAAATCCCACTCAATGAGACACTTGAAAGGCTTTACTTTTTTATGTACCCTGAGTTAGACACAGCAGAAATACAAACAAGATGTTTTTAAGTGTTCAAAACAACGAACACTTTACTAAGAACTTCAGAAAATCAGAGAACTTTGACAGAAGTTTAAAGCAACATCCTATTAGCATAAAACATTTCACAAAGCATTAACTTAGCCCATTCAACTTAGCAAACTCCAAGCCCATCCAATTGTGAGTGACTCAAAACTGTGAGAAGAGGGAATTAGAACAAGAAGAAGAAAGAGAAAGCTAGAAAAGAACAAATTTAGCTACCACTCTTGCTTCCAGCAGTGTCTCAGCTGATAGAAATTCAAAGAGGAGGTAGAGTCAAGACGTGCTTGCTTCCTGTCCTCGCTTAACTATCTGTATTGGGTCTAGGCTGAGCTGGGGTTCATTATCTCATAGCACCCTCCCAGTGCTGTGCTTTCCATTGGTAGCTAGAAAGGTGTTAACACACCAGTGTTTTGGCTACTGCTGAACAGCATTAGCACAGCATCAGAGCTGTCGCTCTAACATTCCCCCCCATCAAGGGTATGGGAGGCGGCCAGATCCTGGGAGGAGACACAACCAGGCCAGCTGACCCAAAGTAACCAAGGGAGTGTTCCATACCATATGATGTCAGCTCAGATATAAAAGCTGAGTGAGGGAAGAAGAATGGGGGTATTTGTTATTTTACAATGTTTTCCTTCCTGGAGCAACTGCTATGTGTGGTGAAGCCCTACTTCCTGGGAAGTATCTGAACATCACTTGCCAATGGTAAGTGGAGATTAATTTTTTTTTCCCTTTTGCCTATGCCGGTGCAAACCTTTTTTTTTTTTTTTTTTGAGCTTTAGCAAACTCCCTTATCTCAACCTATCACCAGATGGTACGAAAGAAACTTATCCAACAGCAATTTGATGCGAATAAGCAGACACTTCTTTGTTGGGAGTGCTGGGGGGATGGGGGATAGCTTCCTCTACAACGTGTCCCACTCAACAAATAAAACCCATCCCTTTTATATACTTTATCGGCTAAATCATCATTACATAATTTCTTTTGCATGCTATGCATACTATGCCTGCTCTTAAATTTAACTTTTATGTTGATTGGTTTCAATAGTTATATAACTTCATCAGTATTCTTATCCTAAAACAATCATTGGCTATTTTTACTGAGGTCTACTGATTGGAATTCTTGATATTAAAATCAAGATGGGAGGGGTAGTGGGTTTCCAAGCATGAACAGATGAGCATGATAGTCTCCATAGTTTCTTGACCAAAACATAAAAGCCCAGTAACTTCTTGGAGAGATTTCTATGGTTACACATTCCAGACACAGCACTCCTGATATTTCTACACCTTATACTTAACAATTTTCTACTTTTAATCATAGCTAACCCTGTTATATGATTTAATTGATTATTTGATCAAAATATTAATAACAAACCTCCCAGCTGTTTTCCATCTTATTTTCTCTCCCCTGTCCTGCTGGGGAGTGATAAAGCAGCTTGGTGGGCATCTGGCTTCCAGCTGAGTTCAGCCCATTACAGTCCTTGTTGGTGTCCAATATATGTGGGATTCCGTGTGTGTGTTTGTGTGTGTTGTGGTGTGCTGTAATGTCCCATTTTGGCCTTCCAGGTCACTTTCCCAGGTGTGCCTATACTCTCTCCCTTCCCCCTTACCCCCATGCTGAGTGAGTCCTGTCACTCAGACTTAACATTCCAGCAAGGCATCGTGTGGTTGGTCAAGTTCAAAGGATGCCACTCAGGCCCAGAGGTCATTGGCCTGTCTGGGTGTCATCTTCCCCTGAGACCCTGCCCCTCTCACCTGGTTGGTGGCTCACCTGTACCTCCCCTCCCCCTGTCCCTGAGCTTAAAAGGTGAATCAGACCATGCGGTCACTGATTCTGTTGGAGCAGTTGCTCACGTTCAGACCTCTGTAACCATGGAATAAACCTCTGGACATTAAACCCTCCAGCAGAATCCTTCCTTTTTCTCTTCACCATCGCCTGAAGCTATCCTCCTGAGGTAACGGGGTTCCTTACAAGCCTGGACTTGTTCAGTGCCCAGCTGCAACCACCAGCAAGCCAAGGTATCTCTGGGGTGATACACCGCAGTTGCTGCCTTTGGCCCGGCAGCGAGGGTCAGACTGGCCCAGGCACAATCTAACTGGTAATATTGGGAGCATTTTTCCCAATATGTGTGTGTGTGTGTGTGTGTGTACAGTAAATGTCTGAGTAGTGACTGTAATGAGTTGGCTCTGCTTAGGAGAAATGCAAGTCTTGATGTGTCTTGTTATAGCATCAAAGAGGTTTCACAGCTGCACTGTGCTAGGCTTTGGTTCTGAACCTCCAAACTGGATTATCTGAGAAAAGAATTACAGCTTTCTCTTGTTTTTCTTGAAAAACCAAAAATACAATCCAGAATCCAGTTAAAAAAATAAATTAGAAAATGGTCATCATGCAGGCTGCAAAAGCTTCCCAGATCTTGTTTCTGTAGGGAAATGGTACTATGATATCAGTATGCTTGTAAGGTTAATAGGTGCTGGTGCTGGGAACTAGAGTGAGCTGCTTAGACTGTGGGGAAAACAATGCAGCTGTTGCCTATACGATGTTAACTTAAGGTTAGTATCCTGTATGATGATGTTATTAAAATGCTGAAGGTTAACAGTTAGGGATCCTATAGTGGGTTGACCTTGACTGGGCATCAAATGCCCACCAAACTACTCTATCTCTCCCCAGCAAGACAGGAGAGGAAAGTAAGATGGAAAACAACTAGTCGGTTGAGATAAGGCAGTTTACCAAAGCAAAAAAGGAAAAGTGAGTGTTTGCACAGGCATAAGCACAGGGGAAAAAATAATCTCTACTTCCCAGCATTGAGTGATGTTCAGACACTTCCCAGGAAGCGGGGCCTCAGCACCTGTTGCAGTTGCTCTGGAAGGCAAACATTGTAGAATAACAAATGCTTCTTCCACTCTTAGCTTTTATATATGAGTTGATGTCATATGGTATGGAATATCCCTTTTGTTAATTTGAGTCAGCTGGCCTAGTTGTGTCCCCTCCCAGGATCTTACCCACTCCCAGACCCTTGATAGGAGAGGGGAATGTTAAACAGACAGTGCTGCTCAGCAGTAGTGAAAACACTGTTGTGTTAGAACACCTTTCTAGCTACCAATGCAAAGCACGGCACTGTGAGGGTACTATGAGAAAATTAACTCCAGCTCAGTCAGACCCAATACAACCTCCACTACTTAATCCATACCATTTGCATCATGCTCAGATTCCCCATAATTTATATATTTTCCAACTGTTCCATTGTATTTATTTCTTATTACTGGAATCCCTTCTTACCCACACATAAAACTTAAGCTGTCACCAAATGGGACAAGAGAAACTTATCCAACACCAATTTTATGTGAATAAGCAGACACTTCTTTATTCAGGCACCAGGAACACGGGGGATAGCTCCTCCGAAAATGTGTTCCAGTTAACAAAAATACCCCATCCATTTTATATACTTTTTCTGCTGAATCATCATTACATAAGTTCTTTTACATACTGTGCATACTATGCCCACTGTTAAATTTAACCTTTACATTGATTTGATCTAATAGTTAAGAACTTCATCAATATTCCTATTCTAAAACAATCATTGGTCACCTCTCCCAAGGTCTACTGAATCCTTAATATTCAAATCAAGATGGGAAGGATAATGGGTTTCCAAGCAGCATAACTAGTGAGCAGGATGATCTCCATAGTTTCCTGACCAAAACAGAAGGGTCCAGTAATTTCTTGGTGATGTTTCTGCAGTTACACATTCCAGACACAGAACTCCTCATATATCTATACCTTATACTTCACAATTTTCTACTTTAAATCATTGCTAGTATGTAGCTCTTTTCTTGGCATGTTCATGGCAGTGGTCCCATGTAGTCAATTTGTCAGGCCTCACCATATTGGAAACCCAGCCACAACCCTCTATTCCAAGTAGATTTCACACGTGTTGCTCACTTGATTGCAGCACGTTTCACATTCATGAGTGACCAATGTGATAGCCTCCATGATCAGGTCCACCCCTCAATCACAGCCCCATCTATAGGTTGCATCTCTTCCTAGATGTTCTGATGTTTCATGGGCCCATCAGGCTATAAATAGTTCACCCTTTTGCTCCCAGTCAAGGTCTACCTGAGCTATTAAAATCTTGGCATCCTTATCTACCTGTTTAGGTGCAAAGTCCCAGGTAATGGGAGGAGATAACTGCCCTAAAAACCTTCCCAAATCCTTCCATGCACCCGTCCACCCAGGAACTGGGTGCCTCAGGGAACATTTTAATATCTCCCCATGTAGAGTTTGTTTTTTTGTTATGCTGGTCAGCTGGAGGAATTAACTCCACACAAATACCATGTGAGAGATTTAAGTTGGAGCTACAATTTAATAGGAAAATTACAATAAAGGCAATAGTACAGAAACACTGGCTTAAACTGACAAAGTCCGAATACAGCCTGACACCCGGGCTGGTGTAGCAGTCTAATTAAATGATGACTACAGTCCCGTTGGAGTGATGGATGTTTTCTTGTCAAAGCGGTGATCCTGTCAAAAGGTCTAGTCCTTCTCATGAGGTCAAGTGGTGGGAGTCGAGAGCTCTTGTACTTTGGGCGTCCAGTGGTGGTATTGTGGTGTCCCAAGCCCGAGATTATATACAGACAGGAATGTTCAGAACCTCCCCCAGGGCAGGGAATTTTAAAACGGGGTGATGTAATTCTGTGAGTCATTCTGGGGAGTCCATGATGGCCCATTTGTAGAGAGGGTCCCCCCTTTACACTGGGTGTGTGTTGGATAGCTGTTGCAAGGGACCAACCATTAACAGCTCATCAGAAGGTGATGGAGGTGGTGGTAAAATACATACTTTGGTTACACCTTACACAGTAACCCAAGACACTTTTACAGCAGGATGACACCAGATTTCACAAACTCCATAGCATACCAACAGTATTAGATAATATTATTAACAATATTGAACAGCTTACATAAGGATGAGAAATGACCATGGGAACATGCATTATAAAAGCATTCCCATCAATCTAGGGCAGGGAGAAGAAGGTATATTCCCTCACCATCCACAGAAGAGAGCTTCCCCAGCATAAGGAGACTATCAGTGTAAGGGCAAAGTACCGAGCCATTGTGTTAACATGTTTCCAAACTCAGCAAAATAAAAAGTTAAGCAGTGCAGCTGAAAAACTCCATGTCCCGCACAGGAGTGAGCTCGGAACCTCCCCAGGGGGCAATTGACACATGGAGAGAGACTCTAAAACTCAAAGACAAAATGAATTTTTAAGTAGGTATACTTTTATTTGGCCGGACACATGGGGACATCTCCACAAAGACATGTGTAACCCCCAGTACGCTCAGGTTTTCTTTTATCCCCTAAAATGTTACATATGCATCAAGTTTCCCAATAGAAAATTTCCTGGCCCCCTTCCGTCTCCTCTTCACATGCTAATAATCAAAATCGGGGTCGGGGGGGGGGGGGGGTCACAGGGAATGAAGTAAAGTTCTCTTCCTCAGGGTTAACTTTTTGACCCTGCTGCCTTGCGCATGCTTACTGATCTTTTGGCCACTGTCCAAGCCAGGAGTCCAGATTCATCTGGTTTCAGGGGCCCAAGGAGCCTCGTTATCTCAGTATCCTTGCATACTGTATCTTGTTTTTGATAAACATCCTTCCCTTTAACAGGCATCCTTGTGTGAAAAATGCATATTTTATAATTGGCTTTTCGCAAATATTAAAATGAATATTATATGTGCTATGTTAAAAAGTTATATTGTATTAGTAATTTTCAGTAGTGTGTTAAATCTAATTTTAGGCTATAACATAATATTAAAATAAAACTATACAATGTAAGATACGTTTTCTAACTAGCTCAAGAAATTCGTCGCACAGATAATAGCAACATGACACCAAAATCCCCAAGAGGCCTCCTTATTGGAAAAGACAAACACTATTCCACCTTCTTCTCGTCTTTGAGGCGCCAACCGGATTAAGGAGGAAAGTTTACAATAACCAGAGAAATCTCTAGTTTGAAAGGAATGTTTGCATCATGTATGAGATATATGGATATGCAACAGGCTACGGCTTTTAAGGGTTAATCCTTTGTTAGCGGACATGCTTTTTTGAGGAAAGCATCCGAACGTTTGTAATTCTTTGTTTTATTGTCCTAACTCTGATTGTCCAAATTCTTATTGCTCTAATTTGTATTGCCATTTTATTACTATTAAACTTTTCAATTTTTAAAACAAGTGATTGGCGTTTTTCACACTTGCATTTTTTCTTGCTGTTTTGCATGTATTCCTTTCCTTTCTCATGCAACTAAGGATGCAGCAAATATTAAGCAATGTCCATCATCTATGTGCCTTTTCTTAATAAACACCTTCTAATTTCTGTGATTAATATAGATCCTCTAGTTTCTGACCCCATGTTTCACAATGGCAGCCTTGGACGAGAGGGAGGCGAGCGTAATTCCCCTGAAACTGATGCAGGAAGCATTGGTCTTGCCGTGCTGGCAGTTGCCAAAGTCTCAGGCAACACGGGGCGGTTGGGAACCTCTCTCACTCTTGTAAGCAGTGGGCACAGGCAGGAAAGTCCAGGACAAAACTGCAAGACGACTGTCCCCGCTCCCAGCATGGACAGACTGCCTACACCCAGCTAAGAACTGCCAAATCCCGGTTCCCTTCCCCTCCCCAAATCATTACAGTGGTATGCCAGAGCAATCAGCTACTCCTTTTGTTAACTCAGTCACCTACCATTAATCCTCAGGGCATACCGCCTCCTTCTCCCAGTGTCTTTTCAGATGACAAATGGGAACAAATTCACTGAGAAACCTAAACCCACTACATTATCCACCCTGAATTTTTTCTCATACCAAAATGTTACATTGAAGTTTGACTCTTCAACTGTATAAATACATGCATTATTTTAATTATGTACATATATACATCCTGTGGCAATGTTCCTCACTCGGGACTCACCAAATGTGGTGGTGTTCGCAGGGGTTCCAGAACGAGGGAAGAGATGAGAATCTTGACTCCATGTTTCAGAAAGCTGATTTATTATTTTATTATATATTATTATATTAAAAGAAAATGATATATTAAAACTATACTAAAGAATAGAAGAAAGGATTTCCTCAGAAGGCTTGAAAGGAATAGAAAGGAATGATAATAAGATCTTGTGACTGACCAGAGAGTCCGAGACAGCTGTACTTTGATTGGCCATTAATTAAAAACAACCACATGACACCAATCAAAGATGCACCTGTTGCATTCCACAGCAGCAGATAATTATTGTTTACATTTCGTTTCTGAGGCCTCAGCTTCTCAGGAGAAAAAGATCCTAGCAAAAAGATTTTTCATAAAATATGTCTGTGACATTTCACCCTTTTTATTTAAATTAAATTAAAAAGAAATGTGTTTGTAAATTCTTCTGCTGGGCCCATGTAGAAGAGAGAACAAACACTTCTCAAGAGGTTAATCTGTTGCCAATCAAAAACCTCAATCAAGTGCTGATGTGGAATGATCAAAGAAATTCTTCACCTGTAGAACATCAAATTCTATCATATCACTAAAACAGTCTTACAATATAAGAGAATGCAAAAACAATGCAAAGAAAGTCCATTGCTTCAAGTCCAAACAGCTGAGTTTCAGGAGAAAGTCCATGGACTGAAGATGTTCCTCTTTGACATCTCTGGAAGTCCCTTTTGGGCCTGAAACAGGCTTGCAGAATCCTGAAACAACAAATTGCTAAAGAAAATCCATCAACAGTTATCAAAAATCCATTGACAGTTATCAAACAATTTTGAGAAAATTTCTGGAATGTCTTGGCCACAGCCCTTAATTGAACCACTTGGGCTGAGACTAATTTTTGGCTTTTCAACGCTTTTGAGCTTCTAGCTCTTTTAACTTTTTTTGATTTTTAATTTTTTTAAATTTTTTTTTTCCCAAAAGAGCAGCAGCAGAAAGGAGGCTCTAGGACCCTGCGGGGGCCCTGGCCCTCTTGGAAGGATCAGAAACTCCAGACCTGGCCCACAGAACGGTGGCCCAGGTCCAGGAAGGGAGATCAGATTTATGTTCTATTGTTCCAATGCAGTTACACGCTTCAATCATTTCAATTAAGCTCAGATTTTGGTTAGGCAAAGACTTAAGGCGCTTTTTACAGTCCATGTTTGCATTTTCAACAGCAAGTTTTAAAAGCAGAATTTCACAAGCCTCAGGATCATCAACCTGATCCTCCAGCACTTGCTGAAAGCAGTCAATAAACTGCATGTATGGTTCGCAAGCCTCTTGCACAATAGTTGTAAATGCATTTTGTGGCTTCTGTGCATCAGGGACCTTAAGAAAGGCTTGGCGAGCTGCATCCCGAACTCCTTCAAGGGCTTCCCCTTGGGCAATCTCGGGCTTGGTCAGCAGGATCTGTGTATGGCCCCATTCCCACAAGCTGTCTAATTGTGAGGCTCACTAGGGTCTGATTAGCATGATCGACATAAAATACAAGGAGGTTTTGTTGACCCTTCTCCTACTCCTTTTCCCATAAAGTGTACTGAGCGAGCAACCTTAAATCATGTGGTGCCATTATGTGAGCAGCAAACACAGAAGATAGCAACCTTGCAAAATATGGAGATCCAATAGCATGCTTGTGACCATGGTCACAAGGGTTTGCAGGTGAAGAGAGAGGCGAGAATGTTGATTCTATGATCAGAAGGCTTGATTTATTATTTTATGATGGATATGCTACATTATAACTATACTAAAAAGAAATAGGAAGAGAAGTTCTCAGAAGGCTAGCTAAGCTAAGAATAGAAAAGAATGAATAACAAAGATCTGTCTCTCGGCAGAGAGTGAGACTTAGCTCTGCCGTGAGTGGTCAGTAAATTTAAACATTTACAGGAGACTAATCTCGGATCCACCTGTGGCATTCCACAGCAGCAGATAACCATTGTTTACATCTTGTTGCTGAGGCCACAGCTTCTCAGAAGGGAGAAAAATCCCAAGAAAGGATTTTTCACAAAAGATGTCTGTGACACATGCTCTGTCACTGTTTGCCTGAGCGCCTTAGTTACTGGAAAAGGCAGTGGCTCCCATTGGGCAGTTTGCTTTCTCATCCCTGGAAAGATTACTGGTGCCACACTTCTTTCTGCAATGTCCAATTCCCCCTCCCTCAATGCTTGCTGTTTCAGGTGAATCCAATTATTGTGGGGGTCGGGGGGATAGAGGTTTGGTTCTTTCTGAGGCTTGACAGGTCCATGGTCAAAGGGATCCCCTTCGTCAGCCTCGCTGTCATCTGGGCAGTAGCCAGCAGCAAACGTCCCTAAGGATCACAAGGGCCCTCTCTCCCTTTCACTCTTAAGAGGGGGGACCGTGGGCTGTACTGAGAGAGACACAGCCTCTTCAGATTGTAAAGAATTCTGAGGCTCTGCCAGCAGGAGGGAAAGAGGCATCCCCTCTATCTTTAGCATGGGATTTTTTTTGGGCTTTCAGGACCTCAAAATTTATTCTCCAGGAGCGTAGCATTTCTGCAACTGCTTTGTTCCCCTTCGTTGCAGTATTCCATAGTTTTACTCCTACATCATCCCACAAATCTGTTGTAAAAATTGTGTACAAAGTCACTCCTGGCAGCTTAGAGGCTGTCCATTTAAGCATGACTTTTAAATCATGTGAAGACAAGGATTTGCCATGCTGTTGTAACAGCTTGGTCATAAGTTCAAAAACATCTCTCTCTTGTGCGGACATTGCCTGCCCCATGTTTCCCATAGCTCACCTCATCTTGCAGAGGCATTTTCGCCAGCTGGGCTCCTGCTTCTCACAGCAGCATTTCAGTTCCACAGGGCATGCCGTCAGCTGCCAGCTAGGCAGATCGTTGCATCCTCACACAGGTGCACCATTTGTCGTTGAATGACAGAGAGATGGGACCTCCATGGTTTGCACACATGAAGCTGTTTATTGATTCCAAAAGCTCTGTATATATATCTTCAGCTATAACTAAAGTTAGCAACAATCACATTTCTTAGTAACATCACTAAATCATAGCTTTGCACAAACCCGCACAGGCATGTACGGTCCTGCATGATTTCTCTCAAACAAAGCATATCAAATGCAGCTTTTGCTTCCTCATTCAGGGTTCTGCCTTGACTTGCCAGGGCTTGTGGCCTAGTAGACCTAGCACATCCACTTCAGTCACGAGTTGAGCAGTGCTCTGAGTCCTGCTCTCCAGCTGTATTCCCATAACTAACCATCTCCACTATATCACAAATACGCTGATTACAAATAGATAAGAGTGCCTTTTTACAGTCATCATTTACATTTTCATATGCAAGTTGTCATAACAGATTTTTGCACGTGTCCTCATCCTCAGCCCATCGGGAGAGCACAGCCTGCAGCTTGTCCATAAACGCTGTGTACAGTTCCATGGGAGCCTGTTGAATTCTAGTATAAGAAATGTTAGCATTCTTGTCTGTCATTGGGATCCATCACAGTGCCGTAATAGAAAAGCGGATAATGAGGTCATAAATTTAGTGCAGATAACCTATCTGCACTCTGGCATGTGCATACACACCATCACCAGTTAACTGAATAAGCATAGGAGGATCCCTTTGCTGCAGAGTTCTTGCCTGAACCATGCAGGACTCAGAGTAATCTGAGAACCAAACCATGTATTGTGTCATAGTTAAGATAATTTTCATTATGTTTTTCCAATCAGCAGGTGTAAGAACATAGGCAGTGCTTATGGTCTTAAGCAAGCTATAACATGTTCAGAAGACATACCACTTTCCTGCGCCAGTCTCCACAGTTCTCTCACAACAGTGTATTCTATGTCTGTAAGCTGCTGGTCAATCTTGTTTTTAGACAACTGGGCATGCAGTAATAAATGAGGGGCCTCAGTCCTGATTCTGTGCAGGGCATAACTATCGCTTGGGCGTTAATTACAGGTGCTGAGTCTGAAGGATATGGTGATTCAGGATAGCTATCCAAAGTAATCATCTCCTCAGGGAGTGGCATGGCCAGGGAGCCGGCCAGTGGCTCTTGGCAAAGGTGGGGGGGAGGGGGGGACTGTATTGCCTGGGGGCCCAAGAGGGGACAGGTAAGCTGCAGCATTCCAGGACTCCAGCAAGGGGGAGGCGCTACAAAGAGCTGGGGGGGAGGGGAGGGGCAACCGTGCTTGAGGTGCCAATTCCAGCCAAGAGGCCAACCATGGGCGGGGGGCTTCAAAGACCCAGGGGCTCAACTATGTCCAAGGGGTCAATACCATCCGAGGGGGCTGACACCAGCAAAGCTTGTACCAGGGGGGCAGGTGACAAAGGAGTTACTGTGGAAGGAGTAGCCAGTGAAGAAGCAGCGGGAAGGGGGGGGGGGGGGAGTTGAGCAGTGGAGGAGCCGCAGCACCCTGCAGAGCCTCTGATGGAGGGAAGGCATTATGCAAAGGGGCCCCACCATGGGAAGCCAGCACCAGCAGAGCCAGCAAGCCGGGGAAGGCAGCCTCTGAGGGCAGCTGAGAAGATGAGTCTGTGTGAGTTTCTTTAAGAGCTGCTATAATAAATCCCCAAGTTGCGAGATGCCTGGACGCATCAGCATCACCAGCGCTCACAGTTTCGAAAAGTTTGCATCCTACTACCTGCCAGGCGTCTAGCTGAAAAATGCTGGCTGAGGGGAAGTCTTTAACATGTATGGAAATCGAATCCAGTGAAGCAAGTAATTTCGCATCAGAAATGTCTCTGTTCTGCCATTGTAAAAGCCGCTGTAAATTTTCTAGGGTCTGCTTTTGCTCAACTGACAGCTTTGCTCCCATGATCTACCCCATTGGGTCTGCAGAGCTTTGGTCTCAGTCACAGTCTGCTCTTCACTGTAGGATCTTCTGCGTTCAGGTGCCAATTGTGGGTGAGGGTCCATGGTGACGCAGAATCCCCAGGCAGGTGCAAAGGAGAGCCACTTTATTGCAAAAAACAGGCCTTTTAAAGCAGTTAGGCTTTTAGCAGTTACATAGTTTTAAAATACAACAAACATAATTCAGCCAACCACCATACACCATGATCTGAACACGCAATGGTTACATAACTTGTTTTTCTACCCCTAATTCAGCTGAGTCTCTTTCCCATAGTTCTTTTCTACTTAGCCAAAGTTACACGATTTTACAAGGCCTTCCTTTTATAAAGCTTTACTTACCAGTGACAGGCCTCCACTTTTTTGCAGAAAGCAGGAAGAGAGAACTTTTCATGGTTTCTCCTTTCTTAAATATGGTATTCATAGAGGCAGTTCTAGATTCTCTAATTGGCTAATTGATGTATCAATTCTCAAAGCCAGCCAGCAACTGGTTTTGCCAGGCACGGAGGAAGCTGTAATGCTCTTTACAGAGAGAATTACTTCCGTGCCTGATGGTTTTTTTCCTTTAACTAAAAACCAAGCTATTTCAAACCACCACAATAACCAAAACAGTTTACTCACTGTCAGGAAGTCCCAAGGCTGGGACCCTCATGAGCTCACGCTTTAACTCTTCAAAGGTGTGATTTGTTTCAGGGGTCCACACCACAATATTTTTAGAAACTTTCACTATCTCATATAAAGGTTTCACAATCAGTTCATAGTTGCATATCCACAAGCAGCACCAACCTGTCATTCCAAGAGATAGCGCAGAGTTCTCTTACAGTTTGTGGCTTAGGTGTTTGGCAGATTGCCTCCTTTTGTGCGGTTCCCAGGAATCATTGGCCTCCAGAGACTTCATATCTGAGATAGGTCACTTGTTGTTGCACCAGCTGAGCTTTCTGTTGAGCCACTCGATAACCATTTAGTCCAAGAAAATTCAACTGATTTATTGTCCATACAAGACACTCTTTGATAGTTTTTGTAGCAATTAGTAGATCATCTACATATTTTAGGAGTGTTCCCTCCTCAGGCAGAGACTGCTGTTATTCCAATTCTTTGGCCAATTGATTCTCAAAAATTGTGGGACTGATTTTGAAGCCCTGAGGTAACACCATCCAGGTAAGTTGGTTTTTCCTGTCTGTGCTAGGGTTCTCCCATTCAAAAGCAAATATGTTTTGACTTTCTTCTGCAAGTGGCAGGCAAAAGAAAGCATCTTTGAGATCTATCACCAAGAACCACACAAGATCATCTCGGAATTTAGTTAACAAAGTGTAGGGGTTTGCAACCACTGGGTGGATACTTTAAGCAATCCCATTGACTGCTCACAAATCTTGCACTAATCTATAAGTTCCATTAGGGTTTTTTTCACTGGTATTACAGGAGTATTAAATTTGGATTCATATTCTTTCAACAATCCTAGTGTAAAAAATTTGCTATTAATTGGTTTGATCCCTTTTCTGTCCTCTGTTCTTGTCAAGGTTTGACACTGGCACAAGGCCAAATGCCCCCATGAAAATACACCTTCTCTGGTGTCTGCTGTGAGATTTTGACCAGGAATAAACAAAGCAGGCTCTCACTTGAAAAAAAAGAAAAGTTTATTAACTAAACTACAAAAACAATTACTAAACTACACACAAAAGAAAAAAAAAGAAAGCACAAGGAAAATGAAAACCTCACAAAAACACTCTCCTCCTCCTCCCCCCTAAATTCCCAATACAATACATCCTCCAAAATCACCAGTTCTGGGTCCAGCACCACCCTTTAGAATGCTCAACTTTCAGTTCCTCAAGAGGAGAGGGAGTCCTTCCATGTGTCGTGGTGGCCTTTTCCGTCCTTGTTCCGCTGCTCTCACCACCGAACAGGAACCAGGGCTGCTTCCAGGGTTGTCTTTTTAAGGATGCTTTGTCCAGTTCCAGAAAAGCACAGTATCTCACCTTTGGGACATCCGTCCCCCCCATATTTTATATACCCCCTGGGGCTGAGGGGTACCCACACCGAATCCTCTTTGGCTCTGGGACATTTCTCCCCCTGGACTCAGTCCCTGTATCGCACGGAAACATGGCTCTGTCCATGGCTACACAAAAGAGTCCAGCATAAAATGCCACTCCATCTTCTCCATTCTTCTAACATCTCTCACTCTCTTTGGTCCAGACCTCCATCACTCACTCATTTCCTTCGTCCTCCTCTACTCTTATCTCTCGTCTAGGAAGGGTTAATGTTCTGTAAGGTTTTCATTGTCCAAAAAGGGTTAAAAACTCCTCCAAGCGGCTGGACTCCTGGCTGCACCCCCCCCATCTCCTCAACCGGGCTGCCTGCTGCCAGCACATGTTTACTGAATTTCAAGGTAATGGCACACAAACACAGGCTGCACTCTCTCTCTCTCTGTCTGTCTCCAAGGGGGGGGGGAACAGGCTGCACATTGCTTCCCGGCATTTCTTTACTTCTTCCTTCCACCCTTGGGGGGGAGGCCAGGCCTACCTCTCCCGGGCGGGGCGGCATGGCTTTTCCCCTCCCCCCACCCAGCCAGCAACTGGGCCGGGGGAGAGACCCAACTCCTTCCCGCCGGAAATCCAAAGAGGGACTGCCAGGGGGAGAGCCCTGCTTTTACCCTGTGTTCTCGGAGGTGGATCCAATGCCTAGTGGTTGGGCCAGATGGCAATATTCAAATCTGAGCACTCATTGGCCCCATCCACAGCATCCCAGAAATCCTGTTTCTGGGTCAAACCATGACAGTTCTCAAGGGACATTGTCTCCTAACCACTGGCCTGGCTCCTGTCTATAATTCAATCTTTATAGGGTCAGCCAATTTTGATCTCCCAGGAGCATTGGTATTCCATACTCCTGGGTATAGCTGGTTCATTATTTGCTGCAAAGTTACTATTGTTCAGTGGTCCTGTACCAATTGCCAATCCTAATGCTAAAATCAATTTGTCTTCAGGTACTTGAAATTTCATTTTTCCCTCTCTAAACTCAGTTGTTACCTCTAAATTTTCAAGGAGATTCCTGCCTAATAGGGATTTAGGTGAATTTGGCAGATAGAGGAATTGATGTATTCCCATCCTTTTCCCAATTTTGTGTTCTAATGGTTTTAAGAGAAAGGCATTCTCTGGTTGGCCTGTGGCTCCCATTACCTGGATATGTTTTTCACTTTTAGGCATTAAAGCTTGATTTAAAAACAAAAATGTGGCCTCTGTATCTATTTAAGAATTCAACTTCTTTATCATTCCCTAGCTGTATCTTAACCAGTGGATCTGCTAGGGAAAGATCTGCTGGTCCCTGTCACTCACTGTTATCTATTGCTGTAAAACAGTTTCCTGTGCAGTGGTCAGTAAATCTGGGCACTGGAGTTTCCAATGCCATTCTTCTTTACAATAAGCACACTGATTCAGCCCTAACCTCCCTTGGGATTGATTTGAGCCACCTCTACTATTTCCACCTTTACCTCTGCCTCATCCCTGACCACGTCCTCCTCTTTGATGTTGCTCCAAAGCTGCCACTATGGCATGTGGGGGTGTTCCTCACTCGGGGCCACCAAATGTGGCAGTGTTTGAGGGTCCCCGGGACGAGGGAAGAGATGAGAATCTTGACTCCATGTTTCAGAAGGCTGATTTATTATTTTATGATATATATTATATTAAAAGAAAATTATATACTAAAACTATACTAAAGTAAGAGAAGACATCAGAAGGCTAGAAAAGAAAGGAATGATAATAAAACCTTGTGACTGCTCACAGCCTCAACACAGCTGGACCTGTGATTGGTCATCAAGTAGAAACAATTCACATGAGACCAATCAAAGATGCACCTGCCACATTCCACAGCAGCAGATAATTATTGTTTACATTTTGTTTCTGAAGCCTCTCAGCTTCTCAGGAGAAAAATCCTAGCAAAGGTATTTTTCAGAAAATATATCAGTGACAATGGCCCCTGTCAGTTTTTAGTCTTGCTTCTAGTGCGAGCTATTACTGGAGTCCCTGGGCTCATTCCCTCATCTGAGTCATCTGAGTCATCTCCTTTCTCACTTTCTAATATTCTACGACTAGGTGATAACTGAGGGGCCTCAGGGACTCTCCCGAGATTAGATTGTAATTCTAAAATATCAATTTCACTATTTTCTTCTTCTCTATCTCTCAGTTTAAGATATCTCTGGCCTATATTACATGAAGAACAACACTGTCATTTTTCTTTTACTTCCATCCTTGTCTAGGGCTAAAACTAAGGGATTTTGTGGGGATAAATTAATACCACACCCTCTCTGCCACTCAGGCTTGTTTCTCAGAGTGAAAAACATATCCAGGTAAATAACTTCATTTCATTTGTTCTTTCTTAAAAACAACATTAACTGCAATGTAATTAACCTTAACCTTATATTGTAAGGTCCCATTTACAGGCCACTTTTCTTCATTTTCTAATTTATATAGGGGCCACCATTGATTTCAATATTTAAATAAATCACTTTTCTTTAAATTGCCTCCAGGGATCCCTCCTAAATCCTTTCAATGAGCCAAACACACCCCCATGGACTCTTTTTGAAAACCTATTTACTATCAGTGCTACCTATTCCTGGTGGTATCCAAATGCCCACACTTTACAGTGAAAATTATCACTTGTGTTCTTTCTTTACTCTTATCCTGCTGATACTGCACTGACCACAAATTAGGAATCTTAGTTTTGACCTGCACCAGTATTTATGTTTACAATGTTGACAAGCAATTAACTCAAAAGGATCACATGGTCCACTCTCGCACAATCAACACTGTCCTGATCTGCACAACAGACAAGGTAACTTGAGTATAATAAGAGTATGATGTGACATAAGCCAAAAACCTTTTAACAGACTGTCGTGGTTTGACATTGACAGGAAGTGGGTTTTCTGGGATATGCTGTGGTCACCAATAGGTGTTCAGATTTCAATATTGGCACCTGATGTGGCCATTGGGACATTTGGACACGCCTCTGAGAACACAGGGGTTAAAAAGCAGAGCTGCGCCTCTGGGAGGCTCTCTTGGGACTTGGTGGGAAAAGCGATGGGATCTCCCTTCCCCGTTCAGCTGCTGCTGCTGGGCGGGGGAGGGGCAGCCATGCGGTAGGCCTGGGCCTGGACAGAGATGGGAGGTGAAGAGGCCCTTGAGGATGGAAGGGTGGAGGAGCACCAAGAGACATCGGGCAGCCACCCCCACACCCCCCCCCCGCCATCCCCCATGGGAGAGAGAGAGGGAGAGCTGGCGTCCGAATTTGATAGCGGCCGGCTGAGAAGGAGAAGGGAGGGGTGCGGCGAGAAGGTGCCCAGCAGGGCAGCGTGGGAGTTCTGGAGCTCCGGACAGGCAGAGACTGAAATTTTTAACCCTTTTCTTGCATGATAGAAACCTTGCAAATGCTGATCCTCCTGGAGCTGAATGAGAAGAGAGATATGAGATAAGAGGGGATGGGCCACGAGGGAAGTGCAGAAGACTCTTGAGTGGGGGGGGAGATGATGGAGTGGCTTTTTGGCTGGACTTTTCTTGTGTGGCCATGGATGCAACCATTTTATTTCCTGTGACACAGAGACTGCGGTTTAGGGGGAGGCAGTGCCTCAGAACCAGGAGGGTTCAGTGTGGGTACCCCTTGGGTCCAGGGGGTGGAAAAATTTGGGGGGGACAGGTGTCCCAAAGGAGAGACTGTGCCTTTTTTGGAATGAGACAAGGCATCCTTGAAAGACAACCCTAGAAGCAGCTCTGGTCCATGCACAGTGGTGAGTGCACCGGGCATGGAAGGAAGATGCCACCATGGCAAAGGATTTCCAGGCGGTGCTATGAGTGACAGGGAAACACACAAGGTTTCAACAGTGTTTCCAGGGGAAGCCTATGGAACAAGAAGGACTCCTCTCCTCTTGATGAACTGAAGATTGAGTATTCTAAAGGGTGGTGCCGGACTGAGAGTTGGTGATTTGGGGGAATGTATTGAATTGGGAAATTTGGTGGGGGGAGGAGGAAAATGCTTTTGTAAGGTTTTAATTTTCCTTGTGTGTTTTTTTCTTTCCTTGTAGTTTAGTTATTTTCTTGTAGTTTAGTTAATAAAGTTTTCTTTATTTCTAAGTAGGAGCCTGCTTTGCTTTTTCCTGGTCACATCTCACAGAAGACACCAGGGAGAGGGTATTCTCATGGGGGCGCTGGCATTGTGCCAGTGTCAAACCATGACACAGATACACAGGCAAGAAATGAAAACTTATTAAGAGACACACATACAAGAAACACTAGTATTATATAGAAGACACAAGATTACACATACAACAATCAAACACAAAATTTCAAGACCTTGACCAATACTTAAAGTCATTAGACTTCCTTTTAAGAGGACTCTAACCCCTAGGGACTCTAACCCCTTATGTATCAACGCTGGGAATTTCACCTGTGATACAGCACCCTGTGTGAGTTGTCACACACGTCTTATGCGAGTTACTTAACTAAGATGAGAAACAAAATTCAAAACAATCAACAAATACCTTAATTTTCCTTCAGTTGGTTCTTATCTACCCCTGCAGAGAGCCAGCCAAGCACAGGGTCTCTCCAAGAAATTCTCATGGTACGCCAAGGGAGTCTGCAGCTCCAGCAGACCTTGCAGCGGGGCAGAGAATTTCTCCTGCCTGGCTCACCAGACTGAAGCCCAAAGCTGGGCAAGACAATAAAACTCTATAGTCAGATGGTTATAGAGCAGGTAGTTGTTTATTCAGCACTGGGAATGAGGGGGATCTTTCCACCAAAAGCTCACTCAGTCTTCTTTAGCCTTCAGTTACATTTTAAAAGTCCTTCCACACAATGTCACAGTTACAACATATCATTAGCATACTCATATTGAGTCGTTAAAACCGAGGATCATGGACAAAGACTCTCTAACTAGTTAAAGTTAGAAAGTGGTATGTTTATTACACTGGCAGACAGCATGGGGGTCATCCCCGAAAGGCGTGACCACGCTGTACAAGGTTCTTTACCCTCCATTTATTTCCCAAGATATTACATAAAATACATATGCGTAACTCCAGCACCTCCCATCCCCATTCTGTATTTAAATGAGGTTATTAGTCCTTCATGCGTGTGCAATTCTTCTCTTGAATTGGGTCGGTGGTCTAAAAATGGGTTTGTGGTCTTGAAGGATGAAGTCAGGAGAGTCTTCAACAGGTCTCCATGACCCTCTGGCATAATCCAAGGCCCCCTGCTTTGTGATGGATTGACGTAAAGCCCAGGTACTAACCATTGTTCCACTGTTTTCAACATGTTCTTATAATGGTTCACTTACTCCACTCCCTTCTATAAGCAAGCTCATAATGGAACAATCAGTTTTAGCGTAAGCATCTAACAATCATTAACCTATCATCTACCTACCTAACTTACATACATTGTTTCTGTCCCTCAGCTAAAATCTTAACTATTTAAAATCATGATTCAATATTTGCATAAAGCTGTGTCATGGTTTCACAGTAATTTGTTGCTTTTGCGCATGCGTCAATTCCTTCTGTGGTGGTTGTCAGTCTTCTGGTGGTCTTTTGATGAAGGTTTCTGTAGTCTTCCTCACATCTGAATTTTTACCTCTATCTTCAGTGCATGCCCGATGCTTCTTGTTTTACAGTCTGTTATAAATAACTGTGTAGTTGTTGTCTTTCACTATTATAGATTGATTTTTGCAAATTATTTTGATATAGTACAGTTTGTAATCACTTTTAAACTGCTTTTGGTATTGTATAATTAGTCAGCTTTTGTGGCTAATACCCTGGCCCTGTGTAGCTTATATAAATAGTAGTGTGATAAATATGTATATTATAACCTAGGCCTTCGCAAAATATTAAAATAGAGACTATGTAATGCTTTTATTTTTGTAACTAACTGACAATAGAGAGAATAACTTTGATAAGTTTGTGGAAATAGCTAAAACTGTCTGTATGATTAGATAACATTGAAGGAACCACACAGATAACATCAAAATAAATGTTGCGAAAAGGACTTCTGCTACGGACCCTGGGGCTATCAATAATTCCCGTTTGTTGTTGTGAGGAAATGGCATACACGTTGTGAAGAAATGGCACACATGTTGTGAGGAAATTATATACAGGATTCCCAAAAAACAAATCTACAAAATTGCACGGCAGGTCAGGGATCGAACAAAGCTAAAGAATGCCTGGAACGTGTAAAAGAACTCAAAGGAATGTTTGAATATGTATAATCTTCATGAATATGCATTTGATCAGCACAATGAAAAAGTATATAAGCAAAGTTGCTATCACTAACTGCCGTGCTTGGCACTTTGCCAAGCACCCCAGCACTGGGTACTGTCCTTTTTATCCCTTATTAAACTTTAAAAGAATTCAAAGAACAAGCCTTGTTTCTCACAAGTCTAACTTGGTTTTAGCTAATTTTGCAGTTGGCAAGTTCTGTTAAAACTTGCTATCCTACTCTTGATGGTACTTGTTATGTCACTTGCTTTGCTATCTTGCTTGTTTTACTTGCACATCTTGTTACAATATTACTTGTGGTTAACCTTTTGTTACATACCACTTAGGTTTCAGTGTTCCTGTAACACTATAATTTAACCTTTTAGACTGCACTGATGTTAATCTTAGAGGAAATAAACCTTGAGTTGTCATCCTCCCCCTCCCCCAAATTCTTGTGTTAATGACCCCAAAGAATTGTTCCATTTACTGTATGCTGTGGGTTTTGGTTTTTCAGGAAATTTTGTCCCATCAGAAAGGAAGATGCTGTGAGAGGAGGGTGTTGTCTGGGAGACAATAGGGGTAATTCAGAAACAAAAGACATAGCCAAGCACTCTCACATAGCAGAATAATAACTCTGCAAATTTGGGAGCCTTGCCTGGGAGTTAGGGGTTTTTTGGGAGTTGCAGATAATACAGTGAGAGGTGGTGGGGCTAACTGAGACTTGGCTAGGGGGTAAGGAGCTGGAGCTCATCCCTCTTCTGCCCGGCAGTCAGGGAGAGCAGTTGTGTGTGTTATGGTGCCTATTTCCCAAGACGATGCTATGTTGTAGTTTGCTGCCCTGGTCTGCCCTCTTTTCATTGTTTCTGCTGGCTGACAGTGGATGGTACTGAGATTGACTGCTGCCTTCACCATTTCTTCCAGCTGCCAGTAGGTGATACCAAGGTCCATTGATGCCCAGTCAGATCTGCCTGATTTTACTGTTTGCTGCCTGCTGCCAGGGGTGGTGCCAAGACTGATTGCAGCTTGTGAGTTTACAAAAAGAGGAATTTGCCTTCTTCTCCCTCCCCTGAGACTCCACTACCACCTGGAGTAGTTTCTGAACTTGTATAGGAGTATCCCCTGAAGCCGAGGGGGAACGAGCACATGTTCCCTGTCTCACGGGGCCCGCTAGTGCTCTCTGCCAGTTGTACGAGTCACTGCAGTCAGCACAACCTAGGAGCCAATGGCATCCCCTGCCAGTTGAGGCTGTAACCACACCAAAGGGGAAATTGCTTGATGGGTAGGAAAAAGGTTGTTATTGGGTTTTCTGTTTTCTTTGCTGTTGCTGTTGTTGTTTTTCTGTCTTGGTTTATATATATATATTCTGGTAAAGAACTGTTATTCCTTTTCTCATATTTTTGCCTGGAAGCCCCATAATTTCTAAGTTATAATAATTTGGAGGGAGGAGGGTCATGTTTTCCATTCCCGGAAGATTCCCTCTTTCCTTGGCAGACACATTGTCACAGACATCTTTTCATAAAAATCCTTTATTTAGGATTTTCCCTTCTGGGAAGCTGAGGCCCCAGAAAAAGAATGTAAACAATGGTTATCTGCTGCTGTGGAATGCAACAGGTGCACCTGTGATTGGCCCATGTTGGATGTGTATAGTTAATGGCCAGTCAAGGACCGAGCTCTCTCTGGGACAGATTAGGAGACAGCTCCTTTGTTATTCATTCTTTTCTGTTCTTAGCTTAGCTAGCTTTCTGAGAACTTTTCCTTCTATTTCTTTTTAGTATAGTCATAATGTAATATATATATATCATAAAATAATAAATCAAGCCTTCTGAACATGAGGTCAACATTCTTGTCTCTCTCTCACCCTGAAGACCCTTGTGACCACTCACAGACACATGCCTTTTAAACCAGGACAGTTTTTGATGCCCAATGTAGGGTATGAGGGCATGGAGAGGTAAAGGGTAAAAAAAGAATAACAGTTTGTGGGCAACCCATTTGTGTACTGGATATTAAAACCTTGTTAGGCAGCACCATGTGGTCTAACCTACCCTGGTTCGGTTGGCACATGATCATGGCTGCATTTTTCCCATTTGCACCTCCTTATCTAAATATGGGTCCTATGATTAAGGCTATTGCGTCTGTTATCCGTTTTCAGAATGGGTCAACAAGGTGAGGGATTCAAGGTTTGTAAACTTCCTCTGGAATGCAGGCACATGACTATATACCTATCACAGACTACGTTCAGATCTTTGGGGTATTACAATGACTTGATGAGGGTTCCTCAGGGGGAGAGAGATAGGCGAGAGTCTTGGCTTCATGATCAGAAGGCGGGATTTATTAATATATGATGTAATAAATTATGACTATACTAAAAGGAATAGAGAGAAAAGTTGCTGAAGCTGCTAAGCTAAGAATAGAATAGAATCTCCAAACAAGGTTCTGTGTCCAGGCAGAAAGCAGGACAATCTCTCCTGTGAGTGGTCAGTAAATCCAAACACTCAGAGAAGACCAATCACAGATGCACCTGTTACATTCCACAACAGCAGATAATTATTGTTTACATTCTTTTTCTGGGGCCTCAGCTTCCCAGAAAGGACAAATCCTAAAAGAAAGGATTTTTATGAAAAAATGTCTGTGACATTGGGGTTTCTTTAATAATGGTACCCTGTCGCAGACATATTTTCATTAAAAATCCTTTCCTTAGGATTTTTTCTTTCTGAGAAGCTGAGAGGCCTCAGAAACAAAATGTAAACAATGGTTATCTGCTGCTGTGGAATACAACAGGTGGATCCGTGATTGGTCTCCTGTGGATGTTTGGAATTAATCGCCAATCATGGCACAGCTGGCTCTCTCTCTGTCCGAGCCACAGACCTTTGTTGATTCATTCTTTTCTATTCTTAGCCTAGCCTTCTGATGATAAATTTTTCTTCCATTCTTTTAGTATAGTTTTAATGTAATATATACATATCATAAAATAATAAATCAAGCCTTCTGAAACATGGAGTCAAATCCTCATCTCTTCCCTAATCTGAAAACCCCTGTGAACACCGTCACAGTACCCATTGTGAGGAAGTAACATTGGGGGGTTTTCTTCCAATCCTTCACCTGCTTCTTTGGGCCTACCACAATGGCTATTGAAAGTTTCAAATTTTCTCTAGATGCTGACGATATACAACGACTAGTGTGGCTGATAGGCCTAATCTATTTAGCATTTAGAGATAGGATGAGATTGTCTTGGGTAACTACCCTGACATCAACCCTGGAGACTAGGGATGCTGCCCAGGAGCATGCCACAGGAACCGGGGACACTGCCCAACAGCCTATCACTGCCCAACAGTCCACCTTCGAAAGGAATCACTTGGATTGGGTGGAGGTATAGGAGGACATATGCCAGGTGTTAAAGAAACACTCTTCCCCAGCTGTTTGGAAGCCCTCCCCCTGCCTCAAAGAGGGAAAGGCAGATGGTGCAGCAGTGGAACCCACAGATGTTACAACCGTCCAGGTTCCAGCTGAGCCACAACAGCAGCCACAGGCAGCAGCAGTCACCCCTGTGCAGAGGAAGAAGTATAAAACCAAATTGGTATGCCCAGTTAATGACAATGAGGTACCAGGGCCCTCAAAACCATCGGAGGAGCTGGAGCCTAAAATCATCACTGAGTCCCTGTCACACGACAATCTCCACAATCTTCAAAAAGATATTGTGCAACAGGGGCACGAGGCTTTTTCCACCTGGTTGATTTGAATTTGGGACCTTATGTGTACAAGTGTGCAACTGGATAGTGGCAAAGCAAGGAATTTGGGATCCTTGACCCAGGATGCAGATATTAATCAGATGTTCATGAGGGAGCCAGGGTGCCTTCCTCTCTGGGAGGGGCTTTTAATGAGTGTAAGAGAGAGGTTTGTTCACAGAGAGAGACTGCAGGACCACTATCATAGAATGCACTGGAAGACCATGGAGGAAGGGATCCATCACATGAGAGAAATAGCAGATTGGAGATACTGTTTGGAAGGGATGAAAAACATGATAACAACCCTGACAAGGTCAGGTGCATAGCACAAATGTAATGGAGTCTTGCACATCTGAAGCCATGTGAACACTCCAACTTGATAGCAACAATGCATTTTGAGGACAGCCAAGACACAGTGGCTTCCATAGCCAGCAAACTCAGGAATTATGAGAGCATGGTCCATGGCCTGATGAAGACTCAAATGTCTGCTGTGGTTGAGAAATTGAAAGTTGGTCAGGAAAAATTCAAAGAAGAGATGAGGAAGGAAATGAGGGACAACAGTTTCCATGTGGCGCCAGGGCAAGTCACAGGACCCAATGTCAGAGCCTGTCCCCCAGGTAGGGAGAGGGGGTGCATCCCACAAGCTGACCTCTGTTTTTTCCTGTGTGATGTTATGATGCTTGCATCCCCAATCGTGTGTTCTGTTTATGCTGGATATTATATTCTGTGCCCTCAAGACTGGCTGAGAGCGAAGGCAGGGAGAAGAAGAAGCACAGAGTTTTGTTATCAAGAACTAGACTCACTCCTCCGCAGTCTGCTGGAACACTGTTGATGTCTGGGCATGGACGAGGAAGAACACCGCGCTCCTTTTGCTTTTGAGTTAGCTAGTTAGATTAGCTAGCTGAGGCAGTCCAAGCTTTCCCTGGACTATTTTTCTTTCCCTTTTCTTGGAACCATTCTAACCTGCTCCACACTGGGACCCAAGTAAACACCGAGAGCTCACACTTTGCAGCCTGCCATGGCCTACTCTGAAGCCTTTCCCAGTGCTGGAGGGACTGATAACAGGGCAACCACCTACCGGAGAGACTCTCTGAATTTGTCATCTTTTCAGAGTGACAAACGAGCTTTGTCATCTGGTATTGTTCATTTTGTGTGCTGGGGAGTGCTTTGGCTGTTAAATAAACATTTTTTTTCTACCTCTCTCCAAGGAAATTCTTTCCCGAACTGGTTGGGGGGGAGGGGCCATGTGGGTTGGCTTTCTGGGGGGACCCTTTTGGAGGTTTTCTCCCAAATTTGCCCTAAACCAGGACAATGGGGAAGATATGAGAAGGTGCCATGGAAAGCCCACTTCTGTCCTGACATCATGGGTGACTAAAGTAAATAAGGAAACTACTAACAGAGGGAGTTCCACCAAAACAAATGTAGCCTCAGTTTCCATGATTGAGCTGCTAGGTATAACTGATGCCTTTTCCTTGGTCCTAAAATTGAGAGCCAGACACAGTTAAGGGATAAAAGGTTTTTACCTCACTATTTAATAAGGATCCTTATGGTGTAACACTTTGCCTAGATGGAGCACGCCAAAATGCATGCACACGATAGATGGTGTATACCATTTTATAGACCTTGCAAATTAGCATATCTAACAAAGATGCCCCAATGAGAGGCTTGAATGAATAGTGTGATATCCTCCCATCCTAAAGAATTTCCCCCTAGATGGGCCTAATCCTAGTTTACAGGGTGCATTCTAGAGATGACCTTGGTTTCTCAAGATAGTGTAGGGCTTTCCGGCCTCCAACTGCAAGGTCTCTAGGATGTTTGGTCTTCTGGCCTAACAGAATACTGGGACTATGCTAAGTTATCAGACTTAAGGAATTACAAGTATGCATGCTAAGAGCACTGAGGATACGTAAAAGGTATATAAAAGGTATATAAAAGAAAAGGCAAAAAATCATCATGGCATCATAATAGAAGGGAAGATGATACATCTGATCCCCTTGAAGGGACCTCCAGAATGTATACCCAGGGAGGGAACAGTAGCTAGGACTAGAGGGGCCCTGCCTCCAGCCAGGTAAAAGCCAGGGAAAATCGTGTCTTTTGGACTGTGTGGATCTGATGGCCTGGCACATCAGAACCACAGAAATACAAGGCTCTGGTTTACACTGGTGTGTAGTGTACTTTAATACCATCAGGACATGGGAGGGTAGAACCCCTTTCTATTGCTGGGGTGACTAGGGGATTGCAGCAGTTGACTGCTGGAAGCTGAGGTAAGCTTGATAAGGAAGGAGTGACAGAAACACCCTATTGTGACTGATGCAGGGGCCCTGTGTATTCTGGGCATGGATTTCCTCTGGAGCGGCTATTTCAAAGACCCAAGAGGACTCAGGTGGGCTTTTGGGAGAGCTGCTGTGGAGGCATGTGGAGACCCTGGGAGGCATTCCCTGGTTTAGGGAGACACTAGAAACTTCCCTCAAAAAGCTGTTAGACCCCATTGTCTCCTTTCCCAGTTCCTATGTCTGTTCCTACGTCCCTGAGTCACTCCCTCCCTATTCCCTGATTGTCCCTCATTTTTGTACTGCCCCAAGACCAGGTTCACCCCCCACCCCTCGGGATTGAGTAACCTAGAGCCTACACTTGTGTGTGCTTTGGGGAACTCTGAACATCTCACCGCGTGGCTGAATTAAACATCTGTAGATATTATGCAAAGGCCCTTTTTGCTTCTTTACCCTGGACTTTACTAGCAGCAATTCAGGCTATTACAGAGGCAGAGGGCATTAGGCAAATTAACACCTTGCCTGGACTATCAGAAAACCCTTCTGCCTTAGGACTCCTGAGGGGGTGTGTTGGTTTTGCATGGCCTAGTTTTTGGTAGCGGGGGTGTCACCCTGATTTTTAATGTTTTTCTAAGCCTTCTGATGTTTACATTCTTGTAAAGAACTTTCTCACACACTTTATAAAAATAATTTATTGTTTTGCATTCTTTTATGAAGGAGGAGAAATTTGATGGACTGTTGGTTTGTCCAGTGTCATTGGAGAGGTGGCACTGTCATCTTCCAATCCACTGTCACTTTTGGAAATCTATAAATGTTGGAGTCAGAAATTAAAAATTCTCTTTTTACCTTGAGAGAGCTGTGTGTCTGCGTTGTGTTATATATCACAGCTTCAGGTTATGAAGTCATATTCCCTCAGTTTGCTCCTCCCCAATTGACTTTTGTTTACGCTTTTTGGGGCCTGAGGCTGTAGGGTGCCCTTGTGTTCCAGGCCCAGAGGAATTGTTTTGTCAGACCAAAGTGTGAAGACAATAGTTAACACTTTATATGAAGTTTAAAGTTATGCACTAATGCAGCACAGGATTTGAAAGATCTAAAGGCTAAAATCTTAAGGCATCAAAATGGAGTTACCCCAACTCAGACCATCGCTGTGCCAGACATGCTGGAGCTTCAGTATGAACTGGAGTCCAAGGCAGCAAAGTGGTATGCCACTACTGACATTGCCAATGCATTTTTCTCCATTTCTCTGGCAGCAGAGTGCAGGCCAGTTTGCCTTCACCTGGAGGAGTGTGCAGTATAATTGGAATCCACTGCCCCAGGGGTGGAAGCACAGTCCCACCATTTGCCATGGACTGATCCAGGCTGCACTGGAAAAGGGTGAAGCTCCAGAGCATTTGCAGTACATCGATGACATCATTGTGTGGGCGAACATGGCAACGAAAGTCTTTTAGAATGGAGAAAGGATCATCCAGATTCTCCTGGAAGCCTCTTTTGCCATCAAAAACAGTAATGTCAATAGACATGCTGAGATCCAGTTCCTGGGAGTAAAGTGGCAAGATGGACAGCATCAGATACCCATTGAGGTCATCAAAAAGATCACAGTGATGTCTCCGCCAACCAACAAGAAGAAAACACAAGCTTTCCTAGGTGTCGTAGGTTTCTGGAGGATGCACATTCCTGAGTACAGCAAGATTGTGAGCCCTCTTTACCTGGTAACCCACAAGAAGAACAGTTTCCACTGGGGCCCCGAACAGCAATGAGCCTTTGCCAGGATCATGCAGGATATGGCTTACATGGTAGCCCTTGGCCCAGTCAGGACAGGACCAGAGGTGAAGAATGTGCTCTACTCTACAGCTGGGAACAACGGCCTTTCCTGGAGGCTCTGGCAGAAGGTGCCTGGTTGACTGAAGGCCAACCACTTGGATTCTGAAGCCCAAGTTACAGAGGGTTCGAAGCCAACTACACCCCAACAGAGAAGAAAATCCTGGCAGCCTATGAAGCTGCCTCAGAGGTGATTGGCGCAAAAGCACAACTTCTCCTGGCACTTAAATTAGCAGTGCCGGGGTTGATGTTCAGAGGAAAGGTTCTATCTACCCATCATGCCACCGACACAACATGGAGTAAGTGGATTGCCCTTATAACACAGAGTGACCATTTTGGAAATCCGAATCACCCTGGGATCTTGAAGATAATTATGAATTGGCCCGAAGGTGAGAATTTTGGTCTGGTGGATGAAGAGGAGCAAGAACAGTTGACACATACTGAGGAATCTCCACTGTACAACCAACTGACACAAGAAGAAACATACTGCTCTTTTCACTGATGGTTCCTGTCTCATTGTAGGGACAAACCGCAAGTGGAAAGCAGCCGTATGGAGCCCCACGTGAGTAGCTGCAGAAGCTACCGAAGGAGAAGGTGGATCGAGCCAACTTACTGAACTCAAAGCCGTCCAGAATTTAAAAATCACTAGTATAACTGCAAATTGTCAACAGGGGTGAGACTTTTTCAGAATAGCTATCTTGTTCTTTTCTCCTCTTTCCTTTTTATATATATAGAAAGGGTGAGATGTAGGAATGTGTCCCCTGTTGACAGAGTGACTAAATTATTGTTTGTCTGCTTAAAAAGGCAAAAAGCCCAGAGGTTTCTCTCCCGATTTGGTACAAAGACACCTCATAGGATCTCTTGGACTTCACTCCAGACCTGGGGCTGTCCGATTGGACAGAGGCCAAGACGTCCCGCCTAGGTAATTCACTAGAAAAAGAAGAGAACAAAGGAAATAATGGCCTTTGTCGAGTGTTTTATCAGGAGCAAGAGCTTCTTGCCGCCAGCTTGGTTTTTCTCTGTAAGAGCTTTGTTATTTTGTCTTTTATTAAAATTTTTTCTGTTTCCAACACTGCCTCAGAAGCCATCCTGCTAACTTTATGCCATTTGGGGTAGCTGGGCTATCTCAGGCATGATAAGTTCTCTGAGAGCTCATAAGACATGGCTCAAGGAGACACCTATCAATGACACTGTGCCTGTACCCATATCTGCATGTATATATGTATATAATTAGAATAATGCATGTATGTATGTAGTTTAAAGGTCTAAGTTTGACGTAAAATTTTGGTATGGGAAAAATTTGGGGTGGATAATGTTGTGGGTTTCGGTTTTTCTGGGAATTTTATCCCATTTGAAAGGAAGATGCTGTAAGAGGAGGGGGTTGTCCGGGAAAAAATAGAAGTAATTAAGAAATGCAAGACATGGCCACCTTACATACCATTTTACAACTCTTACATACCACAGTAATGACTCAGGCAAGGGAAATGAGAATTTGGGGGTCATGCCTGGGGGAGGGGGAGAAGCAGGGTGGTTTCGGTAGCTTCTGAGCTGTGGGTGGGGCAGTCCTTGCCTGGCTTGGAGGGGAGCGGGTTGTGGGGTTTGGCTCTGGATTTCTCCTGCCCAGGGGTTTGGTGTTGGTGTGAAGTTTCTCCTAACTGCCTATTGGTGAGGCCGCTGCTTGCAGTGGACTGTTGGTGGACTGGGACTCTCTCTGCAACATCTACCCTCGCCAGGAGAGATCCCCACCGTCTGCATGGGTGTTAACAAGGGAAAAGATCAGATCTCCACATCCTATCTCTCTCTCCCTCTCATGAGAGAGCACCTCCGGCTGCTTACTGGAGCCTTGGCAGCTTCTGCCATCAACAGGATACCCCACAGGATGTGTGAGAGCCAGGGGAAAACTGAAATACCCTCTCTCTTCTCCCTGGGCTGCCATTACCCCTTGGGGAGGCTCAGGGCTCGCACCAGCCACCACAGCCAGCAATGCCCCCTAGAGGAGGAGTCACTGCACTCCCTCTGCCTCATCAGGAGCCAACAGTGCCCCCTGACAGTTGTGGTCGTAACTAGACTATATATCTATAGATATATCTCTATATTCTAGTAAAGAACTGTTATTCCTTTTCCCATATCTTTGCCCGAAAGCCTTGTAATTTCTAAGTTATAATAATTTGAAGGAAGGTTCCCGCCTTCCTTGGCAGACACCTGTCTTTCAAACCAGGACACCATGGGACACCTTCCACTAGACCAGGTTTCTCAAAGCCCCATCCAGCCTGGCCTTGAACATTTCCAGGGCTGGGGCATCCACAACTTCTCTGGGCAACCTGTTTCAGTGCCTTGCCACCTTCACAGTAAAGAATTATTTTCTTATATCTAATCTAAGCCTACTCTCAGTTTCCACTGGCTTTCTGGTTTGCAAGCACACATTGCCAGCTCATGTCTAGCCTCTCATCCACCAGTACCCTCAAGTCCTCAGCAGGGCTGCCCTTGATCTGCTCATCCCAAGCCTGTATTGATACAGGGCTTGCCCCAACCCAGGTGTAGCACCTTGCACTTGGTCTTGTTGAATTGCATGAGTTTCCCATTGTCCCACTTCTTGAGCTTGTCCAGGTCCCTCTAGATGGCATCCTTTTCTTCAAGAGTGTCAACCGTACCACTCAGCTTGGTGTCATCTGCAAACTTGCTGATGGTGCACTTGATCCCTTTGTCAATGTCAGTGATGATGAAGACATTGAATAGCACTGGTCCCAGAGACCTGAGGGACACCACTTGTCACCAATGCCCATTGGGACACTGAGTTGTTGACCACTACTCTCTGTTTGTGACTATCCAACCACTTTCTTATCCATATAACAGTCCACCCATTTAATCCATCTCTCTCCAACTGAGAGAGAAGGATGTTGTGGGGAACCATTTCAATGACTTTACAGATTACTGATCAAGGATATCTGTAGCCCTTCCCTCGTCCACTGATGGAGTCACTCCATTGTAGAATGCCACTAGGTTGGTCGGACAGAACTTGCCCTTGGTGAAACTGTGCTGGTTGCCTTGAATCACCTCCTTATCCTCCATGTGCCTTAGGAGAGCTTCTAGGAGGATCTGTTTCATGATTTTCCCAGGCACAGAAGTGATGCTGACAGGACAGTAGTTCCCAGGGTCTTCCTTTCTATCCTTTTAAATGATGGGTGCAATGTTTCCCTTTTTCTAGTCACCTGGGACTTCACCTGACTGCCATGACTTTTCAAATATGATGGAGAGTGTCTTGGCAACTTGTATTGGTTTTGCATGGCCTGGTTTTTGGCAGCAGGGGGGGCCACAGAGGTAGCTTCTGTGAGAAACTGCTAGAAGCTTACGCAATGTCTGGCAGAGTCAATCCCTGGTGGCTCAAAAGATGAATGTGCTGCTGGCCAAGGCTGGGCCAATTAGAAATGGTGGTAACGCCTCTGTGATAACATATTTAGGAAGAAATCAAAACAAAAGTTGTGTCGCAGTTGTAATTTTCAGCCAGAGAAGAGCAGAGTGAGAACATGTGAGAACAGCTGCAGACACCAAAGTCAGTGAAGGAAGGGGAAGGAGGTGCTCCAGGCACCAGAGCCTAGAATTCTCTGCAGCCTGTTGTGAAGACCATGGTGAAGCAACTGAACCCCTGTAGCCCATGTGTCCCTGATTGCAAGGCAAGATGTATTCTATTTGCCATCTGTATGGCAGTTGTCTTCTCTCAAGTGGGCAGTTTTCCTTATCTCTTCCACAACCACTCCTCCCTCGGGGAAGGGGGGGGTGATGGGGGAACAGGGGATCGGACAACATCTGCTGATAATAGGCTATTGAATGTCACTGCATGACTGATAAGAACTATAGCATCCCATTGTGAGATGCTCTGCCCAGGGGGAAGAGCCAAGCATTCTACCCAGATATAATCTGGAGATTCTGGAAAACCAACACAGCTTCTCCACTGGATTTCCCAGAGGAACAGCAGCTGCCTCTTCTTCCACTGGATCTTCAGAGGAAGAATACACCCTTTGTCTACAGGATCCCTGCTCCAGCAGAACTACACCTGACACTCCAGGAGGACTGCAGCCACATTTCCAATTTGACTGCTACCAACACCCTGACCAACAGGGTGTCAGATTGTGTTCTGACTCTGTCAGTGTTGCTTTAGTTTACTGCATTGTTTATTTTATCCTTTTATTTTCTTCCCTATTAAAGAACTGTTATTTCCTGCTCCCATATTTTTTTGCCTGAGTGTCGCAGACATTTCTCCACAGAAATCCTTTCTTTTGGATTTCTGCATCTTCGGGAGGCCAGAGGCCCCCGAAGAGAAGGTAAACAATTATTATCAGCTGCTGTGGAATGCAACAGGGACACCTTGATTGGTTCATTTCCTATGTTTATAATTAAGGGCCAATCACCAGTACAAGCTAGGGGACTGAGTCCCTGGACACAGCTTTGTTTGGGATTCTTTTCTATCTATTCTTAGCTTAGCTAGCAGCTCTGCAAACCTCTCTCTATGTTCTATTTAGTATAGTCATAATGTATTATATATCATATCTTAATAAATCAAGCCTTCTGATCAAGATACAAGATTCACCGTCTCTCTATAACCAGCAGTGACCCACACAGGCACAGCAACATCTGGTGACCCCTCGTGTCAGAGCAAAAATTAATTTGATAAGGCCAGAGGAGCAAAAATTGCTGCACTGGGTAAAAATCCTGTATGTGTGGCATTTGATGGTTGCTTTGAAGTGACCACAGAAGTGGATTCAAGCCAGGAGCTGAAGAACGGAAGATCCTGATATGGACAGAGTTCACAGCCAAGGCTGACCACAAAAGAGAACCTTCTTCTGAAAAACCTTCAGGAAACATGGTAGACGAGAGCAGCATACCTGCAGAGCTGGCCAGAGCAAGCTGGACTCTTTCAAAAGGTACTGTTCATTTTTCTATCCCTGAGGGTTCAGCCGCAAGAAAATTATGGCTGTTTGTATGGGGGAGATTCCCTTTGAAGTACGTGGTTCATTTTACTCCTTCAGAGGAAAAAATCATGGCCCTCTGGGAACATTGGTGCAGGGAAGACGGTTTCCTTTTGTCAAAACCAGATATCTATGAATTCTTTCGATGGGCAAAGCTTTTTGGGTTCTTTACTGAAGTTCTGTATGCTTTAGATGCTTTTGTCTGGGAGTGCATGGACTCCATTTTCCAGTTCGTGTGGAACAAGGGACGTGTCCTGCCTTCTATCTACCCAGCATTTATAAAGCTTTTTCCAGTCCTGAAACGCAGAGCAGCTTGTTTTCCATGGATCTCTAATTGTTATGGCCAGGCTCCGTTTCCACCGCCTTTGGCAGAAGACCCGGTGGGGGAGGACATTTTTCTTCCCAGCCCCCCCTGCTTCACGGCGCGGGGGGGCGAAACTTCGCGGCGCGAAGAAGTTTTTTTTACTCTTGCTCCGGAGCATGCTCAGATGGAGTGTTCTCCTTCCCCCCCCTTCTCTCTCTCCGGGGGGAATGGGAGTGGCCGCTCAAGCCAGCGCCGGCCTCTCAGACTCCGCCTTCAGACATGGGGGCGGCACCGGTCTCTGAGGCTTCCTCCAAGGCCCTGCCAGAGCCGTCACTCCAGGAGATCCCGCCCGCGGTTTCACCGGCATCCCCGCCTCTGCCAGCGCCTGTGTCGGAGAAGGCGGAAGAGACAACACCTTCGGTGATTGACCTGTTGCTAAGCAACGGCGACGCTCCGCCGCTTCTCCAGGCTCCGCTGATGCCCGTGCCGTGCCCGCCGCCGCTCTCAGAGCCAAGGGACGCAGCAACAGCGTGTTCCCGAGCGTCCCCGCCTGCTCCAGCCGGGACAGTTCTTGTTCAGGATGGGGCTGAAAACGGCGTTGAGCCCGCGGGACCCTCGGAGCAGCCCGCGGCGGATCCCACGGTTCCCTCCCCAGTTCCGGCTCCCTCTCCGCTGCTTCCACCGGACGTCCCAGCAGTCGCTCCGGCGGGGGGTCTCTCCTTCCGTGGAGCGGGGGCTGCCCGCCAACTCACTGTTGTGGCAGTCCAGCTGCCTGTTTTTAAGATCAGCATTCTCGGCGGTTTGGGGGGTGGTTTTTCGGGGATTGTCCCATGGAGGCCGCCGCCTCTCTTGTGCCCTAGTGGCATGGGGGGGCAGGTGCATCCAGAGAGTTCTGCCTTTGATCCCCAGCCCGGAGGGGATGGGGATGATGCCACGGGGCGGATGAGAGACAAACCCGATGCATTGCCGAGGGAGAGGGCACAATTGGAGGAGACCATAGCTGGTTTGCTGTGGGGAGCAAACGTCTCCAGACCCCAGATGGGATTGCTGGGGAAGGCTTCTATTTCCCTGCTGCTGGCATGCCTCAGTGGTTTAGGGGAAAGGAAGCGTCTCACTACCCGTGCTGCCATTGTGCTAGCAGCAGGGTTCAGGCCTGCGGGAATGCAGAGCCTTCCTTATGAGTTTGGCCTGGGCCGTTGGGCTCAGGAGGTTCCTGGGCCAGGGCCATCATTTGGCCTCTTGATGATTTTGGGAATTCTGGTTTGTCCTACTGGTCCGGGTCCCCCTGTGTGAGCCAGTTTTGGGGTTCCTGGTCCAGCATGGGCCAGGGCCCCCAGGGCCTTTCCTTCTCTGGCACTGCTCTGCCCCTGGCTGCTGCTCTTTTGTTTTTCGGTTAAAAAAAAAAAAAAAAAAAAAAAATAAAAATTAAAAATTAAATAAAAAAGATTGAAAATACTGGGCAGCAGCTCTGAAGCGCTGAAGCATTGAAGGGCCAGAAAGGACATTCCAAAATTGTTCAAGTTGTTTCAAATCGTTTCAAATTGTATTAAGACTGTCAATGGTTTTTGATAACTATTGATGGAACTCTTTTGCAGAAGTCTGTTTCAGGACCAAAAGGACTCTCAGATATTCCAAGGGAAACAACTTCGGCTCTTGGACTGTTCCTGAAATTCATCTGCATGGACTCAAATTCGCTTTACATTGTATTTTGCATTTTTCTTATATTATAGCATTGTTTTAGTGATTTGTTAGTTATTGTATATTCTATAGGTGAAGAAATTTCCTGTTCATTCCACATCAGCATTTTTCTTTATTTTATACAATGTAGAAAGGTGAGATGTCGCAGACATTTCTCCACAGAAATCCTTTCTTTTGGATTTCTGCATCTTCGGGAGGCCAGAGGCCCCCGAAGAGAAGGTAAACAATTATTATCAGCTGCTGTGGAATGCAACAGGGACACCTTGATTGGTTCATTTCCTATGTTTATAATTAAGGGCCAATCACCAGTACAAGCTAGGGGACTGAGTCCCTGGACACAGCTTTGTTTGGGATTCTTTTCTATCTATTCTTAGCTTAGCTAGCAGCTCTGCAAACCTCTCTCTATGTTCTATTTAGTATAGTCATAATGTATTATATATCATATCTTAATAAATCAAGCCTTCTGATCAAGATACAAGATTCACCGTCTCTCTATAACCAGCAGTGACCCACACAGGCACAGCAACACCTGAGAGCCCCTTAATTTAAAATTTATAGCAATTCGGAAGTTGGGGGGGGGGGGGGGTTTACATTCTCCATTTCAGGGGAGGCTTCTGCCTTCCTTAGCAGGCACCTATCTTTCCAAACCAAGACACCGTCGAAGTCCATGTGGATGCAGAAATCTTCCTGCAGCCCATGTAGGAACCCCACACTGGAGCAGGTGGATACCTGGGATGAGGCTGTGATCCTGTGGGAAACCCATGGAGAGAGAGGGGCCCTGCTACCAGGCTGGAGCAGCCTGTCCTTAAAGGACTGCACCCCATGGAAGAGTGACCCACACTGCAGCAGTTTGAGGGGTACTGTTGCCTGTGGGATGGACTCACGTTGCAGCAGGTCACAGAGAGTGGTTGCACGTGAGATGAACTCATGCCGGAGAAGTTTGGGGAGAAATTTCTCCTGTGGGAGAGACCCCACAGTGCAGCAGTGTAGCAGACTCCATGGAATTGGCTAGGGCTCCATGGAGGGCCAAGGCTTAACGATAGGAATTGCTGAGTCATGATGAAATAGCAAAATAAGCTCCTGTCTTCCACCTTTCGGACCCTAGCTTATGTCTGTAACCCCATAGGTCACTTTCCCCTAACCCCTACTACTGGACAAGTTTGGATCCACTTATACCCTATAAAAAGGGACTGTTTTAGCCCATTCGACAGAAGAAGAGCCATCGCAGGAACCCTTCACAGACCCCTCAATAAAACCATCGCTATGGAATGACCTGGACCTTTTCTTCTCCTCTCTCACAGCATCTGCTTCCCCTCTAGCCTGCCAGGCGCCTTGGCAAGCAAAGAGCTGGAATCCTAAGAGCTGATAATCACTAAAGAGCTGATATCCGCTAAGCTTGCTTAAGGTAGCCAAGGCTACGAGCAGCCTGGGTATTCCAACAGGGTATTCCAACACTCTGTCCCCAGGAGGGACTGAGCTATCCGGTCCGTGCTGCCTTGCTTGGGGGCAAAGCCAGCCCTGCAGGCTGACGGGCATGCAGCAGGGAAACGACTCCTCTCCCTGAGCAGTGGGAGAAGCCACAGGTGATGAACTCACCATAACCCTAATTTTCTGTCTCCTTGCACTGCTGGGGTAGGAGATAGAGCTGGAAAGGAGGGATGGGTGGGGGGAAGGTGTTTTTAAGGGCTTATTTTACTTCTCATTATCCTGGTCTGATTTTGTTAGTAATAAATTTACTTTATATCTTAAAGTTGAGCCACAGTCTGGGGAACTTCTCTGCCTCAGCTAGCCAAAAATAACCTAACTAAAAGCAATGGAGAGCTCTCTCCCACTGTCTGTGCTGCAGATAACACGTGCCAAAAGAAAGAATGAGAGCGAGCAAGTGCAGTTTCTGCAGATGAACTGCATGCTTCTTCTTCCCCTCTTTGCTCTTGGAACCAGTCTTAAAGGCACAGAATTCAATATTCGGCATAAGCAGAACAGATGATTGGGAATACAAGCATCATAAAGTCACCCTAGGACAGGCTTATTCATCCGGAGCTGTAAAAACTTGGCCATCAGCTTTGCCTTCGCCTTTTCTTCATCCCTTACATATATCTGCTGTGCTTTTCTAACCAATTCCTCCAGAGGCTTATTCTGCCACTTTTCATCTTTCTGTACTCCTTTCTTTATATCAGGCCAGGCTTTAGTAACAAATTGTACCTTCAGCAATGTCTCAAAAGTTGGCCCCTTAGGATCCATCCCCCCATGCTTCCTCAAGGCATCCCTAATCTTCTCCAACTAATGAAAGGTGCTTTCATGCTTTTCCTGTTCTAACAACATAGCCTTAGCTATGTTGTTAGTTTTAGGAGCTGATGATTTGATTGCCCTAATCAAATAAGCACAGTAATCACGAAGGTGAGCCAGACTGGCCTGATTATTTGGGTCTCACTGGTATTGTATTTGAGTTCCTCCCAGATGAAGGAAGGAATGATGAATCTGACTCCATGTTCTCAGAAGGCTAATTTATTATTTTAAGATACTATATTAAAGAATACTATAGTAAACTATACTAAAGAATACAGAAAGGATACTTATAGAATGGTAAAAAGATAATAATGAAAACTCGTGACTCTAGATAATAATGAAAACTTGTGACTCTCTGCAGAGTCCCAACACAGCTTAGCACTGATTGGCCATTGACTCAAAACACTCACACCAGAAACCAATGAAACAATCACCTGTTGGTAAACAATGTCCAAACACATTCCAGTCAAGCAAAACATAGGAGAATCAAATGAGTTAATTATTGTTTTCCTTTGTCTCTGAGGCTTTTCAGATTCCCAGGAGAAAAATCCTGGGAGAAGGGATTTTTCAGAAAATGTGAATGTGACACACTGGGGATCCCCTTGGGGGATTGCATCATCCAGTGTGAAAAACACCAATCACTTGGTTTAAAATTTGAAAAGTTTAATAGTAATAAAATGGTTATAAAAATAGTAATACAAATTAGAGCAATAAGAATTTGGACAATCAGAGTTAGGACAATAAAGGTCAATAAAAGCAAAGAATTATGAGTGTTCAGATGCTTTCCTCTTGAAAGTATGGCTCACCAACAAAGGATTAACCCTTAAAAGCAAATAGCCTGTTACATATTCATATATCTCATACATGATTCAAAAATTCTTTTCAAACAAAGGGTGTTTCCTGGTTATTGTCAACTTTCCCCCCTCATCTTGTAAATCAGTCATCTCAGTCCCCACCAAGTCTGGTTCTTCCCGATAAGGAGGCAATAATTCTTCTCTTGGGAATTTTGGTGTCTTGTTGCTGTTATCTCTGTGCAAAGAATTTCTTGATTATCTCATCCCTTTCTTGAGCTAAAAAAAGCATCTTACATCACATAGTTTCTAATTTAACATTATGTTATAACCTAAAACTACTTAAAAAATTAATACCGAATAACTTTCTAACATAACACATTTAATATTCATTTTAATATTTGCAAAAGGCCATATGTGCATTTTTCACATCCATGGTAGGTGTGTGTGGTCCAACATCGCCTCCCACTGCTTGTGGATGCTCATCCTCCTTTTTATCCTGATTTCATGGCTGCATTTCCCTCTCTCTTTCCCCATTGGCTGAGGTACTTGAGAGATACAAACTCCCTGAAATGCCTAATACCTAAGACCCCCTTCTAATGTATGCTCCCCCCCTCCCATTTTCTTTTTCCTTCTGTCTCATTCCACATTCCAAAGCAGCAAAACACAGGAGAAGCAAATGAGATAATATTGTTTTCCTTTTTCTCTGAGGCTTCCCAGGAGAAGAATCCTGGACAAGGGGATTTTTCAGAAAATATGATGGTGACAAGTAGCCACAAAGCAGGCCTCCCTTCTTTGGGGAGAGACCCCCACACATTTCCAGGGAATGTGTAGAAGATTTCTGCTTTGTGAAAGTTTGGTGTAGTTTTGATAGTTTGTAAAGTGGAGCGTTTGTCAGTCAGAGATTCCAGCTTATCTTTCCACATCTGCTTCCACAGAAACATGTTTACTGCCAGCTGGGAGTGGTAATCCCATGGTGCTGAAATAACTCACTACAAGACAAGCTGTCCTGACTGAGTTATGTTGCCACTTACTTAGCAAACTCATGTGAGGGGTGACATGCCCTGAGTTATTTCATCAGCTAACAAGCAACAGATAAGCTCTCCTGTGGTGGGGAGAGATGCCCTGATACATTCCACCCCTTGACTGCAGTCACTCACTTTACCTCATGAAGTGGTAATGCAATTACCTCTTGCCTCTATGCCATAAAAGCATCCACTGTATATGTGTACACCATTGTTAAGTGTTTTGATACACATTGATCTCCTAACCCTTACTATTTCCTTTAAAAGGTGTTAGCTTTGTCATTGATTTTGATAAGAAGCATATGCTGTAGCTTCAGTTCATGTGTTTCGAAAATTGGTGGTATTTTCATGTATTAAATTATGTAACACACACCCACATATATATACATATATATATAAAGATTACCAATTTTTAAAAGTTATAATGACAAGATATAACATTAAATCCAGAGTGTTCATGGTAGCTGGGGACAATTCAAGCAAGTCATTTTACTTGTGTTGTTACCAGTCTGTTGTCACAATCCGCTAGTACAAGCAGGGGTCGTGATGGTTCGTTAACTGATCTCAGAGTGCAAAAAACAATACAGAGAAGATTTCAGTATTAATCAAAACAAATGCACCTTTTATTGAGTGCCCACAGCAAATATGATATAAGGATTAGAAAGGAAACAAAAGATAGAGAGAGAGAGAGAGAGGGAGAGAGAGAAAGGAGGGGAGGGAATATAGCTACCAATGGAGAGATGAAAACCTTGTCTTCCAGCCAATAGATCTATCTTGTCATGTCGGGGAGAATCTCAAAGTCTTGGTTAATTCAGGGGTCTATTATAGCCCTCCGCTGAGGGGGGAACAGGTAAAAGACAATGGAGAATAAGTCTATTGAAAACGGGTACAGACAGTCCATGTTCCAAAACAAGATAAGTCAATCTCAGCGGTGAGCGGGACCCATTGTTTCAGGAATGGTTTCTATGAGAAAACCATCTTGCTGTAGGGTGTGACGGTGTTCACAGGGGTCTTATGTTGAGGGATGAGACGAGGATCTGACTCCATATTTCAGAAGGCTTGATTTATTATTTTATGATATATATTACATAAAAACTATACTAAAAGAATAGAAGAAAAGGTTTAATCTGAGAAGGCTAGCTAAGCTAAGAATAGAAAGGAGTGAATAACAAAGGTTTGTGGCTTGGACAGAGAGTCTGAGCCAGCTGGACTGTGATTGGCCATTAATTCCAAACACCCACATGAGACCAATCACAGATGCACCTGTTGCATTCCACAGCAGCAATCATTGTTTACATTTTGTTCCTGAAGCGTCTCAGCTTCTCAGGAGGAAAAAATCTTAAGGAAAGGATTTTCATGAAAAGATGTCTGTGACACTAGGGAACACACCTGCGGGTAACACTTGGCAAACATCTCGCTTCAGTCCGGCCAGCGCCCCTGTGTCAGGATTATAGGAGTCTCAGTCCTTGGGAGGGGGCTTCAATCTCCGTCCATCATGGTGGTTGTGAGGCATATGAGGGATTTTCTGTGGGGGACCACCACATTTACCCCAGAAGGTCCAAGAGGTGGGGGAATTCATGGACTATTGTGATGAGCGGGTATTGTGAAGCAGGTGTGAGCTTATAGAGCAAACCACCACTTGCCAGGCCCTGCTCGAAGCTGTGTTCCATGGTGGCAATGCAAACACAGCTGCAAGCAATGACTTGGCAAGCATCCACCTCAACCAGGCCAGAACTCCAGTCAGGGTCTTCAGGGTCTTGGTCTCTGTCTTTTCAATGGTCATGAGGCAAATGAGGGAAACTTCAGACCGTCTCTTACATCTGTGTAGATCAGAATGTTCCCCATCCCCTGAGTCTTAAAATTATAGAAAGTTGAAATGTAAATCAGGAGCAAGAAAAGTTCACGGAGGTAGTCTTTTGGTTGAAGTGATTAGAGTTCAGCAGAGGGTCAGTGAAATAAACAAAAAGAGGGCCAGGAGACTTCTTCTCCTGTGTAATGCCTTTATTTAAAAGTGATCAGCTCAGGATTGGGCGGCTCGACGGGTCTGCAGCGTCCGTCGTCTCTCCCACGGCGACTCAGAGGAGGAGGATATGCGCAGCTCTGTCCGCTAGGGGCAGAGCTGGGGGAAATCCAGTCCTCGTGAGAGCCTTTAGAGCGTGATGTCCCCGTCAGACGTTACCTCGGTCCGGGTCTCGCTCCCCTCCCAGTCCTGGCCCGGGGGATCTCGAGGACAGGGTGAGGAACGACGAAGGTTTCCCGCATCTCTGCAGGCCCAGCACTCGGTTCCTCACGTCCAGACATCACTCCAGTCTCTCAACTCTTAGGTGGCTCGTTGTTTTTGGGGTTTCTCCATGAGTTTGGAGATGGGGGTCCCACAAAGCATTCTGGTCTTGCGAGTCACTTTGCATAACCCCCCCCACCTTCTCAGGTTTCTTCCCTATTCTGAGAAAGGTAAAACTTAGCTTCGGGCAAGGTCCCCACCCAGGAGAAGGGCCATTACCTCGCCCCAGCCAGGGCTTTTACTAATACAAAAACAACCATTAACGACAACGACCCGTGATTACAATAACAAAGGCCGCAGCCCAGCAGTAGTGGTAACTTTTTAAAACAAAAAAATATTAACCAAATTTTTGTTCATAACAGTCAGTGACTTCCTTCACTTCCACTCATGCTTCTTATTTCACTGTTCTCTTCAGTGAAGTTCCACATTTCAAATATTCTTGCTCAACATATCAAGTGTTAGACAATTCTAAAAATGCTACGTAGAAAGACTCCACAACTCATAAAGTTATAAAGTCAGTATGTATTTATTCGGTGCCAGGCACATGTGGGATTCCTCCACAAAGACATGCATGCCTCCCGAGAAACTTAACCCTTTATTTATTCTCCAAAATGTTACATATGCATCAAGTTTTGCACTAGATCCATGCATATTCATTTCCTAGCCCCGCCTAGCCCCACTTCATATTATAATTAGCTTTTCGGTCCTTCTGCTCTCGCACAGTGCTCTCTGGTAGTCATCTGGTGGTCGCAGGAGGAAGGGCAAACAAGTCTTCATCAATGTGAACTTTTCACCTTTCCCTCTGCGCATGCCCTCTAGTCTCATGTTTGCAGTTCAAACCACAAGGCTGGTTTAAGCCAGTTTAGGGTCCAAGGAGCCTCTCTTATCTTCAACAGCCTTGCAGGCCTTGCATTCCTTCCACCTTGTTTAGGGTAAGTAACTCTCCTTATCAGGATATCCTTGCATTCTTTTTGTCCCATCTCCAAGGGCAAAAAATCCTGCCTTGCAAGCACAGAAAATGTTAAGCAACATACATGTCTAAAACAGCTATCCTAAATCAATTACCTTTTAATTTCTAACCTGTCCTGGCCTCCTGCTGAGAGCAGGTTTGCCCCCGAGCATGCTGCATCGGGCCGGATAGCTCAGTCCTTTACGGGGACAGAGTGTCAGAAACCCAAGCAGCTCTCAGCCTCTGGCAACCTTTAGCAAGCATAAGGGATATCAGCTCTTTAGTGATTATCAGCTCTTTGTGTTCAGCTCTTTTGCTTGCTAAGGCACTGCTGGCCGGCTGGCAGATGCAGAGAGAGAAGGCTGCTCTGGAGTTCCATAGCGATGGCTTTATTGGGGGGCTGTGAAGGGTTCCAGCAATGGCTCTTCTAACCAGAATGGGCTAAAACAGCCCATTATATAGGGTATAGGGGGATCCAAAATTGTCCAATAGCAGGGGTTAAGGGAAAGTCACCTATGGAGTTACAGAGACATAAGCAGGGGTCCGAAAGGCAGAAGAGAGGGGCTTTTTGCTATTTCACCATGATATGGCATTTCCTATCTTTAAGCCTCTTCCCTCCATGGAGTCCTAGCAGGCCCAGAGCCTGTTACACTAACCCCCATGTCTCATAATAACCTGAACAAATATATATGTGCTATATAATAGTCTGGTTGTCTTAGGGAAATCAAAGATGTAATGAAACTCAAATTGTTTCTACCTGCTCAGCATATTACTCCAGTTGGGAATTTTATACCTTACCCTGAGGAGGCAGGAAGGGAAATACAAAACTGATTCCATAAACATATGAAAATTTAAGTTATATTCAGAGAGGAATCTTTTCTACCCACTGTGGCAACCAGAGTAAAGACACAAGCATCCAAAAACAATACTTACAGAAAACTGTAAAACATACACAAATATTAATCAAAACAATTAAAAGCTATTAGATTATCTAGTACCTTAACAATACTAATCAGATTTTTAATACTATGTAAACAAACTTTAAAATGGTAGTCAACCATCCTTATGGGACTCTTTAGGAAAAGGTTTATTGTCAGATTTATACACATTGTTGTACCCAACTTTGCAAATTTGGAATAGAATACATATGCTAGCCATTAATGTCAGAGCCACAATAATTATGTCAATCAATTTTCTCATGGTCACATTTAAATTTGGAATTTGTGAGGTTATCCAATCAAATATATCTTCCTTTTGGTTTTTCATATTTCATGAAAGATTTAGGTGTTCTTTCTAATTTCTTCCAAATTAGTCTGCATTCTCAGAATCTGATCTAAATATACACAGCAACTGGTGTGGATAACTGTGCACACACCACCTTTGGATGCCAAAAGTAAATCCAAACCCATTCGATTTTTTTTTTAACTACCTTTGAAAGGCTGGTAACTTCTTGTTGCAAGGTACTGATTACATCATCAGGCTTTGTTGATTTATGGAGATTTGGGCTTTCTTTCCTTCCAGAAGGAGCATCACTCTATATGGAAGAAGACCATTACAAAATATGTTTGGTGCAAGAATTCCCATCATCCAAATGCTTTCATGATAATGAGTAGGAAACTGAGAACAAATCCCAGCAATTGCTGCTGTTTGTTATCAGTGTCACAGCTTGCATTAGCTTTAGGTGTGAATTTCTCTTCCAAGGGTCAGGTATGTGTATTATATTAGAAAGACCCTTAGGAAAAAACAATATTGCTTTAATTTCTTTTACAACTGTTAGTCACAAGGTTTTGTTGATGCCTAATGATTTTTGCCTTTTTACTTTTATATACTGTCTGTATTCTTTACATATATATTTGTAACTCTGTACCCTAGTACTGCATTTGTAGCTAGTTTCCCCAGTACTTTTCCCTACCCTGATAGGCAGAAAGACAAAACATATTCCAAAGCCCCTATCCTATCTTAGTTCTTTCTGGGAACCAAGGCTGAAAAACAGCTCTTTGAGACATATTTTCATCAGCAAAGTTCAATTCCCATCTGAGAGGGGGAGAATTTAGAAGGGGCTTGAACCAGGGGGAATTGCATAACCTCTTATGTGTCTAATTGGTGCTTTTTGTCAATTATGCTAATTTGCTAAACTCATAAATCTCTATTCACCCTGGGGGTGAGTGGGCTTTTGTGGACATTTTCCATATCTGCCCCTGGAAGCCTCCAATAAAGATCAACCTTTATATTACCTCCTATACTAATATTATTTCAAAAGTGTGTTGTTTCATTTCTAGGGTCTTTAAGGCATCGGTTGGGATGGCTGACTAATCCAGATGTGAACAGCCATGATGCAGTATTGAAAACATTGACCTGTAAACATAAAATGTAAACCACATAATAATTGCTATTTTAGAGTTTCTGATTTTGCTGCAGCTTTCATCTACAAGTAGATTCATTGGTTAATGTGTTATCCAGTATGGTTCCTCTGTGTCTAGAGTTTGCTTTATTTGCTTATAGGAATTCAGGAGTTTCCATCAGTAGCCTTCACAGTCATGTAGGTAGTCAACACTCCTTCCCATTGCTTCTTGAGCAGCTTCTTGTCTCACATCTGGATACACACCTAGTCTTTTGTCTAGTGAGGATATACTTAAACATCCAAGGTTATTAGAGAAACTGAAACAACAGAAGTTATTAATCATTCACCAAATCGATACCAATGTTGTGAATCAATTTTTGTCTTTCTGATTTTTTGTCAGCTGATCCACCTTGTTGTTCTAATGAGTATCTAAAGTTTGGTCATTTGCATGAGCTTTGACCCATCCTATGTGGATTTGTTGATACAGCCTTGTAACAACAACCATTTCCAATCTTCCTTCTGGCAAACCTCTTTTCCATTCACTTGCCAATCTAATGCTTCCCACTGACAAAACCACTGGGTGGCACCAGCCCTGACTGCATAATAATCAACATACACCATCCTTGCTTTCTACTTTACTGTCAGCAATACAGCCTTTAAGTCTCCCACCTGCGCACTTCCCATCCCTTCTTCTACTACCTCCATTCCTTTTTCAATGTTGAGTAGCTGCTCTGTACTTCCATTTACCATCAGTGCATTTGGCTGAGTCATCAGTGAACCAGACATCCTTAACTTCAGAGTCTGAAGTGAATGCAGAAGCATCCAGTATAGGACTAGGTTTATATGGCTGTTGTAAAGCTAACATGTCTGGAGTCACAGTATCCTGTAACTTTGTAGGTTTTTTTGGTCTTTCAGTGACATTCATTTGATTTTTGACCCCTAAGGTATATGCATCATTAATGTGTACAAGGGTCTTGCTATTACAGAAAATCCAGGAACATGATATTTTGTTTAAAGCTCCCTTTTAGTAGTGGGGGTAGCTATAGTATCTAATTTTGTAATCGGTCTGCTATCCACTGGTTCTCAGGAATTTCACCTCCTTAGAGGGATCTTGATACTTAGTTGAAGGCAGCTAACATGCAAACTGCCATGTATTTATGTGCAGATGCCTGCAGTGTGGCAGTGAGGTTTGCAATACTTGGGACAGCTGCAGTGAATGGTCCCATATTAGCATTAAGCCTTCGATAATCAATTGTTAAATGCCAGCTCCTGTCTGCTTTTTTTCACTGGCCAAACAAGAGAATTGTAATCAGAATGCATCCTAAATATGACTTTTATTCTACATTTTTAATTACATTAAAAGATTTTAGCAGTGTAACATATAATTCTTCTTCAAAGCCAGTTAAACAATTTAATATTTTATTTTTTCAAAGTTCAGTTTAGGTTTTTGGCTTCTGTAGAGGTAATCAAAGAGATTTTAAGCTCCAGTGTCAATTGTGAATTTCAAAGTTTGTCTTTCTGCTCCTACAGCCAGATAAGTATACGGGGTTATCCTTATCAGAAGTCTATTGAAATGCAGGAACGCATTGGTCAAGGCCCAAAGTTCACCCAGTGCTTAGGTGTTTTTTTTCCCTGCTGTGTTGCAAACGAATTTGGAGCAGGGTTTCTTTCTGTGAAAGGTTGGGTTGGCCACAATAACCCCCTGCAGTCCTCTAGGCTGGGGATGGTGTGGCTGGTCAGTGCCCAGGCAGAAAGGGACCTGGGGGTACTGGTCAACAGCCAACTGAACATAAGCCAGCAGTGTGCTCTGGTAGCCAAGAAGGCCAACGGCATCCTGGCCTGTATCAGGAACAGTATGGCCAGCAGGAGCAGGGAGGTCATTCTTCCCCTGTACTCGGCCCTGGTGAGGCCGCACCTTGAATACTGTGTCCACTTCTGGGCCCCTCAGTTTAGGAAGGATGTTGAGACGCTTGAGCACATCCAAAGAAGAGCGACAAGGCTGGTGATGTTGAAAAAGAAATGAAATTTAGCAAAATATTTAATTATAGTGAGTTGTGTGTGAACTGGTTTGTTAAAAAGTAGTTTTGTAGCCATTGAAAGTGTGTTGGGTTTTGTGTGTAACCTAGCAGGTAGTCTTAGGGATTTAATAAATATTTAAACTAGTGCAGGAAAGTAAGAATGCTAACCTGTCTGGAGGCAGCATACAATGCTCTTAGAATAAGATAAGCAGAAGATTAATGATCTTGTTTGTGAACCAAGGAATGTATCACAAGGGGTCTGTGACTAGGCAAGGGGAACGGGGAACTGTTTCTTGGAGACTAGGCAAGGGGAACGGGGAACTGTTTCTTGGAGACTTTGTTGTGAATCGCATGTATAAGAGGGAAGCACCCATACGTGAATTTAGGGGCTCGGGTTTTTGGGACGTGAGTCCCCCAGCTCCCCGGGCCCTTAATAAAGCACCCACAAAACTTATCCGAGTTTTGTGTCATTTATCAATCGGGCAACAGTTTTCTGGCGACCGCGGCAGGACTCCGAGGGCTGCTGGGGCGGTTCGCGTCCCGATCCACTCCAAGCCGGCACCGAGCACTTCTCAGGGAGATATCGGTTGTGCCCGACCCCGCGCCTCTCGGACAACTGCCAAGGTAAGCCCGAAGGTGCTTTATATTGGAAAAAGGTGATAATTGGATTTGGATTTGGTGGTTGGTAAAAAAGCCTAGGCCCCGGCCATAAGACGTCTAAGGACGCAGGACCGGAACTCGCCTCCTGTTTTGTTTTAGGGAAGGACGGCGAGAAGGTATATTGGTTTAAGGTATATTGGTTTATTGGGATTAAAGGTGGAATTAAAGGCTGTAATATGATGTCTTTTAAAACTTTTAAAAACCTTAGTGCAAGCCAATGGTAAAATACCTGGAAATACACCATTAGTTTGTATATTGAAACGGTGGAAAAGTGAAGAGTATTATCAAGAATTGGATAAAAGTAAAATGATAGATTATTGTAATCATTGGTGGCCTGAATATGAGATTGGAGAAGCGGGATGGCCGGTGAATGGTACACTGGAATTGGGGATAATGGAATCTTTGATGCAATTTTTAAGGAGAAATGAGAAATGGGATGAAATACCATATTTGGATTTGTTTTTCGTTTTGTACCGGAAAGAGGAATGGCAAAAGGAGTGCGGTATTTTGGTTTTAGAAGTGAATGATGAGAGGGAGTGTGTGGGATGTAAAGAAGGAAAGGAGCATAATTTGTATCCTTCAGTCGAGGAAGATTTGTCTTATTGTATAGCACCTCCGAGGGTTCCGGTTGCTCCTAATGTGCCCCCTGCTCCCCCTGCAGATATAGCTATAAAAACGGGATCTAGTGAGAGTGATAGTGATGGTGGTGATGGTGAGAAGAATGAGAGTGTTAAAAGAACTCCGTTAGCAGGGCGGACTCGCAAGGGAAGGAAGGGGCAGAAGGGGCCACAGTTAATTGCGCCGTTAAGGGAAGCTGTGGGACCACAGGGAGAAAGGATACTTATAAAGGTGCCTTTCTCCCCCGGGGATTTGGTAATATGGAAGCAATCAGCGGGGAGTTATCGGGAGGATCCTGAAAGGGTGGCAAGGGTGGTTAAAATGGTAATAAAGACTCAGAATCTGGACTGGAATGATTTACAGGTATTATTAGATACTATAATGGATTCCATGGAAAAGGAAATGGTTATTAGAGCCACTAGAGAAAAGGCTGGTGAGGAAATTCGGTTGAGACAACTGAATGAGACAGTTGATGAATTGGTACCAAGTGAGGAACCTAGGTGGGACCCAAACTCTACGGGAGGAATAAGGGCTGTAAAATGATATCAGGAATTGTTGGTGGAAGGAATTAGGACAGGAATACCTAAGACTATGAATTGGTCTAAGTTGTATTCGGTCAAGCAGGACAAGAATGAGTCTCCGTCTGCCTTTTTAGAACGATTAAAAGACATGGCTCGGAAGTTTACTAATTTAGATGTAGAGGATCAATCAGGAAAACTTCAATTGGCATTGTTGTTTATGGGGCAATCACAAGAGGATATTAGGAAAAAGTTACAAAAGCTGGAAGGAGAGGATACTAGGAGTTTGGATAAAATGCTGGAGGTAGCGTGGAAGGTATACAACAACAGGGAAAAAGAAACTGCAAGAAGACAACAAGCTAGTATTCTGGCTGTAATGCAACAGACAGGGGCGGGAGGAAGACCCATTAGGGGTCGAGGTCGGGGAGGAACTAATCGCGGACAGAGGGGGTTGGCAAGAGGTCGGGGAGGATTTGGGTTTGCACCTAACATGGGGAGGTTGGATCCAAACCAGTGTGCGTTTTGCCGACAATTGGGACACTGGAAAAATGAATGCCTGGTTAGAGGAGGTATGGGCATGGGAAACATAGGATTAAGGACAGGTCCAATGGGGAATGCTCCTGTGGGAGGATTCACGGGAGGACCAGCAGAGGTCGCTCAAGCACTAGTTTTGGGAAACTATCAGAATCAAAGCTGACTAGAAAAGGATTTAAGGGTAGTTTTAGAGATAGATGGAAAGGATCAAGAATTTATGGTAGACACTGGAGCTACGTATTCTGTACTCAATAGACGATTGGGACCTTTGAGTGACACAATGGTACAGGTGGTGGGGGCAACAGGGAAGGTAGAGGAACAACCATTTTTACAACCTTTAAATCTTAGGTTTGGGGGGAAGGAATTAGATCACCAATTTTTGTATATGCCAAACTGCCCCACACCCCTTCTTGGCAGAGACCTGTTGTCCCGACTTAATGTGAAAATAATATTTGAAGGGGGAAGGGTGAAATTGGAAATACCTGAGGAACAAATACCAGCCATTTTTGTGATCAAGGAAGTGGATGCCTCTCCTATTCCAGAAGAAATTGAGCAGGCTGTAGTACCCTGGGTATGGGAGTCAGGGGTCCCCGGAAAATCTAAAGCTGCGCAGCCAGTAAAGGTGGAACTAAAGGAAGGGGCCCGACCAGTGAGGATAAAGCAATACCCCTTGAAGCTTGAGGCAAGGAGGGGAGTAGCCCCGTTAATTAAACAATATTTGGTTCAAGGAATATTACAGGAATGTGAATCGGAGTATAATACTCCAATTTTTCCAGTAAAGAAACCTAATGGTAAGTACCGTTTGGTACAGGACTTAAGGGCTATTAATGAAATAGTGAAAGATATACATCCAGTTGTTGCTAATCCTTATACCTTGTTAACATCTGTATCGGAGGAGTTTAAATGGTTCTCAGTGATTGACCTTAAAGATGCCTTCTTCTGCATCCCACTGGCAGTAGAGAGTAGGAAATATTTTGCCTTCGAGTGGGAGAGTCCTGATTTTGGGAGAAAGAAGCAGCTTACGTGGACCAGAATCCCACAGGGATTTAAAAACTCCCCTACTATTTTTGGAAACCAACTGGCCAAGGAGCTGGAGGAATGGAAGATAACCCAGGTAACAATATCCCCATCCTTGTATGTAGTCCTGCAGTACATGGACGACATCTTTCTGGCTACTAAGGAAAGGGAAATGTGCGTGGAATTAACAATTAAATTACTCAACATGCTTGGCCAAGCAGGATATCGGGTTTCTAAGGAAAAAGCTTAATTGGTCAAAAATACCGTTATTTACCTCGGTTGTGAGATCACACAAGGGCAGAGATGTTTGGGAGTAAACAGAATAGAGGCAATATGTGCTATTCTTTTGCCTCGTAACCATCAGGAATTGAGATCTTTTCTAGGAATGGTGGGATGGTGTCGACTGTGGATCATGAATTTCGGTCTCCTAGCCAAGCCACTGTATGAGGCCCTGAAGCAGCATCGGTTGGAGTGGACGACACAGCAAAAGAAGGCCTTCCAGGAATTGAAGCAGGCACTAAAGGAGGCCCCAGCCCTAGGACTCCCTGACCTGACCAAGGAATTCCAGTTGTACGTGAATGAGAGGCAAAAACTGGCATTGGGGGTCCTCACCCAGAAGGTGGGATCCTGGAAGAGGCCAGTGGGATACTTCTCTAAACAACTGGATTCGGTAAGTTCCGGGTGGCCCTCATGTTTACGAGCCGTGGCGGCAACAATAATTCTTATTCAAGAGGCCCGGAAATTGACTTTGGGGGCAAAAATGAAAGTGTTTGTTCCCCATATGGTCATGGCCATTTTGGAGCAAAAGGGGGGGTCACTGGCTATCATCCAGTTGAATGTTGCAATACCAGGCCATCCTGAGAGAACAGGATGATATTGAAATAAGGACTACTAATCATGTTAATCCAGCAGAGTTTTTACGCAGTGACCAGGAGGCTGAGGGACTGGTGCACGATTGCGTAGAGGTAATTGAACAGGTATATGCCAGCAGACCCGACCTAAAGGATGAAGCATTGGAAGAACCTGAATGGGAACTATACACTGATGGATCCAGTTTTGTCGAGAATGGGACTCGCTATGCCGGGTATGCAGTGGTAACATTGGATCAGGTAATAGAGGCAAAGGCTTTGTTACCTGGAACTTCGGCCCAGAAGGCAGAGGTGATTGGACTCACCAGAGCCCTGTATTTGAGCAAGGACAAAAGGGTTAATATCTGGACAGATTCTAAATATGCCTTTGGTGTGGTTCATGTACATAGGGCGTTATGGAAGGAAAGGGGGCTTTTGAATTCACAGGGAACCAACATCAAGCACCGGGAAGAAGTGCTACAGCTACTGGATGTGGTACACAGTCCCAAAGCAGTTGCAGTAATGCATGTTAGAGGACATCAGACTGCGGAAGGAGACGTTTACAGAGGAAATCGATTTGCTGATGTTACAGCACGGCAAGTGGCACGGGAAGTATGGACTCAAATGGCATTGGTACCGGTAAGAACAAATCCGGCTACCCCATACCTGAATCAGGAGCCCAAATATTCAATAGAAGATGGAAAACTAATAAACTTGCTAGGGGCACAGAAGAATCAACTTGGGTGGTACGTTACACCAATGGGACAAATAGTGGTACCTACCCGCATAATGAAATTTATTTTGGAATCAGAACATAATAAATGTCATTGGGGGGCAGAAGTGTTGGTAAAATTTTTGAAGAATGAGATAATCTCTAATCAGATGTTAACAATGGCAAAAAGAGTTAATGCAATGTGCCCGGTATGTTTGAAAAATAATCCAGTAGTTAGGAGACAAATACAAATGGGAAAGTTGCAAGTCGGGCCACAACCAGGAGATTACTGGCAAGTTGATTTTTCTGAATTGCCTAGGGCACAGGGATACAGATACTTGTTAGTGTACATATGTACGTTCTCAGGGTGGCCGGAAGCTTTTCCATGTAGAACTAATCAGGCTAAGGAGGTGGTAAAAACCTTGTTAAAAGAAATAATACCAAGATTTGGAGTACCTTTAGGATTGTCATCAGATAGGGGTCCGCATTTTATAGCCGGGGTAGTGCAGGAATTAGCACGAATGTTAGATATAACCTGGAATTTGCATACCCCCTGGAGACCTCAGTCTAGTGGGCAGGTGGAAAGGATGAATCAAACCCTGAAAGGACAAATCAAAAAGATTTGCCAGGAAGCTAAACTGCACTGGCCTCAAGCTTTGCCTTTGGCCCTACTCAGGATTCGAATTAAACCAAGGGAAAAGGTAGGCGTAAGTCCATATGAGATATTATATGGCAAACCATATCATGCAACTGTATTAAAAGGGGAGGTACATGTGAGTGGGGACCAGGCGATTGCAGAGTATGTTATGTCACTTAATAAGATCTTGAATTCTTTAAGAAATACGTTACAGTGGAATAGACCGCTCATGCTGGAGAATTCTGTCCACGACATCCAGCTTGGAGACCAGGTGTACGTCAAGAAGTGGATCACAAATCCGCTATGGGAATCATGGAGCGGACCCCACCAGGTGATGATGATGACCTACACGGCGGTGAAGGTCCAGGGGATGGATCCATTACACCAGGGTAAAGAAGGCACCGTTCCAATGCGAAATCCAGATAGTGTCTCCAACCCGGATGATCTTCCACGCAAAGCCGCCTTCTTAATTATATTACTGCTAGTAATCATGAGACTATTACCCGTTCAAGGGTCTACTCTAGTACAGGTTGAAGAAACAAAGGTTACAGTCATGGAAGGGATGGATGTTCAATTAACTTGTGTTATATTTGACAGCCAGAAAGTTGAGGCCAGTAAAGTTATTGCAATATGGCAACGGGGGGCTGAAAGAAGCCAAGGCAAGATAGGAGTCAGTTGGGATCAGGATAAACAACAAGGAAACACGGTACTGAATCTTACCAAGGTAACCACAAACGATACGGGAGAATATACATGTTTGGTCAAAATACGGGATAGTTTTGATTACAAAAGAGTGAGTATGAGGGTTTTGCCATGGACAGGGGATCGTGCTGAAAACGTAAAGGTTAATCCAGTATCAATGGCAGTGGACATGTGGGATGGGCCACCTCTCAGAATAAATTGTTCCTTCCTAGTAAGGTCAAGATATCAAAGGAACCTTTGGGCCAAATGGTGGAAGCAAAATAGGGAACTGACTTGGGACAGAATAGAGGACGGGACCAGTTGGTGGGAGAAGGAAGGCAAAGGTTGTGGGTGGTCGAGTGTCATTAATCCTAGAATAGGAAATGCATGGTGGAGGCATGACAGAATGATGTTATCCTTACAGAGACACGGTAGAAGGAGTAGACGGGAGGTTAATGATACAATAGAACGAAATACTGAGCAGGAAAACTTAGTGGTAGGATTAATCAGAGATTTTGGGATCATGCAGAATGTGACTAAAATAACAGCTTGCCTGCCATTACCACAGGCTGCAGGTGAACCAATTCCCTGGGGAATAATACCGGTAACCAAAATGCCTGGAACATTCAAGAATGTTTCATGGTCCTGCCAGTCAGTTCCCAAACCAGTAGATGTATGGAGGGATTTGTGTATGACCATTTGGGCTATGACTAGAGAGGAATGTGAAAAGAAATCCAATCATTATGGTTGGATTCAAAATACCAGGAGGTGTTTAATTGCAACCCCAATAGATGAGCCATGCAATACAGTACGAATAAGAATGAAATCCCAACAAAATGAGATGAGTTGTCAGAATGTCACACAGAATTTTGACACCTGGAATAGTTGGAAGACATTATGGGGACCTAGTGTTTTGGAACACTATAATTACCTTGGGGAAGTACAATGGTGCATCCAATGGTCAGGAGTAAAGAATCAGTCACATTATAGGGCCCTTATCACGTCTACATCTTCCCAAGAGTTCAGACCGCAGAAAGAGGATTGGAATTGTACTGAGGTTTTTACATGTGATACACCGGAAGACCGAATCGGATTGGTACCGGTGAAAATGGCATTAAAGTGGGGATGCGAGTGTAGGGGGTATGATCACACGGTTAGCAGAGAGTCCATGGATGGACCTATAGATTGCAGATATACTACTGTGCACAGTCCTGGAAATCTAGTCTGAGTGTTGGGACATGGACAGTGGACCACACATTTACCTCTAGATGGATCAGTAACACAAATCACCCTAGGGGTTCCCACATTGTGTCCATACTGGAAACAGAATAGATTGATCCAAAGGAAAGGACTCAGAAAGAGGGAAGAATCCCTAGAGGAGCAGTGGCATGAACCTGGCTCAGGAGTACAATTTGGATGGATATTGGAGTCATTATTCCCTCTGGTAGCGACATATCGAAACAGGGAAATGCTCAACAATTTGTTAGGACAGACAGAAAGGTTGACAGCAGCTACTAAGAAGGGATTTAAAGATCTAAATTTGCAATTGCAAGCTACATCAAGAATGACCCTACAAAATAGAATGGCATTGGATTTGCTACTGTTAAAAGAGCATGGAGTTTGTGGTTACCTGAGTAGGAGAATAGATCATTGCTGTGTACACATTCCAAATGTTACACTTGAAGTTGAGAAAGATATTTCTCAACTGGCAGAAGTGGAAACAAAAACCAAGGAAATTGAAAAGGAAGCACAGCATAATTGGATAGGAGCAGTATTTGATTCTTTGGGGCTTTACCTGTCTGGCTGGATTACGTCTGCTATACAGTATGTACTAATGTTTTCAGTATTTTTAGTGACTATATGGATTGTATATAGATGCCTCTTAGGTGTGATCGAAAAGGAAAAGAAGCAATCTCTCCGGTTGCTGAAGGCGATGACCCGCGGGCAGCAGAATGAAGAACACTCCCCACCTTGTTATGAAGATGTTACTGTCAATACTGTTGATTGAGCATCCTTGCAGCAGGACTGAAGGATGCTCAAAAGGGGGGAAATGTTGGAAAAGAAATGAAATTTAGCAAAATATTTAATTATAGTGAGTTGTGTGTGAACTGGTTTGTTAAAAAGTAGTTTTGTAGCCGTTGAAAGTGTGTTGGGTTTTGTGTGTAACCTAGCAGGTAGTCTTAGGGATTTAATAAATATTTAAACTAGTGCAGGAAAGTAAGAATGCTAACCTGTCTGGAGGCAGCATACAATGCTCTTAGAATAAGATAAGCAGAAGATTAATGATCTTGTTTGTGAACCAAGGAATGTATCACAAGGGGTCTGTGACTAGGCAAGGGGAACGGGGAGCTGTTTCTTGGAGACTTTGTTGTGAATCGCATGTATAAGAGGGAAGCACCCATACGTGAATTTAGGGGCTCGGGTTTTTGGGACGTGAGTCCCCCAGCTCCCCGGGCCCTTAATAAAGCACCCACAAAACTTATCTGAGTTTTGTGTCATTTATCAATCGGGCAACAGTGAGAGGCTTGGAACACAAGCCCTATGAGGAACGACTGAGGAAGCTGGGGTTGTTTAGCCTGGAGAAAAGGAGACTCTGAGGTGACCTTATCACTCTCTACAACTTCCTGAAAGGTGGTTGTAGTCAGGTGGGGGTTGGTCTCTTTCTCCAGGCAGCAACTGACAGAACCAGATGACACAGTATTAAGCTCTGCCAAGGGAAATATAGGTTGGATATTAGGAAAACGTTTTTTACTGAAAGAGTGATAAAGTACTGGAATTGTCTGCCTGGGGAGGTGGTGGAGACACCATGTATTTAAAAAGAATTGGATGTGGCACTCGATGCCATGGTTTAGTTGAGGTGTTAGGGCATGGGTTGGACTTGATGATCTTGAAGGTCTCTTCCAATTTTGTGATTCTGTGATTCTGTAAAATTTGCTGCTTCCTGTCCTGTCGCAGACATATTTTCATTAAAATCCTTTCATTAGGATTTTTCCTGCTGAAGCTGAGAAGTTTCATCAACAAAATGTAAACAATTGTTATCTGCTGCTGTGGAATGCATCAGGTGTGTCTGTGATTGGGCCATCTTGAATGTTTACAATTAATGGCCAACCACAGACCAGATAGCTTGGACTCTCTGTCTGAGCCTCAGATCTTTGTTATCATTCTTTTCTATTCTATTCTTAGCTAGCCTTCTGAGAACTTTTCTTTCTATTTTTTTTTAGTATAGTTATAATGTAATATATATATATCATAAAATAATAAATCAAGCCTTCTGATCATGGAGTCAACATTCTCGTCTCTCTCTTCACCTGCAAACCCCTGTGACCACGGTCACACTGTCCCCCCTGTTCCCCCACCCCCCCTCCACCTGGAAGGCAGCTCTCAGTATTCCCAAAGGCAAGGCAGTTCTCCATAGTTCATTTCTCTGGTGGGTTATGTTTAACAGTTCTCACCTGTTTTTAGGGGGTTTCTGCATTTTAGTACTTGAGCTTCTTTTGCGATATTTCCAGCCGTTTTCTCTCACGTGCCTTACTACATCATGTAGGAGATTTCCCCATGTAGGGACTAGTCTCCTCAGGGTTTGTGGGTTATATAAAGCTTCATTATGCATTACAGCTCTTTTGATTTTGTCTCGTCTCCCCACCAAACAACTTTTTAGCATAGCTGGAGTTCATCTTAGCAAAGATCTTAATATATTAAGATTCACCTCTGCAGAGATTGGAATATCTCCAGCTGCAAGTTTGTGCTTTGCCAGCAAACAGGTGACTTTTGTAACAGCAGCAGAGATGTCATTAATTGACTGCATAGGCATTGAGGTAGACTCCCCTCTCTTTGTAATATTTATTCCTCCTTCCCAATATGCAGCTGTTCTGCTTATTGAATGGGGTTCATCTGGAGGATCTAGTCCAAGGTGCAAAATGACAGCCACACCCCAGAACCTGAAACTCTCCACGTCATCCAATAATATCCTATTTCCCCCCATGTGAGACAAACTCTCCACAGCTATTTAGTTTCTGTCTCCCCTGCCCTTCATCCATATTTTTCTTTAAGGTTTTCAAATTGCAGAGAATCCCAGGGAGAAACTAACCTGGTCCTTTTCCTAGAAGCCAACATGTTGCTGAATATAGTTTTGTTTAAGTTAAAAAAGCTATTTAAGAACATCACACAGATCTGCCTCAAGGGTGAATAGCTATTAGTGGCAAGATGTGTGGGACAGTCCAGGCAAGTACCTAGGACAGTGGGTACCTCCAATGTTTTGAAAAATCCTCTTGAACAAGTGCAGAATCTGAAAAAAATAAAACCAGTAAAATATTTGGGAAAAGTGTCCCGTTGTCACTGAAACTGCAGGAAAAACAAAAACTTTCCAACAACATTTTAGTGTGTCCTCAGTTGCAATATGTGGGTGGGGGTGTGTATTCTATTCCCATCTGTTAGAGGTGGGGCAGTTATCTTCTGTTAACTGGGCAGTGTTCTTTATCTCTTCCACAAACCAATCCTCGCTCCAGGAAATATCTTCTGTTAATGGGCCATTGAGTCTCACTGCATGACTGATAAAATTATATCAACCCATTGTGAGAAGCTCTGCCCAGCAGGAGGAGCCAAGCATTCCTACCTGGATATAATCTGAGATTTGGAACACCACAGGCAGCCTTTTCCCACTGGATTCCAAGAGGAGCAGCTGTCTTCTCCACTGGATTCCCAGAGGAAGACAAGGCCCATCTACACCACCACTGGATCTTCAGAGGAAAACTACACCCTTCTACAGATCACTGCTTCAACAGAACCACATTTGTCACTCCAAGACTGCAGCCACCATTTAATCAGACTGCTACCAACACCCTGACCAACAGGCTGTCAAGTTGTATTCTGATTCTGCCAGTGTTTTTTTGTATTACTGCATTTTTCTATTTCATTTTTATTTTCTTCCCTAATAAAGAACTGTTATTCCTACTCCCATATCTTTGCCTGCTAGACCCTTAATTTCAAAATTATAATAATTTCGAGGGAGGGTGTTTACATTTTCCATTTCAAGGGAGGCTCCTGCCTTCCTTAGCAGACACTTGTCTTTTCAAACCAAGACATAGTGTTAGAGAATCAAGGCCTCACTTTATTTCTGGCCAGGATGTCGTTCTGGCCAGGATGTGCAACAGAAATAATTTCATCCACACATAGCCCAGGTGTGCAGAGAAAATAATTCCATCACACATGAGTTTTAGTAAATTTTTTCTTAAACTTTATACAGTCCAAAACCCATAGAAATCCATCGGTTTAATGTTCACTGGTTCCAAGTTGTGTAGTTCTTAGTATTGGGTTTCCTACTGGACCCTGATTTCTTTGCCTCTAATGTTAATTAGGTCCACACTCCTTGATTTCCTTATCAGCCTTTTCCAGACCAGGCATCTCCAACTATGCCAGGGGGCAGTGTCTGGGGTAAATGCTTGTTGATATTTGCTGATGGTCATTGATGTTTTGTTGATGGTCGTTATCTTTTTGATATCTTTTGGGCTATTCCCAGTCTGTTGAGATGTTAAGCTCATCTCTGTTGACTGGTGTAACATCCCTTAAAAAAACCCTTAAAATTTTTTCCCCAAAGCAAAGGCAAATCAAGCCTGATTAGAGAAATAAAATTTTTAAAAAAAAATTTAAACTTGGTATATTTTCCAATATTGTAAATCAAAGGCAACTCCGACAAAGGAGAGAGACTGATGAGGAGGACTCCATGGATATCAGAAGGCTAATTAATTACTTTATTATACTATACTATATCAATTTCATCTAAACTGAATCTGCCAAGCACTCACTCTGCACACACCTGCTCACACTGCACAGAATCTTGTGACTGTCAGCTGACAGTCCCGACACGCACACACAGCTGGCCCTGATAGGCCAAGGAAACAAAATATCCTCACTTTGGATAAACAATCTCCATATTGCATTCTACTTTGGCACAACACAGGCACAGCAAGTGATAAGAATTGTGTTTTCCCTTTCTCTGAGGTTCAGAGAATGTGAATCTCAGAAATCCTTGGGAAGAATTGTGCCTTGCTTTTCTCTGTGAAGAGAAATGTGGCAACACTGTCACCCTGGCAATTCCAGAGAGACACAAATCACTGCAATGTACTGGGGCCTGGCTCAGGCCTATCGAGTTCTCTTCAACACTACTCAGTATCCTCTTGAAAGGAAGGAGGGACTTGTCTTTACAAAGAAACTGTGTATCTGCTGCTAAATAAAGCTAGATATTGAGAGATAAAATAAACAATGGGAAGTGTGAGAAACGACTGCTCACTTAAAAAATTTTAAAGGTTTATTAAACCTTTTCAAAAAAATACAACAAAAGGACTAAATAAGGAAAAATAACAGCGCTGAGAGCCCCTCCCCTTTGTGGCTGCCTGCCACGTGACTCCTCTTCAAGATGGATGCTTTGCCTTTTATACCCTTGGGGGTTGCATCAGCCAACCCTGGCCCCTCCCAAAGTCTGTCAGTCAACTCTTCTTTGCTGTTTATTGGTGGAGACTACTTTCTTGCAACTTGATTGGAGGGTCAGGTGTTGTCATGCCTTGCCCCCCTTTAGCAACAAGCTTTTCCATTCTCAACTGCCTCATGTAAGAGGTATATGTACATACCCTCTTTCTGCCTGTCCTAGATAACCCAGACTGTCCATTGGCTACAATACGGGGGGGGTGGGGGGGTGGGTAAAGGGGACTATGGGGAAAACAGAGGACATCTGAACAACACCACAATAACATAACTATACATCAATAAACCTCCTCTTAATATTCACATAATATTCAGCCCTTAATTGCAAGAGCAAATCATCTCATTATTTATCTATAACAGAAGGATTCCACTGATTGATAAATGGAATGAGAGATTTGTCTTTACAAGCAAACTGTAGGTCTGATGATAAATAAAATTGAATACTGCGAGATGAAAGAAACAATAGGAAGAACCATAAATTCCATAAGGAATGCCACGAATTGACACAAGGAAGAGACAAAAGGGGGGGATTATACATTAGAAGGAGGTCTTAGGTATTAGGTGTTTCAGGGAGTCTGTACCTCTCTAGTACTTGAGCCAATGGGGAAAGAGAGAGGGAAATGTGGCTGGGAAATTTGGATACAAAAGAGGCTACATCCTCCAAAAATTTGAGACACCCCAGGAGAAATGCCCCATGGCTTCTCCCTTTATTTGAATAAAGTAACAGGACTCCTCTGTCACCTCCTTGGACATAAATCTCTGGTGTTTGTGGATTAATTTTCCTGACACTCTAGAGGAAAATAAGGTCTCTGGATCTGATGACAACATGACAGGCACTGAAGCTGCTCTGACACTGGCAACAAACACTGTGGCTACACCAACCCCAGTGACAGACACGGCAGCAGAGAGAACTCAACCTGTACCAGTAGCAGTTACCTGTGTTGTGAGAGATTGGAAGGACTGCTGGCTCAAAACATTTCAGGCACATGTGTGGGGGAAGGGGCAGGTCGGGCCTTGCCCTGGCAGGGCAATGCTCTGCTCCACACACCCCACCCCCTAGAGTCTGTATCACAGCCCCACAGTGGTCACCAGTCACTGGCACACCGGAGGCAATGCTCCACACTCCTCCTCTGGAACCCTTAACCCAGCTCCTGAGTGGCTATCAGACTGGAAGTCCCACCTGGATGAAGGGTCCAGGAAAGCCAAGGGGTATGTAAGCCAGATCATGAGGTGATTCCATTGTCTTGAGTCTACTGTAAGAATCCGTGTCTCTTGGGCTGTTGTTTGAGTCCACTCCGGCTAGCTATGGACCCTGGCCCGAACGGTCTTACATGGACAAAGCAAAAAACGAGAAATGCTCTTCTCCACATGGGGACAAGTGTCCTGTTTATTGGCTTGGGAAGAGACACTTCAGGCATTGGCGACCTCCCAGATGGAAAAGAGGGCCTTCCCTTCTTGCAGGGGACCTTTATACCCGAGGGGATGGGGGCGGGGGAAGAGGACTATAGCCAATGGGATACCATTGAGGAGGGGCGATGGGAGGGGTAACCAGGGGCCAAACCACCAGGGAGTATAGCAGAGGGGTGGATGAAGGAGAGACCATGTGATGGGAGAAGGGAAATAATCTACATGACATAACATACTCAGTACAAATTTCTAATCACCCAGTGCAAAACAACAACTAAATAAACTATTTAGTGCAATACAACACCCTACCTCCCTTTGATTTTATATCAACTGAGACACTGCTAGAACCAGGAGTGATAGCTATATTCATTCTTTTCTATATGTATTCTTTCTTTTTCTTTTTTCTTCTAATTTCTTCTCAAAGTCTGAGTAACTTAGATGGATTGGAGTTTGCTAAATTGAATGGGCTTAGAGTTTGCTAAGTTAATGCTTTGTGAAATGCTTTATGTTGATTAAATGTTGCTCTAAACTTTTGCCAAACTTCACTGATTTTCTGAAGTTTGTCAGTAAAGTTTTTGTTATTTTGATATCTTCAGGTATATCTTGCCGATATTTTCTCCCATGCGTCTGACTCAGGGTACATAACAGAACCTTAAGCCCGTTAATGAGACTTGTTGAGCAAGATCTGGGGCCTTAAACCTGTACACAAGAAAAAATGGACACAAAAGACATCTTGTTTAGCAAAGGACAAAGCAGGGCCATCACAGGAATGGGAGGAAGAGACAGAACAATACCAAGAGTTAACCACTTGGTCCTTATCCCTGAGTGAGCAGCAAGATATATGAAAAGATTTCAGCTGTCATCCAGGTGAGCACATTATCACTTGGCTGTTTTGATGCTGGGAAAACAGGACTAAAAGTTTGGAATTAGAGGGTAGGGAAGACAAGCAGCTGGGATTACTTTCCAGGGAAACAGGCACTGACAAGGCAATTTGAAGAGAGACGTGAGTCCTTACCCTCTGGAGGCAACTCCTGTCAAGCATGAAGGAAAGGTATCCCTTTAAGGAAGGTGCAATATATCGCTCAGGCAAGTGGACTGTAGTAGAGAAAAGTATCCAGTACCTGAGAGAATTAGTCATGCTAGAGATTATTTCTTTTGACCTAAACAATGCACAGTTACCCACAAAGTCCAATGCACAGGAACCATGTGGTGGATATTTTTATGGAGTGCACCATTATTGCACACCAATGCACTGGAAACAATAAATTGGAAAGATGTCACACCAATAACAGTGGATGAAGTAGTTTGGCAGCTCCAGGAATATGAAGACAATCTCTGTTCCTCCCTCATTTCAGCTCTTGAAAAACTGTCCAAAAAGCATGAAAAACTGTTCCAGGAGTTCCTATTCCCCACTGGTAGGGGCCTGCATCTCATCTATTAATAGTAAGCATTCTTTTCCTTAAGAGGGATATACAAGGGACATATCACAGGGTAGCCTGTGGTTTTACCTGCAGGACCATGGAGAGGACATAGGGAAGCGAGGTGGAAAACCGACCTTGACCCTAGAGGCATGGGTGCAGGAATTGCAAGAAAAAACAATCACAAATGGGGGCTCTTCTAGGACAGCTGCTGTTGCTTCAGTCTCCAACAGGCATCTTTCTAGGCAGAGTGGAAGGGGTGATCTTACACCTGATTCTATTGAAAGAAATTCTAATCCATTTCTTCAAGAAGTAAGTGATCCTATGACCAGCAGTAAAATGGTACTGCCTCCAGCCAGATGGAGGAGAGGGACAAAGGGGTTTACTGCACTGTGTGGATTAGATGCCCTTGGCGTGTCAGACCCACAGGAGTATAAAGCTCTGGTAGATACCAGTGCACAGTACACCCTAATGCCACCAAGCTATAGAGGGGCAGAACCTATTTGTATTTCTGGGGTGATGAGGGGAATCCCAACATCTGACTCTGTTGGAGGCTGAGATCAGCCTGACTGGGAATGAGTGGTAAAAGAACCCCACTCTGACTGGCCCAGAGGCCCTGTGCATCCTTGGCATAGACTTACCTCAGGAGAGGGTATTTCAAGGACACAAAAGGGTACTGGTGTGTTAAAGCAGAGTGACGCAGAGTCCCCAGGCAGGTGCAAAGGAGAGCCACTTTATTGCAAAAACCAGGCCTTGTTAAGCAGTTAGGCCTTTAGCTGTTACATAGTTTTAAATCCTAACAAATATAATCCAACCAACCACCATACAGCACGATGTGAAAACGCAATGGTTATATAACTTGTTTTTCTACCTCCAATTCAGCTGAGTCACTTTCCCATAGTCCTCTTTTACTTAGCCGAAGTAACAGGTCTGAGCCATGATTTTACAAGGGTAACAAGGCCCGTGTTTTGTTGCCTTTTTCCCAACCTGGAAATGAAACTCGAGATAATTTTAGGAAGGAGGTAATATAAAAGAGGATCTTTATTTGAAGGCCTTCAGGGGCAGTTATGGAAAGATATCCACAAAAGCTCACCCCCCCCAGGGGTGAGTAAATTTTATAGGTTTTAGGAAATTAGCATAATTGATAAAAAGCACCAACTAGAAAGGTAAGTGGTGATGTATTGAAGTGAAGGGAGACGACCATCCGATTGATGCATCGAACTCCAATTTATTGATCGATCAGCCACTTTATATAAGTGTTAATTAACTACATGCATATTGCAAAATCCAAGCTCACGATAGGCTAACAGAGAAAACTCTAACCACTCCTTTTGTTTTACAATACCTATAATTGTTTATTAAAAACAAAACCAGCGTTCCCACTGTGATATGAAAAGTTCCCAAAACTTCCATATCTGTTCCAAGGGAGCCATCTTTTCCCAGACAGAGTGTTTTGCTTGTTATGGGAAGACTGTCTGAGAACCTTATTGTTTATAAAGTGATGCTTGAGAGAGCCTAATTGTTTATAGAATCAAGCCTGGGAACTGCTTTAGGAACTGCTTTACAACTACCTTTTACTTTTCTCTCAACTGTATGCCTTCATGGCCTTTTTCTTTAAGCCATGCTTGAACTAAACTCTCCACAGTGATGCAATTCCTGCCCAGGTCAAACCCTTTCTCTGGAGCCCCCCTGTTTTGTGGAGAAAAGAAGAAATCTCACAACTTTATAAAAGTTGTAAAGCCCGGTATGCTTTTATTACAACACCGGACGCATGTGGAGAAAATTCTCCTCAAAAGGCATGCGTACCCCTGAAGATCTCAGGTCTCCTTTTATCCCCCTTTCAAATGTATATGCATACAGTTTCACAACAGGTTCATACATATTCATTCCGTGTGACATTTATTGCCAGTTCTTCTTTATCAAAGGAATTCATAGGTCGGGGGCAAATTGACCTCGTGATCTTTGCTGTTTTTCTTTCTCTGTCTCCTTGTTGTCTCAGTTTTTCCTTCAGCTTTGGCCTCACAGACTTTTCACCTCTCTTAGACACTTCACCTAATTCAGAATGGATCTCTACTCTGTCTCATCCCCCCCCTTTCCTAGGAAATAAGTATATTATTTTACTTAATGAAAACCTTCATGACAATAAGTGTCTTTTAATGCTCCACCGTGTATGTTTGATGAAGAGGTTAATACAGCTATTTGTTGTAGTATTCTAGTATTCTCCAGTTCCAAATTAACAATATAATAGATAAGCTTATCTCAACTAATATTAGCAAAACTACAATGGGTGGCACAACTTATTAAAGATTCTATTTGCAGTTGGTGACCACCCAAAGATCACATCTCACCAGTGATGATCTGCATTTTGTTCTATTCTTTGCAGAATTCTAGTTATTTCTTTTGTATCATGTTGGACAGTAATTAAGGTTTTCTTTCCACTTTCTTGGTTTTCTTTCAAGATTTCCAGTAGGTCTTGGTGCTTAATTAATTGTTTTACCAATGTAAGGTCTATCCCAATAGGGGTAGGTGATAATCTGTGATACATTGTATAATTGGTTTTAACCAGCTGGTAGGATGTCACTGGGGCTGAGTACAAAAATCACACCCAATAATCTTAACAAAATTACAAATACAGAAATTAGAATGATTTCTACTAGACAAAATAACATCATTGCTATCAATTTTACAGCAGCACAGGCAGTTCTCAGGCATACACCCCCCTTTTCCAGTATATACGAGCACAGTATTCTGGTCAGTGACTGGATGAATTTCAAAGTGGCAAATACTCTGTTCAGTGTCTAGACACACATCTTGGGCATTGATAGTATTGCTTTCACAAATGAATCTCATAGTTTCTCTAGTAATGCAGGAGTCTAAGTTTACTGTCTGCCACTTTTCGTTCATCTTTCGTGCCCACACTCTATGTTCTGAAGGATAGAGTATTGTTTTTTCATGGTTTAATCTTAGGGCAATGATGGGATGGATAACATAAACAGTGGCATTACGTACGCTAAGCACAAAGGCAGTGGCCACATGTGGTGGTTTGACCAGGAAGAAGTGGGAATTCTGGGATGCTGTGGTCAAACCAATGGGTGCTCGGATTTTGATATTGGCACCTGGTGTGGCCAGTTGGGTTTTGGACACACCTCCGAGAACACACAGGGGTTAAAAGCAGAGCTTCGGCCCTGGGAGGCTCTCTTGGGACTTCGAGGGACGGACGTCGGATCTCCCTTCCCCCGTCCAGCCGCTGCTGCTGGGCGGGGGAGGGGCAGCCATGTGGTAGGCCTGGGCCCGGACAGAGATGGGAGGTGAGGAGGCCCTGGAGGATGGAAGGGTGGAGGAGCACCAAGAGACACCGGGCAGCCATCCCCCCCCAGGAGAGAGAGAGGGAGAGCTGGCGACGATGAATGTGATAGCAGCCGGCCCAGGAGGAGAAATGGGGGGAATGCAGTGAGGGAGGAGGTGCCCGGCCAGCCGGAGCAGCAGCAAGTGTGGGAGTGCCGGAGTTCTGGGACAGACAGAGACTGAAATTTTTAACCCCTTTCTTTCATGATTGGGACCCTGCAAAAATGCTGATCCTCCTCAGAGCTGAATAAGACGGGAGATATGAGATGAGACAAGGACCTGGCCCAAAGGATGTGGAGAAGGCTTGCTGAGTGGAGAGAGAGATGATTGGAGTGGCCTTTTGGCTGGACTTTCCTTGTGTAGCCATAGACTGAACCAGTTTTATTCCTGTGACACAGAGACTGCATTTAGGGGGAGGCAGTGCCTCAGAACCAGGAGGGTTCATTGTGGGGACCCCTCGGCCCCAGGGGGTTGGATAAAAATGGGGGGGACAGATGTCCCAAAGCAGAGACTGTGCCTTTTTGGAGTGAGACAAGGCATCCTTAAAAGACAACCTTAAAAGCAGCTCTGGTCCATGCCAGTGGTGAGAGCACTAGGCATGGAAGGAAGATGTCACAAGCAGCAAAAGGACTTTCCAGGCGGTGCTGAGTGACAGGGAAGCACATGAGTTTCAGCGTGTTTCCAGGGGAAGCCTATGGTGCAAGAAAGACTCCTCTCCTCTTCATGGACTGAAGTTTGAATATCCAAAAGGGTGGTGCCAGACTGGGCAGTTGGTGATTTCGGGGGGAATGTATCGGATTGGGAAATTGTGGTGGTGGGGAGGAGGAAAGTGTTCTTTGTAAGGTTCTCAATTTTTTTTTCTCTTATAGTTTTTTCCTTCTTTCTTTTCTTGTAGTTTAGGTAATAAAGTTTTCTTTATGTTTAAGCTGGAGCCTGCTTTGCTTATTCCTGGTCACATCTCACAGCAGACACCAGGGAGAAGGTATACTCATGGGGGCTCTGGCTCTGCCAGGCCCAAACCATGACACCACATTAGAAACAGGATCATAGGTGAAATTCACCATAGTCTACCAGGATTGAAACTTCCTTTCAAAATCAATTGCATTATCCCACACAATTTTCCGAATTTCAGCTGGGAGATTACCTTCACCCGTTTGCCATATGATCGCAGCTGCTGTTGCTTGCATCTATAACTGTGCTTGTATACAACTGAAAGCTAAAGACACATTATCTTGAACTGTACTAAGTGCTTCTACTATCAACTTGTGGTCTTGGTCCCCGGCCTTTTCATACTTTCTTACTTTGGCAGTACTTTTGAAATCTGTCACTGGCTAGTTCCTAATGTCAATAGAGATTACTATAAAGGCTGCCTCAATTTTGTTAGGCTACCTGCTGCAGTGGCCAGTTTATTCATCAGTATTTCTGAATCAATTATTCATCAGTATTTCTGAATCAATTCTATTTAAAACTCCTAATCCTGTCTCTAATATGCCAGTCAGATGTTTGTTATGGGGAACAGGAACTGCTTTCTGTCCATGACCATCCCTCCCTGCCAGAGGGATGTGGTGGGCTCACACTGCAAATTCAGACACACTTCACAAGTGTATCTGACAGAGGTTTAGGTCATACTTGAAGCAGATGTTTGTTCTGAAATGTAGAGACCTCAGGGAATCTAACCTCTCCTTCCCCCTTCAAAGCACCTGATTTCTCAGATGTGTGGCAAGCAGGAATGTCTCTCCTGGTCTACAAAATTTCACCCACCTTGCCCCTAGCTAAGATCAAGCTGTGGACTGTGTTCAGGGCAGGTCCAAGCCTCAAGTAAATGATGAAGGGGAAATCTGAGAGAAGAGCCTAAATTCATTGCAGTGCCTCAGAAGAAACTGGGATCAGGTTTCTGCTACTTGAAACACTCAGCACAAAAGTGATGCTCAAAATCCTACAGCCTGCTGCTGAGCTCTGAGGGGGGCTCTCTCTCTACCTCTTTTAAGCAGAATCCAACTGCCTCAGACTGGGACAATCACTGATCCAAATCTCAGTAGGAAAAGGGATAGCTATAAATAAAGAAAATCACCTTCTTTGCTTGGGTTAATTCACCACCTGCAGTTCAGCACCCTTTACCAGCCATTGACTGGGTGTTCAGCCAACCAGCTTGGAAAATGACCTAAGGAAACTGATTTCTTGGTGTTCCTGATTTTAGGCACCAGGAGAGCTGGCTCCTTCCTTTCTTGTTCTGCTCCTGAGATATGCCTGTTTTTGTAACCATGTTGTCCAGCCCTCAAAGGAAGTTTTTAGGAAGGAGGAGCAGGCTGGTTGGATTTTTGAGATGTTAATTTGCATTATCAACTCCACACGTTTGAGACACCATTCTGGATTGAATAATAGCTGTTGTTCAGTCACATTCTTTACTACGTTAGGTTCAAGTTTGGGTAGAGTCTGAACTAGTATGGGGTGTATAAGGCCCTGCTGCGGTAAAAAGTGCAGTGTCCACTTTGAATTCAAATGAAAGTCTGATAGCAACTCGAGCTCAAAGGCAGGTCACTTCTACAGGCTGTATCAAGGTGAAATTACACCAACAGTCTGATTCACTTAGGTTATCACAGACTTCCTGGTGTTCATATACACCAGGGGAGGTTCAGACACTAATTACATCTGGTCTCTCATAAGCCGTCCCATTGATGACCTGGCACCCTACTTTGATTTCTTCTCTGATTCTTTGAAGTGTCCACAGTTCCTGTTCCTGCCATTCTTGCTCCTCACATACCTGATTCTCGTGGATTACTACAGTAGATATGTTTAAATCTTTTATCTCAGAAGGTTTTCCTATGGATCCAGTATACTGATTAAATGCCAGGGATCAAGGCCATTCAGCATTGCTTTGGATAGAGGTACTCTCCAGTTCTAAAACTTCAGTTATAATTACATACAAAACAATTCTCTACACTAAAGTATGAGCTACTCCCGACTGCAATATACTCATTTTGCCTGAGTAAGTTTTAGTCTCAGTTCATTGTCTCCTGGTGTCACTCCTGAAGGGGCTTCTGGGCCTTCTTCACTCGAGAGTGATGGATCCAGGCATTCTGCTCCTTGATTTTGATTGCAGTGAAGGTGGTGAGAAGTACTTGCAGTGGTCTGTCCCACTGTGGTTCCGAAGTCTTCTCTGTAAGAGACTTAACATATACATCATCCCCAGGCTATCTAACTCCCTGCTCTGAGTTCCAGCCACGCTATCTAACTCCCTGCTCTGAGTTCCAGCCACATGTTTCTCAATTACTCTGAGCTGATTGCTTAATGCCACCATGTAGGTGGACATTCTGGACATTCCCCTTGTATTCTATATGGTCTTCTATAAGGCATTCTAAAAGGACTCAGCATTCCTTTAGCTCAAGGTTTAGTTTGAATTTGCAATAGTGCTAGTGGAAGAGCTTGGGCTAGGGTAGATTAACTTCTTGCCCCAGTCTTATGATTTGCTGCTTAATCAAATCATTCCCTCCACCTGGCCACTTGATTGGGGGTGGTATGGGGTGTGAAGTTCCTAATCTATGCCCAGATGGCTACTAATGTGTTGCACTATTTTGGAAATGAAATGTGATTCTTTATCTGAGGATATCGTGGCTGGAACTCTGAAGCGTGGTATTATTTCTTGTAAAACTAATTTGGTCACCTCTTGAGCTCTGACTGTTCTGGTGGGGAATGTTTCTGGCCACCCTGAAAATGTATCTATCAATACCAGTGAATACTAATACCCCCCTTTCCTTGGGAGTTCTGAAAAGTTAATTTGCCACTGCTGTACAGGCCCATGGCCTCTCCCAGTCTGACTGAGTTTCGGCTGGGGAGTATTTAGGGGTTAGTCTGGAGGCAAGGATCACATTGTCGGCTTACCTGAGTGATAGTGGCATATAAATTCCTGACAACGATACAACGATTGTTTCAATCAGATGTGTGTTCTAGAAAGCCTGTGGAAATTACTGCTTCAAAGTCAACACTTCATTTCAATGCACTCTGTATCACTGGCAGCCTTGGTCATTTTGAGAAAGGAGCCACACTCTATAAAAGGCTTTTAAGTAGTTAGGCCCTAGTGTGTTTTCTGGTGCCCTTCCTTCACTAGTAACCACGAAAATGGGAAGGGATTACTAGCTCTCTTTCAATGGTAGCCCACCCCTTGCAGTTGTACGTCTCTTTTGATTAGTATTATTGTATTATGGCTTACCTTCGAGGAAAATCTGTACCTCACCCTTTGCTGCTTTCTTTGCCTCTCCATCCGCCAGCTCATTCCTTTCCTCCAATTTAAAGCTCACTCTCTGGTGTGCCTTAATATGCTTTTTCAGGTAGCTGAACTGCTTCCAGCAGCTGGATTGTCTCTTCTTTCTCTGTGAGGTCAGCAGTCCCCTCTCCTTCCAGATGGCTCTATGTGCATGCTCAACTCTGAATGCCTTTTGCTTACATCTGGAAGTTTCAAAGCTGGAGCCGACATGAGGGCACTCTCTAGCTGGTGAAAGGCCCGTGTGGCGTCTCTTGTCCACTGGAGATCTCTGTTTCCATTGGCAATAAGAGCATAGAGGTTTCTGGCGAACAGTCTATAATTATAAACCCACAGCTGGCACTACACTGCCATGCCTAAGAAGGTTCGGAGTTCTTTCATTGTCTGGGCTTTCAGGGTTTGGCATAGGGCTTCTCTGCCTTAAAGACTGCTGCTCAGGACTCACTTCTTACCCCAGGTAGATTACCTTCTGTTTCACTACCTGTGCCGCCTTCTTTGAGACTCTGCGTCCTTGGAATCTCAGGAAATTCAAAAGGCTTACCGTCCAGGCTTCTCTCACTTCCCTCGTCCGAGTGGCTACTAGAAGATCATCCACGTACTGCAACAGCCTCCTTTCCTCTTGTGGAGCTTCCCGGGACTCTGGGTCTTTGCAAGCTGTTCTCCAATCGGAGTGGGGAATCTTGAAGCCTTCAGGCACACGGACTATGTGAGCTTGTGTTTGAATGCAAAAATTTTCTGGCTGGCTTCGTGGATAGGGAGGCAAAATAAGGCATCTCTTAGGCCTAAAACAGTGAACCAGGTTAGCTCAGGTGTTAAACAAGTTAGTAAAGTATATGGATTTGCCACCACAGGATACAAATTCTGTGTTATCTTATTAACAGTCCTTAATCCAGTACTATCAATTATTGGGCTGATTCCTTCCTTATCTTCCTTTTGAGGGTGCTACTCAACTCTCACTGGTTATGTTCTTTCCTTAAGCTTGATTACCATGGGGGGGCATCTTTCATTCTCCCTGGTACAGCAGAGGCCCATATCCTTGAAAACACTTATTTACTTATTCTAATATCTCCTTACTAATGTCTTTAATTTCAGTGTCTGTTAACTTTAAGCCTAATCTCTTTATATCATTTGCCTCCAGAGTAACCTTTCTCATTTGAGAATGTTTAGCAAATTGAGCGAATTGTACAAAAGCTTTTAGGTACACATAGTACACATGTTACGTTAAAGGTTTGCAAAAGTATGCCTTCTCAGACTGGCCAGTTGTTCAGTTGTTCTCCACACTACAACATAAACATTCTCCACAGGTACTAAAGCTTTATTTAAAACTGAATATATGGCCCTTGTATCGACTAAAATTCTTCCCTTTTGGGGAGGTCATCTTTACCCTTCCTCCCTTACCTTGGGAGGAGCCTTTAACAAATCATATGTACTCATTTTGCGAACTGAGATTGCTTTGCATTTCAGCATGATAATCTTTGCTTGATTTCATACGTTGCTATCTTATGCTGCATGCTGAACAACATGTTTGATTTGCTTTCTCTTTGCCTTGTTTTCCTTTTCAAGGGCCAAGACCAGAGGGCGGTCTGATCTCACAGTCTCTTTGCCATTCTGGGTGATTTCTTAAAACAAAAAAACATTTCAGCATACAAAAACTCTATCCCATTTATCTTCCTATTACAAAACAGTACTAACAGCAATGAAGTATTATAAATCTTTTTATTTTCTGAGCTGCTCTTACTGGCAACCTCCTCCCAGTGAGCCCCGCCTAAAAGGGGCTAATTTAGGAACCTGTTTGCTCTGGTCAGTTCTCATTATTCATTTCTCCTTGCCCTATCTCGTGTCCACTCAAACCTTTTTACAGACCTTCACAGTAGTTTCTCAGTTTTCCTCCTATACACACAGCTCCAGGTGGCAGGTATCAGATGTGATTCCCACACACAAGTTCTAAGACCTTAGGTTCTGAATCCATTTGACCAGAAACCTCTAATTTACACTCGGGGCATGTGCCCTGACACTTATTAGAACAGCAAAACAGCAATATCAGTGTTTCTCATTGTCGTGGGGTGACAGCCTTTATCCCAATATCGTGTGTTGTGTCTGGCAGCTGTGCCTTTTCTCTCTTCTCCCCCCCCCCCGGCTGTCTTGCCGCGGTGGGGCGGGGAAGAGAGGAGGGAGTGTGACCGGGCACTTTTGCTTTTGTCTTCTGGCTGCTTGGCTTGGCTTGCCGCTGCTTGCTTGCTCCTGCCTCGGCCCCTAGCTGATAGTTTTTTTGCTGCTTTTGCTTTCTGCGCTGGTTTTTTTTTCTTTTCTTTTGTTCCCTCTTTCTTGTCCTCCCCTGAAGATACTGGACCGGCTCCGGACCTGACTTGGGACGTCCAGGACCCCCCCAGAGTCTGCGAGAGAAGCTCAGCGCCCTCCACAACACTGCCTGGTTTCTTTTCTTTTCTTGTATTGGGGAGTGTTCTTTTGTTACTTGTTAATAAATAGGTTTTGTTTTCCACTTTGCTCCTCCAAGGAATTCCTTCCCGAACCCGGTATTGAGGGAGGGGTGGTTGGAGGTTTGTTTTTTTGGGGGGCTCCCTTTTGGAGATTTCCCCTAATTTGTCCTAAACCAGGACAGTATATTTTTTTGGTGCGTTGGCCGGGAAACGGAGGCCAAAGACAGTGGAAAAAAACCCTATAACAATAATATTTTGGTTTTGGTTGTTTTGTGGGCATATTGGTAATTCATAATGTCATTTGGGGTGGAAGCTTGCCGGTATTTCTGGTCCCTAGGGGTTGTTGAAGTTTTAATACCTTTGTGGTCCCTAGGGTTATTTCCTTACCCAGAAATACTTCTGGTGTTGTCCCTAATAAGTAGCTTTTGTAAGCGGGGGGCAGTAACCAGAATAGTCATTGGGCTGGTCTTATGTGTGATGATTTGTCGGAGGTTTATAAAAATGCTGAACTTTGTTCCAGGAATGTATTGATTGTTGTTATGGCTGTGTACTCAGTTTGTTTGGGGAGAAGAAGGGGAAGGGACTTTTCAGCCTTTGTCTTCCTTCTTCTCCTCCAAATTGTTGACATCTCTATTAGAAAATACTGAATTTCCCCTGAGTTTAAAAGAAACCATCTTTCTGGCATTTAATTTATTAAGCCTTTTCTATACTGTCTGGAGTGTGTATAAAATGAAGACTGAGATTTCTAGAGGGGTTAGAGACACTCCTGACTTAAGAGTAAAATAAAGCAGGAAAAATCTTGACTGGAGTGGGAAATGGGAGGATATGGGCCAGACTTTAAAGGAATTTTCCGATCCAATAGACTGGGATTTTCCATCTGATCAAATTCAGAACCCAGTCGAGGTGGCAAAGTATTTGAGGGAGAAGTGCCATGGTAATACTAAGGAAGAAAGGATTACTGCAGTGAGCTGGGCCTTGGCGTTTGTTTACCATACTCTGCTAGATACTGTGGAGCAGCAGATAGCAGAAAGGGAACAGGGAGATAAGGTAGTTACTATCCCAGTGACCCAGGCTGCAGCTAACATCCCAGGCTCCAGGCTAGCAGCTGAATCAGACAATAGGCCTCAACCCATGGCTGTTGCAGCTAATACAAGAGGTGGAAAGTGTAAAGGCAAGACCGATCGAAAGGTGGAGGATGATGATGATGATGCAGGAGAAGGACCCTCACCAAAATCAGAGGCCACATCAAGGGGCACAGAATCTGGAGCTAATATTGACTCCTTTTCTCTGAAGGACCTCAGAGGCCTAAGAAAGGATTACAGACGACAACCTGACGAATCTATAATTAGTTGGTTAGTCCGCCTTTGGGATGCTGCAGGGGAGGTTACGATTTTGGATGGTACTGAAGCGAGGCATTTGGGATCCCTGTCACATGATCCTGTCATTGATCAAGGTATGATGAGGGGGGCTAACCCTCACAGCCTCTGGGAACGGGTCCTGGATAGTGTAGCACAAAGATAATTGTGTGCAGATGATCTCTATATACAGCAGACACAGTGGAAGACCATAGAACAGGGGATCCAACGCCTGAGAGAGATGGCGGTGGCAGAGCTCATTTTCTCAGATGATATAACAACTAGGAATCCGGACCTGGTACCATGCACACCTGTAATGTGGAGGAAACTTGTGCGACTTGGGCCACCTGAATACGCTTCTGCCCTAGCAATAATGAAGCAGGATGATACATATGAATGGTCCCCACATTATCCATGAGGAGGCTGTTATAGAACTATTGAAATGCTTGGACATTCACAAATCTATGGGACCAGACGGGATCCACCCCAGGGTAATGAGAGAGCTGGCAAATGAGATTGCAAAGCCACTCTCTATCATTTACCAACAGTCATGGATTACTGGTGAGGTTCCGGATGACTGGAAGCTGGCCAATGTGATACCCATTCACAAAAAGAGTGCAAAGGAAGATCCTGGCAATTATAGACCAGTCAGTCTGACCTCTATACCTGGCAAAATAATGGAACAGTTTATATTACGTGCCATCATGCAAAATTTGCTGGATGGCCAGGGTATCAGACCCAGCCAGCACGGATTTAGGAGGGGTAGATCATGTCTGACTAACCTGATCACCTTTTATGACCAGGTAACCCGGCTAGTGGACGCAGGGAAGGCTGTAGATGTTGTTTTTCTGGATTTCAGCAAGGCCTTCGACACTGTTTCCCATAGCATACTCCTAGACAAGCTCGCTGGCCGTGGTCTGGATAGGAATACCCTTTGTTGGGTTCAGAACTGGCTGGATGGCCGGGCCCAGAGAGTGCTGGTGAATGGTGTCACATCCAGCTGGCGACCAGTCACCAGTGGTGTCCCTCAGGGGTCTGTGTTGGGACCAGTTTTGTTCAATATTTTTATTGACGATATGGATGAGGGCTTAGAGTCTTTTATTAGTAAATTCGCCGATGATACTAAATTGGGAATGAGTGTAGATCTACTAGAGGGGTGTAGGGCTCTCCAGAGAGACTTGGAACGGCTGGACATATGGACAGAATCAAACGGGATGAACTTCAATAAGTCCAAGTGCCGAGTATTGCACTTCGGCCACAATAACCCCCTGTACCGATACAAGCTGGGGACGGAATGGCTGGATAGTGCCCAGGTGGAAAGGGACCTGGGGGTGCCGGTTGACAGTCGATTGAATATGAGCCAGCAGTGTGCCCAGGTAGCCAAGAGGGCCAATGCCATCCTGGCCAGTATCAGAAATGGAGTGGCCAGCAGGAACAGAGAGGTCATTCTTCCCCTGTACTCGGCACTGGTGAGGCCTCACTTGGAGTATTGTATCCAGTTCTGGGTCCCTCACTTTAGGAGGGACGTCGAGTTACTTGAGCGTGTCCAGAGGAGGGCAACGAGACTAATAAGGGGCTTGGAGCACAAGCCATATGAAGAGCGACTGAGGGAGCTGGGGTTGTTTAGCCTAGAGAAAAGGAGACTAAGGGGCGACCTCATCGCTCTCTACAACTTCCTAAAGGGTAGCTGTGGTGAGCTGGGGGTCGGCCTCTTTCTCCGGGCGACAAGGGATAGAACAAGAGGACACAGTCTCAAGTTGCGTCAAGCCAGATGTAAGTTAGAAGTAAGAAGGAAATACTTCACAGAAAGAGTGGTCAGATACTGGAATCATTTACCCAGTGAGGTGGTAGAGGCATCATCCCTTGAAGAATTCAAAAAATGACTGGATGTGGCACTTGCTGCCATGATCTAGTTGAACAGTTAGAACATCGGCTGGACTTGATGATCTTATAGGTCTCTTCCAGTCTTGAAATTCTGTGATTCTGTGATATGAGACTGTGCTCGATATGGCAAAGAAGCTTCGAGCGTATGCAGATGCTGTGCATGGCCCAACTCATGCCAGAATTGCAGCAGTGGAAACCCGACTGCAGAAACTGGAGGACAAAATAGAGGAGAATCATAAGAAACTCCGGGAAGAGATTAAGGAGGACCTTATTCAAATCTCGGCTGTACAAATTAGAGGCCCTCGTATCCAACGCTGGCACTCCTTTGATGGGGGGAGAAGGTACATCCCACGGGCTGAGTTATGGGTTTTTCTGCGTGAGTCTGAAGAAGACATGAGGAGATGGGATGGAAAACCCACCGCTGCTTTGGCACAATGGGTGCTTGATTTGAAGGAAAGAGGAAGTATCACCAAAAAGAGAGCAGCTCCGGTCGCTCGTAGCCGAGATGTTAAGTATGATGATGACGATGACATGTCTGATCCCCTTGAACGAACTTCTAAGGCATACGCCCAAGGAAAGAAGGACAGAAGGACAATCTGGCTTAGAGGGGCCCTGCCTCCAGCCAGGAAGAGGCACGGGAAAACTGGGTTTTATGGAAGGTGTGGATCAGATGGCCTGGCACATCAGAGCCACAAGACTATGAAGCATTGGTTGACACTGAATCACAGTGTACCTTAATGCCATCAGAACACGTGGGGACAGAACCTGTTTCCACTGCCGGAGTGACGGGGGGGATCACAACAGTTGACTTTGTTGGAAGCTGAGGTGAGCTTGACTGGGAAGGAGTGGCAGGAACTCCCGATTGTGACTGGTCCAGAGGCTCCGTGTATTTTGGGCATAGACTTCCTCCGGAATGGCTATTACAAAGATCCTAAGGGATTCAGGTGGGCTTTTGGAATAGCTGCAGTGGAGATAGAGGGTATTAAACAATTGAATACCTTGTCTGGACTATCAGAGAACCCATCTGCAGTAGGACTCTTGAAGGTAGAGGAGCAACGAGTGCCAACTGCCACCTCAACAGTGCACCGCAGGCAGTACCGGACGAATCGAGATGCCGTGATCCCCATCCACAAGATGATCCGAGAGCTGGAGAGCCAAGGGGTGGTCAGTAAAACCCACTCACCCTTTAACAGCCCTATCTGGCCCGTGCGAAAATCTGACGGAGAATGGAGATTGACTGTGGACTCTCGTGCCTTGAATGAAGTGACTCCACCACTGAGTGCAGCTGTACCGGACATACTGGAACTGCAGTACGAGCTGGAGTCCAAGGCAGCCAAGTGGTACGCGACCATCGATATTGCTAACGCGTTTTTCTCCATCCCTCTGGCGGCAGAATGCAGGCCTCAGTTTGCTTCTACATGGAGGGGAGTGCAGTATACCTGGAACCGACTGCCCCAGGGGTGGAAACACAGTCCTACCATCTGTCATGGACTGATCCAGGCTGCACTAGAAGAGGGTGAGGTTCCAGAACATTTACAATATATTGATGATATCATTGTTTGGGGGAACACGGCAATATAAGTGTTCGAGAAAGGAGAGAAGATAATTCATATTCTCTTGGAAGCCGGATTTGCCATTAAGAAGAGCAAAGTCAAGGGACCTGCCCGAGAAATTCAGTTTTTGGGAGTGAAGTGGCAAGATGGACGGCGTCAGATTCCTGCAGATGTTATTAACAAAATCACTGCTATGTCCCCACCAACTGATAAGAAGGAAACACAAGCTTTCTTAGGTGCTATAGGTTTCTGGAGGATGCACATCCCTGAGTATAGTCAGATTGTGAGACCCCTTTATCTGGTTACCCGCAAGAAGAACGACTTCCATTGGGGCCCTGAGCAGCAGCAAGCTTTCGTCCAGATCAAGCAGGAGATCGCTCATGCTGTAGCCCTTGGTCCAGTCAGGACGGGACCAGATGTGAAGAACGTGCTCTACTCTGCAGCCGGGAGCCATGGTCTGTCCTGGAGCCTTTGGCAAAAGCTGCCTGGCGAGACCCGAGGCCGACCATTGGGATTTTGGAGTCGGAGCTACAGGGCGTCTGAAGATAACTATACTCCAACAGAAAAGGAAATCTTGGCCGCCTATGAAGGAGTCCAAGCTGCCTCGGAGGTGATTGGTACAGAAGCACAACTCCTTCTGGCACCCCGACTACCGGTGCTGGGATGGATGTTCAGAGGAAAGGTTCCCTCTACCCACCATGCCACCAGTGCTACTTGGAGTAAGTGGATTGCCCTCATTACGCAGCGCGCTCGAATTGGGAAGTTAAATCGCCCTGGGATTCTGAAAATAATTGCAAATTGGCCCGAAGGTGAAAGCTTTAGTGTCGTGGATGAGGAACAAGAGCCAGTGACCCGGGTTGAGGAAGCTCCGCCATACAATCAGTTGCCAGCAGAAGAAACATGTTACGCTCTATTCACCGATGGTTCTTGTCGCGTCATAGGGATGAAACGGAGGTGGAAAGCAGCTGTATGGAGTTCCACTCGACGGGTTGTAGAGGCTACTGAAGGAGAAGGCGAATCCAGTCAATTTGCTGAAATCAAAGCTATTCAACTGGCCCTAGGTATTGCAGAGAGAGAGAAGTGGCCAAGGCTCTATTTGTATACCGATTCTTGGATGGTAGCCAACGCTCTATGGGGATGGCTGAAGAGATGGAAAGAGGCTAACTGGCAGCGAAGAGGAAAACCAATTTGGGCTGCGGAAGAGTGGAAAGATATCGCTACTCGGTTAGAGAAGTTACCTGTGAAGGTTCGCCATGTAGATGCCCATGTCCCCAGAAGTAGAGCTAATGAAGAGCAGCAAAACAACCAGCAAGTACATCAGGCTGCAAAGATAGGGGAGTTGAAGATAGATCTCGACTGGGAGCATAAGGGAGAGTTATTCTTAGCACAATGGGCCCATGATGCCTCAGGCCACCAGGGTAGAGATGCCACCTATAAGTGGGCACGAGACCGAGGGGTGGATCTAACCATAGACAGTATCTCTCAGGTTATTCGTGACTGTGAGACGTGCACTGCCATTAAGCAGGCCAAGCGGGTGAAGCCCCTCTGGTATGGGGGGCGGTGGTCTAAGTACAAATACGGGGAGGCCTGGCAGATTGATTACATCACACTGCCTCAAACCCGCCAAGGCAAGCGCTATGTACTAACCATGGTAGAAGCCACCATGGGATGGTTGGAAACCTACCCTGTGTCTCATGCTACAGCCCGTAACACTATCTTGGGCCTTGAAAAGCAGGTCCTTTGGAGGCACGGTACTCCTGAGAGAATTGAGTCGGATAATGGAACTCATTTTAAAAAAAATCTTATTAATACTTGGGCTAGGGAACATGGCATTGAGTGGGTATACTATATCCCCTATCATGCACCAGCTGCTGCGAAAGTGGAAAGGTACAATGGATTGTTAAAAACCACCTTAAAAGCATTGAGTGGAGGGTCTTTAAAAAACTGGGAGCAGCATTTGGCAAAGGCTACCTGGTTAGTTAACACTCGAGGTTCCACCAACCGAGCGGGTCCTGCTCAGTCTGAGCTCCTTAATATAGTAGATGGGGATAAAGCCCCAGTGGCCCATGTCAGAGGTTTGTTGGGAAAGACAGTATGGATCAACCCTGCCTCGAGTACAGACAAACCCATCCGTGGGATTGTCTTTGCTCAAGGACCAGGTTATACATGGTGGATAATGCAGAAAGATGGAACAACACAGTGTGTGCCTCAGGGAGACCTGATTGTGGGATGAGACTCATATATGAATGTCATTGTTTGTTGAATGTGAGACAGAAGGAAACTGTAAGTGTCAAAGGTCTGAGCAAGTAAGATGAGAGGAATGCGTAAGTGTCAAAGGTGTGAGTAAGTGAAATGAAAGTTTTTCATTGTATGTTCATGATATGGGATAAGGGGTGGAGTGTCGTGGGGTGACAGCCTTTATCCCAATATCGTGTGTTGTGTCTGGCAGCTGTGCCTTTTCTCTCTTCTTCCCCCCCCCCCCCCCCCAGCCATCTTGCCGCGGCGGGGTGGGGAAGAGAGGAGGGAGTGTGACCGGGCACTTTTGCTTTTGGCTTCTGTCTGCTTGGCTTGGCTTGCCGCTGCTTGCTTGCTCCTGCCTCGGCCCCTAGCTGATAGTTTTTTTGCTGCTTTTGCTTTCTGCGCTGGTTTTTTTTCTTTTCTTTTGTTCCCTCTTTCTTACCCTCCCCTGAAGATACTGGACCGGCTCCGGACCTGACCTGGGACGTCCAGGACCCCCCCAGAGTCTGCGAGAGAAGCTCAGCGCCCTCCACAACACTGCCTGGTTTCTTTTCTTTTCTTGTATTGGGGAGTGTTCTTTTGTTACTTGTTAATAAATAGGTTTTGTTTTCCACTTTGCTCCTCCGAGGAATTCCTTCCCGAACCTGGTATTGAGGGAGGGGTGGTTGGAGGTTTGTTTTTTTGGGGGGCTCCCTTTTGGAGATTTCCCCTAATTTGTCCTAAACCAGGACACTCATAAACACCGCACTGCAATAATACCTGCACATCCAGCTTTTGCCCACAGGCCATTCTCGTGTTCCCTGGGGAGACAGGGCAGCCAGAGCTGTCCCTGTTCCCAGGGGACAGCCACTGTCGCCTCACACAGCATGCTAGCCTGTTGATGCACCAAAGGCTCCCCGAAATTGCCCATAAAGGCAGGCTATTCTGTTTGTTACAGAGAACTTTAAATCCCTACAGCAGATTGTTACCAGTCCAGACTTACTGCAGTACCAGCCGAAGTCTCATAAATCTCATAAGTCTCATTAACTAAGTCATCTCATTCATCTCTTCTATATAAACTCTGTTTAACAAAATATCAGTCTTTTCTAGTTCTCTTCTTGCACAATCTAATTAAGCACTGTGTCTACTTACACTTGTTATACTGCCTTGCAAAAAGGCTGTGCTAGTCACAGCTGAAACTCTGATATGCCCACAGACACAGACACACGCACCCCCCCCACCCTTTATCTCAAATTCACTAGAGCCAAGGCTTGAATTGCTGTGAGGGGGAGAATTCTTGGAATTCCTTTAACTCGCTTTATCGTAGTTAAGCATAAATCACCGTACTATAGTTCTATGTAAAATGCTACTCTTGTTGCAACAAAATCTTAAAATCTTCACAAACACTACTATACAATCTGAGAATCAAATTACTACAATGCAGCGGAAGAAAATCACCACACAAAATCACTGGGAAAGGGCATATCTCTCAAAGTGCTCACTTTTCTCAACACAACACAGCATACCATAATTCGACATTTACTCACATCAATTTTTCCTGGACACAATCAAAATAACAGCACACAGTCTAGAGATCAAGTCCAAACATCCAAGGCAAAGGATCTCTCTGAGCTCATACTCACGGTTAAAATGTACCAAATCTACACAAATCACTACATTTAAACACAATAAATACCATCACTGACGTTCCTCCACTCACTTCTCTGCAGGGCACTTCTCTCCCTGCCCCCGCAGCCTGCTGCAGCCGGCGCCACGGGCCTCACTTGGCTGCTTCAAACACGAGTAGAACTCACCCCCTGCACTGCATTAACCATACAGCAACACAGTGTCCAGACATCACACACACAAAAACAAACAAACAAAACACACGCGGGCTCAGCAGTTCTGCTCTATCAGAACAATGAACCCACAATACACACATACATGGGTTCACCCGACCCACCCCCAGGGTCACTAGCGGTCCCGTCTCTAATACAGCTCCTCCATCAGCTGAACCCAGATGTCTCTGGGTGGTTTACTCCCTTGCTCTCCTTTCCCCCCCCCCCCCCGGGGGCCCCTCAGTACATACCGCATCTTCCTCCGCAGGCCAGCAGGTTGTTTTCTGTCCTCGCAGGTGGCTAGCGAGACGAGCGGAGCCCCACCAGGAAAATAATCCACGGGCGTGCCTTGGAGGTCTGTCTATCCCCCCTGCCCCTGCAGGGACAGAGAACTCCTGGCTTGGCTCGCCAAAATTTTTTGCAGAGAAAAGAAGAAACCTCACAACTTTATAAAAGTTGTAAAGCCCGGTATGCTTTCATTACGACGCCGGACGCATGCGGAGAAAATTCTCCTCAAAAGGCATGCGTACCCCTGAAGACCTCAGGTCTCCTTTTATCCCCCTTCCAAATGCATATGCATACAGTTTCACAATAGGTTCATACATATTCATTCCGCGTGACATTTATCACCAGTTCTTCTTTATCAAAGGAATTTCTAAGTCGGGGGCAAATCGACTTTGTGGTCTTTTCTGTTTTTCTTTCTCTGTCTCCTTGCTGTCTCGGCATGCGAGTTTTTCCTTCAGCTTTGGCCTCACAGACTTTTCACCTCTCTTAGACCACCTAATTCAGAATGGATCTCTACTCTGTCTCACCCCCTTCAGCACTAGTTGTACTTTGTCTATGAAAATGTATCTCAAAGAGTTGTTCTCAGCCTTGGTTCCCAGGAAGAACCAAGAGAGCACAAGGCCTTGTACCTCCTGGGACTCGGAACTCTGGAATTTGTTTTGTCTTTCTGCTTAAGGAAAGGCCATGGAAAAGTACTGGGAAAACTAGTCACTAATACACTAGGTGACAGAGTTACAAATATACGTGTGAAGAATACAGAGAACATATAAAAGAAAAAAGGCAAAACCCAAACGGCATTAATTTTATAAGGTTTTACCTATATGCAACTCTGGTGGGCTTTTGATACAGCTGCCCTAGAGCCAGAGGAAATTAGGCAGCTGCCTACTTTGCCCAGTCTCTTAGAGGACCCTTCTGTTGTGGGGCTGCTGAAGGTCAAGGACCAACAGGTGCTGCTCACTATCAAAACAGTGATCCAGGGGCAATACAGTACCAGCCAAGATTACCTGATTCCAACCCACAAAGTGATTTGTTGACTGAAGAGCTAAGGAGTGATTAGCAGGACCTGCTTACACTTTAATAGCTCCATATGGCCAGTTTGAAAGTCTAATGGACAATGGAGACTAACAGCAGGTTATCATGGCCTGAATGAACTCATAATGCCACTGAGTGCTGCCATACTGGACATGTTGGAACTTCAATATGAGCTGGAGTCAAAGGCAGTCCAGTGGTGCCACAACTGACATCTCTAATGCATTTTTCCAATCCCTTTGGAGGAAGAGTGCAGACCACAGTTTGCTTTCACTTGGAGAGGTGTCCAGTACACCTGGAATCAACTGCTCCAGGGTTGTAAACACAGTCCCATTATTTGCCATGGACTGATCCAGACTGCACTGGAAAAGGGTGGAGCTTTGGAACACCTGCAGTATATTGATGACATCATCATATGGGGCTGTCATGGATGCAGCTAGCCTGTAGCTGCTAGATAAATTTGATCATATCAGACCTTTAAAACAAGTCCTCAGATGAGGCAGGGATAGGTTGGATTCAAATCTAAACAGAGACTTCACCCAATCATGTTCCATCCTAAGCTGCAGACATTTCACTGGTCAAAGAGCTGGGTGGTCGTAAAAGCAGACCAATCAGCGGTTTAAACCAAGGCGTTTCAAGCCCTCTATATAAAGTGGGTTCAAACAATAAAACTAGTTGTTGTTGCATAGATCTCTGAGACTGTGTGTCGTCCCTGTCTCTGACCACTGACCCCACACAACACATGGTAACCCCATGTAATATGAGGCAATAGAGCAGAGAAAAGGTTTTGAGAAAGGGAATGTTATAAATGATCAAATCGGTAGCCAAATTTATAAAAAAAATTAGCAAAGATTTATTAGAACAATAACAAAAATAGAAATTTCGAAAAAAGAAAAACCACCACAGCCAAGACAGCGTCAGTCCCAGGAACAGCGCTGGGTGACCTAGGCTTCCGGCTGACAGAGAGACAGCGTTTCCCCAGAGGTACACCCCGAGTGCTTCCAGTGGCCAGCTTATATACAGTTTATTCTGCCTGGGGCAGGGATGACCACATATTTCTTTGTGTTCCTTCACATGTAAAGTTGAATCCATCCAGATGTAGAAACAGACAAAGGCAAACTCAGAGATGCAGACGAATGTCTGAGTGTCCAGGCAGAGGCTGTATTCACATGTACTGGTTTTCTGAGTACCGCAATGAAGTCATGTCCAGGTGCATGTCTCGTGAACTCCTCCAGACATTCTATTCTGGGAAGGTCCAGATGGTATCTCCTGAATGTGGGAACCGGAGGAAATCCCCCATAATAGCTGGGGACTATTCCATTCATATGGTAACAGACCTGATATCATCTTAACGCTGTCCGGGAACTGGTTACAGTAAGAATAGAACTCTGCTCCCAGCCAGAGTGGTCAGAAACATAACTTTTGGATCTTTGCAATATTTTATCCACATATTCCTATATCTATAGCATGAATTATCTCCACCATATACTACAGGAAGAATATAGCCCAAATCCTTCTGAAAGCAGGTTTTGCCATAAAACAAAGTAAGATCAAGGGACCTGCCCTGGATATTCAGTTTTTGGGAATAAAATGAAAAGATGGGCACAATGAGATACAAATTCATATGATCAACAAAGTATCAGCAATTTCTCCACCAACTAGTAAGAAACACAGGCTTTCCTAGGCATTGTGGGATTATGAAGAATGCACATTCAAAATTACGGTCTGATTGTCAGCCATCTTGTCTGGATTTCGAGACGAATTTTAGGAGAAAACACCCTGGAATGAGCATTTGTTCTAAAGAGAGGGACTCCAATTATCCCCTTTTGCCAGTGAGAGGAATGAATATCAGTGGGTGAAAGTGAAAGAAAAGTAAAACTGTTTATTAACAAAACAAAATACCTGCAAGGCACAGAAAAAAATTGAACCTTACACCCCACCCCCACCTCACTGTGTGGCTGGGAGGCAAAGATGGCAGCTGGCCCCCTTTGTCTCAGGGAAGGAGGAGAAAAATGTTCATGCAGCAGCTGGGAACTTGCTGGATTTCTAGCATTGGTCTTCTCCTTCCATCTGGTGAAGCTGATGGATTTTAATGTTTCTTGTGTTGGTTCAGTTTCTCTGAGGTCTTGGGTTTGAGGTGGCCCCCGCCATCTCCCCAGATGGACTGGAAAAAAACCAAACACCCAAGCCAAAACAGTTCAAGGAAAAAAAGCAAAGAAAAAGCCACTGAGAGAATTCCCGGTATAGCCTCCAGGCTAGGGGAAGGGGAAAAAAGGAAAACATCTTACTTCAAGCTAGCAAAAACCAATCCAGCAAGAGAAACAATGTAGTGTGCTGGTCCGTGCCATAGCCCGAGCACACTGGAGCACACATCGAGGTGAGAGAGAGTTTGAACCAAACCGCACAGGAGCCCAAGTCTCCCTGCCTCACCCCCGGGTCCATCTTAAATCTACAGCAGCCATTTCTGGGCATAAAGCAGATGATTAGGGAATAAAGTATCATCATAAAATTACCCCAAGACACCCCTCTATTAAGTGACCTGTAAGAAGAATGATTTCCAATGGGGCCCTGAGCATCAACAAACCTTTGAATAAATCAAATAAGAGACATTTCATGCTGTAGCCCTGGGGCCAGTCCAGACAGTGCAAGATGTAAAAAAAAGGGTTCTACATTGCAGCCAGGGAGAATGGTACTTTCTGGAGCCTCTAGCAGAAAGCACCGGGGGAGACTTGCGGTTGACCTCTCGGCTTCTAAAGGATCTGAAGCCCGCTATAGTCCAACTGAAAAAGATAGCAGCAGCTTATGAAGGGGTTTGAGCTGCTTTGGAAATGATTGGTTCTGAAGTCCAGCTCTTCCTGGAACCCTGATTACCCATGCTGGGTTGGATGTGGAAAGGGTCTCCTCTACACATCATGCAACTGATCCTACATGGAATAAGTGGATTGCACTGATCCCACAACAAACTCAAATAGGAAACCCCAGTCATCCAGTAATCTTGGAATTGATCATCGATTGGTCAGAAGGCAAAGAGTTTGGAGTGTCACCAGAGGAGGAGATGTGTAATGGTGTTCGCAGGGGTCCCAGGATGAGGGAAGAGATGAGAATCTTGACTTCGTGTTTCAGAACGCTGATTTATTATTTTATGATATATATTATATTAAAAAAATTATATGCTAAAACTATACTAAAAGAATAGAAGAAAGAATTTCATCAGAAGTCTTGAAAGGAATAGAAAGGAAAATTATAATAAAATCTTGTGACTGACCAGAGAGTCCAAGACAGTTGGACTGTGATTGGCAATTAATTAAAAACAACCACATGAGACCAAGCAAAGATGCACTTGTTGCATTCCACAGCAGCAGATAATTATTGTTTACATTTCATTTCTGAGGCCTCTCAGCTTCTCAGGAGAAAAGATCCTAACAAAACAATTTTTCATAAAATGTCTGTGACAGAGGTGAGGCATGCTGAAGAGGCCCCACAATATAATAAATTACCAGAAAGTGAGAAGCAATATGCCCTGTTGACTGATGGGTTCTACTGTACTGTAAGAAAGCACCAGAGATGGGAGGTAGATGTATCGAGTCCACAAAGACAAGTCTCAGAAAATGTTGAAGGAGGTGGTGAATTAAGTCAGTTTGTGGAGGTGAAGGCCATCCAGTTGGCTCTAGACATTGTTGAATGATAAAAATAGCTGATACTTTACCTCTATACTGACTCATGGATGGTGGCAAATGCCATGTGGGGGTGGTTGCTGCAATGGAAGCAGAAAAACTGGCAGCGTAGAAGTAAACCCAGCTGGGCTGTTGCATTGTGGCAAGATATTGCTGTCTAGGAGGACAACTTGGTTGTGAAGGTACATCACATAGATGCTGTTATACACAAGAGTCAGGTCACTGAAGAACATCAAAATAACCATCAAGTGGATCAGGCTGCTGGGACTGAAGTGTCTCAGGTAGCATTGGGCGTCTTGTGGACCTTGTGTCCGACAGTCTGGATTTGAGGATCTGAACTTGAACTGCCCTATGACTGCCACATATGAAGAATAAAATATGATGAAACCAGACAAGTGCAACAGTGATGGAATTAGAACTGGCTTCAACTTACAACAATGCATCCAGTGAACAGCACATCTGGCTCCTCTCTGGACATCTTGCTCCAGTGTTTTATCATCCTCATTGTAAAAAAATTCTTCTTAATAGCTAGTCTAAATCTATCTTCTTTTAGTTTAAAACCATTACCCCTTGTCCTGTTGCTACAGGCCCTACTGGAAAGTCAGTTGCCATCTTACTTGTAGGGTCCCTTTAAGTACTGGAAGGCCGCAATAAGGTCTGCCCAGAGCCTTCTCTGTTCTGAGCGGAACAACCCCAACTCCCTCAGCCTTTCCTCATAAGAGAGGTGTTCCATCCTTCTAATCATCTTTATGGACCTCCTCTAAACGCATTCCAACAGGTCCATGTCTTTCCTGTGCTGAGGATTCCACAGCTGGATGCGGTATTCCAGGTGAGGTCTCACAAGAGCAGAATAGAGGGGCAGAATCACTTCCCTCAACCTGTTGGTCACACTGCTATGGATGCAGCCCAGGATGCATTTTCCCTCTGGGCTGCAACCACATATAGCTGGTCCACATCCAGCATTTCATTCAACAGTACCCCCAAGTCCTACTCTGCAGAACTGCTCTCTATCCCTTCATCCCCCACTCTGTATTGATACAAGAGATTGCCTAGACCCAGGTGCAGCACCTGGCACTTAGTCTTGTTGAACCTCATGAGTTTCCCATGGGCCACATCTTGAGTTTGTCCAGTGTGTGATATGGGGTTATATGTGTTAAAGTTGTTAAGGCTTATGTTCACCAGAAGGCCCTGTGGGGACGGCACAGCTGCAGGCTGGACAGTTGGAAGTCAGTTGGGGGGTGAGAGGCAGTTATGAGGAGGAACACGTGGACAGGATATGAACAGGAAGCTGATTGGGTGATAGGACACGTGGACAGCAGACTGCAGCTGAGCCAGACAATGGGTGCCCTTCTTCTGTTAAGTTCTGGTTCTGCCCAGTGGAAACTAAAGGTATAAAAGGGGGGTGATTTCTACAATAAAGTGATCTCCTTTGGATGCATAAGGAGGTCTGTGTCTCTTTGTTCCCCATTGCTACAGTCCAGGTCGCTATGGATGGCATCCCATCCTTCAGGAGTATCAACTGTACTGCTCAGCTTGTTGTCATCTGCAAAATTGCTAAGGGGGCACTGAAATCCATTGTCTGTCAATAATGAAGATATTAAACAGCACTGGTGCCAATACAGAGCCCTGAAGGATTTGTCACCAATGTCCATTGGGACTCTAAGCCATTGACCACTACCCTCTGGATGCAACCATCCAGCCCATTCCTCATCCACCAAACAGTCTGCCCATCAAATCCTTCTCTCTCCAATTTAGAGAAAAGGATGTTGTGGGGGACTGTGTCAAAGGCCTTACAGAAGTCCAGATAGATGACATCAGTAGCCCTTCCCTTGTCCACTGATGGAGTCACTCCATTGTAGAAGGCCACTAGGTTGGTCAGACAGAACTTGCCCTTGGTGAAGCTGTGCTGACTGTCCCTGTTGGAACCCAGGGCATGGGGAATATTTCTCTGCCTGTCCTGAGGGGTCCTGACTCCCAGGGAAGCACTGCCTTTAACCTTTGCCCATGAAGAGGGCTTCCAAGACTTTGGGATGGATTGGAGTGTACAAGTGTGTGAAATAGATAACAGACAATAGTTTGTCACAGGGTGAGAAATTTAGAGTTTTGGGAGTTTAGTATAGAGGTAGATAGGAGACAAGATGGAGGATCTTGGGCATTTTTTGAGCTTCTTCTTCTTCTTCATCGACTCCATTTTCTGCAGTGTTGGTGGCACAAGGTGATTGGTTGTGGGAAACTGCAGTGCAGAGGTTACACGGACAGAGAAAGGATTAGTTATTGGTAGAAAAGTAGAAATAAAGTACATTTTAAGAGTTAATTTGTAGGAAAGACATCCTGTGCTGTTCTTGTGAGCCAGCAAAGGCTTCCTGAAGATAAGGAAAGCCCCGTATCTCTCCTGAGGAAGACACCAAAGTTGTCACCATGGCGATGTGATGAAGGAGAGAAAGTTAAAAGATACGGACTCTAGTTGGCTCACAAAATGACGTGGCTCCTTGATCACCTACTGAGAACTTTGTTTCTTTCTTATAACCAATGGGCAGTGAATGTGTCTGTTAAGTGAATGTAAATATCTTGAAAAACCATAAAAGCAACATGTTGCTATAATAAAGCTCTTTCTTGCACCCTTCTGATGAAGTCATGGTACTTTGTGCTGTGTCGCACTCTATAGCGACATTAATTGGATAAAACAGCTTTAAAAGACCTTGAAACTGTACATGTCGCAAATCACCTCCTTGTCCTCCATGTGCCTTAGCAGAGCTTCTTGGAGGATCTGTTCCATGATCTTCCCAGGCACAGAGGTGACGCTGATGGGTTGGTAGTTCCCAAGGTCCTCCTGGCCTGGAATCCAGTCAGAAGATACAAACAATGCAAACTGTTTCTGGTGAGCTACAGGTGGCACCAGTGGTAATTTTTGGTACTGAATATGCTAAAAATCCACCCTGCCTTACCATCTTCAAACATACATCTGTCTCTTTGATGTAAGGATTGACAGATAAGCTGTTAAACTGCCCTGAAGGCATATGACTGGCAGTCAATTTCTTTATGCTATAAAAAAATTCAGCATACTTCCATACATTCAGATTCTTTCACATACTTCTCAAAGTACGTGGAGTTTCTTCTGTGAATTGGAATGCATCTTCACAGTCACTTCCCAGGGATTGAGAGAAAGAGGAAGTCATATTCCATGAAACAGTGTGAGGTGAGATACATCAAAACGGCTAATTAATGTTTCTCTTGCTGGCTTTAGTATAGAATTGCTTTAATGTTATTGCTTTAATATAGTGCACTTAGCCATTTTATGTCATTATAGTCAACTAGTGCTTTTAGCTTTTATACTGTGTAGTAAGTAATTCTGGTTAAGATCTTCTGACTGTTCATTTGTCTTAATAAATAATTCATCTTTTATAAATATATCTGATTTGCCATTAATAAAACATTCAGGACAAAGATGAAAAACCATTGACAGTGAGGCTAAGATCCAGCTGCCTCTAGACTCCTCTCTCTGAGAAAGAGTTTAGAAAGTGAGGGGGTCTTCTCAGCAGCTTGCGACTCAGCAGAAGGGCTTCTTTAATAAACTTTGTCTGAAGCTTCCACTGCACCTGCAACAACCTTGTCATAAAAGGAAATTAAGTTTCACAAGCAGGTCTTTCCCCTCATGAACCATGCTGGCTGTGACCAATGATTGCATTGTCTTTCAGTTTGTCAAGCCATTCTCCATGATATTTGAAAAGTCATGGCAGTCAGGTGAAGTCCCAGGTGACTGGAAAAAGGGAAACATTGAACCCATCCCAAGTCCTGCCTGACCAACCTGTTGACGTCTATGATAGACTATGTCAGTGGACAAGGGAAGGGCTACAGATGTCATTTATATGGGCTTCTGTAAAATCTTTGTCACAGTCTTAGTCCCCCACAATATCCTTCTCTTTAAATTGGAGAGAGATGGATTTGATGGGTAGACTGTTAGATGGATAAGAAAGTGGTTGGACAGTGACATCCAGAGTGTAGTGGTCAATGGCTCAGAGTGCCAATGGGCATCTCTAACAAATGGTGTCCTTCGGGGCTCTGTATTGAGACCAGTGTTATTTCTTTGTTTGACATAGACAAAGGTTTTGAATGCACTCTCAGCAAATCTGGAGATGACACCAAGTTGAGTGGTGCAGTTGATATACCTGTAGGATGGGATGCCATTTAGAGGGACCTGGAAGAGCTTGAGAAGTACACCCACAGGAAACTCATGAGGTTCAACAACGACAAATGCAAAGTTCTGCACCTGGTTTGAGGCAACCCCCAGTATCAATCTAGGCTGGGGGATGAACAGATCAAGGGCAGCCCTGCTGAGAAGGACGTGAGTGGGCTGGTAGGTGAGGGGTTGGACATGAGCCACCCATATGCCCTGGCAGCCCAGAAAGCCAACTGTATCCTGGGCTACATCAAAAGCAGAGTGGCCAGCGGGTCCAGCAGGCCAAGGGAGGTGATTCTGCCCCTCTACTCTGCTCTCCTGAGACTACATCCGGAATACTGCATCCAGGTCTGGAGTCCTCTGCATAAGACTCACATAGACCTGTTGAAGTGAGTCCAGAGCAGTGCCATGAGGATGATGAGAGGGACAGAGCACCTGTCTTATGAGGAAAGGCTGAGGGAGTTGTGGTTGTTGAGCCTGAAAAAGAATCTGGGGACACATTTATTGCAGCCTTTCAGTAGCTGAAGTGAGCCTACAGGAAAACTAGCGAGGGAGTTTTTACAAGGGCATGTAGTGACAGGACAAGAGGTAATGGCTTTAAACTGACAGTAGGTTTAGATAAGATATTACAAAGAAATTCTTAACTGTGAGATTGGTGATGATGCCATTTGGGTTTTGCCTTTTTTCCATGTTCTCTGTATTCTTCACACATATATTTGTAACTCTGTCACCTATTGTATTAGTGGCTAGTTTTCCCAGTACTTTTCCATGGCCTTTCCCTAAGCAAAAAGAACAAATTCCAGAGCTCCAAGTCCCGGGAGGTACAAGGCTACATGCTATCTTGATCTTTCCTAGGAACCAAGGCTGAGAACAACTCTTTGAGATACATTTTCATAGACAAAGTACAACTAGTGCTGAAGGGGGGGTTCCAGAGAAAGGGTTTGACCTGGGAGGGAACTGCATCACCACTTTTCCTCCTAATCAGTGCTCTTTATCAATTATGCTAATTTCCTAAAACCTATAAAGATGTACTCACCCCTGGGGGGGGGGGGGTGTGAGCTTTTGTGGACATATTTCTATAATTGCCTCTGAAGGCCTTCAAATGAAGATCCCCTTTTATATTACCTCCTTTCTAAAATTATCTCAAGTTTCATTTCCAAGTTAGGGAAAAGGCAACAGTGAGGTACTGAAACAGGTCTCCTCCACGGGCTGCAGGTGCATCTCTGCACCCCTGTGGTCCTTCATGGGCCACAAGGGCACAGCTGCCTCACCGTGGTCTCCACCACAGGCTACAGGGGAATCTCAGCTCTGGTGCTTGGACCGCCTCCTGCCCCTCCTTCTCCACTGACCTTGGTGTCTGAAGAGTTTTTTCTTTCACACATTCTCACTCCTTTCTTCTCTGGCTGCTGTTGCTTTTGTGCAATAACTTTTTTTCTCCTTAATTTTGTTATTGCAGAAGCATTACTAACATTTCTGATTGGCATTGGCTTGGCCTTGGCCAGTGGTGTGTCCATCCTGGAGCCAGCTGGCATTGGCTTCTGGCAGCTTCTCAAAGAAGCCACACACCTGGAGCCCCCTCACCAGAACCTTGCCACACAAACCAAATACAATTCTTAAGGTGTGATACAATTCATTAGATAGCTATTCTCTGTGCAACACACCAGGGTAATGTAAAAATCTTATTTCTTTGCTTCAGTAATTTTTACCTCATTAACTTATGTCCATGTGAACTGATGTCTCATAGTAGTCTACTAGGCATGCTGACCAAGAAGGTGTAAAAAGTATTTTTTTAATTTTGCCTTATCAAATACACCTAGATTAACAAGAACATAGTCTGTGCATTGCACCAAGTTTTGCAGTTTTACAGCAAAATCTATTCACTTTTAGGTGTATAGAGAGCCTACCTCTTTCCAAAGGACAATAATGTTTTTAAACACTTGACTCCTCAAGCCAACCTCAGTTCCTACCTCATTCACTGTAGCAGCGTGTGGCTGCGTGTTGTATTTGCTCCAGAGAAATGTCATGGCTTGATGCTGGCACAATGCCAGTGCACCCATTAAAATATATTCTCCCTATTGTCTGCTGTGAGATGTGACCAGAAATAGAGCAAAGCAGGCTCCAGCTCAGGAATAAAGAAAAAAACCCAAAAAAACGTTATTAACTTACAATATGTAAAAGAAACACACAGAACTCAGAATGAAAACCTTACAAAAACATTCCTCCTCCTCCCTCCAATTTCCAACACAACACAGTGAGACAAAACCTTGGATTCTCAATCCAGTTACCACCCCTCAGATAATCAACTCTCAGTTCATCAAGAGGAGAGGAGTCCCTCTTGTACCATAGGCTTCCCCAGGAAACACAGTTGAAACCTCATGTGTTTCCATGTCACACGTGGCACCGCCGGGAGAACATTTGCCATCGTGCCAACTTCCTTCCATGTCCAGTGCTCTCATCACTGCACATGGACTAGAGCTGCATCCTTTTAAGGGTGCTTTGTCCAGTTCCAAAAAAGCAAGTCTCTCACTTTCGGGACACCAGTCCCCCCTAAATTCACCCCCTGGGGCCGAGGGGTCTCAAGAACAGAGATCTTCTTCACTGAAGATCGAGGGCACTACCACCCTCCTCACCCATCATCTCTGTTCATGTCACTCCTTTACATAACATCACTGCACTCTCTTGGCTCCAAGCCATTGCCTCCCCCTAAATGCAGTCTGTGTCACAGGAAAAAAAAATGGTTCTGTCCATGGCTATACAAGAAAAGTCCAGCCAAAGGCCACTCAATCATCTCCTCCCACCTAGGATTCTTCTCAACTCTTCTGACATCTTTCACTTGCACGAACTTTCATCACACTTGCCCATTTCCTCCTATTTCATCTCTATCTCTCTTCTCATTCAGATCCAGGAGGATCAGTATTTGTAAGGTTTCTATCATTCAAGAAAATCTCAGGCTCTGCCTGCCCAGAACTCCCACAACTGCCTTGCCGGGCACCTTCTCACCACGCCCCCGCTGCACCCCTCCCTTCTCCTTCTTGGCTGGGCCATGCTGCCAGCACATGATATCAAATTTCAAGGTGGCACAAGCACAGGCACAGGCTCTCTCTCTCTCTCCCAGAGGGGAGGGGTCTGCCTGATGCCTCTCAGTGTTTCTCCACCCTTCCATCCTGCAGGGGCCTTCACCTCCCTTCTCTGTCCAAGGTTCCGGCCTACCTCACCCGGCCACATGGCTTCCCCTCCCCCACCCAGCCCGCAGCTGGGCAGGGGAGGTCTGACCTCTTTCATCAACTGGAACCAAGAGAGCTTCCCCCGGGAGTTCTCTGCTTTTAACCCCCTGTGTTCTCAGAGACATATGCATGTCCTCGGAGGCCACACCAGGTGCCAATATTCAAATCTGAGTACCCATTGGTTTGACCACAGCATCCCAAAAAAAATCACTTCCTTTTCAAACCAGGACGAAGGCAGGAATGATGCATCTGACTCCATGTTCTCAGAAGGCTAATTTATTACTTTATAATGCTCTATTATATGAAAGAATACTATACTATACTATACTATACTACACTATATTAAAGAATACAGAAAGGATACTTACTGAATGCTAAAAAGATAAAAATGAAAATTTGTGACTCTTTCCAGGGTCTCAACACAACTTGGCCCCAATTGGCCAATGAGTCAAAACCAACTCACACTGGAGACCAATGAAACAATCACCTGTGGGTAAACAATCTCCAAACATATTCCAGTCAAGCAAAACATAGGAGAATCAAATGAGATAAGAATTGTTTTCCTTTTGTCTGAGGCTTTTCAGCTTCCCAGGAGAAAAATTCTGGGCAAAGGGATTTTTTCAGAGAATGTGAATGCCACAGCTGTGGCCCCTGCCCCTGCTTCCCCCCACTGTTTCAGCAGCGGGATTCCCTTTTCTCCTGAAGCCCTGGGTTTTCTCCTCGTATCTCAGGGTGTGCCCCCTACCCCAGCTCCTGGTGTTCCCCCTACCCTGATTCCCAGTGTCCCCCTGGCAGTAGCCCCCTCTGCCCCTGCCTACCCACTCACACCAGCTGTCCCAGCAGCAGGGATTCCCTTTCCCCCCATCCCCTGTGGGACTCCCCCTCCTGGTCCTTCCCCCCCCTCCACTGTGTCCCACAGTTGCTCCCCCAGTTCACCCCCCGCACTCTACTGGGAGGGAAGCTGATCAGAAAAAACCCTCCTGTTTACACACCAAAGGTTCCAAGCATGAAGTGTACCCCAGCTGGAGCTCTGGTGCCAATTCTAGGACATCTGCCTCTTCATCAGATGACAGTGATTCCTAAGATTCAGACAGTGAATTTGAGGATCCCTGGGTTCAAATCAAAAGAGAAGCAGCTTTGGATAAGAACTGGGAGTTCACTGAAAAAATAAATGTCCTTGCTGCCCCAGTTAACTACAGAAGGAGGTGCCCCCCAAAATGGAAAACTGTTCCTTATACTGAACTCAGAGAAATCTGCCATATTTCCAAAGATTTTGGCCGATATTCCCCATATTTCAAAAATCTTATACAGGTTACCTTCTCTACTCATGTGCTTGTCCCCCATGACCTCCGGCATATTAATTGACAGATTAAAAGATACTATTGATAAGCAGGTCGATCGCCCAAAGGCTAAATAGAAGCTGCTCAATAAACTAGCAGTATCCAATGCAAATGAAAATTGCAAAAAGATCATAAGGGCACTCCCTCCAGACCCTGAACCCACCATTCACCAAATGGTGGAAGCCTGTTCCCGCCTCACAACCACTGAACATATAGTAGCCATGGCTGTCAGTAAAGGTGTAGCTGAAGCCTTTGTAGTACAAAACAAACCATGCGGTGCTATAAGTGTAATGAACTTGGTCACCTCAAGGTAGAATGTGACAAGAACTTTGTGCAGAGACACCCCTCCGTTGATTGTCCCTCCACTGCATGCCTAGATTGTAAAGTGTTGGGAATTTAGCTGCTAGAGACTGGAAAAGTTCAAAACCGTGGCTAATTCCAAGTCCTACACCTGCTAGATAGCGTGTCCTTGGGCCTAGCTGTAGTATGATAACAAGTGGTGAAAGAGACATGAGAAAAGAGAGATGTAACCCCTAAGGAATGAGGAAGAGTTCATCATATAGTTTAACCAATAGATTGCTTGGCTTACAGAATATTCATAAGCTTATTATTTGCTGTATAAGTGTTTGATGCTTTTTTCAATAAACTGGACCTGTGATGAACCAGCTGGTGTCCTGGTCCCCTTCCTATGACAGTAAAGAACATTTTAAACACTGTCCCCAGTTTCAGTATCACCAGCAGATCCAGCATCAGCCCTCTCAACAGCAGCATCAGGGAAACTTCCCATGAAGCGCACGGCAGGATGGCATGATGACACCAAATGACAAGAGTTTCCGTACCCCTTTCCCCACCATCCTGGAAAGCCCGAGCACCGAGAGACGATTTGTGATGTTAAGGAACAGCTCCAACTCTCCGAGGTCTACCAATACGTTCAGGCAGGGACACGACGCATGCTGGTAAGTGCCCTTTCCATCCAGCTTGAGGATAAGGCAATCTACAAAATTCCAACTGGTAAATTTGGACCCTCTGATGAACCAAGGAACATTTTAATCATAGAGGACTATAGTATTGGACCAGACTATTTGCAAGTATTACCAGAAGTCCAAGCTGTGGGGCCAAGGGATGAAATTACTGTGACTGTCTCATGTGTACACCCACCTTGGTATTTGTCTAAGGGTACACCCATCGCACAAGCCTTCCTCCTGCCTACCTGGACTGACATTTAAGCAGAAAACCCTACAGTCTTACAGGCTGAGACTGTGGGCTCGGACAGACCTATTATGGAGTGCAGGTTGTTTAACAAAGGGGACAAAGTTTTTCTTCCAGGTGTAGCAGACACCGGAGCAGGCGTGACCATCATTTCCTGCTCCCAGTGGCCACAGGGCTGGGAGCTAGTGCCAGCCAATGGAGTTATCTCTGGGATTGGAGGAGCTGCCACCTCCATGCGAAGCAAACGTACAATCCTTATCCAAGGACATGAGGGTCAGGTAGCCACAGTGAGACCTTTTGTAGTAAGGGCACTCATCACCTTATGGGGCAGAGATCTCTTGTCTCAATGGCAAGCAAGGCTAGAAATCCCCTCACCACCACAGGATTTTTTGTCGGGGCCACTGTAAATGCAGAGCACCTCACCATACCATTCACCTGGAAAACTGATGAACCAGTGTGGGTTGATCAGTGACCCCTCTCAAATGAAAAGCTAAAGGTGCTCAAATCCCTAGTGGAAGAGCAGCTGTCCAAGGGCCACATAGTACCATCCATTAGCCCTTGTAATACCCCTGTCTTTGACATTCATAAACCAGGCAAAGACAAGTGGAAGCTCTGTGGGAACTCAGCACATCACTCCTGATGTCCAGAGTCGCCTAGACAACCCTTAGGGGGCTTGGAAGTCCTGGAACGTTGCCAGAAGTGCTTGGTGGTTAGACTTTGACCCTGCATGGGATGTGCCACCTGTATGAGGACGAGAGGATCACTTGGGGATAAGTGGTGAAGGGATTGATTATTCACAGGATGAAAACACAGGTTTTGGAATCTTGGTACAGGGGGGTTTTAGGAGACAAGATGGAGGAATTAGGGCGTGTCCTGTCCTCCTTCTTGTCATCCATCTTTGATGGTGATGGTGGCACTTTGGGATTGGTTCACACTAAATCTGAACTAGTCAATAAGAGTAAAAGATATTGGAAGGTAAAGGTAAATATCTTATACGTAGTTTTTAGTATAAAAATAGACGACCGCCCAGAGGGAGGTCAGTGTGCCCATGGCTGTCTTGCTGTGCGGACCTCTGTCGGGCCGGGAGACAACTTTGTAGATAAGAATTAATAAACAATATTGAGGACCGAAAAACCTGAAGACTGCTTTCGTCCTTTGGAGCACGGGCTGCCTCAAGGCCATCCTAAGCCTAACCAGGCAGAGACAACAGGCCGAGAACGGAGACCTCAGAAAGATCAATGAGGTCATTGAGGACATAGGCCCTCTGCAGCCCAGCCTACCCTCACCCTCAATGTTCCCCTGAGATTGGAAATTAGCAGTCATTGATATCAGAGATTGCTTTTTTAACATCCTGCTCCATCCCAGAGATGCCCCAAGGTTCACATTTCCTGTACCATCAGTTAACAGACAAGCCTCTCTCAAAAGGTATCAGTGGACAACTCTTCCTCAAGGCATGAAAAATTCCCCTGCTATTTGTCAAATGTTTGCTGCCCACGTGCTCTCACCCATTCGGGAAAAGTTCCCTGATGCAATAATTTTTCATTACATGGATGATATTCTAATTTGCACTGAGACTGACTATTATCTAGAGACTGTTCTCAAAAAGACTATTCAAGCCATCGAAGGAGCAGGATTTGAAATTGCCAACGAGAAGATTCAATGGACCTGCCCGTGGACCTACCTAGGACTCCGGATCAGCAAAAGGACCATTGTACCCCAGCAGCTCACCATCAAGGACAACCCAAGAACTCTGAGGGACCTACATCAGCTATGTGGGACCATCAACTGAGTTCGTTCACTGCTGGGGATCACAACCAAGGACCTCGCACCCCTCTTCAACCTCCTGCGAGGCTGCAATGACCTCAATTCACCACAATCATGCCAGAAGCCCAGGTAGCAATCCAAAAGGTATCAGAAGCACTGTCCACGAGACAAGCCTGACGCACCGATCCCACCCTGCCCTTCCAATTTGCCATTTGGGGTAAGGCACCAAAGTTTCATGGTCTCATTTTCCAGTGAGACCCCACTCTGAAAGATCAGCTGTTATTTATAGAGTGGATGTTCCAATCACATCAACCACATAAGACTATCACTACACCCCAAGAGCTGATGGCTCAGCTCATCATAAAAGTCAGATCGCGCCTCAAAACCTTAGCAGGGTGTCAGTCTCCCAGTGAAATCAGGTGAGCTGGAAGCTCTGCTCCAGACCAATGAACACCTCCAGTTTGCTCTTGACAGCTATCCAGGCCAAATCTCTATCCATTTGCAGAAACATAAACTATTTAGCAAGTGTTTCACTTTGGTCCCAAAATAATTAAAAAGTAGAACTCCTTTAAAGGCACTAACTGTTTTTACTGATGGCTCTGGAAAACCCCACAAGTCAGTTATGACATGGAAAAATCCTGAAACTCAGGAGTGGGAGTCTGCTGTCCAAATTTTTCAGGGATCCCCACAAATCACAGAATTAGCAGGTGTTGTCAGAGCCTTTGAAAAGTTCAAACAGCCCTTGAATCTGGTTACTGATTCAGACTATGTTGCTGGGATAGCTGAAAGAGCAGAACATTCTTTGTTAAAGGAAGTCCCAAATCCAGATCTATATAGATTGCTTTCAAAGTTAGCATACCTCCTCTCCCACTGAGAGCAACCATATCACATTATGCACGTGAGGTCACACACTGACCTCCCAGGACCAGTTGCTGAAGGCTACCGGAGAGCAGATCTCCTAGCCATGGCAGTGCAGACCACCCTACCAGACATTTTCAATCAGGCCAAGCTAAGCCATCAGTTTTTCCACCAAAATGTGCCAGCCCTTGTCCGGATGTTTAAAATCTCAAGGGAACAAGCAAGAGCAATTGTGGGCTCCTGCCCCAATTGCCAAGAGTTTGCATTGCCCTCTATGGGGGCTGGGTTTAACCCCTGAGGCCTCGAAAGTTTACAGCTCTGGCAAACAGATGTCACACACTATGCACCTTTTGGGAGACAAAAATACATTCACATGTCTATAGATACTTTCTCCGGGGCTGTATTCACATCTGCTCACTCTGGAGAAAAGGCCAAAGATGCTGCCAAACACTTTCTTTTAGCGTTTTCCACACTAAGCATCCCTCAAGCCATCAAAACAGATAATGGTCCTGCTTACATCTCCAAAAATTTCAAACAATTCCTAAATCAATGGGGAGTGAAACACACCACTGGCATTCCCCACTCACCAACAGGGCAATCCATTGTAGAGAGGGCTCACTGTACACTCAAGACAGTCCTGGACCAGCAGTGTGGGGGAGTTGAAACACTATCAAATGTAGAAAGAATATGTAAAGCTCTCTATGTTATCAACTTTCTTAATAATTCATTCACAGAGCTAACCCCCCCCCCCCCATTATCAGACACTTCTCCAACACTAGCAGAGCTCAACTTACTGAGAAACCCCCTGTGCAGATCAAAGACCCAGAATCTAAGCAAATAATGGGTTCATTTCCATTAGTAACATGGGGCAGAGGCTATGCTTGAGTGTCCACAGAGTCTGGCCCCAGGTGGATCCCTGGCAAGAATGTCAAGCCATTCATCAAATCGCCAAGTGCAGCTCCCAGAGACACTTCCCTGGAACCTCAGAGACAAGAAAGAGACCAAACTCAGGCAGCGTGGAAGAGGTGAAGGAAAAAGACTGTAAACACAAAGGTCCCTCACAGAAGAAGACCCTCTGCTGCTCCTGAAGACAAAAGACTCGGTGTTGAATTTTATTCACTTGTTTGCACTGTTACCCCCCCCTTTTTTTGTTGACTTCACCTCTCTTCAGTTTGCTAAACTGTCACCCCCCCCCGTTTTCCCACCCCTTTTCTACTCAGTAAAAACTGAGGGGATAAGAGGGGAAGGTAGGAGGGGCTGTTGAAGTTACACACATCTATTTTCTCAAAGTCACAGATCAACTAATCACCCCCAAGCATCCTGTTATGTCTCCAGTGGCAGGGAACCTCCAACTGTTCCAGATTGGATTTTGGATGCTCCTCACCTTTCCATCAGTTTGTCTGTGGATGGTCCCTTAGCCCAGTCAGAACATCTGGGTCACACTAGCCAAGACTTTACAGCAAGACAATATCTGCCTGTCCATGGGCAGCGTGGGCAACCCGTTGTCCACGTGTCCAGTAGGGATTCCCTTGGTAGCAGATGACTGGCCTGTCACCTGTTCAGATCTCCTTTGCACCACAGGCAAGAGGCCCAATCCAGTAGACACTTGGGATGAGTGGACAAAGATTCTGTCAGATGGTATAGAGGAACCCCAAGAATTGGACTTGCTGGGGTCCTCCAAAGCAACATATTGTGTCAAATTTTACTTCAGACAGCCGAGTCAACATTGGCCCGATATTGACCCAGCAAAAAACACATACAGAAAAGACATATCAGCAATTAACAAAGCCTATAATAACCTAAATTGGTGTAATTACAGCAGTCACATACTCTCTGTGTCCTCACTGCTCCCCAAAGTGCTGCCTCAGGGAATGTTTTTTATCTGTGGTGAGTGAGTGTGGGCTGGGATCCCTTCACGTCTTCAAGGGGGTTCCTGTAGCCTTGGCAGGCTTTCTACCTTCATTCCAAACATTACATTATTACATAATTGGAAACAAAAAAGCAAATTGGTGTGATGGTGTTCACAGGGGTTTTCAGGTGAGGGAAGAGACAAGAATGTTGACTCCATGTTCAGAAGGCTTGATTTATTATTTTATGATATATATATTACATTAAAACTACACTAGAAAGAATAGAAGGAAAAGTTTCCTCTCAGAAGGCTAGCTAACCTAAGAATAGAAAGGAATGAATATTAAAGGTTTGTGTCTCGGACAGAGAGTCCAAGCTAACTGGGCTGGGATTGGCCATTAATTATAAACATCCAAGATGGGCCAATCACAGATGCACCTGTTGCATTCCACAGCAGCAGATAACCATTGTTTACATTTTGTTCCTGGAGCCTCTCAGCTTCTCAGGAAGAAAAATCCTAAGAAAAGGATTTTCATAAAAAGATGTCTGCAACAAATTGGCACGCCAAAAGAGATCCTATTCTGAATTTGATGAAAACTGTGATAGCCAAGTTTATAACTGGAACAAAGCAAAGAGAGTCACGGTCTCACTTTTCTTACCTTGGGTGGCCATAGCTAAGGTTCTCAGTGAAATTTCTCACCTGGAGTGTTGGCTTAGTAAGCAGGCAAACGCTACCTCCACTGCACTCAGTGACCTGCTTAGTGACACTGAGGCTACCAGACATGCAACATTGCAAAACAGAGCTGCCATAGACTTCCTACTGCTTGTCCATGGACATGGCTGCCAAGACTTTGAAGGGATGTGCTGCCTCAACATCTCCTCATACTCAGCATCCATCCATACAAGCATCCACAAGCTGAGGGAGCAAATAAAGGACTTAAAGGTGGAAAAATACCCAGATTGGATCAATGAACTCTGGACAGTGGGGTTTGACAGGATGGGTTGCATCATTTGTCAAAGGTATTTTTTTATTGTAATAATTGTTTTTATCATCTTAGTCATGTTTCCCTGTCTAGTTAAGCATATGCAGAAGTCTATTGGGGAGGTCTTCTTAGTAAGAAAAAAAAGAGGAGTTGTAGTATCCCATGAACTCTCCCCCCTTGGTCAATCCCCAAGTCCCCAGGCCTGGAAACATCAGTAACTACTTACCATAGAGTTAGCCCTCCCGGGGATAAAAACAGACTTCCCCATGGACTTTTGTGTCACAACTTCCTCTGGTTTCTCCTTCCCCTGTCCCCTGACTGGCTTGGCATCCCTGGTGGCCACCCCACTTCCCCTGGAGGCCAGTCCCCTCTGCCCAGTCCTTAGCTCCGCCCTGTACTCCTTCCCCTTCTTAAGCTGCCTGCTCCACGTGGTTCCTCCTCTTTATAGATGGGTTTCCCTTCATCTACTGTGTTACTCTGCTGGAATAAAACCTTGCAAAAGAGCCTTTCTTGCCTCTATCGCTGAGCCAGTTGCAGTAAGTGTTGAGTGGAGGTTTGACTGCGTTGCCTGAATGTTAACTCCACTTGCTTTTTGACAGGAGAGGTTTGTTGGGAACAAGAATTAGGCAGCAGCAGCTACCATTCTAACACCTGCATTTTTAATTCACCATCCCATCAATGATGAGCATATAGATTCTATGAAAGCAAGAAGTACATTGAAAACCAAATTAAATGGACTACAAAAATTATAACATTTTTGTTCAATGAAACACCATACCAGGGGAACAGCTGTCAGCAAGTCCTCAGCCTTTAAGTTATCTCCATGACTAATGTCCCTTTGCTCACAAGACAAAACAATTTAATCTTCCCTGATATAAAGTTATCTCCATGACTAATGTCCCTTTGCTCACAAGACAAAACAATTTAATCTTCCCTGATAAATCATCACTGAGCCGAGAAACATTTATTTCAGTTCTTCACCAGTCTTCACATTTTTGCATAACACTGTGAAGTTGAGAGCAGGGGAGAATAACCTTGATTCACAACATGAAAAACATTGCCTTTTAGATTGCTCTTCCATATGTAGCCACCAGAGCTAGTCAAAGATGAATCCTACCAATACGTGAATGGGGGTAAATAGGAAATAGCTAGGATATGACGACTCTCCATCAACCCCAAACTGTATGTCTTCCCTTTGAGTCAAGCTAATTTCTGATTCTGTGACTCTAAATTGCTTAACTAATCACAATTACTTGAAGAAGTCTGTTTAATTCAAGGTTACAGTTAATCCCCCTCCCTACAGATCAGTCATAGTAAGCATGTGAAAAACAAATATCCTTCCTCAAGAAGCCCACATTAATCTATGACCAATGATAGAAAACAGCTTCTCACCCATTTTATCTATCTAATCTATGGTTGCATTTATTGTCAGACCAAAAAGAAACACCACTCAAAAGCTAACCAGCCATTTTCTTCACAATAGCACTTTATCAGGTGCTTTCCTACTGTTTGGTGTTCAAAGTGTGTTTATATCTACTGCTTCTATCTTCACAGGACATTTGTTCTATCATAATGAAAAACTCGGCTAACAAAAGCAACCACCCACCCACAAACATGGACCAAGTATTAGATGATTAAGTTTTCAAATTTCTAAACTACAACAGTTGCAAGAAACAAATTGTTGTGAAAACAGCTATTAAAAAATTAATTATAGTGCAGCTAAATTTTTGTTAAAAATAACACTATGTGAACAAAAGTCTTAATTTATTTCCAAGCATTCTAATTGCTATTGTACAGATGCCATTTAACGATTTTTTATGTGAACATTAATAAAATTACAGTTGGAGGGTGCATATTTCCAGTGACAATCATGCAGACATTAAGACTGGCTCAGGTAAAATGATATTTTATTATTAGAGGTAGAAATATAACTGTCAGATGGTAAACTTTTTAACCATACAAGCTAAGAAAAATCAAATTGTGACAAGTTTTCTCAATTATAATCACAAATTAAGCAAGAGTGTTATAAGAGGAACTAATAGTTCTTGTGTCTTGGCTTGAAAAGACAGGTGTCTGCTATGGAAAGCAGGAGCTTCTCTTGAAATGGAAAATGTAAACCCCTTCCCTCCAAATTGTTATAATTTTGACATTAAAAGGCTCTCAGACAAAGATATGGGAGTTGGAATAACAGGTTTTTATTAGGGAAAAAATAAAAATGGAGTAATACAAAACAACACTGACAGGGTCAGAATACGACCTGACACCCTGTTGGTCAGGGTGTTGGTAGCAGTCCAATTAAATGGTAGCTGCAGTCCTCCTGGAGTGATGGATGTAGTTCTGTTGAAACACTGATCTTATAGAAAGGATGTAGTTTTCCTCTGAAGGTCCAGTGATAGTGTAAATGGGCTTGATCTTCCTCTGGGAATCCAGTGGGAAAAGACTGACTGTGGTGTTTTAAATCTCAGATTATATCCAGGGAGGAATGCTTAGCTTCTCCCCCTGGGTGGAGCATCTCCCAATGGGATGATAGCATTTTATCAGTCATGCAGTGAGATTCAATGGCCTATTAACAGAAAATATCTCCCCAGAAGGAGGATTGGTTGTGGAAGAGATAAAGAAAACTGCCCCCACCTGGTTTTAACAGGTGGTCCATTAACAGAAGATAACTCCCCCACCTGGTTCTAACAGATGGCAATAGAATACACATTCCCAGCCACATCTTGCATTTGCAATTTAAGACATCTTGATTAACAAATACTAATTTCTTTGAACATTTCTACCATCAGTTTCTACAAAACAACTAATCACTATTATGAAAACTTTTCCACTTACTCCCCCAAAATTAATTTATTTAACTCTCCACATTCTTGAACACAATTTTATTGTACACAACTGTCATCCAATGACCTACTACCACAGTAGTTGAGGACAATGTTCCCTCTATTATGATAATCATGCAGTTTAGATTAGGCATATGAAACTTTTGAAGTAAAAATGGGTTAAATCTGGTTGCAAAATTTCAGACTTAAAGGAAAATAAAAATCATACATACATACCACAAATAAAAACTACACCTAGAACCTCTTGATAGTGATCTGAAGCAATTTCTTTTATACACTCATCTGAAAATTTTAGCAGATATTTCATACTTTTTCTATTTCATCCAAATACCCTGACATGCCAATAAAAGTCACTCCAAAAGAATGCTGTGCCCCAAAAATACAGCTGCTACCACAAAACATCTCTTCACGCTTTTATTCACCCTTGAGCAGTTTTTAAAACTCCAATTTACTGAGCCATACTAAAACATAGCTTAACTTTATTTTAAATATGTCAACAATGGGTAAGTTAAAAAGTGGGTGGAAGCATCTGACATAACGGTTAAAATTAAATTATATATATTTGATTTAGTCATATTTCCTCATCCTTCCGTATCCATTTGTATTGAATTATAAACCCTGCAGTACAGGAAGAGTCTGTGTATGACACTTAGGAGAACAGGACTTCCATGCATGTTTGCAATATAAACAATTATATTAAAATATTCAAAAAATAAATAGTAAATCCTGATTGTGCACACACTTGAAAAAATACAATAAATTTAACATCAAATTGGAAAATTACAGCTGAGCCAAGAAATTGTCATATTTACTACATAGTCCTGAAATGTCAATTTTCATTAAGCTGTTTCAAATCCAAACACACAGGTCTAAAGGAGAGCTACAAAGATGATCATAGGGATGGAATACTTCTCTTAGGAGGAAAAGCTGAGAGAGTTGGGGCTGTTCAGCCTGGGGAAGAGAAGACTTCAGGGAGACCTTATTGCAGCTTTTCAGTACCTAAAGGGAGACTATTACAAAGATGGGGATAGATTTTTAGTAGGGCCTGTTGTGATAGGATATGGGGCAATGGTTTTAAAAGAGGGGAGATTCTGACTAGCTATAAGGAAGAATTTTCTTACAATTAGAGTGGCAAGACACTGGAATAGTTTTGCCCAGAAAGGTGGTAAACGCCCCATCCCTGGAAACATTCAAGGTCAGATTGGATTGTGAAGATCTAGTTGAAGATGTCTCTGCCCATTGCAGGGGGCTGGACTAGATGACCTTTAAAGGCACCTTCTGACCTAAACTATTGTATGATTCTATGATCTTCTTCCTTTGATTAACTGAATTAAGTCAGAAAAACTCTTATCCAATTCTGCTAACACATTTCTTCACTGTAGGTATTATTGTCAGCTAACTTTGATCTGTCACCTTTAACTTCTGCACTGGAATGCCCCTTATCACTCCAAGTTCTACTCGAACATCATAGTCTTCCTTCTTCATTTCATAGTTTGTGACACCTACCAAGAAGCCCTTCATCTGGAGCAGCATCTAGTCTAATAGAACTTCCAGTGGGCAGAAGACTCTCTTACCAGAATAGTACACTGGTAGACAAGCCAAGTTCACTACAGTAATGATCCACTGTGTACCAGTGTTCCATTGTAAGCACCAAGTACTTTCTGTACAAAATATAAAACAGTTGTGTGCATGTAAGCCACACAAGGCAAGCCAAGTTAAATGGTTTGGGCAGGCAGTGTGGGTAGGGCAGAAACATGATAGCCAGCTGTCTTGGCTAAAGCAATCTTAACTCCCTTTGATTGTTTAATCTGTGTTATAGCCTAGTTTAAACACCATTGTTTATACAATACCATCATTTACAGCTATTAAATACTATCTTACTCTGAGGTATAGATCCATTGCTGTAAAAGTTTATGCATCACTGTTATGAATGAGAGGGGAAAGGTTAGACAAGTGCCTTTCCAGGTTTCTGGCAGTAGACAGCAGCTTTATTGAGACGGCCAGCATCCCAAAACCCACTCTTGCTCACAAATTCTTAATAATGACTAATCAGGCCTATTACAACATGAATTGTTTATTGAACAGGCCAAGGAAAACAGACATAAGACTTTAAACAGACTACTTACTACACAGGATAACACAAAAAGAACTACTAGTAGATAAAATATAGTGCAGAATAATAAAGGAATCTATGTTACAGCTAGTGAAGAAATAGTAAAGAGATTAGGAGAATTGATTAGGAGCCAATGTCACTTACCAACAAATCACGGTGGTGTGCAAAGAATCTCCTAATTACTCTCAATCCCAGGGAAGTATCTCAATGTGAACATCTCCACGTCGAGAATTCTCTACACACTCAGAAAATGTATAAGAGATTTCTGATTTCATGAAAATCATAGTGGTCTTGTATAGTTGTACAAAGTGCTTGTCTGTCAGTCACTTATTTGCAGCTTATCCTTTCCCACCATTCAAGGAAGGATGTTTATTGCTGACTAAGGGTGTTTTCAGCTGAGATAATTCATCACAAGACAAACCATTCTGGCCTAGCTTAGCCATGGGGAAAGTAGAGAAGCCTTTTGCTGTGTCAGGGGATGAAAGGTCCTGTCACGATCACATTCAAAATCTAGGGTCTAAGAACAAAAGCTAACTGTATTTTCTAAGTCAATCAAGCTATAGAAAAATGGGAAGAAATAGTGTGTGGCTTGTTTTCAAATGTTATTGTTTAGCATAACACTTCATGCAAGTAATGCAAAATAGTCTATATACTCAGGACTGTTTACAATTGAATAAATACAGTAAATTAGCAAATACAGTATTTAAAATTATCTACAAAAATGAGTTTTACCAGGTATTCACTGTTTGTATCAAGTCTTAAAGCTAAAAGCTGCCAGGGCAATACCAAAGAGTATGAAATAAAAGAAAAAAACATTAAAATGGAGACACTTAAGGAAATCTCAGGAAAAAAATATCACATTAATGGTCAATTAAACTAAATCCATAATTAAAGCTATTAGGCAACCGTACCATCATCTTCAATCAAAAGGCCATAAACATCTATGCTTTACATATTATTTGATTTTTTTATTTTATACTATGAGGTGAAAGCAACACATTTCCTTTTAGTAATGTATACACAAATAGCCTCATTCAGAATACACTTTTAATGCACATATTCATTTTACAAATCATTTAGTAATCCAAATAAATATACAATAGCTTGGAAAACAATATTTTAGAAAACAAATGCCAATGTAAAAAGACCACTTAAAGCAACTGAAATAATAAAAGGTTTCTGTATAGCTCTGTATTTACAGTTTTTTCACTGCATCATCAATATCAGAAATCTGTTCCTTCAGCTGGTTCCACTGTTCTGGATTTAAAGAAATACCTGAAATGCATTAAAAAGAAATACTTAGGGGAAAAAAAATTGTAGTGCAGAATCTTGCACAGTTACTGTCAAGGCTGGTTTCATACACAGCGTATGTCACGATTAATAATGCTTAACATACCTCAAGTGTAACAACCACCTCGGTTACAAAGAAATTACTCACTTGGAACACTTCAGACCTTAGCTTATCTCCTTACAAAGAAAATTAGTGCAGTATAAAAAATGCATTTACAAGTGTTAGGCTAAACACAGAAATTAGGTGCTGGCCTTGACAGAAGGCAGTACAAAAGAAACAAGGAAATCAACTGTATTCCCGTTGACTTCTAAAAGCCATACCTCTGTGGACTAAACTTCTACACACTTTTAAAGAACCATAATTCTGGGGTTTTTTTCCCCTCATGTTTCTTAAAGCATTGTGAATAACAAACTATAAGTAACATTTTGGAGAGACTATTACCACTCCCTAGCACTCAAAAACCAATATGGAAATCTAATTGTAATAAAAGGAAGAAGTGAAGTTAATTAAAGGGAAAATGTATGGCTATGTATGTAACTCCCATACCAAATCTGTTTGTATTTGATGCCTTGTTTTCCATAAATTATGGGGGAATTATTTAGGAAAACAGACTCAGGCCAATGAAACCACATTGCTTTTGTTTACAGTCAACTGATAAAACTAATTATATGGTAAAATGTGAATCATTAATAAGTAAAAATATTACTCTAAAAATACCATGTAGTAACAAAGTATAGAAATCTGATACACAAAGATCTCCAGCAAACTGCAGACAATGTTTTAGTACAAAATAACATGAAGCAAAACAATACCTTTTCTGCCAGGCTTCATTTCACCTTCTTGATCCATCCAATATTCCCTAATATCAATTAAGACTTTTCCTTTAAAGTCACGAACGCTGACGTACCTCATTTTGCCAATCTGTCAAAACACACATAAGGATATTTTTTAGGTATTTTATGTATTACAGCATTCACTTTTCCCAGCAGTATCAGACATGTACATGCGACATTGCACACTTCAGCTTATTTTAGACACCAGTAAAACAACTAGATCAAGAGCTTAATCCAGAGCAATCAGTAGGGAAATAAGTAATGTCAATATAAATACATTAATGACTTAAAACCTGTTGAGTATTCAGCATTCAATGCTCAAAGTGGCTCTCTCCTAGAACAAGAAAATACCTGTCTTCTTAACAAGCTTACATCTTATAAAACCCACTAATTTACTGTTTTCTGAAATAAATTTTTGGGTCTGTTATAACCATCTTTTTTAGTAGCTGTTGTAAACAAACGGGGAAGAAGGCGCTCTACGCTCTACCGCCAAATCTAAGTTTTAGTCCATTCCATAGGTACAGAAATCAAATTAGATATTCACATGAGATGGGCCCAATTTTTAACTTGTTCCCCCCCCTCTCTTTTTTTTTTCCCTTTTTTTATTTTTTAAAACATAGTAAATACAGATGGAAACAGAAGTAAGCCACCAACTGCCCCATGCCTGCTTCTGCTGGTTCATTGGGACACTTTCTTGGAACTGTGGTTAAAAGACTGTACCAAATGTTCCCAAAAAGACCCCTATTCAAATACTTTAGCTTACCAACACAGCAATGGTATGAAATGACTTTGAAATATCAGATTTTCATGCAGTGGCTTAACTGAATTATGAGGGCTTTTTTTTTAATTCTCCAAAGAAAGGGCAAAGGGAAAAGAGACAACAGGCATACTATATGTTACATTATTTAGGCTTTATCAAATTTAAAAAAGACTGATTTAAAAAAACTATTTGTTCACATAAATTCAAAATATAATGTGAATTTGAGAATGAGAAATTTGATAATAATAAAAGCACAGTCAAACAACTCACGTAAAAAATTCTTATTATTTTGTATGTACCTCCTGGACCCACCTTGTGAAGAAAACACACATAAACAATTTTTAAAAAGGAATATTCCTTCCTGATAAAACATTAGTTTTAGTTTTCACCTTATTTAATTTACACATCTTGCACTTTGATATACTTAAACAGGAGACAAAACATATCTTACTAGCATAAAGTCTAACCAGAAAGCATGAGCAACTCTCCAGTCAACTAAAATCATTCACAGATGTTTAAATCTGAAGTACTAAGGCCCAAACAACAGGCCCTGAACTAAATTTGACCTCTAGATGAACCTTCCAACCAAATGTATATGCATCCATTTACAAATGAAGCATTGTTAGCAATATGATATATGTATCCACTCTTTGGCAAAACATGTATTTATCTTTCTGTATTTAGAAACTGGTCAATGCCACATCTGGCTTTGTCTGGGGTGTAGGATCAAAGACAACTCCCTTGGTTCCTCCTTGAGCCCTAGCCAGGCTTAGTGAGAAACCCAACAGGAGAATAAAAACAGATGTCCCCACATTAGAAGTAATAGTAGCTTGTATATTATAAAAGCTGGGCTCCTCTCACAGCAAAATCAGAAGCCTCTTTGCCCGTAAGGTGGATGTACCACAGAATTCCCCAGTTACTGGGAGTGGTTCTCCAGTCCTTTGCTGTGACAGCTTCCCCCAGCTGATGATTAAAGGATATCTGGATGCAGGGGTAAAGTACTAGGGCAACTGGTGATGTATCTTCTGTAGTAATGACTAGGTGCATTGCTTAGCTTATTCTTTTGTAGTTCTTTGCAGTATTGCATTACAGTAAATTACACTACTCCTTAAGTTGGCGTCAGTGTCTGGTGCTGACCCTACCTACCAGCAAAACAAAGTCATAAAAGTTGTTATTTCACAAAATATACATAAATAGGCTTTGTGCTTGCTTAAAGTAATTTTTCTTCTTATGCAGATCTTGCTATTTTAACTCTAAAATTTATTTTTAAATAATTAGGACCTCTTTAAATACCATAAGCCTGAAGCAGTTGCTTTCCTACTTCAAAACATCCTTTAAAATAAAAAAGTTTATAAGGTAGTATTTTGCAATTTATTTATTAAATACTTTCACAGCACTACAAATTTAACATTCAAAAATAAGGTATTATGTCACAGTAGCCAAGTTTTTTTAGACCAAACTTAGTAGCATGTCCAAGTCCATCAGTACTGCTGGAAAAGCATTAGAAGAACCTCAATAAGCTAATATAAACTTCTAGAATAGAGAGTCCTGCAAACAGCAGAGATCTGTAATACAGCAAATTGGTTGAACAAATTAATTCTGAAACTTATGTGATCACTGATGCATTTCACAACGTCCTGGTTCCAGTCAGGATAGAGCTAATTTTTGAAGTAGCCATGAGGTGGCATGGCCAAGACAGGGAGGTTATTCCATATCACTTCTCATCATTGCTAGAAGCAGGGGAAAGGGACTGTCACTTCCCAGGAAAGGGGGTTTCTTCCGGTCAAGAAAACATGGCAGGAGAGCTGTCTGGTATTGTTTCTTGCTGGGGGCTTTCCATGTAAATAATTTCTTTTGTACACTTTTGTTATTAACATAATTGTTGTTACTGTTCATTTTCTTATCTCATTGCTGTTTCCAGTAAATTGTTCTTATGTCAACCCATGATCTTTGCCTTTTGTGCCTCCAATTGGACAGGAAGGGAAGAAGGAGTGTCACATGGGTGGGGTTTTTTTAGTGCAAGGACTAAATTGGAGAATACTATTGCTAAATAATGACACACAACCAATCACATTCAAGAGCATCACAAGCATATATTACCTACTTACTTATCTACTTTCAGGAGCCTATGATAGGTAAAGACATTACACCAGGAAACTGAAGAACTTATTTCTCATGAGTGAAAAAAGCAAATTTTACCCAAACTTAAATAAAGGGGGGGGAGGGGGAAGTGAGGTCCATATGCAACAGGCAAACTCCTTTTCAGGAAACAATTCCTGTGAAATGCCCAATCATGTAATGTGGTTCCACTCTGGATAATTAATATTAATACTTTAACCCATCAGCATTAACAAACCTAATCCAAATCAGGCATAGGTAGATGACAGGATTTGTCAAACTAACCAAGGTACATGATGAACTACTCACATTGGCTTGAAGCCACAGACAGGAATCTAATGTAACATGAATAATGCTTGTCCTTAGGGCCTCTAGTAATACATCACAAATGGGAGTAAAGTTCCACAACCCAACTGTACTCAAACCTTTAATAAATTCCAGAGTATACTAGGCTGCCTATAAAACTTAAAAGACCAGGATGTAAATAAATAAAACATACTTGGTCTCTTATACTTAATTCCCTTCTTCTTACAATTATTTTATTCTTCATAATTAGTTTCAAGAATACCATTATACCAACATTAGTTTCAAACAAAAATAAAGTGTAGATCTTTATGAAAATGCTCAACCTTGTAAATACAGCAGTCACAACGAGTTCAATATTAAAGGAAGTTGTATACTTTAAGAACACAGCCCAAAGGTGTAGAACAGCAAACCACTAAGTTTCATGCCAGTTGCTATCATTCCCACACACAATATGGATGTCACAGAATTTCTGACTATCATATGAATGCTTTACAGCCTCATTTCCATCAACTGAAGACACACTTGTAAGTTATGCTGCAAAATCACTTGCACACAGATCATTTTTATTACCATGGGGAAGCAGAAAGGAGAGATTCTAGTATTGTTAATATTCCTAGAAAAAAAAAATAATACCTCCAAAATTAACATGCAACTAGATCTTGAGCATGCTCTCTTGGGTAGAAAGGAGAGAAGGGGAGCATTCTCAGACCTACAGTGCTATTTCTACACTGAAAAAGGTACATCTTGGTTAACACACATAAGCTGATGTTGCATGAAAAAAGAACGCACATAACACAACAAACAATCTAAAAAAACTTTTGTTGTTGAGAAACTAAAAGCAGGCAGAAACTTAGGAACATTGATGGTTTAAGTCAGGGTGATAGTGAAATTTTTTTCTGTATTGTAGTCAACACTGGAAGAATCCTGCTCTTAGAGTAATATATGTCCTCTACTGTCTGTTTTTAGTAACTTATTACCTTGAGTCAAAAAAGGTTGAAAGAAATCAGAGCACACAAATAGTTTTGCTTTTATTTGAAAGTTTTTTTGCATTAGTTGGTTCAGTTATGGTGGTTTGCTATGTTGCTTTGTTTTTTGGTTTTTTTTCTCTTTTTTTTTTTTTTTTTTTCATAAGGAGGGCATTAAAATTAACTTTTCCCCAAGGCTGCAATTTCTGAACCTATTACAAAAAAATCCCAAACATATAGGCTTTATATTTGAGTCCTAAATGCAGTTCCTCTCATTAGATGCAGAAGATACTATCATTTTTCCTATATGGATCAAAGCATGCCCCAGCAGAACCAAAAGTATTACATTCTTCCTTCAATGTACAAGTCCAAGCAGTTATGCCCAGGGTCTTAAATTGAAGCTCTCCCTCCAACTATATATACACAGGAAAGTGAAAATTGACACAGGCCTTCACTAGTTTCCCCCCCACATATTACTTTGCACAGGTACAGCCCAAAACCATTTATTTTACTTTATTCAGTGTTGGAACCATCTTATTAGGCACCTCTCACATAACTTTTCACAAACTTAAGAATCAAAGTCTAAGAATTTAAGTCCCTTTCTCATCCTGTGCTCCCCTTTTCAAACCAGCTAGTCAGGCATTTAATAAGTCTTGATCCACATCCCTAAAAAAAGGAATTCTGAGCTACGCATATTCTTGCACAGCTTTCAGGATACATTGCTTCTTCAGCTAACCATGGGACATGCAATACCCTGAACTCACAAATGTTTGTGGCTACTGAAAAAATGTACATCCATCCTATTTTGACAATGTCAAAAATTGAAATCTTTTTGGATTTTCAGTGAGAAAAACCTGCATCATAAAAGAACGAGCAAAACTTATTCCAAGATACTGTCTTAGAAAACAGTAGCCAAATTCCCTTGACCTAGCTAAATAAGAATTAAGAGTCCATATTTTGGGTTTCCAAGACTGTCCTGATCTAATATTTACAGACAAAATGACTACACAGAGAATTACCACATGCAAAGACATGAGAGTTAGAATCAATTACCACAACTCTGATTCTTTTACTCTATTGAAACCAATCAGTGCTTTTTCTCAGCATCTCATCTTGCATGCTAGCATCGTAATCCCCTTCAGCCAAGATTTCAGGAGACCAAGCACAATGCTATCATGATATCCACATAGCCTCATAAAATTTATACAGATTATTATGTAAATGGTTACCTTAACCAGGCTCTAAGAGAGTCATCAATTTTACCTGAAACATATTCTCATCTCTGTTACTGCTTTGCTTAGAAGAAGCTGCACCTTTTGAACTTTCACCACTCTTTTGTTTCTTAACAGGCTTTTCTGGAGCTACTTGCTTTTTCCGCTTTGCCTTGGAGCAAGAATAAAAAAAAACTCATAAATCGCAACTCATTTTATAAGTTATAAAAAAAAATTATGTTAGAGGTCACAAACTATTATGCAATATGTATTAACACCTTCCTCCTGTGAGGGCAGGAATACAATACTGTACATTTAGACTGGAGCCAAAAAAAAAATAATCTTCAAATTAGCCTATTTTTGTTCTCAGTGAAGCTTACCATAATAATTTGGCTTTAAAGAGAAATTTAATTAGATCAAAATTCAAAACTCAGTCTTAAGCTGTGCCAAGGGAAATAAAGGTTGGATATTAGGAGAAAGATTTTTACGGAAAGGGTGATAAGTACTGGAATGGTCTGCCCGGGGAGGTGGTGGAGTCACCATCCCTGGATGTGTTTAAAAAAAGACTCAATGTGGCACTCAGTGCCATGGTTTAGTTGAGGCATTAGGGCATGGGTTAGACTCTATAATCCTGAAGGTCTCTTCCAACTGAGTGATTCTGTGAAAATACATTTCAAAAAGCCTACTTTCTTTGTGCAGTAATACTGTCAGTTTTAATTAAAATTTTAAAGTCTGATAGAAGTTTCATTTTCCAGAAAGTACAATGAAAAATGGGGAACAGCTAACAACTCTGGTAAAAAAAAAAATAGATAAGATAATAAAAAAAAGGATTTGAAAAATCAAATCCAAGAGAACATTTTTAATTGAAGTCAAATCTCTGTTCATAGCATGATAAATTAAACATGTTTTTAAAACATTGAGTCAATATCACCTGCAAATCAGATTACTTTGCTAGCCGATGCTAGAGCATGCTACATTTCCACTAATGGTGATATAGTAATCATGCCCACTGTAAAGGAAGAATAATGCAAAGATACCAAAAATTATTCTCACCTGCTAGAATCATATTGTAAATAATCTCTTTTAAAGACAAACAGCTCAAAAAAATACCGGATGTTGTCATAGAAAAAAAACAAAACCAAAACCAACCACCTTACTGCCCACTGAAGTTGATTGTTACACTATGTCTTATTAGGAATACATTTCCAGAAAAAAAAAAATCACCTGGTCATTTTCTCTTATATTAAGATTTCACAAAATACCTAATTTTCTATGTGCAAGCAAGTCACATTTTCATATTTTAACCACTTCAGTAAATCAGATTGTCTCTTTGCAAAGCGCGCTAAAAGACCCAATGTCTGCATTACCACCTAGCATTTCTTAAAAAGACAAATTGACTGTTGTATTCAATTTGTTTGCAATGACTGACACATCTATACAAATTTACAAATTAAATAATTATTAAACTAAATGAAAACATTACATTTATGCATTTAAAACAGGTAATGTTAAAATTATCAACTCAGAAATTCTGGTTGGCTCTGCTTTTAAGTGAGAAACTAGCAGATAGTCTTACAGTAAACATAAGACTCTGAAACATAAAAAAGAATGTGAGCGAGATAAGCAAGTGGCACATGGATAACAAGGCAAGTGGAGGTTTTGGTTTTGGACTTGTAAGTAATCCAGATATCAAAATGAAGATGGGGCAGTGTCCTCAAAATTAGTTCAAATTCTTGCCACCAGAGGCAGCTTATACAGAAGCTGTCTATCACTAGCCACAAAACAGCAAAGAACTCCAGGAAGCTTGTGGCTAAATATACCATACAGAAAAACATGAAGCAAAATGCACCTTAAGAATAAAGTGTACTGCAAAGCAAAAAGCATCCACCGAAACCATAAGCTTGGGGGGTGGTTTTTTTGGGGTTGGGAGGGGGTGTTTGGGGTTTAAGTGTCAGATAAATCATATATCATTTTGTGACATAACACTCAACTAATTCCTTAACCCCTGCCTGAAATATAACAGTTAATACAGTAGTAATAAACTGCATATAATGTTCACCTTTTTGTCAACTTCACTATCTGAATCACTGGCAGATGAGCTTGAAGACACAAGTTCCTTTGACTTTGGCATTCTAGGAAGAGAAAGATAACATGAGAACACTATACAAGGAATACATCCCATTATGGATAGAAAGCCATCTCCAAACCTGTTTGTAAAGGCTCAACTTATTCAAAACCCTCCTGAAGACTTTCCTACCTTTTCATATAACCTTTAATACACATTGTAGATGTAATCACAAGCACCCTTCCCTCTTATAGCTCTTCCCCTTTTTGCTGTGACTGCCTTATATGCAGTATTTTAGTTCTGAACTGCTTACAAAAGGACATTTTTTCACCTGTTTCATGTTCTCCCAAGTATGGTAGATACTATAATGAAAAAAAGCAATACAAAACCGGTGTCCAGATGAATTCTCGACATAATATTAATAAATATAAACAATTAAGCCCCCAACACTACATATATTCTTACATTAGCATTTTGACTAGTTGAAATCGGGAGTAACAGCTGCATAGTTGTCACAGATTAAGCTTCATTTCCCATCAGTAATACAAAAGTCTGAAAATATCTCAGTTACAGAGAACTACAGTACTGCAATTAATATTTCCATTGCAACTTTACATCATCAGTCACTAGAATATATTCATTTACTGAACAAGTGGACACTCAACTTTCCTTGAATGCATGCTGCCAGGTGTACTTCTACATCTCTCTAGTATGCAAACATGATTAGATACAGCAGCTGAACAACATCTTGCCTGCTACTAAAAACTCTAACAAATAAATAGCTAGTTTGTGACTTCAGAATAAAAAGAAGCATCACAGGGAGAAACTACACAAAATAAACTAGCTTGGAAAGGCTAATAAAGTTTTAAAGAAGCATACCTCAGGAAAGAAAAAGAAATAGCAGGTTTTAAACTGGCAATGAAATAAACTATGTGCAAAAGAAAAAACAGTCTGAATAATAAAAACGGATCAAATGTGGTTCTAGAGTAAATTGTCAGAATAATTTGGAACACAACGATAGAAGCTGTAGCACTGAAAATAAAACAGGGTATGGGAAGCACACATAAACCACATGTCCTGGTTTGGAAAGACACCACACTACAGGACGGAGGCAGGCAGAGGAGAGCTGGAACGGGGCAATGCAAAAATAAACTCAGCAGTGACATGAAATAGGGAAGCCGAACAAGAAAAGTCTGATACGCGGAGGGCGGGACAGATACGCAGAGGACAACTCCAGAGTCCGCATCAGGAAGGGAGAGTAACAATATGGAGGAAGATGGAGGCGGAAACTAAAGGAAAAATAAATAGGGTGGGGTTGGTGTCCTCTCTTGAGAAACTAGCAAGCAAAGCGTGAGGACACCGAAGCACCGAGGAGAGGAAGGGTGGAATGAGACGGGACAAGTGAAGACAAGGGAAAGTAACATGAGAAAGACAAGCGAGTACGAGCTAGAAACACCAGATAAGCCGATGCCTGCCTGCCGCCATTTTCCTCTCCTTCCTCTTTTCTACGGCTTGTGTTGCCCCCCAAAGGAAAGGAGCGAGGGCCCGGCAGGGGGGCGCGGGTAAGAACACTCAGGTCCTCCCAGGGCAGGGTGGCAGCAAGAAGGATGCAGGTTACCGGCGGTGAAGGAAAGAACACGACACACACATTAAAAAAAAAAAAAAAGTCGGGGGTCGTCAGCGGGCAGGGACTGATCCCGGTGCGAGGTGAAGAGCTGGGCGGTTCGCCACCACCATTTTCTCCCTCACTCAAATCCTCTTTGCCCCCCCCAACGTGGCAGTGGCTACTACTCCCGCTCTAAACCCGCTCCACAACAGGGCATTCCTCCCACAGAGCATAGTGGGCACTCGAGGAAAAGGGAAAGCCTCACCACAGGGTTACCCAGCGTATTTCTCCCACACCAGGCTAGGAGATGCCGAGCGCCCAACAGTTGGGGGTGGAGGAAAGAGAACATGGCAACAGCTCTAACAAAATACGCAAAAGAACATAAATACTCACGTCTCACTTCCCATACGACTCCTCTACACCACGACAGAAAGATTCATCGCAGAATCCCCGCCCCAGCCCTGCACCACGTGGGAAGGAGTAGAGTGAGGTGTTTAAAGGGGACGCGTACCTTTCTAACTTGTTCCTACCTCCCCCGCCCTTGGTAGGACAGCCGCAAAAAAAAAAAACAAAAAAAAAAAAAAAAAAAAAAAAAAAAAAAAAACACCCAAACAACGCCCCCCCCCCCAAAAAAAAAAAAAAAAAAAAAAAAAAAAAAAAAAAAACACAAAAAAATCCCACAACTGGCTTCCAAAGGGCTAGTCAGCCGCATCATTCCAATACAGGGAGCCCTATGGGACCGACGGCAGGACCCTACCTGGAGCCCGGCCCCATCGGGACTGCAGACCCGCAGAGGGAAGGCCTGCACTCCACCTGGGGGCTGTGAGAGGGGACCGAGAGAGAGGAGGGCCCTTAATATCTAAAAGGAACCCTTAAAAATAAATCTGTAACTAGTTGTTTTATTTTGCACGCAGCAGCGGTTCCTCGATCTCATTTAGAACCTCCCTGCCTGCAGCCATGCCCGAGGGAAGGAGAGGAAACGCTCAGAAATGGTGTAGCTACGTCGACTTTGCATATTGAAACCGCAGCACGTCGAGGCGCTGTTGAGAAAAGTGCCGGTTCCCCTTTCTGTCATCGTGACTTGCGTTTTTTCTTGCTGACGGGCTTTTCGTTTGAGGAACGGGTGTGCCTTATGGCTCCTAGCTTGGCAGTCACCTTGAGTCAAGTTCACGTCTGAAGTGCTGGGGAAAAGACGTTAAGAAATACATGTCACCTTCTGTTCTAAACAGTTACTTTTTAAAATCCCTCCAAGCAAAACCCCTTGAAAATATAATCTGACCATCTTGCTGCCAGGAAAATCCACAAACGCCAGAGTAAAGGGGGAGCATCTATTGGGGCACACACCCACGAAGTTCTCTCTCGCAAGGTTTCAGAAGGTGCAAGCCTCCCTTTTCTCCTAAACTCCCGACTGCATGTTGCCCTCTTCCTTTCCCCATTGGCTGAGGTACTCGGAAGGTACAGCCTTCCTGAACCACCTACTACCTATCCCCCCTTGAATCTGTCTTTTCCCCCCAAAGTCCAGAGGTTCAGGCTTGTGCAGACCCTTGTCTATTTCAGGAGCCAAACTGTCTGGGCCCGTGTCCTGGTTTAGGGCAAATTTAGAAAAAAACCTCAGAAGGGGTTCCTCTAGAAAGCAGATTCAAGTGGCCCCTCCCCCAACTGGTTCGGGAAAAGATTTTCTTGGAGAAAAGTGGAAAAAGCTGTTTATTTAACAGGCAAAGCATTCACCAGGACAAAAAATGAACAATATTAAACAATAAAACCTCTTGACAATATGAAGAGATGACAAATTCAGAAAGTCCTTTTCATGGGCTCTAGTTCAGTTCGCTCAGTCTGTTATCAGTCCCTCTGGTGCTGGAAATGCCGTGACCCAGGCCTGGTCTGGTGGGCCACAGGTGTGAGCTGCCAGTGCTCTTCTGGGTGTTCGGTCTGGAGCAGGTTTAAACAGTTCCAAGAAAAAGAAATAAAAACACAGTCCAGGGAACTTCTTTGCCTCAGCTAGCTAAAACTAACTAAAAGCAAAGGAGAGCTCTGTCTCGCTGTCTGTCCATCCACAGACAACACAGTCCAGGAGCAGGAATGTGGAGGAGTGAGTACAGTTTCTGTAAACAAACTCCATGCTTCTTCTCTTCCCTCTCTTTGTGTTTAGAACAAGTCTTAAAGGTGAAAAACTTATTTCTGGGCTAAATAGAGAAATGGGGATACAAGCATCATAAAGTCACCCCAGGACAGCCCAGTTACAAATCTGCTGCCCAAAGTCAGTAGAAACATTAAGACCCATTTCAAAGACATTAACATCCATCAAATTGTTTGTCAAGGCATTAGCCTACATCTTCCCTCTCAATCCCTCCTCTTCTTATTTATCAATTTGTTTTTACAAAGCCTAGTTATTATTAACTTAACCCTTTTTAACAATCTGGAACATTTTAAACAGCCCTTCCCGACTTTTCTACGCCTAGTCCTTGTGCAAGGTGTGTCAAGTAAATACAGAGAATAAAGTAGATAACGCCTGTTGTAAAATCAGCCACCCCTCCTCTGGGAAGAATGATGCATCTGACTCCATTGATATCAGAAGGCTAATTAATTACTTTATTATACGATATTATTCTATACTATATTACACTATATTACACTACATCTAAACTGAAACTGCACAAGCACTCAACTCCACTGAATCTTGTGCCTGTCTGCTGACCAACAGTCTCGATATGCGCTTGGCCCTGATAGGCCAAGGAAACAAAACACCATCACTTTGGGTAAACAATCTCCATATTTCATTCTACTTTGGCACAACACAGAAGCAGCAAATGATATAAGAATTGTTTTGATCATTCTTTTCTCTGCTTCTCTCACTGCTTCTCTCAGGTTCAGAGAATGTGAGTCCCACAAATGACAGTTCATATTAGTCCATTAATCACTAGAGGTCTTCGTCTATGGCTACTTATCGCTGAGGTCTTCCATCCTTATCTTCTAGTTGAGAAGTCCAGATCTCTGGGGCTTTAGAGACCTTGACCTGAGTGTGATGGGTCCACCTGTGTTCAGCTGTCCTAACTGCTGTTCCTGCAGTCCTGGCTGGATGTTATGAACAACAAAGTCCAAAAGCAGCATCTGTGCTAACTGGGCTTCCTGTCAGAGATTTCACAAGACACAGTATATTGGCCACATGCTGATTTAAATATACATCTTCACTTCCCCACCACATTGAAAATAAACAGGGTAAGAATCCCAAACAGTTCAAAGGGGAATAACTGAATATTTCATCAGATTTGGCTCTTATTCTTGCCAAAGCTAATGGCAAAAGCCATACACATGGCATCTTGAGTTTCTGTCACCAGCTTCAGAGGGTGTTTCTTTATTCCTCCATTCATCCTTTCTACTTGACCTGAATTCTCAGGGTGCCAGGGGGTATGGATGTCCCACTGAATTCTCAAAGCAGCCATAATCCCTTAAAGGATTTACATAATCCTCTGTAAAATTAGTTCCCCCGTCCAAGTCCACTGCCTTCACAATCTCATATTCAGAAATCATTTGATAACTGATCAAATAGTTCCTGAAGCAACTAGAAACACCTCTAGCCACTCTGCCAGCTGGCACACCACTACCAGAGGATATCTACGCCCTTTTGCCCAGAGCATCTGTCTTAGGTTGGAAATGCAAGATGTGGCTGGGGGTGTGTATTCTATTGCCATCTCATAGAGGTGGGGCAGTGATCTTCTGTTAATTGGGCCACCTGTTAAAACCAGGTGGGGTAGTTTTCTTTATCTCTTTCACAACCAATCCTACCTCTGGAAAATATTGTCTGTTAATGGGCCATTGAGTATCACTGCATGACTGATAAAATTGTGAGATGCTCCGCCCGAGGGGGCGTAAGAGCCTGAGACCAGAGATGCTGGACTTCAGGCATCTCTTCAGCATGCAGTTCATTGTATCCAAGATGTTACAACAGTCCACGGTCATGGGTGACAGAACCTGTGCCTAGAGCTGTCAGCTCCAGCTGCATACAAGCCTGAAGAACCTTTATTTTTGGATACAATGCATTATATACTTTTCTTTGCTGAGCATCTTCATACATAAGAACCAATCTATACCTTTACTTTTACCTACAGCCTATCATAATTACTATAATTACAATATTATGGCTAATACTATCCCAATCACATGAGTTAGTATGTTACAGTTTAAGCTTAAAGTTGGTTTTCAGTTTTCTTGCAGTGGAAAATTCTTAGACCTTTTTTATACTTGCCACATCAACATGTCTTGTTTGCCCATGGTATCTTTTTGCTTGGTAAAAACATCTTCTGTTTGAGGTGGGTTTATCCTTTGCTCTAAGCCATAAAACCCCCTTCTAACTAACATACCCTTTGCCTTCTTAGTTATCCAGTAAGACTGGCTCAGCAATTTTTCGTCTATATCAAAACTTGCTTCCATCTCTATTTCGTTCTCAGATTCTACATTCAGAGAGCTTTCTGCCAAGCATCCATATCTGTTAAAGTTTCTGGTCAAACTTTCATCCCTCCCAATAGGGACGAGCCAAGCATTCCTACCTGAATATAATCTGAGATTTTGGAACACAACAGGCAACCTTTCCCCACTGGATTCCCAGAGGAAGACCAGGCCCATCTACACCACCACTGAATCTTCAGAGGAAAACTACACCCTTCTACAGGATCACTGCTTCAACAGAACCACATCTGTCACTCTAGGAGGACTGCAGCCACCATTTATTCAGACTGCTACCAACACCCTGGCCAACAGGGTGTCAGGTTGTATTCTGACTCTGTCAGTGTTTTCTTTCTTACTGCATTTATTTTTTTTTTCTTAATAAAGAACTGTTATTCTTACTCCCATATCTTTGCTTGAAAGCCCCTTAATTTCAAAATTATAGTAATTCAGAGGGAGAGGGTTTACATTTTCCATTTTAAGCGAAGCTCCTGCCTTCCTACGCAGACACCTGTCTTTTCAAACCAAAACAGCATCTCAGCAAAATACACCCGACATCGCTGGAAAGGACATATAGCTTGAGAGGAATAGCAAATTTGTCTTTAAAAACAAGCTGTGGGTCTGCTGATAGATAAAACTAGCACTGGGAGATAAAAGGAACAATGGGAAGGATTTCACTGATTGATGAATGGAAAGAGATATTTGCTTTTACAAATAAACTTTAGGTTTGCTGATAAATCAAATTAGACATTGAAAGATGAAAGAAACCACGAGGAAGAAAAACCCCTAAAATCCATAAGAATTAAAAATTAAAAGGGGGGAGGATTATACATTAGAGGGAAATCTTCGGTATCAGGCATATCAGGAAGTCTGTACCTCTCAAGTCCCTCAGCCAATAGGGAAAGAGAGAAAGGAAATATGGCCGGGAAATTAGGATAAAAGGAGGCTGCATCCTCCGAAAATTTGAGAGATCCCAGAGGAATGCCCCACGGCCTCTCTCTTTATTTGAATAAAGTTACAGGACTCCTCTGTCTCCTTTATGGACATAAACCTCTGATGTTTGTGGATTAATTTTCCTAACAAGCTCAAGGTCATTTCCCTGCCTTGCAATTTCTTTGGTAGTCTGGCTATTAACTTTAGCCAGGCACCCCTCAATACCTCGTTTTGCTAAAACAAAAAGACCCAAGGCAGTACATCTTGAAGAACTCTCTGCCAATCGTTGAGAGTCCCAACTGTTATAAACAAAAATCTGCCAGTTTTTTTGTGAGAAAAAGGTTACCACCATTGCTGCTGAGGTGATGCTTGTGTGTTATGGTAATTTCGGGTCGTTGTCGTTAATAGTTGTTTTTGTATCAGTAAAAGCCTAGCTGGGGCCGAGTTAATGGCTCTTCTCTGGGACAGTGAAGGGTGGGGACCTCCCCGAACAGTGAGGAGAAGAGACTTAGGAGGGGGGGGAGACATGCAAAATAACCCCAAGACCAGAATGCCATGAGAAGCTACTGCTTCTAGCTTGTTAAAAAAGACCCCAGAACAACGAGCTAACTAAGAGTTAAGAGACTGGAGTGATGTCGATACGTGAGGAATGGAGTGCTGAGCCTGCAGAGATGCTGAACACCTTCGTAGTCCCTCTCACCCTGAGCACGGGAGTCGTCCTGAAACCAGGAGCGGACAGGGCGAAGCTGCGAACAACAACATCTAAGGGGTCACCACTCCCTAAAAACTCCCACAAGGACTGGACACCCAGCTGTGCCCCTAGTGGACAAAGCTGGGCATATCCTCCTCCTCCTCGTCACCCTGGGAGAGATGACGGGAGACTGCAGACCCATCCGAACTGCCCAATCCTGAGCTGATCACTTTTAATAAAGGCATTAAAAGGAGAAAAAGTCTCCTGCCCTGTCTATTTCAGCTGGGGCGCTCATCCAGGATAGCCACGCCGGAAGAGGACACCAGGACTGGCCATCTTGGACCTCCAGGAAACCTGACTATCAGGACCAGAGAGATCGGCTCAGGACCAGCAACGCAGAGGAGCACCGGAGCCCCAGACTGGTGAGAAATTTGGTGGCGGGAGTGGGAGACAAGCGCGTTTGTGTGTGAGTGAGACGAAGGCCGGCAGCCAGATCTTCGGAGTGACAGTGGACCCCTCAATACCGCGTTTCCGAACTTCCGCGAGGAAGCCGGCCGGGAACAGGGGAAGTGAGTGGAATTAGCGTGAGTGAGTCGTCTCCTAAGGGGGAAAGAGGGCTCCCCCCCTCAGGGTGTGCAGAGGGAATAGTTGTATGAGTGGCACACACCCCCAAAAGTCCTGGCAGAGGGAAGTCAGGCAGGAAGTCCTGAGAAGGATTCAGGCAAGCTCACAAGCCCTGCAGGCAAAGTAAGTCCTGACAAAGGGGTCAGGCACAAATCCCAGCGAAGGAGGCTGTGGTTTGTTTTTAAGTCCTGATACGGTGAGGCCTAAAAATTGGAAGGTTAGGCAAACTAGAAATCAGGCAGCTGTTTTTCCTGAGAGAAGGGAGTCAGGCACGACCCGGCTTCTTACGCCGAGGCTTCGTGTGTTCAAGTCCTGATAGATGTAAGACCTGACGTTAGGAAAGTTAGGCAATCAAGAGATCAGGCAGTTGTTTCGGTATAAAGTCCTGAGCACCAGGCAAGTAAATTTTTCTTGAAATTACCTGTCCGTAGAGGCACCTTTGGGATTTTTTTTCTGTTGAGACCTGAAAAATGGGAGGGTGTAATAGTAAAAAGACCAGCAAGAGACTGAGGAATATACCTCCCAATAGTCCCTTAGGAGAACTGTTAGAGAAATGAGATTCTATAGAGGCCACAGAGGGATTAGATAAAGTGAAAATGATCCAATACTGTGTAGAAGTCTGGCCGGAATTAGAGGTGCAAGGAGGATGGCCTTGGTGTGGAACAAGGGACAAGTGGATGTGCCAACAACAACAATCTGACAGCTCGAGGAGATACCAATCCTGAGCAATTATTGTATGTAGTTTGCTGGTTAAAGAACGCTATTGGAGACGAAGGGGTGCGAATTTGTAAGGTACAGAAGAAGAAAGAGGGGAATGAAGGAGGGGATGATGGAATTAGTAAAAGATGGGACCCCCTGGATTATTTGCCTCCTTCTGCCCCTCCACCTTATAATCCTCTTCCTCAAGCACTTCAAATGGCAGGTCCGGTTTTTCCCCCGGCTGCCATCTCATTACCACCTGCACAAATTCCTCCTTCTACCTCTTCAGCTTCCCCTGATAAACCCAGTATCTCCCCCAGTAACCACTCCCTCACCACCTTCAGCTCCTCCAGTTCCTTCTGCATCACCACAAGTGCCTACTCCACCTGGTGCATTCTCCACCCCTTCTCCAGCTCCACTTAATATCCACTCAGGCTCTTCTCCCCCTCCTATTGCTGTCTCTTTACCTCCTCCTAGTTGGGACACAAATATCTCCTTGCCCAGTAAACAGCTATCAGCAAATATGCCTGCTGATGGGCAGGAATTTCAGGGTAACCCAGCTACCCCTCAAACTAGTAGTTTGGCATCTGAAGATGAGCTGTACTGTAGTACCAGATCCAAGACTTCCAAGGCAGAGAAACTCTTTCCCCTCAGAGAAGTTCCTATGGGAGGAGTAGCAGGAGGTGTTGGCTTTGTGAATGCCCCTCTAACTGCTTCTGAGGTGAGAGGATTCAAGAAAGAGTTAGGGCATTTAGTCAAGGACCCAGTGGGCCTAGCCAACCAAGTGGATCAATTTTTAGGTCCAAATATCTACACTTGTGGGGAGATGAATTCCATCCTGAGTATATTATTTTCCCCAGAAGAGGTCCGGATTATTAGAGCAGCTAACATAAGAATTTGGGAGAAAGATAACCATCCAGGAGACCAGGTGCCATCAGGTGAACAGAAATTGCCACCTATGGATCCCAGCTGGAACCCTAATCAGGAGGAAGGGAGGAAGGCCATGATGGAATATAGATCTTTAATAATACGGGGGATCAAAGAGTCAGTTCCCAAAGGAACTAATACCAAATTGGCATTTGAGGGTGCACAAGAGAAGGATGAAGCTCCTGCTGCCTGGCTTAATCGCCTAAAGCAGAACTTCCAGTTGTATTCTAGAATAGACCCAGACACCCCAGAAGGTCAAGTGCTACTAAAAGTCCAATTTGTTACCAAATCTTGGCCAGATGTACGGAGAAAACTGGAAAAGATTGAAGACTGACAAGAAAAGGACATTAATGAGTTATTAAGAGAGGCATTGAAGGTGCATGTAAGGAGGGACGAAGAAAAAGCAAAGGCCAAGGCTAAGATCATGGTTGCTGTAGCTAGAGAAAGTGTGGGGTGGGCAGGTCCACCACCAGGAGGAGGCAAGGATAGGCCAGTACTGTCAGGTACAAGAGGGATGGAGAGACCTCAAGTCCCTTTGAGAGAATGACATTGCTAGTACTGTGGAGAGGCAGGACACGTCAGGAGGTTTTGTAGAAAGCTCAATCTCGATGAAGCAATAGCCAGGGAACAAGATAATTTAGGGAAGATCCTTAGAGGCGATGATTAGAGGGTCAGGGGCTTTACACTTTAGGGGACCCGATGCAACATCTAGAACAGCCCTTGGTAAACACTGAAGTGGGACCCCTAAATGAAGAATGAGAATTTTGGAGTAGATACAGGAGCAGATAAGTCCTGTCTCAACAAAGTACCAGAGAGTATAGTAAAATACCCAAAAACATCTGAGGTTAGACACAAACAGCTAGGTAGAAAGGATATCCAATACCACCAAAACTGGCCAGTAACACTAAACTTGTAATAAGTGATGTGAAAGTAAAAGGTACCTTATTGTTGTCTTGTTGTGTGTATGAGAGTGAGTCACAAAGTCAGCCTCAACTTCCCGGGCAGGTGGGAAGGGGGGCAGTGGAAGTGTGTGTGTGACCTGCAAACCAGACTAGTGTTCCACAGATGTGTGAGGGGCCTGTAGCTGTAAGCGTGAGTCACACGCAGACAGCCTCACAGGTGAATGTGCACCAGAGGCAAGCAGAGTCAGGGCCCTTCCAAGAGGCCCAGAGATACTGAGACCTGTGGGCCAACCCCAAAGTGAGGGGGCGCCACAGAGATTTTCTAGCAATAAAGATCCAGTTTGTGTCTTGAGGGTGTGAAGGAATGTGTGAAAGTGAATGAGAAATAAGAGAGTGAATGTAGACGAATTAGAATAGAGGTAATGTAGATTGTGCATTATAGGTGTTACCACATCTCCTTAGAGGGAAGTGTATTGTGTAGAAGAATAGTGGGAGAAAAAAAATTTAAGTGTAAGGGGTTAAAAGAAAAGTAGTATTTAAGCTGTAAATGAAAGTAAGAAACAGAAGCAAGAGATAAATAGATCAGATCTTGAAAATAGAACAGAAAACCAGTAAGTTAAATACACAGAAAAATAGGAGAATAAAAGCACTTTGGGAGTTAAGTTAGCTAACAGAAATACAACTCCTTGCAAAATACAGAGTATGCAGAAGTTGATGAGAGAAACATGCAAGCTATGGAAAAAGGGAAATTAACTAATAACATTAAACAGAGAAACTGAGTTTTGATAGAATCATAAAATAGCAGACCATTAATGCCTATATTTGAAAGCCCGTTTCAGGTACTCTTCATTACTAATTCGACTGTGCAGACCAGAAGAAAAAGGTTGGACCCACATCACTCTCACCCCCTGGCATTGGACCAAGATTCAACATCAGTTTTTTCCCTCAGGCATTCTGGCATTGGACCGGACTCCACCCCATTTTCCCTCTGGCAACAGACCGGACTCCATGTCATTCTCCTTCTGGCATTGAGCCAGACTCCCAGTTTTTCCCTCTGGCATTGGGCCAGAGTCCACACCACTCTCACCTCCGGGCACTGGACAAGATTCATCCACTTCACAAGTTAATTCACCTGAGTATACTGTGATTTAAAGTTGACTCTCAGAAGGAAGAGTCAAAAAGACTGAACTGTATGGGAAAATACTTGGTATCAGATGAAATAAACAGGGCAGGAGACTTTTTCTCCTTTTAATGCCTTTATTAAAAGTGATCAGCTCAGGATTGGGCAGCTCAGACGGATCGGCAGCTTCCTGTCATTTCTCCCAAGGCAACGAGGAGGAGGAGGAGGATATGCGCAGCTTTGTCCACTAGGGGCAGAGCTGGGGGTCCAGTCCTCGTGGGAGCCTTTAGGGCGTGGTGACCCCTTCCGATGTTACTCCTGCCGGCTCTCTTGTCCCAGTCACGCTCGTCAGGGGCGACTCCCGTGCTCAGGGTGAGAGGGACTACGAAGGTGTTCCGCCTCTCTGCCAGCTCAGCACTCTGTTCCTGACGTCCAGACATCACTCCAATCTCTTAACTCTTAGGTGGCTCATTGTTTTGGGGTCTTTTTTAGCAAGCTAGAAGCAGTAGCTTCTCGTGGCATGCTGATCCTTGAAGTTATTTTGCATATCCCTTCCCTCAAGTCTCTTCTCCTCACTGTTCTGGAGGTCTCCACCCTTCACTGCCTCAGAGAAGGGCCATTAACTCGCCCCAGCTAGGCTTTTACTGATACAAAAACAACTATTAACAACAACGACCCATAATTACCATAACACAAGCAGCACCTCAGCAGCAACAGTGGTAACCTTTTTTCTCACAAAAAAATTAGCAGAATTTTTGTTCATAACATCAGAGCTCTAACATAGTTTAAAATGTTTCAAGACAGTTCTGTGTAAAATATGTTGGTAAAAAGTTTAAGACTGTAAATAAGTAATTCTGGTTAAGTTCCCCAATTTAGTTCTAAAGACTCCAGGTTAATCCTCTACAGAGCACTCCCCTAAGAGAAACCAAAATTGGTAGAGAACAGACCAAAAGAGTTGCTGGTGGTGCTCTGGAGAGCCCAGGAGAGCCGTGCAGTAAGTGCTACCAACCCCTCTATGAGGAGGAAGAAGTGAGCTCCTTGTCGAGAGTCCACATCAGTTCTAACCCTGATTGTGTTAACCTCTCCCAATTGGTCCTTTATCAGAAAAATAAGAGTGTATTGGATAGCACACAATACTGCCACTTTTAGGCAGCCACTCCTGGGAGAGTGCCCTATAGGAGAAGCCTGGTTGTGCTTTGAATGTGATGCTGCTGAAACAAGCTCAGTAGATGTAGTAAAAAGAAAAGAAATGGTAAAAACAGTAAGAAAAATGGTTTGTAAAAAGTATTTAGCAGTAAAGTATTCAGCTACCCAGTGGATCCCAAGAGATCCAAACAAATTAGAGTCTGTTGAGAAAAGAGAAAGAGACAAGTGTACCCACTATGAAGTATATGAATGTTATGAGTGTACTGAAAAAGGGATAAACCCCTCTTGGAAAATGAAAGAACTGTGTAAATATAAGGAATGCCCATCAGAAACTGATAACACATTTCAGGAGAGCTCTAAACACCTGGTTTTGATCTCTAGTACTACAGCATACACTAAAATGTCAGGAGACTGGTCTGGCAGCTACACAGCTAAAATAATAAAACCAGCTTTCTTCTTATTACCCAAAGAAACTGGATCAAGTTTAGGAGTTCCTATATACAATGATCTAGAAGAAACCAAACAGAAGAAGCAAAGTGCAATAGAAATTGAGAAAATCCAAAATTGTAAAAGCCAAGTTCAGACTCCAATATCTATTTTAAACAGAATCATCAGGCTCCAGGGATTATTAAAAATAAAGAATGCAATTCACAGAAACATTTCAAACGAAATAAAAAATTAGCATGTGTAAACAACCAAGAACAAACTCCTACACTTGATTCCAGTTGGTGGGATAACCTATGGATTTTCAATAAGAGTGTATGGGAAAAACTTTTCTCACTGTCTATATACTCGGAGGATTGCTCTTTTTACTATGCTTGTTTCCCGGTTTCATTAAAGTAGTATTGGCCATGCAGATCAACCTAAAGAAACTAAGAAAGGTAACGAAGTTAAGTAACCATGATTACCAGAGTGCTCAAGAAATTTATAATCAGTTCAAAAAAATTAAATATGAAGCTCATGAGTAAAAAATTGTAAGTTGATGCGAGCTTAAATTTAAGCTCGATCAAAGAAAAAGAGGGGGGACTGTTAGAAACAAAAATCTGCCAAATTTTTTGTGAGAAAAAGGTTACCACTGTTGCTGCTGGGGTGCTGCTTGTGTGTTATGGTAATTTCGGGTCGTTGTCGTTAATAGTTGTTTTTGTATCAGTAAAAGCCTAGCTGGGGCCGAGTTAATGGCTCTTCTCTGGGACAGTGAAGGGTGGGGACCTCCAGAACAGTGAGGAGAAGAGACTTGGGGGGGAAGATATGCAAAATAACCCCAAGACCAGCATGCCATGAGAAGCTACTGCTTCTAGCTTGTTAAAAAAGACCCCCAAAACAATGAGCCAACTAAGAGTTAAGAGATTGGAGTGATGTCGATACTTGAGGAATGGAGTGCTGAGCCTGCAGAGATGCTGAACACCTTCGTAGTCCCTCTCACCCTGAGCACGGGAGTCGTCCTGAAACCAGGAGTGGACAGGGCGAAGCTGCGAACAACATCATCTAAGGGGTCACCACTCCCTAAAGACTCCCACAAGGACTGGGCCCCCAGCTGTGCCCCTAGTGGACAAAGCTGCGCATATCCTCCTCCTCGTCGCCCTGGGAGAAACAACGGACACTGCAGACCCGTTGAGCTGCCCAATCCTGAGCTGATCACTTTTAATAAAGGCATTAAAAGGAGGAAAAGTCTCCTGCCCTGTTTATTTCACCAACGACTCCCCTGATGGAGTTGTCCCAATACTTTCAGGATCAATGTTCCTGGCACCCACTCTTTACTGTCCTTTTTTTCCTAGGTTGATGTTATGATGCTTGTATCCCCAATCGTGTGTTCTGTTTATGCTGGACATTATATTGTGTGTATTTAAGACTGGCTCTGACAAGGAAGGCGGGGAGAAGAAGCAGCAAAGAGTTTTCTTATCAAGAACTAGACTCATTCCTCCACAGTTTGCTGGAACACTGTTGTTGTCTGGGCATGGACGGGGCAGAACACTGCTCTCCTTTTGCTTTTGAGTTAGTTAGGTTAGCTAGCTGAGGCAGTCTGAGCTTTCCCTGGACTGGTTTTCTTTCCCTTTTCTTGGAACTCTAATATATGTTATGAAGTATTTCATGCTTAAGGAGAAAATGTATATTATAAAATTGTAAAATCCAACGAGTCTCTGACCACAAGCAGCCCAAGGACAGATAACTACTTTGGAATTTCGAAATTCCTGAACGCAGCAGGAGAACAATGCTCCATTTACCCATTAATAGATGTGGCCAGTGCGATTATGGGCTTCCTCAGGGGCCATCAGGAGACACCCAAGGGTGATAATCGCTTGATAGATACCATCAATCAAGATAACCGAAGTCACCAAGAAAGGTACATCTGAATAAGTGACTTCCCCTGACATGATCAGCGCTTGCTACTACTCAGGAAACAGCAATTGTTCAGCCCTGTGCAGTGAAAGAAACTTTCATACATGTGTGGGGTTACAAAAGAACTTGGGGCTCCTCTGCCTCAGCCATAAAAAACTGTATAAAATAGCCCCTCTGGAAACGGCATTCATGAACAGAGGAGGGTCCGATGCGATAGAGGTCAGATCTAGATTCACCCAGCACCAATCCCAGGCTGGACACTGTCTCTTTGGCTGTGGGTTTTTGAGGGCTGTATTTTGGTCGTGAAAATAAAATCTTTCACAGTTATTAATTTGGATTTCTGGCTGATCATTTATAACAGAACCATTCGAACCAGCTCCAGACTGGGACTTGGGAAAACACCGAGAGCTTGTACTTTGTAGCCTGCCGGGGCCTACTCTGCAGCCTTTCCCAGCGCTGGAGGGACTGATAACAGAGCAACCACCCATCGGAGAGACTTTCTGAATTTTTCATCTATTCAGCGCAGCAAATGAGTTTTCTCATCCAGTATTGTTCATTTTGTGTGCTGGGGAGTGCTTGGCCTGTTAAATAAACAGGTTCTTTCCACTTCTCTACGAGGAAATTTTTTCCCGAACCAGTTGGGAGGAGGGAACATGTGGATTGGCTTTCTGGATGGGCTCTTTTTGGAGGTTTTCTCCCAAATTTTCCCTAAACCAGGACTAATTTTGGTGCCCAACATGGGGCTCAAGAGAGTGGAAAAAACCCTGTTCTGATTGCATTTTGGTTGCAATTACTCTGTGTTGGTATAAAGCAGTAATAGCCATGTTGTTTGAATTCATAATGTCTCCTGGGGTGGAGGCTTGCATGTGTTTCTGGTCCCTAAGTTTTTTGGAGGTCTTAGTACCTCTATGGTCCCTAGGTTTATTTTCTTATCCTGAAGTATCTCTGGTACTGTCCCTAATACGTAGATTTTGCAGTAGGGGGGCACTGACTAGAATAGCTATTGAGCCAGGCTTGATGGTAATGACTTGTAGGAAGTTTATAAAGGTGCTGGAGTCTGTTCCAGGTATGTATGGTTCATGGTTATGGGTATGCACTCAGCTTGTTAGAGGAGGAGCAGGGGATGAGGCTTTTCAGCCTTTGCTTTCCTTCTTCTCCTCTGAATCTGTTACATCACTATTGGAGAATGTTCAGGACACCTGTGTAAATCAATTCTCCCCTCTTTCTTCTGCCCCACCAACTAATTAATTATCTCAAACTGTTCTGGTGAAAAAGACAGCACCACCACTTCCCCCCTCCTCCCGGCATCAGCTGAGTCACAGGGAGCAAAGGGAGGATCCCAGAGACCTCTGTCCAAAGTTCTGCTTTTGTAACATTTCCATTGGTCAGTTGATTACCTATTGTCTCCTCTGAGTGCTCTGCCTGATGTCTCTTAGCATCTCTTATTTCTACCTCTTTTGGTAAATTCACCACCTCCAACAAGTGAGTAATTGAGCTCTCATGAGCAAATGTTTTTCCCTGCAAGTTAACAAACTCCTCTCCTTCCAGCTTTCCAAACTCACTTACCACCCCACATGCATACTTGGAATCTGTATGCACCTGGACTTCGCTACCTTTCCTTGTGTCACTATCAAGTAAGATAGTGGCACAGACTCCAACCAGGCTGGTTTGCACAACAGCAGCTTTAATACGAAAAACTCTTTTTATAGACAGTTCCGATACATTCCGCTTGATTGGCTAATTAACAAAAACACTTTCCTCACAAACAGTCCTTGAGAAGAACAGAAAAACAGAGTAGGAAAACACCACCTGCAGGTTGCTTATAATAACAAGTTATCATAGTTTCTCTACAACTCCCTAAAAGTCTCACAAGTCCACTTTGAGAAAACTAATATCATTTTCTCGCTCTCTGACCAGGCTGTCACATCCACATCCTTGATATACTTTGAAGGCTCTTATTAAGTCATAGAATTCTGTGGTTTGTGCTGACCATGTGCATGGTAACTTCCCCCCGCCTTCTCGCAATTCCCTTTCCTTTACTATAGTATATCCAGTAACTCCTTTTCTGTCGGAACTCAGGACATCCCTCTCTGGGTGTCCAGAGTTGCCAGGACCCCTCCCAGGGGGCTCAGAGACCCTGGCACACAGCCCAGAACACCTGTGGGTTTGATTATGACCCATGGAGCAAATTACCAGCTTTGTATAAAGACCTGAAAGCCACAGAAGTTTAAGTAGTCTAATAATAATATTATCACTAGGTGAAAAAGTAGATTTTAGGGTTTTTAGAATAGGGGTTTTGGGGACAAGATGGAGGGACTTGGGTGTGTCCAGCCTTTCTTCTTCTCTACCTCCATCTTCTGCTGTGATGTTGGCACTTTTGGATTGGTTTAGATTAGAAACTCACTGTTTAACATAGATGATAGGTATTGGAAAGTAATTGTAAACATGGTATACGTAGTTTGTAGTATAAAGAGATAACACCGCCCCGGGGGCAGGCAGTGTGCCTGGAACTGTCCTGCTGGATGGACCTCGGCAGGGCAGGAGAAAAATTTTTATAGATAAGGTAGAATAAACAACTCTGAGACCGAGAACTGAAGAATTCCAACTCATTCTTCAAACGTGCGGGCTGAAACAGAGACTTTTCACTTGTCTCAGGGCTGCAATAAACTGCAACCTTCCGAGAGTTTTCCTCCTACTATCCTTGAAGATCCATTAATAAACACCTTTTCTCCATTTGGCAGAGGAGTTATGTAAATCTTCCCTAGCTCGAGTCAAGATATCTGTTCCCTGGATACAGTCACGAGCCTCCTTTAAGGTTAAACAGCAGGTTGGGTTCTCAATTATAAATTCTCCTGCTCTATTTCACACTGTAACCGCCTAGTGCCAGTCATCCATCCACTTGGAACTTGGTGCCAGACTTTAACAATCCTGCCATCAGTGATCATCAAAGCCATGGCTGCACAACTCTGCAGAAAACAGAGCCTCAGTGTTATAAATTATCAAATCGAGAGCCAAATTTATAAGAAAATTTAGCAAATGATTTATTAAATTGTCAGAGAAACAGAATTTCGATCGGCAAAAACCACCACAGCCAAGGGCAGCGCCGAGCCCGGGATCGATGCTGGGTGAACACACAGACCTGACCCCCAAATGTCAGTTTCCCCTGTTCATGAATGCTGCTTTGCGCAGCGAGTCCTTATACAGTTTATTCTGCCTGAGGCAGAGATGACCGAATGTTCCTTTGTGTCCCTTCACATGCAGAACCAGGGCCATACATGTGCAGAGTTAGACAAAAGTCCAATCCAGGTGTCTAGATGTTGTCAGAGCACTCTGGAGAAGTCAGCATTCACATGTAACAGGGTGGCGCAGGTGATCACCATGGCAGATACAATCTTCGAGATGTGAAATCACTCTTGAGTGGTCCTGGCATTCCTTGGAAGTCAGTGATCATCACTCAGGAAGGTTCCATTCTTATGTTAAAGAACCTGATATTATCTTAACTTCATCCAGGAACTGGATGAACAAGAAGACTCTGCCCCTGGCTGGGGTGGTCAAAAAGACATAGCTGGGATCTTACAATATTTTATACATTAATAGCATGAATTATCTCTACCATATACTACAATCCCTCCCCATTTATTTCACCAATTTAATTCATGCTTACAAATTGCTAAATTTCTCATTTCCTACATCTACCCACCACAATTAAGGGTCTCTCACAAACAGAGTACTCCTTTACACTTTTCAGTACTCCCCTTGTGGGACACCCTGATACCCTATATTATTCATTTTCACATTTGCCTGTTTCTCGAATTTTGCCAATGCCTTGGTAGCATTGCTGGCATACTTCCTTTCTCCCAATCTCATGATCTTAGATGTGTCGCCTCCAGAAGCTCCTTCTGAATCCACGGGAAATATTGCAATCTGCATTCCCTGGACCACGGAGTGGATCAGTCTGATAAAGCATGGAATCAGACAAGGGAGGAATAGGATTCCAGCTACTGAACAGGGTACAAAAAAACATCACTTTCTTCCACCAGGCCCCATCAAATAATTTGTCCCACCATGAAGATTGAAAAATCGAGTTCCATTTTTGAACAGGGACATGGGCCACCTTTTTGATTTCGGCCATCAAACCTCTTATGGTTTCCCCATAATCATCGATCTCAACACAACATTCTGATTCATTGAACTTTCCACACACTCCCCTTTCCTCGGCCAGCAAATAGTCTAAAGCTATTTGATCCTGGTACACAAATGCCCGTACCTGGATGTGGTGCCGACTAAGTAAATCCAGGGCTTCAGAGGTGTGATTTGACACAATTTCCACCACTGCCTGCAGCCTAATCAGTCTGTTCAATAGATAAATTTGAGTCCTATACCCATAGCTTCCATCCTTGGCCCACGTGGCCGGTCCATAATAGTCAATTATTCTCCCCACTGGCCACTCTTCCTCCCCCCAGGTTTGTTTACCACTTATCACTGGTATTATCTTTTATAGGCTTCTTCTCTCCCTTCTCAGGAGCTCGTATAATGGAGCCCCTAGCAGATTACTTTTTGTCCTCGGGAGAGTAAAGAACACCAGCCGGATCATACCTAAGGTGCATGATCCCTTCCACCTTGGGAGTAACTGACTATGCCTTCTTCCCACAGATCCAGTAAATTCCATCTGGGGCTTTCCATTTAATATTTATTTTCCCTGGGTCTCCCCAGTATTCCCTCATGCCCTCCAAGGATTGGAAAGGGTTGGCTCCTGGATTTTTGACCCAGTACAATCCCATTCTTTTGTCCCACTCACAATTTGTCATGTTCCTCCGGCTCCAGTACCCCAAAGGAGGTGCTGGTTGCCAGACCTTGCTTTTTGTGTCTGAGTTCACCGTCAGGGTGGATACACAAGGAGTGTATCCCACCATCTCAGTGTACTCCCTTCCTTCCCGACTGATGCAGATTGTATCAATTACCCTTTGATCCAAAGTCCACCCCTCAGGTCTCTGCCAATTTTGAGACCCCCCCCAGATTGTACCATTTCAAGAGCTGTTCTGGAGCCAAACCTTCCCCTTTCCAAGGCCATTTTTCTGCAGACTTCAGCCCCCCCACAAATCCAACAATTCAACAATCCCAATTCAGTTGCAATCTCTTGCATCAGATCAATGAACAGGTTCCTGTCTGGGGAAGGTAATTCCCCATCAGCATATTGTTTTTCCAGCATTTAATACTGTTTGCCCAATTTTTTCAATCTCTCCTGTTCAACTCTTTTCTTCCTCAATTCTGACTCCCTCTGTCTCAGTTCCTGAGTTATCTCTCTCATTCTCCCCTCAGGATCCTCATCATTTTTGTTTTTCATGAAACAAAAAACCTGATCATATTGCTGGCACACCCTGTCATCATTTGCCGGTGCCAGGTCCAATATGAGTGGGTCCTTATTCAAGGTAAATTTGTTGTCAAATTTAGTATTTCTTGCCATCCAGTACATTTTCCCATTCATCATACATATCCCCAGCCTTGCATTGTTGTAGCACAATGAATTCACCTGGTGATACGCGATAAAGATAGATTCCGTCCTTCCCCTAACCCACATGGTTCGGTTACATTGGTTATAAATGGGGATTGACATTGTTTCCACACTTTGTTTTCTCATTTGATGCTTGTGTTCACTTGACTGCCCGTTCCTTAGCCCTGCCTCGGGATTGATGCACCAAATCCTGGTCTCCAATTCACACAATTTGACCCCAATGCCATTCTTCCAACAGTACCTGCCAGGTTCCCTGAGACATTCCCTTAGGGCTTGGTATGCTGAGTGTCCCCCGTCCCCTGCAACTGGGACCACCTGAGTGGAATTTCCACACTCATCTGCAGAGCTTTCGTTTCCGCCTTTCTTTGGGAGCTCAGTGCGCAGACTCTGCATCCCGCATATGACTAGGCTCAGGCCAATCAGCACTCCCACCAGGAGTACTCCTCTGCCTTTGCCTCCGCCCCCTGGAGTGCCACCAGCGGTGAGGAAGACCATCTTCACAGCAACAGGAATATTCTTCGGGGAACACACCCTCGGTCCTAGCCGCATACCTCCTCTTAAAGGTGTCTCACCGTGACACTCTGATTGCATCAGAACTGCATGGTACCCTGATGGATTTCTGGCACTCCACATCCAAAATTTCTGCTTGAGATCTAAGCTTCCCACACACCCCATTTTGAAAAATACGAAACCACTCCAAAGAGTCCAATTCAATGATTCCCAAATTGGTGGCTAAGGTAAGGATACGGTCAGTCAGTTCAAGCTCTTCCTCCAAACACTGGGTACACAGCCCCTTCGGCCTCTGTCCCCTTCTACAATGAATAACAAAAACCCCTTGACAATATTCACACAAAGTGTACAAATGGATAGCATACACAATCAGACAGTATACAACTTATCCACTCGCCGTCGGTCATTTATGGGGACGTTGGAGTCTGATCTTCAAGTTGCCGGGGGAAGAAGTGACCCTCCACTCGGGTGCTTCCTCCTGCGGTTCAACTTTCTTCACCCTAGACACGTGCGTCTAGCCTTTCTCTGCTGTCCGAATGTCTGTGCCTGTTGTCAGGAGCACAAGAAAGGGATCTTCCCAGTGAGGGGAGAGTGGCATCTCTTTCCACACTTTCACAAGCACTCTGTCACCTGGTTGGATTTTGTGAATAGCGAATCCCAGAGGAGCACTCTGGGCCACTATACCCTGTTTTCTGAGTTCCTGCAAATTCCTGTTGATTGCAACCAGATATGGTTGAATCTGACCATCCTCAAACCTGGGCATTCCCACCAGCATTCCCTGTCTATATGGCATCCCATATTACATTTCAAACGGCGAGAGCCCCGTCTCTGAGTGAGGCATGGTTCGGATATTAAGCAGTGCCAATGGCAGGCATTTCAACCAGGACATCTGTGTTTCTAAAATTAATTTAGATAACTGTGCCTTCAAAGTTTGATTCATTCTCTCCACTTGTCCTGAACTCTGGGGGTGCCACAGAGTGTGGTACTCCCATCGGATGCCTAATGCATCAGCCATCTGCTTAATAACTTTCAATGTGAAATGTGTTCCTTGATATGAATCAATGCAATTCACTACCCCATATTGGGGTACAATTTCTTCTAGTAATTTTCTTGTCACTGTCTGAGCCGTTGCCTGTGAGCTGGGAAAGGCCTCCACCCAATGAGTCAATTTGTCCACAATTACCAGTACAAATTTGAACCTCCCCACTTTTGGCAACTCTGTGAAATCAACTTGGATTCTTTCAAATGGTCGGTACACAACAGGGCAACTCCCCAGGGCTGCCTGTTTGGCTCTTGATTTGTTTACCCTTTGACAAATCAGACACCCTTGTACCTCTTGTTTTGCCAATTCATAAATTCCCTTGCACCCGAAAAATTTCAAAAATTGTTCCGCCAGAGCTTGTGCCCTCCAATGTGTTCGCTGGTGCAATTTCCGCAAAATCCTTCTGGTAAAACCTCTGGAAACCAATTCTCTCCCATCAGGTAATCTCCACTTACCTTCCTTCAATTTTCCTCCGATCTTCTCATAACATTCAATCTCCTTTTGGGAGGGCGGAGGAGGATTGTCAGGGGTCTCTTCCCTTTCAATCTCTGGGGTACTTACCATCATCAACGCTGCGGTTTTGGCCTCCTGGTCTGCCAAGTTGTTCCCCCTGGTCCAGAACTGAATTCCTGCCTGGTGTCCCTTCACATGGACCACCGCAATTTCCTCCAGCCCTCTTAGACCCTCTAAGATTTGCCGGATTAATTCCCCATGCATCAGTCCCTTTACCCTCGTGTTGATCAGTCCCCTTTCCTCCCAAATTTTCCCAAACGTGTGAACCACTCCAAAGGCATACCTTGAATCTGTAAAAATCGTTCCCTTTTTCCATTTCAGTCCCTTCAATGCTCTCAGAACTGCGTACAGTTCGCATGCTTGCGCTGACCAGCTCGCTTTCAGGGGACCTACTTCAATCACTTTTCCTGTTCTCCCATCCACGACTGCATACCCTCATTTCCTTTTCCCCTCAACCACTCTGCTTGACCCGTCCACAAACCACTTTTCTCCCTCGTCCAATTCCTCCTCTTCCAAATCCTCTCTGATCTTGGTTTGTAACTCAACCACCTCCACGCAGTTGTGAACAAGCTCCTCTGAAGCTTCCCCAAACAGAAACTGCGCAGGGTTATGCGCAGTCGTAGTTCTCAATTCCAAGTCCTGCGAGTGAATCAAAATGGCTTCATACTTTAACAATCTTGCATCCGTGAGCCATTTGTCTGCTTTCTGCTGTAGTATGCCCCGCACGTCGTGCGGTGCGAATACTATCAGAGGTGCACCGAAGGTTACCTTCTTGGCCTCCTCCACCAGCAAAACCACGGCCACAATCGTCTGCAAGCAGGTGGGCCAGCCCCTGCTGACTGGGTCCAAAAGCCGGGACAAATAACCCACAGGTTTCCTGACCCCTGCCCAGTCCTGTGTCAGCACCCCATGTGCTGTGTGATTGCTAGCGTCAACAAACAGCTGAAAGGGTTTTCTCACATCAGGGAGACTCAGCACTGGTGCTGCTGTGAGTGCCTCCTTGACTCCCTTAAATTCTTCTTCATCTGACTTTGTCCACTTGATCTGGTCCGTGGTGAGTTTCTTGTAGCGAAACTTGACCTTTTCACTGTACCCTTCAATCCACTGCCGGCAATATCCCAACAACCCCAAAAGCTGTCTGACCTCCCTTTTTGTCTGCGGGGCTGGCAAGGCAATAATCCCTGCCACCCTCTCTGGGTCCAGTTTCTTTTTGCCCTTGGTTAACCAATGTCTCAAGTACCTGACCTCGGGTTCTGTGAATTGCAACTTTGACTTTGAAACTTTCAACCCCCTTTCCCCCAAAAAGTTCAAAAGCTTGATTGTGCTTGTCCTTACCGCCTCCTCCCTTTGACCTGCGACCAACAAATCATCTACATACTGTAGAAGTTTTGTCCCTTCAGTTGGTACAAAATTACTTAAAACTTGTTCAAGTGCCTGTCCAAATAAATTTGGAGAGTCCACGAAGCCCTGAGGCAATGAAGTCCACCTGAGCTTCTGCTTTCTGTTCATCTCTGGATCTTCCCACTGAAACGCAAAATAATTGGGCTGTCCTCAGCTAGAGGACAGGTCCAGAAAGTGTCTTTTAAGTCAATTACACTGTACCAAGTGTCCTCAGCAGAGATATTGTTCAACAAAGTGTAAGGATTTGAAGCTGTGGGAAACAAAGTCTTAGTTCTCTGATTCACAGCCCGCAAGTCCTGCACCAGCCTGAAGCTGCCATCTGTTTTTCTCACCGCCAGAATTGGGGTGTTGTGTCTGGACATGCATAGCTCCAGTGTACCTTTCTTTATCAGTTCATCAATCACTGGTTTCAAACCCCTCCTCGCTTCCATGGAGATGGGATACTGTTTGACCCATATCGGGTCTTCTGGTCTCTCAATCTCAACCCGAATCGGCTCTGTGTCCAGCCACCGGCCTCCCCCTGAACATACCACACCCTCAGGTCTATCTTTTCCTCATCTTGAACAGTGAGGCTGTAAAGTCTCACCTTGAGCCGGGATTTTTCCACTGCCAACCCAATTTCCAGCGCAACCATCATATCCCGCCCCAGCAAATTGAAGTCCGCGTCCCTGGCCAACAATATATTTCCTTTGCGCTTTTTATTTCCCGTGTCTATTTCTACATTTTTTATGATTGGAACCTAGAAAGGTTCCCCTTTTGCCCCAGTTACCATCATGGAGTCACTGCTCAGAGAGCACCCCTTTGGTATTTGTAGCACCGTTGTCCGTTACACCCCCGAGTGTACCATAAACCACATTTCTTCCTTGTGGGGTCCTACTTTTAATTTTATCAAGGGCTCCCTCGGTGTTCCGGACCCCAAACTGAAAAGCCCCTGACACCCCTAATCTTCCTGGAACATTGCCTGGTCCTTGGCTTTGTTGGGACAATTCTGTCCAATGTGCCCCTTCTGTTTGCAGTAAAAGCATTCAAAATCCCACCTTTGCTAGCCCAGGCCCTTCCCCTGTGACGAACCCGGTTTCTTCGCCGGCGCCTTTTTCGCCGTATCCTTCCCTTGCTCCTGCTTCTGTGCTTCCCTTACTGCCGCCACCAAAACCTTGGCTTGAATCTTTTGTTTCTCCTCATCCTGTCTCATGTAGACTTTCTGGGCTTCCCGCAGCAGTTCCTGCAAGCCCTGCTCTTGCCACCCGTCTATTTTCTCTAGCTTTTTCCAATTATCTTCCCAAGATTTCGCCACAAACTGCGTTTTCAACAACACCATCCCCACCGGAGAATCAGGGTCTGTTCCTGAATACATTCTCAGACCTTTGCAGAGCCTTTCCAGCCACTCCGTGGGGGTTTCATCTTTCTCTTGACACTCTCTGAGTACCTTGCTCATGTTTTGCCCTTTTGGTACCACCTCCCGGATACCCTGAATGACCATATTTCTCAAATTTATCATCTTCTGCCTTTCCTTGTCTCTCTGGGCTTCCCAAGACGGCTTCTGGTTTGGCCACCTTTCTTCCCCAGCTCCCCCATTCAGGTTTTGCTTTTCCCAATCTTTGATCGAGGCTTGCCAGATCATGTCTCTCTCCTTGTTGTTAAACAGTGATCTTAAGATCTCTTGGAGATCCTCATAGGTGTATATGCTGGTTCCCAAAAATTCATCCAACCTCTCCGCCATGCCCAAAGGATCATCCATTAATTTTCCCATTTCCTTTTTGAACGCACTCACATCACTTGTGTTGATTGGGGTGTGTACGTATCCAATTATCCCCGGAGCTGTCGGCACTTCCCATAAAGGGTAGATGCCGGGTTTTTCCTCCTCATCTCCACTTTCCCCCCGGTTGCCCTCCTTGTCTGCTGCCTCGTTTGATGTGCTGGGGGAGAGATGTCCCTAGAGATGTTTACCTTTCTCTCCTTGATTTTTGGAGAAGCCTGCGGCGGCGGCTGTGCCGCCGCCACATGACCATGTGGGAAAGCAGATGCTGCCGCCTGCTCTGGAGGTGGCGGTGGTGCTGTCACCTGAGCTTGCTGAGCCCCCACCTCGGGAGGCATCCCTGGCACCACTTGTACCTGTATGGCTTCGGGCTGCTGCAGGACCACAAGGTAAGGGGGTGGAAGATTTTCCAACGGTTCCCATTCCTTTCCCACTTTTGCCATGTGCTGGAGAGCTCATATCGAGTATAGACCCGAACAAGTGTGCCTCCACATTTCGGCATACTCAGTCTCCTCAGGATCCCACGGGCGATCGGCCACGTGGTCACACAAAGACTCACAAGTCCATGCTTCAAACGTGCCGAAAATCAGCCAGACCACGTATTTTCCGACCTCCCGACCACCCTCTCTCCCTCCCCATTTTTCCATACAAAAATGGATCATATTCTCCTTGGACTTTCCCACCCTCATCGGGCTTTCGTCCCAGTGTTTCAGCATCCACCCCAGGTAGCTATCTCTTGGGATTTCTGGCAGAATTCTTTTGGGACCCTGGGAGGGTTTTTCCTGAGCTTTTCTCTGGAGTCTGCTCTTTCCCAACCCCATTTTCTCAAGGATTGCTACGATTTTTCTTACCTTTTCTCCTTTCGCTGGGACGGCCGTTGCAGGTCCCGTTTCTCTCGCCAATGTCGGGTTTTCTGGCTCGTGAAAAGCCACCAGCCTGATCCAGTCAAGCAGCAAACTGCTCTGCTGACTTTTTAGGCTGATTTTTACCTGTTTCCTCCAGATCAGAAGGCAGACGGGTTTCTGGAATTTTCCAGGCTCATCTCTTCCCCCCTCCTGATCCCAACCATGACCGGTTTTCCCCCTAGACTCCCCCCGAGCCCTGGGTCTCGTGTGTGTCTGGCAAAGCCTCTCGCTTCCCCCTTGATCGACCACGTCCCTGGTGGGATGGTGGAATTGCGATCATGGGGTCCGCACTCGCCTCGTGACAAAGTCACGTCTCAACCACACGATACTTACGGTTCCTTTTCCTGTGTGGATTTCTTTGTGCATGTTGATTTTTCTGAGTGAAAAAAAAACTCGGGTCTCGGAGATCTCTCTGGATAGTTCCGAGCTTGCCGAGAATTGAGCCCTTTTATCCCCCTTGGCTGTGGCTCTGGTTGCAACTCTTTGTGAATTTGATTGGTTTTTCGGACTCCAATCCCACTCAGGCCGCTGAAATCAGCGGGGCGCCCCCCGGGTGGGAAGGGGGTCCACTAAAATTCTTTTCGCACAGCCTTGTACCAGAGGACCACAGTGCTTATTACAATTTTGGGTACCTTCAGAATAACATAAAGTTCCTTAATTCAGGTCTTGTAATACCCTATTAATCCTAAATATTGTAACAGCTCCTTTTCAGTCCTGGGCATCGGCACCTCCAAGATTCCCTGGACCCCCTCCGGGCTAACATACCCCAAGCCATCAGTCAAAATGTGCCCCAAACATTCAACCTTTCTCTCCATCACCTGTGCTTTCCTTTCAAATACTTCAAGCCTCCCCTCCAGCCAGAAAATGGAACAATTTCACAGTGGCTTCCCATACTGAAATAGAGATTTTTGGAGTTCACTTGAGTTAGTAATATGAATTTAGCATTTAAAGTTTAGCTTGTAGAATTATGTGTTGAATTTTAACCTTTTTACTTAAGAAACCTCTGCCATGGTACAAAGGGCATTGGAAAATGAAAATTTCTGAAGCTTCTTGCATAAAGAACAATACTGGGAGAAGACCAAAGGATGCAAGAAACGCAGATAAAGGGGCTCCTCTGTCTCCAAGCTCATCAAGACCGAGACGTACTCAGATAAGCACCAAGAGACCAAAAGCGCACATGCAAAGGAGAAAAGTTCAAGAGTTCAGTCATGAGGAAGACTACAGTCTTCAGTCTCAGAGACCACCGAGAGACCCCTGTGAGACCACCACCATGAACAATGCATGCCCAGAAGGGTGCGGATCTAATTACCATGCAAGGCGAGGACAGACGGGGCCAGGGGTTGAATATGCATGAAAAAGTTGTGCAACATAATACATATGGAACACTTTGTGAATAAAGATGTGGGTCAGACCAAGGCTCAGGCCACAAGTTTTCACGAGAGCTATCTCGCTTGTGCTGGGCGCTGACACACATACCCACTTCATAACTGCATCTAGTTGTGGAGTCTATTTATTCCATATATCACTTCATTTGGCAACCATGAAGGGACTACTCTGCTCACCCGCTGTCCAGCTGGGGGCAGACACCCTCAGGCGCTGTGGCGCTCTTCCCTGGGAGAGACTCTATGCCTTGGCTGCACACTGTGGGGAGGCAGACCACAGCCCATTGTGACTGCGGATGGAAGCGGTATGTATTAGTTTCCTTTTTTTAAGGTTGACATCTGGTAAGTCGCATTGAGATGTCTTTGCCCGCAGTCTTGCCCAGGTGGCTTGCAAGCAAATCACCTGCTGGTGGTGAGGCCAGTGGTGGGGGATCTCCAGCTGATAGGCAGCTGGGGAAGCGGAGGGTGAAATCCCGACTTTGGTTTGGTGTGTTTGTTACATCTGGATGTGCGTGCTTGCGTGTGTGTGTGTGGGTGTGAGTGAAATGATGAAGAGCGCTCATCACTGCTCAGAGATCGCTGCTTTAAGGGGAAAGGCAGCAGAGGTGCGGTGCGAGTCACCGCTAACAAACAGGAGCTCGTGGCGTGGGGCAGCGTTGCTGGGAGGCACATGCGTGGTGCGGTGTTGCTGGGAAGCTCAGATGCGGTGCAACTTTGCTGGAAAGCGCAGGCGCGACAGCGGTGGTAGAGCGTGGATGTGCGTGGCCCCAGGCGGCCCGGGGCTGCTGGCAGCAGTGCCGGGCGGCAGTGCCAGCATGGTGCGGGGGGAGCCTCAGTTGGGGCTTGAGGCAGCTATTGGGCCCGGGCAAAAGCTGTGGTTTTGTGAGGTTGCTTCAAACACTGCTAGCTGATAGCGCAGCTAGCAGGAACACAGTACAAGTTGGGATTTGCTAGCACCACATCGCTGGTTAAAAAGGGGCAGGAACCAGCTAAAGGTAGTCAGCAAGCCCAGCTGGGCTAAGATTATAGTGTTTGTTGTGCAATAACACTGCCCTTCAATGTTAAAAGTTGTCACTGGGAGATCCTTTGCATTACGGGTTTTGTTGCTTGGTTTTTCCTGCAAGCGAGAGGTGATTTGCCCACGGTGGCTGCAGAACCTCAAGCTCAAGCCGAGAGAGAGCCCGGCCTCCCAGACAGGCTCTAGACAGGTGGTTTCAGCTTGAACCAAGCCAGTCTTTTCATCCAGCAGGGGACTGGGTAGTCATAGAATGGGAGGACAGAGGGAGAGACAGAGTGTTCTTGGGGGGGATATACCAAAGTTCAACAAGTTGCTATCTAGCATTTGACTGGGAACAACTGCCAGTTGAACGGGTGCTTAGGAAACCCTTGAGGTGGGGTCTGGAAGGGGTGATTCCCTGTTTTGTGTGCGGATTGACAGCTTTTTGCTGGGAGCTAGACTGGCACACAGCTTGGGTTCTCCTCCGATGTTTCAAGTGTCAGAGGAGGTGGTATTGTATTTCATGTAGGCAGAGTTCCACGTGTCATACATGCACCCCTGAATTACCGAGATACTGTAACCCAGGGGCTGAACAACCAAGGTGTGAAATAGTGAATTTAATCTGTGGAAAAAGCCACCTAGTCCCTGAAACCTGGGGCATCTTTGAAGAATATTGGGAAAGGATAAAGGAGTGGCACAACCTTAGTATCAAAAAGGAGAACGAAGGAATATTTTTTCTTTTCTTTCCTCCCCAGTGGTTTGGATTGAACCCTTAGGAGTTCGTAAATTTGTGTAAGATTAGGCAAACAACAAATGAATAAAAGTTAATGGTTGATTATGATCTATTAACTAATAGATTAATATTTTTTATAAAACGTAATTAGTTAAAGTATTATTGATTATTAATTTGGTTATGATATTTTAATTTGGTTATTTGATTAACTAATAAATATTATTATTTTTATTGTATTAAATGTATATTTTAATTAATATTTTTATTTGGATATTTGATTAATTATTACATCTTTATTGCAGCTAAGGAAAAAAAAAAGTTTTTGATTTGTGAACATTCAAAACTGAATAAGGTAAGCTTGCTCTAAAAAGACATAATGGGAGCAAGGCAGAGTAAGGAAGTATCTAAGGCCAGCCCATTAGGGTGCATCTTAGCACATTAGAAAGAAATAGCAGGCAAAGAGGGCACGGAAAATAAAAAAAGCCTAATAAAATATTGCTCCCATTGGTGGCCATTATATCGCCTAGAGGAGGGAGCAAGGTGGCCTCCTACAGGTACATTGGAATATAATACCCTGTTCCAGCTAATAATGTTTCTATGGAGGGAAGGGAAATGGGAGGATGTTTCTTATTGTGATTTGTTCTTCTCCCTCCGAAATAACCCTGATTGGCAAAGGGACTGTGGTATCAGGGCCCCCTCTGACTCCCTTGTTGTGGCTCTTGAAAGAGAAAACAGAAGCAAAATGGGAGAAAAATTATGCTGCTCGGCCTGTAGCATAAGACAGAGATGCACCAGGACAGATAAAGTTTATCACGCAGCACTAGAGAACCAAGAACAAGATCTAGGCAACATATTTAGCCCTCACTTGGGAGGGCAGGGGGGAAGGGGTAGAGACTTGGGAGGGGCATCAGCACCACCTACTCCACCTATCCCACCTACTCCACCTACACCACCTACACCACCTATCCCACCTACTTCTCCTCTTCCACCCATTCCTCCTACTACTCCCACTCCTACCCCTTCTCCTCCTTTGGAGAAGACACCAGATCCAACCCCTCCAAGCAGCCCAATTGCATCCCTAACCAGAGGACAAATACCGCAGGCCCCTTTGCGAGAGACAGTAATACCAGATGGAGAAAAGATACTGGTTAAGGTGCCCTTCTCCACCCTTGATTTGGAAGCATGGGAAAGCGTTGCAGGAGATTACCAAAATGACCCAGTAAACACTGCTGAACATCTACAATACATTATGAAGCAGCACAATCCAGACTGCAGTGATATTCAATTGTTATTAGACGCATTCACTGAAACGGAAAAGCAGTTGATTTTAAAAATAGCTGGGGACCTGGTAGCAGACCACTTTAGACAACCACAAGTGGATCTAAAGGAACATTTTCCACTTCAGGACCCAGGCTAGAACCCAAACCAACCAGCAGAAAGACAGAAGCTAAAGAATTATCAGGATTAGATTATATTAGGAGTGGAAAGAGCAATACCTAATACTATAAATTGGTCAGCTTTATATGCCATTAAACAGGGACCCTTGTAATCCCCCACAGAGTTCCTAGACCGCCTGAGAAATGCAGTGCGACACTATACATCACTGGACCCTGCATCTGATATGGGGATACAACAACTAATTAATCTATTTTTGGGACAGTCCACAGGGGATATTAGGCACAAAATCCAAAAAAATCCAAGGAGAAGATGCACAGAATTCAGAAACTTTACTGGGGGAGGCTTAGAAGGTCTTTAGCAACAGAGAAGAGGGGTATAAACAAGGGATGAAAAACTTAATAGCAATAGTGCAAGAGGAATGGAAAGAAAAACGTGAAAGTGGGCAGGGACCACCCAGGCAAGGCCCTCCTTGATTAGGCAGAAATCAGTGTGCAAACTGTAAGAAACAGGGCCATTAGAAGAAAGACTGTCCAGAACGGAAACAGAATGGTCAAGAGAATCAAAGGAGAGGGGTGGTTGCCCATGTGCAAGAGGATTAGGGAGCACCAGACGAGACTACCCCAGCAGACCCTCTGGTTGTAAATCTGAAGCTGAGGGAAATGGAAAAATATGTAAAATTTCTAGTCAGCACTGGGGCAACATACTCAGTTCTAAATACAGTCTTGATGTCCATAGGAGATGATTATGCTATAGTTACAGGAGCGACTGGCCAAACTGAAAAGGCGTTTTTCTTTAGGCCGCTAAAATATAAACGGGGAAAGCAGTGGGGGATCCACAAATTTCTATATATGTCAAACTCCCCATAGCCACCTTTGGGCAGAGATTTGCTGGGATAATTACAGGCAACTATTACATTTAAAAATGGAGAGATGACTCTGGAGGTAAATGATCAAAAGTATGTAGAAATATTGAGTTTGATATTAACTACTAGCAAAGTCATGAGAGAAACTGAAATTCATGAAGAGATTATGCATCAGGTATTCCCTGGGGTATGGGCCTCTGATGTACCAGGGAGAGCGAAAAACACTCCCCCTATACAGGTCAGGCTAAAAGAGGGAAAGCAACCTGTAAGGGTTAAACAATATCCCTTGAAGAGGGAGGATAAAAAAGGAATTAGTCCAGTAATTGAGAACTTTTTGCATCTAAGATTATTAAAAGAATGTCAATCTGATTTTAATACCCCTATCCTACCAGTCCACAAACCTGATGGGTCATACCAGTTAGTACAGGATCTGTGAGCCGTGAACAAGATAACTGAAGATCTGTATCCTGTGGTAGCCAATCCCTACACATTATTAACTTGCTTAACACCCGAACTAACTTGGTTTACTGTTTTAGATTTAAAAGACGCCTTCTTTTGCCTTCCTATCCATGAAGCCAGCCAGAAAATTTTTGCATTTGAAAGGAAAGTCCTAAAAGCTGGCGAAGAACTCAACTTACATGGACAAGACTCCCACAAAGATTTAAAAACTCACCCACTTTGTTTGGAGAAAAACTTGCAAAGGAATTAGAGACCTGAGAAGCCCCTCCAGAGGAAGGGAAGCTGCTACAGTACATAGATGACATCCTGATAGCCACACGGACAAGGGAAGCATGCATGGCCTGGACGGTAAGCCTCTTGAACTTTCTGGGGCTCCAAGGGTACCAGGTATCAAAGAAAAAAGTCCAAGTAGTAAAACAGAAAGTAACTTATCTGGTTTACGAAATCAGTGCTGGACAATGTACCCTGGGCCAAAACTGGAAGGAAGCAATATGACAGACCCCAAAACCTCAGACTGCAAAAGAACTACAGACTTTCCTGGGGATGACAGGGTGGTGCAAGTTATGGATCTATAACTATGGACTGTTTGTTAAGCCCTTATTTGAACTTATTACAACTGAAAGCAGAGACATCCAATGGACAAAGGAAGCTATGCAGGCTTTCAACCAACTGAAAAAAGCTCTCATGTCAGCTCCAGCCCTGGGATTGCCAGACGTGTGTAAGCCTTTCCTTTTGTTATCCCATGAAAAGCAAGGAATCACCTTGGGAATATTAGCACAAGACCTCGGCCAGTACCGGAGAGCACTTGCTTACTTCTCTAAGCAATTAGATGCAGCAGCTAAAGGGTGGCCTGAATGCCTCAGAGCTGATGCAGCAGTTGTACTGTGTGGAGAAACGGCTACATGACAGACGTCACGTAGACATTTGCTTGTTAGCTGACCAGGGACTGGGAAAGTACTGAACACAGCTAGTTTGAGCTTTTGCACCTGCAAGATAGCGTGTCCTTGGGCCTAGCTGGGTATGATAACAAGTAGACAGAGAGACGTGGGAAAAGGGAATGTAGGCCTGAAAGAATGAGGAAGAGTTGGTGGTATAGCTTAACCAATGGGTTGCTTGGCTTGCAGAATATTCATGAAGCTTATTACTTGTGTGTATAAAAGTTTGATGCTTTTGCTAAATAAACGAAACTTGCTGATCTCATATTGAGTGTCCGAGTCTTCCCCCACCCGACAAATGGCCGCCCGACCAGGAGACGACACCCTATAGCTGAATTGAACCTGCGAGCCACGGTCCGGTGCAGTATTTCGGTGTCAGTCCCGACGCAGCCCGGGAGGCACAAACAGCGGGCCCCATGTCTCAGGCAACCCTATAGAGGAGACATGATTAAAGGCGAAAGGGCAGGCTGCGGTGCCCTGGCGACCTCATAGGAGAGTCCAGCTGACTGAATGCCACCGACGTCTTGCAAAGGGCTGCAGCAGCGCTGAGTATCAGGTTAGAAGGTAATGGAAAGACAAGCGGCTTACCACCTTTTTAAATGCTTTTTAGAAAAGCGAGGATTACAGGGTATTGATTTGACGAAAGACCTCCCGGGTTACTTGAATATGGAGTTGCAAAAGGGTGTTTTATAGATCCTAATCAGGTCTTTGAAGAGATAGAGTGGCGTAGGTTTTGGAGATAAGTTATGGGAGGCGGTGCTAGATGATTGTAAAACTGCCAAAAAGTTATCGAAAACTTGGCGGATAGTTGCCAATGCACTAAAACAACATCTGTCTGAGCAAAAGGTTGCTCAGGCAGCCTCCGCTCGACTGGGAACGCCTGTTTCTAGTGAGGATAGCGGGGCTTCAGCGTCTGCGTCTCCCTATCCCCTCCCCCCAGCGACTAACGCGGTGTATCTACCAGCGGGGACAGCCTCAGAGGCAGCCGCTCCCCCCACTCCCTCCACTCCTCCGCTGACTGCGGGGGATGGCTCTCCCCCGCTCCTTCTGTACCTTCGCTGGCCACGGGGGATTGGCCCCCCCCTTTGGTTTGAGGGGATGGCAGGGAAAGAACAAAGGGAATGCCTGACCCAGAGGCGGTGCAAATTGCGAATGAAAGGTGCAAGGTTTGGCAAGCAATTACAGCAGGGGTGATAGCCACAGGGGGCACAGGGGCTGCTGATGCCTTACTTGAAGTGGCCTGTCCCGTAGTTTTTGCACCAAATCCTGCCGGAGGGCTGCAAGAAACAATTACTGCCTTAGATTGGAAGTGGCTGGAGCAGCTCCGTGCCACTGTAACTGAATGTGATATTCATGGAGAGCCCACTCGCCAGATGTTGAATTATTTATGGGGAGGAAACATATTGTTGCCATCAGATATTAAAGGCCTCATGAGACTAGTGCTCACCCAGCATCAGCAGTTGTTGTTTAATGCTCACTGGCAGGCTGTGTGCCAAGAGTCTGTGGCTACCCAGAGACAGCCAGGAGACCCGCTATATGTAGTCACTTTAGAGGAGCTTATGGGGATAGGGGCATACCTAAGGATGGAGGCGCAAGCGTTAATCGGACCCAAGAAGCTGAGGGAAGCTATGCGGTTAGCCTGGGTGGGGCTTGATAGGGTGAAATCCCCGGGGGGTATTCCCTCATACATGGGAATTAAACAAGTGACAGATGAGCCATTTGGGTTGTTTATTGACAGAGTGGTGAATGCTATTCAGACAGCAGGGATCCCTGACTATATGCACAAAGCACTGTTAAAGCAACGTGCCCTGCAAAATTGCAATTGTGCCACTCGGAATATACTTGTCACACTCCCTGGTACCTGGACTGCTGAGGAGGCTTTAGAATGAATGGCTCAGGTACCGGTGGGGCCGCAGGCTATGTTAGTGGAGGCAGTAAAGGAATTAGGAAGTGGTTTAAAAGAACAAGCGCAGGCGACGCAGAGTCAGGTGCTGGCTGCCCTTGCCCCCTTGCAAGCGTCGGTAATTCAGCCTCAGAGAAAAGGACCATCACAACCCCGGTGCTACCGCTGCGGAGCTTTTGGCCATGTGCGACAGAATTGCGCAGCGAGAGCTGTCTGGTGCTGGCGCTGCAAGTCTGACACACACCATGAATCAGCCTGTCATACACATCATGAATCAGCCTGTCATCGTGTGTTGGGAAACATGAAGGGGAGCGGGAAGGGTCGCCCCGTGCAGGCACAAGTGCCTTCCCAGCACAAATGCCTCCTCCCTCCGCCCCGCAACCAGCGGAAACCTCGGCTTGGACCTGGCAACCTCAATAGACTATACCTTAATAGACTGTAAACCGCAGCGTATCCCGACGGGGATTAAGGGCCTTGTTACATCAGGAGGACAACCAGTGGGGGCATTATTGATTGGATGCTCGTCTGCCAGCATGGTGGGACTTACTATTATTACTGGACTAATTGATGCTGGCTATACAGGAGAAATACAAATAATGGCACAAACGCTATTCCCGCCATTGTTCATTCTGGCTGGATCACTAATTGCTCAATTGATTCCCTTGTCTCAATTAACCAGGGGAACTTTACCACTTGGTGAACAGCAGCGTGGTGAGGGTGGTTTTGGCTCGACAGGAACAATGGCATTGTTAACAGTGGACTTAAAGCATTGTCCTAAAAAGCATATTGACGTTCAGTACCAAGGTCACACCATCACCCTGGTTGCTCTCCTAGACACCGGCGCAGATGTCAGCATCATAGGGACGCAGAAATGGCCACCTCAGTGGCCCACCCATGCGGCAAATGCTACAGTGGCAGGAGTGGAAGGACTCACACTTGCACGGAAATCCCCTCTGCTGAAAATTCTTATAGAGGGAAAGACTGTCACTTGTACAGTTTCTGTAATACCACTCCCTGAGGGTGTCCATGCCCTGCTGAGCCGTGATGTGTTGGCACAATTGGGAATGGTCCTTACCACGGATCTGCCTTTATAGGGATGGCCATTGCATGGACTTTCCCAATCCCACTACGGTGGAAAAGAGAAGAACCAGTGTGGGTCGAGCAATGGCCTTTCAAAGGGGAAAGTCTCATTCAGGCACACAAACTGGTACAGGAGCAGTTTGACCAAGGACATCACCGGCTATCTGTTGGTCCTTGGAATACCCCTATTTTTGTGATCAAAAAGAAATCTGGCAAATATCGGCTCCTGCATGATTTACGTGCCGTCAATGATCAGATGTATAGTATGGGAGCCCTGCAGCCCAGACTGCCTAATCCTGCAATGCTCCCTGAAGGATGGTCCCTCCTCATTATTGATCTAAAAGACTGCTTCTTCACCATCGCCTTGCATGAGGCAGATAAGTAATGCTTTGCTTTTACCCTGCCTGCGTTGAATCGAGAAGGACCTGCCCAGAGATATGAGTGGACATCACTCCCACAGGGAATGCGTTGCTCTCCTACCCTTTGTCAGTTGTATGTTGATGCAGCCTTGCAGCCAATTAGAAAGGCATGGCCTGAAGTTATCATTTACCATTATATGGATGACATTCTTCTTGCTCAATCATCACCGTTCTCTCCAGAGCAAAAACAACATTTGGCTCAACAGCTCTAACAGCAAGGCCTGGAAATTGCTGCAGAAAAGGTGCAGGAAACGAGCCCTTGGAAATACCTAGGGTGGAAGATCACTGACCAGCATATTCAGCCTCAAAAACTCACTATTACGATTGATCTTCAAACACTCCATGATGCTCAGTGACTACTAGGAGATCTGCAATGGCTTCGCCCAGTGATTGGCATTCCTAACGAATATCTTGAGGAGCTGCGACCTCTTCTAAAGGGTACGGACCCTGCAGCTAGACTATCCTTAACTCCACGACAAAGAAGGGTACTGCAGGACATTGCCTCCATGGTTGCCCATCACGTCACTCATCGCCGCCAGGAGGGTTTTCCATGAAATCTTACCATCCTGGCAGGAGATAGGCACCTGTTAGGGGCCATCACGCAGCACAAAAAGAAAACAGGGGAGAAGCAGGCAGCCAAACAGATCGTGTTAGAGTGGATTGCCCCTCCCCTGCAGCCCCGAAGAACGGTGCAGGAAAAAGTACGGACCTTGGCGGAGCTTATTAAGAGGGGCAGACTTTGAATTCTGCAAATTACAGGAGAGCGACCGGGTGAAATTCACGTTCCTATCCAGGAAGAAGACCTAAAGTGTTATTTGCTCAACTCCACAGCCCTTCAGACTGCATTGTTGGAAGATGGAACTGCAATTCATATTGAGCCTTTAAAATCACCTGTGTTAGCATGGATGGCAAATCAAGGCTGGATAAAAATTCCGAAACGGGCTGATCAACCACTGCCAAATGCTGTCACGCCTTTTACGGACGCTGGGAGGCGGTCTCGAACAGCCGCCGCCACTTGGAGAGACGTTGATGGATGGCATTATCAAATTCTGCGGGCAGAGCAAAGCGATTCCCTGCAGACTCTTGAGATGTTGGCAGTGGTATGGGCCCTGTCACACTGGTTGCACAAACCCTTGAACATTGTCACAGATTCACTATATGTGGCAGGTGTAGCAAGTCGCATTGAAGATGCAAGTATTAGGGACGTGAACCAATAAACAGTTACGAGAGCTCCTGATGCAGCTCCAGCGGGCCACACAGCAAAGGACTGCCAGCTATGCTGTTTTGCACATTCACAGTCATCAGTGGGACCAAGGACTCGGAGAGGGCAATGTGAGGGCAGATCGTCTAGTGACTCTGACGAAAGAAGCCCCATTGTTGCCTCATTGCCGAGCTAGAGAGGCTCATGCAATATTTTGCCAGAACACTCGGGGTCTCCACCAAGCATATGGTCTCTCCTTGGAAGAGGCTAGGGCCATTGTGAAGGCCTGTCCCATATGCAGCCATCATAATCAGGGTTTGGGGCTTGGGGCAGGAGTAAATCCGAGGGGGCTGAAGGCCAATGAAGCGTTGCAGATGGATGTCACACATGTGCCTGCATTAGGTCGGTTAAAATACCTGCATGTTACCATTGACACTTACAGCCACATGATTTGGGCCACCCCTCAGCCTGGTGAAAAGTCAAGGGACGTACAATGGCACCTTACAAGCTGCTTTGCAGTTAGGGAGGTGCCTCAATGTATTAAAACTGACAATGGGCCTGCCTATAAAAACAAGACAGTTGTGCAATTCATGCAAACATGGAATATGAAGCACGTAACAGGCATAGCTCATTCCTCTACAGGTCAGGCAATAGTGGAACGAGCTAATGGAACTGTGAAGAAGTATCTTGAGAAACTTCAGAGCATAGCGGACCCACATGAAAGGGTTAATAAGAGCCTGTTTGTAATGAATCATTTATGTGTGTTTGGTGACCACCAAGAGCCTCCTGTAACTATGCATCATGTCAGCCATGCAAAAAAGCAAGAACAGCCACCTGTGTGGGTCTCTTACAGAGACCCCAAGACAGGACAGTGGAATGGGCCTGCAGAAGTGGTCTTTGTAGGCAGGGGTTATCTTTGCGTGCTTACCCCAACAGGCAACATCTGGGTCCCGAGCTGGTGAACCAAACCTGCAGTCGGCCATCCTGGATCCAGTAGCCAACGAGGAGGAAAGGCAGTTGCTCCAGCTCCACCTGGTGATCGACCCGCTTCTCCAGCCAGTGAGGCAGCAGATTGACCCTCGATTACTCAACTGGAGGACTCTTGACCAGCTTGCACAGCTGTTAGCTACCTTGCGTAATCTAGGACCTAGTGGCCTTGCGCATACTCTTTGTAGCATCTGTAGGGACACGCGTTGTTGCCGCTGGATCAAGATTTTCTGTGGGGGTTGTGAAAGAGATTTCTGGGTGCGGCAGAGTGTGTTGACAAGATTGTGGTGTGTTGAATGTGATCGTGTGCGGGGAAGGAAAACAACACTTGCTGCATTACAGGAGGAAATCGGATTACCTGGGATCCAGGGGTTATCCCTATATGAGAGCTGGGAGCAAAGGAAGATTGCTAGGTTAAAGTGGGAAGTATGGCGGCAAGTCAACAGAATTAAGAGCCAAACAAAGTCAAGTGTCCTGCAGGAAATTTGTGGTAAACATGTCGACCTGCCAGGGCAGTGGATGGTTCAGCCAAGGCAGATGGAAGAGCTATGTCATCACCTTAGTATTCTCCCTCCTCCCAGTAGAGACAACGAGCCACGTAGAAGGTGCAATAGGAGGAGGAGGGGTAGGAATTCCCTGCATGGCCCCAACTCAACCTAAGAGCAATATTTGGGTCAGTCTAGCAAAATTAACCAACCAAGAGGCCATTTGTTTGTGATTGTCTTCTCCAGGTAACCCATTTATGACCTGCTTGGTCGGGCTACCAGCGGATCCTTGGCCATGCCCCTCAAGTACACCCACCCGCAGGACTAACAATGCTAGGGCAAGTGTAGACCACTGGGACCAGTGAGTTTCCCATTTTCCCATAGCACCACAAGAACCCCAAGAATTAGAATTGTTAGGCTCAGTGATGGCAGATGCATGCCTTAATTTTAACCATATAAGCCGGCTGCCAATTAAAAATCATTCCACTATTGTAACTTCCAGCATGGCTGCCTACCCCAATGCAACCGCCTGGTGCAATTATACTACAAAGAAAGTGTCAATCTCATCAAATGACCCTATTCAATTGCCGGCCGGTTACTTTTTAATATGTGGAGACCGTGCCTGGCCTGGTATCCCATCAATGCTGTGAGGGGAGCCATGAACAATCGGACGGCTGTGTCTACTTACACCAAACACTTCCATGATACTAAATATGAGCTATCATCATCATCGAAGTAAAAGAATGGCCCATGCATTTACTGCTGATTGTAAGGATGATGTAAAATTTTGGTCCCCAGGGGCCATAATTGCGGCATCCTTTCTGGCTCCAGGGGTAGCAGCAGCAGGTGCCCATGCCACCCTGAATAAATTGGGATGCTGGCTTGCGAAGCAAGCCAATGCCACTTCTCTGGCCCTTTCTAGCCTTTTGCTTGATGTTGATTCTATTTGCCATGCAACGCTTCAAAATAGAGCTGCCACTGATTTTCTTTTGCTTGCACAAGGCCATGGCTGTGAAGAATTTGAAGTCATGTGTTGTATGAACCTTTCCGACCATTGCAGTCCGTCCACTCCCAGCTCTCTGAGTTGCAGAGGTTAACTGGAAACTTACAGGTAGAATTGGGCCTTGGTATTGATGGATGGCTCAAATCTTTAGGCCTGGGATCATGGCTACGCTCTATTGTTAAGGCTGGTATTATAGTAGGTATTATAGCTTTGTTAGTAGTGTTAGTGCTGCCTTGTTTTTGTATAGGCTTGCAAAATATGGTGCAAAGGATGATATCTGCTGTGTTTAACCAAACCTTGCTCGTGCAACAAGAAAACAGGGGAATTGTGGAGAAATGGCTATAGGACAGAGGTCACGTAGACATTCGCTTGTTAGCCGACCAGTACCGAACACAGCTAGTTTGAGCTTTTGCACCTGCAAGATAGCGTGTCCTTGGGCCTAGCTGGGTATGATAACAAGTAGACAGAGAGACGTGGGAAAAGGGAATGTAGGCCTGAAAGAATGAGGAAGAGTTGGTGGTATAGCTTAACCAATGGGTTGCTTGGCTTGCAGAATATTCATGAAGCTTATTACTTGTGTGTATAAAAGTTTGATGCTTTTGATAAATAAACGGAACTTGCTGATCTCATATTGAGTGTCCGAGTCTTCCCGCACCCGACAGTACTGAACATCCAAGAGGCACGTAAATTCACCCTAGGCCAGAAAATGACTGTGCTAGTGTCTCACATCGTGTCTGCAGTGCTAGAGGTGAAAGGCGGGCATTAGCTTTCCCCACAACGATTCCTGAGATTCCAAGCTATTATGGTGGAGCAAGATGATGTGGAGATAGTGGTGACTAACACTGTCAATCCAGCATCCTTCCTCAGTGGAAACCAAGGAGAACCAGTGGAACATGACTGCCTTGAGACCATCGAGGCCACCTATTCCAGTCTCCCTGACTTGAAGGACACCCCTCTCGAGAATGCAGAAATCTGGTTTACTGATAGAAGCAGTTATGTCATCAGCAGAAAATGACACGCCAGATACAATGAATACCTCTGCAGAAAAGGCCGAGATAATTGCTCTAACTCAGGCCTTAGAATTGGCAACAGGGAAAGATATAAACATAAGTATGCATTTGGAGTAGTGCATGCTCATGGAGCCATTTAGAAAGAGAGAGGACTGCTTAACTCTCAAGGGAAAAACATTAAACATGCACCAGAAATACTGCAACATCTAGAAGCAGTCCAGTTGCCAGAGAAAGTAGCAATCATGAACATTAAGGCACATCAGACGATAAACTCAGAATTAGAAGAAGGGAATGAGCTGGCGGATAGGGAAGCAAAAGAAGCAGCAAAAATTGAGGTAATAACTGAAGCAGCCCTGATTCCAGACAGGAAAATTTCCCTTGAAGGTAAGCCAAAATACAACAGATTAGACAAAAATTGATCCATGAGCAGAAAAGAGACTATAACGGAAAGAGATGGGCCACCATAGAAAGAAAATTAGTTATACCCTCCTATTTATTATGGTCCCTAATAAGAGAGGAACACCAGAAAACACATTGGGGAATTGATGCCCTATGTAAATATCTAAATGAAAGGATCATAGCTAGACATTTACGAGCCACTATCACCCAAGTGACTCAACAATGTGACCTTTGCCTCCAGACCAACCCCAAGAATATTCCCAAACACAAACCAAAACTTGGCCACATTAGGAAGGGTCATGGGCTTGGGCAGCAATGGCAGATGGATTTCACGAACTGCCAAGAAAAGGAGGGTATAAGTTTTTACTGGTGCTAACAGATACCTTTTCAGGATGGCCAGAAGCCTTCCCCACCAGGACTTCTAAAGCTCAAGAAGTAACTAAGGTATTGGTACAAGAAATCATACCATGCTTTTGAGTTCCGCCCACAATCTCCTCAGACAGAGGACCACATTTTATTGCAAAATTAGTGCAACAGGTTAGCCAGTACTTGGGCATAGACTGGGAACTTCACACCCCATATAACCCACAATCAAGTGGTCAGGTAGAGAAAATTAATCATTTGATCAAACAACAAATTGTACAATTGGGACAAGAGGCTAATTTGCCATGGCCTCAATCCCTCCCATTAGCGCTGCTGCAGATTCAAACCAAATCCAGGACTGGGGAAAAGCTAAGTCCCTTTGAATTGCTTTATGGGAGACCATATGAGGTGCAGAAGGGAATGTCTGCCCAGGACGTATTGCTAGCCTCCTATATGATCACTCTAAATAAACAACTTAGAGCAATTGAAAAATATGTGGCTTGAACTCAAGGTACAGGGCTCGATGCACCAGTACATGACGTACAACCTGTAGACTATGTATACGTTAAGTCTCTTACAGAGAAGGCCCTGGAACCACAAGTGCTCCTTACTACCTTCACTGCAATCAAGATCAAGGAACAAAGCACTTGGATCCACCACAGCCATGTTAAGAAAGCTCCAGAAGCCACTTAGAGAATAACACTGGGTGATAGTGAACTGAAATCAAAACTTACCTGGACAAAATGAATGCATCATAGTGGGTGGAGATTTTTGCTGAAGTGTTGTTTACAATCGTAGTAGTAATCCAAGAATTAGAAAGTACTCCTAGCCAGAGCTATGCTGAATGGCCTTAGTCCCAAGCCTTTACTCAATACACCAGATCCATGGGAAAACCTTCTGATTTAAAAGGTTTAAACCTAACAACTCTGGTCATGCACAGTAACCAAATATATAAAAGGCAGGAGTGGCAGAAACAGAGGTTGTGGTCACTTCAAGGGACCATAGGAGAGGTAATTAAGATAGGGTGTCAAATGATTAATGAGACTACCCATAATAAAGCAACCCAAATCAGTGTGAATAAGCACCGGAAGATTTGCAATCAGCCAAATAAATTAGACTGTTGGTACAACTTCACATGAATACAAACTGTCAACGTAGTTTGCCTCTGGGTCCGCAAAAATATTGAGCTGTCTTTCAAATTTAAAATAAACACTATAGCTAAGCCCATTACAACCCACCCCAGCACTCAATCCCAAACCCAAAATAAGCCATTTAAGAGTGAACCTAGGGTGTATGAAATCGGCCCATATGTAATACGGAATACGGGTCAGCAACAACTGCTATTTAACCCAGAATGGTCCCTTAAATGTGTCGAACTTAATGCAAACTAATATCTCGACAGTTCAGCCAGCTTGTTCCCCCTTCCTAAGGTCATCCTTTGAGGAATGGACAAAATGGCTGCAAAAACAAGTACACTTCAGAGACAGAATGCAAAGAGATTTAACCAAGATGTTAGGGACCGGGTTAGGGGTTTTGAATAGAATTGACTCCGAAATATAAATGGATAAATTAGCTGTAGCAACCAGTGATCTGATAAAATTAAAACAGTCTTTATAGTCATCTCTATTGGCATTGAGATATAGTCAGTGGTAAGTCTCAAGGATGCTGCCAAGATAGAGAGAAATTGAAGATCAGGACCATTGCTTACTAGCAGATGCATTAAAGGGGGCACAGGATAACATATCTTTAGCCCTTAGCTGTATACAAACACAATTATAGATAAAGTCAACAGCTGCTTTATTCATAAGAGAAGGAAGTGAAGGAGTGTTTCCAACTGAAGTGCAAAAGGTTGTCTGGGACAGTGCTACAGACTTTGAGGGAGATTTCCAGTCTTGGTAGACCATGATAAATTTTACATATAATCCCACCACTAACACAGCTACGGCCTTTGTACTCACTATACGTAATGCCACAGTTCACGCTATTCACCCCATTGTTGCCTTAGGGTTAAGTCATGAAAAGTCAGTATTATACCCCTCAGAACATAGGATATGGTCTTAGAAAATCCAGGGATAATGGCAAATAGTGAACCTAGAACCTTGCATTACTCAAGAACAACAGAGATTCATCTGTGAGAGTAATTCGATTAGTGCTCAGGACATGTGCCTTGACACTGACCAAGGCATTTGCCACTTTGAGATCCACCCAGATACCAACCAACAAACTGTACTGGTGTATATAGGTGATGGCTGTGTGTGTTTAAGGACTGTGTGTGATGTCATAGAAATTGATAAAAACAAGGTCCCCTTATCCGTTAAGAATCATTCCAATTTTTGTATTTGCAACTATATTAAGGTTACTGAGTGTGACTTTGTATATTCAGCACCAGTCGTATCTCATCAGTTAATAAAATCAAACCGTGCGAAAGACATTCTGTGCTGTCCTTGTGAACTAGCAAAGGCCTCCTGAAGATAAGGAGAAGCCCTATATCTCTCCAGAAGGAATGCCAAGGTCGTTACTATGGAGACCAGAGTAAGGAGAGAAAGTTGGGAGATATGGACTCTTGCTGGCTCAAGAGTGACGTGGCTCCCTGGTTGTCTACTGAGAACTTTGTTTCTCTTTTATGACCAATGGGCACTGTATATGTGTTAGATGGGTGTCAATATCTGGAAGAACTATAAAAGCTACGTTGGTTTAATAAAATCTCTCTCTTGCACCCTTCTGATGGAGTTGTATATTATTGTACAGTGCCGTGCTCTATATTAACATCAAACTACACAACATACAATGAGTTATCATCCACACTCATTAGAATAAATTTAACCCTAATAAAACAATTAATGAAACATCAGAATCTAATCAAAATTGTAGATGAGATTCAAAAGAATGAGCAGAGAACTCTGGTAACTGTCCATCACGACATAACTGAAATAAACAGAGTCCTGCAAAGAGTAATACAAGACACAAGTCATAACTGGTGGGATGCACTATTTGAATAGTCACCAACCACAACTAAGATCATGAACACTTTATGTCACCGTGTTGTGGTTTGAGAGGAAGTGAGTTTTTGGGATGCTGTGGTCAAACCAATAGGTGCTCATATTTGAATATTGGCACCTGGTGTGGCCACTGAGGACATGGATATGCCTCTGAGAACATGGGGGGTTAAAAGCAGAGAACTCCCAGAAAAACTCATCTTGGGTTCTGGTGGTGAAAGAGCTGAGACCTCTCCCCTGCCCAGCTGCTGCAGCTGGGCAGGGGGGGAAGCCGTGCGGCCAGGTGAGGTAGGCCCGGGCCCTGAAGATGGAAGGGTGGAGGAGCACCAAGAGACATCGGGCAGCCACCCCCCCTGCCCTGCCCCCTCCACCTCCAGGAGAGAGAGAGAGAGAGAGAGAATGTCTGTGCCTGTGCCACCTTGAAATTTGATAGCAGGGCCGGCAAGAAAGAGAAGGGCGAGGGGTGCAGCAAGAAGGTGCCCGGCAGGGCAGTGTGGGAGTTCTGGGCAGGCAGAGTCTGAGATTTTTAACCCTTTTCTTGGATGATGGAAAACTTACAAATGCTGATCCTCCTCCTGAATGAGAAGAGATATAGGGATGAATAGCAGGAAATAGGCAAGTGTGATGCAAGTTTGTGCAAGTGAAAGATGTCCGAGAGAAGTTGAGAAGAATTCTAGGTGGCAGGAGATGATGGAGTGGCCTTTGGCTGGACTTTTCTTGTATAGCCATGGACAGAAACATTGTTTTCCTGTGACACAGAGACTGCATCTAGGGGGAGGCAATGGCTCGGAGCCAAGAGAGTTCGGTGTTGGTACCCCTCGGCCCCAGGCGGTGAAATTTGGGGGGGACAGTTGTCCCGAAAGTGAGAGACTGTGCTCTTTTTGGAACTGGGAAAAGCACCCTTAAAAGGAAAACCCTAGAAGCAGCTCTGGTCCATGTGCAGCAGTGAGAGCACTGGACATGGAAGGAAGATGTCACGATGGCAAATGATCTCCGAGCGGTGCCATGTGTGACAGGGAAACACACGAGGTTTCAACTGTGTTTCTTGGCGAAGCCTATGGCACAAGAGGGACTTTTGTGCTCTTGATGAACTGAGCTGATTATCTGAAGGGTGGTGATGGACTGAGAGTTAGAGATCTGTGGGATGGCAACTGAATTGAGAGTCTAAGGTTTTGTCTTACTGTGATGTATTGGGAACTTGGTTGGGGGGAGGAGGAATGTTTGGAAGGTTTTCCTCCTGAGTTCTGTGTGTTTCTTTTACATATTTTAAGTTAATAAAGTTTTTTTCCCTCCTATTCCTAAGCTGGAGCCTGCTTTGCTCTATTCCTGGTCACATCTCACAGTAGACACCAGGGAGAAGGTATTTTCATGGGGGCACTGGCATTGTGCCAGCATCAAACCGTGACACATCCCATTATAATTTTATTAATTTTAGTGACTATAAGTTTATTGATGTCTATTTTAACACATGTGCAATTAGAGGATGTTGAGACGTGGCCATTTTGACTTCACTCTCTAGGACTCATAGAATCCTGCTGAAGGAGAGCTGTCATTATAGTAGGTCAGAATTTAGATCAAGACCCCTGTAGTAAAAGAATTTACTATATTTTAAGAAAAGGGGAGACTGAAATAGAGATTTTTGGAGTTCACTTGAGTTAGCAACATGAACTTAGCATTTAAAGCTTAGCTTGTAGAATTATGTGTTGAATTTTAACCTTTTTACTTAAGAAACCTCTGCCATGGTACAAAGGGCATTGGAAAATGAAAATTTCTGAAGCTTCTTGCATAAAGAACAATACTGGGAGAAGACCAAAGGATGCAAGAAACGCAGATAAAGGGGCTCCTCTGTCTCCAAGCTCATCAAGACCGAGATGTACTCAGATAAGCACCAAGAGACCAAAAGCGCACATGCAAAGGAGAAAAGTTCAAGAGTTCAGTCATGAGGAAGACTACAGTCTTCAGCCTCAGAGACCACCGAGAGACCCCCGTGAGACCACCACCATGAACAATGCATGCCCAGAAGGGTGTGGATCAAATTACCATGCGAGGCGAGGACAGGCGGGGCCAGGGGTTGAATATGCATGAAAAAGTTGTGCAACATAATACATATGGAACACTTTGTAAATAAAGATGTAGGTCAGACCAAGGCTCAGGCCACAAGTTTTCATGAGAGCTATCTCGCTTGTGCCAGGCGCTGACATACATACCCACTTCATAACTGCATCTAGTTGTGGAGTCTATTTATTCCATATATCGCTTCATTATTACAGCGACCTGAGGAGGTCTCCATGGTGAGAGAAGGACGAGAATCTTAGTTGATGATCAGAAGGCTGGATTTATTGATATATGATATATAATACATTATTACTATACTAATAGGAATAAAGAGAGAAGTTGCAGAGGCTTGCTAAGCTAAGAATAGAATAGAAAAGAATCTAAAAACAAGAGAGTTCTCTGTCCTGTGTTCCAGAGAGCTTGCCCTGTGATTGGCCCTAATATTGTACACATGTGTCGTGGGTTGACAGCCTTTATCCCAATATCGTGTGTTGTGTCTGGCAGCTGTGCCTTTTCTCTCTTCCCCCCCCCGGCCGTCTTGCTGCGGCGGGGCGGGGAAGAGAGGGGGGGAGTGTTTGACCAGGCCTTTTTGGCTTTTGGCTTTTTTGCTGCTTGGCTTGGCTAGCCGCTTTGCTTGCTTGCTTTCTGCTTTTTGCGCTGTTTTTTTTCTTTTCTTTTGTTCCCTCTTTCTTACCCTCCCCTGAAGATACTGGACCGGTTCCGGACCTGACCTGAGACGTCCAGGACACCTGGAGCTTGCAAGAGAAGCTTGACACCCTCACCATACACAGTCTGTTTCTTTCCTTTTCTTGTGTTGGGGAGTGTTCTTTTGTTACTTGTAAATAAATAGGTTTTGTTTTCCACTTTGCTCCTCCGAGAAATTCCTTCCCGAACCCGGTGTTGGGGGAGGGGTGGTTGGAGGTTTGTTTTGTTTTGGGGGGCTCCCTTTTGGAGATTTCCCCTAATTTGTCCTAAAAAAAAAAAAAAAAAAAACAGTGGAAAAAAAACCTATAACAATAATATTTTGGTTTTGGCTATTTTGGTGGGCATATTGGTGATTCATAATGTCATTTGGAGTGGAAGCTTGCCAGTATTTCTGGTCCCTAGGGGTTTTTGAAGTTTTAATACTTTTGTGGTCCCTGGGGTTATTTCCTTACCCAAAAATAGCTCTGATGTTGTCCCTAATAAGTAGCTTTTGTAAGCGGGGGGCACTAACCAGAATAGTCATTGTGCTGGTCTTATGTGTGATGATGTGTCGGATAAAAATGCTGGACTTTATTTCAGGAATGTATGGATTGCTGTTATGGTTGTTTACTCAGTTTGTTTGGGGAGAAGAAGGGGAAGGGGCTTTTCAGCCTTTGTCCTCCTTCTTGTCCTCCAAATTGTTGACATCTCTATTAGAAAATACTGAATTTCCCCTGAGTTTGAAAGAAACCATCTTTCTGGCATTTAATTTATTAAGCCTTTTCTATACTGTCTGGAGTGTGTATAAAATGAAGACTGAGATTTCTAGAGGGGTTAGAGACACTCCTGACTTAGGAGTAAAACAAAGCAGGAAAAATCTTGACTGGAGTGGGAAATGGGAGGACATGGGCCAGACTTTAAAGGAATTTTCCGATCCTATAGATTGGGACTTTCCATCTGATCAAATTCAGGATCCAGTCGAGGTGGCAAAGTATTTGAGGGAGAAGTGCCATGGTAATACTAAGGAGGAAAGGGTTACTGCAGTGAGCTGGGCCTTGGCGTTTGTTTACCGTACTCTGCTAGATACTGTGGAGCAGCAGATAGCAGAAAGGGAACAGGGAGATAAGGTAGTTACTATCCCAGTGACCCAGGCTGCAGCTAACATCCCAGGCTCCAGGCTAGCAGCTGAATCAGACAATAGGCCCCAACCCATGGCTGTTGCAGCTAATACAAGAGGTGGAAAGTGTAAAGGCAAGACTGATCGAAAGGTGGAGGATGATGATGATGATGCAGGAGAAGGACCCTCACCAAAATCAGAGGCCACATCAAGGGGCACAGAATCTGGAGCTAATATTGACTCCTTTTCTCTGAAGGACCTCAGAGGCCTAAGAAAGGATTACAGACGACAACCTGACAAATCTATAATTAGTTGGTTAGTCCGCCTTTGGGATGCTGCAGGAGAGGTTACAATTTTGGATGGTACTGAAGCGAGGCATTTGGGATCCCTGTCACATGATCCTGTCATTGATCAAGGTATGATGAGGGGGGCTAACCCTCACAGCCTCTGGGAACGGGTCCTAAGAAGCGTAGCAGAACGATACCTGTGTACGGATGATCTCTATATGCAGCAGACACGGTGGAAGACCATAGAACAGGGGATCCAACGCCTGAGAGAGATGGCGGTGGCAGAGCTCATTTTCTCAGATGATACAACAACTAGAAATCCGGACCTGGTACCATGCACACCTATAATGTGGAGGAAACTTGTGCGACTTGGGCCACCTGAATACGCTTCTGCCCTAGCAATAATGAAGCGGGATGATACATATGAGACTGTGCTCGATATGGCAAAGAAGCTTCGAGCGTATGCAGATGCTGTGCATGGCCCAACTCATGCCAGAATTGCAGCAGTGGAAACCCGACTGCAGAAACTAGAGGACAAAATAGAGGAGAATCATAAGAAACTCCGGGAAGAGATTAAGGAGGACCTTATTCAAATCTCAGCTGTACAAATTAGAGGCCCTGGTGTCCAACGCTGGCGTTCCTTTGATGGGGAGAGAAGGTACATCCCACGGGCTGAGTTATGGGCTTTTCTGCGTGAGTCTGGAGAAGACATGAGGAGATGGGATAGAAAACCCACCGCTGCTTTGGCACAATGGGTGCATGATTTGAAGAAAAGAGAAAGTATCACCAAAAGGATAGCAGCTCCGGTCGCTCGTAGCCGAGATGTTAAGTATGCTGATGACGATGACATGTCCGATCCCCTTGAAGGAACTTCTAAGGCATATGCCCAAGGAAAGAAGGACAATCTGGCTTAGAGGGGCCCTGCCTCCAGCCAGGAAGAGGCACGGGAGAACCGGGTTTTCTGGAAGGTGTGGATCAGATGGCCTGGCACATCAGAGCCACAAGACTATGAAGCATTGGTTGACACTGGATCACAGTGTACCTTAATGCCATCGGAACACGTGGGGACAGAACCTGTTTCCATTGCTGGAGTGACAGGGGGATCACAACAGTTGACTTTGTTGGAAGCTGAGGTGAGCTTGACTGGGAAGGAGTGGCAGGAACTCCCGATTGTGACTGGTCCAGAGGCTCCGTGTATTTTGGGCATAGACTTCCTCCGGAATGGCTATTACAAAGATCCTAAGGGATTCAGGTGGGCTTTTGGAATAGCTGCAGTGGAGATAGAGGGTATTAAACAATTGAATACCTTGTCTGGACTATCAGAGAATCCATCTGCCGTAGGACTCTTGAAGGTAGAGGAACAACGAGTGCCAATTGCCACCTCAACAGTGCACCGCAGGCAGTACCGGACGAATCGAGATGCCGTGATCCCCATCCACAAAATGATCCGAGAGCTGGAGAGCCAAGGGGTGGTCAGTAAAACCCACTCACCCTTCAACAGCCCTATCTGGCCCGTGCGAAAATCTGACGGAGAATGGAGATTGACTGTGGACTATCGTGCCTTGAATGAAGTGACTCCACCACTGAGTGCGGCTGTACCGGACATACTGGAACTGCAGTACGAGCTGGAGTCCAAGGCAGCAAAGTGGTATGCGACCATCGATATTGCTAACGCGTTTTTCTCCATCCCTCTGGCAGCAGAATGCAGGCCCCAGTTTGCTTTTACGTGGAGGGGAGTGCAGTATACCTGGAACCGACTGCCCCAGGGGTGGAAACACAGTCCTACCATCTGTCATGGACTGATCCAGGCTGCACTAGAAGAGGGTGAGGCTCCAGAACATTTACAATATATTGATGATATCATTGTTTGGGGGAACACAGCAATAGAAGTGTTCGAGAAAGGAGAGAAGATAATTCATATTCTCTTGGAAGCCGGATTTGCCATTAAGAAGAGCAAAGTCAAGGGACCTGCCCGAGAAATTCAGTTTTTGGGAGTGAAGTGGCAAGATGGACGGCGTCAGATTCCTGCAGATGTTATTAACAAAATCACTGCTATGTCCCCACCAACTGATAAGAAGGAAACACAAGCTTTCTTAGGTGCTATAGGTTTCTGGAGGATGCACATCCCTGAGTATAGTCAGATTGTGAGACCCCTTTATCTGGTTACCCGCAAGAAGAACAACTTCCATTGGGGCCCTGAGCAGCAGCAAGCTTTCATCCAGATCAAGCAGGAGATCGCTCATGCTGTAGCCCTTGGTCCAGTCAGGACGGGACCAGATGTGAAGAACGTGCTCTACTCTGCAGCCGGGAGCCATGGTCTGTCCTGGAGCCTTTGGCAGAAGGTGCCTGGCGAGACCCGAGGCCGACCATTGGGATTTTGGAGTCGGAGCTACAGGGGGTCTGAAGATAACTATACTCCAACAGAAAAGGAAATCTTGGCCGCCTATGAAGGAGTCCAAGCCGCCTCAGAGGTGATTGGTACAGAGGCACAACTCCTTCTGGCACCCCGACTACCGGTGCTGGGATGGATGTTCAGAGGAAAGGTTCCCTCTACCCACCATGCCACCAATGCTACTTGGAGTAAGTGGATTGCCCTCATTACGCAGCGCGCTCGAATTGGGAAGTTAAATCGCCCTGGGATCCTGGAAATAATTACAAATTGGCCCGAAGGTGAAAGCTTTAGTGCCGCGGATGAGGAACAAGAGCCAGTGACCCGGGTTGAGGAAGCTCCGCCATACAATCAGTTACCAGCAGAAGAAACGCGTTACGCTCTATTCACCGATGGTTCTTGTCGCGTCATAGGGATGAAACGGAGGTGGAAAGCAGCTGTATGGAGTCCCACTCGACGGGTTGCAGAGGCTACTGAAGGAGAAGGCGAATCCAGTCAATTTGCTGAAATCAAAGCTATTCAACTGGCCCTAGGTATTGCAGAGAGAGAGAAGTGGCCAAGGCTCTATTTGTATACCGATTCTTGGATGGTAGCCAACGCTCTATGGGGATGGCTGAAGAGATGGAAAGAGGCTAACTGGCAGCGAAGAGGAAAACCAATTTGGGCTGCGGAAGAGTGGAAAGATATCGCTACTCGGTTAGAGAAGTTACCTGTGAAGGTTCGCCATGTAGATGCCCATGTCCCCAGAAGTAGAGCTAATGAAGAGCAGCAAAACAACCAGCAAGTACATCAGGCTGCAAAGATAGGGGAGTTGAAGATAGATCTCGACTGGGAGCATAAGGGAGAGTTATTCTTAGCACGATGGGCCCATGATGCCTCAGGCCACCAGGGTAGAGATGCCACCTATAAGTGGGCACGAGACCGAGGGGTGGATCTAACCATGGACAGTATCTCTCAGGTTATTCGTGACTGTGAGACGTGTGCTGCCATTAAGCAGGCCAAGCGAGTGAAGCCCCTCTGGTATGGGGGGCGGTGGTCTAAGTACAAATACGGGGAGGCCTGGCAGATTGATTACATCACACTGCCTCAAACCCGCCAGGGCAAGCGCTATGTACTGACCATGGTAGAAGCCACCACGGGATGGTTGGAAACCTACCCTGTGTCTCATGCCACAGCCCGTAACACTATCTTGGGCCTTGAAAAGCAGGTCCTTTGGAGGCACGGTACTCCCGAGAGAATTGAGTCGGATAATGGGACTCATTTTAAAAACAATCTTATTAATACTTGGGCTAGGGAACATGGCATCGAGTGGATATACCATATCCCCTATCATGCACCAGCTGCAGGGAAGGTGGAAAGGTATAATGGATTGTTAAAAACCACCTTAAAAGCATTGGGTGGGGGGTCTTTAAAAAACTGGGAGCAGCATTTAGCAAAGGCTACCTGGTTAGTTAACACTCGAGGTTCCACCAACCGAGCAGGTCCTGCTCAGTCTGAGCTCCTTAATATAGTAGATGGGGATAAAGCCCCAGTGGCCCATGTCAGAGGTTTGTTGGGAAAGACAGTATGGATCAACCCTGCCTCGAGTACAGACAAACCCATCCGTGGGATTGTCTTTGCTCAAGGACCAGGTTATACATGGTGGATAATGCAGAAAGATGGAACAACACGGTGTGTACCTCAGGGAGACCTGATTGTGGGATGAGACTCATATATGAATGTCATTGTTTGTTGAATGTGAGACAGAAGGAAACTGTAAGTGTCAAAGGTCTGAGCAAGTAAGATGAGAGGAATGCGTAAGTGTCAAAGGTGTGAGTAAGTGAAATGAAAGTTTTATTGTATATTCACGATATGGGATAAGGGGTGGAGTGTCGTGGGTTGACAGCCTTTATCCCAATATCGTGTGTTGTGTCTGGCAGCTGTGCCTTTTCTCTCTTCCCCCCCCCGGCCGTCTTGCTGCGGCGGGGCGGGGAAGAGAGGGGGGGAGTGTTTGACCAGGCCTTTTTGGCTTTTGGCTTTTTTGCTGCTTGGCTTGGCTAGCCGCTTTGCTTGCTTGCTTTCTGCTTTTTGCGCTGTTTTTTTTCTTTTCTTTTGTTCCCTCTTTCTTACCCTCCCCTGAAGATACTGGACCGGTTCCGGACCTGACCTGAGACGTCCAGGACACCTGGAGCTTGCAAGAGAAGCTTGACGCCCTCACCATACACAGTCTGTTTCTTTCCTTTTCTTGTGTTGGGGAGTGTTCTTTTGTTACTTGTAAATAAATAGGTTTTGTTTTCCACTTTGCTCCTCCGAGAAATTCCTTCCCGAACCCGGTGTTGGGGGAGGGGTGGTTGGAGGTTTGTTTTGTTTTGGGGGGCTCCCTTTTGGAGATTTCCCCTAATTTGTCCTAAACCAGGACAACATGGAACATGAACCAATCACAGGTGCATCCTATTGCATTTCACAGCAGCTGATACATTCTTCTTCTGGGGCACTTGCTTCCCAGAAGACAGACAAATCTGAAAGAAAGGATTTCTATGAAAAAATGTCTGCGACACTTCATTACCACCTCTTCCCATTCTCTTGATAGAAGCAAGTCCTTAACACACTGCAATAACCTAATCTTAGGGATAGAGTAAATTAACCTCTTCTCCCTCTTGTTCTCACTTGTTCTGGTTTAGGGAAAATTTGGAAGAAAACCTCCAAAAGGGTCCCCCCAGAAAGCAAGCCCACATGGCCCCTCCCCCCAACCGGTTTGGGAAGAATTTCCTTGGAGAGAAGTGGAAGAAAACCTGTTTATTTATCAGGCCAAGCACTCCCCAACACAAGAAATTAACAATACTGGATGACATGTCGGGAGTTTAGTTCAAGCATGGCTTAAAGAAAAAGGCCATGAAGCCATGCAATTGAGAGAAAAGTAAAAGGTAGTTGTGAAGCAGTTCCAAAAGCAGTTCCCAGCCTGATTTTATAAACAATTAGACTCTCTCAGGCATCATTGTATAAACAATAAGGTTCTCAGGCAGTCTCCCCATAACAAGCGAAACACCTTCTCTGGGAAAAGATGGCACCCTGGGAACAGATATGGAAGTTTTGGGAACCTTTCATATCACAGAGGGAACACTGGTTTTATTATGTGTAAACAATCAACAGTATTGTAAAACAAAAGGAGTGGTTAGAGTTTTCTCTGCTAGCCTATCATAAACCTGGATTTTGGAATATGAATGAAGTTCGTTAACACTATTATTTAAACTGGCTGATCGATCAATAAACTTGAGTTCGATGCATCAAAGGATGGTCGTTCTCCCCTCACTTCAACAATGACAAAACTCATTCACCGCTCTGAAGAGATGACAAATTCAGTCAGTCTCTCCTGGGGGTGGTCGCTCTGTTATCAGTCCCTCCAGTGCTGGGAAAGGCTGCTGCCTAGAGTAGGCCCCGGCAGGCTACAAAGTGTGAGCTCTCAGTGTTTCCCCGGGTCCCAGTTCGGAGTAGGTTTGTACGGTTCCAAGAAAAGGGAAAGAAAACCAGTCCAGGGAAAACTCTGACTGCCTCAGCTAGCTAAATTAACTCAAAAGTAAAAGGAGCGTGGTGTTCTGCCCCGTCCATGCCCAGACAACAGTGGAGTCCTGTGTTCCAGCAGACTGTGGGGGAGAGTGCAGCTGACAACGAAACTCTGTGCTTCTTTGTCTCCCCACCTTCACTGTCAGAACCAGTCTTGAAGGCACAGACTATAACATCCAGCATAAATAGAACACCCATTTGGGGGTACAACCATCATAACGGCACCCTAGGACACCACTCAAAGGCAAAATACTGTTTACTGTGCTCTGTTAGAGGGCATCCCCAGAAAGCACCCCTTAAATCAAGTACTGAACAGCACCAGTGTGAGGAGGGAATCCAGCTCAAAATGGTACAAGGATCTAGGGCTTGGGTTTAATAGTTTCACCTACTATTATCAGGTCCTGCACTATAACTGGCAGTATAAGAGTGTTATAGGGGGCATACACGGTTCCAAAAGACCCACCATTAGCTCAGCAAAAGAATGCAACCAATTCATTCCTTCCCAGCTTGATTCTTGCTAGATTAGCTTACCCCTGCATTGTCCATACACTCCTTTTCACCTTCTTTTTTAACTTCCAAGCAAATCTGACTCTACACCTTTCACACGTATTTTCCCAGTCCTTCTCAGGTACAGTCCAGACTTTGGGAACTGAATGCTGCTTCCCACACACTATTTTAATTATTGCTGCCTGTTGTGAATTGATCACTGCCTCCCACCATGCACTTTCTATCCTTGGACTGTCTACTTCTTAGTGTCTTACAGAAATTAAAAAATTAATGCCTGATTTCTGGCTCTTAATTTTGCTCTTTCCCACTCTCACACCAGGCACTTTTTTGTGTGGATGTGCAATACCATCTCTTAGGACAGATTTTACATTCACACAATACCCAAGGCTCACATTCAAGTCTAAAACTTAAACACAAAATTCCACTCATACACACAACATAAAGTCTTTATGAAAAATTGTATTCATATAGACAACAAACGCTTCGTATGGTAGCACGTCTCAATCACTCAGCACTCACACTTATCAATCACACAAGACATGGGACATACTCATATACTTCACACTCTCTTTATTTCCCCTTCATACATTCACGCAATACTAAGGTACCTCTGTTGTTTAATTAGGGGTTAATATTCTTCTGTGGGTACTATTTATCAAGTACAATGCTTTAAATTTCCTCAGAACCCCCTATTTTTCTATAATTCCCCTCTAAGTGGAATAGCCTCTACTCAATTCTCAAATTGAGTCTCCCTGGATAAGGATCAGAATCTCTTCATGTCTCACCCTTTGCAGCCTGCTGTTCTAACTACTGTTTTACACACAAACATCCTTAATCAATCTGGTGACTCACCTGGCCATGTACTTAAGCATGGATGAATCATGATTTGAAAGGGTTAAGATTTTAGCTGAGGGTTAGAACCAATTCATATTGAAGTTAGGTATACCAACGATAGGTTAATGATTATAAGATGCTTAAGCTAAAGCTAATTGTTATATTATGAGCTCATTTGTAGAAGGAAATGGAGCAAGTGAACCGTTATAGGAAAACATTGAAACCAGTCGAACAATGCCCAGCACCTGGACTCTATGTCAATCCATCACGAAGCAGGGGGCCTTGGATCATGCCAGAGGGTCACAGAGACCTGATAAAGACTTTCCTGACTTCATCCCTGGGACCACTGACCCAATTTGAGACCACCAACCCAATTCAAGAGAAGAATTGCACACACGTGAAGGACGAATAACCTTATTTTAATACAAAGTGGGGATGGGAGGTGCTGGTTTTATGCATATGTATTATTTTGGAAAATTAATAGAAGGCAAAAAGCCTTACATGGTGCGGTCACGCATTTCAGGAACGACCTCCCCCCCCATGCCACCCGCCAGTGTAATAAACATACCACTTTCTAACTTTAACTAGTTAGAGAGTCTTTGCCCACGATTTTTCGTTTTAATGATTCATGGACTTAAGAGTATCAGGCTTAAGCTCCAATGTACATAAGGTCCAGGCCCAGTGCAGTACTTACTGGAGCCAGTTTTCTATTTGAATACACCTGGAGAGCAGAACTGAGAGTACTACTCAGCTCATAACCGACGTAGATGTACTAACATCGTACATGCCTGTGCAAGTCTGTGCAAAGCTATGATTAAGCAATGTTACTGGGAAACATAAATGTTGTGATTAGTGCTATTTTTAGCTATAGCTGAAAAGGTATATATACTGTGCTTTTTTGAATTGTGCTTCATGCATGCAAACCATGGAGACCCTGTCTCTTCAATCACCGACAGTTTTCCTACACACGGAATCAAGCTGTAGTCATTCCCCACAATTATTCCAGGACTCACTCAGTCTCCCCCTTTCGCTTCATCCCTTCACCAGCTGATCGATCCCCTTGCAGGGAGATGGGAACACGGCTAGAAGAACTCCACACTCACTTCGCAGATCGGGACTGTCCAGTCTGCATCTCACACACACACCCCATTCATTTTCCTGGCATCCACACCTCCCCCCATACAATACTTACCAGTCTAGGTTTTCATGCACAATTTAGGGGCTGACAGTTACCGTGGTTTCTTGGGGGAACCTTTTCTTTCCCTTTTCTTTCTACTTTATGAGTATCTTTTATCTGCTGAGTGTCAGACCTGAGGCCACTGATAACACCAGGAGGAGCCGGTTGAGCCGCCAAACTCAGTGGGATGCGCCCCTCACTCGGGATCTCTCAGAGTCACGGGGACAAGGTGCTATCTCGGTAGAACCTCCAATTGTGAGAAACAAGGCTCACTCTTTAAAATTTTTTAAAGTTTAATAAGGAATAAAAGGGACAGTAAACAGATCTGGGTGCTTGGCAATCTCCAGAGGCACGCCAGTTAACTTAAAACCATTTTCTTATATACTTTTTCATTACATTGGTCAAATGCATATTCATGAGGATTATACATATTCAAACATTCCTTTGAGTTTACATGTTCCAGGAATTCTTTTTGCTTGGTTTGACCCTTGACCCGTCTTCTTAAAGTACATGCCATACTGCAGATGAAATTTATACATTTTATTTCCTCACAAGGCCCCTGTTTTGTGGTTTGACAGTTACTGATTGCCTGAAGGGTCAGTGGTAAAATCCTCCTTAAATTCTTTTCTTACGATGTTTATTTACCTGGTTCTTTTCAATGTTATCTTATCATACAGATAAGATAATCCACAAGTACATGAAATCAACATTAGCTATTTCACAAAATTGTCTGAGTTATTCACACCATTGTCAGTTAGTTACAAAAATAAAGGCATTAGCTGTTTCTGCTAAAGTTAACATTACAATGCACAAAACACAGTCTCAATTTTAATATTTTGTGAAAGCCTAAACTATAATATATGTTTATCACACTAATATATAAGCTACAAAGGGCCAGGGTATTGGCCACAAAAGCTGACAAATTATACTATATTAAAGCAGTTAAAAGTGATTATAAACTGTACTGTATCAAAATCATAGTGATTAATAATAATTTGCAAGAACCAATACATAATAGCGAAAGCCAACAACTACCTAGTTATTTATAACAGGTTTATCTGTCTGGGGCTGTAAAAAGTCTGTCATCACCTTTGCCTTTGCTTTCACCTTTTCCTCATCCCTTCCTACATACACTTTCTAACCAGTTCATCCAGGGACTTATTCTGCCCTTCCTCTGGCACCCCCTGTGGGTGCTCATTCTCCCACAGCTCAAAATCACTTGTTCTCCAGTGACTCAAACAAAACCTCTTCGTGTATCAGGCCAGGCTTTGGTGACACATTGTCTCTTATACTATATACCAACAGCGGTCACTGTACTTTTACACTGCACACCAAAGCTGCTCCCTATCCAGTCACAGTGTCCAGACACCCCTGCAGCACACCCATCTGGGCCCCCAGGCCACTCTCACCCCACCACAAGCTCTGTAAAGCACCAGGTGCTGGCGCAGCTCAATGGGAAGGCACAGCTGAAGGTGCTACAGGGACAGTCAGGGAGGTGGGGCATCTTGCAACCTCATAGGGCCGGGAACGCACTGCAGCCCCTGCCTTTGGGGTTGGTAGCATTGGGCACTGACCGGCACTGAGCCCTGGCTGTCTCACAGTCTCAGTTTGGTCCCACACCTCTCCCACAGGTCCCCCAGCCCGTGTTGACAGTCGCACCTGGCCTTGGACAGAAATGCCCCTAAGTCCTTGTCGCGATCCGTCCTAGTAACGGGTAACACGGTGATTTTAAGGTGCAAAATAACCACCAAAGGCACAGGGGATTTGCAGTAACAAATCAACAAATGCAGTTTTATTGAAACACAACAGAAATGCGTTGGTATTGGGGGAATCGGGGAAAGAAGGAGAAGATAAGGAAAGGAGGGAGGAGAAGGGGGGATGGGTTATAGCTACCGAAGCGTGGTGCTGCTTTATTCTTTGAAGGTCCAGCCATTGAAAGCTCACCAGGCCGCGTCCGGGGACATCTCAAAAGGCATGGCTGTACTGGTCTCCAGTTATACTCTTTTTCGTTGGGGGAAGGGGATGAGTTTCTCAGCCAAAACAAAGGTCTTCAGGGGAGGTAGAAAGAATGGGGGGTACACAAACAAACTCCAGCCAGGCAACAGGCACCATTGTTTTCATGGCTCAGCGCTCGCACCTGTGCTTGCTCTGGGCAGCCTTCCCCTTCCCCCCCGCCCACTACACACCTCCCCCGAGTTGGGGGGGGGTTTCAGTCCCAGTCTCTAGGAAGAAGGTGCGAGGGGGGTTTCTTGCACAGGAGTTTCTTGTCTTGGTTCTTTGATGAAGAGGCCTACATCTCTGCTTGTCTGTCACGGTGGTGGGAGGCAGGCGAGAGGGGTCTTCTCTTGGAGGAGAGACCACCCCAGAGCTCAAACCAGCCAGGCCAGGAGGTGGGGACAAAGTTCAGGTCCATTGTTCAGAAAGGACAGAATGCCCCCTTCAAGTTCAGCATGGCATGTTAGCAAATAACACCTGTGGAAACAGTGAGCTAAGAAGCACATGATTTCCCTCCCCCACTGGCTCAACAGTCTTCAATCTTTCAGTGGTCTTCCCTCCATGGCAATCGTGAGGCAAGAAAAATTGAGGATATTTCGGACAGACTCTCACAACCACCTATCCCCCCTTGAGCCTGTCTTTTCCCCGCAAAGTCCAGAGGTTCAGGCTTGTGCAGACCCTTGTCTATTTCAGGAGCCAAACTGTCTGGGCCCGGTAAGGAACCTGCTGCCCAAAGTCAGGAGAAACATTAAAACCCATTTCAAAGACATTAATATCCATCAAATTGTTTGTAAAGACATTAGAGCACATCTTCCCTCCCATTGCCTACTTCTGTTGCATGTTTACACCAGAACACTGCATCATATATGCCCTGCTGGTGCCATTTCCTGTGTCAGGATTTGAGGGGTGGTAGGTTTATTTCATCTAAACAAGTATGCAACACCTTTTGAGATAAACCAAAATGACGTCTGTTTGGAGGGGAGGTGGGGAAAGGGTCTCTTGCCCTCATCTTTGTGAAAGAAGACTTTCAGCAGCCTTTACAAACTGCAATTGGCCAAGCATGCTGTTGGAGCCTGAGTGTTCTGTCTTCTCATGTTACATATTTGAGCCTTGTGGGAGGATGGATTGTAGGAGAGTAGAGATAGTGCTGAAGGCAATCTCACCCCTGAGGAGTTGCAGCTGTACTAATTACCAAATAATAGGAGCAGCCCTGCCCTTAATAGGTCACAGCTATGTCCAATAAGGATGGGTGTTATAAAAGAGTGGGTTAGCTGGTTGAGAGGAGAATTGGAGTTTGTTGGCTGTGCTGTGAGGAGCAGTATGGGTAAGGCAGTTGTGCAAGGGACAATAAGGAGTCAGCCAGCTATGCAGAAGGAAAAGGAGTCAGTGTTGTGAGGAGCTGCCCTTGGGCATTCACAGAGAGAAGGTATGAAAGTTTTATATTAAGATAATAAACTGGTGCCAAGCACCGACTCCAACAATTGGTGGCCCATATGGGGATGAGTCCCGACAGAGCCTGTACTTTCTTTTGGCTTATGATGAGATTTAGTAATATTAAGATATTGTAATTATGACATTGCATGTTATTTGGTGCTTTCTTCTGCTCACCATATTTTGAAGATCTCCTTTTATAAAGTAAAGGTAAAACTTTTATTTTTCTGATTGCTAGCTTGCCATTTTCATCTCTGATAATTTTAAGATGCATTGAACATTGGATAAATAGAGAAGCTGTACTATTTAATACAAAATTAAAATTTTGCTTTCTAGTGTATGTTTTCATTTGGGAAATTCTTGGCTATCCTTCTGGAATCTTAATAGGAACAGAGATGGAGAAATTTTTGTCCTACTAAAAAGTGTGGAAAACGCCATTCACTTGTGTTAAAATTTTAGAAGTTTAATAGTGATGAAAATAGTAATAAAAATTGGGACAATAAGAATTTGGAAAATCAAAGTTAGGACAATAAAAGATAATAAACAGCCAAGAATTATGGACGTCCGGGTGCTTTGCTCTGCCACAAAGCACGTTTTGCTAACAAAGGATTAACCCTTAAAAGGAATAGCCTATTGCATATTCATATATCTCATACGTGACTCAAATGTTCCTTTCAAACTAAGGGTGTTTCTGCTTAATGTCAGCTTCCCCCCCTCATCTTGTAAATCAATCATCTAGGTCCCTTGAAGTTTGGGTTTTTCCAGATAAGGAAACAATAATTCTTCTCTTGGGATCTTGGTGTCTGTTGCTGTTATCTCTATGCGAACAATTCCTTGATTATCTTTTCCATTCCTTGAGCTAGTTACAAAAAGTATCTTACATCACACAGTTTCAATTTTAATATTATGCTATAACCTAAAAACTATATTTACCATGCTACTTAAAAGATATTAATACAGCATAATCTTCCAACATAACACATGGTATTCATTTTAATATTTGTGAAAAGCCAATCATATAATATGCATTTTTCACAAAAAATAATCTTTTGAACATTTCACTAAAGCATTTCTACCTTTCTCTCTCTGGCACATGATTTGTGCTTTATCACTCCATTTATTTTCCTTCCAGTTATGGGTACAGAAATAGGTAAAGTTCAAAATGGCCTAAAGGATCTAATCTGAATTTACTATTATTTCCTTTTGAAGCAAATCTGATACATGTCTTAGAGATCCAGTCTTCTTTTATGGTTAAGTATAGACTATGAATCTGACCCTGTTGTTATAGATGCATATTTGGCTTTTCACAAATATCAGAATGGTTTTTATATGTGTAGTGTTAAAATGACTTTGCTATAAAGATATAGTTTTTATTTCTGTTGTTAATTAAGCTTAGACATAGTAGTGAAGTAGCTGATATAAGTATACTTGTGTTAAAATGCCTGCTTGGATGGAATAACATCCAATGAACATATGAAGAGGACACCTGCTACAGACATGCCAACTATCAGCACCCACCATCTGAAGACAGTGTGGGCTGGGGCCCAGAACTGAAGGTGATGATAAACAAGGGCTAAAATCACAGCCAAGGAATACACATGCTCTATAAAGGCAGACCCAAGGAGGAGCCATGCTAAACAGTTCTTGGAACATGTAAACTAGTTTGGGGAACAAGTTTACTCTGCATAAGTGTCTATGAATATGCAACAGACTGATGTAAGGGAAAAGGTATTTAAAGGGTATCTCCAAAGGTAATGGTGTGGTCTTGGCTAAGTGCCAAGATACGCCCGGCTGTAATAACCTTTGCTCTATGGTCCTTGTCTCCTATTGTCCTTTATTAAACTTTTTAAATTTTCACAGGAGAGTGAACGTGTTTTTCACAAATGAGCGCTCGTCTGGGATGTAGTACCTTGCTCCCAAGACCACCAGGAGATCCCAAGTGGGGGAAGACATGCCCTGCCAGGTTTAGGCAGCCTCGCTCTGTCTCTCCTGTCGTGATTGGAGATTGCAGGTAGAACACCCAGTGGACAAAAGCAGACACATAAAGCAAAGGACAAGGGAGCAAAAGGTTCCCTAAGAACTGTGGTAGCCCCAAAATTCTTGTGCATGAAAGACCCGAAGAAGAAAAGAGGATTGGTAAAGTATTCTTTTTGGGGGGCAGATGCGAGGGATGAATGTGTGTGTGAATGAGAGGCGGGCTGGTTATCCCAGACCCGCAAGTTGAGTGAGGGGTTTCCAAGGGCTGTATTTCCGATCTTTCACGGGAAAGACTGCCAGTAAGGAGACAAAGCGAGAGATAAAAGGAGTGAGAGTGGCCCCCTGGGAAACTGGGATGGATCCCAGGGAGGGGTTGGACCCCTTGGAAGAAGGGAGCCAAGGGTTTTCCTGGCACAATCCACTGGGAAAACAGGACAAAAGTGGGCGCCCCACAAAGTTGCTGGATTGAGGGATGAGATGCCCAAGAGCATCCGGGGTTGGACAACACTGCTGGATTGAGGGATACCCAAGAGCATCTGGGGTTGAACAACACAGCTGGATTGAGGGATACCGAAGAAAATCTGGGGTTGGCCAATAACATTTGAGATTTCACAATACCTGTGGGTGGATACTAACAAGTGACTTGAATGTAAAAGGTACCTTGTTGTGCTGTTGTGAGTGAGAATGAGTGAGATATTAAAGAAATAAAAGTAAGTGTGAATGAATCAAAGTATATGTGATATAGATTGTTGATTTAAAGTTTAACCTTATTTTCTGGAGGATGCTGGATTGTATTACACTATTGGAAAGGAGGGCTTTTTCTGTGCTGTGAAGAGTAGGTGTTTGAGCTGTCAGGGGAATGGATTGCAGCAGGGAGACAGAAGCCAGAGATGTGCGGGCAGGACCCTGGGGAAGTGAGATGGGGAACCAGAGAAAGGGGCTGGGACCCCCTGGAAATGTTGCCTCTCCCTGTCTCCAGTTTCTCTGCTCATGCCAGGAGCTCCAGTCTCCCTACCCTTATCAGCTTCTCTGCCTGTGTTAGGAGCTCCATCCCTCCCCACCCACTCCTGTCCACACCATGACTCTGGAGCTGCCTCCTCATGCTCCTACCTCTGCTTCCTTGTTGATTCTGGCTTTCCTGTTGACTTCCGCTCCTACCTCTGTTCCTTTCTTGGTTCCAGCCTCACTGCCGACCCCTGCTCTTGTGTCTGCTCCCTCAGTGATTTCAGCTCCCGCTATATCTGTGGGAGTATCAAATTTGCAGGCAACCCGGATGAGGGGGGAGAATGATGCATCTGACTCCATCTTATCAGAAGGCCAATTAATTACTTTATTATACTATATTATTCTATATTATATTACATTACATCTAAACTGAATTTGCCAAGCACTCAACCCTGCACACAACTGCACAGAATCTCATGACTGCTGGTCAACAGTCCCGACACACACACACACTTGGCCCTGATAGGCCAAGGAAACAAAACACCATCACTTTGGGTAAACAATCTCCATATTGCATCCTACTTTGACACAACACAGGCACAGCCAATAAGATGTGTTTTTTTTTTCTCTGATGTTCAGAGAATGTGAAACTCAGAAATATTCTTCGGAAGAACTGTACCTTGCTTTTTTCTATGAAGGGAAATGTGGTGACATGGGAGGGATTCAAGACAGAAGCAGAGCCCTGGTGTGATCAGGATCCCAGGAAGGGACTAGGGATGCCTGTTTCTACTGCAGTGGGGAAGGGCACCCTCACATAGAGGGAGACTTGGAGGTGCTTCAGGGCAAGTGCCCTGTGCAGGAGTGGGAAGGACATGGGCTCTGTTTTCTGGGGAATGAATGATGTCTGGAGCCTTTGATAATTTGGGAAGCAGGCCCCCAAGAGGAAGTACTGGAATTTGTGGTTGATTCTGGGGCAGAGAGAACTTGTGTGGTGGAGATTCCTGGAAGCTGTGATATGGATGGTGACACAGTGGATGTGGCAGAGGCAGAAGGAGAAAGGTTAAAAATCCTGTCATTGAAGATGGAGTAATTAGGAGAGAGACTGGCATGGAGATAGGTGAATTGCAGAAAAGAAAACAAACTCCACAACTTCTGTAAAAGTTGTAAAGTCAGTATGTTTATTACAGCGCTAGATGCATGTGGGGATCGCTCCCCTCAAAAAGATGTCTACTTCTGGGAATTACAGATCCTTTTTTATCTCCCTCACTAATCCATATGCATGGAATTTCACAATAGGTTCAAACATATTCATTTTACTGATTTTGCATTACCCTTGCAGCTAGGTACCCTTGCAGCTAGTTTTTACAGAAAGAACTCCTGGGTCACCCTGCCCTGTCTCCCACAGCAGTCTCTCCGTCTGTTTCAGAGTTCAAGGGGCCCTTCCTTATCTCTGTCCTTCAGCTGAAGCAATTTCTTTGAACATAGGTTTTTTGCAAGAATAGGCAGTCAGACCAAACAGCTATGTTTGCAAGCTGCAGGCTTAATTCAAAGATGTACATTTCACCTGAATTAAAATGGATTTCTACTCTGGAAAATTTCCACTCTATCTCATAGGAGATGTCAGGAAAATTAATCCACAAACATCAGAGGTTTATGTCCAAAAAGGAGACAGAGGAGTCCTTTTACTTTATTCAAATAAAAGGAGAGGCCAAGAGGTATTCCCCTGAGGTCTCTCAAATTTTTGGAGAACTCAGCCTCCTTTTTATCCTAATTTCCAAGCTGCATTTCCCTTCTCTCTTTCTCCATAGGCTGAAGTATTTAAGAGGTACAGACTTCCCAGAACACCTGATACCAAAGATTTCACTCTAATGTATAACCCTCCTTTTTAATTGTTAATTCTTATGGAATTTAGGGGTTTTCCCCATTGTTTCTTTGGTCTTTCAATATCAAATTTCATTTATCAGCCAACCTACAGTTTGTTTGTAAAAGCAAATATCTTTTTCCATTCATCAATCACTGGAATCCTTCTGATTGTTTCTTTTATCTCTCAGTGCTAGTTTTATCTACCAGCAGATCCACAGCTTGTTTGTAAAGACAAATCCTCTATTCCTCTCAATCCCTCTTCTTTTATTTTTTAATAATTGTCTTTATAAGCTTTAGTTATCGTTTACTTAATTTTCTGTTCCTGGGTCTTTTTTTGGTTTTGCAATTATTTGCAGTGACATCAGTTTATGTCTTTTTGTAGCCATCTCTGGATCAGTAGGCATGGCTATTACCTGCATCCCTTTGATCACATGTTGAATAAGTTGTACTAAGCAAGGGATCATGCATGGTAAAAAGATAAGAGTTGCTACTGTACATATGAGGAAAAATTCATTTGTCTGACCCATAGTCTGCCAGGTAAGCACAAAAACGTCCCATTCCCATCCTTTCCATGTTTGGACCAGTACATGAGCTAACTTTCTTATTCCTTTTGTTATTTGTTTCACCACCTTTCCATTGTCATTTATTTGCAAACGACAGTTTGAGTCATTTAATTTGCCACACAGTCCCCCTTCTTCTGCTAATAAATAGTCTAATACCATCCAATGTTGAAATATTGCATTTCTCATCTGAGTAGATTGGTCAGCAAGGAGGACAAGAGCTGTACTTGTCTGGTTCATTATTACTTCAAAGAAAGCTTGTAACCTAATTATCTGATTTAAATTATAAATGGGTTCTCTGGCACCCAATATTAATTCATTAGGATTCCATGTTGCTGGTCCATAAGTTGTATAATTCGTTCAGGTGGCCATTCATCTTCGCCCCATTTTTGGGTGCTCCCTCCAACTAGGGACAGCTCAATTGACTGCTTTTATCTAATTAGATCTTTATATACCTTGATTCCTAACTGATTTCCTTGAACTTGTGGTAGCAGAAAGAACAATGGTCTAATATACCCCACATAACATATCCCTGACCAGTTTGGGGGTAACCTGCAGTAAGCATATTGGCCACAAATCCAGTAATGCCCTTTCTAAAACCCAGGTCCCATTAGTAAAGGGACCGTTCCAATTTTCATCATCAATGGGTGAGTCAAAATACAGCTTGTTTCCTGGGCCTAGTGGTCCCCTGACAATTGTTGCCCTACCATAAGAATCACAGTATTTGCATCTCCAAGCTCCCACCTGGGGTTTCCACCTGCAGTTACATCCCATGCCTGTTTTGTTAGATCCAGACCAGAACCTATTAAAAAGGGTTTGAGTTCCGTTCCAGTGTTGCCACTTCTACTGATAGTCACAGACTACATGTGTCCTACTTGTGGAATTATCTCAGAGACAGCTTAAAAATAAGGGGTCAAAAAACTTCTCCTTCTCCACTGCTTTACAGCCTTCAAAATCCTTTTGGTAATTATGGAAGGAACACCTTACCCAGCTACCATTAGTGAGCTTAACATGTGTTTGATTCAATCTGCCTTGACATCTGGAAGAATCATAAGGAGAGCAGTTGGTGGTCCAACAATCTAAACCCAAAGATAAAGTCCAGTCACAAATGCTTTTTCCCACATGTTTCCTGTTCTATTTAGAAAATAAATGCTTCTTTCTGAAGAATGAAGCTGCCATGGACTTCCTTCTTCATCCCAAAATCCTGTTCCATTATGGACCTCACTCATGGTGCTAACCCACCATTTAGGCTCGACTGGGCTGGCCACTTATGGCCAGCTATCAGATCCCCCTGGCCCTCCACAGACCTAACAATTCCTAAGATTAAAGGTTTTTGCTACTTCTTCTCCCAAGGTTAAAAAATTATTTTCCCACTTTTGGTCCCAACCTAACTAACAATATAAGGGTAAGATTATTAAGAGAAACATTCTAATGGTGTAATCTAATCTCCTAACCCAATTTTCTTTTTCATGTTGTCTTCCGCACCATCTGTGGCGAGAGAAGGCACAGAAACAGCTTAACATAAAGAAAACAATGTCAGCGAGGATTAGCCCCCAATGACTGGAGATCTGAGAGGAGGGATGCCCACACAGATTATTTTAGCAGACAGTCTGTGGGTAGGTATAGTAGGAGTCCTAGTAAAATATATGTATTGTATAAGTGGCCTTGCCCCAGTCCTAGTTGTTCTAAATGGGCTGCAGCTGTGATGTCCTTAAATGGGCGGCAGCTGTAGCTAATGAAGATAACTGGGATAAAAGGGGGTGGGCTGGCCAGTCAGGGAGAGCCTTGGAGGAGCCCTGACGAAGAAGCAGGAACAACACTGCTGTGAAGAGCTGCATGTGAGAAAAGCACCCAGAAGGTCCGGGATTTTAGAAATATGATAACACAATATGAAATACAGCAGGTAGGCACACGGAGCTTCCCCCAATGTCAATGCACTGGCTACTGCTCCATTCCACCCCTGCGGAATGTCAGTCTCAGCTTCCCATCCTTCTCCTCCAGCTGAGATGTCCAAATGTCCGAGGTTTCAGAGACCTTGACCAGAGTGTGATGGGTCCACCCATGTTCAGCTGTCTTGACAGCTGTTTCTGTGGTCAGTAACACTTGGAAAGGTCCATGCCACTTCGCCACCAGGGATGCTTCTTTCCACTCCTTAACTAGGACCCAATCTCCTGGTTGGATGTTGTGAACAGCAAAGTCCAAAGGCAGGGTCTATGCCAGCTGAGCTTCCGGTCTAAAAGATTTCACAAGAGACAGTATCCTGGCCACATATTGTTTCAAATATACATCACTTACCTCTACTCCCCTCACTAGGCTGAGAATTCCAAGGGTAAGGAATTCCAAACATTAATTCAAAGGAAGATAATTTAATATGTCCCCTGGGTCTGGCCCTTATCCTTGCCAAAGCCAGTGGCAAGAGCTGTACCCATGGCATCTCAGTTTCTATCACCAGTTTCAGGAGGTGTTTCTTTATCTCTCCATTCATCCTCTCAACCCAGCCCAAACTCTGGGGGTGCCAGGGGGCATGGAGATTCCATTGTATCGCTAAGGCAATCATAACTCCTTGAAGAATTTTTCCTGTAAAATGAGTTCCCCTATCTGAGTCTATTGCTTCCACAATCCCATATCTTGGAATTATTTGTTCCAAAAGTACTTTAATAACTGATCCTGTAGTTGCTGAAACGGCTGGAAATGCTTCTGGCCACTGTTAACTGACATATTATTACCAGAAGGTATTTGAATCTTGCCTCTCGGGGCATTTCAGTGAAATTCACCTGGCATCTCTGGAAGGGAGGTACAGCCCAAGGCCTCCCTCCCCTGGCAAGTTTCTTTGTACTTCTATTATAGGTTTTAGCACAAATCAAACAACCCTCAATAGCTCACTTAGCCAGAATAAAAAGATTCACAGCATCATACATTTTGATGAAGGCTTCTGCCAGTCCTCGGGAGCCCCAATGACTCCCTTCATTAAGTTGTTTTAAGAATTGTAAGGCCAGAGCTTTTGCTATCCACTGCTTACCATCCCTTGTAAACTGTTATAAATTATCAGATCGTGAGCCAAAATTATCAAAAATTTCAAAAAGATTTATTAATCTATCTGCGCGACTGAATTTTGGTCTCCGAGACCACCACAGCCAAAAAGACAGCATCGAGCCCAGGGTCGGTGCTGGGTGAACCTGGATCTGACCTCCTGAGTGTCAGAGTCTCCCCCTGGTTCACGAATGCCGCTTCTTGCAGCGAGGTTTTATACAGTTTATTGTGCCTGAGGCAAAGATGTCCAAATTTCCTTTGTGTCGCAGACATTTCTCCACAGAAATCCTTTCTTTCGGATTTCTGCGTCTTCTGGAGGCCAGAGGCTTTAGAAGACAAGGTAAACAATTATTATCAGCTGCTGGGGAATGCAACAGGGACACCTTGATTGGCTCATTTTCTATGTTTATAATTAAGGGCCAATCACCAGTGCAAGCTAGGGGACTGAGTCCTTGGCCACAACTTTGTTATAGATTCTTTTCTATCTATTCTTAGCCTAGCCTAGCTGCTCTGCAAACCTCTCTCTATATTCTATTTAGTATAATAATGTATTATATATATTATCTTAATAAATCAAGCCTTCTGATTCAAGAAGCAAGATTCACCGTCTCTGTATCACCAGTGTCGCAGACATTTCTCCACAGAAATCCTTTCTTTCGGATTTCTGCGTCTTCGGGAGGCCAGAGGCCCCCGAAGAGAAGGTAAACAATTATTATCAGCTGCTGTGGAATGCAACAGGGACACCTTGATTGGTTCATTTCCTATGTTTATAATTAAGGGCCAATCACCAGGGCAAGTGAGGGGACTGAGTCCCTGGACACAACTTTGTTTGGGACTCTTTTCTATCTATTCTTAGCTTAGCTAGCAGCTCTGCAAACCTCTCTCCATATTCTATTTAGTATAGTCATAATGTATTATATATCATATCTTAATAAATCAAGCCTTCTGATCAAGATACAAGAGTCACCGTCTCTCTATCACCAGCAGCACCCACTCAGGTCGCTGTAATACACCAGCAGCGCCCACTCAGGTGCAGTAATACCTTTGTAACTTTTCACATGCATCGCTGTTTCTTTGAATGTGCAAGGCTGGACAAAAGCCGGTTCCAGGTGTGTAGTCAGCGTTAATGGGCTCCAGGGAAGCCATGTATTCAGATGTATCAGTTTGGCGCTGCTGACTATCTTGATTGATGCAATCGGCAAGGCGATAATCGCTCTTAGGTGGTTCCCGAGGACTCAGGATACCAGTGATCATCGCCTTGGAAGCTTCTATTCTTACATTAAGGCTTTGATCGTTATCTTAACTTGCATCCAGGAATTTGTTGTAATCTGAATAGACAGCTACTCCCGGCCAGAGTGGTCAGAGACACAGTTTTGGATTTTTACAATCTTTTATACCATATATTAATAGCATGAATTATCCCTACCATATATTGCAATCCCTCCCCTTTTATATCACTAATTTAATTCATGCTCCTTTTATAACCCAAAATTGCTAAATTGTATTTATTTCTACTTCTACTCGCCACCTTTAAGAGTCTTTCACAAAGAGAACAAATTTTATTGAATTATCCTTTGCTCCCCTTGTGGAATACCCTGATGCTCAGTATTGTTTACACTTGTTTTCACTCGTTTTTCAAATTCGCCAATACTTCGGCAGAATTGCTTGCATACTTCTATTCTCCCAGGCTCATGATTTAAGGTGTGTTGCTTCCAGAAGCCAACTCTGGGTCCACGGGCACTATTGCTATCTGCATCCCCTGTACTACGGAATGAATCAGTCTAATAAAACAAGGAATTAGACATGGCCAGAATAGGATTCTGGCTACTGAACACAGCACAAAGAATATTATTTTGTTCCACCAGGCCCCATCAAACAATCTGTTCCACCATGAAGATTGCAAAATCGAATTCCATTTTTGAACTGGGACATGGGCCACTTTCTTGATCTTGGCTGCCAATCCTCTTATGGTCTCCCCATAATTGTCAATCTCAATGCAACATTCTGATTCATTGAATTTTCCACACACTCCGCCTTCTTCGGCCAGCAAATATTCTAAAGCTATTCGATTTTGGTACACAAATGCCCGTACCTGGGTGTGCTGCCGACTAAGTAAATCCAGGGCCTCTGAGGTGTGATTTGATACAATTTCCACCACTGCCTGCAGCCAAATCAGCCGGTTCAGTAGGTAAATCGGAGTCCTATACCCATAGCTTCCATCTTGAGCCCACGTGGCCAGTCCGTAATAATCAGTTATTCTCGCAGACGGCCACTCTTCCTCCCCCCAAGTCTGTTTACCACATATGACAGGTATCATCTTTTACAGACTTCTCCTCTCCCTCCTCAGGGTCTCGTACAGAGGAGCCCCTAGTAGGTTACTTTTCGTTTGAGGGAGAGTAAAGAAGACTGGCCGGATCATGCACAGAGTGCATGATCCCCTCCACCTCGGGGGTGTATGCCTTTTCCCGCAAATTCAATAAATTCCATTTGGGGCTTTCCAGCTAATATTTGTTCTCCCTGGGTCTCCCCAGTATTCTCTCAGGCCCTCCGAGGATTGGTAAGGGTTGGCTCCAGGATTTTTGATCCAGCAAAGTCCTGTCTTTCTGTTCCATTCACAATTGGTCTCATTCTTTTGACTCCAGTACCCCGTAGGGGGTTCTGGTTGCCAGACCTTGCCCTTATTGTTTGAATTTACCATCTGAGTAGTTATACACGGAGTGTATCCCACCATTTCAGTGTACTCCTTTCCTTCCCAACTGATGCAAATGGTCCCAATCACTCTCTGGTCCAAAATCCATCCCTCAGGCCTCCGTGCCAATTTTGAGACTCTTGGATTGTCCCATTTCAGAAGCTGTTCTGGAGCCAAACCTTCCCCTTTCCATGGCCATTTCTCTGCTGACTTCAGCCCCCCGCAAATCCAGCAATTTGACAATCCCAGTTCAGTTGCAATTTCTTGCATCAAATCAATAAATAGGTTTCTGTCTGGGGAAGGTAATTCCCCATCAGCGTATTGTTTCTCAAGTAATTCATACTGTTCTCCCAGAGTTTTTTACCTTTCTTGTTCAATTCACTTTCTCCTTAGTTCTGACTCCCTTCTCTTTAATTCCTGAGTGATTTCCCTCATTCTTCCCTCAGGATCCTCACCATCTTTATTTTTCGCAAAGCAGACAACCCTGTCATATTGCAGGCATACCCTATCATCATTCGCCTGTGCCAAATCCAATATGATTGGTTCCCTGCTTAAGGTAAATTTGCTATCAAATTTGGCATTTCTTCCCATCCAGTACATTTTCCCGTTCATCATTCATATCCCCAGCCTCGCATTGTCATAACACAATGGATTCACCTGGTGATATGCAACAAAAATCAATTCAGTTTTTCCCCTAACCCACATCGTTCGATTACATTGGTTGCAAATGGGGATTGACATTATTTCCGCATTCCTTCTCCGTATCTGATGCTTGTGCTCGTCTGACTGCCCGTTCCTTGACCCTGCCTCGGGATCGATACACCAAATCCCTTTATCCAATTTACATAATTTGACCCTCGTGCCGTTTCTCCAACAGTACCTGCCAGGCTCCTTGATGCATTCCTCTGGGGCTTGGTATGCTGAGGATTTCCCGTCCCCTCGCTCAACTGGGACCATCTGAGTGCAATTACCACACTCATCTGCGGAGCTCTCATTTCCGCCTCTCATCGGGACCTCAATGTGTAGACTCTGGCTAGGCTCAGGCCAATCATGATTCCCACCAGGCATACTCCTCTGCCTTTGCCTCCACCCCCTGGGGTGCCACCAGCGGTGAAGAAGACCATCTTCGCGGCAGCAGGAGTATTCTTCAGGGAATACATTTTCTGACCTAGTCACATACGTCCTTTTGAAGACGCCTCACCGTGAAATTCTGACGGCATCTGAGCTGCATGGTACGTTGACTGATTTCTGGCACTCCACATCCAGAACCTCTGCATTAGATCTAAGCTTTCCACGCACCCCGTTCTGAAAAATTTGAAACCACTCCTGGGAATCTATTTCAATGATTCCTAGGCTTGTGGCTAGGATTAGGATTCGGTCAGTCAGCTCAAGCTCCTCATCCAGACACTGAGTGCACAACCCCTTTGCCCTCTGTCCCCTTCTACAGTGTACAACAAACGCCCCCTGACAATATTCACACTTGAAATGTACAAACGGATAGCATATACAGTCAGACAGTATACGACTTATCCGCTCGCCATCAGTCATTTACAAGGATGTTGGAGTTTGAATTTCTAGTCGCCTGGGGAAGAAGTGACCCTCCACTCGGGCGCTCCCTCCAGATGTTCGACTTTCTTCACCCTAGACACGTGTGTCCAGCCTTTCTCCGCCGTCCGAATGGCTGTGTCTGTTGTCAGGAGCACAAGAAAGGGACCTTCCAAGTGAGGAAAGGGGGGTACATCTTCCCACATTTCACAAGCACTCTGTCACCCGGTTGAATTTTGTGGACAGCGAATCCCAAAGGAGCCCTCTGAGATACTATCCCTTGTTTCCTAAGTTCCTGAAAATTTTTGTTGATTGCAACCAAATATGGTTGAATCTGGCTGTCTTCAAGCCTGGGGTGTCCCACCGGCATCCCATGCCTATATGGCATCCCATATACCATTTCAAACAGTGAGAGCCCTGTCTCTGAATGAGTCATCGTCCTGATATTAAGCAAGGCTAAAGATAGGCATTTCAACCAAGACATCCGAGTTTCTAAAATTAATTTAGATACCTGTGCTTTCAAGGTCTGATTCATTCTTTCCACCTGTCCTGAGCTCTGGGGATGCCACAGAGTGTGGTATTCCCACCGAATGCCTAGTGCCTCTGCCATCTGCTTAATAATCCTTGATGTAAAATGTGTTCCTTGGTCCAAATCAATGTAATTCACCACCCTGTATTGGGGCACAATTTCCTCCAGTAATTTTCTGGACACCATCTGAGCCGTTGCCCGTGGACTGGGGAAAGCCTCCACCCAATGGGTCAATTTGTCCACGATAACAAGCACAAACTTGAATCTCCTCACTTTGGGCAACTCCGTGAAATCAACTTGAATTCTTTCAAATGGTCAGTATGCAATGGGGCAACTCCCCAGGAGGGCCTGTCTTGCCCTAGTTTTGTTAACTTTCTGACTAATCAGGCATCCTTGTACCTCCTGTTTGGCCAATTTGTAAATTCCCATGCACCCGAAAAATTTCAAAAATTGTTCTGCCAGGGCCTGAGCCCCCCCAATGTGTTCGCTGGTGCAGTTTCCACAAAATCCTCCTGGTAAAACCTTTAGAGACTAGTTCTCTCCCATCAGGAAATTTCTACTTACCTTCTTCCAATTTCCCCCCAATTTTCTCATAGCTTTCGATCTTCTTTTGGGAGGGCTGAGGAGGGTCATCTGGGACCTCGATCCCTTCAATTTCCGGGGTACTTACCATCATCAGTGCCACGGTCTTGGCTTCCAGGTCTGCCAAATTATTTCCCCAGGTCCAGAACTGAGTTCCTGCCTGGTGTCCCTTCACGTGGACCACCTCAATTTCCTCCGGCCCCCTTAGAGCTTCTAAGATTTGCCGGATCAATTCCCCATGCATCAGTCCCTTTCCTCGTGTGTTGATCAACCCCCTTTCTTCCCAGATTTTCCCAAAGATGTGAACCACTCCAAAGGCATACCTAGAATCTGTAAAAATTGTTCCCTTTTTTCCCTTCAGGCCCTTCAAGGCTCTCAGAGCCACGTACAGTTTGCAAGCCTGTGCCAACCAACTCGCGCTCAGGGGACCGGCTTCAATCACTTTTCCGGTTCGTCCATCCACACCTGCGTATCCTGATTTCCTTTTCCCATCAATCACCCTGCTCGACCCATCTACAAACTATTTTTCTCCTTCATCTAACTCTTCCTCCTCTAAATCCTCTCTGATTTTCATTTGCAATTCAACCACCTCCACGCAATCATGAACAAGCTCCTCTGAAGCTTCCCCAAACAAAATCTGCGCAGGGTTCTGCACGGTTGTTGTCCGCAATTCCAAATCCTGTGAGTGAATCAAAATGACCTCATACTTTAACAATCTAGCATCAGTGATCCATTTATCTGCTTTCTATTGTAGTATGCCCCGCACATCATGTGGTGCAAATACTGCCAAGGGTGCCCCAAAGGTTACCTTCTGAGCTTCTTCCACCAGCAATGTTACAGCGACAGTCGCCTGCAAGCAGGTGGGCCAGCCTCTGCTGACCGGGTCCAAAAGCCGGGACAAGTAACCTACTGGTTTCCTGACCCCTGCCCAGTCCTGTGTCAGCACCCCGTGTGCTGTGTGACTGCTCACGTCTATGAACAACTGAAAGGGTTTCTTCACATCAGGGAGGCTCAGCACTGGTGCCGCTGTGAGTGCCTCCTTGACTCCCCTGAATTCCTCTTCGTCCTTTTCCGTCCATTTGATTTGGTCTGTGGTGAGTTTCTCATATAGAAACTTCACCTTTTCTCTGTACCCTTCAATCCACTACCGGCAATATCTCAACAGCCCCAGAAGCTGTCTGACCTCCCTTTTTGTTTGCGGGGATGGTAAGGCAATAATCCCTGCCACCCTTTCTGGATCCAATTTTTTTTTTCCCTTGGTTAACCAATGTCCCAAGTACCTGACCTCGGGCTCTGTGAATTGCAACTTCGACTTTGACACCTTCAACCCCTTTTCCCCTAAAAAGTTCAAAAGTTCAATGGTGCTCACCCTTACAACCTCCTCCCTTGGACCTGCAACCAACAAATCATCTACATATTGTAGCAATTTTGTTCCCTCCATTGGTACAAAGTGGCTCAACACCTGCTCAAGTGCTTGCCCAAATAAATTCGGGGAATCCCCGAAGCCCTGAGGCAATGATGTCCACCTGAGCTGCTGCTTTCTGTTCATCTCTGGATCTTCCCACTGAAACGCAAAATAATCTCTGCTGCCCTCCGCTAAAGGACAGGTCCAAAAAGCATCCTTCAAGTCAATCACGCTGTACCACATGTCCTCAGGAGAAATGTTATTCAACAAAGTGTAAGGATTCAAGACCATGGGGAACAAAGTCTTAGTTCTCTGATTCACAGCTCTTAAGTCTTGCACTAGCCTAAAGCTACTGGCCACCTTTTTCACAGCCAGAATTGGGGTGTTGTGCCGGGACATGCACGGCTCCAACGTTCCTTTCTTTAGTAATTCATCAATCACCGGTTTCAATCCCTTCCTCCCCTCCATGGAGATGGGATATTGCTTGACCCGAATAGGGTCCTCTGGTCTCTCAACTTTGCCACGAATTGGCTTTATGTCCAACCTCCCAGCTTACCCTTGGACATACCACACCCTCGTGTCTATTTTCTCCTCATCCTGGACGGTGAGTTTATACATTCTCACCCTGAGCTGGGAGTTTTCCTCTGCCAAGCCGATTTCTAGGGCTACCATCATGACCCGCCCCAGTAAATTAAAATTAATGTCCCGTATCAATAATATATTTCCTGTACGTCTTTTGTTTTCTGTTTCTATTTCTACATCTTTTATGATCGGAACCTCAAAGGGTTCCCTTTTCGCCCCGATTACCATAATTGAATCGTCGCTCAGAGAGCACCCTTGCGGTAACTGCTGCACCGCTGTCCGTTCCGCCCCCGAGTCTACCATAAAACACATCTCCTGCCTGTGGGGTCCTACTTTTAATTTTATCAAGGGCTCCCTCGGTGTTCCGGACCCCAAACTGAAAAGCCCCTGACACCCCTAATCTTCTTGAAACATTGCCTGGTCCTTGGCTTTGTTGGGACAATTTCTTCAGATGTGTCCCTTTTGCTTGCAGTAATAGCACTCGAAATCTTTCTTTTGATTGTTTGATCCTTTTCCTTGGGAAGGGTTATGCATCTTCGCCGGCACCGCCTTTGCTGTGTCTCTGACCTGCTCTTGGTTTTGTGCTTCCCTTACCGCAGCTACCAATACCTTAGCTTGGATCTTCTGTTTCTCTTCGTCTCGTCTCATGTAGACTTTCTGGGCTTCCCAAAGCAGCTCCTGCAACCCCTTTTCCTGCCAACCATCTATCTTTTCTAGCTTTTTCTGAATGTCTTCCCAAGATTTTGCCACAAACTGAGTTTTCAGCCAAACCACCCCAATAGGAGAATCAGGATCCGTCCCCAAATACATTCTCAGGCCCTTTCGGAGCTTCTCCAACCACTCTGTGGGTGTTTCATCTTTTCCCAGGCACTCCCTGAGTACCTTACTCATGTTCTGTCCCTTGGATTCCGCTTCCCTGATGCCCTGTATTATCATGTTCCTTAGATTTATCATTTTCTGCCTCCCCTCCTCCATCTGGGCATTCCAGGATGGTTTCTGGTTTGGCCACCTCTCATCCCCGCTTTCCCCATTGGGGTTTCTCCATTCCCAGTCTTTGATCGCAGCTTGTCTGATCATGTCCCTCTCCTCATTGGTGAACAGCGATCTCAGGATCGCATTGAGATCCTCGTAGGTGTAGGTGCTGGTCCCTAGAAATTCATCTAGCCTTTCCGCCACCCCCAAAGGATCATCCATCAATTTTCCCATCTCTTTCTTGAATGCTCTCACATCTCCGGTATCTATCGGCGTGTGTACGAAGCCAATAACTCCTGGAGCCATCGGCAGCTCCCATAAAGGGAAGAAGCTGGGCTTCTCTTCCTCATCCTCACTGTCTCCCGTGGTTGCCCTCCTCGTTTTCCACCTCGTCCGATGGGCCAGGGGAGAGCTGACTTTGGGGAAGGTTACCTGTTTTTCTTCAGTTTTGGGAAGGGCCGGCGGCAACGGCTGCTCACATGGGAGCGGAGGTGCCGCCGCTTGTTCACGTGGAAGGGGAGGCGCCGCAGCCTGCTCCGGTGGGAGTGGCGGTGCCAAGACCTGACCCAGCGGGATTGCCACCTTGAGAGGCAGCACGGGCACCGACGGTGCCTGAGCTGGTCTGGGCTGGGGCGCAGGAACAAGGTAGGGAGGTGGAAGATTGTCCAAGGGTTCCCATTCCATTCCCCTGTTCGCCGCATGTCGGAGAGCTTGTACTGGGTATAAACTCATACAAGCATACCTCCACATCTCGGCATACTCCATTTCCTCAAAATCCTGTTGGCGGCGATCAAATACGTGATCATTTGAGGACTCACAAGTCCAAGCCTCAAATGTGCCGAACACCGGCCAAACCACGTATTTTCCGATCTCCTTCTCTCCCCATTTTTCCATACAAAAATGTATCATTTTCTCCTTGGACTTGCCCGCTCTCCTGTAGCTGTTGTCCCAATGTTCTAGCATCCACCCCAACGGACTTTTCCTTGGGATTTCTGGCAGAATTTTCTCAGAACTCTGGGGAGATTTTTCCTGGGGCTTTTTCTGGAACCTGCTCTTTCCGAACCACATTTTTCCAAAAATCCTGCCTGCAAATTTTCTCACCTTGTCTCCTCTGGCTGGGACGCTCATCGCGAGTCCTGAATCCTTGTCTGATGATGATTTCCTGAGCTTGCAAAATGCTGCCAGTCTTACTTAGTCAAGCGGAGAACTGTTCCACTGACTTTTCAACTGATCTCCGGTTTTCTTACCTGTTTTCTCTGGATCAGAAGGCAGACGGGCTCCTGGAATTTTCCAGTACTGTCTTTTTCTCTCCTTTTTGACCCAACCGTGACCGATTCCCCCCCTTGAACCCACTACAAGTCCCAGGTCCCACGTGTGTTAAGAAAAAGCGTCCGCTTCCCCCTTGACCGACCACGTCCCTCGTGGGATGGTGGAAATGCAATTGTGGGGTCCACACTTGCTTCATGACAGTCACGTCTCACACACACGCTCGGTCATACCCCACTCAACCACGCAATACTCACAGTTCCTTTCCCACATGGATTCTTGGCGCACATCGATTTCCGAGTGGAAAAAGCACCTCAGGCTTGGAGGTCCCCTGGATCTTGCTGAGATTCCAAGAGCTGGGCTCATTTTTATCCCTCTTTGGCTGTGGCTTTGGTTTGAGTTTGGTGATTTTTGATTGGTCTCGCGGACTCCCAGTCCCGTTCAGACCACTGAAATCAATGGGGCGCCTTCTGGGCGGGAAGGGGTCCCGAACCCCAAATTCAAATCACTTTGGGTTGTCACCAGATTGTCATAAATGATCAAATCGTGAGCCAAAATTATCAAAAATTTCAAAAAGATTTATTAATCTATCTGTGCGACTGAATTTTGGTCTCTGAGACCACTACAGCCAAAAAGACAGCATCGAGCCCAGGGTCGGTGCTGGGTGAACCTGGATCTGACCTCCTGAGTGTCAGAGTCTCCCCCTGGTTCACGAATGCCGCTTCTTGCAGCGAGGTTTTATACAGTTTATTGTGCCTGAGGCAAAGATGTCCAAATTTCCTTTGTAACTTTTCACATGCATCGCTGTTTCTTTGAATGTGCAAGGCTGGACAAAAGCCGGTTCCAGGTGTGCAGTCAGCGTTAATGGGCTCCAGGGAAGCCATGTATTCAGATGTATCAGTTTGGCGCTGCTGACTATCTTGATTGATGCAATCGGCAAGGCGATAATCGCTCTTAGGTGGTTCCCGAGGACTCAGGATACCAGTGATCATCGCCTTGGAAGCTTCTATTCCTACATTAAGGCTTTGATCGTTATCTTAACTTGCATCCGGGAATTTTTTGTAATCTGAATAGACAGCTACTCCCGGCCAGAGTGGTCAGAGACATAGCTTTGGATTTTTACAATCTTTTATACCATATATTAATAGCATGAATTATCCTTACCATATATTAAATAAACCAATAATCTCCTCTTTCCTCTGCCCCACTCTTTTTAATTATCTCCGGTTCCTCTGGTGGAAAAGGCAGTTTCTCTGGCAGCGGTGCAGTTACTGGGAGCAAAGGGAGCATCTTAGAGACTTTTGGCAACAATGCAGCTTTCCAAGCTTCTTCATCAGCCATTCGGTTTCCTATTACCTCCTCCGAGCATCCTGCCTGGTGCCCCTTGATGTGTATTATTGCTAACTTTTTTGGTGAGTTCACCATTTCCAACAGGCGAGAGATTAAGCTCCCATGAGCTCACATCTTTCCCCTGCAGGTTAATAAACCTCTTTCTTCCCATAATTTCCCAAATGCATGTATCACCCCATATGCATACTTAGAATCAGTAAAAACATTCACTGTCTTGTCCCGGTATAATTCACAGGCTCTCAGGAGCGCATATAGCTCTGCTGTCTGAGCTGACCAGGTGGGCGGTTGAAGTGAAACCATCAACTTTAGCCAGAGCCCCGTGGAGAATCTGAAATGCTGACACAGCAGCAAAGAAGCTTCCTGACTCCAGGGACATCTGCCCTATAACCTATCCCTACAGCCATGTAAGGCAATATCTTGTTAACCCTGCTATTAATCACTTATGGTCCCTCTAACCTCTTGCCAGTGGTCAAGATTGGAACCGGGCCAAGGGTATAAAAGTAGCATACTGTACCCCTACTAACTCGGAAGAAGAAGTGCCGAGACCCTTCACAGACCCCTCCAATAAAGCCATACTCGTGGAACAGCCGGTGTCTTCTCCTCTCTCTACCGTCTGCTGGAGCCTCGAGCCAAGGGAAAGCTACCTAGCAAGCAAAGCTGAAATCATAAGAGCTGGCTAATCACTATAAGAGCTGAATATCTCCCTGCTTGCTAGGGGCTGACCCGCGGCCTTGGTCTGAGAGAGCTGGCTTCTGGCACCCAGTCCCCTTGGGGGCTGAGCTCTGGAGCTGTAATAGCTTGCCTAGGATAAGACCAATTAAGGCTAGTTTAGGCGGTAACCTGCCCCTTTCCTTTAATTGCTTTCCATTTACCATAGAGTAGCCTGTAAATTGTTTCCCTTCTATGACCCTTGAAGATCCATCAATAAACGCATTTTCTCCCTCAGGCCAGGGAGCATCCCACAAATACTCCCCAGCCAGGGTCTGAAGGCCAACCACCTGAACACAGCCATGGGTCTCCTCTTGGCCCCCCTCCCCAGGGCCGTCCAAACAGGAGGCTGTGTTAAACCCCTCCACACTTCAAAATTCTAAATCCTCGTGTTCCATCAAACAAGATTCACACTATAACAACCGAGTGCTGGTCATCCACTCAGCCAACAAAGCTTTAATATGATGTGAAACTTTTACAATCAGATACCATTCCCTTGTCAGCCCTGGGGCCTCAGCCACCACCAGAGCTGTGGCTGCACAGTTCTGCAGAAAATGGGGTCAGCCTCTGGTCACCAGCTCTAACAGCTTAGAAATAAGCAGCAGGCCTCCATGTTCCCCCATGCTCTTGCACCAAAATTCCTTTAGTATGATCCTGTTTAACATCCACATATAGCTCAAATTCCCCCTCCAAGTCCAGAGGACCCAAGACTGGGGCATCAACCAACCTGTCTTCCAATTCTCCAAAGCTTTGCTCTCCTGGTGTGACCATGATCACAGGGGTTTGCAGGTGAAGGAAGAGACGAGAATTTTGACTCCATTATCAGAAGGCTTGATTAATTACTTTATGGTATATATATTACATTATAACTATAGTAAAAAGAAATAGAAGGAAAAGTTCTCAGAAGGCTAGCTAAGAATAGAATAGAAAAGAATGATAACAAAGCAGCTCTCCCGGACTCTGTCTGAGATAGCTCCGTCCTTGATTGGCCATTAATTATAAACATCCAAGATGGGCCAATCACAGGTGGACCTGTTGCATTCCACAGCAGCAGATAACCATTGTTTACATCTTGTGGCTGAGGCCTCAGCTTCTCAGAAGGGAGAAAAATCCCAAGAAAGGATTTTTCACAAAAGATGTCTGCGACATCCTGGTGTCCATACCACGACACCAGGACTATCCTGGGTTAAAAAGTCACACAAACGTCCACCCACAACAGAAAATCCTAAATCCATGCTCTGCAGCACCCCACCAACCCCAAAAACTGATGCAACTCCTTTCCTTGTCTGGGGTAATGGTACTTGTAAAATCCCTTGTATTCTTTTATTCTTTCTGGATCCATACACCATAAACCCCCAGTCAGAATGTGTCCCAAATATTTGACTGGTTTTTTTGGGTTTTTTTCTCTACCAAGTGCACCTTCTTTTCGGACACTCTAAGTGACTTTTTTTTTTTTTTGCAAGAAAATTAAGCAGCTTTACAGTAGCCTCTTCAACTACTTTTTCCTGTTCCCCTGATAGAAGCAACTCATCCCCATCCTGCAACAACCTAACTCCTGACCTGAGGGTGGAGTAAACTCTCTTAATATTCTCTGCAAAGCTTGCCCAAACAAAATTCCCAAAAGAAAATCCCAATCCTTCTATGTATTATCCACATTTCCCAAATATTCTTCTATCTTTCCCCCCACCCCTATGGGATCATCCAAATATGGGGGTAATTCTTTTTTCAACCCTCTTATACCCTGGGTAGTAAGTGGTGCAATTACAAACCCAAACCCTCTCCCTTGATCCCCCAAAAGAACTTGGCAGAGTGGCGTCTGGTGTACCGCTGTCTCTTGGGTCTGGGGGGCATCTGATGTCCTAAACTGAGTTCCTCTTCTAGTTCGAGGGAGAGATACGATATGCTGCTCCCCTCCCCCCACACCATCATTATTCTCAGGTGGGGCCATAGGAACAGCATTTCCCTGATCCCCTTGCTCCGGGAAGTGAGGATACAGGGGACCTGCATCCCAATCCTCACCGTTTTCCTCCCCTTTTTCCTATTCTCCCTTTTTTCTTAACACCTAGATTTCTCCTGTTGCTTGTCTAATCCATATCAATTTGCATTCCCTTTCAATCCACGCTTTCCAATTCTCCTCTAAATACCTCCACAAAATTCAACCCCAATTAATTCTATCTGTTCCATAGGGTGGCCATATAAGCCCCTTTGGCAACTTATACTCTGGCCACACAAAATAACAGTATTTTTCCATGATCTCCATAGTTACCTCTGGATGAATGTATAATCTGTTCCAAGATCTCAGCATTCTCCCCAAGGGACTCTCCAGGGGTATCATGGGATCATCATCCCTTTTGCCAGGGTCCCTTCCCGACTTTACCTTTGCAACCCTCCATGGGTGCCCTCCCAGGTTTACCTGTGCTACCCTGTCGCAGTCGAGGCGGTCACGACATAAAGCAGAGACCACAAGCAGTCTCAGTTGGTAACACTTGGCAACAGTTTATTAGTGAAAATGGCTGATCTTTTATACACTTTCCAGTTGTTTACCCTTCTACCTTAGCTATTGGCCACAATAATTCAATACCATGCCATTGGTGAAAAGTTACTCTGACTCCACCTAACTTTCTAAAAATGCTTCATCCAGCTGCAGAATGCTCTTATCTTACTTCTCTCGATCTCCTTGGTTATGGCCTTGGAGAAAGCTCCTTATCAGCTTCTTCTTCTTCTTAATTCTCGCTCCTTTAGCTAACAGGCCTGCTGCTAGCCCCTTCCACACTACCCTCCATGGGTACCCTCCCAAGTTTGCTTCCCAGAAGATCCCATTTCACTCACTGGTGAGATTTTCAGTGGTCCTTCCCTGTGGACTCTTCACAGACCCCCCTGGTCCACCACTCATCTGTCTCCTGGACAGTCTCAGAAACCCAATCAATTGCCCGGTGCCGGCCGCCACCAAGGGGAGCTGATCACCCAAACGGGGTGAGGCATACCTTCAGCTCCACTCGCTGCCTGCTGCCCTGGACAGAGGAAAGCCCCCAGGGACGAGACCCCAGTTGTCAGGAAAATTAATCCACAAACATCGGAGGTTTATGTCCAAAAAAGAGACAGAAGAGTCCTTTTAGTTTATGTGAATAAAGGGAGAGGCCAAGGGGCATTCCCCTGGGGTCTCTCAAATTTTTGGAGGACGCAGCCTCCTTTTATCCTAATATCCTGGTCACATTTCCCTTTTCTCATTCCCCATTGACTGAGGTACTTCAGAGGAACAGACTTCCCTGAACGCATGATACCAAAGATTCTCCTCTAATTGAATTGTTAAAACTGAAAATCGTGGACAAAGACTCTCTAACTAGTCAAAGTCAGAAAGTGGTATGTTTATTTACGCCGGCGGGCAGGAAGGGGGGGGGGGGGGTCGCCCTTGAAATACGTGACCGCACCGCACAAGGGTTTTTGCATTCTAATAATTTCCAAAATAATACATATGCATAACCCCAGCACCTCCCATCCCCGCTTTGTATTAAAATTAGGTTATTAGTCTTTCACGTGTGTGCAATTCTTCTCTTGAATTGGGTCAGTGGTCTCAAAGTGGGTCAGTAGTCCCAGGGATGAAGTCAGGAAAGTCTTCGTCAGGTCTCTGTGACCCTCTGGCATGATCCAAGGCCCCCTGCTTCGTGATGGATTGACATAGAGTCCAGGTGCTGGGAATTGTTCTACTGGTTTCAATATGTTCCTATAATGGTTCACTTGTTCCACTCTTCTACAAATGAGCTCATAATAAAATAATTAGATTTAGCTGAAGCATCTAAGAATCATTAACCTATCATTGGTGTATCCAACTTCAATATGAATTGGTTATAGCCCTCAGCTAAAATCTTAACCCTTTCAAATCATGATTCATTCCCCACTTATTAGGGACCCCACTGATGAGGTCTCAGGGTGAGAGAAGTGGACGAGAATCTTAGTTCATGATCAGAAGGCTGGATTTATTGATATATGATATATAATGCATTATTACTACACTAATAGGAATAAAGACCGAAGTTGCAGAGGCTGCTAAGCTAAGAATAGAATAGAAAAGAATGAATAACAAAGTTCTGTGTCCAGCAGAAAGCAAGGACAAACTCTCCTGTGAGTGGTTAGCAAATCCAAACACTCACAGAAGACCAATCACCGCTGCACCTGTTACATTCCACACCAGCCGATAACAATTGTTTACATTCTTCTTCTGGGGCCTCAGCTTCCCAGAAGATGAACAAATCCCAAAGAAAGGATTTCTATGAAGAAATGTCTGTGACACCCACTCCTTCTTCAAAGTTAGTAAATTCTTTTACTAATATACAGATTCTTCTTCATCTAGCAAGACTGCTCAGTAGGTGTCTCTTAAAACTGTACTATATGCTCTCGATATTGAATTTAAAGCTGCTACTCACTGCAACAGTCTCCAATTCCAAACAAGTACTATAATAGACAAAAACAAACTTATACCAACTAAGATAAGCAAAACAATAATTGGATGAACTAAGGTATTGAGTAAGCTGGTTGCCGTTGGAGACCACCCAAAAAGCACATCCCACCAATGAAGGGATGGGCCTTCTTTCAATCTTTTAAATACTCTCCATATAGTCTCTGTGTCATGGTGTATTGTAATCAAATTTTTCTTTCCTTCGTCTTTAATTTCTTTAAAAATTCTCTTTAATTCATGATGTTTCAACAATTGGGTAACCAAAGCTAAGTTCATCCCTATAGGCACAGATAATATTTCTTGGACAGTAATCAAATTTGCCTTTATATATTGGTATGATACAACAGGTGCCTGATAGGAAAAATCACATCCCTCAATTTTGACAAAGTTATAAATGCAGAAGTTAAATTGAGTTTCGTTCACAGTTATCTCATCCACTATTATAGTGGGGCATGCTGTTCTGAGGCAGACACAACCTTGTCTTGTATACACGAGCAAGGTTGTCTGGTTCATGGGATGCATTTCAAAATGACAAATGCTTTGCTCTGTATCCAAACAAATATCTTTATCATCACCTACATTACCTTCACATATACACCCCAATTGTTCCCTCATTGAGCAGGGTTCTAAGTTAACAGTTCGCCATATTTCTTCAACCTTCCATGCTCACATTCTGTGTTCAAAAGGATGTAATATGGTCTCCTTGTGATTTAGCCCTAAAGGAACAATTGGATGTATCAAATTACTGATGCATCGTATATGTTTAAAACAAAAACTGTTACCATACTCATCATAAGATCATAAGTAAAATTAACTAAAGCCCACTAGGATTGAAGTTCTTTTTCTAAATCTGAGGCATTATGCCAAACAACTTTATGAATTTTGGCAGGAAAAATGCATTTTCCTTGTCCTTAATAATTGAAGCCACCACTGATTTCATCCATAATTGTGCCTGTGTACACCCAAAAGCCAAAGAAATGTTCCCACTAGCTGTGCCTAAAGTATCAATCATCAATTGATGATCTCACTCTTCTGTATTTTCCCATTCTGCTAATATTTTGGACAATTTCCACTGGCTGGTATCTAATGCCAACAAGGAGGATTGCAAAGGTTGTTGCAATTAAACCATATCACTGCCAAGTTCTGTCAATTTGTTCATTAATACTTCTGAATCTATTGTATTTAGAGCCCCTAGTCCCATTCCCAATAATCCAGTAAGGTCTTTCTTCTGTCTGGACATATAAGGCATACGCTTCTGCAGCCAGGTAGTCCAGTCCATAAAAGAGGTCCTTAAAAATGGACCACACTCGGATCGAATGGCAGAGGAATTTACTTGTACTGACATCTCTACCCGTTTTAATAACTACTTTGGATTAATCAGAAATTTTTGAATTCTGGCCTTTTTAACAGCATACAGTGCAATTTTGGTAATTATGGGAACCATGGGTTCTAAAGTGATTTGAGTAGTTGTGGTTTGTCTCAGTGTTGGTACTGGTTGAGTTATTTTAACCTTATATATTTGGGAAATACTAGAAAATTGAGTTATACTATAATCAATCTTAGGATTCTTGATGGCACAACCTTCTATTTTGAGTCTAAACTCTGGGCAATTGGCTAAGCATTTGTCACAGCATTCAGGACCAATTTGAATAAGTTTCATGGGTTTTTGATGACATTCATGGAACCCATTCTGGACAAACGCATATTCACATCCCCAAATATTTTTTCCTTCCCACACAGTTGCATTTGTAACTTTTAGCATCTCATCCAGAGACTTACGGGAGTCAGAGTCATAAGCTTTCCCTTGGCACTTATAATATACCAGTCAAATTATATGCAAGTGGTACTGCATTAGCTGTGGCTATAGTGATAATCACAAATACCGCAACTCTCCAGGCTACACCTACTTGATTATCCATTATAACCACAAGCTTTTCTATTCTTAAACTATACTTGATTATCCATTTTAACCACAAGCTTTTCTATTCTTAAACTATACTTATCATTTTACCCACACTCTATTTATTTTCCCAAGAAAGTTTTCATTTCAGTTCATTGTCATCCGGTATAACTTTCCAGGGTCCCTTAGTTGCCTTCTTCACTTGGGAATGATGGATCCAGACGCTTAGTTCCTTAATCTTGAGTGCAGTAAATGTGATTAGGAGCACTTGGAATGGTCCTTCCCACTGAGGTTCCAGAGTCTTCTCTGCAAAAGACTTAATATATACATAATCCCCAGGCTGTACATCATGTACTGGTCCATCTAATTCTCTGCTTCAAGCCCCAGCCATATATTTCTCAATTTCTCTAAGTTGTTTGTTTAGGGCCACCACATATTTGTGTAGGGTTTTTTCCCCTACTTGAGTGGTAGTTCTCTCTTCTTGAATTCTATACGGCCTTCCACACAGTATTTCAAAGGGACTCCGTTTTTCCTTTACTTTTGATTTGGTCCAGATTCGTAATAATGCGAATGGAAGAGCCTGAGGCCAAGGTAACTTCACCTCTTGTCCCAGTCTTATTATTTGCTGCTTAATCAAGTGATTCATTTTCTCCACTTGACCGCTTGACTGAGGATGATATGGAGTATGAAGTTCCCAGTCTACGCCTAAATGGTGGCTAATTTGCTGCACAATTTTTGAAATAAAATGTGGCCTTCTATCTGAAGACATTGTCACTGGGACTCCAAAACGCGGTATTATTTCTTGTAACAGTGCTTTGGCTACCTCCCGCGCTTTAGTAGTTCTCATAGGGAAAGCTTCTGGCCACCCTGAAAAGGTATCTGTTAACACCAATAGGTATCGGTACGCCCCTTTCCTGGGTAGTTCTGAAAAATCAATTTGCGATTGCTGTCCAGGTCCATATCCTTTTCCAATTTGTCCAAGTTTTGGTTTAGGAATATGTTTGGGATTAGTTTGGAGGCAAAGGCTACATTGACGAGTCACCTGAATCACTGTACTTTGCAAGTTTCTGGCTATGATTCTGTCTTTCAAGTAATTATACAAGGCATCTATTCTGCAATGTGTTTTCTCATGTTCATCTTTCACTAATGACCATAGCATGTAAGAGGAGATGACAAGCCTTCCTTTCCCTTCATCTGTAACAGCCCACCCCTCTTGATTATAACTTCCATTTTCTTTTTCAATAAGTCTTTTTTCTTTTTGACTGTACCTTGGCTTACCTTCAATAGAAATTTGTCCATCTGGGATTAAGGCTGTCTCAACAATTACCTCACCTTTAGCTGCTTCTTTTGCCTTTCAGTCTGCCAGCTAATTTCTTTCCTCCAATTCAGAGCTCACTTTTTGGTGTGCCTTGATGTGCACGATGGCTACCTTTTCAGGTAGCTGGACTGCCTCCAACAGTTTTGTTATCTCTTGTGCATGTTTAATGCTTTTTCCTTGTGAGTTCAACAGTCCTCTTTCCTTGCAGATTGGCTCTGTGTGCATAGACTACCCCAAATGCCTACCTTGAGTCTGTGTAAATTTTTATTTTCTTTTCTTTTGCCAGCTCTAAAGCCTGGGTTAAGGCAATTATTTCAGCCTTCTGTGCCGAGGTGTTGGTTGGTAATGATCCAGACTCTATTACCTCTCTGCTTGTGCTAACCGCATGCCCAGCATGCCTTTTTTCACTGATGACATAGCTACTTCCATCAATAAACCAGGTCTCAGTGTCCTCGAGAGGGGTGTCCCTCAGATCTGGGCAACTGGAGTAGATAGCTTCGATAGTCTCCAGGTAATCATGGATCACCGGTTCTCCCATATTACCACTGAGGAAAGAAGCTGGGTTCACAATGTTAGTTACCACAATTTCTACATCATCTTGTTCCAGCATTATGGCTTGGTATTTCAAGAATCTCTGTGCAGAGAGCCAATGTCCCCCCTTTACTTCCAGCACAGCAGACACTGTGTGGGAGATTAGCACAGTCATCTTCTGGCTCAGGGTGAACTTCCCTGTTTCCTGGATGTTCACTGCCACTGACGCAACAGGTATGAGACATCCTGGCCATCCCTTAGGCACTGCATCCAGCTGCTTAGAGAGGTAGGTGACTGCTCTGCAGTACAGGCCCAGATCTTACACTAGTATTCCCATAGGAATTCCCTTCTTTTAATGAGAAAACAAAAAGAATGGTTTACTCACATCTGGAAGTCCCAGGGCTGGAGATGACATGAGGGGCTTCTTCAGTTGGCCAAAGGGTCAATTTGCTTCTTTTGTCCATTGGAGGTCTCTGTTTCCTTCTGTAATCAAGGCATATAGGGTTTTGACTGTCCATAATTATAAACCCACAGCCTGCACTACTCAGTCATGCCCAAAAAGGTTCTCAGTTCTTTTACTGTCTGGGGCTTTGGGGTCTGGCATATCGCTTCCTTGCGATCCCATCCTAAATTTCTTTGTCTAGCACTAACCTCGTAGCTCAAATAAATGTTTGCTTCACCATCTGGGCTTTCTTCTGGGATACTCAATACCCCTGTAGGCCCAAAACGTTTAAGAGGCTTACCGTTGTCCTGGTTCAGGGCAAATTTTGGAGAGAACCCCCAAAGGGACTCCACTAGGAAAGCAGATTCAATCAGCCCCTCCCCCCAACCAGTGCAGGAGAAAATACCTCCTTGGAGAAAAGTGGAAAAAATCTGTTTATTAAACAATAAAACCTAAACAATATTAAAATATAAAACCCCTTGCTGGTCCAAAAGAGATGACAAACTCAGAAAGTCCCCTCCCTGGTGTGAAGGTCCGCCCGAAATAAACGGGTGACGAATGATTTTTGGGTGCAAAAATAACCAACAAGAGGCACAGGGGTTTTGCAGTAACAAATCAACAAGGTGCAATTTATTGATTATAACCACAGCTAAATATGCATTTGGTTAAGGGATCCGGGGAAGAGAAGGGTAAGACAAGGAAAAAAGGGAGGAAAGAAGGTCAGGGAATGGGGTATAGCTACCAAGACGTGATGTCTTCGGGGTCCCGCCGCCGAAACTCGCTGGTACACATCTTGGGGAGATCTCAAAGGACAGTCGGGCCGAACCCCAATATATATACTGTTCTTGGTTGGGGGAAGGTAACTGAAATTAGGTTTCCATGGAGGGGAGAAGTCCATTGTTTTCATGGCCGAATGCTCACAGGTACGTTAAGTTTTCCCCCTCCCTGAGTTGGGAGGGAGTACAGTCCCAGTCTCTGGAAGGAGGTTGCCAGGGGGGTGCCATGGGGGTGCCATGGGGGTGTCAATAGGGTGTGAGAGGGGTTCTTGGTTCCTTGATGAGGAGATTCGCACCTCTGTTGGTCTGTCACGGTGGTTGAAGACAGGCAAGAGGGGTCTTCTCATGGAGCGGGGGGGAGCCACCCCAGAGCTCAGTCCAGCCAGGTCAGGAGTTTGGAAGAAAGTCCAGTTCAATTGTCCAGAAAAGGGCAGCATGCCCCCTTCGAGTACAGCATGGCGTGTTCTGCAAGCATCACTTGTGAACACACTAGATAAGCAGGAGACTTTCTTTCCCAACCGGCTCAGCACTTTTAACTCTTTGGTAGTCTTTTCTCATGACAATTGTGAGGCAAAAAATGAAGAATTTTCGGATGGACTTCTACACGACCCCGTGACTCACGATTGTCTTGAGGAATCTTCATCAGCAGAGCTCTAGAGTGTCTTCGAAACTCGTTGCACGTTGGTAGCATAACCCCGGAAAAGTAGGGATGACAGGAGAGAGGGGATAAAAGGGGAAGAGAAGGAAAAGAAAAAGGGAAAAGGGGAACCAACAAACATAAACATAATTATTATTGATCATCATAACAACTTCACACGTGGTTATTTTTTATAACGATTTCAAAAAATTATGATTAATTTTAACAATTTCAAAAAATATTCATCACTGAAAGCAATATCATTTGTTTAACAATTTCAAAATGATTAAAACAAATCACAAATAATCAAAACAACAAACAAATCATAATATTATCATCGTCTTTTAAAATTATTTTCCAAAAATTAAAGTAACTTTCTGCAAATCATACTTGATATTTAAGAAGTTGTTCTAAAGCACATATGCTTGATTCATAACCGTTTCGTATCAAGTGTTTTGGGGACATCTATTGTATTGAGTACATCAGCTAAGCGGTGTGCATTGACTACAGCTGACAGTCTCTTAAGCTTTTTCATCATTCTCCAATTCAAAATGAATAGGGCTGCTGACAAGATAAAGCCAAGCGTAACTAGGATCAGAAGAACAACAATTGGATGGCACACACTGTTCAGAACACCTGTGGCAGTAGGTGACCACCCAAAGAGAGTATCCCACCACCTATGCTCAGCATCTTGCTTTACCCTCTCCATAACCCGGTGTATTTGTCTCACGTTGTGATGAACAGTCACCAGGGTCTTCTGTCCGCCCTCCTTGATTTTCTCGAGGATGTCAATCAGGTCTTGATGGAGCAATAGTTGTCTCACGAGGGTGAGGTTCATTCTAATAGGAGTGGGCATCAGCTTCTGGATCAGCGTGTAGTTGGATTGCAGTAGGTGGTGAGAAGTAACTGGAGCTTCATAAGAGAAATCGCATCCTACTATCTTAGTAAAGTTACAAGCACAAAAATTTGAATGATTCTTTGCATCTACTACAACATCTTCTACAAAGACAGAATCACATGTGGTTCTAAAGCATGCACAGCCATTGCCTATGTATATAAGAGCTGTCTGGGTATCCTCATGTGGACCAATCTTGAAATGACAGATATTTTGCTCTATGTCTAAACAAATATTTGATCTATGATTGCATTGCTTTCACAGATGAACTCTTGTTGTTCTCGGACAACACAAGTTTCCAGCTTAACAGTTTGCCATTTGTCATCAACCTGACGGGCCCATCCTCTATGTTCAGTAGGATAGAGAACAGCTCCGTCATGGTTTAATCCTAATGCAATAACAGGGAAGACCAAATGTACAGAGGCATTGCGTATGGTTAGGACAAAAGCAGTGGCTGTGTTTGAAATGGGATCATAGGTAAAGTTCACCAGGTTCCCCCAGGATTGGAATTCTCTTTCAAATTCAGTGGCACTGTCCCAGATTATTTTCCGAATTTCTGTGGGGAAGGTGCCTTCCTCGCCCTCTCTTATAATTGCAGCAGAGACAGATTGCATCTACAATTGTGCCTGGATACAGCTGAGGGCTAAGGAAACATTGTTCTGTGTAGCACTAAGTGCATCAATTACCAATTTGTGATCATCCACATTCACTCTTTCCCAATTTGGTAATATGCTTGATAGCAGTCTCTGGTGTGTTCGCAAAAGCCAATAAGAATGACTGCAGTAGTTGCTGTAATTTGGTCAAATCTCTAATTGTGACAGCCAATTTATTCAAGTTCAATTAATTTACATGTTATGTATAATATCATCACCTGGTGTTACCATAAGGGGAAGGAAAAACATTATTTCTGTTGTTCATCACTAGTGTTATCATGGTTTGTCAGGTCTTCATGTCCCTCGGAGTTCTTCTGAAAAAGTAAACACAACAGACTCTGCCACGAAGAGGCAGAAAAGGTTAGAACAATGGAATTGTCAGAGAGGTTTTGAACAGCAGTGGTACTTCCCCTACAGCAGCAGGGGGTCCACCAAAAACAGGTTGTCCAGGGTAATGCCCTGGGTTCTTGAAATCATCTGCTCCCTGTAGTGAAGGAATTGTGCTTGGAGCTGTCTGGCAAAAAGCAGTGATTTTGGAACACTCATTTACCCCCCATCTATAGTAAGAGGTGTGAGAAGTCCATTTAATCTTTTCACCTTCTGCCCTATCCTGCACACTTTTGACAGTAAAGTGAGAAACATTACCAGATTGAATTTCCTGTGGGTTTAGGAAAATCCCAAACCATCCCTGCATTGCTTTAACAGTATTATCTCCTGTACCTCTTTTAAAAGCATCAGCCTGGAGCAACCCAAATATAAACATAGCATAGGACTTGGTGTTAATACAGACAAGAAAGTAATTCTGTCCCTCACTTTGGAAAATACTCCAAACAGTTAACAGTTCCCCAACCTGGGCATTGTCCTGTTCCTCTCCGTTAGCAGAAGTGGGGGAGAGAGGAGGGGTTGCTTTAGTCACAGAGGCAGGTTTATTTTGGCTGCTACCCAAGCTCCCAGTTTCTTGGATTGCCCAGTTCTCCTTCACCTCCCTGGGAGCCAAGCCAACCACAAACACCCCTTCCCAGGTAGTGTACCTATTCTCAGCATCTTTGAAACCATAGGAATAAAACCCAACAGGCTTTGTCAGACCCTCGGGACCCTGCTGCCAAATGTTTACTGAAAGTTGTGAGGAGGCAAATCCCCACTCCACCTGAAAGGGGTCTGTAGGATAGATAGGGTCCAGTGCTTGGTGAGCTGTCACTTCAAGAATCAGCAATTGCAATTTTTCCTTCTGAGAAGAAGTCCAATCCCATTTTATTCTTTTTCTCAGCAAGTCATAAAGGGGAACAAAAGGGTCATTCTGGTTACTAAGAAGTTTATCTGGTCTTTCTATAGGAGACAGAGCTACTATGGTTTTCTGAAGGAGAATTGCTGTAGGTTTAAGTGTTCCCGGAAGCCTTTGAGTTAAAGAGGTCATAATTTCAGGCTTTACAGGTGATTGGATTGGAGATTCAAAACCAGGAATTAATTTCTTTTCATGAATCAATTGCAGGCAGCCGGATTTGTGAATGTTTTCCAGGAGTTGGTCAAGGATACCAACCAAAGGGTCTCTCCTTTCCAAGGGGTTAAGCCCCTCAGCCCAATGAGCTGTGTGCTGATTTGGGGACCATGGGATGCGTCTGTCTGCTGTTGTTAGGAACACCCCATGTCTCCAGCACCCGCCGGCTTCTTGTTCTGACAAAAGAATCTGATCTCTCCCAGTGAGAGACACTTGACAAATGTGTTCTGTTTCAGATTTTTGGGGGCGAAGCCCATACTGCTTTGCAAGTTTTGTTAATTCAGTAGCAGTGTACGGGATTTCTTTAGTGGTTTTGTGCGGGCTAAAATCTTCATTATTGATATAGTTGTATTCTGTTTTAATTAGATGTTTTATGTTGTTACAGCAGTGTTTCCCGCAATTTTTCATCAGGGTTAATTCTGTTTGAGAACAATTTTGACTAGTGTGAGGAGTTTCTTTCTCCTCTGTTTCTTTTGAGGAATCAGAGTTCTGTGAATTTTTAACATGTTCCTCTCTCAGGGCAGTCTGTAACAAGTTATTTACATTTCTTTCTTCATCCAATTGTTTTTGCAAAACTTCAACTAGGTTTTGGAGGGAGTCTATGATAGCATTTTCCTCACTTTTTTGCTTAAAGCGAGTTTCTATGGCTGCTGTGAGACAGGCACCCAAGACTGAGCAGAGGACGGTTTTATTTTTGCCCAGTTTAAATTTTGTTTCATGTTGCAAAGAAGATATTCTATCAATAACATTTTCTAAGTTAAACCAATTGCAGTTTGCCCATTCTTCTCCCCTCGGAGAAGGTGTGGCATTGTATTTAGCAAGCAGAGCATAAAATTCAGCTTTACCTTTTGCACTGAAGTTTTTAGTCATTTTGTGAGGGGAACAAAGCTACACCAGGGAGTTAACTTAAGTTACACAAATCACACAGCCTTTCCACTGTCCCCTTGCTTCCCTGGGTAGTTGAAGAGACAGAATCAGTCTGGGAGGCCCTGTGAGGTTGCTTCAAATTTGTCTCTTCCTTCCCAGACAGTACAGATACGCACTAACATGAACACACACACACAGAAATGTTTTCTTTGTGAGGGGACCAGAACCTAGAACAGGGAAAAAGCCACTCAGCCTTCGCTGGGCCGCCCCTCGCTCCCTGTGTAGGTGAAGGGACAATATCTGTCTAAAAGGCACTGCTTAATTACTTCAAGTCTGCCCCTTCCCTTTTAGACAGTCCAGGTACACAAAATACAGCAGTAAAAAACAGTAACAGGTTCAAATTCAGCTCAAAAACAACAGTAACAGGTTCAGATTCAATTCAAAAACAACAGTAACAGGTTCAGATTCAATTCAAATACAACAACAACAGCAACAGTATCAATATCAGTATCGATATCAGTAACAGCATCAATATCAGGATCAGGAGAAGTATCAGTGTCAGTGTTCGTGCCGGTAAAATCAGTATCAGAAATGACAGTAACAATTTTCCCTGCTTTTGCACCGAAAAATCTTTTGTGTCAATTCCGGAGCCTGTGTGCTCAATCGAGCATGAGATTTGGCTTTGGCATGTGTAGTCTGCGAGAGGTTACAAACTACACAAAACCTGCAAAATCTCACTGGCTGCTGGAATCCTTGTCCGTGACGCCAATTATGTGAAGGTCCGCCCGAAATAAACAGGTGACGAATGATTTTTGGGTGCAAAAATAACCAACAAGAGGCACAGGGGTTTTGCAGTAACAAATCAACAAGGTGCAATTTATTGATTATAACCACAGCTAAATATGCATTTGGTTAAGGGATCCGGGGAAGAGAAGGGTAAGACAAGGAAAAAAGGGAGGAAAGAAGGTCAGGGAATGGGGTATAGCTACCAAGACGTGATGTCTTCGGGGTCCCGCCGCCGAAACTCGCTGGTACACGTCTTGGGGAGATCTCAAAGGACAGTCGGGCCGAACCCCAATATATATACTGTTCTTGGTTGGGGGAAGGTAACTGAAATTAGGTTTCCATGGAGGGGAGAAGTCCATTGTTTTCATGGCCGAATGCTCACAGGTACGTTAAGTTTTCCCCCTCCCTGAGTTGGGAGGGAGTACAGTCCCAGTCTCTGGAAGGAGGTTGCCAGGGGGGTGCCATGGGGGTGCCATGGGGGTGTCAATAGGGTGTGAGAGGGGTTCTTGGTTCCTTGATGAGGAGATTCGCACCTCTGTTGGTCTGTCACGGTGGTTGAAGACAGGCAAGAGGGGTCTTCTCATGGAGCGGGGGGGAGCCACCCCAGAGCTCAGTCCAGCCAGGTCAGGAGTTTGGAAGAAAGTCCAGTTCAATTGTCCAGAAAAGGGCAGCATGCCCCCTTCGAGTACAGCATGGCGTGTTCTGCAAGCATCACTTGTGAACACACTAGATAAGCAGGAGACTTTCTTTCCCAACCGGCTCAGCACTTTTAACTCTTTGGTAGTCTTTTCTCATGACAATTGTGAGGCAAAAAATGAAGAATTTTCGGATGGACTTCTACACCTGGGTTGCAGTTCAGCTCACATAGTCTCTTATCAGTCCCTCCGGTGCTGGAAATGCCATGGCCCAGGCCCAGCTGGTGGGCCACAGATGTGAGCTGCCAGTGCTCTTCCGGTGTTCAGCCCAGAGCAGGTTTAAACAGGTCCAAAGAAAAGGGAAAAAAGAAAAAAACCACCACAGTCCAGGGAACTTCTTTGCCTCAGCTAGCTAAACTAACTAAAAGCAAAGGAGAGCTCTGCCCCGCTGTCTGTCCATCCGTAGACAACACAATCCAGGAGCAGGAATGTGGAGGAGTGAGTGCAGTGTCTGAAAACAAACTTCATGCTTTTTCTCTCCCCCATTCACTCTCTGTAACAAGTCTTAAAGGTGCAAAACTTATTCTTCAGCATAAACAGAACAAGACGATTGGGGATAAAAGAATCAGAGTCGACCCAGCACAACCGTCTACTCCATACATGCCTCTTGAGTTTTAGAAGCTTCCAGGAGGTTGTCTACATACTGTAACAGCTGTCCTTCTTCTGATGGAGCTTCCCAGGATTCCAGATCTTTTGCTAGTATAACAGGTAAAATAGGAGTATTGAACTCAGACTGACATTCTTTTAATTGCCCTATCTGTAAAAAGTGTTCGATTACTGGGCTAATCCCTTCTCTGTCTTCCTTTCTCAAAGGGTACTGCATGACCCTAACTGGTTGTTTTCCTTCTTTAAGCCTAATTTGCACTGGGGGTGAATTCTTTGCTCTCCCTGGTATGTTAGAAGCCCACACCCCAGGAAATAACTGATTCAGTATTTTCCTGTGAATCTCATCTTCACTTTCAACTTTGGCCTCATTGGTTATTAACATCAGGCTTAACAATTCCACATATTGTTGGTCCTTAACCTCCAAAGTAATCTCTCAATTTTTGGATATTATTTTTGCTTCTAATTGTTCCAATAAATCTCTACCCAAATGTCGCCGACCGACACGAAAGGACACAGGCACACACCGCTTTCAGGTGAAAGGAAAAAGGGAAGTTTTATTCTCTGACTCCATTATTTATAGTTTTACAAGGGTGACAGTGGATTGGAAGGTGACAGTGACACCTCTGCAATGCCACAGGTCAAACCGACAGTCCATCAAATCTCTCCTCCTCCAAAAGGAATGAAAAACAATGAGTTGTTTACAGAAAAAGTGTGTGGGAAAGTTCACTACAAGAATGTCAACATCAGAAGGCTTAGAAAATCCTAGAAAACCAGGGCGACATCTCACCCTTTTCCGTTTAAAAAAGAAAAAAGGAAAAAATGAACAATGTGAAAAGGAAAAATATGAACAATGTTCAGTGTCCACTTGCAGAGGAATCATCAGAGTGATCACTCTCAGCGTCTACATCCGAATCATCACTCAGTGATTCCCCCGCTTGATGCCTTTCAGGTTGGTCACGGTTTCCATCTTGCTCATCAGCTGGATTCTGTCTCTGCGGTCGCAGATCAGGGCGAACACATTTGGAAGGTACCCAGCGTACCCCAGTATCTGTGGACACGCAAGCATACCCGCACCCTGAAGCGATAAGGTCAAAGGGGCCTTCCCACTGTTTGGTGACTAAATTCCACACTCGAACCTTCGCTCGAGGCTAAAGGAATCGAAAATAATCAATCCTTCAGATCCACAATGAGGACTGGCCAGCCTGCAGGAAGCATGGTAGGCGATGGCATGCCCGCCTGCAATGGTCCCATGCTTTCCATCACAGCATTGACCTTTCAAAGGTCTTGCAACAACCTCCATTTCCCAGATTTCTTTTTTATACAGAAGACAGGAGTGTTCCAAGGACTGTTAGAAGGCTCCAGATGACCCTGGTCCAACTGCTCCTGCACCAAATTCCAAAGGGCGACTAATTTATCATCAGGGAGGGGCCACTGCTTCTCCCAAACGGGTTTGTCCACCAGCCACCGTATAGGAGGCGTAGGACACTCTGCGCCCTTCACTGCAGTGGCCCCCATCAAAAATCTGTCCCAATACGCAACCCCCAAGCAGACAGAACATCCCTCCCCCAGAGGTTGGCAGGAGTAGAAGTAACATGAGGCCTAACCCAGGCGATCTGTCCCTCTGGGTTCGTGATCAGCACAGGCTGCTGGGCCACGTAACATTGCGCCGTCCCTCCCAGGCCCGTGACAGACGTCCCCACTGGATCCAGGGGCCACTCCGAGGGCCAGGCGGCAAGGGAGAGAACAGTGATGTCAGCACCGCTGTCGAGAAGCCCACGGAGGTGGATTTCCGATGGTGTTGCACCAGGAACGGACAGGGTACACAGCATCTTGGGACGGTCCTTGGTCAGGACAGCAGTCCAGTGAACCTGAGGCGGCCCAGTGGATCCAAAACCACCAGCTCCACGTGACCGGTCAGCTGTCCTGCGAACAGAAGACTTAAAAGGCACAAGTTGAGCAAGCCGTGTCCCTTTTGGAATTGTGACAGGGGGAGTGGGTGTGGAAACCATGGCACAAATCTGCCCTGTAAAATCTGCATCAATGAGCCCCAGGTGCACAATGATGCCCTGAAGGGTGGCACTGGACCTCCCCATAAGGAGAGCACTCATGCCCCCACCCAAGGGACCAAAGGCATCCAGGGGAACCTTACGTATCTCAGATGAGTCTAAGACAACTGTTGCTGCGGTGCAGACATCCACGCCTGCTGATCCGCGGGTGCTGGCTGCAAGCCAGCAAAGGAGACCTCCATCGGCACCTGGGTCTGGAGAGAAGCTTGTGTCTGAGCGCACCCCTCCTGTGCACTCCGCCTCATGTTTCCCGAACCCGGTAACGCCTGGCCATTAGCATGAACAGTCGCCTTACAAACGTTAGACATGTGATTCGGCCTACCGCACCGACCGCACAAGAACATGGGGAATTTAACCTTCTGCATCTTCTTCCCCCGCTTCCTGCTAGTCTGCGCATTCCCCTGTTGCAGCCGCCCGCCCTGCGGTGCTGCCCAGACGGGCTGCACAGCGGCAGCCACAGTGGCCAACTTCCGACGTGAGGGGATGACGTTCGCACAGGCTTCTGCCATCTCCCAGATACTAGGATCACCAGGCATAGCCGCTATCACCTTATTACAAGCTTCATTACAATTGCACTTGACAAGGTTTGTAATTGTGACGTCCCTTGCCACAGGGTCAGGCACCTGCCTCTCCACGGACGCAATCAACCTTGCTGCAAATACCATAAAAGGCTCATCATCCCCCTGGACAACGGTTGAGAATGGCTGCTTCGGAGCAGCCATTTCCAGGGTCTGCACAATCGCTCCCATGCCCAGCGTTTTACATTGCTGAAGCACAAGGGGATCGTATCCAACCTGCCCGTGAACACTCTCATAACGCTCTGTCCCCATTAGCATGTCAACAACAACTCCACGCCTGGGGTCCTCCGGCGCCAGTGTAGCATTCCGCCTCACCGCTTGGGCTGCCAGACGAGCCCACTTGGTCTCAAAAACACCAAATTGCACAGGGTCAAAAAGAGAATGTGCCACACAACGGACATCGTGAGGTGTCAGCGTGTCCTTAGCAAGTCTCCGAAAAATATGCATAACCCCAGTAGACCCCAAACCATGCTGAGCAACCGCTTCACGGAGTTCCTTCTCCAGCTTATATGCAAAGGGTTCATAAGTGTTATGAGTGACGCCCCTGAGCACAAGGAAAGCCTGGGGAACCCCTGGCAAAGCCACCGCACCTGCTGTGTCCCGATCCTTGGGCCCCCCAGAGACAAGAGGGAGTGATTGACCGGAAGCCGGGGCAACACCACTCGTCCCTGAGCCCTCTGCAGCACCGGCAGAGCCAAAGGAATCCGCCCGCCGACCCTGCAGATGCCGGGAGGAGACAAGTTCATTCATCTCGTCAGTCTTGGCCAGAAACGTTCAGGGTACCTCGGACGTACGGTCACCTGGCACGCAGGAAGCGTCCAAAGACCTGACGAGAGAGCACCATGGCCCCGCCGGCCGTGTCAGCAGTTGCACTAAAGGTAAACACCCCAGTCCTCTGCTGCGCTGCAGCTCCGGCAGGGGCTGCCTCGGCGGCCGCAGCTGCCAGCACTGCCCGCAAATCTGGCACGGCGCCGGATGAGACCGGCGCTGGGCCCCCATCCCCCGATACGGGGGCTGGGTGGAATGCCGAGGGAGGCGCGGCCCGCGGAGCCGCGTCACTGCGGGGCGGCACAAAGGAGCCGGGCAAGCCCCCTATGAGAGCCCGCCCCAAGCCGCAAGGTCCCGCAGCGGGCACCGCCCCCACCGAGCGGAGAGGGACAGGCTGCCCGCCCACCGGAGCGGGGCCGGGCGGAGCACCGACCGACACCCCGCCCCCGGCTGTCTTCACCGGCTGCGCATGCCCAGCAGGCTGCGCAGACCTGGAGGAAGGCGAAATCGCCCCCCCCGCTGAGGAACCCGACTCGGGGGCGGGGGAACCCACCCCCACCTCGCTCAGGGGGAATGTGGTGGACACACCGCATTTCGGACAACAGGTAGTCACCGCAGCAGCCTCAAATCGGGGCGGAGGCTGACCCTTAAAGGCCGGGAAGGCACACAGAGAGGGCAACCCGTCCCCCGCCCCGCCACCCACACAGGGCGAGGCGGGGCGAGGACGGCCCGCCGAATCCAGAGAGCCCCCCGGACCCGGGACCAGCTGGCTGTGAGCCCAATCCACCCCGGGCGGACAATGGCCACTCCCCAGCACACCGTTGTGGGGCGGGGAAGGGAACTCCACATCACCCAGGAGCTCAATCTCCCCCCCATCCACATCTGAGGTAGAAGGGCTTCCCTGGGAACTCCGAGGGGTACAAGAACCAGACCCCCGCCAAAGCTCCTCACATTTCTTCCACTGCACCAGCAGCGGTCCCACATCTACCGTGCAATCATCAAAGAGGGCCTCCATGAGGTGGATTCCCAGGAGAGACCACTCCTGCTTATTAAAAGCCTTTACAGGATCCGAAAAAAAGCCTCTCTCTCGGGCCCACAGAATCAATCTCTCAAAACCATCCCAGGAAACAGACACCTGTTTCAACTGCAGGACCTCCCTCCAGAGATCCAAAATGAGGGAATCATCCTGGAAAACCACAGAGGTTTCCATTGCCCCAAGAACAACAGGCAAAACACCAAAAGGAGGGGGGTAATTCCCAACGCAACTCGCTGTTCGTATCTCAGCCTAGGCTGCAATACACTTCGGCGGTCACCAGATGTCTCTGACCGACACGAAAGGACACAGGCACACACCCCTTTCAGGTGAAAGTAAAAAAGGGAAGTTTTATTCTCTGACTCCACTATTTATAGTTTTACAAGGGTGACAGTGGATTGGAAGGTGACAGTGACACCTCTGCAATGCCACAGGTCAAACCGACAGTCCATCAAATCTCTCCTCCTCCAAAAGGAATGAAAAACAATGAGTTGTTTACAGAAAAAGTGTGTGGGAAAGTTCACTACAAGAATGTCAACATCAGAAGGCTTAGAAAATCCTAGAAAACCAGGGCGACACCCAAAAGTGCTGATGGAGCATTGGGCATATATATAAGAACTTGTGAATTCCCCATTGTTTCCCAAATTTATATTTCAATGGCCTTCAAAAATAAGCTCTTTCAGATTGTCCAGTTGCCCCTTTTTCCATGATATAATAATCATCTGTTATTGGTATTAAAGCTTTATTTAACACCGAATATGTTGCCCCTCTGTCTATCAGGAATTTAATTTCCTTTTCTTTGTTCCCTAGTTTCATTATAACCAGACAATCTCCTAGGGTAAGATCCTCCAGTCCACATCAGTCTTCCTGAACATGGGCAACCACTGTCCCCCCTTTTTTATCTCCTCTTCTTTGTTCATCACCTTTTCTTCGTTCCAGGCACTGGTTCTTCCAGTGTCCAACTCTCTTGCAGCATGCACATTGATCTCTCCTTAGCCGAGGTGGTCCCTGCCTTAGTGGCCCTTGTCCACATTTCCCTTTTTCTTCTTCCCTTACTACTGCTAATAAATTTTTCATCCCTTCTTTGCACTTTTCTTCCCAGTTACCAAATACTCTCCATGCTTCTTCTAGCAAAGTCTCTAAATCCCATGCTGTTGGACCCTGTATCTTCTGAAGTTTGCATCTAATGTCCTCTGTAGATTGTCCTAAGAATAAACCCACTAGATGTGGTATCCTTTCCTCAGATTCAAGATCTTAAGTTGTATAACAATGCATTGCATCCCGCAAATGTTCTAGAAATTCAGAAGTTGTTTCAGAGGGACCGTGCTTAATTGTATATAGGGCTGACCAGTTTATTGTTTTAGGGATTGTCCTTTCTAACCCCCTAAATATGAAATCTTAATAATCCTCTAGTCTTTCTATATCGCTAACATCATTAGCATTTCAATGTGGATCCTGAAGAGGAAAGACATCTCATATCACTCTGTGTTGTTCTACAAGCATCTTCTGCTAACCCCTCTGCTACCTTTAAATCCAATTGGTTTTCTATTTTAGTTAAGGCATCCAATAATAACTGGAGATCTGACCAATCAGGTCGATGCTGTTTAATCATAAACTTCAATTTCTTTGCAATGCCTATCGGGTCACTCCGATAACATTTAGCAATCTTTTTCCAAACCTCTAAATCTGTTTTGGAAAAAGGAATTTTAACCAACACTGTCTTCCTTTCAGGACTTAGTGCCTCCCTCAAAGGTTCTTGTATAATTTTCTTAGTTTGTTTCAGAGTCCAGGATGCTATAGGATCCTCTGGAGGGGGCTTCTCTCCTTCACTGTCGCTGCTGGGTAGTTGGAAAGATTTAGGGGGAGTCGAGATGGGGGATAGAGTAGAAGATGGAGTTGAACCTGAGATAAAAACTGGAGTGGATTCAGCTGAGCTTAAAATTAGAGTTGGAGCTGAAATATAAGTAGCTTTGTTTAAAGCCAGAGCTGGGGTTGAAATAGTAGTGGGGGATGGAATGTGAGCTGGACTTTGGACAGAAATGTCTGGGGGTGGAACAAGAGCTGGAGTTTGGACAGAGATATCAGGGGGTAGAACAAAAGCTAGAGATGGAGTTGAGGTTGTTCCCAAACTTTCTGCCCCTCTCCATCCCCCTTGCCTTCTAGAGGGTGGTTCAAACAGATCCCCCAACTCTTGCTCCAGTGAGTCAGCTGAGTATACCTCTTCTGGATGTGTGCAGCATTGATTTATAGAGCATGCACTACAACACTGTTTCAGCCTCCCCCTACTAGCCTCATTATCTTTTTCCAGGGCCAACACAAAGGAGTCAGAGGGAGCTCTGAGTTCACAATCCCTCTGCCACTCAGAGTGATTCCAGAGAGAGAAAAACGTGTCAGCATACTAATTTCCAGGAAAAAAACTTTCACAACTTTTGTAAAAGTTGTAAAGCCAGTATGTTTATTACAGTGCTGGATGCATGTGGGGATCGTTCCCCTTTAACAAGACACGCGTACCTCTGGGAACTCCAGATCCTTTTTTTATCTCCCTTACTAATCTGTATGCATGGAATTTCACAACAGGTTCATATATATTCACTTTACTGATTTCGCATTAGATTTGCAGCTAGTTACCCTTGCAGCTAGTTTTTTTATCAGAAAGTACAGAAAGAACTCCTGGGTCACCCTGCCCTGTCTCCCGCAGCAGTCTCTCTGTCTGTTTCAGAGTTCAACGGGCCCTTCCTTATCTCTGTTCTTTGGCTGAAGCAGTTTCTTCGAGCATAGGTTTTTTGTGAAAACAGGCAGTCAGACCAAACAGCTATGTTTGCAAGCTACAGACTTGATTTAAAGATGTACATTTCACCTAAATCAAAATGGATTTCTACTCTGAAAAATTTCCACTCTGTCTCAATGCATTGCCTCTTCCCATTTTTGCCCCTGTCTCAAAAAGAACATAAGCTGTAACCAAGTCTCATAATGTAGGGTTCCAGTTGGGGGCCACCTAACCCCCTCTTCAAGCCTATAAAGTGGCCACCACTGTATGGAAAATTTCATGGGGGTCTTTTATTTTCTATTCTTTCATACCCTACTAGTTCCTTCCAGTGTGCCAAAATACACCCTAAAGGACTACTTTTGGGGATCTCTTTACTCTGGTTGCTTCCCATCGCTCCCCTTCTCTTTAACAAAACCAGCACTCTAATCCTTATTATCTCCTCTGCTTCTTGTCTCACTTCCACCCAAACTTGGCTTCACAGATTTGTACAGTCCTTTCCCTTTCTTCTTCTCACACATCCCACTGCTTAGGTGCTAAATGTGACTTCGCACACACCAGCTTTAAAATCCTTGATTCTAAATCAGCTTGATCAGGGAGCTGTCAACACTGGGCACACTCTCTGTACCAGTTAGCAGAAGAACAATAATAGCGTCCTGCACAAATCATGCACTGCAGTAACACTCACGCACAATGCCAACCTCTAGATGCACTAAAGCTGCAGGAAAATTCCCACAAATGCAAGCTATTTCATTTGCCTCTTCTCAACTCTCTAAATTCTCCACAGCCAGTTGCTCCCAATCCAAAGCCACTAGTCCCCCAGCAGACATCTGATATAAACCTTCTAAATATACTCTCTCATTTCCCCTGTCTATCCACCAGTTTACTGAATTCACAAACTCGTGCGAGTCGAGCCCAAACCACTGAAGAAAAGGAGTTCCTCCCATCTGTCTGGCCAGATTGGATTCTCAGACCACAATTACCCCTATTATAATTGCAAACACAATCCCCGTACCTAAAACCACAAGTAAACCCTTATCAAAGGCTCCAAACAAACCAGTTTTACTACTTCACATTCAGTATGTGCTACACTTTGACACAAGATGGAAGTGTTGCCTCAAGAAAAAACCACCACAGCTCCAAACACGATTACAACATCCCAATCTTATTCTTCCCACGGGAAACACTTCATACAATCTAACAATACACACAGTACACTAAAGCACTCAACTTCTATATTTCAAATTCCACAAACAAAAACACCTGAACAGAGAAGCCCTGCTCCTATAATTTCTCAGTCTGAACCCTTTTAACGTGAACACTGGGTGTTGGGATATATTCCATCCTCTGTAACCAAAACACACACACAGAGTAACAGCGGGGAGGGGATTTTATTAAGGATAATGCACCCCACTTGTTTTGTTTTTCCCTGGCCGTTTACAGTCGCCAGAGAATGGAACCGCGGGTCCAAACTCCCACTTGCTTAGTGCTAACAGCACATCTCAAGAAACGCTCTCACAATCGTTCTCACAGTCAGGACACATTCACAATAGCATAATGTTTTGCGGAGAAAAGAAGAAACTTCACAACTTCGTTAAAGTTGTAAAGCTTGGTATGCTTTTATTACAATGCGCGCCGGACGCAAGTCTCCTAACAAGGCATGCGTACTTCTGAAGACCTCGGGTCTTCTTTTATCTCCCTTCCAAATGCATATGCATACAGTTTCACAATAAGTTCATACATATTCATTCTGCGTGACATTTAGCACCAGTTCTTCTTTATCAAAGGAATTTCTAAGTCGGGGGCAAATCGACTTTATGGTCTTTTCTGTTTTTCTTTCTCTGTCTCCTTGCTGTCTCGGCATGCGAGTTTTTCCTTCAGCTTTGGCTTCACAGACTTTTTACCTTTCTTAGACACTTCACCTAATTCAGAATGGATCTTTACTCTGTCTCGTTCCCCCCTTTCCTAGGAAATAAGTAAATTCTTTTACTTAATGAAAACTTTCATGACAGTTAAGTGTCTTTTAGTGCTTCACCATGTATGTTTGACAAAGATGTTAGTACAGCTTTTCGTTGTAGCATTCTCTAGTTCTAAATTAACAATATAATAGATAATCTTAAGCTTATCTCAACTAATATTAGTAAAACTACAATGGGGTGGCACAACTTATTAAAGATTCCATTTGCAGTTGGTGACTACTCAAAGATCACATCTCACTAGTAATGATCTATATTTTGTTTTATTCTTTGTAGAACTCTGGTTATCTCCTTTGTATCATGTTGGACAGTAATTAAGGTTTTCTTTCTGCTTCTTTGGATTCCTTTCAAGCCTTCTAATAGGCCTTGGTGCTTAATTAATTGTTTTACCAATGCAAGGTTCATCTCACTAGGGGTAGGTGGTAGTCTGTGATACATTGTGTAATTGGCTTAAATCAGCTGGTGGGATGTTACTGGTACCAAATACTAAAAATCACACTCAATAATCTTAACAAAATTACAAATACAGAGATTAGAATGGTTTCTACTAGACAGAATAACATAATTGCTATCAATTTGTACAGCAGCACAAGCAGTTCTCAAGCATACACTCTTTTCCAGTATATACGAGCACAGTTTTCTGGTCAGTGACTGGATGAATTTCAAAGTGACTGTGCTGGTTTGACCAGGAAGAAGTGGGAATTCTGGGATGTTGTGGTCAAACCAATGGGTGCTTGGATTTTGATATTGGCACCTGGTATAGCCAGTGGGTTTTAGGACACACCTCCGAGAATACCCAGGGGTTAAAAGCAGAGCTTCGGCACTGGGAGGCTCTCTTGGGACTTTGAGGGACGGAGGTCGGATCTTCCTTCCCCCGTCCAGCCGCTGCTGCTGGGCGGGGGAGGGGCAGCCACGTGGTAGGCCTGGGCCTGGACAGAGATGGGAGTGAGGAGGCCTTGGAGGATGAAAGGGTGGAGGAGCCCCAAGAGACATCGGACAGCCATTCCCCCCCCCCCTCCCCTTTGGAGACAGACAGAGAGAGAGAGAGAGTGCAGCCTGTGTCGTTACCTTGAAATTCAGTAAATATGTGCGGGCAGCAGGCAGCCCAGCTGAGGAGATGGGGGGGGGGTGCAGCCAGGAGTCCAGCCGCCTGGAGGAGTTTTTTTTAACCCTTTTTTGGACAATGAAAGCCTTACAGAACATTAACCCTTCCTAGACGAGTGATAAGAGTGGAGGAGGACGAAGGAAATGAACGAGTGATGGAGGTCTGGACCAGAGAGAGAGAGTGAGAGATGTTGAAAGAATGGAGAAGATGGAGTGGCATGTTATGCTGGACTCTTTCGTGTAGCCATGGACAGAGCCATGTTTCCGTGTGATACAGAGACTGAGTCCAGGGGGAGAAATGTCTCAGTGCCAAAGAAGATTCAGTGTGGGTACCCCTCGGCCCCAGGGGGTATATAAAATACGGGGGGGATAGATGTCCCAAAGGTGGGAAGGTGAGATACTGTGCTTTTCTGGAACTGGACAAAGCATCCTTAAAAAGACAACCCTGGAAGCAGCCCTGATCCCTGTTCGGTGGTGAGAGCACCGGAACAAGGATGGAAGAGGCCACCATGACACATGGAAGGACTCCCTCTCCTCTTGAGGAGCTGAAAGTTTGAGCAATCTAAAGGGTGGTGTTGGACCTAGAATTGGTGATTTTGGAGGATGTATTGTATTGGGAATTTAGGGGGGAGGAGGGGGAGAGTGTTTTTTGTGAGGTTTTCATTTTCCTCGTGTTTTTTTTCTTTCTTTCTTTCTTCTTTTGTGTGTAGTTTAGTAATTGTTTGTGTGTAGCTTAGTTAATAAAATTTTCTTTATGTTTAAGTTTGGAGCCTGCTTTGCTTATTCCTGGTCACATCTCACAGCAGACACCGGGGAGAAGGTGTACTCATGGGGGCTCTGGCTTTGCCAGGCCCAAACCATAACAGTGACAAATACTCTGTTCAGTGTCCAAACACACATCCTGAGCATTAATAGTATTGCTTTCACAAATGAATCTCATCTGTTCTTTAGTAATGCAGGATTCTAAGTTTACTGTCTGCCACTTTCTATTCATCTTTCGTGCTCACACTCTATGTTCTGAAGGATAGAGTATTGTTTTTTCATGGTTTAATCTTAGGGCAATGATGGGATGGATAACATAAACAGTGGCATCATGTATGGTAAGCACAAAGGCAGTTGCTACATTAGAAACAGGATCATAGGTGAAATTCACCATAGTCTGCCAGGATTGAAAGTACTTTTCAAAATCAATTGCATTATCTAACACAATTTCTTGAATTTCAGCTGGAAAATTACTTTCACTCCTTTCCCAGATGATCAGAGCTGCTGTTGCTTGTATCTATAACTGTGCTTGTATACAACTGAAAGCTAAAGACACATTATCTTGAACTATACTAATTGCTTCTACTATCAACTTGTGGTCTTGGTCTCCAGCCTTTTCATACTTCCTTACTTTGGCAGTACTTTTGAAATCTGTCACTGGCTAGTTCTTAATGCTAATAGAGATTACTATAAAAGCTGCTTCAATTTTGTTAGGCCACTTGTTGCAGTGGCCAGTTTATTCACTAGTATTTTTGAATCAATTCCATTTAAAACTCTTAATCTTGTCTTCAATATGCCAGTTAAATCTTTTATCTCAGAAGGTTTTCTTATGGATCTAGTATACTGATTAAATGCCAGGGACTAAGGCCATTCAGCATTGCTTTGAATAGAGGTACTCTCAAGTTCTAAAACTTCAGTTATGATTACACACAAAACAATTCTGCAAACTAAAATATGAGCTACTCTCGACCGCAATGTACTCATTTTGCCTGAGTAAATTTTAATCTCAGTTCATTGTCTCTTGGCGTCACTCCTCAAGGGGTTTCTGGGCCTTCTTCACCCGAGAGTGATGATTCTAGGCGTCTTGCTCCTTGATTTTGATTGCAGTGAAGGTGGTGAGAAGTACTTGCAGTGGTCTCTCTCACTGTGGTTCTGAAGTCTTCTCTGTAAGAGACTTAACATATACATCATCTCTAGGCTATCTAACTCTCTGCTCTGAGTTCCAGCCACATGTACTCTGAGCTGGTTGCTTAATGCCACCATGTAAGTGGACATTCTGGACATTCTTTTTGCATTCTATATGGTCTTCTATAAGGCATTCTAAAAGGACTCAGCATTCCTTTAGCTCAAGGTTTAGTTTGAATTTGCAATAGTGCTAGTGGAAGAGCTTGGGCTAGGGTAGATTAACTTCTTGCCCTAGTCTTATTCATTCTCTCTACCTGGCCGCTTGATTGGGGGTGCTATGGGGTGTGAAGTTCTTAACCTATGCTCAGATGGCTACTAATCTGTTGCACTATTTTGGAAATGAAATGTGATTCTTTATCTGAGGATATCGTGGCTGGAACTCTGAAGCGTGGTATTATTTTTTGTAAAAATAATCTGGTCACTTCTTGAGCTTTGACAGTTCTGGTGGGGAATGTTTCTGGCCACCCTGAAAATGTATCTATTAATAGCAGTAAATACTGATACCCCCCTTTCCTTGGGAGTTCTGAAAAGTTAATTTGCTACTGCTGTACAGGCCCATGGCCTCTCTTAGTCTGACTGAGTTTTGGCCGGAGGGTATTTTGGGGTTAGTCTGGAGGCAAGGATCACATTGTCGGCTTACCTGAGTGATAGTGGCATATAAATTCCTGACAACGATACAACGATTGTTTCAATCAGATGTGTGTTCTAGAAAGCTTGTGGAAATTACTGCTTCAAAGTCAACACTTCATTTCAATGCACTCTGTATCACTTGCAGCCTTGGTCATTTCGAAAAAGGAGCCACACTCTATAAAAAGCATTTAGGTAGTTAGGCCCTAGTGTGTTTTCTAGTGCTCTTCTTTCACTAGTAACTACGAAAATGGGAAGGGATTACTAGCTCTCTTTCAATGGTAGCTCACTTCTTGCAGTTGTACGTCTCCTTTGATTAGTATTATTGTATTATGGCTTACCTTCGAGGAAAATCTGTACTTCACCCTTTGCTGCTTTCTTTGCCTCTCTATCTGCCAGCTCATTTCTTTCCTCTAATTTTGAGCTCACTCTCTGGTGTGCCTTAACCTGCTTTTTCAGGTAGCTGAACTGCTTCCAGCAGCTGGATTGTCTCTTCTTTCTCTGTGAGGTCAGCAGTCTTCTCTCCTATATGGCTCCATGGTGCATGCACAACTCTGAATGCCTTTTGCTGTTTCTAAGGCATGGGTCAATGCATTTATCTCAGCATTCTGTTCGTAAGGGTCTAGACTCTATTACTTCTCTGCAGGTAGTCACTGTGAACTTTGCAATGTCGCTTTCTTGTCAGTGAACCAGGTCTCTGCATTGTCTGGAGGAGTGTCTTTTAAGTCTGGGCGGCTGGAGTAGGTAGCTTCAATGGTCTCTAGGCAACTATGGTGTACTGCTTTTCTTTGATTCCACTGAGAAAAGAAGCTGGGTTGACAATATTAGTCACCACTATCTCTACATCGTCTTGCTCTACCATGATGGCCTGGTATTTCAGAAACTTCTGTGGTGAGAGCCAGTGGCCACCCTTTACTTTTAGTACTGCGGACACTGTGTGGGACACTAGCACAGTCATTTTTGTCTCAGGGTAAACTTGCGTGCCTCTTGAATATTCAGCACAACTGCTGCTACAGCTCTGAGGCAACTTGGCCATCTTTTGGCTGTTGCATCTAGTTGCTTAGAGAAGTAAGCAACTGCTCTTCAGTATGGGCTCAAGTCCTGAGCCAATATTCTCTGGGCAATTCTTTGCCTGGAAAAATAGAAAGAATGGTTTACTTACATCTGGAAGTTTCAAAGCTGGAGCCGACATGAGGGCATTCTCTCTACCTGGCGAAAGGCTTGTGTGGTGTCTTTTGTCTACTGGAGATCTCTGTTTCTCTTGGCAATAAGAGCATAGAGGGGTCTGGCGAGCAGTCCATAATTATAAACCCACAGCTGGCACTACTGTGCTATGCCTAAGAAGGTTCGGAGTTCTTTCGTTGTCTGGGGTTTCAGGGTTTGGCATATGGCTTCTCTGCCTTAAAGTCTGCTGCTCAGCACTCACTTCTTACTCTAGGTAGATTACTTTCTGTTTCACTACCTGTGCTTTTTTCTTTGAGACTCTGCGTCCTTGGAGTCTTAGGAAATTCAAAAGGCTTACTGTCCAGGCTTCTCTTGCTTCTCTCGTCTGAGTGGCTACTAGAAGATCGTCTACGTACTGCAACAGCTTCTTTTCTTCTTGTGGAGCTTCTCGGGACTCTGGGTCTTTGCAAGCTGTTCTCCAATCGGAGTGGGGAATCTTGAAGCCTTCAGGCACATGGAGTATGTGAGCTTGAGTTTGAATGCAAAAATTTTCTGGCTGGCTTCGTGGATAGGGAGGCAAAAGAAGGCATCTCTTAGGCTTAAAGCAGTGAACCAGGTTAGCACAGGTGTTAAACAAGTTAGTAAAGTATATGGATTTGCCACCACAGGGTATAAATTCTGTGTTATCTTATTGACAGCTCTCAATCTAGTACTATCAATTATTGGGCTGATTCTTTCTTTATCTTCTTTTTGAGGGTACTACTCAGTTCTCACTAGTTGTGTTCTTTTCTTTAAGCTTGATGCTCATGGGGGAGCATCTTTCACTCTCTTTGGTACAGCAGAGGCCCATACTCTTGAAAACACTTATTTACTTATTCTAATAACTCTTTACTAATGTCTTTAATTTCAGTGTCTGTTAATGTTAAGCCTAACTTGTTTATATCATTTGCCTCCAGAGTAACTTTTCTCATTTGAGAATGTTTAGCAAATTGAGCGAATTGTACAAAAGCTTTTTGGTACACATAGTACACATGTTACTTTAAAGGTTTGCACAAGTATGCCTTCTCAGACTGGCTAGTTGTTCATTCCCCACACTGCAACATAAACATTCTCTACAGGTACTAAAGCTTTATTAAAACTGAGTATATAACCTTTGTGTCGACAAAAATTCTTCTCTTTTGGGGAGGTCATTTTTACCCTTCCTCTCTTACCTTGGGAGGAGCTTTTAGCAAATCATATGTACTCATTTTGCGAACTGTGATTGCTTTGCATTTCAGCATGATAATCTTTGCCTGATTTCATACGTTGCTATCTTATGCTGCATGCTGAACAACATGTTTGATTTGCTTTTTCTTTGCCTTGTTTTCTTTTTTCAAGGGCCAAGACTAGAGGGTGGTCTGATCTCACAGTCTCTTTGCCATTCCGGGTGATTTCTTAAAACAACAAGACATTTCAGCATACAAAAAACTCTATCTCATTTATCTTTTTATTTTAAAACAGTACTAACAGCAATGAAGTATTATAAATTTTTTTATTTTCTGAGCTGCTCTTACTGGCAGCCTTCTCCTAGTGAGCCCCTCCCAAAAGGGGCTAATTTAGGAACCTCTTTGCTCTGGTCAGTTTTCATTATTTATTTCTCCTTGCCTTATCTCGCTTCTACTCAAACCTTTTTACAGACCTTCACAGTAGTTTCTCAACTTTCTTCTTATACACACAGCTCTAGGTGGCAGGTATCAGATGTGGTTCCCACACACAAGCTCTAAGACCTTAGGTTCTGAATCTGCTTGACCAGAAACTTCTAATTTACACTCGGGGCATGTGCTCTGACAGCAAAACAGCAATACTAGTGTTTCTCATAAACACTACACTGCAATAATACTTGCACATCTAGCTTTTGCTCACAGGCTATTCTCGTGTTCCCTGGGGAGACGGGGCAGCTAGAGCTGTCCCTGTGCTCAGGGGGCAGCTACTGTCACCTCACACAGCATGCTAATCAAAACTTGACATAGACACTATGTTCTGATCAAACAAAATATCAGTCTTTTCTAGTTCTCTTGCACAATCTAATTAAGCACTGTGTCTACTTACACTTGTTTTACTGCTTTGCAAAAAAGGCTGTTGCTAGTCACAGCTGAAACTCTGATATGCTCACAGACACCGACACACGCACTTGCACTTCCCCTCCTTTATCTCAAATTCACTAGAGCTAAGGCTTGAATTGCTGTGAGGGGGAGAATTCTTGGAATTCCTTTAACTCCCTTTATCGTAATTAAGCATAAATCACTGTACTATAGTTCTCCTATGTAAAATGCTACTCTTGTTGCAACAAAATCTTAAAATCTCTACAAACACTACTATACAATCTGAGAATCAAATTACTACAATGTAGCAGAAGAAAATCACTACACAAATTCACTGGGAAAGGGCATATTTCTCAAAGTGCTCACTTTTCTCAACACAACACAGCATACCATAATTCGGCATTTACTCACATCAATTTTTCTTGGACACAATCAAAATAACGGCACACAGTCTAGAGAACAAGTCCAAACATTTAAGGCAAAGGAACTCTCTGAGCTCATACTCACGGTTAAAATGTACCAAATTTACACAAATCACTACATTTAAACACGATAAATACTATCACTGACATTCTTCTACTCGCTTCTCCGCAGTTTACTCTGTTTTCTCTGTCGGGCGCTCCCCGCCCCCACAGCTTACTCCAGCCGGCGCTTACTCAGCCTCTCAAGCGGCGGGTAGGGCTTCCTCCCTCCCGCGCAGCCGAGCACTATGGATCTACTCTCTTTTATACAACATACACTTCATACACTTGCACAATTATAAATACAGCAACACAGTGTCTGGACACTACTCACACACACAAGCAAAGAAAACATACGCGGGTTCAGCTCTGCTCTATCAGAACAATGAACTTCAATACACGCATACACGGGTTCACTCAGCTCACTCCAGAGCTGCTGGCAGTTCTGCTCTATCAGAACGATGAACTTCGTCTCTATACAGCTGCTTTATCAGCTGGACCCAGAGGTCTCTGGGTGGTTTACTCTCTTGCTCTCCTTTCTCTCTTCTAGGGGCTCTTCAGTACATACCGTATCTTGTTCCGCAGGCTAGCAGGTCTTTGTCTGTCCTCGCAGGTGGCAAGTTGAGACGAGCGGAGCCTCACTAGGAAAAAATCTTAGGGCACGCCTTGGAGGTCCGTCTATCTCCTCTTGCCCCTGCAGGGACAGAGAACTCCTGCCTGGCTCGCCATAATGTTTTGCGGAGAAAAGAAGAAACTTCACAACTTCGTAAAAGTTGTAAAGCTTGGTATGCTTTTATTACAACGCGCGCCGGACGCAAGTCCCCTAACAAGGCATGCGTACTTCTGAAGACCTCGGGTCTTCTTTTATCTCCCTTCCAAATGCATATGCATACAGTTTCACAATAAGTTCATACATATTCATTCTGCGTGACATTTAGCACCAGTTCTTCTTTATCAAAGGAATTTCTAAGTCGGGGGCAAATCGACTTTGTGGTCTTTTCTGTTTTTCTTTCTCTGTCTCCTTGCTGTCTCGGCATGCGAGTTTTTCCTTCAGCTTTGGCTTCACAGACTTTTTACCTTTCTTAGACACTTCACCTAATTCAGAATGGATCTTTACTCTGTCTCAATAACAACTTTAGACCAGGATTTCCCTTATGACTGCTAGCCCCAGTTGCTACCAAACTGAGCCTTCTGCAGCAAAGCAAATGGTCAAATCCCCTTCTGCCAGCAACAGAAGCCCGAGCTCAGTACAACAGTTCAACAACTCGTTCGGCTGACAACAAGATTTCAACTGCAATTTCAGCTTGCAAGAACACTACAGAGGCACAGAGTTGCGCATGGAACATCTCCCATGACTTATCAAATGGCCTTTCCTGACCACGTGTATGCCTTACAGGTCACTACTTAAAACTGTTTTAATTTTTAAGTATAACGTTTTGCCCGGAGTTTTAGTAGTCAGGGGTCGGTGGTCTCGAATTGGGTCAGTGGTCCCAGGGATGAAGTCAGGAAAGTCTTTGTCAGGTCTCTGTGACCCTCTGGAATGATCCAAGGCCCCCTGCTTCGTGATGGATTGACATAGAGTCCAGGTGCTGGGCATTGTTCTACTGGTTTCAATGTGTTCCTATAACAGTTCACTTGCTCCATTTCCTTCTACAAATGAGCTCATAATATAACAATTAGCTTTAGCATCTAATAATCATTAACTATGGGGTTTTGGCCATCTCGTTGGGCCCAACAGGGGGCTCCCCTGATGGGGGAATCCCTGCTGTAACAGTTCTGTGCCAGGATAGAGAGATGCACAGAACTTTTTCGGTCTTCAGGTTGTTGCCTATTGTTATCTTATCAAAAGTTCTGGCACGCCGTCTACACCAGACTAAGCGTGCAGTAAAGCACTGCAAAATGGCTACAAGATGTGTAGTTTCAAGGTATTTTAAAGTTGTTTCATCCAATTAACTCTTAATACATACTTTATTTCCACTTTTCTACCAATAACTCATCCCTTGTCTGTCCACATAACCTCTGCACGGTGGCTTTCCTCACCCAATCATTCTGTGCCACCAACACTGTAGAAAATGGAGTACATGAGGAAGAAGCCTGAGACAATGCTTGAAATCCTTCATCTTGCTTCCTATCTACTTTCTTACTAAAAAATCCCAAAACCAAAATTTCTGACCCTGTGACAAACTACACTATTGGCTATTATCTATTTCACACTCTGGTAGACTCTAGTCTATCCTGATGTCTTGGAAGCCCTCTCCATGGGCAAAGGTCAAAGGCAGTGCTTCTCTGGGTGTCAGGACCCCTCAGAGCAGGCAGAGAAATATTCCCTGTGCCCTGGGTTCTAACAATTAACATATCGTTGGTGTATCTAATTTCAATATAAATTGGTTCTAACACTCAGCTAAAATCTTAGCTCTTTCAAATCATGATTCATAATGTATAACCCTCCATTGTAATTATTAATTCTTATGGATTTTGGGTTTTTTCCCCATTGTTTCTTTCATCTTTCAATATCCAATTTCATTTATCATCCAACCTACAGTTTGTTTGTAAAGGCAAATATCTTTTTCCATTCTTTAATCACTGGAATCCTTACCATTGTTTCTTTTATCTCTTTTAGTGCTAGTTTTATCTACCAGCAGATCCACAGCTCGTTTGTAAAGACAAACCGTCATTCCTCTCAGAGATGTCTTGTTGGTTTCTGGGGCAGGCATCAGCTTGCTGGGGGGAGACTTGCAGATGCAACTGGAAATGGGGGTTATATCAGAAGAAAAAAGGGCTGTGGACTTAGAGATAAACTAGTTGTGTGTATACCTCGTGCGGTCCAAAGTGTGGTAAGTCAGAGAAAAAAAAAAAAAAAAAAGAGGGGAAGAAAAGATAAAAAAAGAAGAAAAAGAGAGGTTGGGAAAAAAAAAAAAAAGTGGTTAACAGACTCCAAGATGTTGGAATGTGGAATAATGGTAACTTGGTACTGGAGGAGGACAGGAGTTTGAATACAATTTCTGTATGAAGGGCAGGGAGGTGCCTTAACACATGGTTGTTTGGAGGTTGTTCAATGCCAAACTGGGGTTTGGGAAGATCTAGCAGAACAAGCCCTCCTAGAAGGGGAAAGAAAATATATTGATGGTTTGTCCAGATGCCTACCGAAGAAAAATGAATGATAAGAACAACTAGGGACACCAGATAAAATGTCAAGTTTAGGAGGTGTTTGGCCACTCTTGAGCAAGCATCAAGTCCTCGGGGGCTGCGGCAGAGGCTGATCTATGGGAGTAATTTGGTGCAGCAACTCCCAGTGTTCACCCACCCGATGAAGGTGGCACAAGGCGTGGTTTGCATGGGGCGCCGCTAGGGGTTGGGAGCTGGATTGGTTGTGCCAGGGTCCCGAAGGGCGCGGAGTTGCCGGATGCGTTCACCGGCCCAGCGATGGTGTTGGGTGAAATGAACAGGGCAGGAGACCTTTTCTCCTTTTAATGCCTTTATTAAAAGTGCTCAGCTCAGGATTGGGCAGCTCGGACGGGTCTGCAGCTTCCCGTCATTTCTCCCAGGGCGACAAGGAGGAGGAAGAGATGCGCAGCTTTGTCCACTAGGGGCAGAGCTGGGGGTCCAGTCCTCGCAGGAGCCTTTAAGGGCGTGGTGACCCCTTCGGACGTTAGTTCTCTCAGTTCCTTCCCGTCCCGTCCTGGCGTCGGGACGACTCCCGTGCTCAGGGTGAGAGGGACTACGAAGGTGTTCAGCATCTCTGCAGGCTCAGCACCCCGTTCCTGACGTCCAGACATCACTCCAATCTCTCAACTCTTAGGTGGCTCGTTGTTTTGGGGTTTTCTCAGTATGTTTGGAGCAGTAGTCCCCCACAGCATGCTGGTCCTGGAGTCACTTTGCATAGCCCCCCCCCCCAGGTCTCTTCACCATTCTGGGGCAAAGTACAACTAAGCCTTGGGCAAGGCTCTGCTAATACAAAAGGAGCAATTAGCCACAACGACCCGTAATCCCGTAATTACAATAACAAAACAAGCAGAACTTCGGCAGCAACAGTGATCTGGCTGATTTTTGTAACCTTTTCTCACAAAAAAATTAGCAGAATTTTTGTTCATAACATTGGGCATGGATCGTGCAGGTTTGTCTCTGAGGAGCAGGCTGGCTCAGTGGCGGAGCTGCCGGGGGCAGCTTCCAGCCTGCCGATGTCCTGAGTCCAGGATGGTAACCTCAGCCCCAGTAGGTGGGTCGAGGGAGAGAGAAGAGGGCAAGAGGGAGGCAAGGCATTCCCCCAGGGTCCCTGCGCAGGTGGCTGTCTGTGAGTCACTGCTCCCGCTAGGGCAGGGTCCACCCTTGCCAGGGCTGCTACGGTGCTGTGGCGGCAGCAGGGGAAAGGCGAGGGACAGCGTTGAAAGTGCTGCTATGAAAAGAGGAAGAGGGGCCAGCACAAGAGATAAAATCAAGGCAGAGATAGCCTTAATATCTCTCTGACTCTCCAAACCTCGCAAAGTTGTTTATTTTTAAAGCAAGATTTCTTTTTTTCTTTCTGTTTCTTTATTTTCTTTTTTCTTGCTGTTAGGAAGGGGGGATTTTGTTCTGAGGAATGGGTCTGTGATGCTAAAAAAGGTAAATATTGCCCAGAGGGTAAAAAGCAATAGGTGTGATTCATCTCGTGTTAAAATTGGCCTGGCCTTTCTTGTTTAACTAATTGTGGCTCACAGAAAGAAGGATTTGCCTCTGCAGCTGTTAGCACAGCTGGATACAAGAAGAAGAAATGGTTGTGGAAAAAAGCTTTTTGCTAAACCCAGAAAGTTTTGGGGAATGCTGATGGCAAATGCTGATGTAGTATTGTCTTCCTCTTGTCACTGTCCCTGTGCTATTAAGAAGTCCTTTTCAGGTACTACCGAAGCAGCAATCCGCACCAGGGAAAGAGAGTGGATTCATGCCAGCAGAATCAAAGGACCTGTGAAGGAACCTGAGGAATGGATTATCACATCTAAACCGGGTGATACCAAATTGACTTTCAAATGGCGACTGGGTGGTAATGAACTGGGAGGACTCAAATGATCCAAGGAATGTACAAATAATCACATCTAATTGGGACATAAGGCCAAGCTTACATCAGTGGTTTCAAGTACAGCCTGGATAAGTCCTGAGAGGCCCCGACATCTCTTTGGGGAGGAATACTCCCACTTCGAACAGGAGGATCAGGACTGTTTCCATCAGAGAATTCTCATATTCTGGCCTTAGCCTGTAGTGAGAGTCCCTGTAAAATCTATGTATTGTATAAGTGGCCTTGCCCCAGTCCTAGTTATTCTAAATGAGCTACAGCTGTGAAGTCCTTAGGTGGGCAGCAGCTGTGGCTCGTGAAGGCTACTAGGATAAAAGGGGGGTGGGGGGGGGGGGGGGGGGGGTGGGTTGAGGGCCTTGGAGGAGCCCTGATGAAGCCACAAGGAACTACACTGCTGAGAAGAGCTGCATGGTAGAAGAACTGCTCAGAAGGTACGGACTACAGAAATATTATAACAACAATATGATTACAATAGTACGGGACTCTAGAAATAATATAACAACAGTATGATTGCAATATTAGCCTGTGACTTATATAAAGAAGAGGAGGAATTACAATTTCCATCAGTGCCATACTGCATGCTCTGTTTTATTCATCCCAGTACTGGACACGCTAGCTGGGTTATATGTAAATGTTTAAATTCTAGGAAAAATTGGTATTTTAGTTCACAAAACTGACACTCTTGTTGCAGGAAGTGTCAAGTACCAAATCTGTCCCCTATCCAGATAGAACTAAGAACAATTGAAATAATAATTTTGTTTTGTGGATGGAAATTATTAGTGCCTGTTGAATGGGAGATACCTGAGGAACAGTGGGAAACTATGGTTAAGGAGTGTCAAAAAACCTATTTGCCTGGAAATCAGCAAAAAGGAAGTGACAAGGAAAGAAGAGGGCAAGCCTGGGTTGACCACTGTACTCGCTGTTGAGAAGTTCATATACACCTACTATGGGTTGCAACCCCACAGGTGGAGAAGGTGGGGGTGTAATGGGTTAAAACTTTAAGTTTGTTCATCAAAGCTGACAAAGCTATTCCAGTAAGACTGTTGCACCACCTCCATTTGTTTGCCTAATAAATTTCCAGACTTCAAAGGATAAGGAAGGCAAAACCAAAGACAATGGGTTTCACAAGCATTTGTTTATCTGCTTAGTAAACTGTTAACATGGGTGATGGGCTTGCTATGATTGATAGCACAGTATTAGCTTATCCGCTCAGTAAACCTAAGATTCCAGGAACTCAGCAGATTGAGCCTAAAATTCCAGGAATCAGATAAACCTATCAAATAAGGAAAATACCGGCCTTCATCTTCAGACCTCCGGGAGGCGGACTATGACCACCTAGCAGCAGGAGAAGAATACGCAGAGTACGACCCTGAAAGACACGTCAACCCGGACTGTATAAAAACTCCACGAAATATCAGAAGAGCGTGGGCCGTTGGTGGAGTGGTGACTCCGCGGCCACACCCAGCGCTCCTGGGTGGGTGCAAGCCTTTTGTTGGTTTCACCCAGCGCTGACTTTGCCTATTATCGCTTGCTCTAACAATTAATAAATTCATTTTAAATCGGACTCACTAGTCGGTGATGATTATCCACCAATAAATTCATTTCATTTGGACTTACTAGTCAGTGATTGATTCCCCACCGCAACTAACCTATAACAGGGGTATAAGCCATACCAGACCTCCGTTATTCCTGTTTCTGTCACTCATTTGTTGTCTTTTCCCTTTCGGGATACCAGCAAGATGGTGTCACAAATGCTACCAAAAGCATTACATGGCAGAAACGAAAGTTCCTTTTTTATTACACATGTCCATGTCAGCAATCACTGTTATAACTCATCCAAATTAAGTACCTGTAGGCAAAACAGGGAAAAATATTGAATTGCAAGAAACTTAGGAAAAAGTGGTAATAGATTTGGAATTGAATGTCCAAAAGGAGAGAGATGGATTTGTTTTACATTTGATCTTAGAGCTATAGTCCAAGATTTGGTAAAAGAACAATTAGTAAACAAAAAGTTAAAACCAGCACAGCAATCTAACTCTGTATTGGCTTCAAATTATATGCTGTGAATAGTATTATAAGATTCCAAGTAGTTATAAATATGATAACAAACAAAGCTGCTCGAGCAGTGGAATTAATATGAAGTCAGCAAAGCCAAACAAAAACTGTAGTGTATCACAATAGGTTGGCTTTAGACTATTTACTGGCTAAAGAAGGGGGTGCCTCTGGAAAGTTTAATATATCAGATTGTTGAAAATAGATGACAACAGGGATGTCATCCTGGAAAAAGCAAAAGATATCAGAAAAATAACCCAGGTACTGGTCCAAAATCAAGAAACAATGTTAAAAACTAGCTGGTGGGGTAATGTATTGGGGATAGAATGGTGGAAGAAATTAGACTTCTTCCTTTTATGTGTTACAACTGTTTTGATGTTTCTTCCCTGTTTTATTCAGCTAATTAGCAGCGTAATCCAAAGAATGCAAGTGGACAAGAAATATTGCTCAAGCCAAATGATTTATAAAGAATAAGAGGGGGGATTGTTATAGATACATATTATAATATTGGCTTTTTGCAAATATTAAAATGGATTTTATATGTGGGGTGTTAAAATAACTTTGCTATAAAGTTTTTATTTCTGTTTTTAATTAAGCTAAGTGAAATGTTGCAGAGTGTGGCTACAGTGACACGATCGTGTCCAGGGAGGTCACAACCCAACGGCAGGGGAAACAGACAAGACAAGTCTCTTTGTTGTTTAGCATGAGAGTCCATTTTATTTCCCCTCCCTCACCCCATGCTGGGGGAGGGGGGGGGGAGCAGGAAGTGGAGGACCGGGAGCCTGAGCAAAGTTCAGAGACTCAGAGAGCAGAGAGGAAGCAGACCCAGGGCCGTGGGGTTTTATCAGGTGTCCTGTGGGAGGAGTCTTAAGATCAGATTACAGCCTCCTCAGAACAGGAAGGCTCTACAATTCCTCAGTTTATAAATTGGTTAAAACAAGGGGATTCTTGGTGTTATAGGTAATAAATGAAAAACTCAAATTAATAATAATAATGATAAGTTTTATTTTTGTGACCAAAATATGATCTCTGATACCCACAATCGAAGGGACAGCGTCGAGACCGGGATTGGCGCTGGATGAACCCTGATCTGACCTCTATCACATCAGATCCCTTGCATTCACGAATGCCATCTCTGTCCGGGCTGGTTTTATACAGTTTTTTCCACCTGAGGCAGAGGTTCCTGTATTCTTTTCCTTGCTTTGCATATTCATGCAGTATCCTTTCTCTGTGCAGGACTGGACAAAGCCATTTCTGGGAAGCGATGAATGCTGATGTTGTGTTACGGGAAACTGGCATTTGGATGCACATTCCTGACAACTCTGGCTACCTTGATTGTAGATACTTATTGAGTATTCATCGCTTTGGGGTGTTTCATGGATAGTCCCAGGAAAGGGCCCATCTCTGCATGGGCTGCGCCCTTTTGCTTGCTAATTAGGTCTTCTTCCCTTGCTGCCATCTGGGGTTTCGCAATTTTGTATGGCAATCTTTTCCCTGACTGTCCGATGTTTTAGGCTTTAAAAATTTTTGGGTACAGGCACAATTTATTCACAACTTATTTAATGTATATTTTATATAAGCACAAATTATTTCATACCACACATTGCAATCCCTCCCCTTCTATATAAACACAGTAATTCGTGCTCCTTTCTACAATTTTTATTTTTCTACTATTTGTAAGTTTTTGCTAAAGCCATCTAACTACTCCTAACTTCTAAAACTTGTTTTTTTGGTGTTTCTTAGGAGGAGAACAGGGACCCTCTTTGTCTTCCTCAGATTCTTTATTTCTTCCCATTCTCCTTGTGGTACTTCCTGATTTATTCTATAAACAACTCTATTATCTTTTATTTGTTCTTCAAATTCAGCCAAGGCTTCTGCTGCTTTACTCTCTACTTCTCCTTCTCCTAGTTTCATTATTTTGGACACTTTATAATTTAGCTTCTCAGGAGCATGCTCAGGGTCTACAGGCATGGCTGCTATCTGCGTGCCCTGTACCACTGAGTGTATCAGTCTAATGAAACATGGTATTAAGCAGGGTAGAAATATAACCCCAGCTTCTGAACACAATATGAAGAACACTATCTTCTTCCACCAAGCTCCCTCAAATAATTGATCCCACCAGGATGCCTGGAGGATAGAATTCCATTTCTGGACCGGGACATGTACCACCCTCTTAATTTCTGCTGCACGACCCCTGATAGTCTCCCTGTAATCATAAATTTCTATACCACATTCTGATTCATTAAACTTTCCGCAGACTTCCTCTTCTTCAGCTAACAAGTAGTCCAATGCTATTCGATTTTGATACACAAAAGCCCGCATTTGAGAATGATGTCTGCTCAATAGTTCAAGGGCCTCTGAGGTATGAGTTGATACTATCTCGACTACTGCTTGCAAACTTATTAACCTGTTTAATAGATAAATTAGGGTTCTATATCCTCAACTTCTGTCCTGAGCCCATGTAGCAGGGCCATAATATTCTATTATCCTCTCAGCAGGCCACTCCTCCCCATGTCTGGCTGCCACCCCACCTACAAAAGGACATTTCTTCTTTAGGTCTCTCTTTTTCCTATTCAAAGTCTCATACAGAGGTGCCCCCAATAAGGTACTTTTGGATCTGGGCAGGGTAAAGAAAACAGGTCCAATCATCCCTAATGTACAGGATCCTTTCCTTTTTCGGGGCAATTTGCTAAATGCCTTTTTCCCACAAATCCAATATATCCCATTAGGGGCTGTAATATATGTTGGGAAATAATTCATGCTATAAAGTAATGTATTTTTTAAAGATTGTGGAATCCAAATGAGTCGCTGACCACAAGCAGCCTGAGAGGCAGACGTCTATTCAAACTCTGAAATTCCTGAAGGCAGCAGGATAACAATCAGCATTTAGCTTATGAATAGATGCACCCAGCGCGATGATCACCGCCATCCTGACCATTGGAAGATGCCTATGAGTGATCATCACCCTGTTGATAACATCGATCAAGATAGCCGAAGTCGTCAGAAAGATACATATGAATACGTGACTTCCTGGGATTCTATCAACACTGACTATCAACAAGGAAACGGCGGCGATTGCCCAGATCTGCACAGTGAAAGAGCCAACTATGAATATGCAGAGTTACAAAAGAAACTTGGACTCCTTCGCCTCGGGCATAATAAACAGTGTAAAACATCCCCGCTAGAAGCGGCTCTTGTGAATAAGGGGGGGTCTGATGTGATAGAGGTCGGATCCAGGTTCACCCAGCGCCAAACCCGAGCTCAACACTGTCTCTTTGGCTGTGGTGGTTTTGAGGACCATATTTTGGTCACGGAAAAAGATAAATAAATCTTTTTGCATTTTTTTATAATTTGGCTTTCGATTGATCATTTGTAACAATTCTGGTGACCCCAATGTGATTTGAATTTGGGGTTCGGGAACCCCTCTCTGGCCAGGAGGCGCCCCATTGATTTGAGCGGCCTGACAGGATTGGGAGTTCACAAAACCAAACACTGAACCTAAGCCAGAACCACAGCCAAAGAGGGATAAAAACAGGCCCAGAGCTCTCGGAAACTCAGAACAATCCAAAGAGGGATCTCTGAGGCCACGGTGCTTTTTTTTTTCACTTGAAAAATCGATGTGCATGGAGAATCCACACAGGAAAAGAACCGTGAGTACCGTGTGGTTGAGTGGGGTGTGATCGAGTGTGTGTGAGACGTGATTTTATCACGAAGCGAGTGTGGACCCCACAATTGCAGTTCCACTCTCCCGTGAGGGAAGTGGTCGGTCGAGGGGGAAGCGAGAGCTTTCTCTTGTCACACGTGGGACTTGGGACTTGTAGGGAGTTCAGAGGATTGATCACGGTTGAGTCAGGAGGGGAAAGAACGGTCCCGAAATATTTCAGGAGCCAGTCCGCCTTCTGATCCGGAGAATCAGGTAAGAGAGCTCGATACCAGTCAAAAGACCCGCAGAACGGTTCTCTGTGTGGCTGAGTAGACTGGTAGTGTTTCACAGACTTAGGAAATCGACATCGGACAAAGACTTGGGACTCGTGTCAAGAATCCCAGCCGAAATACACAAGGTCAGAAAATTAGCGAACAGGTATTTTGGGAAAATGGGATTGAAAAAGAGTAAGTGCCAGAAAAAGCCCCAGGAAAAACCTCCCCAAAATCCCGAGAAGGTTCTGCCTGAAATCCTGAGGGGAAGCCTGTTGGAATGGATGTTAGAACACTGGGACGACAGCCCCAGGAGGGTGGGAAAGTTGAAGGAAAAGATTATACATTTTTGTATGGAAAAGTGGGGGGGAAAGGAGATTGCGAAATACATGGTTTGGCCGGTGTTCGGCACTTTCGAGATATGGACGTGCGTATCCCTGTACGACCACGTAGTCGATCACCACCTGCAGGATTTTGAGGAAATTGAGTACGCTGAGATGTGGAAATACTCTTGTTCGGGATTATACCTGATCAGAGCCCTCAGACACTCGGCAAACCAGGGCAAGGAGTGGGAACCGCTGGAAAGCCTTCCACCGCCACACCTTGTCCCTCTGCCCCAACCCACGCCAGCCCAGGTACCTCCGGTGCCCGCGTTGCCTCCAGAGGCATCGATCCCGCAGGGACAGGCTTTGGCGCTGCCGCTCCCACCGGAGCTGGCCGCAGCACTTTCCCTCCCACATGAGCAGGCAATGGCACCTTTGCTCTCATGCAAGCAGCCCCAGCCACCGACCCTTCCCAAGATCGAGGAGAAACAGGTATTTCCCCCACAGAAAGCAAACTCTCCTCTGGCCCATTGAACGAGGCGGAGAACGAGGAGGGCAACCACTGGAAAAAGTGATGACAGGGAGGAAAAGCCCGGTCTCTTCCGTTTACGGGAAGCACCGATGGCTCCGGGAGTTACTGCCTTCGTACATGCCCCAATCGACACCGGGGACGTGAGGGCTTTCAAGAAAGAGATGGGGAAGCTGATGGATGATCCTTTGGGGGTGGCAGAAAGACTAGATGAATTTCTATGAACCAGCACCTACACATACAAGGATCTCAGTGCAATCCTGAGGTCGCTGTTCAACAACAAGGAGAGAGAAATGATCAGACAAGCTGCGATCAGGGATTGGGAGCACAGGAATCCCCAGGGGGAGCGAGGAGATCAGAGGTGGTCAGACCAAAAGCCGTCTTGGAACACCCAGGTGAAGGAAGGGAGGCAGAAAATCATAAATTTGAGAAATATGATAATACAAGGTATCAGGGAGGCAGTGCTGAAGGGACAAAACATGAGCAAAGTACTCAGGGAATGTCAGGGAAAGGACGAAACCCCCACGGAATGGCTGGAAAGGCTTCAAAAGAGCCTGAGAATCTATTCTGGAATGGACCCCGAATCTTCGATTGGGGTGGTCATGCTGAAGACCCAATTTGTGGTGAGATCATGGGAAGACATAAGGAAGAAATTGGAAAAGATAGATAGATGGCAGGACAGGGGGCTGCAGGAATTGCTCTGAGAAGCCCAGAAGATCTACATGAAAAGAGACGAAGAAAAGCAAAAGATTCAGGCGAAAGTGCTAGTGGCTGCAGTGAGGGAAGCACAGAAACAGGAACAGGTCAGAGACTCGGCAAAAGCGGCACTGGAGAGGAAACAAAATCCTTCCCAAGGAAAGGCTTCGAACAACCAGAAGAAGGACTTTGAGTGCTACTACTGCAAGCAAAAGGGACACATTCGCAGAAATTGTCCCAACAAGGTCAAGGATCAAACTATGTTTCAGGAAGATTAGGGGTGTCAGGAGATTTTCAGTTTGGGGTCTGGAACACCAAAGGAGCCATTGATAAAATTGAGTGGGATCTCACAGGCAGGAAATTTGGTTTTTAGTAGATTCTTGAGCTGAGCAGACCACGGTGCAGCAGTTACCACGAGGGTGCTCTCTGAGCGATGATGCAATGATGGTAATTGGAGCAAAGGGGTAACCTTTTAAGGTTCTGATCATAAAGAATGTTGAGATAGAGACAGAAACTAAAAAGTGTATAGGAAATATGTTATTGATAAAAGATGCAGACTTTAATTTGCTGGGATGGGATTTGATGGTAGCACTGGAAATCAGTTTACAGTGCAAGATTTCCAGCTCAAGGTGAGATTGTATAAACTCACTACCCAGGATGAGGAGAAAATTAATCCAAAGGTTTGGTATGTCCAGGGGGAGGCCGGGAGGTTGGACATAAAGCCAATCCACATTGAAATTGAAAGGCCAGAAGACCCCATTCGGGTCAAACAGTACCCCATCCCCATGGAAGGGAGGAGGGGGCTGAAACCGGTGATTGATGAATTGATCAAAAAAGGAACGTTCGAGCCGTGCATGTCCCGGCACAACACCCCGATTTTGGCAGTGCGGCAGACAGATGGTAGCTACAGGCTAGTGCAGGATTTAAGGGCTGTGAATCAAAGGACTAAGACACTGTTCCCCACAGTCTCGAATCCTTACACCCTGCTGAATAACATCTCTCCTGAGGACACGTGGTACAGTGTGATCAATTTGAAAGATGCTTTCTGGACCTGTCCTTTAGCGAAGGACAGCAGAGATTGCTTTGTGTTTCAGTGGCAAGACTCAGAAACGAACAGAATGCAGCAACTCAGATGGACATTGTTGCCTCAGGGCTTCATTGGTTCTCCAAACCTTTTCGGGCAAGCACTCGAACAAGTGCTGAGTCACTTTGTACCAACGGAGGGAACAAAATTGCTACAATACGTGGATGATTTGTTGATTGCAGGCCCGAGGGAGGAGGATGTGAGGACGAGTACCATTGAACTTTTGAACTTTTTAGGGGAAAAAGGATTGAAGGTGTCTAAGTCAAAGTTGCAGTTCACAGAGCCTGAGGTCAGATATTTGGGACATTGGTTGATCAAAGGGAAAAAGCAGTTGGATCCTGAAAGGGTGGCAGGGATTATTGCCCTACCACCCCCACAGACAAAAAGAGAAGTAAGGCAATTGCTGGGGTTGTTGGGATATTGCCGGCAGTGGATTGAAGGATACAGTGAGAAGGTGAAGTTTTAGTATGAAAAACTCATCATGGACAGAATCAAATGGACAGAAAAGGATGAGGAAGAATTTAGGGGAGTCAAGGAAGCGCTCATAGCAGCACCAGTGCTGAGCCTCCCTGATGTGAGACGGCCATTCCAGCTGTTTGTGGACGTGAGCAATCACACAGCACACGGTGCGCTGACACAAGACTGGGCGGGGTCAGGAAACCGGTTGGTTACTTATCTAGGCTTTTGGACCCTGTAAGCAGGGGTTGGCCCACGTGCTTGCAAGCGATCATAGCTGTAGCACTGTTGGCAGAGGAAGCCAAGAAAGTAACTTTCGGGGGACCTTTGGTAGTATTTGCACCGCACAATGTGTGGGGTATACTACAACAGAAGACAGATAAATGGGTTACTGATGCTAGATTGCTGAAGTATGAAGCTATTTTGATCCACTCACCGGATTTGGAATTGCGAACAACAACCGTGCAAAACCCGGCTCAGTTTTTGTTTGGGGAAGCTTCGGAAAAGCTTGTCCATGATTGTGTGGAGGCAGTCGAATTGCAGACAAAGATAAGAGCAGATTTGGATAAGGAGGAATTAGACAAAGGGGAAAAATGGTTTGTAGGTGGCTCAAGCAGAGTGATCGAAGGAAAAAGGAAATCAAGATATGCAGTTCTGGATGGGAGAACAGGGAAAGTGATTGAAGCAGACCCCCTGAACGCGGGTTGGTCAGCACAGGCTTGCGAATTGTACCCAGTTCTGAGAGCCTTGAAAGGATGGAAGGGAAAGAAGGGAACAATTTTTACAGACTCTAGGTATGCCTTTGGGGTGGTTCAAACCTTTGGGAAAATTTGGGAAGAAAGGGGGTTGATCAACACACAGGGACGGGAACTGATGCACGGGGAATTGATACGGCAAATTCTGGAAGCGATAAGGGAGACAGAGGAAATTGCGGTGGTCCATGTGAAGGGACATCAGGAAGGGATGCAGTTCTGGACCCAGGGAAACAACTTGGCAGACCAGGAGACCAAAACCGCGGCATTGATGATGGTAAGTACCCCGGAGATCAAAGGGATCGAGGTCCCAGACAACCCTCCTCAATCCTCCCCAAAGGAGATTGAAAGTTATGAGAAGATTGAGGGGAAAATTGGAGGAAGGTAAGTGGAAATTACTGGATGGGAGAGAACTAGTCTCTAAAGGTTTTACCAGGAGAATTTTGAGGAGAATGCACCAGCGAACACATTGAGGTACAGGGATGCCTGATCTGCCAGAAAGTTAACAAAACTAAGGCAAGACAAGCAGTCCTGGGGAGTCGCCCCGTTGCATACTGACCTTTTGAGATAATTCAAGTTGATTTTACTGAATTGCCCAAGGTGGGAAGGTTCAAATTTGTGCTTGTAATAGTAGACAAATTGACCCATTGGGTGGAAGCTTTCCCCAGTCCAAGGGCAATGGCTCAGACAGTGTCCAGGAAATTGATGGAAGAAATTGTGCCCCGATATGGGGTGGTGAATTACATAGACTCAGATCAAGGGACTCGTTTTACTTCGAAGATTATTAAGCAGATGGTAGAGGCACTGGACATTCAATGGGAATACCACATCCCATGGCATCCCCAGAGCTCGGGACAAGTTGAAAGGATGAATCAGACTTTGAATGCACAGTTGTCTAAATTAATTTTAGAAACTCGGATGTCCTAGCTGAAATGCCTCCCTCCTGCCTTGCTTAATATCAGGACAATGCCTCATTCAGAGACGGGGGTCTCACCCTTCAAAATGCTATATGGAATACCATATAAGCACGGGATGCCGGTGGGACACCCCAGATTGGAGGACAGCCAAATTCAACCATATTTAGTAGCGATAAACAGAAACTTTCAGGAATTGAGAAAACAAGGGATAGTATCTCAGAGCGCCCCTCTGGGATTTGCTATCCACAAAATTCAACTGGGTGACAGAGTACTTGTGAAAGTATGGAAAGACGTACCCCTCTCCCCTCACTGGGAAGGCCCCTTTCTCGTCCTTCTGACAACAGACACAGCCATTCGGATGGCGGAAAAAGGTTCGACACACACGTCCAGAGTGAAGAAGGTCGAGCATCAGGAGGAGGCTCCTGAGTGGAGGAACACCTCTTCTCCAGGCAACCTGAAGATCAAGCTCCAACGTCCTCATAAATGACCAACGGTGAATGGATAGGTTGTATACTGTCAGATTGTGTATGCTATCCGTTTGTACACTTCAAGTGTGAATATTGTCAAGGGGTTTTTTTTATACATTGCAGAAGGGGACAGAGGCCAAAGGGATTATGCACCCAGTGTCTGAAAGAGGAGCTTGAGCTGACTGACCGCATTCTAACCCTAGCCACAAATTTAGGAATTATCAAATTAGATTCACAAGAGTGGTTCCACATTTTCCAGAACGGGGTGCTTGGAAAACTCAAATCTAAGGCAGAAATATTGGATGTGGAGTGTCAGAAGTCAATCAAAATACCATGCAGCTCAGATGCTGTCAAGCTCTCAAGGTGGGGCGCCTTTAAGATGCGGCAAGGTCTGAGAATGTATTCCCTGAAGAATACTCCTGCTGCCACGAAGATGGTCTTCCTTGCCGCTGGTGGCACCCCAGGGAGTGGAGGCAAAAGCAGAGAACTATGCCTGGTGGGAATCTGATTGGCCTGAGCCTAGCCATGTGCAGGGCACAGAGTCTGCACATTGAGGTCCCGATCCATGACGGAAATCAGAGCTCTGTGGATGAGTGTAGTAAGTGCACTCAGATGGTCCCAATCGAGCAAAGGGACAAGGGGATCACAGCATACCAAGCCTCAGAGGAATGCATCAGGGAGTCTGGAAGGTACTGTTTGATAAATGGCACTCAGGTCACATTGTGCAGATTGGGCAAAGAGATCCTGTGTTTAGATCTGAAGGCTGGGAAACAGAATGGGCAGTCAGACAAGCACCAACACCAAGTACTGAAAAGAAATGTAGAACCAATGTCGATCCTTTTCGCAGTCAATGTAACCGAACAATGTGGGTTGGGGGAAAGACAGAATCAATGTTTGTAGCATATCACCAGGTGAATCCATCATGTTATGACAATTCGAAACTGGGAATGTGCATGATGAGCGGGAAAATGTGCTGGGTGGGAAGAAATATAAAATTTGATGGCCAATTCACCCTGAACAGAGAGCTGATCATATTGGACTTAGCACAGGCATATGATGATAGTGTCTGCCTGCAATATGATAGGGCTGTCTGTTTTGCAAGGAACAAGGATGGAATAGATCCTGAAGGAAAGATGAAAGAGATCACTCAGGAACTGAAAAGAAGGGAGTCAGAACTGAGAAAGAAAATGGTGGAACAGGAGAGTTTGAAAACTTTGAGCGAGCAGTACGAACAGCTTGAGAGACAATACGCTGATGGGGAACTACCTTCCCCAGATCGAAACTTATTAATTGATTTAGTTCAGGAAATTGCCAAGGAATTGGGATTGTCCAACTGTTGGATTTGTGGGGGGATGAAATTGGCAGAGAGGTGGCCTTGGAAGGGTGAGGGTTTGGCTCCAGAACAGCTTTTGAAATGGGACAACCCAAGTGTCACAGACATCTTTTGTGGAAAGTCCTTTCTTTAGGATTTTTCCCTCTTCTGGAAGGCTGAGGCCCCAGAAAGAGAATGTAAACAATGGTTATCTGCTGCTGTGGAATGCAACAGGTGCACCTGTGATTGGCCCATGTTCCATGTTTACAATTAAGGGCCAATCAAAGACAAGCTCTCTCTGGGACAGAATCAGAGAGAGCTCCGTTGTTGATTCATTCATTTTCTATTCTTAGTTTAGCAGCTTCTGAACTTTTCTCTTTATTCCTATTAGCATAGTCTTAATATAATATATATCATAAAATAATAAATCCAGCCTTCTGATCATGGAGTCAAGATTCTCGTCTCTCTCTTCACCCCTGAGGAACCCTTGCAAGCCCGGTAACACCCAAGGGTCTCAAAATTGGCACAGAGACCTGAGGGATGGGTGTTGGAGCAGCAAGTGATTGAAACTATCTGCATCAGTCGAGAAGGGAAAGAATATACTGAAATGGTGAGATACGCACCATGTATATCCACTTTGTCAGTAAATTCGAACAGCAAGAGCAAAGTCTGGCAACCAGAACCTCCTATGCGGTACTGGAGCCAGAAGAATGAAACAAATTGTGATTGGAATGGTCAAATAGGACTTTGCTGGGTCAAGAGTCCCAGAGCTAATCCTTACCAATTCTTGGCAGGCCTGAGAGAATATTGGGGAGACCCAGTGAAAACTAATATCAGATGGAAAGCCCCAGATAGAATTTATTGGATTTGTGGAAAGAAAGCATACAGTGAGTTACCTCCAAGGTGGAAAGAATCATGCACTTTGGGCATGATCCATCCAGTTTTCTTCACTCTCCCTCAAACAAAAAGCAACCTACTAGCGGCTCCTCTGTATGAGACCCTGAGGAGGGAGCGAAGAAGCTTGAAGAAAATGATACCTGTCATAAGTGGCAGGCAAATTTGGGGGGAGGAGGAGTGGCTGGCAGCAAGGATAATTGATTATTATGGGCGGGCCACATGGGCTCAGGACGGAAGCTATGGATATAGGACTCCAATCTATCTACTGAACCAGTTGATCAGGCTGCAGGCAGTGGTGGAAATTGTGTTGAATCACACCTCAGAGGCCCTGGACTTGTTGAGTCAGCAGCACACTCAGGTACAGGCTTTTGTGTACCAGAATTGAATAGCTTTAGACTATTTGCTGGCTGAAGAAGGGGGAGTGTGTGGAAAATTCAATGAATCGGAATGTTGTATTGAAATTGATTATGGGGAAACCATAAGAGGATTAGCAGCCAAAATTAAGAAAGTGGCCCATGTCCCAGTTCAAAAATGGAATTCGATCTTGCAGTCATCTTGGTGGGACAGATTATTTGATGGGGCCTGGTGGAACAAAATCATGTTTTTCGTACTGTGTTCAGTAGCAGGAGTCATATTTCTCCCGTGTCTAATACCTTGTTTTATTAGACTGATACACTCTGTGGTACAGGGTATGCAGATAGCTGTAGTGCCCGTGGACCCAGAGTTGGCTTCCAGAAACACCGTGTCCAAGATCATGAGCCTGGGAGAAGGGAAGTGTGCAAGCAATGCTGCCGAGGTCCTGGCAAAATTTGAGAAACAGGTCAAAAGAAATCGGAGCAATTATAATGGTTATCAGGGAATCCCGCAAGGAGAGCATGGCATGAGAATTTAATAAAGCCTTCTCTTTGTAGGAGACCCTTAAAAGTGGAGGGTAGATGTAGGAAGTAAATAGATAATAGTAATTTGGGATGTAGAGGTGTGAGAGTCTGTCTGAATTTTCCCTCATCTGCCTCACAGTCGTCCTTGGGAGACCACTGGAGAGAAGATCCCCCCTGTCTAGAATATCTGGCTCTGAAGGAGAAAAGTCACATGCCAAAGGCCCTGAGACCTGAAAGCTCAGTGTTGAGTTATTGTTTTAACAAGTGTGTTTGCTGTATGCTAAGAAGGGGACAACATGCCCCATCTGCAACAATAGCAGCTTTGGAAGCTGTCCCACCTCTCAGCCTGTCTGGACTTCTCCTGAGTTTCAGGTGGTCTCCCACAGAAGACCCTCATCTGTTTTACAACCACCATGACAGACAGACTGGGATATAAGAAGCCTCTCCATCAAGGACTGAGACATGAAACTCCTAAAAGGCCCCTCTGCTCCTTCCAAGGACTGGGACTGAAACCCCCAACCCGGGGGAGGTGTGTGGGGGAGGCAAGCTGGCCAAAGCGAGATGTTTGCCTGCAGGTTGTGACCACTGAACCAAGAAAACAATGGCTCTCGCTTACTGCTGAGAACATGGACTACCTGGTACATCTGTTCCCTATTGTATCTGTTTCCCCCCCCTCACAATTTTCAAAAATAAAAACCTCTGAGTTAGCTAGAGCCTTTGAGATCTCCCTAGCGTAACAGGCGATAACAGGCGGATCCTCGACTGGACTGGACCAAAGGACTTCGTCTCTGTGTTGGTAGCTATATCCCCTCTCCCTCCCTCTCTCTCTCCTCTCTCTTTCTCTCTATCTCTGTCTTTTTCTCTCCCTTAATCCCTCTATCACATTTTTGCTGTGGTTATTTCAATAAAACTGCATTTGTTTTGATTATCACTGCAAACCCCCTTGTACTGTGTTGGTTTTTGCACTCTGAGATCACTCCTACGAACCATCAGGTCATCTGTTCACTAGGACGGATCCTGACAAGAGGGAGCATGAATTAATATGTTGATATTAAAGGGGAGGGATTGTAATATATGTTAGAAATAATTCATGCTAGAAAATAATGTATTTTATAAAGATTGTGGAATCCAAACAAGTCTCTGACCACAAGCAGCCTGATAGACATATGTCTATTCAAACTCTGAAATTCCTGAAGGCGGCAGGATAACGATCAGCATTTGGCCCAAGAATAGACGCACCCAGCCCGATGATCACCGCCATCCTGAGCCATCGGAAGATGCCTAAGAGCGGATTCGATCAACGCTGGCTATCAAACAGGAAACAGCAATTGCCCAGCTCTGCACAGTGAAAGAGCCAACTATGAATATGCAGAGTTACAAAAGAAACTTGGACTCCTTCGCCTTGGGCATAATAAACAGTGTAAAACATCCCTGCTAGAAGTGGCTCTTGTGAATGAGGGGAGGTCCAATGTGATAGAGATCGGATCCAGGTTCACCCAGCGCCGATCTCAGGCTCAACGCTGTCTCTTTGGCTGTGGTGGTTTTGAGGATCGTATTTTGGTTGCGGAAAAAGATAAATAAATATTTTTGCATTTTTTGATAATTTGACTTTCGAGTGATCATTTATAACAGGGCTTTCCATTTAATTTTTGTATTTTCAAGTTCTTTCCCAGTAACTCCTCAGTTCTTCCAGGGATTGGTAAGGGTTAGCTGCAGAGCCTTTGATCCAACAAAGTCCAATTTTATCATTCCATTCACAATTGGTTCCCTTCTCATGACTCCAATATCCAGCAGGAGGTTCTGGTTTCCAGACCCTGCTTTTGCTGCTAGAATTTACTTCTAGAGTGGATATACATGGGGTATATCCCACTACCTCCATATCTTCATTTCTTTCTCTACTAATGCAGATTGTTCCAATTACTCTTTGGTCTAATACCCATCCCTCAAGTCTCCGTATCATTCTGGAGACTTGAGTATTATCTCATTTTAAAAGCTGCTCTGGAGTTAAGCTCTCACCTTTTCAAGGCCATTTCTCAGCTGATTTAAGCCCCCTGCAAATCCAACAGTTAGTCAATCCTAGTTCAGTAGCAATCTCCTGAATCAAATCTATAAATAGGTTTCGGTTTGGAGGAGGTAATCCCCAATCAGTATACTGCATTTCTACTTGGTCATATTGCTCACTCAGGGTCTTTAATCTTTCTTGTTCCACCCTCCTTTTTCTCATTTCTGATTCCTGTCTTTTTAATTCTTGGGCTACCTGTTTCATTTAATGTGGGATCTCAGGACTGAGGTGCAGAGTGACTGAGACCACCCTTGGGGGGCTCGGGAGTCCTGGAATGTTGCCAGAAGTGTCTGGTGGCTGGACTTCGATCCTACACAGGAGACGACACCTGTATGAGGATAGGAGGATTTCACTGGGGTGAATGGTGAAGGGATAAGTTAGTTAGAGTGAAACACAGGGTTTAAGATTTCTGTACAGGGGGGTCTAAAGAAGTAAGATGGAGGAATTGGGGCATGTCCTGTCCTTCTTCTTCTTCTTGGCCTCCATCTTTTGTGGTGATGTTGGCACTTTGGGATTGGTTATTACTAAAAGTGCACTGGTTAATAAGGGTAAAAGGTATTGGGGAAAAATGACAAATATTGTATACGTAATTTCGAGTATAAAGATAGGTGACCGCCCCGGGGGCTCTCAGTGTGCTCATGGCTGGCTGCTGTGCAGACCTCTGTCGGGCCAAGAGAAAATCTTTTAGATAAACAATTAATAAACACCGAGACCGAGAAAAGATCTGAAGCCTCTTCTCGTCCTTTGAAGCGCGGGCTGTCCAAGGCCACCCCGGGCCTTTCCAGGTCACCTAAACAGCCGAGAAACCGACAATTTAACTTTCTGGATCTACTCCTTCTCTGTTCCTTGAAAACCAGAAAGTTTTATCATATTGTAAACAGGCCCGATCATCGCTTTCTTCAAGAAGATCCAGAATAACAGGTTCATTACTGAGGGTGAGCCTATTCTCATATTTCAAATTTTTCCTGACCCAGTCAGTTTTTTCATCCATTACACACATTTCCAACTGAGTGTTGCCGTAACACAGTTGGTTAATTTGAAAATATGCTACAAAGACTGATTTCATTTTTCCCCCAATCCACGCTGTGCGATTACATTGATTACAAGTAGGAACAGATACTCGCCCTGAGTCCCTCTTATACATTCTGCGCATGGGTGTCTCTAACTGCACATCCTTAGATCTCACTTTTAGGTTAACACACACTGTTTTTCCATCCAATTTGCATATTCTATACTGAGTGCCGTTTAAGGTACAGTACCTGCTTTTCCCATCACCATGGCAGTCTTCAGGGTCTGGATATGCTGAAATTCGCTTTTCTCCTTGTCCCTCCAGGACAACCCGCAAGCATTGCCCACACTCACTAACAGGGCTCTGCCCTTCCATACGGAGTGGGTTTTCAGGGTGCAGACTAGTTGTCCTGCACACGACTAGGCTCAGACCCATAAGGATTCCCCATAGTTGTACTCCTCTGCCCTTGCCTACGCCCACTGGGTTGCCATCTTCCCAGCAGCAAGAGTATTCTTCTGGGGTTCCATACCCGGACTGAGCCGCATACCACCTCTTAAAGGTGCCCTACCTTGATAGCTTGACTGCATCTGTGCTGCAAGGTACCTTATTCAACCTTCAGCACTCGACTGCTATGATTTGAGCCTTTGAGTCCAATTTTCCCCTTATTCCCTTTTTATACAAGAGGTACCACTCCAGGGAGTGCAATTCTATTATACCCAAATCAGTAGTGAGTCCTAAGATAAAGCTAGTCAGGTTTTGTTTGTCCTCAAGACACCTTGTGCACAAACCCTTAGGTCTATACCCCCTTTTACAATGCGTGACCCAAACCTCATGACAATATTCACATTTAAAATGAACAAACGGATAACATTCACAACCAGTCACTGTACAACTTATCTGATCCCTCTTGGTCATTTACTTGGTCAGCGCAATTTTATCTTTAAGTCTCCAGGGGGAGAGGTAACTTTCCACTCAGGTATCTCTTCCCGGTGTTTGACCTTTTTTACTTGAGATGCGTGCATCCAGCCTTTCTCCGCTGTTTGAATAGCTGTGTCTGTGGTCAAAAGGACAAGAAAAGGGCCTTCTCAGTGAGGGGAGAGGGGGACCTCCCTCCAAGCTTTTATAAGTACTTCATCTCCTGGTTGTATTTTGTTTATAGCGAACCCCAAAGGAGTGCTCTCTGTCACTATCCCCTGCTTTCACAATTCTTGTAGATTTTTATTTATTGCTATTAGGTAGGGTTGTATTTGACCATCCTCTAACCTAGGGTGTCCTACTGGCATCCCATGTTCATAAGGCATTCCATATAGCATCTCGAAAGGTGACAGCCCTGTCTCAGAGTGAGGCATGGTCTTGATGTTTAGTGAAGCTAGGAGGAGGCATTTTAGCCAGGACATCCTAGTTTCTAACATTAGCTTTGATAATTGGGCTTTTAATGTCTGGTTCATTCTTTCAACCTGTCCTGAGCTTTGGGGATGCCACGGGGTGTGGTATTCCCACTGGATACCTAAGGTCTCTGCTAGTTGCTTAATGATCTTTGAGGTAAAGAGTGTCCCTTGATCTGAATCTATGTAATTTACTACTCCATATTGGGGTACAATTTCTTCTAGTGGGACTTTTGACACTGTCTGAGCTGTAGCCCTAGAGCTCAGGAAGGCCTCTACCCAATGGGTCAATTTATTGACTATTACCAGTAGAAATTTATATCTCTCAATTTTGGGTAATTCAGTAAAATCTATTTGGATCCTTTCAAAGGGCTGGTATGCTATTGGGCGACTTCCCAATATTGCCTGTTGTGCCCTGGCCTGATTAACTTTCTGGTAGATCATGCATCCTTGCCCTTCCTGTTTAGCCAATTCATAGATCCCTTTACACCTGAAGAATCTCAGAAGTTGTTCTGCAAGGGCCTGGGCCCCCCAATGTATCTGTTGATGTAACCTCCTCAAGATTTTCCTGGTATAGCCCTTAGACAGCAGTTCCCTCCTGTCTGGTAATCTCCACTTACCTTCTTCTAATTTTCCCCCCATTTTCTCATATCCTTCAATTTCTTTCTGGGAAGGATATGGGGGATATTCTTGGGCCTCACTTTCCTCGACTTCTGGGGTACTTACCTTCAGTAAAGCTGCATTCTTAGCTTCCTTATCTGCCAAATTGTTTCCTCGAGTCTGAAACTGTATTCCTGCTTGATGTCCTTTCACGTGGATGATCGAAATTGCTTCTGTCTTCCTGACAGCTTCTAAGATCTGTTTTATTATTTCCCCATGTACCAGCCCTTGTCATCGAGTATTAATTAGCCCTCTTTCCTCCCAAATTTTTCTGAAAGTGTGAACTACCCCAAATGCATATTTTGAATCTGTGAAAATTGTTCCTTTCTTTCCTTTTAATCTCCTTAGGGCTTGCAATACTGTGTATAGTTCACATGCCTGAGCTGACCACCCAGCACTCAGAGGTCCTGATTCTATTACTTCTCCTGACTTGCCATCAACAATCGCATATCCCGACTTTCTTTTTCCTTCTATAACTCTTGCTGACCCGTTCACAAACCATTTCTCTCCCTCTTCTAATTCCTCCTCCTCCTCTAAATCCGGTCTTATCTTGGTCTGTAGTTCCACCACTTCAGCACAATCATGAATGGGTTCTCCTGAGGTTTCTCCAAACAGAAATCTAGCTGGATTTTGTGCAGTAGTTGTTCATAATTCTAAATCATGCAAATGGATTAATACAGCTTCATACTTCAATAGCCTAGCGTCTGTAAGCCATTTGTCTGCCTTTTGTTGTAGTATACTTCTAATGTTATGAGGAGTATAAACTCCCAACAGGGCCCCAAAGGTTACTTTCTTGGCTTCTTCTACTAATAATGCCACTGCCACAATTGCTTGTAAGCAAGTGGGCCACCCCCTGCTTACAGGATCCAGAAGCTTTGAAACGTACCCTACTGGTTTCTCGGCCCCTGCCCAATCCCGTGTTAATACTCCATGAGCAGTATGACTACTAACATCCACGTATAACTGAAATGGCCTTTTTACATCAGGGAGGCTCAATACTGGAGCTGCCATAAGTGTTTCCTTCAATTCTTTAAATCCTTCCTCATCTTGTTCTGTCCATTTTAGCCTATCAGTGGTGAGTTTCTCATACAGGAATTTTACTTTTTCACTATATCCCTCAATCCTCTGTCTGCAATAACCTAGAAGTCCCAGTAGCTGTCTTATCTCCCTTTTTGTCTGTGGGGAAGGTAGAGCAATGATCCCTGCCACCCTTTCAGGATCCAACTTCTTCTTTCCTTTTGTTAGCCAATGTCCCAGATATTTGACTTCAGGCTCAGTAAATTGTAGCTTTGATTTCAAAACCTTTAATCCTTTATCCCCTAAGAAATTTAATAATGCTATGGTGCTTGCCCTTACATCTTCCTCTCTTGGGCCAGCAACCAATAAGTCATCTACATATTGCAATAATTTTGTACTTTCTACTGGCACGAATTGACTTAGTAATTGTTCAAGTGCCTGACTGACATGGTTTGAGAGGAAGTAGGTTTTCTGGGATATGCTGTAGTCACTAAGTGTTCAGATTTTAATATTGGCACTTAGTGTGGCTACTGAGGACATTGAGTACACTTCTGAGAACACAAGGGTTAAAAAGCAGAGCACTCTCACGGGAAGCTCTCTTAGTTTCATCGAGGGAAGCAGGTCGGACTTCCCCTGCCCAGACAAGAGCTGGGCAGGGGAGGGGAAAGCTATGCAGCTGGGGTGAGGTAGGCCGGGCTTCAAGGACGGAAGGGTGGAAGAGCACTGAGAGGCACTAGGCAGCTCCCCTCCTTCTTAGGAGACAGAGAGAGAGAGAGAGAGAGTCTGTGAGACTTTGAAATTCGATATCATGTGCTGGCAGATTCAGCCCGGCCGGGTGGAGAAAGTAGGGGGGATGCAGCGAGAAGATGTCCGGCCGCTGTAGGAGGGCAGAGCCAGAGTCTTTTAACTCTTTTTTAGACAATGAAAACTTTACAGAACATTAACTTTTCTTAGAAGAGAGATAGAGATGGAATAGAAGAAGAAATGAGCAAGTATAGGAAATTCATGCGAGTGAAGATGCAGAAGAGTAGAGAAGAATCTTAAGTGAGAAGAGATGATAGAGTGGCTTAGCTGGACTCTTCTTGTTATAGCTATGGACAGAACTATGTTCCTTGTGACACAGAGACTGCATCCAGGGGGAGGCGATGGCTCAGACCCAAGAGGATTCAGTGTTGAGACTCCTCAGCCCCACGGGGTGAAATTTGAAGGAGACAGGTGTCCCAAAAGTGAGACTGTGCTCTTTTTAGAATGAGACAAAGCATCCTTAAAAAGATGACCCTAGAAGTAGCTCTGGTCCATGTTCAGTAGTGAGAGCACTGGACATGAAAAGAAGAGGTCACGATAGCAGATGTTTTCCAAGTGGTGCCACGAGTGACATGGAAACACAAGAAGTTTCAACGGTGTTTCCAGGGGAAGCCTATAGCACAAGAAAGACTCCTCTCCTCTTGATGAACTGAGAATTGATTACCTAGAGAGTAGTGATAGATCAAGAGTTGGTGATTTTAAGAGATAGATGTATTAGAAATTTGGTAGAGAGAGAAAGAAATGTTTTTGGAAAGTTTTAATTTTCCTTGTGTGTTTCTTGTTACTTAGAGTTGTAGTTTAGTTAATAAAGCTTTCTTTTCCTTTATTTCTAAGTGAGAGCCTGCTTTGCTTATTCCTGGTCACATCTCACAGCAGACACCAGAGAGAGTATATTTTCATAGAGGCACTGGCATTGCGCCAGTGTCAAATCATGACACTGACCCAACAGGTTTGGTGAGTCTACAAACCGCTGAGGCAAAGATGTCCATCTGAACTGCTGTTTTCTGTTGGTCTCTGGGTCTTCCCATTGGAAGGCAAAACAGTCCCTGCTATCTTTAGCTAAGGGGCAGATCCAAAAAGCATCTTTCAGGTCTATCACACTATACCAGGTATCCTCAGGAGAAACATTATTTAACAGGGTGTAAGGATTTGAGACCGTAGGGAATAGTGTTTTAGTCCTCCTGTTCACGGCTCTCAGATCTTGCACTAGCCTGTAACTACCATCCGTCTTCCATACTGCCAAGATTGGGGTATTATGCCTAGACATGCAAGGCTCCAGAGTCCCCTTTCTTATCAGTTCTTCTATTACAGGTTTCAAACCCCTCCTCCCTTCCATAGGAATGGGGTATTGCTTAACCCTTATTGGATCCTCCGGTCTCTCGATTTCGATATGGATTGGCTCTATTTCTAGCCTTCCAGCTTCCCCTTGGGTATGCCAGACTTTTGGATCTATTTCATCCTTGTCCTCTGTGGTTAATCGGTATAGACTTAACCTGAGCTGGGATTCTTGTACAATCAGGCTTATACCCAGAGCTACCATCAAGTCTCTCCCCAGCAGATAATGGTCTGCTTCTTCGACCAGCAGCATATTCCCTAAGCAAAACCTAGTTTCTGATTCTATTTCTAGGTCTTTAATAACCTGAACTTTAAAGGGTTCCCCTTTTGCCCTGATTACCACCATAGTGTCTTTGCTTTTAGTGCATCCTGGTGGCAATTGCTGTACAGAACTTCACTCAGCTCCGGAATCCACTAAGAATATTAATTCCTGGTTTTGGGGTCCTACCTTCAGCTTTATCAAGGGCTCTTTAGATGTTCTGGACCCTAAATTAAAAAGCCCCTGACACCTCTAATCCTCCTGGGAGATTTTCTCATCTTTCATTCTCTTCTTACATTCCCTCCTAAAGTGACCTCTCTGTTTACAGTAAAAGCACTCCGGGATATTCCTCTGGCTGTTTGAGTACTTATTTTGGGAGGGGTTCTGCTTCTTCTGATGTTGATGGTTTTGCTCTGGCTTTACAGGGTCTCACACCTCTTCCTGCTTCTGTGCTTTCCTCACCACTGCTACCAACACTTTCACTTGTACTTTTTGCTTTTCTTCATCCCTTTTCATATAAATCCTCTGCACCTCTCTAAGTAAATCCTGTAATCCTTTCTCCTGCCAACCTTCTATTTTCTCCAGTTTCCTCCATATGTCTTCCCATGACTTTGCAACAAATTGCATTTTTAACAGGACCTCCCCGACTGGGGAATCAGGGTCCATTCCCGAGTACATCCGAAGACTTTTTCTCAGCCTCTCTAACCATTTGGTGGGTGTTTTGTCCTTCCCCTGGCATTCCCTGAGTACTTTGCTCATATTCTGCCCCTTTGGTACTGCCTCCTGTATGCCTTGTATTACCATATTTCTTAGCTCTATCATTTTCTGCCTGCCTTCCTCCATCTGGGCATTCCACGACGGTCTCTGGTCGGGCCATCTCTGGTCACCCCACCCTCCCTGGGGGTTCCTGTGTTCCCAATCTCGAATCGTGGCTTGCCTTATAATTTCCTGCTCCTCGTTATTGAACAGTGACCTCAGTATAGCATTTATATCATCGTGCGTGTAGATGCTAGTCCCTAGGAATTCATCTAGTCTTTCTGCTACCCCCAACAGATCATCCATCAGCCTTCCCATCTCTTTCTTAAAAGCTCTTACGTCCCCAGTATTAATCGGTATGTTTACAAATCTGATAACTCCTGGACCAGTTGGTACTTCTCTTAAAGAGAGGAGGTTATGCGTATCTTCCTCATCCTCACTACCGTCATTATTCACCTTCCTCGTTTTGTGCCGTGTCCTTCTGGCTGGGGGAGAACTGGTTTCCCCGGTAGGGAGGGTTTGCTTCTCTGCTGTCTGTGGTGGGGGTGGGGGCTGGGAATAATCCTGTGGGTACTGCAACATCGAAGCCTGCTCTTGTAAGAGCAGGGCTTCTGGAGGCGGTACGGGCAACGAGGGTGCCTGGGCTTGTAAGGGTTGGTGCGGAGGTCCCATGGGTATGGGCAAAGGGACCTGAGCTTGCATGGGTTGGAGTGGGGGAGTTAGATAAGGAGGTGGGAGGTTATCTGAAGGTTCCCATGCCTTGCTCTGGTCCACAGCACCTTTGCGAGTTCTGATTTGGAATAACCCCGTGCTAGCATTTCCCCATAATCTGGCATAGTCCATTTCCTCTCTATCCTGCAGATATTTACCAGCCACATGATTGTATAAATCTTGGCAAGTTCATCTTTCAAAGGTGCCAAACACAGGCCAGACCAAATGTCTTCTAATTTCCTTATCTCCCCATATTTCTATGCAATAGTGAATAATTTTCTCCTTAGACTTCCCCCTCCTTTTGAAACAATCTTCCCAATGCTCTAACATCCACCCCAACGGGCTATCCCTTGGAATATTGGGTAAACCTTTTCCTCATGCCTTTACAGGCTTCTCCTGGGTTTTTCCCTGAGCCTTACTTTTATTCTGCCCCATCCTTCTTAGAAAAACAACTGTCCTAGTGTTTCCTTACGGTAACTCTGTGCTGGGATCCTGAAAAGAATCCTATGTCTTTAACCAGTACTGTATTTATGCCTAGTATTTGTTTAAGATTACCTGCCTACTAGCCTCACAGTGAACCAATTTGTGAGTTTTTCGGATGGTAATGAGCTCTCTTTTCCTTCCCTTCTGGACTTATCGGAGTCCTGGATCAAAAAGGTTCACCAGTTCCCAAACGCCTGAGAACGTTCCTTCCCTTTTTGATCCTCCCTGTGGTCAACCCCCTGAACTCCCTGAGTTTCAGGCTTTATGCGTGAAATGAGTCTTTTACCACGTTGCGTCCGCTTCCCCCTCAACCAACCACTTCCCTTGCGGGAAAGTGGAACTGCAATCTTGGGGTCCATACTTGCTTTGTGATAATATCACGTCTCACACACGTGCTCGATCACACCTCACTCAACCACGCAATACTTATGGTTCCTTTTCCCACGTGGGCTCTTCATGCACGTAGAATTTTAAGAGTGAAAAAGCTGCGCCGCAGCTTCGGAGATCCTTTCCCTGGATCTTTCCGTATTACCCGAGAGCTCTGGGCCCGTTTTTATCCCCCTTTTGATTGTGGGTCTGGCTTTTCAGTTCGAGATATGATTGCTTCCACGAGGTTTTCCAATCCTGTCAGGCCACTGAAATCAGCAGGGCACCTCCTGACTGGAGAAGGGGTCCCTGGACCCCTAAATCAGATCACGTCGGGGTCACACGGATTGTTATAGGTAATAAATGAAAAAGCCAATTTTATAATAATAATGATAAGGGTGTCAGATAGCCACAATCAAAGGGATAGCGTCGAGCCTGGGATCGGTGCTGGGTGAACCCTGATCCGACCTCTATCGAATCGGATGCCCTCCAGTCATGAATGCCATCTCCTTCGGGGTTGGTTTTATACAGTTTTTTCCACCTGAGGCAGAGGTTCCTCTATTCTTTTCGTTGCTTTGCATATTCATGCAGCGTCCTTTCTCTGTGCAGGGCTGGACAATGCCATTTCTGGGAAGGGATGAATGCCGATGTCCTGTTACGGGAAACTGGCATTTGGATGCATGTTCCTGACAACTCTGGCTATCTTGATTGTAGATACTTATTGAGTATTCATCACTTTTGAGTGTTTCCTGGATAGTCTCAGGAAAGGGCCCATCTCTGCATGGGCTGCATCCTTTTGCTTGCTAATTAGGTGTCCTTCCCTTGCTGCCATCTGGGATTTCGCAATTTTGTGTGGCAATCTTTTCCCTGACTGTCCAACGTTTTAGGCTTTAAAGATTTTCGGGTACAGACACAATTTATTCACAACTTATTTAATGTATATTTTATATAAGCACAAATTATTTCATACCACATATTACATTGGGAATATGACTTAATGGTTTACAAAACTAAAATGAACATTATTAAGCTGAATTAACAGTAATAAAAAAGCATTTGAGACTTAATTGCAGAGGATAAAGTAACAGAAATTATGATACTGAATTAAATGAATACATTTTTGCTTAGTGGGTTAATAGTTCATTCTCCTTTGGCTTTTGATCTTCTCACCAGAAGGGATGCTGTTCTTGGTCTCCTCTTTCATGAGGGGCACAGTCCTTTGTGTTTGATCTCTGCTTCAGTACTGGTGTTGTAGGTGTTTTTCTGTTGGATTCTGATGATGATGACTGTGAAGCAAGGAAGGGTGAAAGCAGCAGTGGGACAGCTTGAAGCACATGGCAGGGCTCTGCCCTTTCCAAGGCTGCCCCGCTCCAACCCGCCACGCCGCCTCTGCCTCGTGTCTCCTGCAGGCACAGCAGGGCCCGACCATGTCTCAGGGCTCACCAGCCCCGCCTCGCCTCACACAGTCCTGCGGGCTGGGGGCGGAGCCAGCTGCAGCCGCGCGGCCGGCAGGGGGAAGGTAGGTGAGGGGGAAGGGCAGGCACGGGACCAGAAAAGAAGGACTCAGCAGGAAAGAGAGGATCTCAAAACCACATGGTCGCACCGCTTTGAGAAGGAGCACCTGGAACGGTGTGGCCAGTGCCTTCCCAGGCAGGGAACGGGGCATATGGAAAGAGATGGGGGTGAAAGCGGACGCAGGTTGGCAAGAGGACGGTAGCATTCCCAAGTCAGCTCTGGACGGTTTCCGACCTTGTCCTCCTTCAGGGAAAGGGGGTTGGTGTGGTGTGAAAAATGCATGTATTTTATGATTGGCTTTTCGCAAATATTAAAATGAATATTATATGTGTTGTGCTAGAAAGTAATGCTGTATTAATTCTCTTAAGTACCATGTTAAATACAGTTTTAGGCTATAAAAATTGTTAAAATAGAAACTATGCTATGTAAGATGCTTTGTTTCACAGAAAGGGCTTGCAGTGAGATAGCAGCCACAAGACACCTAAATCTTTCAGAGAAAGGGAATTTATTGCCTTCTTATCAGAAGAAACTAACTTCTTCCCGCCTTGGAGGCACTGTTAGGATTAGAAGGAAGAAGTTGACACTGACCAGACAGAATCCTGTATTTGAATGGAATTTATGCATCATGTATGAGGTGTATGAATATGCAACAGGCTACTGTTCTTAAGGGTTAATCCTTTGTTAACGGGGGTCCTTTTTCGGGCTCGTGATGCCCAGAAAAAGGTACCCGGAGGTCCGTAACTCTTTGTTTTTATTGTCTCATATTGTCTTAATTCAATTTGTCCAAATTGTTATTACTCTAATTGTGTTACTATTTTATAAGAATTTTATTACTATTAAACTTTTACAATTTTAAAAACAAGTGATTGGCATTTTTCACAATTTGGTAGCAGAGGATGGTTACTAACACCTCGATGCCGGTGCTTTAGGAGAGTCAGAGTGGGGAAGGCGCGCCCTGCCCTCTTTGGCAGCCTCGCTTTGTTTCCCCTGAAGTGACCGACAGACGCAGGTTACGATCTGTGGACAAAAGGAGGCAATAAAACAAAGAGAAGGGAAAAAGGCTCCCTACAACCGCAGTAATTGGCCCCCTAAGACTAGTAGTGCGCACGAAGAACCCGGGAAGGAAAAAGGATTGGTAAGTATTTCTCAGGGGGGCAGGTACGGAGGGATGAATGTGTGTGAATGAGAGGCGGGCTGGTTGTCCCAGACCTGCCAAGTGAGTGCGGAGTCTCCCATGCTGCGTTTTCGTCTTTTCGCTAGAAAAGCGGCCAGTAAAGAGAAAAAGAGAGTGATAAGAGAGTGAAAGAATCCCCCGGGGTTAACTGGGACTGGGTCTCAGGGAGGGGTTGGACCCCTCGGAGGTAGGGAGCAAGGTTTCCTAGCCCAATTCACTAGGAAACGGGACAGGAGGGGCCCCTAAAACCTGCTGGGTTGAGGGATTTATATTCCAAGAGCATCCAAGAGCAGGATTGAGCAGAATTCTGTCGGAGTGAGGATATGCCCAAGAACACTCAGGGTGGGACAACACAGCTAGATTGAGGGATGAAAATTTTGCCTAACAGTATCCTGGGTTGGACAACACAGCTAGATTGAGGGAAAAATTTTTGCCCAAGAGGATCCAGGGTTGAACAACACAGCCGGATTGAGGGATAAAAAATTGCCCAAGAACATCCAAGGTTGGACAACACAGCAAAACAAATTAAATGCCCAAGAGCATCTGTAGTTGTACCACACCACTGGATTGAGGGACAGAAAATGCCCAAGAGCATCTGCGGTTGAAATACACAGCTGGATTGAGGGAAAAATACCCAAGAGCATTTGGGGTTGGATAACTGTCCTGGGGTGACGTTATGATGCTTGTATCCCCATTCATCTGTTCTGTGCCTTTAAGACTGTATCTGAGGAGTGAAAGTTTTGTTTGGGTTTCTCTTATCAGGGACACAGAGACAGTCAGTACATAGGGCTGTTTTTGCTTGTTGCTTTTGGCTTTTCTGTTTTTGCTTGCTGTCTCTCTGCTCTCGCTTTTGCTTTTGCTTCTGCTTATTAGCTAGTTTAGCTAAACAGTCCAAATTCCTTCCTGGACTGTTTCTCCTCTCCTGTTAGTAAGAAGGAAATACTTCACAGAAAGAGTGGTCAGAAACTGGAATCATTTACCCAGTGAGGTGGTGGAGGCATCATCCCTTGAAGAATTTAAAAAAAGACTGGATGTGGCACTTGCTGCCATGATCTAGTTGAACAGTTAGAACATCGGCTGGACTAGATGATCTTATAGGTCTCTTCCAGTCTTGAAAATTCTGTGATTCTGTGACCATCTCGAACCTGCTCCGGACTGGGACCTGGGAATACCGAGGGTTTGCACCGTTTGGCTGCAGCAGCTGCCCAGCGCTGGAGGGACTGAGAACAGAGCAACCACCCCCGAAAGAGACTTTCTGATTTTGCCATCTTTCTCAGAGTGGTGTCATCTGGTATTGTTCATTTTGTGTGCTGGGGGGTGCTGTGCCTGTCAAATAAGCAGGTTATTTTCACTTCTCTCCGAGGAATATTTTCCCGAACTGGTTGGGGGGAGGGGCCGTGTGGGTTTGCTTTCTGGAGGGGCCCTCCTTTGGAGGTTCTCTACCAAATTTGCCCTAAACCAGTACAATAACACAGCTGGGTTGAGGGATATCCAATAGCACCAGGACTGGCCAGTAAAACCTAAACTTGTAATAGGTGATGTGAAAGTAAATGGTACCTTATTGTTGTTTTGTGGTGTGTGAGAGTGAGACACACACTAAGTCAGCCTCAACTTCCCGGGCAGGTGGGAGGGGGGAGGCAGTGGAAAGAGGAGTGAGTGACCTGCACACTCACTGTAGGCTGTAGCACCCGGGTAGGTGGGGGCTTCTGGGCCGAAGGGTATGTGTGACCTACGCACCAAGCTGTGTAGCTCCCGGGTAGGTGGGGGCTTCTGGGCCGAAGAGGAGTGAGTGACCTGCGAACCAAGCTAGCATTCCCTGGGCATGTGAGGGGCCATAGATGAAGAGTGTGAAAGACATGCAGACAGCCTCACAAGTGAACAGACACCAGAGGCAACCAGAGTCAGGGCCCTTCTAGGGGGCCTGGTGACACTGAGACCTGGAGGTAAACCCCAAAGCGAAAGAGGGGGCTACAAGGACCTGTGATTTTCTAGCAATAAGGATCCACTTTGTGTCTTGAGAGTGTGAAGGAATGTGTGAAAGTGAACGAGAAATAAAAGCGAGTGAATGTAGACGAATGAAAGTATAGGTAATGTCGATTGTGCATTTTAAGCCTTACCATATCTCCTTGGAAGGAGGTGGATTGTATTGAAAAGCAGTGAGAGAAAAAGGGGTTGTTTTTTTTTGGGGTGTAAGTAGTTGAAAAAAAGTGGTATTTAAGTTGTTAGTAAAAAGTGAAAAAGGGAAGTGTTGCAGTGTGTTGTAATAGCCTGTTTTAAACTTCCAGGTCCCTTCCCAGTTGTGCCTATACCTCTCTCCCTTCCCCCTCGCCCCCTTGCTGAGTGAGTCCTGTCAATCAGGCTTAACATTCCAGGAAGGTCGTGGTGTGGTTGGTCAAGTTCAAAAGATGCCCCTATGCCCAGAGGTCATTGGCCTGTCTAGGTGTCATCCTCCCCTGAGACCCTGCCCCTCCCACCTGGTTGGTGGCTCACCTGTCCTTTCCCTCCCCCTCCCCCGGGAGCTTAAAAGGTGAATCAAGCCATGCGGCCGGGATTCTGTTGGAGCTGTTGCCAAGATTCAGACCTCTGTGACCATGGAATAAAGCTCTGGATATAACCCTCCATCAGAATCCGTCTCCTTCTTCCTCACCATTAGCCTGAAGCTTTCCCTCCTGAGGTAAACGGAGTTCCTACCAAGCCTGGACTTGTTCAGCTGCCCAGCTGCAACCACCAGCAAGCTAAAGGTCTCTCTGGGGTGGTACGCCACAGTTGCCACCTTTGGCCCAGCAGCAAGGGTCAGACTGGCCCAGGCACAATCTACCTGGTAATATTGGGATTCATATTCCAATAGGGAAGCAGGAGACGAATAGATAGAAAATTGAAAAATGAGACAGAAATCCAGTAAGGTAGATACAGGAAAAGAAAAGCAGAAAAAATTACCAACAGAAATACCCCAAGATAGCACTTTGGGGGTTATGTTAACAAACAGAAATACAACTCCTTGCAAAATACAGGGTATGCAGATGTTGATGAGAAAAAACATGCAAACTTGTGAATTATATACTTTAAAAAACCATTAGAAAATTTAACACAAAAGAAAGGAGTTATATATTGATTCAAGGTATGCCTTTAGAGTAGCACATACTTTAAGAAAAATTTAAAAAGGGAGACTACTTAATTAAAGAAAAATATTAGTACATGAGAAACTTATTTTCGAGGTTTTAGAGGCATTAAAATTACCTAAGAGAGATAGCAATAATACATATTAAAGGACACCAAAAGGTAAAAACCCAGAAATAAGAAAAAATAATTGGCAGATCAAGAAGCTAAAGATGCAGCAGAATATAGAGCTCAAAGAGTTAATATTGACTCCAAATGAAGAAAAATTGGAAATTCCAAAGTTTAGAGAAGCAAAAAAAAAAAAAGAAAAAAAAGGGGGAATTAAAACAAGATAGGTGGCGAACAAGATAAATCGGGGAAATAGAAACATCTTGATGGAAGACAATTCGATAATAAAACCCTTACTAGGGAATAGCAGAGGACATGTATCAAAAAGCCCGGTGAGATACTCAGGCTTTGTGTTATCATTTTTTTAAGGCACCATGGGTGCAATGAGACTTTTAGAGTAGAAAAACAAGTACCTGAAACATGTGTAATTTGTCAAAAGATAAATGAAAGGGTGATGAGAAAAACAATATGAGAAAGTCGTCAGTTAGCTCATCGACCATTTCAAAGCATCCAAGCAGAAGTTTAGAATTAAGTTAAGCTCTGGGTTTATTTGTAAAAACCGTTTAATCCAGAAGAAAAAGAGTATACCACATGCTGGGGAGGGGGGAGGCTGTAAGAAAATAACATTTTTGAAAGGCAATAAAAGCAAAACGGGGAAAGTATAAAGCTGAGAACAAATTGCCTCATCCATTCCCGTTCGTTCCCCCACTCGTTCGCACCAGCCCTCCCAGCCCCTGTGCTGGCTCCGGCACAGTCCATCTGTCCCAGTCCGGCCGCCCGGCCCGCGGCCGCTCCGCAGTTCGTGCCGGGGGTGGGGGTCTGTCCTGCCGTGTAGACCGTGGTTACCGCGCTGACCGCACCGAGGGGGATCCCGTCTGTCCCATCCCCGGCTGCCTTGACTCTGTCGGCTCCCGCCGCTACAGCCGGGGTCAGTCGCCTGCTTTGTCTGTGCCGGATCAGCCACCGTGAGCCACGTGGGGGCTATCCACGCTCCAGCTCGGCCTGCACCGAACACCCCCTCGGCGATCCCGGCTGCAGACCCCGCCTTTGGAGGACCGAGACTCGGAGCCACGCCGTCTCCCCGTCCTGCCCTGAGCCCCGTTCCCTTGGTAACCACAGCTCCGGCTGCTCAGGGGAACTTGCTAAAAGAATCACTTTATCGAAACACTAAAAGTTCAGTTAGAAGAAAGCCCTCTCCTGATTCTTCCTAAAAATACGAGAGAAAGGCTATAGAAGATAAAAATCCAAAACGAATGAGATAAAGAGATTGGTCTATTTCCATTACGAAAGGTTCTCATAGGAGGGGACGGATCAGAGTTTGTAAATGCTCCTTTGACTTCGTCTGAGGTCTGAAATTTTAAGAAATAAATAAAAGGGATATTTGGAGAATCCCATAGGCATAACTGAACAATTAGACCAACTTTTAGGTCCAAACATTTATACTTGAGAAGAGATGCGGTTGGTAATGAAAATAATATTTTTCACAGGAAGAAAGGCAATTAATCAGAGCAACTGAAATAAAAGCTTAAGAAAAAGATAATCTGCGGGGACCCCCAGAGAAGACAAAATGCCAACTGTACCCCCTGAGTGGGGTTAAAATAATGAGGAGGGGAGTAAACACATGAATTGTTATTGTAATTACATAACCAAGAGAATAAATGAGACAGCATGTCAAAGGCGAAATGCGAAAACAAAAGGTTATTGAAGGGCAGCTTTTAAAGGGGAAAGAAGAAACTCCAACTAAATAGATAAACAAACTTGAGAGAAAAAGGAAAATGGTCCTAAGTAAGCAGAAGATCTGAAAATCTTTAAAGAAATGGGCACATAAAAAATTAAAAAAAAAAAGTCATAGGCTCTAATTTTTTGGGGGGGACAAATACCATCTGGAGCCTGTGATAACTTTAAAAGTGGGTCCCCAAGAAGAAGAATTGGAATTTGTAATAGACACAGGGGCAGAGAGAACCTGCCTGTTAAATGTTCCAAAAGGTTATAGTGTAAGCAAACATATAGTGAAAGTAACAGGGGCAAAAAAAAAGAGAAAGTTTTACATTTCGAGTCATTAAAGATGTGGTAATTGAGGGAAGAAACTAAAATTTAGATGGGAGATGTGTTATTGGTCCCAGGGGCAGGTAGCAATTTATTGGGAAGAGTCTTAGAAGTGCAATTAAGAAAAAGAGTTATATCAGAAAAGAGGAAAATGACAGCTAGAGTTTTGAAATTAGGCCAAGAAGAACAAGAAGTTTGGGCTGGAGAGGGAAATAGGGGAAGATTAAATATCGACCCCATAAGGGTTACAATTGAGAGCGAAGAAAGAGAGAAGTTGAAGTAGAGAGGTAGTTAGGAAACTCTGAGATGTTAGAATGTGAAGTGATGACATCTTGGTGCTAGAAGAGAGCAGAAGTGTGAATGCAAGTTTTTTACATGAAAGGCAGAGAAGTGTCTTAACACATGGTTGTTAAGAGGTTATTCAATGCCACACTGGGGTCCAGAAAGGCCTTAGCAGAACGGGCCCTCCTTAAAGGGAAAAGAGGATAAGTTGACTAGAGAAAAAAAAAAAAAAAGAATGTCAGGAGCACCTGGGGATGCCAAGTTTGGGATTGTCAAGGTTGGGAGGTGTCTGACCGCTCCCTACGAGCGGCGGGGTCTCGGGGGCTGCAGTACGGACCGATACATGGAGGTGACCCGGCGGCGGTGCTGGCAGTAGAGGACACAGTTTTGCCGGCCAGGAGCGGGCTGGCTCCGTGGCGGAACTGCCGGGGGGGCTCCCAGACTGTCGGGGTCCCGAGTCCAGGATGGCAGCGTCGGCCCGGTAAGTGGGCCGAGAGAGAGAAGGAAAGAGAAAAGGAGAGAAGAGAGAGAGGGCAAAAGAGACCTAAGGCATACCCCAGGGTCCCCCTGCCCGTGGCTGTTCTCCCCTGCTCCGGCCCTGCAGCCAAGGGGCAGCACCGAGGGAAGGACGGCATTGATAGCAGGGCTGTGAAAAGAGCTGGAGGGGGCCAGCACTAAAAGATAAAATCAAAGCAGAGATTGCTGACTCTCCAAACCTCACAAAGTGATCTGTTTTTCTTAAGTAAGAAGTTTTTTTAGTTTTTTTTTTTTTTTGTTTTTTTTTTTTTTTGGTGTGTGTTTTGTTTGCTGTTAACGAGAAGGGTTTTTTTCCTGAAGAAGAAGGGGCTGCTGTAGAGAAAGCTTTTAAGCTAAACCCAGAAAGTTTAGAAGGAAAGCGAATAGTAAAAGTTAATGCAGTATTATCCTTCTTTTATTACTATGCTATTAAGAAGTCCTTTCCAGGCACTACTGAAGCAACAATCAGAATCACAGAAAGAAGGTGGATTCATGCCAGCAGAATCAAAGGACTTGTGAAGAAACCTGAGGAATGGACTATCACCTTTAAACCGGGTGATACTGAACTGACTTTCCAATGGGGACTGAGTGGTAATAGTTTAGGAAAACCCAAATGATCCAAGAAATGTACAAAGAATAATACTGAATTAAGAAATAAGATAATGCTTATATCACTGTTTTTGAGCACTGCCTGAATAGAACATCTCCTTGGGGAAGGAATACCTCAGATAGAAAGATCAAGACTATTTTTTTTTGTATTCTGACCTTAGCCTGAGAATTGTACAGGGGAGAAGGGGAATTGCCATTTCCATTAGTAAACTTTATTTGATTCATTCCAATACTGGACATGCTATCTGGGTTATAAGTAAATGCTTAAATTGTGAGAGTAATTAGTATTGTAATTGGCAAAATTTATGCTCTTATTGCAAAAAAAGTGTTAAAGTAATAACTTTGTTTTGTGAATGGGAATTATTAGTGCCTGTTGAATGGGAGATACCTGAGGAACAGTAGGTGACCACAGTTAAAGAGTGTCAAAAACAATTTGCCTGGAAATTAGTTAAGAGAAAGTGACAAGAAAATAGAGGGCAAGACCAGATTGGCCTCTGTATTCGCCACCGAGAAGATCAAATACACCTGCTGTGGGTTGCAACCTCACAGGCATGGGAGGTGGGAGTATAAGCCATACTGGACCTCTGTTATTCCTGTTTCTGGAACTCATTTGTTGTCTTTTCCCTTTTGAGATACCAGCAAGATTGTGTCACAAATGCTACAGAAAGCATCACATGGAAAGAAACCAAAGTTCCTCCTTTATTACACACACCTATGTCAACAGCCACTGTTATAACCCATCCAAATTAAAAACCTGTAGGCAAAATGGAGTAAATTATTGGATTACAAGAAACTTAGGAAAAAGTGGTAATAGATTTAGAATTGAATGTCCAAAAGGATAGAGATGGATTTGTTTTTAATTTAATCTTGAAGATATGATTCAAGATTTGGTAGAAAAACAAATAACAAACGAAAAGGTAAAACCAGCACAGCAATCTAACTCTGTATTGACTCCAAATTATCTGTTGAATCGCATTACAAGACTCCAGGCAGTTATAGAAATGATAGCAAATAAGGCTGCCCAGGCATTAGAGTTAATATTAAGCCAGCTAAGCCAAACAAAAACTGTAGGGTATTAGAATAAGTTGACTTTAGACTATTTATTAGCCGAAGAAGGGGGTGTTTGTGGTAAGTTCAATATATCAGATTCTTGAAAATTGGTGACCACAGAAAAGTAATTCTATCAAAAGCAAAAGAAATCAAAAAGAAAAATATATATGCATATAATAACCCAGGTACCAGTCCAAAAATTAGAAAACAATGTTAAAATCTAGCTGGTGGGGTAATGTATTAGAATAAATTAAGATCTTTAATTTTGTATTCCAACTGTTTTTATATTTCTTACTTGTGTAATCCCCTGTTTTATTTTGCCAGCATAGTCCAGAAGATGCAAGTAGATAAAAAATGTTGCTCAAGCCAAATGATTTACAAAGAATAAGAGTGGGGATTGTGAAAAATGCATGTATTTTATGATTGGTTTTTCGCAAATATTAAAATGAATATTATATGTGTTGTGCTAGAAAGTAATGCTGTATTAATTCTCTTAAGTACCATGTTAAATACAGTTTTAGGCTATAAAAATTGTTAAAATAGAAACTATGCTATGTAAGATGCTTTGTTTCACAGAAAGGGCTTGCAGTGAGATAGCAGCCACAAGACACCTAAATCTTTCAGAGAAAGGGAATTTATTGCCTTCTTATCAGAAGAAACTAACTTCTTCCCGCCTTGGAGGCACTGTTAGGATTAGAAGGAAGAAGTTGACACTGACCAGACAGAATCCTGTATTTGAATGGAATTTATGCATCATGTATGAGGTGTATGAATATGCAACAGGCTACTGTTCTTAAGGGTTAATCCTTTGTTAACAGGGGTCCTTTTTCGGGCTCGTGATGCCCAGAAAAAGGTACCCGGAGGTCCGTAACTCTTTGTTTTTATTGTCTCATATTGTCTTAATTCAATTTGTCCAAATTGTTATTACTCTAATTGTGTTACTATTTTATAACTATTTTATTACTATTAAACTTTTTAAAATTTTAAAAACAAGTGATTGGTGTTTTTCACAGGTGGCAGATGGGCAGAAAGTGACAGAGAAGACGGTAGCAATTCCGAGCCATCCTGGCAGTTTTCACTCCTTGCCATGCTCTTAGGAACAAAGGGTAAGGAAAGCTACAGACAGCTTCACAGAAACTGAAAAACATGGGGGTTCACAGGAGGGAGGACCACTGATTTAGGGCATGGACACTGTGCATGCAAATTGTCCGTAACTGTCCATAAATAGCCACTCAGCCTTTACCGTCCATAAACTGCAGCAGACATGTCAGTAAAGTTGGTAAGAGCACCAAGCATGGTCCTTTTTGCAGGCAGACTAGCTGCTTGTAGCTCTTAAAACTTCCATCCCACAAAGAATGAAAGGACTTGTGCTCTGATGTCAATTCATCTCTCAGTCCCAGTAAGCCAGTCCCCTTACTGGATGTTTCCCTCCCTGTAAACATTTTACCTCCATGGAAGATGGGAGTCCTGCAGGGTGTATCAATCTGCAGGTGACTCACAGGGGTGCTGGTTGGCCTGTCCTCACTGGCTGCCCGCATTCTCCACCATTTGTAGCAGCATGTGGCTACAGGGATGATGGTGTCCAGGGAGGCCAGAACCCAACGGCAGGGGAAACAGACAAGACAAGTCTCTGTTGTTTAGCACGAGAGTCCATTTATTTACCCCCTCCCCCCCCCCTTCCCCTGCCGCCCCATGCCAGAGGGGGGCAGGAGGCAGAGGCCCGGGAACCTAAGCAAAACTCAGAGAGCCAGCAGACTCAGGGCCGTGGGAGGAGTCTTAAGATCAGATTACAGCCTTCTAAGAACGGGAAGGTTCTAGAGTGAAATAGTTGATATAAGTATGCTTGTGTTAAAATGCCTGCTTGGATGGAATAACATCCAATGAACATATGAAGAGGACACCTGCTACAGATATGCCAACTATCAGCACCCATCATCTGAAGACAGTGTGGGCTGGGGCCTAAAACTGAAGGTGATGATAAAAAAGGGCTAAAATCACAGCAGACCCAAGGAGGAGCCGTGCTAAACAGTTCTTGGAACATGTAAACTAGTTTGGGGAACAAGTTTACTCTGAATAAGGGTCTATGAATATGCAACAGACTGATGTAAGGGAAAAGGTATTTAAAGGATATTTCCAAAGGTAATGGTGTGGTCTTGACTGAGTGCCAAGATACACCCAGCCATAATAACCTTTGCTCTATGGTCCTTGTCTCCTATTATCCTTTATTAAACTTTTAAAATTTTCACAGGAGAGTGAATGTGTTTTTCACATGTGAACTAGTAGTAATGTAGTTATATGTTAAATAGATGTTATGTAACGGTTCACAGTCACCAGGAAACATCAGGTTCTTATTAGGAAATGGAAAGAAAGACTTGCATAATACTACTGTGGATTTTTTTGCCAAGAAAATGCGAAACCCTAATTTTTTTGTTACACTTGGTAAGTGTGACTTCTCATAAATTATGTTGTAATCCTTTTAAAGTGATATGTGCACTGAATATTTGGTATGCAAAATTCAACTGGAAAACTAATCTGAAACTTCGGCTGAAATCGCAGCTGAATCAGGCTGCCCAACAGGAGGTGTATGCAGAGATGTGTGCAGGGCTGAAATCACAAGATGCAGGAGGGAATATCTGAATTAGAATGACTAGAAATTACTTGGATGAAAAAAGTTATGAAACTTAAGACAGAAATCTTTATTGTGAAAAAGAAATCTGCAAAGGAATAGGCAATTGCAGTCTTTAACATTTTAAAAAATATAACTTCAATGGTACTGTGTTAAAAAGTGTGTGTATATAAATGCTTATATTTTAATGAAATGTGTATTTCATATGTATATTTATCAATATATTGGAAGGCTTATAACTGAGAAGTTGAAAGACACTAGTACAAAGAAAACTTCTATTTCCTCTTCATCTGTGAAAAACGCCAATCACTTGTTTTTAAATTTTTAAAAGTTTAATAGTAATAAAATGGTTATAAAGACAGTAATAATATTAGAGTAACAAAAATTTGGACAGTTAGGGTTAGGACAATACGAGACAATAAAAACAAAGAGTTACAGATGGTCCGGGTACGTTTTCTGGGCAAAATAAGGCCAGGAAAGGACTCAGGTTAACAGAGGATTGACCCTTAAAAGCAAGAGCCTGTTGCATATTCATACATCTCATACATGATGCATAAATTCCATTCAAACACAGGATTCTGTCTGGTCAGTGTCAACTTCTTCCTCGAAATCCTGACGGCGTCTCACGGCTGAGCGAGGCAGGAAGAATTTAGTTTCTTCTGATAAGGGAGCAATAAATTCTTTTTCTCTGAAAGATTTAGGTGTCCTGTGGCTGCTATCTAGGTGCAAGTACCTCATTCCTCTCTTAAAAAATATCCCACATACATAGTTTCTAGTTTAATTACAAAAACTACATTTTAACTACAACACTACATTTACCATACTATTAAAATGTGAATACAGCACTGCTAATCAATACAACATAATACATACAGTAAATATCTGCATAGAGCCATATAATATGCACTTTTCACATCGTCCAAAATGCTATGGTACGGTGGTCCAGTTGTGAACAATTTTTCATAAAAACAAGGTGAGGACAGTATAGAGATCTCATTTATGTATGCCAAATTGACTGTGGTTCTTGTGGCAGAGTAAGTTCTATAGAAGACTTGTGTAGAGCCCTCTACTGAAGTACTCTTGAATATTGTGAAAGGAGTGAGGGACTTGTTTTTACAAACTAACTGTGGGTCTGCTGGTAGATAAAACTAGCAGTGAGAGAGAATAGAAACAATGGGAAGGATTCCACTGATTGATGAGTGGAATGAGAGAGATTTGTCTTTACAAACTGTAGGTCTGCTCATAAATACAACTGGATACTGAGAGATGAAAGAAACAATGGGAAGAACCAAATTCCATAGGAATTCCACTGAGTGACACAAGGAAAAGAAAAAATTAGGGGGAGAGTATACATTAGAAGGGAGTCTTAGGTATTAGGGATCTCAGTCTGTACCTCTCAAGTACCTCAGGCAATGAGGAAAGAGAAAGGAAAATGTAGTTGGGAAATTAAGATAAAAAGGAGGCTGCATCCTCCAAAAACTTGGGAGACCCTAAGGGAAATGCCCCGTGGCCTCTCCCTTTATTTAAATAAAGTTACAAGACTCCTTTGTCTCCTTTTTGGACATAAACCTCTGGTGTTGGTGGATTAATTTTCCTGACAATAGCTTCAGGATTTGGGCTTTTGTTTTTCTAAACATTTTCTTCACACAATTGCTGCCTTTTTTACAGAAAAGCACTTTGACTGAGAGTGAACCACAGTAGTTGGAAACTTATTCATTTTCCCATGCAGAATCCTTTTTCTATTGTACTTGATTAGGATAAGGAAGGACAAGAGGTACAGTACTATTTAGTTCCTATGCAAAGCTAATATTGGCAAGGATGTTTGGCATCTTAAGTTGCTATACTCTACACTCAGCTGTGTGCTGAGTTTGACCTTGGCTGGATGCCCGGTTCTCACCAAAGCTGCTCTATCACTTCCCTCCTCAGCTGGACAGGGGAGAGAAAATATAATGAAAGACTCATGAGTCTTTCATTATATTTTCGGACAAGGAGAGATCACTCAGTAATTACCATCACGGGCTTAACGGACTCAACTTCAGGATATTAATTTAATTTATTACCAATGGCTATTATCAATTAACAACAGAGTGGGATAATCAGAAATAACAACAAATCTTAAAACATCCTATGCCCCACCCCTCCCTTCTTCCCAGGCTAAACTTCATTCCTGATACCTCTCCCCTGCCCCCTTCCCCAGGAGGGCAGGGGGATGGGGAATGGGAGTTGCAGTCAGTAACTATCACACCTCTCTGCTGCTTCCTCCTCATGTTCTTTCCCTTCTTTAGTCTGGGGTCCCACCCACAGGAGACAGCTCTCCACAAACTTCTCCGCTGTGGGTCCTTTCCACAGGCTGCAATTCTTCATGAACTCCTCCAGCATGGAGTCTCCATGAGGTCACAGGTCCTTTGGGTGCATCCACCTGTTACCAAATCAGTTATATTTCTTTAAAAAGGAGCCTAGGCAGAAGTGGGGGGAAACTGTTGAAAGGAGAATTAATCTGTGAAATAGGTAACAGATTATGGACAAGATCTGGGTGATGTCCATGTGATAGAAAAACAAAAGTTTAGGGCCACATGTTGCCCTCTTCCTTTCCCCATTGGCTGAGGTACTAGGAAGGTACAGCCTTTCCAAATTGCCTATCACATACCCCCCCCTCCCCCTTGATCCTTTCATTTTCATCCAAAGTTCAGAAATGCAGACTTGCACGGACCCATTTGTCTGTTTCAGGAGTCAAACTGTAGGGGTTCTGTAACAAACCTGCAGCTTGAATTTGTGTGAAAAATGCGTATTTTATGATTGGCTTTTCGCAAATATTAAAATGTATTCATGTATTTATATGTAGTGTGTTAAATATAGTTTTAGGTTATAAAAAAATGCTAAAATAGAAACTATGCTATGTAAGATACTTTTTTTAAAAGAAAGGACTCGCAGCGAGATAGTAGCCACAGGACACCTAAATCTTTCAGAGAAAAAGAATTCATTACTCCCTTATCAGAAGAAACAAACTTCTTCCTGCCTCGCTCAGCCCTGAAGACGCCGTTAGGATTAAGAGGAAGAAGTTGATGATGACTAGACAGAATCCTGTGTTTGAATGAAATTTATGCATCATGTATGAGGTTTATAAATATTCAACAGGTTATTGTTTTTAAGGGTTAATCCTCTGTTAACGTGGATCCTTTTTCAGGCTTATGTTGCCCAGAAAAAGGTACCCGGACCATCTGTAACTCTTTGTTTCTATTGTCTCATATTGTCCTAATCCAAATTGTGCAAATTATTATTACTCTAATTATATTACTATTTTTATAAGCATTTTATTACTATTAAACTTTTAAAATTTTAAAAACAAGTGATTGGCGTTTTTCACAAGTTGGTAGAGTTATTAAGACCCATTTCAAAAACGTTACCACCCATACCCTCATCCATGGAATTGTTTGGAAAGACATTAGTACACATGTTCCAGATCACTACTGTGGTGTGTTGAAGGTTTGCAGGAAAGAATGAGAAACTGACCCTATCTTTGCAATGTGAGTCCACGGGTACAAGTGTGGTGTGACTGTAGGTGTGACACGGGATGATGGAAGGAGGGAGAAAGGGGACAGGCAGGAGGAGTGGTACGTGCAGCGTTACTCTAAGAACAGCTCTTCCTCGCGCCCGGGCCTCAGCGAGGGGAACTACAACTCCCAAGAGCCTTTGCAACATCAAGCGCAGGAGGATTCACGCCTTAAGCGTGGTGGCAGCCTACGCGACATCGAGGGTGCTCTTCTGCGGGCGGGGGCGTAGTCATTGGCTGAACTACAACTTCTAGCAGCCCTTCACACATCTCGCGCGTGCGCACGGCCTTGGTCCGGCCGCACTTTGCCGTTGTCGCCGTAGGTGTGTGTGGAGGGGGGAAGGGAGTGAGCGAACGCGGCGGTGAGGAGGGGGGTGAGAGTTCAGAGTTCAACCGCCGTTGTCCCTGCTAGCTTGCACTCATGATTCCTATATGTCCGGTAGTTTCTTTCACCTATGGTAAGTAATGGCGCTCGATGTTTCTGTGTCCGTGAGCGTGGGGGGAGGGGGGCGGCGGCGAGGGGAAGGAGATGCGGCCCGCGCGTGGGGCGGAGGAACGGTGGTCCTGAGGCGCCGTGTCTGACCTGCGCTCGCGCGCACTTCTGTCTCTTGTCTGTCTGTCCCTTTCTCTCCCCGCCTCCTCCTGCCGGGCCTCCTGTCATGGCCCCGACTGCTGCCGCCTCTTGGTTATCTTCGCCACAGTGCCCAGCCGCCTGGGAGAAGATGCCAAAATGGCCACCGGCAACTACTTTGGATTCACTCATAGCGGGGCTGCTGCCCAGTATAGGTAACCACCGCGACCCCTCCCTCCCTCCCTCCCTCCCTCCCTCCGTCCTTGCCCGGAATCACTTCCATCACTTCCCTCTTCGCCTCCGGTTTCGTGTCCCTGATCGGGATCTCCCCGCCCCCTCGGGGTGAGTGCTCGGGACTGCTCCCATCCTCCGCCCCGTGTGGAGCCTGCTTCTGCAATCCGCTACTCCGCGATAGTTGTGCTTAGGACCCATCTGCTTATCTGCCTCTCCCGCAGGTCTGTTTTCTTATCCTGGTAAGGACCTCCCTGTATCCCCAGTGGTGTGAGGGTGGGGAGGTGGAGCCAGACACCACGGAGGAGGCAGCATCAGATCCCAAGGCCCTTAAATTAAAATGACCACTTAGACTCAACAACGCCAACAAGTTACTGCCTGCTGCCCCCAGACACTTTTCCTTCCGTGAAGATGGGGCTTGCTCCCCAAGTCTTTGCTTCCCCCTATGTCAGTGTGGGAGGATAGAATCCTTTTTAACATATGTTAAAATTACACCAACCTAACCTATGGGATACATAAGGGAAGAATAGAAACACCAGAAAATACAGGGGACTGTCCCATTCCACTGAAGCAATGTTATAAATAATGTATCGGAAAGTAGAGAAAGTACTTTTGGAGCCATGCTCCTTTTAAAAAGATTTCCTCCTTGGGTATCTAAGATCAGGAGCAGGTCTTATAGTGGAGCTTGGGGACATGTAACGATATATATTTTGTATAGGTATGTTGCCTTAAATTTTTGCATCTTTGTGCATCCAAATTGTGTGTCAGACTGTTGAAAAGTAATTGGTAGCATCTATTATCTCACTTTTTCTGAAATCAAATTACCTAATTTGAGAAAACCCAGATACAATCATGAACATCATCACATTTTTGACTTGTGTTGGAGTAGCACCTTGAAGTTCATATTTGAATCTTTGTTATTAGTTTCATGAATTTATAATAAAGGCCTTCCTTGACTCCTAAGTCTTAGTTAATGGGAAAATAATAGGATAAAGCAAATATATGAAATATGAGGGATTATTGGCAAATGAATGCAGATGTGTGCTACTGTTATCTATCTAATCAGAACTGCATACCTGACATAGTCTCAGGAATATACAGTTTTATGTGGGTCATGGAACGACTCCCAAATGATTATTTTCTGGAAATGGATATAAAATAAATGAATTTTCATTCATTTACTCCAATGTATAATAGTTAAAGGAGGGGATTAAACTTAGCTAAGCTTTTTCTTTTTTTTTTTTTTTTTTTTTTTTTTTTTGATTAGGTGCTCACAGTATGTTTATGATTTACTTGAAAGTTGTGAAATTTGAAACTGGGTTGTCATGGGTTATGAAGGAGCTTTTAAATAACATAGAGGATTTTTTATTTTTGTAAATAAATAAACAATATTTGAGTGAATAATAAACTGACATCTATATATAATGCATTTTTGAAGTGTAGATTAATTTTTAAAAAATGTTATTCCTTTTATTGTGGAGCTGAGGTAGTCTGTAGACTTTGAAATTTCCTTAAAACCATATAATTGGAATACAGTTCAGGTTCAAAACTGTTTTCATAGTTAATCCTAAATGTATTCTTGAGAAAATGGAAAGACTGATAGAGTGAAAGCTTTTTCTTTTGCTATCAAAAGTACAAGATACCATTCCATTTACGTATCAGTAAAAGACTATCCTATAAATGGTTTGTATATTTGCCAAGTCTGAAAGTGAAGAGGCAAAGCAATCAGTGTTAAAGCAGTCCTTTCATAAGAATTAATTTAATATTTTGAACAGAAAACACAGGAGTCAATGTCTAAAAGGGAGTTTATCTTAATGTAATGACATGATTTAATGAGAGAAGCATTAGATTATGCAAATACCAATACAGAAATTTTTTCTGAATATTCCAATACCTTTGTGCTAGTAGTGGTATTGGGTCTAGGGTTATAAGCCTGCATGCAATGCAAAACTCTGTTACTTATTTAAGTAACTATTAATCCATTTGTTTACAAGCCTGAAATAAATGTGAAATTTGGTGATACTAGTCCTCTTTATTTTGTATGTGTGTGTGTGCATTCTGTAGGCCACCTTAACCACTGTGTGTCTATTCAGTTTGACATGAACAACCTAATATTGGCTTGTTTTTCATGTGTAAAAAATAGCATTCTTGATTCACTGCTGGAGAAGAGGCATAATTATGCTTTTATTTTGAAGTTGGCTGACTGAAATGTGGGGATGCTGATGGAGAGATAGGGACATTGAGAATTGTTTGGACAGAGAAGTGTGCAAATGTGATGGTCTCTTATCTTGTTTCAAGATTTTGGTTCCTGTTAAGAAGATAAAGAACCTTTGAGCATCTGAGTTTCATCTTACTTATGTTCATACCGTGTACCTACTCTAACGAGGCGGGTCACAGATGCGATATTCTTGGGTAGTTAGGACTGAATTGTTAACTTTGAATTGCTAAGTGTGGTGAGTCTTTGCAGGTAAAGGGAATTTATTGTAGTAAATAGGGTCCAGAGCCAATCACAATGCCTGTGAGTTTAGATTAAGATGCAGTCTTCTAGGTAGCCATATGGAAGTGAACTCTTGCAATTATAGCTAGTTTTCTATTTGAGTGCAGTGTATGATGTTACTGGATATCTGAGACTTGTACAGAAGTATTATGACCCACCCTAGAAGGCAAGGGTAACCTAGCTTCTTGTTAATCCCTTGGGGTGGATTAGAGTGAAATGACACTGATTCATGTTTGTAAATATATACATATAGGGTTTATTTTAGAACAATTTGGTTGCAATGGAAAGCAGGTATGTAGCCATTTGAGTTATTATTATCTATAGTAATATAGCAATATAAAAGCATGAAAATATAATTTAAGACAATGTATAAGAGAAAAGAAAGAAAGGATAAGAGTAAGGGAACATATCACTACCCATGGATCTGCAATGAGACTTGATGCAATTTCGATATCCATTGGTCACAGTAGTGATCACTGTCTTGATCCATTAGGGGTGGGGAAAAACCCCTCAAAACACAAAGTTCAATGGGTTAAAATATGCTCAGGCTGTGTGGGAACCCCCAGGTACCTCCCCTGGGGGGGAGCTTTCAGTCTTCTGGTGGAAGGCCTCAGAAATTAGTCTAGGGGCACTTTGGGGGTCTTTGATGGTTTATAACACCTTCTAAGACATGGCATCTGCCTCTCACATCAGCACAGTTGAGCCAGTTATGCCCTATCAGACCTGGAGACTTGTGTCCAGTTCTGGGCTCCCCAGTGCAAGAGAGACATAGACATATTGGAAATAGTCCAATGAAAGGCCACAAAGATGATGAAGGGGCTGGAGCCTCTTACTTATGAAGAAAGCCTGAGAGAGAGAGCTTGGACTGTTTAGTCTAGAGATAAGAAGGCTCAATGGAGATCTTGTTAATGTATATAAATACCTAAAGGAAGGGTGCAAAGAGGATAGAGCCAGGCTCTTATCAGTGGTGCCCAGTGAGAAGACCAGAGGCAATGGGCACAAACCAAAACACAGGAGGTTCCCTCTGGACATCAGAAAATGTTTTTTTAACTGTAAGGGTGACAGCACTGACACAGTTTGCCCAGTAACCTTCTGGAGTCCCTCAAAGATGTTCAAATAGTAGTCTGGACATGGTCCTGGGCAACTGGTTCTTGGTGGCCCTGCTTGAACACGATTGTACCCTCCAGATGTCTCTTTCAACCTCAGCCATTCTTTGATTCTGTGATTTTGACAAGGAAAATGTTAGTGGTTGATAGTTTTGCAGGCAGACATAACATCTAAAGCTCAGTTCTTTTTGTCATGCATTATCATTGTGAACATGGCTGTTATCTAGACTTGAATAACATCAATGTTTTGATAATGAGCTGTCAATGGTGCGCAATCACGTAAAGAGAAGTAGATGGATGAATTCTGCAAGATTTTCAGCCAGTGTGGCCCTTCATTCCACAGAAAATCAGATTCACATGGAATTGAAGATTAGTGTGGAGAAAAATACATGGTCACAGCTTGCTGCCATCAGCCTTATCTAGCAGGTTTATTATAAAGGTATTTCATAATATATGGCACTTTTTCTGATACTAATGTATCACAGACATCAGTATTTTCCATCACTAATGTCGGTAGAATTTAGTGTAGTTGTGTCCTACCAGTTGGGGGAGGGGCCCCTTGAATCAGCTTTCTAGAGGGACTCTGGCACGGGCAGTCGCTTGGTGATGTCCTGCAGCTAGCCCTTGCCTCCTGGCCCGTGCCAAGAGTGGCTGCCCCCTATCCTCCCCTCGGGACGGTCTGGGTGGCAGTAGAGCAGGGCTGCCTAATTCCCAGAGGCAGCAAAGCTGTTCTGTGCGTCTGCTGATAGGAATCCCGAGTCGAGGAAGCCAGAACAAAGGAGACGAGAGGGGCCACTTGTATAAGCTCTCAAGAGGGTTAAATCTCCAAGAGGGTCCAGGGACAAGTGACAAGCTCCAACAGGGTAACAGCAACTTAGGAACAGGGGAGGGTACTAGGGGAGGATACAAATCTTAACCAATAGTAGAACAGCAGAGGAGGAACGTAGGGCGGGGATCAGATTCCAGGTAACCAATAGAGGATAACATGGGAGGGGATCAGGCTTGGCACACCAATGGAACTTTGAGGAAAGGGTGATAGCCAAGGAAGGTTCTAGGGAAAGGGGTGGGGTTACATTTGATGAACAAGGGAAGAGGGCAGTACTTCCAGGACTGGCAGGGAAGGGTCTGGAAATCAGGGAGGTGCAAGGGAGATTGACATGGGGACTGACATAAGATTAGGCAGGAAAATAGTAAACAACTTCAGGGCAAAACCACTGGGGAAACTAAACAGGGTACATGGAACAAACCACTATAAACTCACAATAAGGAACACTTTAGGATTACAACAGAAAAACAATCTACCACAGGACCCCTTTGGAAGTTTCCTCCCAAATTTGCCTTAAACCAGGACAAGTTGTTATTCAAAGATTTGAGTCAAAGGTGTTTCTAAAAAGCCCAAACTTTTCTCATGCACTGTAGTACAAGAATTCTATGTAAAGAATTAAGTCTCTTGATCCTTGAGGATTTTTAGGTAAGATGTGAAAGATGAGAGGAAGCTGGGTATACATTGGGGTCTAAAACTTCTGAATATAAGTGAGCTTATTTGGAAGGAGGAAGCAAAGAGCATGTCTTCCCTGAAAATGTTGGGATAAATTAAACTCTCTAACACAATTATTTGTATTAAGGAGTAGACATTACTTTATTCCAGGCCAGGTGCATAAGGAGATAGCTACACCTAGGTGCACACAACTTTGAAAACTTTTTACTTATGTATACATTATTAGTAAACAAATTAATGTTCATTGGTCTAAATTACATAATTCTCTTCATTAATTAGTATTCTATCTTCTACTGGTTATTGATTTCCCATTTCTCATGCTTATTAGTCCACATTTTAAAGTATTTTTATTATCTTTTTTCCCAGACAGGGAGTCTGCAAAACATGTTAGATTGTCTTTGTAAGTCTCTTCTTTATCTTCTGGTTGCTTCAACATGTCTTTGGAAGGCTCTAAATTCTGGATTCCAGGTGTCCAGCTTTTTACTCCCTCAGGCTTTGTTCATTGAAACTTATCAGGGTTAGTTTAGCAAAACTTAAAGTTTCAGTGATCTAATAATCAAACTCTTAACAATAACAGTCTGTTAAAAAACCAAAAGAGCTACATGCCCTGCGTCAATAGCTACATGCTGGCTAAAGTGGAAAATTACACTGCTTAAGTAATGCGGCTTTGGGCTGCCATCGGTGTCCCAGACAGCCAAGTCCAGTTAAACACAACTTGTCCGGGCCCCTCAGGCAAGCTCCAGAGCCACAGGCAATCTTAGCAAGCTCAGCTCTTAACTGAGATCAGCTCTTTAGTGATTCTCAGCTCATTAGTGATTTTCAGCTTTTTGCTTGCTAAGTGCCTCAGCAGCTGATGCAGGGAGAGAGAGGAGAAGCACTGTATGAGGTTCCACAGAGATGTCTTTATTGGCAGCTTCTGCAAAGGGTCTCAGTGACAGGTCTTCTGTCAAACTGGGCAGAAATAGGGGTTTATATAGGGTATAGGAGTTTAGGAAAACAATCCAATAGTAAGGGTCAAGGCAAAAGTGACCTATAGTCTTACAGAGAGATAACAAGGGTCCGAAGATGGAAGAGGGGCTTCTTTTGGTCCAGTCATCATGGCTAGGCATTTCTTATCTTAGGCTGCTGACCGCCAGGGAGGCCTTGCAGGCCCTGTGCCTGCTACAACTCCACTTTCTGTATTTAGTAAAAAAGCGTTCCCTATAGTTCTTTTAAAACAATGGAAAAGGCATGAGAACATAGCTAACACAATGACAATTACAATGAAAATCCAGAACATTCCCTTAACCAAAGATGCAACCCATCCTGTTTATCCTCATTGATCAAAAAGGTCATTGACCCAGTCAGGGTTGTTTTCTACTTTTAAGTCTTTCACAAGTTCCTTCGGTTTCTGGATGTTTGCGTGGATGGAGTCTGAGCATGAAGAGAGATCGAAGCAGCACATCCCTTCAAAGTCTTGGCAGCTGTGTCCATGGGCAAGCAGCAGGAAGTCAATTGCTGCTCGATTTTGAAGTGATGCATGTCTTGTGGTTTCTTCTTCCTTTAAAAGATCACTCAGGGCAGCAGATGTAGCATTGGCTTGCTTATTGAGCCAGCACCCTAGGTGATTTATTTCACTGAGGGCTTTAGCTGCAGCTATCCATGGTAGGAATAGGGAGACAGCAATCTTTTTTTGTTTGTTCCAATCGTATAATTTGGGATTGCAATTTTCATTAAATTTCTTGTAGGACCTTTTGTGGCATTTTAATTCACTTTCTTTTTTCCAATTATGTAACAAGGTGATATTTGGTGTGAGGGTAGAAAGTTTTCCAAGCATACAGGGACCTCTCTGGAGCTGCGAGGGGATCCCAGCCCATACTCTGTCACCACAGATGAGAAATGTTCCCTTGGGGAATACTTTGGGGTGGAGAGAGGATACAGAGATCACGTGAGCAGTGTAATTACACCAATTGGTCTAGTTATAGGCTTTGTTAATTGTTGATATGTCTTTTCAGTATGTGTTTTTTGTCTGGTCAATTTCTGGCCAATTATTTTTCAGATGTCTTAAGTAAAATTTGACACAGTATGTTGCCTTGGAGGACCCAAACAGGTCCAATTCTTGGGGTTCCTCTAGAGCATTGGCCAACATTTTTGTCTACTCATCTCAAGTATCTACCAGGTTTGGTCTCTTACCTGTGGTGCTGAGGAGCTCTAAATTATAGATAGGCCAGTTATCAACTACAAAAGGAATTCCTATCAGACATGTGGAAAGTGGATTATAAATGTTTCCCATGGATCAGCACATGTTATCCTGTTTCAATGTCCTTGCTAAGGTTACCCAAACATTATAGCTAGGCTGTGGCCTAATCCAGCCCATGGCATATGGTACGGTGAAGAACATCCAGGCAGCAGTGAGGACAGCACCAACTGAGATATTTTTCATCTTTGGACAGGAATGGGACTTCTGATAGGGAATATAAGCAAAATTTGTTATCTTTATGATGGGAGGGGAGGGTTAGGGTTTTCTCCCTTGTTCCTTTCCTCCATTCCTTTCCCCCCTGCTTCTTTTGTTTTTTTTCTTTCTTTTTCTATAAGCCAAAGATGGGGGAGTGGGTATAAGGTTAGAGGGTTTTTGGTCAGAGTTGAGAAAGGGAAATAATAGGGTTTTTTAGGTTAAAAAGGGGTAATAACATATAATTCAGAGAACAGTTGTGTGTTCCAGCTGGGTCTGGCTTATGGCTTGATGCAGCAGAATGTTGTTTAGCTTTCTATTTTGTCTGCTGTCACGTGATGGGACGGTCTTTTCTTCTGCATGTGGATATTCGGCAACATCTTTGTCTCCAGGCAGAACTGGTCTGGTTTTGAGGAGGATTTGTATTTGACTCAGGGGAATTCTTGTCAGTGTTTGTGGGAGTAGTGTTTGCATTGCCTAGGTATGGTTTTATGTTTTTTCTTGGGTATCATCTTGGACCAGATGGTAGTAGAACACACACATATCCTCTTCCCCAGGTAATCAACTGGAAAGGCCCAGAAATTTGATGTATTTCTGGGTCCTTCACTAGCACAGGTGGTTTCTCAGTGAGCCTTGCTTGGGTGGTATTTGCAAAGTGGCAAAGTATTGGGGGGGTCAGGCTCTAATGTTGTACAATTTATGAAGTTGATAATGTAGAGAGCCTTGCAAAGTCTTTCAACTGGAGATATGATTTTTGTTACTCCTGACTGTTGATTGAGGACTCTTTTGAGGGTTTGATTTGTCCTTTCCATGATGGATTGTCCTGTGGGATTTCAGATATGCCTTTCTTGTGTTCTATTCCCCACTCACTGAAGAACTCTTTTAACTTACAAGAGGTATAGGCAGGTCCATTATCTGTTTTGATTTCCTTTGGTACTCCCAGGGTAGTGAAGGCAAGGAGGAAGTGCTTAATGGTGTGCTGTGTAGTTTCTCCTGGATGAGCTGATGCAAATACTATTTCAGGAAACATATCAACTGATACGTGCACATATTTTGACCTCCCAAAAGGTCTGAAGTGAGTCACATCTGTCTGCCACAGCTGGCAGCTGTTCAGACCTCGGGGATTGACTCCCGTCCCCATAGATGGTATTTGGTAGTTTTGACAGTTTGGGCATGTCGCGACAATAGCTTTTGCTTGATCTTTTGAGAGCTTGAACATTCTGATAAGGGCAGGCACATTTTGATAAAAAAATGCGTGTGACAACTTTGCCCGGGCAAAGATGTTAGGGACATTAGCAGTTTGTACTGTCATGGCTAATGCATCCGCTTTCCTGTTCCCTTCTGTGATGATACCGGGGAGGTCAGTGTGTGACCTCACATGCATGATATGGTAAGGTTGCTTTCTTTGAGAGATTAAGCGTGTTAATGCAGAAATCAGTTGGTGTAACTTTGGATTAGTAAATCTCTTTGAGAAGAGCATGTTCCGCTCTCATAGCTATACCAGCAACATAAGCTGAATCTGTGACCAGATTAAGGGGTTCGTATTTGAATTTCTCAAAAGCTCTGACAAAAGCTGCTAACTCCACAATCTGTGGAGATCCCTCCACTATTTGGATTTCAGATTCCCATTTTTGGGTCTTAGGGTCTTTCCTTGTCATTACAGACTTGTGGGAAGGCCTTGAGCCATCTGTGAAGATGGTTAGAGCTTTGAGAGGTGTTTTAGTTTGGACTAATTTTGGGGTCAGATGAAAGGTTACATCACGATTAAAAAGTTTATGTTTTTGGATATGGATAGAAATTTGGCCTGTATAGCTATCTAGGGCAAACTGGAGATTTTCATTGGTCTGGAGCAAATGCTCCAGGTTCCCAGTTGTCAGTGGCAAGTATTTGCATGTGAACTCACACCCTGCAAGGGAGCGGAGGTGAGTTCTGGCCTTTTTTATTAGATGTGCCATGATTTCTTGGAAGGTGGTAATTGTCTTTGTGGGTTGGTTGTTTGTTAAGATACATTCTAGTATCAAGAAAGGGTCTCAAAGTTGAGTATCCCATTGGAAAATCAGTCCATAGAACCAGGGTGCTTTTCCCAGAATGACGAGCTGGAAAGGCAGGCTGGGCTCGAAGCGATGGGCTTTGCATGAAGACAGGGCTTCTTGGACCTTAGTGATGGCATCTCAGGCTTCTGTTGTGAGAGTGCGTGGAGAGTCCAGGTCTTCATTGCCATGAAGAAGGTTGAACAGGGGAGCAAGGTCCTCAGTTGTAATTCCTAGCAGTGGATGTACACAGTTGATGGATCCACACAGGCTGTGTAAGTCTCTCAGGGTTTTTGGTTTGTCTCGGATGGCGAGCTGCTGGGGTATGATGGTCCTTTCCCACATCTGGGCTCCAAGCTAAGTCCATGGGTTGGAGTACTGTATTTTGTCCTCACGAATCTCAAATCCTGCCTTTTCTATGGTTTCAATGGTCTTTTTAACTGCTTTTTCTAAGTAAGCTTTATCTGATGCACAGATCAGGATATCATCCATATAGTGGTGGATGATTGCATCTGGGAATAGGTTCTGAATGGGAGACAGAATGTGAGCAACATACCACTGGCATATAGTGGGACTGTTTTTCATTCCTTGAGGAAGAAAACACCAATGATATCTTTTGAGTGGAGCCTCTCTGTTAAGAGAGGGAATGGAGAAAGCAAACCGTGGAGCATCCTGGGGGTGCAGCGGAATGCTGAAAAAACAGTCTTTAATATCTATGATAGCAAGTGTCCAGTCTCTAGGCAGCATCGATGGGGAGAGCAGGCCAGGCTAGAGGGGGCCCATGTCCTCGATGACCTCATTGATTTTGAGAAGGTTGTGGAAGAGCCTCCACCTGTCTGTTCCAGGTTTTTGCAGTACGAAGACTGGAGAGTTCCAAGGGCTGGTGGTCTCGACGATGTGGCCTTTGGCAAGCTCTTCTTCCACAAGGGCTTGTAGTGCACACAATTTGACTTTAGAGAGGGGCCACTGTTCGATCCAGATCAGGTCTTGACATTTCCAGGTGAGCTGAGGGGTATCTGGTAGTGTTCTCTCCTCAGTGGCTCCAATTAGAAATCCCGAGTGGGAATATGTAGGGAAGACCCTCATTGGGATAGAACATCCCTGCCCCAAAGGGTGATGGGGGCCCTTACCACAAATGGATGGATAGTTGCCAACTTGCCTTCAGGCCCTTTGACAAGGATGTTGGTCTTGCTTCGCATAGACTCTGGCTCCACCAATCCCTGAAATTATGCCTGTTACTGGTTGTAGTTCCCAGTGTGCTGGCCATTCTGAGAGAGCAATGATGGTCACATCAGCACCAGTGTCCAGCATCCTTGGTCAGTAGATCTTCTCTCCTCTGCAGGAAAGACCACACTCGATGGTAGGCTTACTTGGTCCCACAACTCATGCCCACATTGCTGTAGGGTTGAGAGGAAGCTGTTCCCTGTGATTCTTTGGGAGTAAAAAGGCTTGTGCGATCGGAGTTCTCTTTGAAAGGAAAAATGGTAAGTCTGTGCAGTATACCTGGACAGAGATTTCTTGTCCCGGGTGCACTGTTCGTATTTCTGAAGCAATGAAGATTTCCTCTGGGCCATGGAGAGTGTCACCTATAATTAAGATGTCAAAAGGACCACCTTTTGGCCCATGTTTGCCTGTGGGAACATGATAAACATTCTCATTATTAAAGTCAATGGACAGAGCAGTTACCAGCTGGTGGCGGGTTCCCATCTGTATTGCTCCGTGTCTTGGATCCTCTTAACGTGATCTGGAATCTCCTGGGATGATGCATGGTTGGGTCTGGACAGCTTTTGATTTGTTGCCTTTGCGCGGGGCCTGACCATGCTCCGCTGGAAGTTTCCCGAATGCTTCTGGTAGCGCTGCTGATTCTGGGGTCTTTGGTAGGTGTTACGGGGGTTTCGGTTAGGTGACCTGTCTGGACAGTCCTTTATAAAATATCCAAAATCTCCACAGTGAAAGCGGCAGGCTTGGTCTTTGGAAGCCACTACTGCAAATGCACCAGAAACTCATTTTGCAGTACCCTTAGCAACTGCTTGGGCCACTGCATTTTCAGTGGACAAATTACATGTACAGCTTTCCAGCATTTGCTCTATGGTAGGTTCTGTATCTAAGGGTAGGGCCCTCAGAATTGTTTTACACCATTAATTAGCATTACTCATGGCAAGGTTGCATAACAGCTCCTTTCTTGCCTCTATGCTCTCTGTTTTTCCAGAGCATCCTTAATTCTGTCCACAAATTTGATAAAGCTTTCATCTACTTCTTGTTTAATATTAGAAAAATGTTGAGTAGGAATAGCGTCATCTGGGGTAAGAAGTAAGGAGGTTTTTCCTGCAATAGCAAAGTCTTGTAGTGCTGCCTTAGGTAAGGTGTTAGCTTGGTCAGAGGGTTTCTGTAAATCCCCTTCTCCAGCCAGCTGTTCAACTGTAAAATCTGGCCCATCAGCATCTTTAGCATAGGTGTCTAATGAACGGATTTTTCATAAAATTTGTTTGTGACATGTCACCCTTTTTATTTAAAATAAATTAAAAAGAAAAATGTTTGTAATCTCATCTGCTGGGCCCATGCAGAAGAGAGAACAAACACTTCTCAAGAGGTTAATCTGTTGCCAATCAAAAACCTCAATCAAGTGCTGATGTGGAATGATCAAAGAAATTCTTCACATCTAGAACATCAAATTCTATCATATCACTAAAACAATCTTACAATATAAGAAAATGCAAAAACAATGCAAAGAAAGTTCATTGCTTCAAGTCCAAACAGCTGAGTTTCAGGAGAAAGTCCATGGACTGAAGATGTTCCTCTTTGACATCTCTGGAAGTCCCTTTTGGTCCTGAAACAGGCTTGCAGAATCCTGAAACAAAGAACTGCTAAAGAAAATCATCAAGAGTTATAAAAAATCCATTGACAGTTATCAAACAATTTTGAGAAAATTTCTGGAATGTCTTGGCCACAGCCCTTAACTGAACCACTTGGGCTGAGGTTAATCTTTGGCTTTTCAATGCTTTTGAGCTGCTAGCTCTTTCAATTATTTTTTTTTAATTTTTAAATTTTTTTCCTTTTTTTTTTTTTTTTTTTTTTTTTTTTTTTAAGAGCAGCAGCAGAGAGGAGCTTCTAGGACCCAGCAGGGGTCCTGGCCCTCGTGGATGGATCAGGAATTCCAGACCTGGCCCACAGAACAGTGGCTGACAGGGGAAGCAAAGCCCCCAAACCCAACAGCCAGCTGGGTGGAGGGCCCAGCCCAGGGAACCGAGCCAAACGGTCCAGACCTGGCCTGCGAGGCGGGCTCTGTGTTCTCACAACCCTGCACCCTGCTGCCAATACCTGGGCTGCACAAGTGACCGAACGCCTCCAACCCCATGAACCACCGGCGCATACTGGCAGTTGGGGAAGAGAAGTCTTTCCAGGGATCATCACCCCGGATCTGAGGATGTTTTGTCCCCACAGCAAGTGAGCGATGCTCGCTTTCCACTGCTTCTCTTGCCCCTGCAATGCAAACAAGAGCGTTCCTGCATCCTGCCCCTCGGCACCACCCCAACCCCCTCTGGGCTGGGGACCAGAGGCAGAACTTTCGGGAGCCACCCCCCCGATGCTGCTGGGGCGTGCGGGGGAAGTCAGGCATTCCAACCCCCAGCGAGAAACCCCCGGCCAAACACGAATTGGCCCACGAAAAATGCTGTGTTCCACAAAAGCGCTAAGTTTGAAAGTGGTCACTCTTGTGGCACCAGTGCGTTGCCTAGCAACACAGAGACAGGCTCTTGTCGATCGTCGCTGCTGTCGATTGAGTCGCCTAGCAACACGGGCGAAGCCATGGGAGGCAGTGCTTCTGTGATCGGAATACAGAAAAACTCTGCTGGAGGTGGTGGGGCTGGCTGGGTGGCGAGCGGGGCCGTGGGGACTAGCTCAGCCCACGGGGCTTGCCCGGGCGGGGCCACAGGGACCGGTGCAGCCCGCGGTGCTGGCTGGGGCAGGACCTGTGGGGCTGGCCAGGTCGAGGCCCGCTGCACCAGCCAGGGCAGGGGAGCCAATTCACATCCCACCTGAGGGCAACGAGGAGGGGAAAAGGCGGCTCCGTTTGAGCATGCTCCAAAGAAGCAGAAAAAAACTTTTCCTCGGTTGGGGGCAAAGCCTCGCTTCCCCTCCACAATGCGAGGGGGCTGGGAACCAGCAGTTCGTGTCCCTGGACAGGTTCCTCTCCTGCTGAGTCTGGAGGGAAGGGAGCACGACCTCTGCATTCGGCAATCCATTCAATTAAAAATTCTCTCTGTTTCAAAACTTTGAAGAGAGTTTTGAATGCCAGATAAATTCGAGGAAATCCAAAACCCTTGGTAAAGAGCCTCCCCAAAAATGAATTCCATGCATTCCTGTATGTATGAATTGAGGGAATACACCACAAAAAAATCCATGGAAGTTTGTCCATCTGAAAAACTCACAAAAATGTCTCGTCACCATATGAACTGTCTTCACAACCCCATATTTGACAGAGGGCAATAATTTTCTCCTCTTAGGGAGAGAACAGAACCTCTGTCTCCATAGGCACCCTCTGCCAAATACCAGCCCACATTCTGCGAAGGGCAGCATTTTCATAAAGGGAAGAGTTAACAGTACCTTGTGACAGTGTCCTCTGGGCTTCATCAGGCTGCTCTGTGCTGCGAAGGTTTCTGGACATCCTGTCTGGGAGACTTTTCAAAAGGTTCTCCCTGTGGTCAGCCTTGGCTGTGAACTCAGGGTCTTCGGTTCTTCAGCTCCAGGCTAGAAGCCACTTCTGTGGTCACTTGTGTGGTGATCATCAATGCCACACACTCAGGGTTCACCCAGTGTAGCAATGCTCCTCTGGGGGCTCACCAAATGAGGAATTTTTCTTCACTCGAGGTCACCAATTGTAGTGGTTTGCAGGGGTCCCAGGAAGAGGGAAGAGATGAGAATTTGACTCCATGTATCAGAAGGCTAGCAAAGAAAGGAAAAAAATTATAACAAAATCTTGTGACTGACCGAGAGTCCGAGACAGCTAAACTGTGATTGGCCATTAATTAGAAACATCCACATGAGACCAATCAAAGATACACCTGTTGCATTCCACAGCAGCAGATAATTACTGTTTACATTTTTTTCCTGAGGCCTCTCAGCTTCTCAGGAGAAAAAATCCTAATGAAAGGATTTGTCATAAAATGTGTCTGTGACATTTGATAATGTTTTTAATTGTCTTTTCCAATGCCTTTCCCATAACATATTCTGCTGGGGAAAGAAGGCAGTGGGCAGTATTTTTAACATCGTGGGGTACTAAAATATGTGCTGAGAAAATAGCTTCTAGGAAATTTCTAAAAATATGTGAACTTCTACCGTGTTCTTTGGCTATATTTCGCAGTTGTACTAGTTCTTTATTTGTGTTAGGTTCCCACGTTGTTCTAGTAGTGGAACCTCCTCTTCTTCCCTTTATATAATTTGCTGGGAAGGCAGAAATTTTCTGAGCTAGTTCCCAATCTCCTGCCGGAGTGGCTTCCATTTTGATTAGAGGCTATGGGTCAATGTCCTCTGTATCAGAATTGAATTCGCTGTCACTGCTGTCCTCAGAGGAGGAGTGACAGTGAGCAGGCAGTGCCCTATGCTTTTTATGGCGTGTTGGAGCAAGATTTTGCAGGGGTGTATGGGAGTGGAGAGAATGTGAGGAGGCACATGGCAGGGCTTGGCTAGAGGGAGGCAGCAGTGGAGCTGGAATGGCAGTGCCACGAGTGGCACAGCATGAGCAGAATTGAGGCGCGTGGGGAAGTGGGGTGCTATCATGGGGGGTCTCGGAGGTGCCGTTCAGGGGACCCTTAGGGTGGGTGGGCAGTTGCAAAACCTGGGGATGGGGGCAAGGGAGAAGTGGTGGGAAGGAGGCAGTGGGATTGGCAGGGGCTGCCGCGGGTACAATGGGGCATACAGCGTGGTTTGCTGGGGCTGCAGTGGGCAGGCAGGCAGGGAGAAGACCTACTGCTGTGGCAGGAATGGTAGCGGGGGTAGGAAGACATGCGAGAGTGGGGGGGCGGCGGCAGGGGTGGGGAGGGTCACAGTAGGGGTGGGGTGGTTGACTGATAGAAACCGGTGCAGTTACATTCGGAGCTAATGTGGAGGGAGGACACAGGCAGCATGCTGTAGGATGCGCAACTGGTGGAGCAGAATCTGTGCTTGCTGCATCCAGTGGGGGGCCTAGGGATAAGCAGACCCCGCAGGCGCGAATGGGGTGGGTGGGAGCAGCACGAATTCTGTGTTCCCTGTCCCAGGAAGGGGGATCCAGGTTGAAACAGCCCCAGAGGCAGCATTAGGACCCAGAGAAAGCAGAGGACTGGATTCAAGGGCTGAGAGGGGAAGATTGTTATCAGCATGATTAGCATTTGAAGGGAGAGTCTCTGGTGGAAGATATAAGGTCTGGATTCCCTCCCCAGGGGAAGACTGCACAGGAACTGAGCTTTTTATATTTGTTTTCTCTACGGCTTTGGTTATAGAATGAAAAAAGGGTAGAAACTGAGTTACAGAAAAGTCTGCATTAGTTTGGAGGGTATACATTCTTCTGCCTACTGTGTCCCAAAAGGAATCTAGAGTGATAGTGTGTGTGTTAGTATCTGGAAACTGGGAAAGAATCTATTTTTTGGAATTTATTAGTAACTGCCTCCAGTTTGTTGGAGGAGGAGCAGGCAATGAGGCTTTCCAGCCTTTCCTTTCCTCCTTCTCCTTTGAATCTGTTATGTCAGTTTTTGAGAATGTTATAAATGATCAATCGAAAGCCAAATTATCAAGAATTGTGAAAAGATTTATCTTTTTCCGTGACCAAAATACGATCCTCAAAACCACCACAGCCAAAGAGACAGTGTCGAGCCTGGGATCGGCACTGAGTGAACCTGGATCCGACCTCTATCTCATTGAATCCCCCTCTGTTCACAAGAGCCACTTCTAGCGGGGATGTTTTACACTGTTTATTATGCCCGAGGTGAAGGAGTCCAAGTTTCTTTTGTAACTCTGCATATTCATAGTTGGTTCTTTCACTGTGCAGAGCTGTACAATCGCCGTTTCCTGGTTGATAGCCAGCGTTGATCGAGTCCCGGGAAGTCACGTATTCACATGTATCTTTCTGGCAACTTTGGCTATCTTGATCGATGTTATCCACTGGGTGATGATCGTTCTTAGGCTTTTCCAATGACTCGGGATAACGGTGATCATCACGGTGATCATCACACTGGGTACTACTATTCTTGAGCTAAATGCCGATCATTATCTGGCCATCTTCAGGAATTTCGGAGTTTGAATAGACATCCGCCTCTCAGGCTGCTTGTGGTCAGACACTCGTTTGGATTTCACAATCTTTATAAAATACATTCTTTTATAGCATGAATTATTTCTAACATATGTTACAAGAATGTTCAGTTTCCCCTAAATGTTAAAGAGACCATCTTTCTGGTGTTTAATCTGGTAAGCTTCCTCTATATGGTCTGCAACTTCTCTAGAATGAGGGCTGAGATGTCCAGAGGAGCTGATGAGACCCCTGACCCAGAAGTAGACCCAGACGTGGAAAATCCTGAGTGGTGTGGAGAATGGGAAAATATGAGCCAAACCCTGAAGGAATTTTCAGACCCTGTAGACTGGGATTTTCCACGTGAACAAATTCAGAACCCAGCTGAGGTGGGGAAATACCTGAAAGAGAAGTCAGAAGTGCCATGATGACTCTAAAGAGAAAAGGCTCATTGCAATAAGCTGGGCCCTGGCCTATGCTTATCGCACACTGCTAGATACTGTGGGGCAGCACACAGAGGAAGGGGGGCAGAGAGATAAATCAACAGCTATCCCAATCACTCAGGCTGCAGCCAACACCCCAGCCACTCAGGCTGGAGCTACAGCAGACAGTGAGCCTAAGCTACTAGCAGTAGCCGCAGGAAAGAAGCACACAAGCAAAACCAATTGGCCAGTGACCGAGGATGATGATCCAGGGGAAGGACCCTCAACACCAATTACTGATACAAAAGCCAAAGTTTAAGCAACTGACACAACATTAGAAGCCACTATTGAGTCCTATTCCCTGAAGGACCTTCATAGCCTAAGAAAGGATTACACTCGAAGACCTGATGAATCCATAATTAGTTGGTTAGTCCATCTTTGGGATGATGCAGGCGAGGCTACAGTTTTGGATGGTAGTGAAGCGAGGCATTTGGGATCCCTGTCACATGATCCTGTCATCACCAAGGAATGATGAGGGGGGCTAATCCTCACAGCCTCTGGGCACGGGTCCTGGAAAGTGTAGCACAAAGATACCTGTATGCAGATGATCTCTATATGCAGCAAACCCAGTGGAAGACCATAGAACAAGGGATTCAATGCTTGAGGGAAATGGCAGTGGCAGAGATTGTCTTCTCAGATGACGTAAACACTGTAAATCCAGACTTGGTACCATGTACATCTGTGATGTGGCAAAAACTTGTATGACTTGAGCCACAGAAATATGCTTCTGCTTTAGCAATAATGAAGTGGGATGACGGTGAGGAGACTGTGCTTGATATGGCAAAGAAGCTCCGAGCATATGTGGATGCTGTACATGGCCCAACACATGCCAGAATTGCAGCGGTGGAAACACATCTGCAGAAATTAGAAGACAAGATGGAGGAGAATCACAAGAAACTGAGGGAGGAGATTAAAGAGGGCTTTCTCCAAATCTCAGCAGTACAGATCGAAGGTTCTGGTACCCAACGCAGACCTTCCCCAGATGGAGAGAGAAGGTACACCCCACAAGCTGATCTGTGGTTCTTCCTGCGCAATTGCGGAGAAAACATGAGGAGATGGGATGGAAAATCTACTGCTACTCTGGCACAATGGGTGCGTGAACTGAAGACTCAGAGAGGAAGTTCCAAAAGGGAAGCAGCTCCAGTGGCCCATAACTGAACTGCCATATATGATGATGATGACGATATTTTTGATCCCCTTGAAGGAATCCCCAAGACATATGCCCAAAGAAAGAAGGATAACCAGGCTTAGAGGGGCCCTGCCTCTGGCCAGATAGAGGCTAGGGAAAACCGTGTTTTTTGGACTGTGTGGATTCGTTGACCTGACACATAGGAACCACAAGAATATAAAGCTTTGGTGGACACTGGTGTGCAGTGCACATTAATCCCATCAAGACATGTGGGAGCAGAATCTGTTTCTATTGCTAGTGTGACAGGAGTATCGCAGGATTTTACTTTGGTGGAAGCTGAGGTGACCCTGACTGGAAATGAGTGGAAGAAACACCCTGTTGTGACTGGCCCAGAGGCCCCATGCATTTTAAGCCTAGACTTCTTCTGAAGTGGGTATTTCAAAGACCCAAAGGGACTCAGGTGGGCAATTGGGATAGCAGCTGTAGAGAGAGAGGGTGTCAAGCAATTGAACACCTTGCCTGGACTATCAGAAAGCCCATCTGCAATAGGACTCCTGAACGTGGAAGAGCAATGAGTGCCAATTGCCACCTCGACAGTGCACCGCCAACAGTACCAAACGAATCAAGATGCCATGATCCCCATCCACAAAATGATCCATGAGCTGGAGACTCAAGGGGTGGTCAGCAAGACTCAGTCACCCTTCAACAGCCCCATGTGGCCTGTGTGTAAATCTGAAGGAGAATGGAGATTGACTGTGGACTACTGAGCATTGAATGAAGTGACTCCACCACTGAGCGCTGCTGTGCCAGGCATGCTGGAACTCCAGTATGAGCTGGAGTCCAAGGCAGCGAAGTGGTACGCCACTATAGACATTGCTAACCTGTTTTTCTCCATTCCTCTGGCAGCAGAATCCAGGCCTCAGTTTGCCTTCACCTGGAGGGACGTGCAGTACACCTGGAACTGACTGCCCCAGGGGTGGAAGCACAGTCCTACCATCTGCCATGGACTGATCCAGAGTGCACTAGAAAAGGGTGAGGCTCCAGAACATCTGCAGTATATTGATGACATCATTGTGTGGGGGAAGATGGCAGCAGAAATGTTTGAGAAAGGAGAGAAAATCATCCAGATTCTCCTGACAGCCAGCTTCGCCATCAAGAAGAGCAAAGTCAAGGGACCTGCTCAAGAGATCCAGTTTCTGGGAGTGAAGTGGCAAGATGGATGGCATCAGATTCCCACCGATGTCATCAACAAGATCACAGCAATGTCTCCACCAACCTGCAGGAAGGAAACACAAGCTTTCCTAGGTGCCATAGGTTTTTGGAGGATGTATATTCCTGAGTACAGTCAGATTGTGAGCCCTCTCTCCCTGGTCACCCATAAGAAGAACACTTTCCACTGGGGCCCTGAGCAGCAACAAGACTTCACCCAGATCAAGCAGGAGATCGCTCATGCAGTAGCCCTTGGCCCAGTCAGGACAGGACCAGATGTGAAGAATGTGCTCTACTCTGCAGCCAGGAACCATGGTTTGTCCTGGAGCCTTTTTCAGAAGGTGTCTGGGGAGTCTCGAGGCCGACCACTAGGATTTTGGAGTCGAAGTTACATAGGGTCTGAAGCCAACTATTCTCCAACAGATAAGGAAATGTTAGCAGCCTATGAAGGAGTCCAAGCTGCCGCAGAGGTAATAGGCACTGAAGCACAACTCCTCCTGGCACCCCGACTACCAGTATTGGGGTGGATGTTCAAAGCAAAGGTTCCCACCACCCACCATGCCACCAGTGCTACATGGAGCAAATGGATCACCTGTATTGGAAAACTGAATCACCCTGGGATTCTGGAAATAATTACAAACTGGCCAGAAGGTGAAAACATTGGTCTCGCTGATGAAGAGGAACAAGAAGTGACACGTGCTGAAGAAACTCCACCATACAACTGATACCGAATTTTGCCCCAAAAGGCGAGAATAACTGCTTAAGAGACTCAGCCTAAGTCAGATAAGCAGGAGGTATTTTATTGCGACGCGTCGGAGAAATCACAAAATGGATTTCTGAGTTTCCCGTAACAAAACAAGCTTTTTATACAGTTTTGAATATAGGATTACATCAGATCATATACATCATCATTTCTTTGCATGCATATTCATAGGGGGTGTGGTGTAGGCGGAGTGTGGGCGGGGACACTTCTTTTGAGGATCATCTTGGTGGTCATTCCGGTTGCCTTCATCATGGGCTAGGGTCTCCTGATGAGTCTTCCTCTTTAAACTTTTGAACTCCTCTCCTAATTTGGTCAATTCTCGGTGTACTTGGCTTGGTCTCTATGGCTTGGCAAAGTCCTTAGGGTCAGTTTGACACTGTTGGCTCTGAACATGCTTAGCCCATCAGTTCTTCCTAACCCTATCTCTTTCCTGTCATAGTGTTCCATGCTTTAGCTGATTAATTACTCTATGTGTTTCCTAACATTATGCCTCCCTCAAATGCCTCACATTCTATGTTTTAACTCATGATTTCTTGAAGGCTATCTGTTTTGGGGGCTTCATTCTCCCCTTTTTCTTGTAACTTACGAATTCTTTCATCAAGTTCTGACCCTGTAGGGCGCTGATATGCTCGTACCATAGCCTAAACCATTTGGGTCCTTTTCATTATGACTCTTAGTTTCCACTACATACAAATATTTGTGAGAGTTAATAGTAACAGAACTGCTATTACTATTAGCATTGGGTGCACCAGGTAGTGGAAGACCTGTGTAGCTGTTGGGGAGTATCTTGTAAAGATATCTCACCAATGATGCTGGCCCACTTGTTCTACTTCGGTCAGGACGTTCTTTATCTTCTCTGAATTATGTTCTACTTGCCATACCATTCGTTTAGTCGTTTGGTTTACCTTTTGCACCAATTCCTTTACTTTGGGATGTGCGAGCATTGCTTTAAGAATCTTGACGTCCATTCCTATTTGTAATTTCGGTATCTCTTGGTATAGGTTGAAATCTGCGTTAATTAGCTGTTGGGTAGTTATTGGGACAGTGTAATGAAAATCACAACCTATGATCTTGGTAAAGTTACATACACAGAAGTTAGTGTTGTTAGTCTTTTCTTGGCAATTATCTATAGTGACGTTGTCACAAGCTGTCCTCACGCAAGCACACCCATTTCCTATATAGTAAACTTGTGATTGTGTTCTATCATGCGGAAGCATTTCTAAGGTACATACACTATTTTCAGCATCTAAGCATAAATCTTCGGCTTCTACTACAGCATTTTCGCAAACATAGCCTAATTGTCTTCTAGGAATACATGCTTCTGTGCTAATCGACTGCCACCTATTTTTGGTGTAATCATAACTGGCCTAGATGTTATGGTCTATTGGCCTGACAATGACATCTTGGTGCATTGTCCCTAGAGTGAGGATGGGAAAGATAGCTCTTTCCTCTGCCGCATTAATGGTGAGGACATAAGCTTCAATGTGTTCTTGTTGAGGCTCATAAGTGAAGTTCACTAATTGCCACTAAGCCTGGTGGTCCCTCTCAAATCGTGTAGTATGATTGTCTTTTAATATTGTTTCCCTTATTTCTTGAGGTAATATACTTGACGTTCCTTCTCTCATTATTCTTGCCGCTACTGATTGTACCCATTGTTGCGTCTGAAAACATTGGATAGCGAGTGCAATGTCTCTGCTAAGTTCTCCTGTGTAGTCAGCGAGCTTTACAAAATCTTCTGCAGTATGGTTTGCTACCATGGTTAGTAATTTTACCACTAGCGATTGTGTTTCAGCTAATGTAAGCATGGATGAACTGAGGGGCATCTTAAGCTTTCCTAAGTTCGACGTGACGGTACTCAATTTGTTTACTAATACCTCTTGATCTATCGTGTTCACTATACTAAATCTGGTGCCAATCTATCCACTTAAATCTCTTTTTGCTCTTCTGTGATGAAACCTTGTCGCTAGCCATGCATTCCATCCCTTAAGGCTTTGCTGTACAAATGGTCGGCAATCTTTTTGCAAGTACGTAATATCGGTGTGAATGTTCATCTGCACCTTTTTCAGGGAATAAGTGGGGTCTAACAATAATTTTAGTTCATTAGATTTTCTTATCACCTGAGGCCTTATAAAGGTTAGGTTATGTACTGCTTTACATTCCACCGGTCGAGTGGTTTCTTGGGGCAAGTCTAAATCTGGATACAATGAAATCACGTCTCTCGGTAATTCTACCTTATACATGGCGACACGCCTAGGGAAGTTGAAACCCCGTTCGAGCGTTTTCAACTCCCTTTCACATGTGAACGTCATCAACTGATCCAATCTAAATGCCATCTCACACTGTGCTTTTCCTTCCTCAGGACCACTAGATGCTACGATCTTTCTTGCAGGATAGAGAAGGGGGTGAGGGTTATAGGTTATGTTTTGAGGATGTAGCTCCCCAAGCGAATCTTCTCTATAAATCACTGAGGTTCGGGGTTGTGATCTGGGTGGATCTTCCCTGAAGTCACTCTACTGACATGAAATTGGGCCCTTTTGCTGAATCTAGGTAGTGGGCTTACTCATTCTCACTGGACTAAAGGTAATAAGGTTATGTTCAGAGGCTGGCTCCAAGGGTTCAATTGTTAGTACTAGCCGCCTTGTTTTCTTTTCTTCTACTGGATCAAGCTCTCGACACCCAATTTGGATTTGGTCTCTCTTGTGTGCTACTATGGGGGACTGATGCCATATCTCACTCGCGTATGGCTGATTGTTACGTAAGGCATAAACCTCAAAATGGGGTCCTCTCAATCCCAACTCCGGGTGGATACACTGGTGTGCATGAGTGTAGATTTTCTGGTGTTTTTCTTTGCGCTCTTAGGCTGATTTATTCTTGATTTAGGTTTGATTTATGCTTGTTGGTTTTCTGTTTCTCCTGCTGGCTGATTTATGTCCGGAGATAGCTCAGGGATGCCACTTGCTCGGTTTCTCGGCTGTTTCAAAGACCTGGAAAGGCCCAGAGTGGCCTTGGGCAGCCCGTGCTTCAAAGGACGAGGAGAGACTTCTGATCTTGTTTTGGTCTCAGTGTTTATTAATTGTTTATCTAAAAGATTTTCTTTCAGCCCAACAGAGGTCTGCACAGCATGTCAGCCATGGGCACACTCCCGCAGCCCCTGGGGCGGTCACTTATCTTTATACCCAAAGTTACGTGTACAATATTTATAATTTTTCCCCAATACCTTCTACTCTTATTAACCGGTGCACTTCTAGTAAAGACCAATCCCAAAGTGCCACCATCACCACAGAAGATGGAGGCCGAGAAGAAGAAGAAGAAGGACAGGACACGCCCCAATTCCTCCATCTTACTTCTTTAGACCCCCCTGTACAGAAATCCTAAACCCTGTGTTCTACACCTTAATTAACTTATCCCTTCACCATTCACCCAGTAAAATCCTCCCAGTCCTCATACAGGTGTCATCTCCTGTGTAGGATCAAAGTCCTGCCACCAGACACTTCTGGCAACATTCCAGGACTCCCGAGCCCCCCAAGGGTGGTCTTAGTCACTCTGCACCCTCATCCTGAGGTGCTGAGATCCCACATCTCCCCCTTCTGTTTGCACTAGGAAAACTTCTTTCGCTATCCGATTCATAGCGTGTTTTAAACATGCAAATATGCATGGGATAACAAGTATGAGGACTAGTAGAATTATTAAAACATAGAATCCTACCCTTAAAATTCCTCTCCAAATGGGAGAGATGTCAAAGAATTCTACCACACATTTTGCTTTTGCTGACTAATAGGTATATTACCCCCATTGCTTACTGCAATGAATGAAAGAACGATGCAGATAAGCATCATAAAACTCATGGCTTCGCTTCTATGTGAAATCATTGTTTCGCTTTTCATTCAGGACCTTAACAGAGAATTCCCCCAAAGTCCTTAGTTTCTTTTTATTTCTCTTCCAAGTCGTCTTGTGCAGTCTGAGTCTCGACTCCTGTCTGAGTACTCGTCTCTTTGTTACTTGAATCATTGTTTCTCGGATCCACGTTTTCATGTTCTCGCACTCGAAATGGTTTCACGTGTCGTGCCGACACCCACGTCAGACCTCGATCTGTGGAGATACAAGCGAAACCCTTGCCCCCCACTAGGTGGCGCTGTCACCGGCCTCCCCAGGTCGGACGACAGCATGAGCTCGACTGCCCCTCGTCCTGTCGACTGCCGTGTTCGTGATCTCGTTTGAGACCGTGTCTGCCTGGCTTTTAATTCAGCTGGAAATGGAGCTTGAACACCAGAACGTCTCCCTTGAAGGGAAGGGACTGGGACTCCGAGGGTTTTCATCCAGAGGTACCAAGTCTGAAGAGGGTGTGGAGCCGCTGGGACATAGGAACCCGAGCACGGCCCCTCCTCGCCCGAGACGTCACGGGCCCGCCCCCGCCCGCGCTCTACTCTCTGCGCATGCGTGCTCTCCGAGCCTCTCCCCGTCTCTCCTGGGCTGACGTCACTCTCTCCCTTGTTCCACCTCCCAGGTCTCCTCCCTCGGTCTGCCCCTGACTCTGTCTCTTGTGTCCATTCCTCCCGCCGGTGTGTACGGCCCGCCCCCCGCCGGCACCCGGGCCCGCCCCGCCCCGCAATTCGAGCCGAATTTGTCCGCGGGTTTTTGCGAGTTCTGCCCGCCGCGCGCGTCTCCGGGACGGCCGTCACCCCCCGGCGCCGTGCTGACAAAAGCCGCACCGGGACTCGTGTCTCCCGGTATCTCTTCTCCCGCGCTCCCCGCCTGCTCCGCCGCTACCGCGCCGTGCCCCCGCGAGGAAGCGTCCCCCCCCGATCCCTTCTCTGTCCCCCTTCACCCCCCCCTCCGATCCTGACTCCCCTGTACTCTCCGGAGTTTCAGGACGCTTTAGGAGCTTCCTGGGGTTTCTGGGTTTTGGGACCGGGGGCTTTAATATTTTTTCCTGCTCTCTTTTCTCGAGAGCCCTTTCCCCCTGGCTTCTTAAGGCCAGAAATAATTTTTTTTTTTTTTTTTTTTCTTTGGAGCCTTGCTCCCCCACCCTTCTGCTGAGGGTGCAGCAACTTTTCGTTGCTCTCCCAGTCTTTTCGACTGAACCGATATGCTTTTCCAGCATTACCCTTGCCGGCGAGAGCAGCTTTAACGCTGTCTCGTCTTTTTTTTTTTTCGTTAAGAAATATCAGTGCCTATTGATTTCCTGCCAAAACCCCACTTCGAATAGCAGGCATGTTTCGGCCAGTGGGTAATTAAGCCTTGCCCACAACAATAGCTGTTTTAATACTTTCTTTGGGATCTCTTCTGTGTGTGTTTGAGCCACGCCTTGTAAGGCGGACAAAATTTCCCGTTGTTGTTGGGAGAGTGTGCAATTATGTTCTTATATTTTGACCTTCTCACCGAATCTGTCGTCAGAGCTGTCCGAAGCCTCCCGTCTCTGTCCAGCAGGTCACAGGAGAAGAATCCAGAGGCGCCTTCCGGTTCCGATCCGGGCTGCTCTGCTACGAACTGTCTTCGGTAGAAGCTGAGAGATGTAATTCTCAGTGACTGCTGTTTTTTGCAGACTCTTCTGGCCGTTTGTTTTTTTTTTTTTCTTTTTCTTTTTTCTTCAGGCTTCTCTCCTCAGGAGCTATCAGTGCTCTCCTGAGAACTCGTCCTAGATTGGAGCTGCCCTCTTTGCTCTTCAGCTCTTGAGCTTCAGCTCTTCAGGGCTGATCCCCCCCCGAAAGGGTTGGTGGGGAGTAGCCCACACAGCGAACGCCACTTGTAGATTTCTTTGTTGCTTTTTGCTGATTTAGGCTGATTTATTTTAGGTTGATTTATGCTTGTTGGTTTTCTGTTTCTCCTGCTGGCTGATTTATGTCCGGAGATAGCTCAGGGATGCCACTTGCTCGGTTTCTCGGCTGTTTCAAAGACCTGGAAAGGCCCAGAGTGGCCTTGGGCAGCCCGCGCTTCAAAGGACGAGGAGAGACTTCTGATCTTGTTTTGGTCTCAGTGTTTATTAATTGTTTATCTAAAAGATTTTCTTTCAGCCCAACAGAGGTCTGCACAGCATGTCAGCCATGGGCACACTCCCGCAGCCCCTGGGGCGGTCACTTATCTTTATACCCAAAGTTACGTGTACAATATTTATAATTTTTCCCCAATACCTTCTACTCTTATTAACCGGTGCACTTCTAGTAAAGACCAATCCCAAAGTGCCACCATCACCACAGAAGATGGAGGCCGAGAAGAAGAAGAAGAAGGACAGGACACGCCCCAATTCCTCCATCTTACTTCTTTAGACCCCCCTGTACAGAAATCCTAAACCCTGTGTTCTACACCTTAATTAACTTATCCCTTCACCATTCACCCAGTAAAATCCTCCCAGTCCTCATACAGGTGTCATCTCCTGTGTAGGATCAAAGTCCTGCCACCAGACACTTCTGGCAACATTCCAGGACTCCCGAGCCCCCCAAGGGTGGTCTTAGTCACTCTGCACCCTCATCCTGAGGTGCTGAGATCCCACACATGAGACCATGGGTCTATTGGGGAAGAGTCTTGGGGAAGAGCTATACTTATTGAGAGTCCAATGATCAGAGTTGCAAAGGTTTGAGGTGGAGTCAGGATCATGACGTCTGCTCTTCTTGTTTGTTCTCTTCTTCTTGTTTGTTCTCTGGAGCTTTCTTGACCTGTGAATAATGGATCCACGTAGGTCGCTCCTTGATCCGCACCGCGGTGAAGGTGGTCAGCAGCACTTGGAAAGGTCCCTCTCACTTTTCTTGTAGGGGTTTTCCTAAAAGATTCTTAACATACACCCAATCACTGGGATTAAACGGATGCAATTTACAGTCAGGTTGTTTAGGTTGGTGCTCTATCATTACAGTAGCATTTTTATCAAACTGTTTCCCTACCGTAATTACATAATCATAAATGTATTGATTTCCGATTTGGTCTATGGCTTCTCCATTTACAACTTGCATAGCATAAGGTCTACCATACAAAATTTCAAATGGGCTTAACTTTTCTTTTGATCTTGGTTTGACTCTCAGCCTTAGCAGAGCAATAGGTAAAGCTTGATACCACTGCAAATTAGTCTCCTGGCATATTTTGGCAATTTGCTGTTTGATAAGGTGATTCATCTTTTCTACTTGCCCACTGGCCTGTGGACGGTAAGGCATGTGTAATTGCCATTTGATTTGTAATGCTTTACTTATTGCTCTCACTACTTTTGCACAAAAATGTGTACCCCTATCCGAAGAAATGCTCTTCGGTACCCCGAACAGTGGGATGATCTCATTCAACGGTACTTTAGTTACCTCTCTTTCTTTATTTGTCCTACAAGGGAATGCTTCAGGCCACCCAGAAAATGTATCAGTTAACACTAACAAATACTGAAACCCCCCTTTTCTTGGGAGTTCAGAAAAATCAATCTGCCATACTTCACCTGGGAATTTACCTTGGTTTATGGCTCCTTGGTGTACCTTGGTTCTCGTATTCGGGTTGTTTTTCAGACACCGCTCGCACCGGGACGTAACGTGTTTTACAGTGGTAAATAATTTCGGTCCTGCTATCCTGGTCTGCAAATATTGGTAAAACGGGTCTAGACCCCAATGGGCCTTCTCATGTTCTGCTTTTACAAACTGCCACATCACGTTTCCTGGTATTACTAACTGTCTTGTTTCCAATTGACCCCAACCATTTTCTAACATTTTGCCCTTATTTCTTTGAATCCATCTATGATCTGATTCCTGGTAATCTGGCTGGGTATCGGTATCCAGCTCTCCTGGTATTAGGGCCACTATTTCCACTTCCTTAGTTCTTGCGGCAGCCAATTTAGCTTCTGTATCTGCCTTCCTGTTTCCTATTTCTGGAATAGTGTTACCTTTCAGATGTCTCTTACAATGCATTATGGCCACTTGTGCTGGGAGTTGGACCGCCTCTAGCAGTCGCAGAACCTCTTCTGCATGTTTGATTGTTTTTCCTTGTGTAGTCAATAGTCCTCTTTCTTTCCAGATGGCCCCATGAGCATGTACAACGGAAAAGGCATATTTAGAGTCTGTCTATATATTGATTTGCATGTTTTCTGCCAATTCCAGGGCTCGAGTCAGAGCTATTAGCTCTGCCTTTTGGGCTGAAGTCCCTGCAGGCAAGGGGTTCGACTCAATTACCCTTTCTGTAGTAGTGACTGCATAGCCAGCCATTCTTACTCTTCGCTTCACAAAGCTGCTGCCATCCGAGAACCAGTTGTCCGCATCTTCGAGCGGCTCTTCTTTGAGATCTGGGCGACTGGAGTAGACGGCTTCAATTGTTTCCAGGCAGTCATGTTCGATGGGTTCTGCTGGGGCTCTCCCTTCTAGAAATGAAGCTGGATTCACAATGTTAGTTACCTGAATGGTTACGTCATCTGATTCAGCCAGGATGGCCTGGTATTTTAGGAATCTGGAAGGCGACAACCAATGGTTGCCTTTCTGTTCCAGCACAGCCGACACAGTGTGAGATACTAACACAGTCACCTTTTGGCCCAACGTGAGCTTCCTGGCCTCCTCTATGTTGATTATCACTGCGGCCACTGCCCTCAGACAGCCTGGCCATCCTTTACTTACTTCATCCAATCGCTTGGAGAAGTAGGCCACAGCTCTCTTGTGTGGTCCCAACTGCTGCGCTAGGACTCCTAGGGCCATCCCTTGTCGTTCATGGGAGAACAGCCAGAATGGTTTTGATACATCTGGGAGACCTAAGGCCGGTGCTCTCATTAGCTCCAGTTTCAACTTCTTGAAGGCCCCTTCTGCCTCTGGGGTCCAAACTAGAACGTCCTTAGCTTCCTTCAATAAATCATACAGTGGTTTAGCAAGTATCTCATACTGGTAGATCCATAGCCGACACTAACCTGTCATCCTCAGAAAGGCATGCAGATCTCTCACTGTCTCTGGTTTAGGCATCTGACAGATGGCCTCTTTTCTAGCTGCTCCCAGGGATTGCTGTCCTCTGGAGACTTCGTATCCCAGGTACACCACTTCTTTTTGCACCAGCTGTGCCTTCTGTTGAGAGACTCGATATCCACTTAAGCCTAGAAAATTTAACAAGGAAATAGTCCATTCAATGCATTCTTTCTCTGTTGCTGTTGCTATTAGGAGGTCGTCTACGTACTGCAGAAGGGTGCCATCTCCCAGCGGCCTTTCCCACTGTTCTAAGTCTTTGGCTAACTGATTCCCAAAAATCGTGGGGGAGTTGACCCATCCTTGAGGCAATACCGTCCAGGTAAGTTGGGTCTTTCTTCCTTTATCTACAGATTCCCACTCAAAAGCAAAAATCTTTTGACTCTCGGGAGCCAAGGGAAGGCAGAAGAATGCGTCCTTTAGATCTAATACGGTGAACCAGGCCAAATTATCTTTCAGTCTAGTTAAAAGCGTGTATGGATTAGCAACCAACGGATGTAATGTCTTAGTTATTTCGTTAACTGCTCTCAAATCCTGAACTAGTCTATAAGCTCCATTAGGTTTCTTTACTGGCAGGATTGGTGTATTAAAATCCGATTCACATTCTACCAATAACCCCAGTTCCAGAAACCTTTTGATTGTGGGCTCAATCCCCTTCCTGTCTTCTATCCTCAAAGGGTATTGTTTTCTTACCACCGGTCTTGCCCCGTTTTTAAGTTCAACAACAATCGGTGCTGCTTGTTTTGATTTTCCAGGTACATCAGTAGCTCACACTAATGGGTATGCCTCGCTCAGGATTCGCTCGAAATTGTGATTCTCAGGTTTAGGTTCCACACAACTGATTGTTAGGCTTAGGGCCGTGATCAGTCGTTCCTCATTTACTTGAAATTCCAATTTGTCTTTGTTGAACTTTATTATGGCCCCCAAGTTTTCCAATAGGTCTTTTCCCAATAAGGGTTTCGGTGAATTTGGTAAATATAAAAACTGATGAATTCCCATTTGTTTCCCAATTTTGTATTTAATGGGTTTCAAAAAGTAAGCCTTTTCTGGTTGGCCTGTTGCTCCCACAACCTGTACAAATTCATCACTTTTAGGTACCAGTTCTTGATTTAAAACCGAAAAAGTTGCTCCCGTATCAATCAAAAAGTCCAATTCCTTTTTACCTTCCCCTAGCTCCATTTTAACCAGTGGGTCTGCTAGGGTACGGCCCACCGGTCCCCCTCATTCACTTTCCTGCTGTGTGGTAGTAGTAGTGGCCACCAGCCTTTCCTTTAGTTGGGGGCATTCTCGCTTCCAGTGTCCCGTCTGTAGGCAGTATGCACATTGATCTGGCCCTACTCTAGCTGGGTGGGGTTGGAGTCTCCCTCTCCCTCCTACTGGGTTGCCTCTACCTCTTCCCCTAGTTCCAGGTTCCGAGTAACCTGTCTTCTGAGCTGCCACTGCTACAGCCACTACTCGAGCTATCTTCCTGTCTTCTTTTTTCTTCTCCTCCACTTCTCTATTATTATATACTTTCCATGCCTCATTCAGCAACGCCTCCAGGTTTTTATTTTCTGGATGTTCAAGCTTTTGTAATTTCTTCCTGATGTCTGGGTTACTCTGTCCCATCATTAATCCTAACAGGTGTTGTTTCCCTTCTTCCGTTGCTGGGTCCAGGGGTGTGTATTGTCTCATGGCTGCCCTAAGTCTATCCAAAAACTCTGATGGGGTCTCATCCTTTCCCTGTCTGATGTCATATAACATCGACCAATTGATAGCCTTAGGGATCGCATTACGCAAGCCCATCACTATTAGTTTTCTATACTGCACCAGTTGCCGATAATGCTCTTCGTTGCCCGGGTCCCATTCTGGTTTACTGCTGGGGAAATTATCTTCTAGTCTCCCTGATAATACTTGAGCATGTCGTTTTCCTGTCTCCAATACGAGTTCCCTTTCTGTATCTGTCAATTCTGACAGCATTACCTCTATATCTTCCCAATCAATATCTAAATTCCTTGCCATTAATTCAAACCTCTTCGCTACTCCCTCTGGATTTCTCCTGAAGTTCCTTGCCTCATCCCTCCAATTGTTCAGATCACTCGTGGAGAACGGCACCTTTACCCTAGTCCTTTCTCCTACCATTGGCATAAGTTGTCGGAGAGGAGCTATTGTATGGTTCCCTTCCTCTCTTTGCTGTGCTTCCCTCCGTGCTGCAGATCTGGTATAATACGAGTGGCTGGTCTCCTCTCTGGGATCTTCTTCCTGTGTCTCAATGTCTTCCCTATTCTTTCTCTTCTCTTTTCTCTTTCCCTTTCCTTGTTCTTCATCTTCCCCTTCTATTTCAGTTAACTCTTTTCCTACTACTCCCCTAGCATGGTTTACACAATCCAACCGCCTTTCGTTCTGCATCTGTCGCCTTTCTTCCCGCATCTGCCGGCGCCTATTTTGTTCTGGGCTACTGTCCTCCTCATCCTCTATTCCTCTTCCATCTCTCTTATCCTCTATCTGAATTACTATATTCAGCTTCTGTGAGCTGCTCTCTGCCTCCCTTTCGCATGTCTCGCTGTCATTCTTCTCACTATATTCCAACTTAGAGATGCCGCCTCCCAGTGAGTTACTTTTATCTCCAGTCCTCGGTGTGCTACTTTTGTCTTCAGTCCTCGGTGTGTTGGTTTCTATTCTACAGGAACTTGATTTTCTTAAACTCCCATTCCTAGGTGTGGTACCGTCCCCACATGGGCTTAGTTCGGGCAGGCTGCGTGTCTCCCCTCGGCTCTCTGCTCCATGTGGACTGCCTTCTTCCTTTTCAGCTTCTAGTCTGGGTGGGCTGTCAGCATCCCTGTAGCTTCTCGACCCCTGTGGACTATCCGGTCCCTGCGGGCTGCTTTCCCTCCTGTCAATCCCCGATTTTAATGGGCTATCTTCCCCCCAACTGTTGTCTAGTCTCTGAGGGCTGTGCCCAAACCTGGATTTCCACCATCGGTCCAGTTCTCTTAATGGGCTAGGATCCTCTTGTTCCTCTTTTGGCTTGGGAAGAGGCCCTTCCCGTCCTGGGGCGAATGGATGGTACTCCCACAGGCTTATTTCGCTCTCTTTTCTACTATCTCTTCTTGTTAATTTAAGACATTGTTGCCCAATGCTACATGCATCACAGCAACGTTCTTTAGGCTTTGAACCTTTCTTATCCTTTTCCAGGGCTAGTACCAGGGGGTCCTGAGGTGCTACGTTTACCCCACACTCTCTTTGCCACTCCGGTTTGTTTCTTAGGGTAAAGAACATGTCAGCATACATCACTTCGTCCCATTTATTAAGTCGACGGAGGAAGAGCATCAGTTGTAGAATAGTGTTATAATTAGTTGTTCCCTCCGGTGGCCATTTCTCATTGTCATCTAACTTATACAACGGCCACTACTGTGTGCAATATTTAAGGAGTGTCTTTTTACTTATGTTTCCCCCTGGAATCCCTCCCAAGTCCTTCCAGTGCTTTAAGATACATCCTAAGGGGGTTTTCATATTTACGTCCTTACTCTGTTGACCTCCCATGGCTATTCCCTGTGTCTGTTTAACCCGATCAGTCCCTTTCTCACAAGCACTGTGAGCCAATGCAGAGTGGGACTCCCTCTTGCTTCGCAGCGATGCTGCGTTTCATTCACTCTCACCCACACCCACACATCTTTATGAAATAGTTCCTACCTTATGGTCTATATCAGAACAGACTGTTTTACCAGGTTTGGTCACGAGAGGTTGCCTACAGACCGTGAGATACCGGTTTGCCAGATTCATGCAATCGCAACCGTAGACAGTATAAAGATGTTTTCTGTAAGATTTCGCAACAGACACATAGAACAGACACAAAAAGATCACCGGCTGACAGACCTCTCAGAGAGCAATCTTAGTTCTTAACCCTTAATCCACAGTATTATAACTTTAAACACAATATTAAAACAGTTTCCCACACAGTAAAAACAGACCAAAGATACCAAGATAAACAAATACTCCTTCCAGCAGGACTCTAACCTGCGTTTTCTTTCTTTTTTTTTTTTTTTTTCTGCGTTCACAAAACCAAATGCTGGGACTCTAGCCCAGTAGCTGGGACTCTAACCGAGTAGCAGGACTTTAACCTGCATTTCTATTACCGGGACTCTAACCCAGTAGCAGGACTTTAACCTGCGTTTCTATTTCTGGGACTCTAACCCAGTAGGGATTCTTTACCGGGGCGTCCCCCATCTTTCCCTTCGGGCAGTCACGTCTGACCCCCGTTTCCCAACAAAGCGCTTTATTCCAAAACCAATAAACAATTGAAATACCTCTTAATTGGAGCAGGAGATGCAGGGTACTCTTCGTCCACCAAAAGCACTGGTCCGGGGGGGAGTCTCTTCTGACAAAAATTCGTCAGGGCGCCCAGAGAGTCCCAACCCCGGACTCGGCCCGGGAGGACTTCTCAGGGCCCGGATCTCCTGTCTGGTCCCATCTGGGTCGCCAGAAATGATACCGAATTTTGCCCCAAAAGGCGAGAATAACTGTTCAAGAGACAGCCTAAGTCAGATAAGCAGGAGGTATTTTATTGCGACGCGTCGGAGAAATCACAAAATGGATTTCTGAGTTTCCTGTAACAAAACAAGCTTTTTATACAGTTTTGAATATAGGATTACATCAGATCATATACATCATCATTTCTTTGCATGCATATTCATAGGGGGTGTGGTGTAGGCGGAGCGTGGGCGGGGACACTTCTTTTGAGGATCATCTTGGTGGTCGTTCCGGTTGCCTTCATCATGGGCTAGGGTCTCCTGATGAGTCTTCCTCTTTAAACTTTTGAACTCCTCTCCTAATTTGGTCAATTCTCGGTGTACTTGGCTTGGTCTCTATGGCTTGGCAAAGTCCTTAGGGTCAGTTTGACACTGTTGGCTCTGAACATGCTTAGCCCATCAGTTCTTCCTAACCCTATCTCTTTCCTGTCATAGTGTTCCATGCTTTAGCTGATTAATTACTCTATGTGTTTCCTAACATTATGCCTCCCTCAAATGCCTCACATTCTATGTTTTAACTCATGATTTCTTGAAGGCTATCTGTTTTGGGGGCTTCACAACCAACTGCCACCGTAAGATACACGATACACTCTTTTTACTGATGGTTCTTGCCGCATTGTGGGAATGAAACGAAAGTGGAAGGCAGCCGTATGGAGCCCCACACGACAGGTCACAGAGGCCACTGAAGGAGAAGGTGGATCAAGCCAACTTGCTGAACTCAAAGCTGTTCAACTGGCCCTGGACATTGCAGAAAGAGGGAAGTGGCCAAAGCTCTACATCTACACTAATTCATGGATGGCAGACAATGCTTTGTGGGGATGGCTGGAGAGGTGGAAAGAGGCTAATTGGCAGAATAGAGGAAAACCAATTTGGGCTGCTGATGAGTGGAAAGACATCGCTACCAGGGTAGGGAGGCTACCTGTGAAATTCTGCCATGTAGATGCCCATGTACCCAAGAGTAGGGCCAATGAGGAGCACCAAAACAATGAGCAGGTAGACCAAGCTGCAAAGATAGGGGTGTCCAAAATAGACCTAGATTGGGAACATAAGGGAGAGTTATTCCTAGCTAGATGGGCCCATGATGCCTCAGGCCACCAGGGCAGAGATGCCACCTATAAGTGGGCACGAGACCGAGGGGTAGATCTAACCATGGACAGTATTTCTCAGGTTATCCATGACTGTGAGACATGTGCTGCCATCAAGCAGGCCAAGCGAGCGAATCCCCTGTGGTACGGTGGGCGGTGGTTCAAGTACAAGTATGGGGAGGCCTGGCAGATTGACTACATCACACTGCCTCAGACACGCCAGGGCAAGTGCTATGTGCTGACCATGGTAGAAGCCACCACTGGATGGTTGGAAACCTACCTTGTGCCTCATGCTACGGCCCGTAACACCATCCTGGGCCTTGAAAAGCAAGTCCTGTGGACACATGGTACCCCTGAGAGGACTGAGTCAGACAACGGGACTCATTTCAAGAACAGCCTTATCAACACCTGGGCTAGGGAACATGGCATTGAATGGGTGTACCATATCCCCTACCATGCACCAGCTGCTGGCAAAGTGAAGAGATACAATGGGCTGTTAAAAACCACCTTGAAAGCATTAGGTGGGGGATCTTTCAAAAATTGGGAGCAGCATTTAGCAAAGGCCACCTGGTTGGTTAACACCTGAGTCTCTACTAAATGAGTGGGCCCTGCCCAATCTGAGCCTTTGCATAGAGTAGATGGAGACAAAGTCCCAGTGGTACATGTCAGAGGTTTGTTTGGAAAGACAGTTTGGATCAATTCTGCCTCGAGTACAGACAAACCCATTTGTGGGGTTGTTTTTGCTCAGGGACCAGGTTGCACATGGGGGATAATGCAAAGAGATGGAAGAACACGATGTGTACCTTAGGTAGATCTGATTGTTGGGTGAGAACTCTGTGTAAATATCACTGTTTGCTGAATGTTACTGCCATTGTCTGTGTATAGCTGTATATTGGATGTGTAATGTATGTGTTTGTCGAGTTAGAATATATATTAGTTTTAGTAGTAAGCTGACGATATGGGGATAAGGGGTGGAATGTTCTGGGTTGGCTATATGATGCTTTTATCCCCAATCGTCTGTTCTGTTTATGCTGAATAATAAGTTTTGCACCTTTAAGACTTCTTGCAGAGAGTGAAGGGGGGAGAGAAGAAGCATGCACTTTGTTTTCATACACTGCACTCACTCCTCCGCATTCCTGCTCCTGGACTGTGTTGTCTGCGGATGGACAGACAGCAGGACAGAGCTCTCCTTTGTTTTAGTTAGTTTTACCTAGCTGAGGGAAAGAAGTTCCCTGGACTGTGGGTTTTTTTTCCCTTTTCTTTGGACCTGTTTAAACCTGCTCTGGACTGAACACCCACAAGAGCACTGGCAGCACGCAGCTGTGGCCCACTGGGCAGGGTCTGGGCTGCCCCATTTCCAGCATCGGAGGGACTGATAAGAGACCGAGTGAGCCAAGGTGCAATCCGGGGAGGGGACTTTCTGAGTTTGTCATCTCTTTTGGACCAGCAAGGGGTTTTATTGTTTAATATTGTTTAGGTTTTATTGTTTAATAAACAGGGTTTTTTCCACTTTTCTCCAAGGAGGTATTTTCTCCTGGACTGGTTGGGGGGAGGGGCTAATTGAATCTGCTTTCCTAGAGGAGTCCCTTTGGGGGTTCTCTCCAAAATTTGCCCCGAACTAGGACAACACCCCAGCTAAATCTTTCAGCCTAAGACAACCTGTCATTGACTAAAACATACATCTGCAGAACATGGAGAAGAACAAGTGAGTGCAACATGTAGCCTGTACACTGGCTGTGATTGCGATAGTAAAAACACTGTGATATAGAAATCCAAGATGGAAGATGAGTGTTGCAGAATGTGTGTTGTTCCTAAAAAATTGAAATTAAAGTGAGCTTGGTGTGACGCTGCTGAGTCAGGGACGGAAAGAAAGACTCCAGTCTTCAGGTGGATCAGAAGGCAAAACAGAATAATCCCTTTATTAGCAAGAAGTTGCGAGCTTTATAGTCTCACTCGCTAAGCTGAGACCTGATTGGTCTCAAAGTGAAAACATCTCACACTACTGGCATACTATGGATAGCACACTGTGGAGAACCATAACTATAAAAAATGGTTACAGAAAGAGAGATAATAATTGTTTTAATTTTTTTCCTCTAAGATTCCCAGGCTCAGCCTGGGAGAAATTATCTCTGTTCTTTCTTCGACTGAACTGAGAATATCCATACTTGGTGGGGAAGTACTGTTACTTTTATAATCAGCTAAAGAAATAGATGTGGTATGAATAAAATACATTCATTTTGAATTAAAATATTTGGCAGAAGGTATTATTAATGCAATGTAGCAGAGTAAGATTTAAAGCTAACGAGTCCTTTGCCTGTAACTTCTTAAGTCAAAGAGTGATGTTTATTTTGATAGTAAGTTAAAATACTGTAAGAATTGTAATATGAAGTTACCTTGAATTGGATGTTCACAAACTGGGTTTGCTTTAAGTAAACATCGGTTTAGAAGTCATTTGCTTTTGAAACAATCTTTCATAAACTAAGGAAAAAATTTTGACAGTGAGGTGCTCAGATATTGGAACAGTTTGTCTAGAGCTGTCTTGGATACTCCATTCTTGGAGATGATTGGAACCTGACTAGACACAAAGCCCTGGGAAAACGAATGTAACTTTGTTATTAGCTGTGCTTTGGGCACAGAGTTAGAACAGACGACCTCATAATATTTGCTTCAGCCTAAATTACTCTGTCATTTTTAAGTTCTGTCTAGTTAGTAAAGCCTATTGGACTACATATCTTTTCATATAAAGAGCACTCAAATTCTTTGAACTCAAAGATGCTGTTAAGGATATTAGAATTTATTTGGGGGAAGAGAAGAATTGATCTACAAAGAAAACTCACTAAGGTACCAGGTCAACCGGTTAGCTTCTCTCTCTGCTTCTAATTTGGTTCAACTTTTCCCCCACTGTGTTAGGGGATTAAGCTAAACTGAATTACTTTCTTTGTTGTAGTAAAAAGCACACATGAAGTTTGTTACCATAGCTCAGCTGACATACCGTATTTCACTGTTGCTCTAATAACTTGATTAAATGCCTAAGTTTTTGAGTGTTATTTATTAGGATTAAGTTGAAATACTTGATATGGTGCAATATGGAAAACTATAATCTAGCTAGAAATTAGTAAAAGAATTGTAGAGAAGGAGCCAGTAGAGGTGGTTAGTAGAATTAGAAGAGTGATTATCAGAGGAATAGTTGCAGTGGAGTACTCTAGGGATTGATCTTGAGTCTTATTTATGGTGCATTGTGATATTTGATGCAAGGGAAATATTGTCAACACACAGGTAACTTTACAAGAAGCTGCTCTGAGGAAGCTAGATTCTTTGGAAAAAAGTTTGGAGCAGAGTGAGTGGCACAGCTGAAACCTCAAATTATCCATAGAGTTTTTGCCATCTGTAGTAATGAAAAAATAGATAATACTAGGATATGGGCAATGAAAAATTGCAAGAAAGATTGGTGGAAGAGGGAGCTAGAAAAATAGTCTGGAGAGAGGTAAGTTCATCTTGGCAAATATGATGAGCCACTAATCACCAAACAGGGATTAAAAACTCTTTTAAGTTAAATGACAGTGACACAAAAATATTTTGATTATAAATTAATTAACTGAAAGTATCTGGTCATCTTTATGTTAAAAGGTTCTCAGTAAGACCATGGGGAGAAAAAGAAGCATTAAGTTAGAAAAGATGTTGATATGAATTTCTGTAACATAGCACAACAATTTTTAAAAATGAAGTAGCAGTCAATTCTAGAATATTTTTCTTGTGGTCTTGCAAACTCAGTCACTACACTAGCTCTGCATGGTGTTGCAGAAGCAAGGGGAACAGATTTGATAAAATAAACATGGTCATAGAATTATATTAGCCTTAGAAATAAAATTATTTGAGCTGCTAATTCTACACCATGATAAGGAAGTTTGGTACAAAAATAGCACAGAAGAACTTAAACTGTTAGCACAATCTTGTTAATAGTCCTCATAATGATCACAATCTCTTCACAATATTAAACACTGAAAACTGTCAGGCAACTCTAATCAAATATATATATATATATTTCTGAGAACAAAAACATTTTAGTTGATAGACTGATACTATTACCTCATAGTGTGTTGTTAACACTGTATTGTATTTTGTAATAGTAACGTAAGCTTGATTTCATGTAACTTGTGACAGATTAATGCTTCCTGAGCAGGTCCCTGTTCTTTCTCTCTCTCCCATTATTTATTTTCCTCTGCTTCCATATGTATAACTTATGTGGGTTCTAGCACTCAGCAGACTGTTTTGTGAGCTACAATGCTTCTAACATTTCCACCACGATAGAAAATGAACTCAGGAAAAAAATAATTTAAAAAAATCTAGTTTTCTGCTAGATTAATGAGTTAAATCAGTGCAATGAATAGCTTGACAAGTAGCAGAATTAGCACTAGGGATGAAATAGGATGACATAACCAGGTTTGGTATATGGGAGGAAGGAGGAATAAGAGTGAGGAGGAAGACATTTCCTTGTTGGCAGTATTAGACTGGTAATTTGTTCAAGTGCAGTCTGAGATAGTCTGCTGCCTGTTTTCCCAATGTAATGTACTTTTAGTAGGTACGCATGATAATGTGAATTACCTCAGAACGTATGACTATTTTACACTTCTGTACTGTTAGTTATGTAGATAATACAGCCTAATTTTATAAATTGTCATTCACTTTTACCATCATAAAATAGTCTTCCTGGATTTTCTGATGGAGTCTGATTTCTCACTTTAAACTGACAAAATAGATAAACTGTTTATATACATCAAGCAGTGGTGGGAGCTACACCAGAGTGAGTGAGGTCTTTTCCTTCGACTGTTATGCTAAGAAGTTGAAAATGAAATGAAACATAATTGTGAGTACAACTCACAACTGAATTAAATTTGGATGAAATGCAAGTGGCTTTTAAAGCAAACAGGGGCTTAAGATGGGAAAAGGTGGAGTCCGGGTGTGTAAGTACAATAATAATATTTTCTCTGTGTGTTTCTGCTGTAAGAAATTTTTAAAAATATATTGAAGCTATTGGGTTCTGCTGTAATTAAAATTACAAAATCAGGGTTTTTTTTTAAATAAAAGTTATTAAATGAAAGGGAGTTATGGAAATGTCTTTTGCAAAAATAATAGCAACTATAGTTAAAAGGTGCTTTGTTTCTGATAGCTATGTCAGAGAGAATATTGCAGTCTTTAGGAAAGAAATACTGTAACTCATTCCTTTTCGTTTTGAGCATAATCATGCTGAAATTCCACTTTGAGTGTTTGCTTCCAACAAGATTTCATTTAACTATTTTTTTCTAAAAATTAGAGGATACTACCTCCTTGATAGTCATGGAATTGTTTTTGAATAATCTTTTAATAGTGCTATGGAGATGTGAAACTCTATATAGACTCTAAAATATTGAAAATCAGTACAGGAAGTATACTAAAAAATTCATAATAATCACTCAATCCCCTATTTAATATAATTGTTCCAGATAGTGATATTTTGCCCAGTTCACTTTATTTGTTTAAAAATAGCTATTTTATAGGATTTTAATAATGATGCAAAGTTATAAATCATTATAGGACAACAATATTAGTCTTAGTTCAAATAATAAATCTTAGAATCCATAATTTTATTTCCACTATTAATATTTATTTATTTTTATTAAATAGCTACATAGTAATGTTTTACCTGCACATTAAAGAGAAGCAAATTAGTTTCAGCATGTGCCTGGAAGATTGCCAGACCTCTGGTAGCAGTTGTCTTGCTTGATTTGACTGCCCGTTCTTTTGATGCTTCATGTTGAGAGGCAGTGGACTTCTGTTTGAGTGAGTGGGGCCAGCTTTTATAATTTTCAACTTTTGTGGGAAACCTCCCACATCAGAAATATTTAAACTTTCTCTTCCTTAAATTTAAGAGTTCTGAGCTATTTTTCACAGAAGTCTTTAAAATCTCATTACTTTAATATGATTTACTGAAAAACATCATGCAAGTGCATATCAGTAATGAGCTCCCATAGAAAAGCAGTATTTTTCTTAATTTGACAGGTATATCAGTTTTGTTGAAGAACCACTAAAACATTTAAAAACTTATTGGTCATGAAAAGATAACTGTGTAAGACTTGTGTATTATTTTGAATGAAAGGCTTGAGATCTTTTCAAGCAGTGGAACACAGCTACCACCACTCCTTGCTAAGAAGAAAGTCATTGCCTGCGCAATATATTTCCATTCACATAAACTTCAAAATGATACAGCCTTTTTAATGGGGTGGATAAGAGGTAATAAAAGTAATTACAGTGTATGATAGCTATTCCAGGTCTGTTTGTAGAACAGACAAGTATGAATCAAATCTGGGAGTTTGAAATGTTTAGGCATTAGATGAGTATGTTGGATTAATCTAATTACTTACTGTCTTTTTCCAATGTAGCCAGCAGCCAGCGTCAGGTGTAGCTTATTCCCATCCAAGTACAGTTGCCAGCTACACTGTCCACCAAGCACCAGTTGCTGCGCACACTGTCACTGCAGCCTATGCTCCAGCAGCAGCTACAGTTGCAGTAGCCAGGCCTGCTCCAGTAGCTGTTGCAGCTGCTGCAACAGCTGCTGCTTATGGAGGCTATCCTACAGCGCACACAGCTACAGATTATGGTTATACACAGAGGCAACAAGAAGCTCCACCACCACCACCTCCTGTCACTACGCAGAACTACCAGGTGTGTTTTTTTAAAAAAAATAATTGTGTAATTTTCAAATTATATGTTAAAAGGAGGAGGCCTGTTTGGATAAGAGAATGTGGTGATATTTATATTTTTTTCTTCCATGGCTCACAGCTAAAACTGTGATAGAATGTGAAGTGACTGCTGTTCTGTGTGGTGTGTATAGAGGATTATCAGCAGTAATACTGATAAGATTTAGACATTCACACAATAAACAATGCATTGACATTTATCTCCAGATTATTTTGTGAAGTACTGCTGAAATACTTGTCTTGGCTAGCCTGTCTGTCATGGTTTGACGCTGGCGCAATGCCAGTGCTTCCATGAAAATATATGCTCCCTGGTGTCTGCTGTGAGATGTGACTAGGAATAAGCAAAGCAGGCCCCCACTTAGAAATAAAGAAAACTTTATTAACTAAACTGCAACTCTAAGTAACAAGAAACATACAGGGAAAATGAAAACTTTCCAAAACCATTTCTTTCTCTCTCTACCAAATTTCTAATACATCTATCTCTTAAAATCACCAACTCTTGATCTATCACTACTCTCTAGGTAATCAATTCTCAGTTCATCAAGAGGAGAGGAGTCTTTCTTGTGCTATAGGCTTCCCCTGGAAACACCGTTGAAACTTCTTGTGTTTCCATGTCACTCGTGGCACCACTCGGAAAACATCTGCTATCGTGACCTCTTCTTTTCATGTCCAGTGCTCTCACTACTGAACATGGACCAGAGCTGCTTCTAGGGTCATCTTTTTTAAGGATGCTTTGTCTCATTCTAAAAAGAGCACAGTCTCACTTTTGGGACACCTGTCCCCCCCAAATTTCACCCCCTGGGTCCGAGGGGTCTCAACACTGAACCCTCTTGGGTCTGAGCCATCGCCTCCCCCTGGATGCAGTCTCTGTGTCACAAGGAACATGGTTCTGTCCATGGCTATAGCAAGAAGAGTGCAGCAAAAGCCACTCCATCATCTCTTCCCACTTAAGATTCTTCTTTACTCTTGCGCATCTTCACTCACCCGAACCTTCATCATACTCGCCCATTTCTTCCTCTATTTAATCTCTATCTCTCTTCTAAGAAAGGTTAATGTTCTGAAAGGTTTTCATTGTCCAAAAAAGGGTTAAAAGCTCGGGCTCTGCCCTCCCAAAGCTCCCACTCGCGGCCGCGGCTGGCTGGACACCTTCTCGCTGCTCCCTCCCCTTTTCTCTGCCGGCCGGGCTGGGCTGCCAGCACATCATATCAAATTTCAAGGTCTCACAGGCTCTCTCTCTCTCTCTGTCTCCTGGGGGAGGGGGGGGGGGCTGCCCGATGCCTCTCGATGCTCTTCCATCCTTCTATCCTCAGGGCCCGGCCTACCTCATGGCGCATGGCTTCCCCTCCCCCACCCAGCCAGGAGCTGGGCAGGGGAGGTCCGACCTGCTTCCCTTGCCAGACCCAAGAGAGCTTCCCCCGGGAGTGCTCTGCTTTTTAACCCCTGTGTTCTCCGAAGCGTATCCATTGTCCCCAGTGGCCACACCAGGTGCCAATATTCAAATCTGAACACCCATTGGTGTGACCACAGCATATCCCAGAAAACCTACTTCCTCTCAAACCACGGCACTGTCCAAGTGGCATGCAGTTAAATGGGTCATGGAACTGATTTAGATGAAAAAACTGTTCCAATAAAATTTTTCAGTGGGAGATAGTAGTTCCTTTGTCAGATTCCTGGTTGCCACAGGAGCTCTAGCACCAAATGTAAGAGGATAGAAGATTACTCTAGGAGAGGAACTGTCTTTTGAGTAGATTTTGGGTACCCTTTGTGAGATGTCTGCCTACCTTTGTGTGGCTACAGGATTTTACAAAAGGAAACTGTTGTGTTTTCATCTCGCTCTGACCTTTACTGACACTTCTTTGCATTGAATCTAGCAGTTGTCAGCATTTGAGTGGGTCAGTTCAGGATAAGGATTCCACAGAAGGTTAACCAACTTAAAAAGGAACAGCATCTTTCCATGGGATTGACAGACTTCTGCAGAATTTCCTTGGTTCTGCATAGTTGTGGTGCCAATGCAAGAGATGGATGTGGGATCATGTAGGGTGAGGAGAGATGTGATGGTACCTCAGACAACTTCCCATTCTTACACTAGCTTAAATGTCTTATGAAACAACATCCTGTCAGTGACTGGTATTACTCTTCAGAAATAAAGAAACTTAGAAGTACAAATCAGTGCTGCATCAGTTTTGCAGTCGGAAGATTTCAGTATGTAGTGGTTATCTTGGGACTTATTTAAGATAACTGTTTACTCCAAAGAGCAAGAAGTTGCAGTCTTTTCTGTCTGTCTAAATTGACACAATGTAAGGGTATATACACATCAGTAACCCTAGCCCATTGGTTTCAGACAGCTTAGATGCAGAAAGATGAGCAGTTTTACATGGCCAGGTAGTTTCCTATTAGAAATGTGAACTTTATTTGTATTTTAGCAGCTTTTTTTGTTACATTATCTAGACTCTAATTTGCATTTTTATTTGTTTAAAGCTACTATACTGTTGCTGTATGTTATTAATTCCCTTGTAGGACTTTGAACTTTGTTACATATGGTAATGAACCAAAATGTAGGAGTCTTTCCAGTAGCATATTTACACATAATTACAAGGTTGTTAAACTAGTCAGTTATTAGATGCATTCAGATAGATAATAGTCCCCTAAATTAAAGTAAAATACTACAAGAAAGACATTGAGGCACTGGAGTGTGTCCAAAGAAGGGCAGTGAAAATGGTGAAGGGTCTGGAACATAAGTCTTCTGAGGAGTGGCTGAGGGAGCTAGGGTTGTGTAGCCTGGAGAAGAGGCTGAGGGGAAATCTTACTGCTCTGAAAAGAGGTTGTAGTGAGGTGGGTCTCAGTCTCATTTCACAAGTAACAATTGACAATACAAAAGGAAATGGCCTCAAGTTGAACCAGGGGAGGTTTAGTTTGGATATTAGGAAACATTTATTTATGGGAATGGTTCTAAAGCATTGGAACAGGCTGCCCCGGGAAGTGGTGGAGTCACCATTCCTGGAAATGTTCAAAAAATGTGTGGATATGGTTTAGTAGTGAACATGGTGGTAGTGCTCGGTTGACTGTTGGACCTGGTGATCTTAGAGGTCTTTTCTAACCATAATGATTCTATGATTTCATTCACCAGCACCCCCAAGTCCTTGGCAGGGCTGCTCTCAATTTCTTCATTCCTTACCCTGTATTGATACAAGAGATTGCCCAGACCCAGGTGCAGCACCTTGCACTTAGTCTTGTTGAACCTCATGAGTTTCCCATGGGCCACATCTTGGGCTTGTCCAGGTTGCTCTGGATGGCATCCCATCCTTCAGGAATGTTAACTGTACTGCTCAGCTTGGTGCCATCTGCAAACTTGCCGAGGGTGCACTCGATCCTTTCATCTACGTCATTGATGAAGACATTGAATAGCACTGGGTCCCAATACGAACCCCTGAGTGACACCACTTGTCACCAATGTCCATTGGGACACTGAGCTGTTGACAGATACACTCTGGATGCAACCATCCAAGCAATTCCTTATCCACTGAACAGCCCACCCATCGAATCCTCTCTCCAACTGAGAGAGAAGGATGTTGTGGGGGACCATGTCAAAGGCTTTACAGAAGTCTAAATAAAGGATATCTGTAGCCCTTCCCTTGTCCACTGATGGAGTCACTCCATCGTAGATGGCCACTAGGTTGGTCAGACTTGCCCTTGGTGAAGCCATGCTGATTGTCCTGAATCACCTGCCTGTCCTCCATGTGCCTTAGCAGAGCTTCTAAGAGGATCTTTTTCAGGATCTTCTCAGGCACAGATGTGATGCTAACAGGGCTGTAGTTCTCAGGGTCTTCATTTCTATCCTTTTTTAAGATGAGTGCAAGGTTTCCCTTTTTCCAGTCTCCTGGGACTTCATATGACAGCCATGACTTTTCAAATACAATGGAGAATGGCTTGGTGATCATGAACCTGATCTTCTCTTACAGTGAGAGGGACTTTGCTCTCCCAGTCTGTCTTGCAGTCTATCCACTTGAGAAGTGTGGGAAGAAAGGTTGCCATTGAAGACTGAGTCAAAAAAGCTGTAGAGTACCTCAGCCTTTTCCTCATTATTATTGAGAGTTTGCCAGTCTTGCTTATCAGGAGTGGTACATCATCTTTGATCTTCCTTTTCTGGCTGACATACCTGTAGAAGTCCTTCCTGTTATTCTTTGCCTCCTTTTTCAAGTTCAGCTCCTGCTGCACCTTGGTCTTCCACGCATCATCCTGACACAACCGGTGTCTCTATATGCTTTCCAGGACACCTGCTCTTGATTCCATTGCCTGTGCATTTCCCTCTTGCCCTTTAGTTTGACTCAGCCATGCTGATCTCTTGCCTTCTTTGCCTGACTTGTGCTGGGGGATTGCAAGCTCTCTTTGCTCAATGGAAGACTTCTTAAAGATCTGCCAGCTCTGTTCTGCTCCTTGGCCCTGAGGGCAGTTTCTCAGGGGGATCATATTGACTAACTCCTTGAACAGCTGGAAGCTTATTTTCCCAAAATTCTGGGTCTTGACTCAGCCTGACCCATATTCCTCAGGACTGCAAATTCTATGAGTGCATGATCACTGCAGCCTAGGCTGCCTCCAATCTTGATGACCCTCATTAGCTCACTTACACTGGTGACCATCAGGTCCAGTATTGCATCCCCTCTGGTAGTGCTGTCTATTAGCTGGCTTAAGAAGTTATCCTCCATGCATTTCAGGAGTCTTCTGGATTGCCTACAGTTCACTGTGCTACTTTCTCAGCAGATGTCGGAGTGGTTGAAGCCCCCCAGCAGGACAAGAACCTGCGATTGCGATGTCTCCTGTAGCTGGAGCAAGAAGGCTTTGTCAATAGGCTTCTCCTGATTGAGCGGCCTGTAGTAAGCACCAACCACAGGGTTCCCTTTTTCAGCTCTGTCTCTATTTCTCACTTATAAGCTTTCAACCTTCTCATGGCTGTTCTTCAGAGACAGCTCTTCATAATCTATCCATTTCTTGACAAAGGGGACAACCCCTCCACCCCTCTTTTTATCTCTGTCCTTTCTAAACAGTCTGTAGCCATCAATAACCACACTCCAGTCATGGGATTTGTCCCACCAAGTTTCAGTAATGGCAACAAGGTTGTAGCTTTGTAGCAGCATGGAGACTTCCAACTCCTGTTTGTTGCCTATGCTGCGTGCATTGGTGTAAAGGCATCTCAGCTGGGCTGTCAGCATATCACCGTTTTTATAGGAACACCTCTCCTCTGAGGTGTTTCCCTAGTGACTTCTATTACCTCAGGAGCCCCTGGCTCATCTCTGTAAGTCTTCAGGTGTGCTTCAGTGTGGCTAGCACATCTCAGAGTCACTGGCTGAAGGCCCTCGCTATCACTCCATCCCTCTAATTTTGATGTGCTGTCCCACCGCTTGTCAAGGACAAGACTGATATTATCCCTCTTCCCCTGTCATGTCTGGTTTAAAGCTCTATATCAATGAGTGCTACTAGCTCCTGAGCAAAGACCCTCTTTCTCTTTTGAAAAAGGGGAATCCCATCTGATTCCAGCATGCCTTGTGTCATATAGGCCATTCCATTATACAAACACGTGAAATTGTGGCAGCGACACCAGCCATAGAGCCATGTATTAGACTGGGTTCATCTGTTTCTTCCAATGTCTCTGCCCACAACTGGGAGGATAGAGGAGAAAATAACCTGTGCTCCATATTCCCTTACAAGCTATCCCAAGGCCCTGAAGTCTCTTTTGATTGCCTTTGGATTACATATTGTGATTTCATCACCACCCATGTGGAAGACCAATAATGGGTAGTATTCTGAGGGCTGTACCAGGCTAGAGAACTTTCCCAGTCATGTCTTTAACCCTGGCCCCAGGGAGGCAGCACACTTCCTTAAGAGGAGGATCCATCCAGCATATTGTACCCTCTGTTCACCTTAGAAGGCAACTGCCTACAGCTGCAACCTGTCTTTTCCTCATGGAGGTGGTTGTTATACAGAGGATAGGCCTTTCTGATTCTGGCAACACCTCTGGCATAGATGGACCTCTGTCCTCATCATCCTTTGACTGGCCTTCTACATCTTCGTACCTATTGTACAGAGGCACCTGGGAGGGTGAGGTGGGCAAGGAGGGGATTCACCTGATGCCCCGAGCGAGGACTTGCCTCCATTCACCCCTTTTCTTTGAGCTACTGCCTTCTACTTGCCCAAAGGGAAAAATATAGGACCTCCTTGATATTTTTTTTCTGGTGGCTCTTCCTGTCGCAGGGAGGGCCAAGCCATGGTTCCATGTTTTTAAACTTGTGAATATATTGCGGTTTGTGGAGATCTGTGGTGGGTTTTTTCCTTCGTATTTTACAGGAATGCAGTCTGATATAGTCATGAAAAACTAGTGTGCACTGAGCTGCTTTTTGGTAACAAAAATAATTTGGAAGGGGAAAAGTAGTTTAATAGCATGAGATTAACTCCTATATTATGTCTGAAAAAGACCATTCAGGCGTGTCTTCAGGCCTGAAGTATCTGTAAACATAAATTTAATTTCTTTAATACATATATTGGTATATAATGTATCTGTAAATATTTTTAAAATCTACTTAAGTAGAATAGAAGAAAAATCTTTGACTCTGCTAATGATTTTTCTTATTCCAGATATATAGTTAAGGAGAAATTTGATGGGTGTTCTTTTTTGAATTTTTAGGATTCCTATTCTTATGTTCGATCTACTGCCCCAGCTGTAGTTTATGACAGCAAACAATATTATCAACAGCCAACAGCAACTGCTGCGGCTGTGGCTGCTGCTGCACAGCCTCAACCTTCAGTGGCTGAGTCATACTACCAGACAGGTAGGTGGCATGAATTAACTCCTGTCATTATATACAGTCTGTATACTATTTTAATAGCTTAAAATATGTCTTTGATGATTTCATATTATCAGATTTATTTATTGTTTTGACATGTAATCCCTGTCAATATGTAGAAAAAACTTGATTCACCTAGAACTTGAACATTATTGTGACATTGCCATAAGTAACTATCTTTGAGGTTTGGCTTGTTATTAATACACTCAAAACATACTTCTAGGCAAAAATTTTTGCTGAAGTAGGTTGAAAAAGTCAGTGCTGGTTTCAGATGCTAACTTGGTTAGAAAGACTTTTTAAAAAATTTTTCAGTTAATGTATATAGTTCTTTAATTATCGATATCACAAATGCTACAAAACATAAATCCTATTTACTTTTTTTTAATTATAATTAGAAATAATAGCCAAGTTTAGATGTACTTTGGTTTAGTGTGTACTCCAGTGAAACCATTGAAGGAGAAGGTTGTTTAAAAACATGGCAGCACAGTTAAAAATACATAAATAAATCTGAGGCTTGCTAGTGTGAGCTTCGATGTGATTAAACCATTGTGGGATATATGGTAGCTGAAGCATAACCATTACTGTAAAAAAAACAAACAATACCCAATCAAAAAAAGGCAAAACCCAACCAAACTAAAACAAAACCCACCTTGTTAATGTGTTTATTCCCTAGCATATCATTAAGTATCGCTTCATATGCTTTGCATTTTATTCAGCTAAAGCATATCAATGTTTGTACACTTCTATTTTCTATCCTAATTAGCTCCAAAAGCAGGATATAGCCAAGGGGCAACTCAGTATACCCAAGCCCAGCAAACACGACAAGTGACAGCTATAAAACCTGCAACCCCAAGTCCAGCAACAACGACATTTTCTATATATCCAGTATCTTCTACTGTGCAGCCAGTAGCAGCTGCAGCTACTGTTGTTCCATCCTATACTCAAAGTGCAACATACAGTACAACAGCGGTTACTTACTCTGGTAAGAATTTTGCATATTATATTGTTGGGATCTTTGCATTTGTTACAGGAGAGGATATAAATACTCAGCATTTTAGCAGTTTATGTTCAATTGCTTCATAGTCTATAGAGAAATATCAACCAGCTAAATCATAATAATGGTAAAATATTTTTATGTATCTCTAAAGAGGTTTGATGCTTGTATGTGCCTATTTTGTTCCATGTGAGAATATACAGAGTGTTGGCATTACTACATGCACAAATATTTTGTGATTTACTGTGAAGTTTGGAGAGAAAAGATGGGGGATAGAAAAAATATGGAAATACAAATATAATCTTGGGAAATTTGGAGCATGCTGCCATCAAGCAGCAATTACAGAGACAAGAAGGAGCAGTCAAATATAAATTTTTTAAGTTTGGGTTGTCTTGACCCAAGACGGGAGGAGAATGGGTGCTACAAAGAAAAACTTTCCTTCAAACACTAGAAATCCAAAAAGTAGTTAAAGGTGAGAAGATGTTAATTTTATGGCCAGATGGTAATTAACTGGCATATTATAGCTAACTTTAACTATTTGTTTTGGTTTGTTTTCAGTTTAAAAAGGGATTGTAAGACATCATCGAAACAGAGCTTTATTAGAGGATTAAAATAGTTGAATGAGTAGATCTATAAAGTTTATGGGAAAACTGGCTCAAAAGGTATGAAAGCCCAGTTTCCTTGATTTACTAAAGTTTGATACTAGAAATCAAGGAGTGTCTAGACAGGGTGTGCTACAACTCATTTGAAATAGAACAGCTAATGCTATTACATTCTATCTTTTATCTTATTTTTTTTCCCTTAGTCTACATAATATCTTTCCTTTTCTCTTTGGAACTTGAACAGTTAATCTGGCTCTGGAAGACTGCTTATTTCAAGTGACCTTTGATAAATCTTTGTCCTGGTTTAGGGCAAACTTGTTAAAGAATCTGAAAAGGAGGGCCCCTCCAGAAAGCAAAACCCACACAGCCCCTCCCCCCAACTGTTCGGGAAAAAAATTCCTCGGAGAGAGGTGGAAAGAACCTGTTTATTTGACTGGCCCAGCACCCCCCAGCACACAAAATGAACAATACCCGATGACACCGCTCTGAGAAAGATGACAAAATCAGAAAGTCTCTTTCGGGGGTGGTTGCTCTGTTCTCAGTCCCTCTGGCAGTGGGGCAGCTGCCGCAGGCCAAAACGATGCAAACTCTCCATGTTCCCAGGTCCCAGTCCGGAGCAGGTTCGAGATGGTCGAAGAAGAGGAGAGGAGAAACAGTCCAGGAAGGATTTTGGACTGTTTAGCTAGAGCTAGCTAATAAGCAGAGGCCAAAGCAGAGCAGAAGCGAGAGCAGAAAAGAGAGCAAGCAAAGCAGCAAGCTGAAAGCAAGAAGTGAAAACAGCCCTAAGTACTGACTGTCTCTGTCCCTGATAAGAGAAACCCAAACAAAACTTCGACTCTTCAAAGCCGGTCTTAAAGGCACAGAACAGATGAATGGGGATACAAGCATCATAACGTCACCCCAGGACAATCTTTTATTAAAATTCTTGTTTCATCATACTCAGTCTTACCAGATGTACCAGGAAATTTCACATATTCTTTAGGGATGCTTTGATATATTTAACAGAACAGCGTGTCTGCAAAGTTTTGTCTAAAATCAAATAGACTCCTGATACAAATGGCATGCTATGTATTTGTGTACTGTGAAACATCAAGAAAAATTCAGACTGCCTGACAAGATCTCAATAAATCTTTTATATCCTACTCTATTATGCAATATGCTTGGAATTAGTGTATTATGTAATTGATACATGATGTACAGTGATGTAACATTTATTTTATTTTAATCTTTGAGGTACCTCTTATTCTGGCTATGAAGCTGCAGTATATTCAGCTGCATCATCATATTACCAGCAGCAGCAGCAGAAACAGGCAGCGGCAGCAGCTGCTGCTGCTGCAACAGTTGCTTGGACAGGGACCACCTTTACTAAAAAGATACCGTTCCAAAATAAGCAACTGAAACCAAAGCAACCTCCCAAACCACCCCAGATCCACTACTGTGATGTTTGCAAGATCAGCTGTGCTGGACCACAGGTACCTGTATTATGTAATATCCTGCTATATGCTTTAGTCATAATTTTTTCCAGCTAAAAAAATGGCCCCTTTAAGAATATTTGTTAATTTTTAAAGACCTGATTCTATACTTATACTAAATGAATAATTAAATGAAAATGTATGCTATGACAGAAAGAGGCCATAAGAGAAGACAAAAAGATGCATCTCCTTAGCTTGGACAGAGAAGCTTCAGCTGTGCTTTCGACTCCAGAAGTATTCTAAACTTTGAATTTTATTTTCTTTTTAACATAGCAAACTTCTTAGAAAATACTTTTTTCAAAACTTTGTGAATGGTTGTCATGGTTTGACACTGGCTAGAAGCCAGGCACCCACAAAAACCATTCACTCATTCTCCTCTGCTATAGTTGAGCAGAGGAGGGGGAAAGAAAAACTAAAAGGCTCGCAGGGTGAGATAAGAATTAGGAGAAAACATTCTAAGGGCAAAACAGGCTCAAAACTTAAAAGGTATAAAGAAAAATTTATTAACAGGATTAAAAGAGGATAATGAGAACTAAAATAAACCTTTAGAGCACCTTTCCCCCCCTCCCCTCTTTCCTTCCCAGCAACAGTGCAGGGAGACAAAACATGGGGTTTTTAGTCAGTTTGTCATTTCTAAAAATCTTTCTTCAGTTTGCTTAGGGAGAGGAGTGCTGTGCCATGGGGTCCTTCCCACAGGAGACAGTTCTCTGTGAACTTCTCCAACATGGTTCTAATTTTCACAAGTAGCAGTCCTTCCCAACCTGCTGCAACATGAGTCCTTCCCACAGGCAAACGGTCTTCCCACAACTGTTTGCATGGGTCATTTAGTTCATGGGCTACAGTCTTTTAAGGATGAGCTGTTCTAGTTTGGAAGCAAGGGTCCTCTTCCTTTTTTCCTGGAAGCAAAGGTCCTCTCTCTATGTTCAAGTTTGTCACTAAATTACAGCTTTTCAGCATTCACACGCTCTAGCGTATCTTTTCTCACAGGCTGCAAGTAGGCTTCTACATATCCCCCATGCACTTCATGAATTACAGGGAAAAAACTTTTTTGTTTTTTTTGTTTGTTGTATTATAGTCCTCACCATGGCTTGCAGAAGAATCTCACCTCCAATGCCCAGAGCACCTCCTCCTCCTCCCTCATTTTTCACCGACCTTAGTGTCACCATGTTGTTCTCCTCATGTGTCTTCACCTTTTCCTTTTCTCTGACTTGGGAGAAAATTGGTGTCCATTGGTTCATTTGTTCTCAAGTTCTATCAATTGAAAAGTTTTTATAGAGTTCCACAGTGCTGAAAGGTTGAGCCTGTCTAGGCTCCACATTGGAGAATTACTTGCTATGCCTCTCACTGTTGGTCACGTGGTCCCCGCTGGCACCGCATGAGCTGCTCCGGCTGCCAGTTCCAGTCAGCGCCTGTCCTCATGTGGGGCGCCGAAAAGGAAAAGCTACTGCTGCTTCTGCCCTCCTGTTCGCAGCATGGCTGGGCTAAAAGTGTCTAAGCAAGTAAAGTTCATTGCGAGCCATGCTGAGATGGCAGCTGCCGCGTGGCACCACCCCAGCTGCACCGATCCCAGCCATGCGGCCGCTCCCAGCGCCAGGATGGCAACAGCCGCCCTCGGCCGCATGAGCGCTCTGGGCACTGGCCACATGGCCACATGGTCTCGGCCCCGTGGCTGCTCGCGGTGCTGGGATAGTGCCCCAGCAGCACAGCCTCGGTGGCCGCGCCAAAAAGAGTCCCGGCCACACCAGGAAGGGGCCTGGCGGCCCTCTCACCACCCCTCTGAGGGGAGAAAGAAAGAGAGCTTGCACATGTTTTTTTGTTTTTAAATATGTCATCACAGAAGCATTACTAACTTCTGTAATTGGGCCAGCCAATATGTCCATTGTCAGAGTATTCAGGGATTTGCTCTACTGGACATCGAAGTTTTGAGGAGCTTCTCTCTCAGAAGCAGCCTCTGTGGGTTCCTCTGCCCCCACTGAAAGCCATATTGTGTTAAATGAACGCGATGGTAATCCTGAAAATGTATTCATTTTATTCCAGCATCCCAGTTTATTTTCAAAGGGGATACAAGTGCATAAAAAAGTAGATATCAATCAATGAAATATTTGTGTGTGTGTTTGGCAAAACAGTTCTCACTCTTTAGGTAAATTAGTCATTATTTTCTACCCTGTCTGCTCCATAGATTGCCAGTGTTAGTATAGGAACAAATAGCAACTTCTGTATTTTATTTTCAGCATAGCTTTATTTATGCGCTACCTTTTTTTGAATTTACTTTTTTAGTTATGTGGATACATTTAATAACTGTGGTCTTGCAGTTTGAGGAAAATTCAAAATCAAGAATAATTCAATGCAGTGTGGGAAAATGCAACTGAGACAGTTTTCTGATCTTATCAGGCTTTCAATGGTAATATATGTTGACCAGTACTTGACTGAGGAAGTGAGAAGGTAGAGGAGTAAAGACCGTTTTGTATTACCCAAGATTGGAATCCTGGTGGTGAAGAAAATATCTTGGTTTTGGAAGTGGCCTGCTTATGCCTTAAAACATGTCATAGGGAAGCAATGTTCGGTGTAGGAAGTATTTTTCATACAAAACATGTCTTTTATGCTATGCTCTATATTACATGTATACACATGAATGATGAACAAACAGTTCAAAACCAGCTGTGTGTATTTTTTATTTAAACAGACTTATAAAGAACACTTAGAAGGCCAGAAACACAAAAAGAAAGAAGCGGCATTAAAAGCTTCCCAGAACACCAATAACAACAGTACTTCTGCTCGTGGAACTCAGAATCAGTTGCGCTGTGAGCTTTGTGATGTGTCTTGTACAGGAGCAGATGCTTACGCTGCCCATATCCGTGGAGCCAAACATCAGAAAGTAAGAACTTTCTCTCATCTATATTATACAAGTCAGTCATATATTTCTTCCCATAATTTTTCTCATTTTAGGAGAAAATACGCAGAAAGAATATAATTAGAATTTTGTTTAAAGACAGTTCTGCTTTTTGTTTCAAAATTATCTTTAAGCTCACTAGTACAAGGGCCTTGTTGGGAGAAAGGGGGAAAACATATTGCCACAGCATCAAGGAGATGAGGATATATTGGGAAAGGTATGTAAATAGTAGGAAGAAGGTATAGAGCAAGATGGGGAAAAGTGTCAATGAGGACATGCAGTAGCATGCTTGTGCCCCCTAACACTTTTCAAGACTTGTCTTGACATTCTTATTTGGCACTGTGAAGTGCTCTGTGCTTTGAAATACTGTAAACTGAGTCAGTGCCAAGGAATGAGATTATTATGTATCACTTTTTGGTATTTCTTGCAAAAAAAAAAAAAAAAAAAAAGGCATATGGAAACAAGGAACAATTTCCTGTAGTAGATTTTATGAGCATGTTTAAAGAATTTTGGTGAGCATGCTTCCCCTATTGTCTGTGTGCAGTTAGGTGAACATTTTAGAATTAAGACTACGAGCTGCACTGTGAACTCCTGTGACCTGTGTTCTAAATTTGGTCATACGACAATAAATGGAATGGTGCAGTGTAGAATGCATGTTTAGGTATTACAGTATTGGGGTACACAAAACAGAGAGTACTTTGGACCTTATTAACATAAGAGATTTGATAAATAAAATGCCTTGGCAAGACCAAACAGAACTTTGAGAATTAAATCAAGATTGCAAGAAGATTAAATCTGATGGATTTACAGGAAAAAGAAAATTACCTCAAATTCTGCAAGCAGGAGATGTTGTAAAATGCATAAGTTTATTTATGCGATTTTTAACCCAATCATTGTAGTAAAACATTACTAGCCTTCCTAAAATACTATATAAGCATTTGTATCCCACAATAAAATCAGATTCTTTGATCATCTCAAAGTCTTCCCTGTCTCTCTTGATCACCCATATTACAGATTTTCCTCAAAGCTGTGGAATTATTAATGTAAGTAACAACGTAATAATATTCAGCTTTTATAGACCTTTGTATCTCAGAACACTGTACAAAGTGGCATCAGTAATATCATTCCTATTCAAGTAAATAAATCGCATAGCAAATTTAAAATAATTTTCCAAATTTTTTTTGTTAGTAGAAGAACAAAAATTATCATTTATATAGATTTGCCTAGTTTGTTCTTTCATTAATGAAGTTGAGTCATTACATTTTTGTGTTGTGCTCAATAACTCCATAGGTATATGGAGTACAATAATATATTATCTTTGTATATTTGGACGTCCTTTTCTCTTCCTCATAGATAGTTGCTAACTAATACTAAGTTAGGTTGTCATCTTTGTAAAAATGAAATCTCAAAGGACTCTTTCTTTGGTACACCGAAGAATCTTGTGCATTCTAGTGGGAAAAAAGTAATCTAGAAGAGTTTCTTGAACTTAAATTTGTAATATTACATGACATTAATATGTCTGTATTCTGATGAGGAACATGCTTAAAATAAGAATAAAAAGCTAAGAAGTGTATGTATACACTTGTGTGCATATCATAGAATTATTTAGGGTGTAGAAGCCCTCTAAGATCATTGACTCCAACTGTTAAACTAACACTGCCGAGTCCACCACTAAACCATGTCCCTAAGCACCACATCTACATGTCTTTCATGACTTTTAAATCCCTCCAGGGATGGTGGCTCAGCCACTTCCCTGAGTAGCCTCTTCCAATGCTTGACAACCCTTTCAGTGAAGAAATTTTTCCTAATATCCAATCTAAACCTCCCCTGGCACAACTTGAGGCCATTTCCTCCTGTCCTAGCTCTTGCTACATGGGAGAAGAGACCAACACCCACCTGGCTATAGCCTCCTTTCAGGTAGTTGTAGAGAGTGATAAGGTCTCATCTGAGCCTCCTTTTCTTCAGGCTAAACAGCCCCAGCTCCCTCAGCCGCTCCTCATAGGACTTGTGCTCTAGACCTTTTACCAGTTTTGTTGCCCTTATTTGGATGCACTCTACCACCTCAACATCTGTCTGGTTTTGAGGGACCCAAAACTGAACACAGGATTCAAGGTGTGGCCTCACCAGTGCCAAGTACAAAGGGACAGTCACTTCCCTAGTCCTGCTGACCGCAGTATTTCTGTTACAGGCCAGTATGTCATTGGCCATCTTGACCACCTGGGCACAGGCTGGCTCAAGTTCAGCTGGCTGTTGGCCAACACTCCTTGTTCCTATTCCATCTTTCCACCTGCTCTTCCCCAAGCCTGTAGCGCTGCAGGGGGTTGTTGTGACCCAAGTGCAGGATCTGCTACTTCACCTTGTTGAACCTGATTGTGTACATGTATTTGCATTAAAGACACAGCTAGCAGATTTGCATTTTTTTTACTGCTACTTTCAAACCCAGTCTCCAGTTTTCATTCTGCATGTTTTGTTCTTATGGACTGCATGTATTGCTTTTTCAGGTGATGGTTAGCTGTCACCAAAAAGAAGTATTATTCTATCTCAAGTGTGTTGTAAAAAGGCCTCTGCTTATTACTTCTAAGAATAAGCACATACCTCTTAACTTTCAAGGAGATAAAGAGCTCTGAAATATGCCTTTTGCATCCTCCTTAACTCTTTCTGCAGATGTGCTTTAACAAAAAGAAAAGAAAGCCTTTGTCCAAGGAATATCTTCCATTTTGCTAGGTAACCTGGAAAGTCTATAAATATTCTTAAAATGTAGTGATGAAAAGAGACAGTGTTGAATCTGAATTAAATAACTTATTTACAAATATTATTTGGAACTAAAATAATAAAATAGTTCAGCATACTACAATTTTTGGAGGGAGAATAAAAAGCAACCAGGCAACAAAATAGTCACGTTGGAAACATTTTGCCCAAACTGTTTTGTGAGTTTTACTGGCTTGTGAGTTTATTGACTTTCTGTTCTTATTTACACAGCTTTTGGAGTAAATGTGTGAATTTCTAGGGGAAATAAGCAACCTGAGATAAATATTAACTATTTCCTCATCACAGACGATAAGAACTTTTGCATGTCCCTTTCTTTTCCTCCTGAGATTGCTTTTAGTAAAGAGGCAATAACTTTGAAATAAAATAAAAATATCAATATCACTGGTGATATTGATGTTTTTGTTAAAGCTTCAATAACCTATAACAAGTTCAATTTTTTATAGCAACCCCAAGGAGATAATATTATTAATTTCTTGTTATTTTTATAGGTAGTAAAGTTGCATACAAAACTTGGCAAACCTATTCCATCAACTGAACCAAATGTGGTTACCCAAGCTGCAACTTCAACATCCACATCTGCTTCTAAACCAACTGCTTCTGCTTCAGATATAGCAACTAGCAGCAGTACTGTGAACTCCTCTGTTGCATCCTCTACAGTGAAAATTCTTACTCCCACGGCAAATGCACCACTTAACACTGTGTCCAACAACAAAACATCTTCAACCGCTGCTAATATAGCTGTAAAGAAAATATCTCCACCAAAAATAAACTTTGTTGGCAAGTACAGAAGTCAGTCTTTATTTTAAACCTAACCTATTCTATAGTTTTTAAAAATATTTTAGTGCAACAAGTACAAATATATTTAATTAACTTCTGCATGAGTAATTCTGTTGTGTTTACGAGAATTATTACTAATGGGGAAAATAAGAATGTGTTTCGAAATTTTGCTTCACAGTTTATACTGTTTTCTGCCCTTTTGTCTTCACCTGACCTCTCCTGGAGGCCTCTCCCACCTTCAGAAAAAGCCTCCCACCTTTGGTTTCTTCTGTAGTAGCTGCTGGAGTATTGCAGATTATAGTCCAGTTGCTTCTAATTTCAGTTCACAGCCTGGCCTGTTAACACAGCCTGCAGTAGGTTGGCAATTGGTAACTGGGAAACTGAAACATTATTGTAACACTGGAAATTTAACAGTGGAAACTTATGAAATAAGCATGACAGACATTTAGAGACAGAAAGCAGTTGTTCAATAGTAAGCTAACTTGCTCTCAAAGGAAAGATCTATGCAGTTGCAACACTGAAAGTATGCTGTCTTTTTTAGTCCCTCAAAACCTTTTAATGTTTGTACTTTCTTGGATCTATTTGCAAAAAGAAAACAAATCTGATGACAAAAAAAATTAAAATATATTTGCTGAGTTGTTCCCATTCAGTCCTATCTCTTGAAAAAGCATGAAAATTACAATTACAACTATATAAAGCAAAAGATTTCTTGCTAAAATAAAAAACTAGGTTTTTAAATAAGTTTGTTTTAGCTTTAAAAAAAAAACAACTTTAATAGTATTTAAAAATGTTTAGTTTAACTAAAATTCAGACTGATAATACTTTGACCAGAACACTGATACTTGCAAATAAACTCTTCAGTTTGCACATCATGTATAATTCTCATTTTATGAAAGTTAGAGATTTAACTTTTTTGATTTGTAGGTGGTAATAAACTTCAGACAACAGGAAGTAAACTGGAAGAAATGAAATCAGCTGAAAGTGTTAAAGCAACAACTGCTGCTACAATACAAACACAGGAAGTAAAACCAGACACAGCAGCTGAACCAGTGACATCTACGAATCTTGCTGCCTTGCAAAGTGATGTCCAGCCAGTGGGCCATGACTATGTGGAAGAGGTATTGATATGAAAACATGGATTATTTTTTAACTATTATATGGAGAGAGGTTCTAGTCCCTTCATCATCTTTGTGGCCTTTCATTGGACTCTCTCTACTATGTCCATGTCTCTCTTGCACTGCGGAGCCCAGAACTGGACACAAGACTCCAGGTGTGACCTCACCAGTGCTGAGTTAGAGAGGAACGATTAGCTTTCTCAATCTGCTAGCAATACTTTGTTGAATGCAGCCTGGGATGCCATTTGCCGCCTTTGCAGCAAGGGCACATTGTTGACTCAAGTTTAACTTAGTGTTCACCAGGACCCCCAGGGCCTTTTCTGTCAATCTGCTTTCCAGTTGGGTGGCCCCCAGCATATATTGGCACAAGGCTGTTCCTCCCCAGATGCAGGACTTTGTACTTCTCCCTGTTGAACTTCACAAGGTTCCTGTCAGCCCGTTTCTCCAGCCTGTTGAGATCTCTCTAGACAGCAGCTCAACCCTCTGGCATATCGGCCACTGCATTCAGTTTTGTGTCATAAGCAAACTTGTTGAGGGTGCACTCTGCCCAATCACCAGATCAATAATGAATATGTTAAACAGAATTAGACCCAACATTGAGCCCTGGGATACACTGCTAGCTACTGGCCTTCAACTAAATTTCATTCTACTGATCACCACCCTCTGGGCTTTGCCATTCAGCCAGCTTTTGATCCACCTCACTGTATGTTTATCCAGCCCTTACATCAACAGTTAGTCTATGAGCATATTATGGTGAGACTGTGTCAAAGGTCTTACTGAAGTCCAGGTAGACAACATCAACTGCTCTCCCCTCATCTACCAGGCCAGTCACTTCATTGTAGAAGTTTATCAAGTTGAACAAGCATGACTTTCCCTTGGTGAAGCCATGCTGACTACTGATGATGATTTTCTTGTCCTTAATGTGCCTGGAACTGGTGTCCAGAATTAGGTGCTCCATCACCTTCCCAGGGATTGAGGTGAAGCTAACTGGCCTGTAATTCCCTGGGTCCTTCTTGAAGATAAGAGTGATAAGGCACTGAACCTGCAAAGGCTTGTGCATATGTTTACATTTTTGTACTGTGCATGTTTCTTTTGACCTCAGTGGGGCATTCTTCATGTTGGTGGAATGAGATATGTGGATGAAATATGATGCAAATTTTTCATAGTTTGTAATTATTCAACTCATTATGTTCGGGCTCAAGTTTAAAGCTGTTGAAGAACTTTGTTCCTTACCAAACACCATGGTGTGTCTGTCAGAATTGAAAGTTCTATTTTGCCTTTTTTCAGTTCCTGTGTGAAGTTTTAAGCATGTTTTGAGATGGGTAGACATTACCCAGTGTCACTGAATTCGATTAATTTTTAAATCAGCTTTTGTTAAAAAAAAAGTAAATGTGTTTTATAACTTTTATTTTCCAGGTAAGAAATGATGAAGGAAAGGTGATCCGCTTTCACTGTAAACTTTGTGAATGCAGTTTTAATGATCCTAATGCCAAAGAGATGCACTTAAAAGGGAGGCGGCACAGACTTCAGTATAAGGTTGGTAAAAATGCTAATACTTTTATCTGGAAGTCTACCAGATGACAGCTGACTGATTACATGTTCTTATATTTAAAGACTAGTCAGAAGTAGGTGCTCTGACTAAACAGCATATAAAAAAAGCTAGAGAAATATATTTCTGAGGGAGTATAGTCTTTAAAGTTGTAATGCAGACTGAAACTGCATTTTTGTTTGGGTGTTGCTTTAAACATTCTGAACATTGCTTTCAGGCATTTTTTTTCCAACATTAAAATATTGTACAGTGTGTGCAAGCAATAGTAGGTGCTTTGTTGCTTACCATAAATTTCAAAGGGTCAATGTTTTTGGCAGGATAAACCACATAAACCCCTTATGGAGACATTTGAGAAACAAGTATTTGCAGACATTTTAGTCATGAATGGAGAGACACCTATAGTGACACATGGTGTGCATTTTCATTATTATTAAGATTATATAAAAAGAATTTACTGTGGTCACAGGAGATACAATGGGCCTGCATAATCATGAAAGGGATGAAAGAAGAGGAAAGAAAAAATTGCCAGAAAAATTTCTTTAGTGTCTTATGATTATGGTCCAGTATGAGGGACCCTTCAGGAACAGGGCATCAGGAAGCGCACAGTAGTTAAGATGAAATGGTTTTTTTTCAGGCTATATTGTAATCATCCTGCTACAGAATGAACAGCAAATTACTTAGTATTTCATGCAGCATTTTAATTTTAGATAGTTTTGTTCTCACATAGCTGAAAAAGGAATTCATGCTATATGTAGTACATTGCTGTTTCTTTCCTTTAAAATACCAGACACAGATTTTTCTTCAGCTGTTTTTTCAGTGCGGTTCTAAAACTGCATTTTACTCCCCTTGATTTTATCATAGACTCGTAGTGTGTGCTAAACATGTCAGAAGAACTCCATAACCTTGAGATGATAAGAGGCAAACCAACATTTCATTTGTTATTTTTCTGAACTAGAAAAAAGTAAACCCAGATTTACAAGTAGAAGTAAAGCCCAGTATTCGAGCAAGAAAAATTCAAGAAGAGAAGATGAGGAAACAGATGCAGAAAGAAGAATACTGGAGAAGGCGAGAAGAGGAAGAACGCTGGAGGATGGAAATGAGGTAATGCATTCTGTTTTATCAGCAAATGAGACAAAGTTGCAGTCAGATTATCTAAAACTATTCATCTGTAATGACTTATTTTAAATACTTGTTTTGGGAGCTCTATACTGTCTTGTTTTAAATTAAGTTGTCATTATCCCTCAGGGTTTTTTTTTGTTTTGTTTTGTTTTGGGTTTTTTGTTCAATCTCTCTGAGGAATGTAGACTCACTAGAATTATTCCCTATGAATTCAGACCTGCTTTCAAAATAACCATTCATTTTAGGTACCCTCTGGAGTTCATTGGTATTTGTTCTTGATTACTAGAAATGAGTTAGTGAGAACATCCAAGAATTTATTTAGAATGGTTGGAAGTATTAACTGCTATATAAAGAGGACATTTTGATGTACTTCAGGCGATATGAAGAGGACATGTACTGGAGGAGAATGGAGGAAGAGCAGCATCACTGGGATGACCGTCGCAGAATACCAGATGGAGGATATCCTCATGGTCCTCCAGGATCTCTAGGCCTGCTGGGAGTTAGGCCAGGAATGCCTCCTCAGCCCCAAGGACCAGCCGTGAGTTTCTTAGCTTGAGGGGAAAAAAAGAAAGAAGAAAATGCTTACCAAGACGCACAGTTAAGAACTATAAATTATTCAGTGCTACTTCAGTTGTCTCCAGCGTTTCTTAATAAAGCATATAGAAAAGTGAAGAAAAAATTATTCTAATGAAACTCTATAGTTGGACCGCTTTCAAAATAAGCCCACTTATATGACAAAAGGATGCCTTGAAGACAAATATTGTTTCTTCTGAAATAAAAGTCACTCTGGATTTGTGTACTACTTCTTATTTAATTGCATTATACTTTTATTTATCTAATTGTGGACAAATGTATGGATAAAAAGTGGTTGGATCATCAGTCCCAGAGGATAATGGTTTAGTGGTGGGCCATACTCTACCTGGAGGTCAGTAAACAAGTGCAGTGCTGCATGTGTTTATCCCGGGATTTTTCTCATTAGCATCTCATCAATGATCTGAAAGGTGATGGAGTGAGTTCGTGCTCATCAGGTTTGCAGCTGACATGAAACTGAATTGGTTCCAGTAGGGAGAACAGTTGATACCTTTGAGGGTAGGGCTGCTATCCAGCATGACCTAGACAGATTGAAAGAATGGACCAACAGGAACTTTATGGAATTCTGCAAGGACAAATGCCTAATGCTACACTTGGGAGGGCATAACTGCTTGCACTGAAGGGCTGGATAGAAGCCCTGCTGAAAGGCATCTGGGGTTCTTGGCAGATGGTAGTAAGCTGAATGTGAACCAACCATGTGCCCTGGCAGCAAGCAAGGCTAATAGCATCCATGGTGATATTAACAGAAGCATAACCAGTAGATAAAAGGAAGTGATCCACTTTCATGAGACCCAAACTGCAATACTGCATTCAGTTTTGGACTTTCCAGTACAAGACAGATTCTGATAAACTACAGCAGGTGTGGCTGCTGGGATCAGGGGTCTGTAGTGTGCCCTGTGAGGAGAGACTTGAGGGATCTGGGCCTGTTCAGGCTGGAGAAGAGAGCTTCAGTGGGATGTAATAGCCTTCTAATACCAGTGCGTTATAAAGATAATGGTGCCAGGCTCTTTACAGTGAGAGGGTGAGATATACCAGCTTAAGCTGAGACAAAAAAAGTGCAAACTGAATACAGGATTTTTTTTCTTTTTTTCTCCACACAGATGTTGTGAAGCTCCCTCTTTGGCAGTTTTCAAGAACCAACTGGATGAAGCTCTGAGCAACATGATATAGTCTTATAGCTGACCATGGTTTCCACAGGAGGCTGGACTAGAGGACCTCCTGAGGTCCCTTTCTATTTGAATTTTTCTGTGATTCTATGAAAGTAATCATGGATACTTTATTTTATGGCAGTATGCAAGTATTTTCCAGTTAACAGAAAGACAATAGATATTTATGTTGGGGAGGTACTTTTGATCCTGGGATTTCCCAATTTATTTTTTAAATACATCTCATGTTTTTTACAGATATGATTGATTGTGATCAGGGTAAGTTATTAAGGATACTTTATGTTTCCTTACATCTCAATAATTTGAGGTTTGAATATTCTGTTGTTTAGCCATGTTTGGTTTTTGGTCACACATCACCTGTGAACTTGAAAGTATATAATAGAATTATAGAATAGTTTGGTTTGGAATGGACCTTAAAGGTCATCTAGTTCCAACCCCCTACCATGGGCAGGGACACCTTCCACTAGACCAGGTTGCTCAGAGCCACATCCAACCTGGGCTTGAACACTTCCAGGGATGGCACATTCACAACTTCTCTGGACAGCCTGTTCCAGGGCCTCACCACCCTCACAGTAAAGAATTTATTCCTAATATCTAATGTAAACCTATTCTCTTTCAGTTTAAAGCCCTTGTCCTTTCACTACATGCCCTTGTAAAAAGTTCCTCTCCAGCTCTCTTTTAGGCCCCCTTTAGGTACTGGAAGGTGCTCTAAGATCTCCCTAGAGCCTTCTCTTCTCCAGGCTGAACAGCCCCAGTTTTCTCAGCCTGTCTTCCTAGGAGAGATGCTCCAGCCCTGTGATCATCTTGGTGGCCTCCTCTGGACTTGCTCCAGTAGGTCCACATCCTTCTTATGTTGAGATTGCCAGAGCTGGATTCAGTACTCCAGGTGGGGCCTCATGAGAACAGAACAGTCACCTGCCTTTACCTGTTGTGTACCCAAATTTCAGAAATGTGCTTTTTCATCTGTTTAGCCTCTACGCCGCTCTGACTCCTCTGATGACCGCTATGTGATGACCAAACATGCAGCTATATATCCAACAGAGGAGGAACTTCAAGCAGTCCAAAAAATTGTCTCTATTACTGAGCGTGCTTTGAAACTTGTTTCTGACAATATGACTGACCATGAAAAAAGCAAGAGCAAAGAGGGAGATGACAAAAAAGACAGCAGTAAAGACAGGTATTTTTTTTTCCTTCTTATTTTTAAAGAATTTTACGACTTCTTTCTGAAGCCATTTTATGTTTTTCCTTGTACTGTTATCAGTGCTTTCAGGAAGTCTGTTCCCTTCGGATTTTAATATGACATATGTCACTGTGGCTTCAAGAGTATATGGAATACTGCTATTTTATTTAATTTTGCTATCTTCATGTTTAGTTTTATGATTTTTATAGTATTTTAAATGCAGCTTTTAACTATAATTCACAGAGCTTTGAAAGGAGTTTTACGGGTGGGCGTTTTGGCTAAAGGTTTGTTACTCCGTGGAGACCGAAATGTCAATCTTGTTTTGTTATGTGCTGAGAAGCCTTCAAAGATGTTACTTGGTTTTATTGCTGAAAGTCTTCCCAAACAACTTGCAGTAAGTAATATTTAGATTTTTGGATCTGAATTTTGGTAAAAATACTATAAAAGTCTGTCCTCAAGTCAAATGTCTGTCGGGCTGACTGTGCTGCATTTCATAGGTCAGGTACAGTTTCTTTTCATTTTCTGACTCTGTCTGAATTCAGGGACTATGCTGTGTGTTTTGCTTTCTGTATATTACATCCATACAAGTGTCTAGGTGCTTATGCTAGCAGTGTAGTTTCAATCACAATTTAATAGATTTCCTTCAACTGGGAAATAGAAATGAGCGGAAGAAAGACTATTATCCAGTTACCAGCAGCGATAGACATAATTTGTGCGGTGTTACAGGAAGCTTGCACTGCCTGAAGGTCAAAGTTCTCCATTAATGCCAGTCTCTTTGTACTCGTCTTGTTTCCAGTTTGTATGTGTCAGCGCTTTGTAGTCCCAGAAGTAGTTAACTAAGTCTTGTATGTGTTTTTTTTAATTTGGCCCTTCAAAAAAAAGTACATGTAGTCTTAAACCATTCAGCAAAATTCATATAAACCATTTGTTGTATTTCTACAATAAATGAAAGTACAGAATAAAGTTTTTAGCTTGAGTACTCTCTACTGAACAAAGCCTGTCTAGTATTGCTATAGGATGTTTTTCACAGCATTAGTACTTCAGTGCAGTCTGGTAAAATGCTCAACAGAATCCATGGCATGGTAGAAGCATTAGCAGGATCAGAATAATTAGAAAATAATCTTGGGTTTGCTCTTGTTTGAAATAACAGAAGAAAGCTTTAAACCTGCACATCTTGGTCTGGCTTTGTGGAGAATTCACTTGTTCCTCTAGTTTGTGGAAGAAGGCGATAAAGGTGCCTACAGCTTTATTTTGGGGATATTTAGAGTTAATAAATCTAGTCCCAAGAAGAAATTCTGAGTGACCACCTTGTTACTCTTACTATTTTTTCCCCCTGGTGTTAATCTTGTCCTTTGCTCTCATCAGAGGATGTTGTGTTAGCCAAGTATAGAATGTGACTCAGTACTCAACTTGTAACTGCAAGCTTGAAGAACCACCTCTGCATCTTGGTGCTTTTTAAAGGCTCCTGTGTTCCAATAAGAAAAACATTCAACTGGCATTTGAAGTGCCACTGAGGCTTTTATTTATCTCAAATGCTGTCAAGGTTCTTGTTATGTAATTTACTTATTTATATGAATTTCACCTGGTTGTTTTTTTCTCATTTGCACACTTGGCAACTGCTGTGTGTTTTCATTAATGATTTGGAAACAGTATGCAAGTCCATATATATATGTATTAATTGTGTATACTGTTGTTTCTTTGAATACACAGGTATTTGCTTCATATAATTATATTGCGTTTCTGCCTTTCTGTTAAAAAAGGCTATGATGAAATCCATTTTCTTCCCTTTACTTTTCTTGGCCACATGCTAATGGAAGTTTCTCTTTTTTGATATTTAGGTAATAAGCCCCGAGAAATATGATATCAAGTGTGCAGTCCCAGAAGCAGCAATAATTTTAAATTCATGTGTGGAACCCAAAATGCAAGTTACTATCACACTGACATCTCCAGTCATTCGGGAGGAGAACATGAGGGATAGAGGTTGGGAAGTTGTTAAAGATGTTGCTTCTATCTATTCTGCTTAAGATAGCATTGAGGCCCTAGAAGGCAACATGCTGGCATAACTAAAGTACTTGATCAAAACCTTGTTTTTCAACAAGCAGTCTCGGTAGAGAACAATTTCCTATAAAAAATGCTTATATGATGCATTTAATTTTTTAAAATTCTAATTTGAAGTCCAACTTCAGCTTTCTGGAAAAGGTACAAACTTGATTCTTTTTCACCCCTCTTATAAAATTTTAGGTAAAACTAATTATTTTATAACAAGTGGCTATAAACTGGCTTTAAAATGCAGTCCTACCCTAAAAGAAAGATCACATTTTCAAGTTTTAGCTAGATCAGTATTACCATCATTGACATATTCCAAATAGCAGCACCACCTAAAATGTACTTTTGTATTTTTGATGGTAACAGTGCTTATAATTTTAAAAGAAGATGTAATTTTGTTTCCAGCACTCTGAGGTTGCTTTTTGGCCTGGAGTTATTTTTGAATATATTTAGGCTCCTGATATTGCAACCAGTCTTCTATCCAACTGGCAAACTCAGACTAGGAAAATAAGAAATGGCTTTGTCATTTCATCTGCAGCAGAAAGTGAAATTTGTAAATAAAATTACATTTCTGAAGTTCACAGTTTCTCTGGTGCCAGCAATGTTGCTTTACGGTCTGTTTTGTAATGCTTTCCAAGCTTTAAAAGCTTTTAAGCCAACAAGCATGAATAATGTTTACAGTACATTGGTTCCTTTTGTTTTTGGGTCAGATAAAACTAACTTTTGTTTCCTTTTAATCCTGTATTTTCATAGTTGAAGAGATCATGGCAAACAGGGTTCTGGTGTTTGACAGTGAACCTACATATAGCAAATCTGAGGCTGTCTTAACACTTCTATGCAGGTTGAAAAAAATTGTATGTATGTATACTTGTGCTCATGTATATATGTATTTATATAAGCCACAGAGACTTTTTAAATTTCATCTCATCATTACATGCCCTCTACATTACTTCAGATTTTTATATTGCATTAGTAAATGTTCTGTAGCTATGACTAATGCATTGTAAGCAAGCTGTGTTAACAAAGTCATCCTACATAATCAGAAAGAAAAATGTCAAGATGCATTCTCTAGTTTGGATGACTTCTGGAGTCTTTAAGAGTGCTTTGTACATGATTTTTGAGCTTTACATATTATTCCTAGTTATAAAGTCTTTGTACATATACTATCACACCAAATCAGTTTACTCGTTTTTTGAAAATCTTAAGTGTAACATGACTTTTAATTTTCTGTGCTGAATGAGGCTTCATGTATTATTTAAGCTCATAAAGAATTCTTTAAAATATTTGATTATTAAAGTACATTAAGCATTAAATTAAATTAACCTTAAACACCATGTTTGCTTATTAACATACTGTGAAAAGGTGCAATACTGATCCTGCCACAATACTAAATTTCCATTTTCTGGCCTAAAATTCTATGATGTAGACTAAAAAGAAAACAAATTTCAAATTATTATGATCAAACTCTTAATTTATGCCACCTAAAGGAAACATATCTGTACTTTTGTCTGACCGACACTTGAGTTAAAATGAGTTTATTCACTGCTGGAGTGCTGTCTCTAGGCAAGCAAAATCAAGTTAGATTTCTTTTCAAGACACTGAGCAGTATAAAAAGTTCACTTTTGAAGCTAGAGCAAATAAAAGACTGAATTGCAAATTATTGCAGCAAAGGAGGCCTTATTATGAAGACTTCTTCTTTTTTGCTGCAGAGTAATAGTATGTGTTTGGTTTTTTTATGTTTGATGTGTAATAATCCCATTACATTATAAAAAGCTAAAAAAAACCAAACCAAAACTAGTGTGAAATAAAACTGTTAACCACATAGCTACTGTTCCTTACAGTATTGTGCATTTGACAGTTTACCAAATTGGATATATTCAAAGGGCTCTAACCCAGTTGTGGATTCTTTCCTTCAGCAGACAAAGTGTACATATTTATAAAAGCATATATATATGTGCACATGTCTTTATTTTTTTATCCTTAGCTAACAGCCCCAGTCCTAAGCTTTCTAGCAAAGGGTCTTGATTCCTGTCAGGGGTTGCTACCAAGACATCAGAAGGATTTTTGACCAAGGTTTTCTAAAGCTCAGTGTCACACCTGCCATACTTTACAAAGGAGGTGTTTGGACGCACAGTCCTAGGACCTACTGTTACTTTGGGTTTTTTTCTTTTTGTCTTTATCCTAGAATTAAGCAGTGTTCACACTAGTTTTCAAATAGTTGACTGGGTAAATTGCATTCTGTGTAATAAAACACAGTAAAATTGGTACGCCTGTTAACTTTTAATGACGAAGTAGTGTGGACACAGAATGTCTAACTGAAGATTAACCCCTTATATTTAGGGTAGTAATAAATTAAGTTATATAAGGTAAGAATTTGTGCTTGTATTTTGTAAATTAATTTAACTGGTTTTGTTTTAGCTCAACAGGATGGTAGGTTAGGCATCTGAATTTATTTAAAGACTATTTAAGGGGTTAATCCTAAAATGTAAAACAGATGCAAAAATTCACAGATTAAGTATTACAAGTTTCCTTGATACATTTTTTCCAGTCAATATATTCTCAGCTCAATTAGGTGTCTTACAACTTCTTAGTCTTTTTAAGTTTCAAGGATATTCATATGATACCTAGTAGTAGCACATTTTAGACTGACATTTCCAGCACTGTGTATGATTATTTTCTGTGCACTTAAACTGTAATTCTTTTTAGTAAAATTGTTTTCCAAATTGAATTTTTTGGAGCTAGAAGTAATTGGAATTTCAAATTATGTAGTGAGTTATTGTGATTAAAGTCTGCACAGTATAATCTATTTGCATAGTAGCTTTAAAAAAAGACTGTAAAAACAGACTGATTAGGCTAATGGACAGAAGAGACACATTTTTAATTTCTTAGTCTTATTTTGCCTCTTATTTTCCTGCTGTGCATTCCCTCTAAATATACTCCTTGTCTTTTTATATCCAAGTTTTACTTGTTTCATCAGTTATCTTACCTGGCACCCCTCTTGTATAAGTTTTGGTTTGATTTTTGTTTTGTTTTAAATGAAATGCCCCTTTAAATGTCTTCATTTGCTGTGTAAATACCTTGTTGGTTCAGTTATTCTTCTTTCCACTTTAATATACAGTACATAATTTTAAACATCTGTTTGAGAAGATACCTATGTTCTTAACTTTGTTCTTATTTTGAAATCTTCCCCCTTTTAGCCCCATGTAGAGCAATGGGACTATCCTATAAAAAAATGCCCAAATCTGAATGGAGTACTTCAGATTTAAGTTTTGCAAAGTTATAGAACTATGTTCATTCATAGCTTTTTAGTTCTCTCTAAAGTATCCTACTATTTAAAGTATCCTACTATTTATTTTGCATTTGTGTATAAATAGGTGGTTTCTGAGCTCTCTGCATCATCCCTACTTGCTGGCATGTTTCATGCAACTATATATATAACTTCTATTCTCTGAGTTACCTAACTTTAAATCTTGCTGGAGTAAATCCTGTGAAATGAGTGCCATTGAGTGAAGGCTTTTTTTTTTCATCTTGTCTGGTGTATCACCAGTTATGCTACCAGTATACTTTGGCACTAGTCACAGTAGCCATTTTCATAATTAGTAAAACAAAATACTTTTAAAAGTGATCATTACATTATATTCCTACAATTTTTAAAGTAACTTGAAGATACCGTTTCATATTGTTCAGTGGTTCCAGTTTCACTGATTTAAACCACTTCCAAAAGGGTCTTGTGGTCTTTTCTATTTTAGTAACAAAGCAATCTGCTTTGTAATTAATCATTTTCTGAACATTTAAACATAAAAGATCTACCATATTTTAGAATAATAAAATCATAGAATCATTTAGGTTGGAAAAGCCCTTCAAGATCATCAACTCCAACTGTTAAACTAACGCTGCCAAGTCCACCGCATCTAGTGCCACATCTGTACTTCTTTTAAATCCCTTCAGGGATGGTGACTCAGCCACTTCCCTGGGTAGCCTCTTCCAATGCTTGGCGACCCTTTCCTTGAAGAAATTTTTCCTAATATCCAATCTAAACCTCCCCTGGCACAACTTGAGGCCATTTCCTCCTGTCCTATTGTTTGTTACTTGGGAAAAGAAACCAACAACCACCTTGTAACAACCTCCTTTCAGGTAGTTATAGAGAGTGCTAAGGTCCCTCTTGAGCCTCCTTTTCTCTAGGATAAACACCTCCAGCTCCCTCAAGCACTCCTCATAAGACTTGTGCTCTAGACCTTTCACTATATTCGTTGTCCTTCTCTGGACACGCTCCAGCACCTCAGTGTCTGTCTTGTTTTGAGGGGCCCAAAACTGAACACAGGATTCAAGGTGTGGCCTCACCAGTGCCAAGTACAAAGGTACAGTCACTTCCCTAGTCCTGCTGGCCACACTATTGCTGATGCAATCCAGGATGTCATTGGCTTTCTTGGCCACCTGGGCACACGCTGGCTCATGTTCAGCCACTGTCAACCATGGCCCCAGGTCCTTTTCTGCCAAGCAACTTTCCAGTCAATTCTCCCCCCAGCCTGTAGTGCTGTGTGGGGTTGTTGTGACCCAAGTGCAGGACCTGGCACTTGGCATTGTTGAACCTCATACCATTGGCCTCAGCCCATCAATCCAGCCTGTCCAGATTCCTCTGCAGAGCCTTCCTACCCTTGAGCAGATCAACACTCCCACCCAACTTGGTGTCACCTACAAACTTACTGAGGGTGCACTCAATCCCCTCATCCACATAATTGATAAAGATATTAAACAGGACTGGCCCCAGTACTGAGCCTTGGGGAACCCCACTAGTGACTGACTGCCAGCTGGATGTAACTCCATTCCCCGCCACTCTGAGGCTGGTTGTCCAGACAGGTTTTTACTCAAGAATACGTGCACTTGTCTGAGCCATGAGCAGCCAGTTTCTCCAGGAGAATGCTCTGGGAAATGGTGTCAAAGGCTTTACTAAGTCTAGGTAGACAAGATCCCCAGCCTTTCTCTCATTCACTAAGTGGATCACCATGTCATAGAGGGAGATAAGGTCATTTAAGCAGGACCTGCCTTTCCTAAACCCATGCTGGCTTGGCCTGATCCCCTGGTAGTCCTGTATGTGCCGCATGATGACACTCAAGATGATCTGCTCCATGACATTCTGTGGTACCAAGGTCAGGCTGACAGGCCTGTAGTTCCCCAGATTTTCCTTCTGGCCCTTCTTTCAGATAGTCTGCTTTGTTTTTTTCTTTCTTGGCTTTTCTTTTTCTTGATGAATCATAAGTAAAGCAGTCCCTATTCAGATCCTTCCTTGCATCCTGAATGATATTGGAACACATATATAATGGATGAGGAATTTATATGAGTAAGAGAGGATATTAAAAAGTAATGGAACTCTTAAAACTGAAGAGATTTCACATTCCTTTAGTCAGGTATTTTAAAATGCATAATATTTTCCATTTCAAGTTTAAAGTATGATAAAAATAACATTACAAAATATCTAGTGCTTTTAAATGTTTTTTTTTTTAATATACTTAGCTTTTCTTAAAAAGAGTAAGTCCCAAATAGCATGTGACCATTAAAATTTTCATGAAACTAAGTGTGAATATTTCTACTTTAAGTGGATTTTTAGTGTTCCTTCTGTCTTGTGGTCTCTGTGCTGGTGCACTGTGTCCATTCATTTTTCCTTTTCTATTCAATTTTAGGGGATATATGTTTTTCCAGTGTTAGCTTAAAGAAAGAAGTACCATGTTTTGCATAATCTGCAATGCATTTGAAAATAACATGACAGCTAAAGTTTAATATGATTCTACAATCTTCATACTGGGTTAATGCCCTAATACTAATTGAATTACTTTTATTGAACAATTGCATTTGTTGTTCATGGGTTCAAGCTTTAAATGGCATGTGTGGCATTGAAGCTACTTTAAATGGTCAAACACCCATTCCTCACTGCATTTTGCCAATTCAATCCATTTTAGATGTAACCTCGGGTATGGTGAAAGACCCACCGGACATCTTGGACAGGCAAAAATGCCTTGACGCTCTGGCTGCTCTACGCCACGCTAAGTGGTTCCAGGTAGGGAACATAATTTTATTTTCTTCTTGTAGCCTTATGAGAGATTAGTTCAGTTGTAATATAAATGTCTAACTGGATGAAAACACTCAGTGTTATTCATGCTAATAATACTTAATATTTTTCTGGTCCCTGAATTTAGGTGTAGAAGGTTGAGTAGAGAGGAACTGCTGTATGCAGTTATTGTTCATTTGACCTTTTTTTTTCTTTTTCTGGTCATGAAGAAAGCAATGTGGCAAGCTTGATTCACTTGGGGTGATCATATGTTGTATATTTGTTATATGTTCCATAAGGCTGCAGAGTAACTTTGCTTTAAATAATGAAATATTTGTTTAAAGCTTTGTGTTTAGATTTAAGACGTTTTTCCTATTTCTTTAGGTGTAGGGAATGAAAGGCAAGAAGCAACTGTTTGGTTTAGTGACTTTGCATTCTGTCAAAGGCACAATAAAGAAACGAAACAGATTCCCTTCACCTTTCCATCTCTATACCTATTTCTTAGACCTTTATTTCTAATATAGAAAAATACTGTATTTATTGTTACAGGTGAACATAGGTCAAAGTGTATAGGGGATCAAGAAATGTTATTCTTGTATGACCTGTGCACTTTGACTTCTATCACCTTAAATTACTAACCCTGTATAAAATACTGCTGTAAATGGCAGCTCTTAGAATAAAGTTGTAGAATTATTTGTTTTGGTCTTGTATCTGAGCTTCCATTGAACAGCAGTGTTTTAGTCTTTCAACAAGTCCTATTTGCTGTATCTGCTGGGATTAATTTGATTTTGTATTGTTCTCAAGGCTAGAGCTAATGGTCTGCAGTCCTGTGTGGTTATCATACGTATTCTTCGCGACCTCTGTCAGCGGGTTCCAACTTGGTCTGATTTTCCAAGCTGGGTGAGTAATGTTCTTTTGAATGAGTTTTTAATGCACATTGGGGTTTTTTTAATCCACTGCAAATAAAGCATGGGAATGTGTTACTACAGATTTAAAATTTAGGTTTTTAAAAGGAGTAATGTAGGGTTTTGCTTGGGCGGTTGGTTGGTTGGTTGATTTTTTGGTTTTCCCCAACAAACGATCCAGATTACCTCTAAAATTTTAATTTTCTGTGGTTTTGCCATGTGGAGCTGAAAATGTTTTTTCAAAATGAAATTTCTTGTTGTTTTTGGAATTCTTTGAGAGTAGCATTCTTATTCTATATTTTAGCATTTTTTTCCTTTACTCTGTATCAAATAATCTATTTTTTACTTACAACCTGCTCTGAATTGCTTGGACTTTACTGAAACTGGTAGAAAATAATGTCAGCTGTACCCAGATAGCTCTGTGATAACAGAAAAGCTGCTTGAAAGAATAATTCACAGCAATTCCTGCAATCATTAATATGTTGTTTCTGCAAGATGAAATACCACAGTACTAGTCTGTGGATGTGTAACCATCGGCATTTTAATCAGTGTCACTTAGACACAGCTCTCTAGGTTGTAACTGGTTACCTATCTCAATTCTTGCAGCTGAGTGGTTTTGGAGCATTCTTTTACATTGACTATCTTAAGTTATGCTCTCCAGGAGTGCAACTTGTGCTCCAAATATTAATAAATGTTCAATCTGTGGACTGCACAAAGTTATTCTGAACCAAAATCTCCAAAGCGTATATATGTGGAGGTAAATTCAACTTCGACTTTTTTGTTTCATAGACCAAATCCTGTTGCACTGTGCTGCTTCCTAATGTAGACTTCTCAGTTTTGGCAGGAAGAGTGCTAACATTGTCAAGACAGTTATAATAGTTGGCATTATTTCAATGAGAAATGTTTTACAATTGTAATAAGCTTGCTGACCAGAAAAAATGTGGAGCAATTATTTCTGCTTTTTAAAATATTTAAAGTTTAAAAAAATCTGCTTTCTCTGCTATACTTCATGAAAGATATACTGTACAAACATAGTTTTACAGAAGCTCAGAAGTATGTAAGTACCCTCAATATTGCTTACTAAGTAGCCAAAGTATAAACCCAGACATACTTTTAAAAAAGCATCCTTTAAAATATTGCAACACACAGCAGGCACATAGATGAAGAACAAGGAATGTTGTTTCTTATTTCTCATAATATCTGTTCTAAGGCACAGCCAGAAATGATGTGTCACAGAATCACAGAATGGGTAAAGTTGGAAGGGACCACAGTAGGTCATCTGGTTCAGCCTCCCTGCTTCAGCAGGGTCATCTCAGAGCACATGGCATAGGACTGCATCCAGATGGATCTGGACTATCTCCAGTGAGGGAGACTACACAATCTCTCTGGGTAACCTGTTCCAGTGCATGGTCACTCACAGAATAAAGAAATTCTTCCTTATATTCAGGTGGAACTTCCTGTGCATCAGTTTCTGCACATTGCTTCTTGTTCTATTGGTTGGCATCACCAAGAAGAGCCTGTCTCTATCCTCTGACACTCACCCTTTAGGTACTTGCAGACATTGATGAGGTCCCCTCTCAGTTGCCTCTTCTCAAGGCTGAACAGGCCCAATTCCCTCAGCTTTTCCTCTTAAGAGAGATACTCTAGACCCTTGATCAACTTCATAGCCCTCTGCTGGACCTGCTCCAGGAGCTCCATGTCTCTCTTGTACTGAGGAGCCCAGAACTGGACACAGCACTCCATCACACCAGGACTGAGCAGAAGGGCAGGATCACCTTCCTCGACCTTCTGGCAACACTCTTCCCAATGCACCCCAGGATGCCATTGGCCTTCTTGGCCACAAGGGCACTGCTGGCTCATGGGCAACTTGTCCACCAGGACCCCCAAGTCCTTCTCTGTAGAGCTGCTTTCCAGCAGGTCACCCCCAGCCTGTACTGGTGCCTGGGGGTTATTCCTCCACAGATGCAGGACCCTGCACTTGCCTTTGTTGAATTTCAGATGGTTCCTCTCTGTTCATCTCTCCAACCTGTCGTGGTCCTTCTAAAGAGCAGCACAGCACCCTGGGGTATTGGCCGTTCCTCCCAGCTTTGTGCCATCAGCAAACTTGCTGAGGAGGCATCTGCCCCTTTGTCCAAGTCATTGATGAAAACATTAAACAATACTGGACACAGTATAGAACCTTGGAAAGCACCACTAGTGACAGTCCTCCAACTAGAGTGCCACTGATCACAACCCTCTGGGATCTGCCCTTCAGCCAGTTCTCAATACACCTCACTGTCCACTTATTCAGTCCATACTTCCTGAGTTTGCCTATGAGGATTTCATGAGAGATTTCAGGCCTAGGTGTCTCAGTTCTCTCTAAAAGTGCTTCCTGTCTTGCTCTTGTCTCTGAAAAATGAGAAATAAACTCTCCAACCAATTTGCTAGGTTAGAAAGCCAACATTACTTTATTAGCAGCGCTGGATACATGGGGGATTCTTCTCAAAGCATGCATGAGCAGCAACCTAACAGACCAGGTTATATTCCTGAAACTAATGCATATTCATCACATTTCCTGAATGCATGCATATATGCTAATTATTTCCATGGACTTGTTTGGATATGGTTCTAGATCTTCTGATGAATCTTTTCTCTTTCAGAGTATCTCAAGTATGTCATCAGGTCATAATGTACTTCACTTATCATTCTTTGCTCTGACACACAATCCTTGTTCTCAAAACTAAGATATAAACTAATACATATTAATCACTGATAGAAGTAAACAAGGATACATTAGCTGGCAGAAGACTTATTAGTCACAGATATAGGGAGTTAACACAAGGCCACAATCATCTCTGGTATTTGCATAAGCAATGTATGGTACAAAAGTAAACATGAACCACAAATACAGGGATCATACACTATTGTGCTGAAGTTAAAAGAATGTTCCAACATCTACCCCCAGTGCTGCATAGACTTCTTATTAAAGAAATTTAACTTGTTCAGTAACACTCTTGGTACCCGATGCGTTGCCAGTGCCACGAATCACCATTGAAATTTGTGTATTCAGTTGTTCTTTTGGCTTGTTAGCAAAGTCCTACTGAAAAAAAAGACATTTAAAATATATATTATTTCTGACAGTTACAGATAAAATTTTGTAGATTGAAGAAATATATTTTCCTAGACGCAGAACTTCTCCTGACCTTTATGCTACAAGTCTGTTACAAGCCAGAGATGCCAGAGCATTTCAGAAAGAGCCTAAATAGTTTTAATAATAGAAAACATTAGGAAATCTAAACACACATTAGTATCAGTCTCTTTATATAGCTAGAAATAAAAACTAAATTAGAAGAATTGTGTCAAGTTTCTACAAGTTAGAAGGAACCAATATTCAAAATTTATTTTTATTTTCCAAACTTGAAATCTAGCCGTTTGTGCACATAAACACTGGGGCATCATAATTCACATTTTCCTATGATGAAATTGAAGACTTTAGTGTATTTTATGAGAATCCAAAAGAGTTAGACTTGAATAAATAATGCGATCTGCTTTTTTTCTTTCCTGCTGTATTTTGCTTCATACTTGAAAACAACTAAATTGTTGCTAAAACTCAAAAGCTTGACCCTGAGTGATACAGTCTAAGTCCTAAAATACCATGATCAAGAATTGAAATTTGTCAGTTAAATTGAGCTAAAATAGAAAGGAATAGGCACCCTTAGGGAGTAATTGTAATCAGCACTGCCTGTAGTTACTTGCATGCATTAGAATGGACATTTATTCTTGCAAAATAGAAATAGAAGGCAACATTAGAGCAACTGTAACTTGGAAGAGGAACCAAAAAAAACCAAACTACCAGAAATCCCAGCAAAAACCAAGAGAGACATATTGTTTGAAAATAAAACTTGCCAAGGAGGTGGTATTGAAACATCCATTTAATGCTTACTTTGCAAAAATAAGCATAAACTTTTATAGTTTTTTTTTTCTTTTTAATGGTGTCTAATAAAGGCAAACAATGGAAACATTCACAGAAAAAAAAGGTGTAAATTTTAGAAAACCTGTTTATCATCAAGGTTTTTTTTACACTTATTTAACATCTAAGTTAGTGTTAGGGTATACCCAAAAAACAACAATTGAAGTGAACTTCAGTTTTGCAAAACTGAAGAATTAGTAACCACTTAAATGTTAAAAGGTCATTAAATGTTGGATACTTTAAGTTTCTGTATTCTTGTAGAAAAAAAGATAATTTCTCTGTAGCATCCTGTTAATTTCATTAGATGAATCAAATTCATCATTTCATACCGATTTGTGGAAGGAAAATTACTCCACAACTTGTAAAAGTTGTAAAGCCGGTATGTTTATTACAGCGCTGGATGCATGTGGGTATTGTTCCCCATAAAGGACATGTGCACCCCTGAGAACTCCCGATCCTTTTTTATCTCCCTTACTGGTACATATGCATAGAATTTCACAATAGTTTCATACATATTCATTTTACTGGTTTCCCGTTACACTTGCAGATAGTTTTTTTATCAGAAAATACAGAAAGAACTCCTGGGTCACTGTTTTGCGGAGAAAAGAAGAAACCTCACAACTTTATAAAAGTTGTAAAGCTTGGTATGTTTATTACGGCGGCCGGACGCATGCGGAGAATGCTCTCCTTAAAAGGCATGCTAAAAGGCATGCGTACCTCTGAGGATTTCAGGTCTCCTTTTATCTCCCCTTCCAAATACATATGCATACAGTTTCACAATAGGTTCATACATATTCATTGCACGTGACATTTATCGCCAGTTCCTCTTTATCAAAAGAATTTGTAGGTTAGGGCAGATCGACCTTGTGGTCGTTTCTGTTTTTTCTCTCTGTCTCCTCACTATCTCTGTCCTGCAGTTTTTCCCTTCAGCTTTGGCCTCACAGACTTTTCACCTCTCCTAGACATTTTACCTAATTCAAAATGGATTTTTACTCTGTCTCAGTCAGCTTGCCCTGTCTCCTGCAGCCTCAGCTTTGGTTTTCGTCTGTTTCAAAGTTCAAGGGGTCTCTCTTATCTCTCTCACATTTTTCCTTCAGCTGAGGCATTTTTTTTTAAACAGCACATTTCATCCAAATCCAAAATGGATTTCCACCCTGGTAAATTTCCAGTCTGTTTCAATATTGTGTGCTGTTTACTCACATGGCTAACAGATTCCAGTGACCTACCACGTTTCATGCTCTCAAAAAATGACTGGACAAGTTCTCCAAGGAGGCTAGTACTGTATAAATTTCTAAGAAAATCTTTGGGCAATTTGTCATGAGAACCAGCATATTGGTACTCAACACTCAATGTTAATCTTACAGTAGCTTTCTTTTTATTAATTGTTAACAAACATCTGATTTTTAAAATTTTTACTGAAAGTGTTGTGTGATGTGTAATATCCTTCAAAATTTCAGTTTTAAAAGTTCTATACTGAACAACAGTAGTAGATTTTTTTTTAAATCAGTCTTCTAAATTGTCTGGATTTTCTTGTTGTTCTTCTAGGCTATGGAGTTGCTTGTGGAAAAAGCAATTAGCAGTGCTACTGGACCACAGAGTCCTGGGGATGCACTGAGAAGAGTTTTTGAGTGTATATCTTCAGGAATCATCCTTAAAGGCAAGTTGCAGTTGATTAGTGTTTGTATACTTATGTTTAAGTAATGTAAAATCTGTAATCTTGATTGAAATAAGATGGAGATGTGCTACTAATTAGCCTGTTTTAGGTGGTCCTGGCCTTCTGGACCCTTGTGAGAAAGATCCTTTTGATACACTTGCGGTAATGACAGATCAGCAACGAGAGGATATTACTTCAAGTGCACAGGTAAGGAAAAGTGTCACAGCACGATAAATTGGATTCAAACCTATACAGGGGACCTTCAGCCAACCCTGTTCAACCTTAACTGCAAGCAAACCACTGGCCAGAGAGCTGGGCAGAGAGCAGTCCCATCCAAGCAGCTATCTGGGCCTTGGAGATTCAAAGCCCCTATAAAAAGGGCAGCCATATTAAACTCAGGGCTGTTTGCTGATGATGATTGGTGTGTTGTGTCGTGTGTCTCTCTCTAACCCACGACCCCACATAACAGAAAAGTGTTTTAAGTAACTAAATTTGATGGATAGTTTTTTTGTGGGGATGGTTGGTTGATTTGGGGGTTTTTTGGTGTTTTTATTAATGAAACGAAACTATATGATGGACATGAATTTTCTTTTCTTAGAATGTAGTCTAGTCTTTCAAATGATCCGTCTTAAGCTAGGCAATAAAAATGTCACAACAGAGAATGTATTATAGTGTCCATTTTTGTACTAAAATTAACAAATTTTCCTGAAAAGTTTGAAGCACTCCCATCTACATATATATAATCTCTGTAAAGATGCCTACTCTACAGTAGTATGTTATTAGATTTAAAATTGGACTGGCATTTAATATTTTATAAATTGTCCTGGTTTAGGTCAAATTTTTGGAGGAAACCTCCAAAGGGGTCTCCTCTAGAAAGCAAATTTCAGCAGCTCCTCCCCTAACCAGTTCGGGGGAAAAAAGTCTCCTTGGAGAGAAGTGGAAAAAACTGTTTATTTAACAAGAAAATACTCACAAACATGAAAAAAAAAGTAATATAAACAATGGAACCTCTTGCTGTTCTGAAGAGATGGCAAATTCAGAGTCCTTCTGTGGATGTGGCTCAGTCTCTCTGGGGCTTGGGCCCAGCATGCCAGGCCTGGCATTTAGCTTAGGGGGCCCCTGGGTGATTCTCCTGATGTCCTGGATTGGAGACAAGCTGAACAGTCCTAGAAGAAGGCACAGTTCAGGGAAAACCTTTCTTGCCTTAGCTAACAAGGAAAACCAGTGAAAAAAAAGCAAAGAGAAACTCATTCTCTCTCTCTCTGCAAAAGCTGAGAACTCTGAGAGCACTGAGCTCTTATCTGTCTCCTGCTGTCTGAGCTAGGCAGCACAGTTTGTGAGAGAGGGGAATTCTGGGGGAGTAAAGTGAAGCTTCTGCAGATAAACTGCATGCAGCATCATAAAGTCACTCAAAGAAATCTGTGAAAGCTTAAATTTTAATATTTATTGTATCTACTTACAGTATTGGCTATTCATGCTTGCAGCTTAAGAGTTTACTGCCCCTACCTCTTAATTCAATCCTTTTGCTGAAGATCGCTAATGCATATTGGGGCACATGACAAGCCTTGGCTGCTTCAATGCAAGTCCAGCAGCTAAAACACATGTATATTATTTTTAAGTTAATATGTTGTATTTTGTGTCAAAGCAGCAAATGGAACATACACATTTTGTTGTGTTGACTTTGTTGGGGGAAGGAAGAGAGGATAATAAGAGCTAAGGATAATATCATATACCACTAATGTTCGTCATTAATTGTTTGATAAAGTATTTTAAATTGACATTTGTTTCTAGCAGAAATATCTTCTTTCTATCCTTTTTCTAGTTTGCGCTGAGACTCCTTGCATTCCGTCAAATACACAAAGTTTTAGGAATGGATCCATTACCACAGATGAATCAACGCTTCAGCATTCATAATAATCGTAAAAGAAGAAGGGACAGTGATGGGGTTGATGGATTTGAAGCAGAGGGAAAAAAAGACAAAAAAGATTATGATAACTTTTAAAAACATTTGTCATTAGTGCTAAGATTGAAGGTGATAAAAAGTCCATTTGTTGCCTTGCTTTTAAATGGACATTATAATGTATGTTTAAAATATCCAAAAACAACTTAGTAATTATATTTGGAAGAGAAAAATATAGCTCTTCTGGGAGATTGTGAATATTTTAATGATATACTGTATCAGACAAATTATTAATGGAAAGATTGCAAATGGAAACTGTCATTGGAAAAAATAGTGTTAAGTTTTTTCCTCATTACATTTTCTTTAAATGTGTTGCTACCTTTAGTCTCCGTTTCTCTCTCATGTGCATTGTTTTATCTTAACTGTATTTAATTCAGTGTTTGTGCTTCTGTTCCTGTGTGTATTTTGATTATTTTTTTTTTATTTCGAAGGTTTTTTCTTTGCCTTTCACACTAGTTGTATATGTTACATTGTGTTAGCATAAACTGTTGCCCTCCCAGTTAATATTTTACAGAACTTCATTTTGTAAAGTCAGACTGCAGGATTATGTTTTTGCTTTTGTTTTCCTAAATGTGAAGGGGTTGCAACACATAATTATCCTGCCATTTGAGTGCTCAAAATTAAATGTTTTTGCCAATCTTTTGGCATTTGTCTCTTTAGTGTGATATAAAGTGTGATATAGTGTGATACCAATATAAATATTTGTTAATCTAATCAACTTTGCTGTTAGTTGTGTATTAGCAGTATTAAAGCTAATATATAGAGCATGGGCTTACAACAGTTTTAAAGCAGCTGCATAACTGATCCAAGTTTTGCATGATGTTTTGGGGCTTTTTTAATATAAGGGCTTTTAAAACTATCATTTTAGATTAAATGTGTAGGTCTTTCTATGACTGACTTTGTGACATAGCAAGGTCAAAATATAACTTTCTGAATTTCCTTTTTCATCATACAAACAGAAACAGGCATTTCCCATTTAGACAAAGTTAGTAATTCTTTTCAGTCCACTTGGTTGATATTAATGCCTCTCAGGCCTTAAAATAAACGTTTGTCATATCAGTGCCTGTAAGGGTATTCCTTATAGCTATTTCTGTATAAATCCTTATAGCTATTTCTGTATAAACTCTCAGTGATTTTTTTTTCAATAATTCAAATTTTAAAAAGTGAAGCATAATTTAAAAAGTGAACATTATTAAAAGAAAAAAGTAACCCTGAAAATTGTTTGATGTACGCTTATGTCTCTTTCAAAAAGCTAAGTATAGCAGTGGTATAGTAATGTTACACTATACTGTTGATGTATGCTCTGGTACACAGGTGTGATTTGTTGTCACAGCACTACTGTGGAATATACAACTAAAAGCTAAAATTTATTAAATTATTAAAATTCATTATACACTTGAAACTGAAGTTTCCCTCATTCTGTTCAGTGTGTATTATAATTTTTGCAAACCCATAAAACTCACAGATAAACATAGACTAACATTCTGGTAACTACTGATGGCTGTAGGAGTGTATCACACATTACAAAGATAATTTGTTATTTCTGGTACAATTTAAAAAAAATTTTTGTTCCATTTTGAGGTTGAATTTATCTTTGACCTTTTTAATAAATGTCTCTTGGAGTAGGATGGGGGGATGTTTTTGTTTGCAATGCTTACTGCTAACAGCATGGGCCTGTAAAATAGAAATATACAGTATTTTAGAAAAATTGAGAGAATCTTAAGGAAATATATTAATAACATTCTTCAAGCATTAGAGTGCAGTTTTAAAATGAGTGGTTATTAGTGGTTATCAAATAAAAGGAAGGCTTTCTCATTGTAGGAAAGATTTCTTACCAATTTCAGCATCAGAAATACAATAATTAATGCATGCTTTAAAATTACTTTAAAAAAGGATTATGCTAGTTTCTTTTGTCTAGCCTTGATGTGTGCCTCCAAGCATGTGCTTGGTCTTAGTTGGTGGGTATTGGTTGTTTGGGTTTTTTGGTTGGTTGGTTAGTTGATTGTTTTTTTTACAAGGGCTATCTTGCTGCCATGGTGTCTAATAAGCCATTACTGTTTATTTTGAAAGTTACAGGTGCTATTCATGTGGCTAGTTCAACTCCATACCAAAGTTTCTTTCTCCATAAAACAAACATTTATTTGGGCATGTGATTAACCCTAAAATTTAGGATTAAAAAGGTCAAAGATGTATTTTGGATTTCCTGTGTTTTTGTTCTACTGGCTTTTAACTCTTAAGCAGTTTCTGGGTCTTTTGAACTGTTGTATACTTAAAATGATTCCACATTAAATATGAAGCTGTGATTATGATTTTTGCACTGTGTGGTAAAGAGTGAATTTGCAGTTTATTTCTGTTTTACTTGCCCATTTTAATGGGCTATTTTAATGATGTAACTTCTGACTCCTGTTAAGCTAAGAATAATGGAAAAACAAGGTTTTAAAAAGTACAGCATGAACTTTGTTTTTAAATATTACATTGTGTGCTTAGGAAGATAAAGTTAAGACCAAGTAATCAATTTACAAGCAAATAGCCATTTTAATACTCTATGTTTTGATAATGCTATTGGTTCACTAATAAACAGTGTTTGCCTTTCTTATTGAGCAATGCTGTGTGTTAAATCTCAAAGTGCCAGACACTATAGTCATAATATACAAAAAAGAAATGTACACAGCAAGAATTTTCCCCTCAGTGTTCACTTTAGAGGAACAATTTAGTAAAATGAGAGCTGTTCTGTTTTGAAGTATTTTCAAGCTTTGTCTGCCTAGTTTTTAGGTATGTGCTGTCTGTGAGTATTATGGTTTCACATGGGTTTCTCTAGAGGCATTGGTAGAAATGCAAGTCTGTTGGATACATTCCATCAACATCTTACCCTATTATAGAATTCTATATGAATTGTTAACCTTATGGAGCTATTGAATGTGATGGATTCATTTGCTGCTTTTATTTTTAGACCTATTTCACTACTCAGAAGTGATTTAAAATTTACTTAAAATTGTACCTAGAAACTTTCTGAGAGTTGAAATCAACTTTAAATATTCCTACAGCAATTTTCATGTATATTTAACATTCTTGTTGTTTGATGAATATCTGGTGATGATGGGTCTATGAAGAATTTACTCAATGCCAAATTAATTTCTTTATTAAACAAGACCCATTTGCACTACCCAAACAGATTTTATCAGCATACCACTAGTAATAGAGAAGGGGAAAAAAAAAAAGAAATTGGGAGGCATAATTTGCATTCTGCTGTTTTTTCCTACTTACATCATAGGTTTACAAAGTACAGTGATAGATTCAGCCAGAACATGTTTTCCTTCTGGGTGGTATTTTTTTCCTCTGAAAGCTGTAAGCCAAAGAGCTTTCCTAGGCAAAAAAGGCTAGCAAATTAGATTTCTTCTGAGAGAAACTTTTATAAATCTTCTCAAGAGTTCTCTTTTCCTGTACTGTGATATTTCTCAGCCTTTTTAAAATGAAACAGACAACTAGTCTTTTGAGGAGGAAAAAAATTAAGGAATGTCATCAACAGTGTTATCACAGTGGTTTTGATTTACATCCAAATAAAAATCAGGCTTAATTTTGTTAATATCTGTTGATTTGTGTTCTCCAATTTTGTTCCATTTTCTCATTTAAATTTATGAAAACGTGCAAATCATATAATCATTAAGGTTGAAAAAGGCCTCTTAGATCATCAAGTCCACATGTATATATATTCCATATATTCCTAGCACTGAGAAAATTTGAAGTTATTGAACTGTGTTCTGTTAGGTTAGAGTTTACATTTTAAGAACTGCTGCCCTAAAAATATGTGGCATGTGTAAAGTTCCTAACAGGGTAAAGTTCATTGGTTTTCATGGATACCTGTTTGGCAGCTATTGATGGGGATTTTTAACCTGTATGGTGCACACTTTCCCACTTAATCTAGCCTTAGCATGTCTGCATTAGCAAAGTTCCTCATTAAGGGTTGTAGTCCTTAATAGGTATGTTTTCCTAAACTATTTTGGCCTGGGGTGACTTTATGATGCTTGTATCCCCATTCATCTCTTTAGCCCAGAAATAAGTTTTGCACCTTTAAGACTGGTTCCGAGAGCGAAGAGGGGAGAGAAGAATCGCAGAGTTTGTTATCAGAAACTGCACTCACTCCTCCACATTCCTTCTGGACTGTGTTGTCTACAGCATGGACAGACAGCAGGACAGAGCTCTCCTTTGCTTTTTAGTTAGTTTTTAGCTACCTGAGGCAGAGAAGTTCCCTGGACTGTGGGTTTTTGTTTTTTTTTTTTTCTTGGAACTGTTTGAACCTGCTCTGGACTGAAAACCCAGAAGCGCACTGGCAGCTCACATATGTGGCCCGCTGGGGCCTGGCCTGGGCCACAGCATTTTTCTAGCACCAGAGGGACTGATGAGAGACTGAGTGAGCCAAGCTACAGCCCACGAAGGGGACTTTCTGAGTTTGTCATCTCTTCGAAGCAGCGAAAGGTTTTATTATTTAATATTATTCATTTTTTGTGCTGATGAATGCTTTGCCCTAAACCAGGACAAAAGCCAGGGCAACTAATATTTATTCTGAAGCCAGTGGTTCATTTATTGCAGGATAGTTTAAGTCCTATAAGCTTTTAGAGGCTTAGCCTAGCTTAAATATTAATGCATATATTCTACATTAATTCTATTTAAGGTTAATATCCTAAATCCAAAAAACCCCATAGAATGGTATCAAGAAACCTCTATCAATTTTTGAAGTTTTCTATATTTAAAAATCCAAGATTTCAGACTTGAATAGCTGACCAAGAGTAAATAAAAAACTTTCTACAGTAAAAAGTTACTTTATCATTAAAAGGGAGACACAAAGCCCTTTGTTTCTACATGAGAATTGCAAACCTTGCTCCCTGTGTGATTTTATTTTTCTTTTCTGCATGCAGCATTGTGTTTGTCTTAATTGTATGTATATGATTAGGAAGAATTCTGTTCAGAATATGTAAGACACCCTTATTACAGACAACTTCTGGCATGCATTTAGGTTTGTCATTAATTTGCTGGTTATATGTTGCAGTAAAGATGGACAAGGCACCTTTTCTTCATGTAGTAATAGCCAATCTATTGTTCATGGCTCATATTTATATCGTTGTCTAAAAGCATTGTGTTTAATTCTAGTTGGTTAGTAACTTGTTGCTACCCAGTGTAAGAGACAACTGCTGACTTTAAAAATTTTAAAAGGTTTATTAAACCTTAACAAAAATACAACAAAAGGACTAAATAAGGAAAAATTGCAGCACTGGGAACTGCCTTCATAGCTGCCTACCACATGGCCAGTTCATCTTCAAGATGGATGCTCAGTCTTTTATACCCCTGGGGGGGGGTTGCATCAGCCAACCCTGGCTCCTCCCAAAGTCTGTCAGTCAACTCTTCTTTGCTGTTTATTGGTGGAGACTGCTTTCTTGTAACTTGATTGGAGGGCCAGGTGTTGTCATGCTGCGCCCCCTTGGGAACAAGTTCTAGAAATCTCAGCCCTCATTCTAGAGAAGCTGCAGACTGTATAGAGGAAGCCTACCAGATTAAATACCAGAAAGATGGTCTCTTTAACATTCAGGGGAAACTGAACATTCTCCAATGGGGATGTAACAGATTCAGAGAAGATGGAAAGCAAAGGCTGAAAAGCCTCATCCCCTGCTCCTCCTCTAACAAACTGGGTGCATAACCATAGCCATGAACCATTCATACCTGGAACAGACCCCAGCACCTTTATAAACTTCCTACAAGTCATTACCACCAAGCCCAGCATGATAGCTATTCTAGTCACTGCCCCTCTACTGCAAAAACTATGTATTAGGCACAATACCAGAGCTATTTCTGGATAAGAAAATCAACCTAGGGACCATAGTGGTATTAAAACCTCAAAAAAAACTAGGGACCAGAAATACATGCAAGCCTCCAACCCAAGAGACATTATGAATTCAAATAACATGGCTATTAACTGCTTTATACCAACACAGAGTAATTGCAACCAAAATGCAATGAGAACAGAGTTTTTTCCACTCTCTCGAACCACACGTTGGCCACCAATCATTTGTCCTAGTTCAGGCCACATTTGGGAGAAAAACTCCAAAAGGAGTCCCTCCAGAAAGCCAACCCACACGTCCCCTCCCCCACCTGGTTTGGGAAAAAATTTCCTCATAGAGAAGTGGGAAAAAACCTGTTTATTTAACAGGCCAAGCACTCCTCAGCACACAAAATGAACAATACTGGATGACAAAACTCGTTTGCTGCTCTGAAGAAATGAAAAATTCAGAAAGTCTCTCTGGTGGGTGGTTGCTCTGTTATCAGTCCCTCCAGCACTGGGAAAGGCTGCAGAGTAGGCCCCGGCAGGCTAGAAAGTACAAGCTCTTGGTGTTTTCCTGGGTCCCGGTCTGGAGCAGATTTGAATGGTTCCAAGAAAAGGGAAAGAAAAACAGTCCAGGGAAAGCTCAGACTGCCTCAGCTAGCTAACCTAACTAGCTAACTCAAAAGCAAAAGGAGCACGGTGTGGTGTTCTTCCGCACCTGTGCCCAGACAACAACAGTGTTCCAGCAGACTGTGGAGGAGTGAGTCTAGTTCTTGATAACAAAACTCTGTGCTTCTTCTTCTCCCTGCCTTCGCTCTCAGACAGTCTTAAAGGCACAGAATATAATATCCAGCATAAACAGAACACACAATTTGGGGATGCAAGCATCATAACATCACCCTAGAGCAGGAAGCAAAAGAAAAGCAAAAGATTTGTTCTCTACTTCGCATCAGCAAATGATATCCAGCCACTTTATGGGAAGTAGGGCTTCAGTATGTGTAGTGGTTGCTCTGGAAGGCAAATATAGCAATAGTGAACGACCCTCCACACACACTTCCCTTAGTTTTTGTATCTGAGCTGACATTATATGTTATGGAATATCCCTTTGGGTAATTTGGGTCAGTTGTTCTGGTTATGTCCCTTCACGAGATCTTACCCACCCCCAACCTATTGGCCTTTGGGGATATTGAGAGATGTTGAAGAGACAGTGCTCATGCTGTGCCACTGCTGCTCAGCAGGAGCCAAAGCACTGGTGTGTTGTCAACACCTTTCTAGCTCCCAATGCAAAGCATAGCACTGTAAGGGCTGCTATGGGAAAATGAACTGCAATATACAAAAAGGGTGTGAGGGAAGACCCAGGGAACTACAGACCTGGTAGTCTAACCTCAGTTCCTGGAAAAACTATGGTGAAGATTACTCTGAGTACTACTGAAAGGCATGTAAAGAACAATGCAATTATCAGGCACAGTCAGCATGAGTTCACAAAAGGAAAGTCCTCTTTGTGAAAAATGCATATTAAAATGAATACTATATGTGTTATGTTGGAAAGTTATGCTGTATTAATCTCTTTTAAGTCGTGCTGTGTCAATCTCTTTTAAGTAGTGTGGTAAATATAGTTTTTAGGCTATAGCATATTAATAAAATTGAAACTATGTGATGTAAGATACTTTTTGTAACTAGCTCATGGAATGGAAAAGATAATCAAGAAATTCTTCACATTATCCTCTCTGGATAGAGATAACAGCAACAGACACCAAGATCCTAAGAGAAGAATTATTGCCTCCTTATCAGGAAAGCTCAGACTTCAAGGAACCAAGAAGGTTGATTTACAAGACTGAGGGGGAAGCTAAAATTAGGCAGAAACACCCTAGTTTGAAAGGAATGTTTGAATCGTGTATGAGATATGTGAATATGCAATAGGCTATTGCTTTTAAGGGGTAATCCTTTGTTAGCAAGGTGTGCTTTTTGGTGGAGTGCCAGGCACCTGGACGTCCATAATTCTTTGCTTTTTATTGTCTCTTATTGTCCTAATTTTCATTACTATTTTCATTACTATTGTGAAAAATACCAATCAGTTGTTTTTAAAATTTTAAAAGTTTAATAGTAATAAAACAGTTATAAAGATAGTAATAATATTGGAGTAATAAAAATTTGGACAATTAGGGTTAGGACAATACAAGATGATAAAAACAAAGAGTTACAGATGGTCCAGGTACCTTTTTCTGGGCAACATAAGCCCGAAAAAGGACCCACGTTAACAGAGGATTTACCCTTAAAAGCAATAGCCTGTTGCATATTCATACATCTCATACATGATGCATAAATTCCATTCAAACACAGGATTCTGTCTGGTCAGTGTCAACTTCTTCCTCTGAATTCTGACGGTGTCTTCAGGGCTGAGCGAGGCAGGAAGAAGTTAGTCTCTTCTGATAAGGGAGAAATACACTCTTTTTCTCTGAAAAATTTAGGTGTCCTGTGACTGCTATCTCAGTGTGAGTACCTCATTCCTCTCTTAAAAAAATAACCCACATACATAGTTTCTATTTTAACTACAACACTACATTTACCATACTATTAAAATGTTAATACAGCACTACTAATCAGTACAACATTATGCATATAGTAAATATCTGAGTAGAGCCATATAATATGTACTTTTCACAGAGACCAAGACAGGCACTTTGTCATTTGTATTATTCTAAGGAAACATAGGCTACTCAGAGAGCTATAAGGGTTTTAGTAGGAACTGGTCACGAGAAGCAAAGAAGTAATAGGTTGTTTGAATTATTAGAAAAGAGAGTTTCAAGTAATTAAAGAAACCCAGCAGAAATAATTAAAGGTGAGTGTACTCAGCCTATTTTTTCTACCCCAAGACTTTTGAATTAAGACCAATATTACTGCTCCTGTGTGGGTCGCAGCTGGTGAGAGAGAGACGGTGAATCTTGTTTCTTGATTCAGAAGGCTTGATTTATTTAATATAATACATTATGACTATACTAAATGGAATATAGAGAGAGGTTTGCAGAGCAGCTAGGCTAGGCTAGGAATAGATCGAAAAGAATCTACAACAAAGCTGTGGCCAAGGACTCAGTCCCCTGGCTTGCACTTTGTGATTGGCCCTTAATTATAAACATAGAAAATGAGCCAATCAGGAAAGTCCTGTTACATTCCACAGCATCTGATAATAATTGTTTACCTTGTCTTCTGAGGCCTCTGGCCTCCAGAAGACACAGAAATCCAAAAGAAATGATTTCTGTGAAGAAATGTCTGCGACAGACCAAGATTTGGGATGGAGTAGAAAAATGGGGACTAAGAATGTAGCAGGAACAGGGCCTGCAAGACCTCCATGGCAGTCAGCAGCCTAAGATAGGAAATGCCTAGTCATGATGACTGGACCTAAGAAGCCCCTCTTCCACCTTCGGACCCTTGTTATCTCTCTGTAAGACTATAGGTCACAATTTCTAAAGCTCCTGTACCCTATATAAAGAGCTACTTTTTCCCAGTTTGGCAGAAGAGCTGTCCCTGAGAACCTTCGCAGAAGACTCCAATAAAGACATCTCTGTGGAACCTTACACAGCCTTCTCCTCTCTTTCCCTGCATCTGCCTAAGGCACTTAGCAAGCTAAAGAGCTGAAATCACAAATGAGCTGATAATCACTAAAGAGCTGATATCACCTAAGAGCTGAGCTTGCTAAGGTAGCCTGTGGCTGGGAGCTGCCTGGGAGCCTGGGCAGGCTGTGCTGAGCAGGACTGCGCTATCCAGACCTGCAACAGCCAGCCAGGGATACCCCGAAACCAGGCTGAGGCACATATTATAAGAAAATGGAATTTTTAGGACAGGGGGGCAACATAGTATTAAATAAAGCCTTGATGCCTGTAACAGATGATTATGTTATGGTAAAGGGGAAACTGGCCAATCTGAAAAATCATATTTTTGCAAACCATCAAAATATTCATAGATTTTTGTATATGCCCAGCTCTCCAAAGGCACTGTGGGGGAGGGATTTGTTGGAGCAGCTGGAAGCAAAGATCACATTTAAAGATGGGGAGATTATTTTGGAGGTAAAGGATCAACAATATGTAGACATACTAAGCTTAATTTTGACAATTAGTGAGACCAAAATTGAAAATAAGAATGAAATTAATGGATCAGGTGTTTTCTGGGGTATGGGCCTCTAACATACCAAGGAGGGCAAAGAACACACCTCTTGTGCAAGTTAAGCTTACAGAAGGAAAACAACCAGCTAGGGTCAGGCAGTAAAAGCCTGATCTGCACCCAGTGGTGGCAAACCCAAACACCTTGCTAACGTGTTTGACACCTGAACTAACCTGGTTTACCATTTTTGGTTTGAAGGATGCCTTCTTTTGCCTCCCTCTCCATGAAGCCAGACAGAAAATTTTTGCCTTTGAATAGGAGAATCCCAAGAGCGGGCACAAGACTCAGCTCACATCGATGATATTACCCCAGGGTTAAACAACAGCCCCAGGATATTTGGAGAACAACAACCTACAAGAGATATAGAGTCCTGGGAAGCTCCATCTGAGGAAGGACAGCTGCTGCAGTATGTAGACAACCTCCTGATAACTACCTGAACCCAAGAGACATGTGTGGATTAGATGGTAAGCCTCCTGAACTTTTTTTGGGTTTACAAGGGTATAGAGAACTTCAGAAAAAGGCTCAGATAGTGAAGCCAACAATCACCTACCTGAGTTACAAAATCAATGCTAGGCAAAGGACTCTAAGGCAAGACCAAAAAGAAGCATGCAAGTTCACCCTGGGCCAGAAGATGACTCTGCTAGGGTCCCATACAGTGTCTGCAGTGCTGGAAGTAAAAGGCGGACACTGGCTTTCCCCAAAAAGATTCTTGAAGTACCAAGCTGTCGCAGAGATTTTTTCATAGAAATCCTGTCTTTGGGATTTGTTCATCTTCTGGGAAGCTGAAGCCCCAGAAGAAGAATGTAAACAATTGTTATCGGCTGATGTGGAATGCAACAGGTGCAGCGGTGATTGGTCTTCTGTGAGTGTTTGGATTTGCTGACCACTCCCAGGAGAGTTTGTCCTTGCTTTCTGCTGGACACAGAACTTTGTTATTCATTCTTTTCTATGCTATTCTTAGCTTAGCAGCCTCTGCAACTTCTCTCCTTATTCTTTTTAGTATAGTAATAATGTATTATATATCATATATCAATAAATCCAGCCTTCTGATCAAGAAACAAGATTCTCATCCATCTCTCACCCCTGAGACCTCATCAGGTCGCTGTAATACCAAGCCATAATAGTAGAACAACATGATGTAGAGACTGTAGTCACTAACCTTGTGAACCCAGCTTCTTTTCTCAGTGGGATACCAGAGAACCAGTGATCCATGATTGCCTGGAAGCTATTGAGGCCACCTACTCCAATCATTCAGATTTGAAGGATACCCCCTTGATAATGCAGAAATCTGGTTCACCGATGGGACCAGTCATGTCATCAGTGGAAAGGGACATGCTGAGTATGCTGTCACCACTTGCAGGTAACAAACACCTCTGCACAAAAGACAGAATTGGCAAACTCAAGGTATGCATTTGGGGTTGTGCATGCACACAAAATTATTTGGATGCACAGGAAAGAATGAAACTGTTAGAAGCTGTCCAGCTACCTGAAAATGCATATCAAGGCATGACAGAAAATGAGCTCAGAATTGGAGGAAGGAAATGGTCTGGTGGACAGAGAGGCAAAAGAAGCAGCAAAAGGTGAGATTCCCACTGAGGGAGTCCTAATTCCAGATGGCCCTTGAAGGTAAGACAGAATAAAGACAGAAAGTTAATCCAAGATCAGGAAGGGATATATGACAAAGAGGGGTGGGCTACTATTAGCAAGAAGCTAGTAATCCCTTCCCATTTGTTGTGGTCACTAGTAAGGGAGGAGCACCAGAAAGCACACTGGGGAGTTGATACCCTGAACACCTATCCAATTGAAAGAATCATTGCCAGGAGTTTATATGCCACTATTACTCAAGTGACCCGACAGTGTGATCTTTGCCACCAGACTAACCCCAAAAATACCCCCAGACCAAAACTTAGATTGAGAGGGGCCATGGGCCTGGACAGCAGTGGCAAATTGACTTTTCAGAACTCCCAAGGAAAGGGAGGTATCGGTGTTTATTGGTATTGACAGATACATTTTCTGGGTGGCCAGAAGCATTCCCCACCAGGACTGTTAAGGCTCAAGAGGTGACCAGGGTATTATTACAAAAAAAAAAAAATACCACGCTTTGGAGTTCCAGTCATGATGTCCTGAGATAGAGGATCACATTTCATTTCCAGGATAGCACAACAAATTAGCAGCCACCTAGGCATGGATTGGGAACTTCATACTCCATACCACCCCCAATTGAGTGGCCAGGTGGAGAAAATGAACCATTTGATTAAGCAACAAATTGGCTCCAAGCTCTTCCACTGGCATTGTTGTGAATTCAAACTAAACCTAGAGCCAAAGAAAGGTTAAGTCCCTTTGAAATGCTTTATGGAAGACCATATGGAATACAAAAGAGAATGTCCACCCACATCAGAGAGGTTACATTGGCCGAAAACATGATGGCTTAAAGTAAACAGCTCAGAGGAATTGAAAAACATGTGGCTGGAACTCGGAGCAGGGAGTTAGATGGACCAGTACATAACATACAGCCTGGAGATTATGTATATGTTAAGTCTCTTACAGGAAATACTTTGGAACCACAGAAGGCAGGACCATTCCAGGTGCTTCTCACCACTTTCACTGCAATTAAGATCAAGGAGCAGAGTGCCTGGATCCACCACTCTCAAGTGAAGAAGGCCCCAGGTGCCACTTGGAAAGTGACACCAGGAGATAATGAACTGAAACTAAAACTTACTCTGGTAAAATGAGTATATTGCGGCTGGGAGTAGTTAGTAATTTCATTTGCAGAATTGTTCTGTGTGTAATTGCAATTGAAGTCTTAGAATTAGAAGGTACCTCTGGAGAGTTTTTGTGCAGATGTGGCTTGAGGGGAAAAGGCCATGATCATATACAGCTGGTTAAGCAGTAAAAATGCAGCTGTAAGCAGTAAGTTCTCAGCCTTCTGATTAAAAGAAAACAATAACACTGTGTCCTTGAGCAGGTAGTAAGGCAACAACAGCAGGATGTGAAAACAAGTACTAGCCTCAACAGAAAACCACAAAGCATCCTGAGAATGTAGCTACAAAAAAAGGAGCTGACATTTAATCTGTAGCCAATGATGAGCTTAGCTTTTGCAATATGTATGAGCTTAATTAACACTACTATGAAAGCATGTAAGCCGGATCAATAAATTTGAGACTCAATGATCATCAATAGGATGTGCTCGTCTCCCTTCACTTCCATCAGGTACCTCTATCCAAAACGATGCTGAATAGCCTTGGTCCCAAGCTTTTTTTCGGTACACTGGATCCATGGGAAAACATTCTGATGTAAAATATTTAAACCTATCAACTGTGGTAATGCATGGGAGTCAGGTATATGGGAAGCAGGAGTAGCAAGAACAGAGACTGTGAACACTTCAAGGGATCAAAGGAAAAGAAATCAGGGTAGGATGGCGGATGGTCAAGGGGACCACCCATAAGAGACCAAATCAAATTAGTGTTTCAGCTTTTCCTACATACAGGCACCAGGAGGTTTATGATGGCCCAAGTAAATCAGGCTGTTGGAATAATTTCACATTAACACAGCCTGTAGAGTTGACCTGTCTTTGGGCTCATGATGCTATCAGACTCTCATTCCAATTTAAAATATATGCTATATCTCTTACAACAAGAGAACCTCATACAACTCACACCAGTACTCAAGCAGTGCAAATCCAAGCCAAACAAACCTAAGGTCTATGAAATAGGCCCATACATAATAAGGAATATGGGTCAACAACAACTGTTGTTTAATTCAGGGTGGTCTCTCAAACGTGTCAAATTGCTGATGCAAATCAACACATCAGAAATCCAACCAGCCTGCTCCTCTTTCCTGAGGACATCTGCCACCATTGAGTCAGAGATGACACGGAGTCACATCAGAAGGCAAAATGGCAAAAAGCCTCACGTTTATTGAGATGTCTTCTTTTATATCCTCGTCCGGCACAGGTGGAGCTGATTGGTCATTTAATCAATACATTTCACATGATTGGCTAATTAAGAAACCACACTTGTTTAAACAACCTTACTGTAAACATCATGTAGCACACGTTAACATGATCACAGCTGCAGAGATTAAGGATTGTTTGGATTCTTTCTCTGAGCTTTCTCACACTTCCCCAGGATGATGCCTGGAAAAGTTATCTGTTTCTCTCTGTGACCAGAGAGCCACCACCACAGACATCCTTCGAGGGCTGGACAATGTGGTTACAAAGACAAATACACCTCAGGAGCAGAATAAGAAGGGATTTAACTGGGATATTAGGGACAGGATTGGGAGTTGTGAACAAAATTGACTCAGAAATATTAATGAACAACTTGGCTACTGCAACAAGTGATCTAACAAAACTAAAACAGCCCCTGCAGTCATCTTTATTAGCATTAGGAACTAGTCGGTGGCAAATTTCAAAAGTGCTACCAAAATGGGAAAAGGCCAGGGACCAAGACCACAAGTTGATAGTAGAGGCACTTAGTTGTTGGGAAGGATGAAAGTTTGACAAGAAAGTCTCACAGGTATGCTTGGCAGAAAGATCTTTGAATGTAGAATCTGAAGAAGGAATAGAAATGAAAGCAAGTTTTGATATAGAAGAAAAGAATTGCTGAGCCAGTCTTACTGGATAACCAAGGAAGCAAAGGGTATGTTAGTTAGAAGGGGGCTTTTATGACTTAGAGCAAAGGATAAACCCACCTCAAACAAGAAGATGTTTTTACCAAGCAGAAAGATAGCACAGGCAAACAAGACATGTCGATGTTGCAAGTAGAACAAAGGTCTCAGAATTTTCCAGTGCAAGGAAACTGAAAAACAACTTCTAGCTTAAACTGTAATGTACTAACTTTTAGTGATTGGAGAATAGTAACATGAATATCATAATTATAGTAGTTATGATAGGCTATAGATAAAAGTTAAGGTATAGATTGGTTCTACTGTATTAAGATGCTCAGCAAAGAAAAGTATATAATGCATTTGTAACATAAATTCAGGGTCTCCAGGCCTGCCTGCAGCTGGAGCTGACAGCTGTAGGCACAGGCTCTGTCGCCCAGAACCCTGGACTGCTGTAACGTCTTGGACGTAATAAACTGAATTTTGAAGAGCTGCCTGGAGTTTCACATCCCTCATTTCGGCTCTTACTCTTAGTACAGTTCAAGACAATGTGTCCTTATCTTTCAGTTGTATACAAGCACAGTTATGGATGCAAGCAACACCAGCCTTGATCATACGGAAAGGGGGTGAAGGTGACTTTCCAGTTGAGATACGAAAGATTGTTTGGGCTAATGTGATTAATTTTGAAAGAAAGTTTCAATCTTGGCAGACTATGGTAAATTTTACCTATGATCCTGCTTCTAATGTGGCCACTGCCTTTGTGCTTACTGTATGTAATGCCACTGTTTATGTTATTCACCCCATCATTGCACTATGATTAAACCATGAGAAAATGGTGCTTTATCACTCAGAACAGAGAATGTGGGCACAAAAGATGAATGACGAGCATCAAACAGTAAACTGAGAATCTTGTGTTACTCGGGAACAAGTAGGATTCATCTGTGAAAGCAAAATTATTGATGCTCAAGATGTGTGTCATGACACTGGACAAAGTATTTGACACTTCAAGATTCATCCAGTCACTAATCAGAAAACTGTGCTTGTATTGAATCATTAAAACTGAAAATCACAGACAAAGACGCTCTAATTAGTTAAAGTTAGAAAGTGGTATGTTTATTATGCCAACAGGTGGCACAGTGAGGCTGTCCCCGAAATGCTTGACCGCACCGTACAAGGTTCTTTGCCTTCTATTTATTTCCCAAAATAATACATATGCATAACACCAGCACCTCCCATCCCCGCTTTGTATTAAAATGAAGTTATTAGTCCTTCACGTGTGTGCAATTCTTCTCTTGAATTGGGTCGATGGTCTTGAATTGGGTCAGTGGTCCCAGGGATGAAGTCAGGAAGGTCTTCATTAGGTCTCTGTGACCCTCTGGCACAATCCAAGGCCCCCTGCTTCATGATGGATTGACACAGAGTCCAGGTGCTGGGAATTGTTCTACTGGTTTCAATATGTTCCTATAATGGTTCCCTTGCTTCACTTATTTCTACAAATGATCTCATAATATAACAATTACCTTTAGCTTAAGCATTTAATAATCATTAACCTATCGTTAGTGCATCTAACTTCAATATGAATTGGTTATACCCCTCAGCTAAAATCTTAACCCTTTCAAATCATGATTCATTCCCCACTCCTTCTTCAAGGTTAATAAATTCTTTTACTATTATATAGATTCTTCTTCATCTTGTAAAGCTGCTCGGTAGGTGTCTCTCAAAACTACCATATGCTCTTGATATTGAAGTTAAAGCTGTTACTCACTGCAACAGTCTCCAATTCCAAACAAGTACTATAATAGACAAAATCAAACTTATACCAACTAAGATAAGCAAAACAATAATTGGATGAACTAAGGTATTGAGTAAGCTGGTTGCCGTTGGAGACCACCCAAAAAGCACATCCCACCAATGAAGGGATGGGCCTTCTTCCAATCTTTTAAATACTCTCCATATAGTCTCTGTGTCATGGTGTATTGTAATCAAATTTTTCTTTCCTTCATCTTTAATTTCTTTAAAAATTCTCTTTAATTCACGATGTTTCAACAATTGGGTAACCAAAGCTAAGTTCGTCCCTATAGGCACAGATAATATTTCTTGGACAGTAATCAAATTTGCCTTTATATATTGGTATGATACAACAGGCGCCTGATAGGAAAAATCACATCCTTCGATTTTGACAAAGTTACAAATGCAGAAGTTAAATTGAGTTTCATTCACAGTGATCTCATCTACCATTATAGTGGGGCATGCTGTTCTGAGGCAGACACAACCTTGTCTTGTATACACAAGCAAGGTTGTCTGGTTAATGGGATGCATTTCAAAATGACAAATGCTTTGCTCTGCATCCAAACAAGTATCTTTATCATCACTTACATTGCCTTCACATATAAACCCCAATTGTTCCCTCATTGAGCAGGGTTCTAAGTTAACAGTTCGCCACATTCCTTCGACCTTTCGTGCCCACATTCTGTGTTCAAAAGGATATAGTATGGTCTCCTCGTGATTTAGCCCTAAAGGAACAATTGGATGCATCAAGCTTGCTGATGCATCGTATATGGTTAAAACAAATGCTGTTACCATACTCATCATAAGATCATAAGTAAAATTAACTAAAACCCACCAGGATTTAAATTCTTTTTCTAAATCTGAGGCATTATCCCAAAAAACTTTACGAATTTTGGCAGGGGATATGCCTTCTTCCCCATCCCTAATGATTGAGACCACCACTGATTGCATCCATAATTGTGCCTGTGTACACCCAAAAGCCAAAACAATGTTCCCACTAGCTGTGCCTAAAGTATCAATCATCAATTGATGATCTCACTCTTCTGTATTTTCCCATTCTGGTTCCACTTGCTGGTACCGAATGCCAACAAGGAGAATTGTAAGGGTTGTTGCAATTTAGCCATACCACTGCCAAGTTCTGTCAATTTGTTCATTAATACTTCTGAACCTATTTTATTTAGATCTCCTAGTCCCATTCCTAATAATCCAGTAAGGTCTTTCTTCTGTCTGGACATATAAGGCATACACTTCTGCAGCCAGGTAGTCGAGTCCATAAAAGAGGTCCTTAAAAATGGAGCACACTCAGGCTGAATAGCAAAGGCATTCACTTGCATTGCCATCTCTACCCGTTTTAATGACCACTTTGGATTAATCAGGAATTTTTTAATTCCAGCCTTTTTAACAGCATACGGTCCACTTTTGGTAATTATGGGAGCAATGGGTTCTAAAGTGATTTAAGTAGTCGTGGTTTCTCTCAGTGTTGGCACTGGTTGAGTTATTTTAACCTTTTCAATTCGCGAAACAGTACAAAATTGAGTTATATTATAATCAGTCTTAGAATCCTTGGTTGCACAACCTTCTATTTTGAGTCTAAACTCTGGGCAATTGGCTAAGCATTTGTCACAGCATTCAGAACCAATTCAAATAGGTTTCATGGTTTTTTGATAAAATTTATGAAACCCATCCTGGACAAACGCATATTCACACCCCTGAACATTTCTTCCTTCCCACACAGTTGCATTTGTAACTTTTAGCATCTCATCCAGAGACTTACGGGAGTCAGAGTCATAAGCTTTCCCTTGGCTCTTATATATACCAGTCAAATTATATGCAAGTGGTACTGCATTAGCTGTGGCTATAGTGATAATCACAAATACCACAACTCTCCAGGCTACACCTACTTGATTTTCCATTATAACTACAAACTTATTTATTCTTAAACTATGCTTATCATTTCACCCACACTCTATTTATTTTCCCAAGAAAGTTTTCATTTCAGTTCATTGTCATCCGGTATAACTTTCCAGGGTCCCTTAGTTGCCTTCTTCACTTGGGAATGATGGATCCAGACACTTTGTTCCTTAATCTTGAGTGCAGTAAAGGTGGTGAGAAGCACTTGGAATGGTCCTTCCCACTGAGGTTCCAGAGTCTTCTCTGCAAAAGACTTAATATATACATAATCCCCAGGCTGTACATCATGTACTGGTCCATCTAATTCTCTGCTTCAAGCCCCAGCCATATATTTCTCAATTTCTCTAAGTTGTTTGTTTAGGGCCACCACATATTTGTGTAGGGTTTCTTCCCCTACTTGAGTGGGTGTTGTCTCTTCTTGAATTCTATATGGCATTCCACACAGTATTTCAAAGGGAGTCAATTTTTCTTTTACTCTTGGTTTGGCCTGGATTTGTAATAATGCGAATGGAAGAGCCTGAGGCCAAGGTAACTTCGCCTCTTGTCCCAGTCTTATTATTTGCTGCTTAATCAAGAGATTAATTTTCTCCACTTGACTGCTTGACTGAGGGTGATATGGAGTATGAAGTTCCCAGTCTATGCCTAAATGGTGGCTAATTTGCTGCACAATTTTTGAAATAAAATGTGGCCTTCTATCTGAAGACATTGTCACTGGGACTCCAAAACGCGGTATTATTTCTTGTAACAGTGCTTTGGCTACCTCCCGCGCTTTAGCAGTTCTCATAGGGAAAGCTTCTGGCCACCCTGAAAAGGTATCTGTTAACACCAATAGGTATCGGTACGCCCCTTTCCTGGGTAGTTCTGAAAAATCAATTTGCGATTGCTGTCCAGGTCCATATCCTTTTCCAATTTGTCCAAGTTTTGGTTTAGGAATATTTTTGGGATTAGTTTAGAGGCAAAGGCTACACTGACGAGTCACCTGAATCACTGTACTTTGCAAGTTTCTGGCTATGATTCTGTCTTTCAAGTAATTATACAAGGCATCTATTCTGCAATGTGTTTTCTCATGTTCATCTTTCACTAATGACCATAGCATGTAAGAGGAGATGACAAGCCTTCCTTTCCCTTCATCTGTAACAGCCCATCCCTCTTGATTATAACTTCCATTTTCTTTTTCAATAAGTCTTTTTTCTTTTTGACTGTACCTTGGCTTACCTTCAATAGAAATTTGTCCATCTGGGATTAAGGCTGACTCAACTGTCTCAACAATTACCTCACCTTTAGCCGCTTCTTTTGCCTTTCTGTCCGTGTCATGATCAATCCGCTAGTACAAGCGTGGGTCGTGATGGTTCATTTTACTGATCTCGGAGTGCAAAAGACACATAGCAGGGGACTTTCAGTATTAATCAAAACAAATGCACCTTTTATTGAGTGCCCACAGCAAATGCGATAGAAGGATTAGAAAGGAGATAAAGGATAGAGAGAGAGAGAGAGAAAGAGGGGTGGAATAGCTACCAACAGAAAGATGAAATCTTCGTGGTCCAGCCAATAAATCTGTCTTGTCACGTCAGGGAGAATCACAAAGTCTTTGGTTAACTCAGGGGTCTTTTATAGCCTTATGTCGATGGAACAGGTACAGGGCAGTGGAGAATATGTCCATTGAGAACCAGTACAGACAGTCCAGTTCAAAACAGGACAAACCAGGCTCAGCAGTGGTTCCCATGGGAAACCAATCTTGGTCCACACACCTGCAGGCAATACTTGGAAGACATCCCGCTTCAGTCAGGCCAGTGCCCCTGTGTTAGAATTTTAAGGGTCTCAGTCTCAGTCCTTGGGAGGGGGCTTCAATCTCCGTCCTTTACGGCAGTCGTGAGGCAGATGAGGGATCTTCCTTGGGGGATCACCAAAGTTAAAGTGAGTGGCATCTGGCCAAGAGGTGGGGAAATTCATGGGCTATTGTGATGAGCGGGAATTATGAAGCAGGTGTAAGCATACAGAGCAAGCCACTAATTGCCAGTCCCTGCTTGAAGCAGTGTACCATGGTAGCACAGCAAGTACACCTGCAAACAATCACTTGGCAAGCATCCACCTCAACCAGGCCAGAATTCCAATTGAGTCTTAGTCTCTGTCCTTGAAACGGTTGTGAGGCAAATGAGGGAAACTTCGGACCATCTCTTACAGTCCGCCAGCTCATTTCCTTCCTCTAATTAAGAGCTCACTTTTTGGTGTGCCTTGATGTGCATGATGGCTACCTTTTCAGGCAGCTGAACTGCCTCCAACAGTTTTATTATCTCTTGTGAATGTTTAATGTTTTTTCCTTGTGAGTTCAACAGTCCTCTTTCCTTCTAGATGGCTCCATGTGCATAGACTACCCCAAATGCACACCTCAAGTCTGTCTAAGTTTTGATTTTCGTTTCTTTTGCCAGCTCTAAAGCCTGGGTTAAGGCAATTATTTCAGCCTTCTGTGCCAAGGTGTTGGTTGGTAATCATCCAGACTCTATTATGTCTCGGCTTGTGCTAACCGCATGCCCAGCATGCCTTTTTTCACTGATGACATAGCTACTTCCATCAGTAAACCAGGTCTCAGTGTCCTCGAGAGGGGTGTCCTTCAGATCTGGGCGACTGGAGTAGATAACTTTGATAGTCTCCAGGTAATCATGGATCATCGGTTCTCCCATATTACCACTGAGGAAATGCAGCGGTGCGGTGGTGGTGTTAGTGTCAATCGCCCAGGCTAGCTGGTCAGCAACCGCTAGCAGCACGGGGGGCACTTGTCCCGATAGCTGGCTTCGGGAGAGCGCCTCAAGCAGGCACCTAGCGCTACGGCTGTAGGTGCTGCCAGGTGCAGACGAGACCCGGAATCGCTGCGATGAACAGGAATAAAGAGCGCTCTCCGTTTTGGGGCAAAGTCCGGCTTTAATGGTGTCCAGGGGAGCCAACAAAATGAAGAGGATTTGACAGTTGATACACGTGGTTATAAAGGGAGTGGGAGGTAGGGGCGGAACCGGCACAGAGACCAATGGGAATCCAGGGGGGAAAGGGGTACAAGAGATTGACATACACAGGAGATCAATGGGTACAGCTTAAAGGAGGGACCCCAGTCTCTGGCTCAATCACTTCAAACCCTGGAGAGAAGCTTCTGGAGAAAAGGGAGTGAGCAGGGAGTGACTGGCAGGGCCCTGGGGAGGAGTAGGGGAAAGGATACATTGAGCTGTCAGGGTAACCTGGGAGGAGTAGAACTGGATACATTTGGCGCCATGGGGACCAGAAAGATTGACATTTAACTGGGAGAGGAGAGAGAACCTGGGCAGAACCATTACAACATGGGGGGGGAACAGAGCATTTCAACTTCAAACAACGGGAGAACAAATCAAGCAAAGGGAGAGTAAAACAAACACACTACAACAAGGAAAGAAGCTGAGTTCACAATGTTAGTTACCACAATTTCTACATCATCTTGTTCCAGCATTATGACTTGGTATTTCAAGAATCTCTGTGCAGAGAGCCAATGTCCCCCCTTTACTTCCAGCACAGCAGACACTGTGTGGGAGATTAGCACAGTCATCTTCTGGCTCAGGGTGAACTTCCGTGCTTCCTGGATGTTCACTGCCACTGACATTCTGGCCATCCCTTAGGCACTGCATCCAGCTGCTTAGAGAGGTAGGTGACTGGAAGTCCCAGGGTTGGAGCTGACATGAGGGCCTTCTTCAGTTGGCCGAAGGCTCATGTTGCTTCTTTTGTCCATTGGAGGTCTCTGTTTCCTTCCATGATCAAGGCATATAGGGGTTTGACTAACAGTCCATAATTATAAACCCACAGTCATGCCCAAAAAGGTTCTCAGTTCTTTTACTGTCTGGGGCTTTGGGGTCTGGCATATTGCTTCCTTGCTATCCTGTCCTAAAGTTCTTTTACATCACTAACCTCGTAGCTCAAATAAATAACCGTTTGCTTCACCATCTGGGCTTTCTTCTGGAATACTCAATACCCCTCTAGGCCCAAAAAGTTTAAGAGGCTTACTATCTACTCCATACACGCCTCTTGAGTTTTGGTAGCTACCAGGAGGTCATTCACATACTGTAACAGCTGTCCTTCTTCTGATGGAGCTTCTCAGGATTCCAGATCTTTTGCTAGTTGTTCTCCAAATATCGTAGGGGAGTTCTTGAACTTTGAGGCAGAACTGACCATATGAGCTAGGTTTAGCATCCAGTTTTGGGGTTTTCCTATACAAATGCAAAAATTTTCTGGCTAGCCTCATGGAGAGGAAGGCAAAAGAAAGCATCCTTCAAATCTAAAATGGTAAACCATGTTAGTTCAGATGTTAAATGAGTTAACAGAGTGTAGGGGTTGGCAACCACTGGGTATAAATCCACAGTTATCTTATTAACAGCTCTGAAATCATGTACTATTTGGTATGATCCATCAGGCTTTTTAACAGGTAAATAGGAGTATTGAACTCAGACTGACATTCTTTTAATTGCCCTATCTGTAAAAAGTGTTAGATTACTGGGCTAATCCCTTCTCTGTCTTCCTTTCTCAAAGGGTATTGCATGACCCTAACTGGTTGTTTTCCTTCTTTAAGCCTAATTTGCACAGGGGGTGAATTCTTTGCTCTCCCTGGTATGTTAGAAGCCCACACCCCAGGAAATAACTGATCCAGTATTTTCCTGTGAATCTCATCTTCACTTTCAACTTTGGCCTCATTGGTTATTAACATCAGGCTTAACAATTCCACATATTGTTGGTCCTTAACCTCCAAAGTAATCTCTCAATTTTTGGATATTATTTTTGCTTCTAATTGTTCCAATAAATCTCTACCCAAAAGTGCTGATGGAGCATTGGGCATATATATAAGAACTTGTGAATTCCCCATTGTTTCCCAAATTTATATTTCAATGGCCTTCAAAAATAAGCTCTTTCAGATTGTCCAGTTGCCCCTTTTTCCATGATATAATAATCATCTGTTATTGGTATTAAAGCTTTATTTAACACCGAATATGTTGCCCCTCTGTCTATCAGGAATTTAATTTCCTTTTCTTTGTTCCCTAGTTTCATTATAACCAGACGATCTCCTAGGGTAAGATCCTCCAGTCCACATCAGTCTTCCTGAACATGGGCAACCACTGTCCCCCCTTTTTTATCTCCTCTTCTTTGTTCATCACCTTTTCTTCGTTCCAGGCACTGGTTCTTCCAGTGTCCAACTCTCTTGCAGCATGCACATTGATCTCTCCTTAGCCGAGGTGGTCCCTGCCTTAGTGGCCCTTGTCCACATTTCCCTTTTTCTTCTTCCCTTACTACTGCTAATAAATTTTTCATCCCTTCTTTGCACTTTTCTTCCCAGTTACTAAATACTCTCCATGCTTCTTCTAGCAAAGTCTCTAAATCCCATGCTGTCGGACCCTGTATCTTCTGAAGTTTGCGTCTAATGTCCTCTGTAGATTGTCCTAAGAATAAACCCACTTCTCAGGTTCGGCTGTCTGGTCTCTGCCTCAAGATGCGTGGGATGGTTCTGAGGCAGCCCGCACTCCCAAGAATGAGTCTGGACTCTTCACTTTTTGGTCTTTAGGTTGTTTATTATTTCTTATCTACAAAATTTTTCTCTCTGACCAGCCGAGATCTGCTCAGCAAGGCAGCCACGAGCACTCTCCCCTGCCCCCAAGGGGGTGTTGTCTTTTATACTACAAACTACGTATATCATATTTACTTTTAATTCCCAATACCTATCACCTATGTTAGACAGTGCACTTCTACTCTAAACCAATCCCCAAGTGCCAACATCACAGCAGAAAATGGAGAACAAGAAGAAGAAAGAAGAAGGATGAGACACACCCTGATTCCTCCATCTTGTCCCCATAACCCCTATACCAAAAATCCTAAAATCTATATTTTCACCCTGTGAACACATTATTTTTGCACCATTCAAACTGGTGTGGCTCTCATGTCCTCATACACAGGTGGCACTTCGTTAAAAGGATCAAAATCAAGCCACCAGGTGTCTCAGGCAACATGCCAGGGTCTCCGAGCCCCCTGAGAGGATTCTCAGCAACTCTGGACATCCAGAGGGATGTGCTGAGTTCCCACACCCTCTAGATGTAGTATCCCTTCCTCAGATTCAGGATCTAAAGTTGTATAACAATGCATTGCATCCCGCAAATGTTCTAGAAATTCAGAAGGTGTTTCAGAGGGACCCTGCTTAATTGTATATAGGGCTGACCAGTTTATGGTTTTAGGGATTGCCCTTTCTAACCTCCTTAATATGAAGTCTTGATAATTCTTTAGTTTTTCCATATCACTAACATCATTAGCATTCCAATGTGGATCCTGTAGAGGAAAGACATCTCTCGTTTCCCTCTGTGTTATTCTACAGGCATCTTCTGCTAAACCTCCAGCTGCCTTTAAAACCAATTGTTTTTCTATTTCAGTTAAGGCATCCAATGACAGTTGAAGATCTGACCAATCAGGCCAATGCTGTTTAATCATAAACTTCAATTTCTTTGCAATACCTATTGGGTCACTCCAATAATGTTTAGCAATCTTTTCCCAAACCTCTAAATCCATTGTAGAAAAAGGAATTTTAACTAACATTGTCTTCCCTTCAGTACTTACTGCCTCCCTCAAAGGTGCTTGAATAATTTTCTTAGTTGGTTTCCAAGTCCGGAGTGCTGTAGGACCCTTTGGAGAGGGCTCCTCTTCCTCGTAGTCAGTGCTGGGCAGTTGGAAAGATTTACGAGTAAGTAGAGAAGTCGAGGTGGGAGATAGAGTAGAAGCTGGAGTTGAACTTGAAATAGAAATCAGAATTGATTCAGCTGAGCTTAAAACTGGAGCTGGAGTTGAAATAGAAATAGCTTTGTTTAAAGCTGTGTTGGAAAAGAAATGAAATTTAGCAAAATATTTAATTATAGTGAGTTGTGTGTGAACTGGTTTGTTAAAAAGTAGTTTTGTAGCAGTTGAAAGTGTGTGTTGGGTTTTGTGTGTAACCTAGCAGGTAGTCTTAGGGATTTAATAAATAATTAAACTAGTGCAGGAAAGTAAGAATGCTAACCTGTCTGGAGGCAGCATACAATGCTCTTAGAATAAGATAAGCAGAGGATTAATGATCTTGTTTGTGAACCAAGGAATGTATCACAAGGGGTCTGTGACCAGGCAAGGGGAACGGGAAACTGTTTCTTGGAGACTTTGTTGTGAATCGCATGTATAAGAGGGAAGCACCCATACGTGAATTTGGGGGCTCGGACTTTGGGACGTGAGTCCCCCAGTTCCCCGGGCCCTTAATAAAGCACCCACAAAACTTATCCGAGTTTTGTGTCATTTATCAATCAGGCAACAGCTGGAGCTGGAGTTGAAATAGTAATAGCCTTAATTGGAGTGGAGAATGGGACAAGAGCTGGAGTCTGGACAGGGATGTCAGGGGGTGGAACAAAAGCTGGAGTTGGAGTTGAGGATGAAGTCTTAGGAGGTGGAATGAGAGCTGGAGTTGAGGTTGTTCCCAAATTTGCTGTCCCTCTGCATCCCCCTTGCCTTCTAGGGATGGTTCAAACAGATCCCTCAACTCTTGCTCCAGTGACTCAGCTGGGTATACCTTGTCCAGGTATGTGCAGCTTTGATTTACGGAGCATGCACTGCAACACTGTTTCAGCCTCCCCCTACTAGCCTCATTGTCTTTTTCCAGGGCAAATACAAAAGGATCAGAGGGAGCCCTGAGTCCACAGTCCCTCTGCCACTCAGGGTGGTTCCGGAGGGAGAAAAACATGCCAGCATACATCACCTCTTCCCATTTTTGCTCCTGTCTCAAAAAGAACATAAGCTGTAACCAAGTCTCATAATGTAGGGTTCCAGTTGGGGGCCACCTAACCCCCTCTTCAAGCCTATAAAGTGGCCACCACTGTGTGGAAAATTTCATGAGGATCCTTTTATTTTCTATTCTTCCATACCCTACTATTCCTTCCAGAGTGCCAAAATACACCCTAGAGGACTACTTTACACTACTTTTACTTACTCTTTACTCTGGTTGCTTCCCATCGCTCCCTTTCTCCTTATCAAAACCAGCCCTCCACTCCAATCCTTATTACTTCCTCCTTTGCTTCTTGTCTCGCTTCCAGCCAAACCTGGCTTCACAGATTCGTACAGTCCTTTCCCAGTCTTCTTCTCACACATCTCACCTCTCATGTACTAAATGTGACTTTCCACACATCAGCTTTAAAGTCCCTGATTCTAAATCAGCTCGATCAGGGAGCTGTCAGCACTAGGCACACTCTCTGTACTGGTTAGCAGAAGAACAATAATAGCGTCCTGCACAAATCTTGCACTGCAGTAACACCCACGCACAATGCCAAACTCTAGATGCACCAAAAGCTGCAGGAAAATTCCCACAAATGCAAGCTATTCCATTCACCCTTCCTTGACTCTAAATTCTTCACAGCCGATTGCTCTCAATCCAAAGCCACTAGTCCCCCAGCAGTCTGATATAAACCTTCTAAATATACTTGATTTGCGGAAAAAACCCCTCCTCACTCGGCCAGTGGCTGCCGACAAAACTTCAAACCTTTACTTACACGGATCGAGGCCATGCACTCAGACGTCTCTGAGCAGCCCAATTCCTTCCCCAGGGCGCTTCTAAGGATACATACCGTTTATCCGCACACCAGCAGGCGGTTGTCTGTCCCCGAAGGAGGCAAGCCGAGACACGAGACACGGAGATCCTCCAGGGAAAGTCCCCTGGAGGGGCGCCAAGGAGGTCCGCCTCCCCGCTCTGCCACTGCGGGGTACAGAGACGATCTCCTGGCTGGCTCTCGCCACAAATGATTTGCAGAAAAAAACCTCCACAACTTGTAAAAGCTGTAAAGCCGGAATGATTTATTTCAGCGCTGGACAAATGTGCACTCCCAGAAATTCCCGAGTCTACTTTATCCCCTAACCTGTTGCATATGCATTAAAGACATATGCATATGTATTAAACTGGTCTTATCAATTTTTGAGTCTGTGCAATTTTTCAGTCAAGTAACCCAGATTCAGTTTTTCTGTCTGCTTCAGCCCTGTCGCAGACATTTTTTCACAGAAATCCTTTCTTTCAGATTTCTGCGTCTTCTGGAAGGCAGAGGCCTCAGAAGAGAAGGTAAACAATTGTTATCAGCTGCTGTGGAATGCAATAGGATACACCTTGATTGGCTCATGCTTCTTGTTTATAATTAAGGGCCAATCACAAAGTGCAAGCTAGGGATAGAGTCCCTGGACACAACTTTGTTTTAGATTCTTTCTTTCTATTCTTAGCATGGCCGAGCAGCTCTGCAACTTCTCTCTTTATTCTATTTAGTATAGTCATAATGTATTATATATCATATATCAATAAATCCAGCCTTCTGATCTAGAAACAAGATTCACCGTCTCTCTCTCACCAGCAGCGACCCACTCAGGTCGCTGTAATACAGCCCCAAGGTCGGTAGGGCCTCTTATCTCTCTTCAGCTTGTGTGCTTACATTCCTTTCTAAGTAGCCTTGAATCTCTTTGTTCTCTCTGCAGGCCTTTTTGTGAGCATACAAGTTAACAGACTAAACAAGCAGATTCCAGCTAAATCCAAAATTGGTTTCTACCCCGAGTTAAATTTCCAACCCCCGTTTCATTCCCCTCTTTTCTAGAAAATGAGTAAATTCTTTTACTTAGTACAAATTTCTATGATAATAGGTGTCCCTTAATGGTTTGCCATGTACATTTGATAAGGAGGTCAACACCGCTATTCGCTGTAGTATTCTCCAATTCCAAATTAGCACTATAAAAGATAAGTCTAAATTCACCCCAACTGATATCAATAAAACTACAATGGGGTGGCACAACATATTGAAAATTCTAGTTGCATTTGGTGACCATCCAAAGATTACATCCCACCAGTGATGATCTGCATTTTGTTTTATTCTTTGCAGAATTCTGCTTATTTCTCTAGTATTATGATGGACCATAATTAGAGCATTTTCTTTGCTTTTCTAGATCTTCTTCAAAATCACAATTAGTTCTTGGTGTCTAATTAATTGTCTTACTCTCCTGTGAAAATTTAAAAAGTTTAATAAAGGACAATAGGAGACAAGGACCATAGAGCAAAGGTTATTATGGTCAGGTGCATCTTGGCACTCAGCCAAGAGCACACATCTTCAGAGATACCCCTTAAATACCTTTTCCTTTACATCAGCCTGTTGCATATTCATAGACCTGTATGCATAGTAAACTTTTCCCCAAACTAGTTTACATGTTCCAAGAATTATTTAGCATATCTCCTCCTTGGATCCACCTTTTTAGAGCATGCTTATTCCTTGGCTGTGGTTTTAGTTCTTTTTTATCATCTCCAGGTTATTTTGGGCCTTGGTCCACACTGTCTTTAGATGGTGAGTGCTGCTAGTTGGCATACCTGTAGCAGGTGTCCTCTTCATATGTTCATTGGATGCTATCCCATCCAAGCAGGCATTTTAACACAAGCATACATACATCAGCTATTTCACTATGTCCAAGCTTAATTAACAACAGAAATCAAAACTATATCTTTATAACAAAGTTACTTTAACATCACACATATAGAATCCATTTTAATATTTGCAAAAAGCCAATATTATAATATGTATCTATAACATTATCCATATATTTGTTTTTGGCTGATTAACAGTCCAAGTAAAAGTAACAGGAGGAAGCAGTAATACTAAAAAAGCTTTTACTAGCATAAGACAAATATTACTTTGAGGTAATGGCAAGTCACTGCTTGCTTGATAATTCTTGATGTTCAGGCAAACCATATCGATGCCCACACACCAGCTGTTTAATTTGTTTATTGTTCTGACTGCCCCTTAAAGGATCTCGATGCTGACAATCAGCTCTTCTTTTTGTGAGATGCACAATATCAAAGGCACCCACAACTTTGACACTCACATAGAGTCCATGCTTGATGACCCCCTGTGTGACAGGCCAAGAAGGGAAAAGAAGGTAACAGACCTGCAACCACCTCTGGACGTATGATCAACTGGTTCTCTGAGGATGAAAGATTTATCTTTTGCTCCTTTTCTGTGTTTTGATTGGCTGGCTGTTCAGTGGGGGGGGGTCTGGTGTTTTCGGCTGGAATCTAACAGGGACCAGTGTCTGTGGCGATGCAGGTATGACTCCTTCCCCATATGGTGGGGCAGGGGGGCCCAGTGTGAATCATCTGGTGCTCAATCAGACCAGAGCTGTGGCTGAAGCTCTTCCCACATTCCCCACACTCATAGGGCCATTCCCCACTGTGGATCCTCTGGTGAGTGATGAGGTGGGCCGGTGGTTTTTCCACTTTCTGGGTCTTTTGCGGGGACTCGTGCTTTTTTTCCTTTGCTAATGATGTTGGTTTTTTTCTTTTTTTGGACGTAGAAGAGTGTTTTATTGTGGGGGAGTGGGGGATGCCAGTGATATGGGAGATTCTCCTTGGGGTGAAAGAGGAGGAAGTTCGTTGAGAATTGTACAAACTTTAACATATCTTTATGTAGCTACCTCCAAGACATGCATAATTTTGAGAAATTTTCCTCACTGCCATTACTGAGAAGCTTGTTTTTAGAATATATTAGAGAGACCCTTCCAGCTAAGGCATGGACCCTGGCCAAACCCTGGCCTTACCTGGTTGGGAAGTATACAAATAAATCCAGGTGTTTTCTGCACCAAAACTGTACTCAGGTAGTTTTGGCTTGCCGAATTTGGACTTATAATAGCTGGACCCCCTTTTGAAGTGAACTTGAAAATCTTAACCAGGAATGATTTTCTAAGCCCTCACTCTAAAATGAGGCTTGCCAGCTATTGCAGAGCCTGGGTAATGGTAGAGTATTTAGGGAATTGATAATGTATTGTTTTATATCACTATCCTATCTTTCACATACTTTGAATTGTGTCTATTTTCTGATTTATTTCAGCTTGGTGTGAATTTATTGTTTTGCCATATGTGTTATTTTGCCTTTATGCTGCCTTCATGTTCATAATGAGAGACATACATGTTAAAAAACAACAGAAGGGGGAGTATGGCTCCTCAAGATTGTTTACACTAATATTTACACTAAAAACTTTTAAAGCAAATAAAATTGAACCAAATTTGATCCCCAGCAGAACGATACTGCTTTGAAGATTTGCATGTGCAGAGCCAATTTCTAAATATAATGTCAATCCTCACACTTAGTACATTTGCTGAGGATATCAGACTGGAAGCTGCTGTTGACTCTTGAGGGAGACAAGAGGCCTTGCAGAGGGCTCTAGATAGATTGGAGAATTGGGCAATGATTATTGGGATGAAATTTAATAAGTCAAATGCCAGATTCTGCATCTAGGACAGAATAATGCTGGGCACAAGTATAGATTGGGAAAGGCTGGAGAGTAGCCCTGCAGAAAAGAATCTGGGGCTGCTGGTTGGGAGGAGGCTCAGTATTGAGTCAGCAGTGAGCTCTGGGAGCCAAGAGGCCAAACCATGTTCTGGGGTGCATCAAACACAGCTGGTCAAGAGAAGTGATGATCCTGCTGTATTCAGTGCTGGTATGGCCTCACCCTGAGTACTGTGTGCAGTTGTGGGCCTAACCATTTAAGAAGGATGTGAAGGCCCTTGAATGCATCCAGAGGACAACAAAGCTGATTAAGGGGCTGGAAGGAATGTCCTATGAGGAGCAGCTGAGGACTTTGGAAAGAAGGAGGGTGAGGTGTGACCTCGTGGCACTCTACAGCTTCCTGAGTTTGGAAGTGGAGAGGGAGGTGCTAAGCTCTTCTCCCTGGTATCCAGTGATAGGATGCATGGGAATGGTTCCAAGCTGCATGAGGGGAGGTTTAAATTGGACATTAGGAAGCATTTCTTTACCCAGAGGGTGGTCAAACACTGGAACAGGCATCTTAGACAGGTGGTTGATGCCCCATGACTGTCAGTGTTTAAGAGACATTTGGACAATGCCCTCAACATCATGCTTTAACTTGGTCAGCCCTGAACTGCTCATGCAGTTGAACTAGATTATCATTTCAGAGAGTAGATATAGGAGAAGGGAGAAGAGAGATTCAATTTGTTCAGAGTTCCTGGGGGGCTGCAAAAAAAAAAATGAGCTACAGAAGTTCTTCCAGACACTGGAACAGGTTGCCCAGAGAAGTTGCCCCATCCCTGGAAATGTTCAAAGCCTGAACAAAGTCACACCATCACTGAGTACTTCTGTGCTGAACATGCTGGAACTTCAGTATGATCTGAAGTCCAAGGCAGCAAAGTGGTACCACCATCGACATTGCTAATGCATTTTTCTCCATCCCTTTGGCAGCAGAGTGTAGGCCACAGTTTTCTTTTACCTGATATGGCATCCAGTACACGGGATGCCTTGCTCTGCTGTAGCACTGGATGGGCCAGGCTCCACTCTGCTGCGTGGCCCAGCCGGCTCAGCCCGCAGTGAGTCTCGGCTGAGATTCTGCAGCCACTAAGTTCCAACTGGGGCCGGTGGGCCAGGCCGGCCCCAGCTCTGCTTCAGGTAGAGCTGAGTCAGGCTCAGCTGCGAGCCACTGAGCCATCCTGCTGGTGCCATGGAAAAATCATGTGGCTAAGAACAGAGGTGGCCCTCCAGCCCTGCGCAGAAAGCAGCCCTGCAACTGGAATTGACCATGGCAGGGGCAAGAAAACAGCCATGTTGCCCAGCAGAGATCACATGACCATCCGCAGGCCCGGGCAAGATATTAGCTGTTTCAGTGCACGGATGAAACCTGCAGACATCAATCCTCTCTCAAGTGAGAGAAAAAGGAAAGACTGAAGACATGTAAAGAAAACAACATGGAGACACTGAGGTCAGTGAAGAAGGAGTCAAATCCCAGATGAAAAGAGAATGATATGCCTTAGTCTTGGGCAAAAATTCTCTTTTAAAGCTATGGTGAAGATATAATTGATGCATCAAACTCTTATTTTTCCCCCTGTAACTCATGGAATGCATTGGGCAGTATGTAGTAACCACAGCTGTGAGCAGAGGCATCAGTGTTTAAGCAAGCAGATGTTGAAGTAGCTGTGATCCAATGAGAAGCTTGAACAGAGAGAGATGAGATGAGATGAGATGAGATGAGATGAGATGAGATGAGATGAGATGAGATGAGATGAGATGAGATGAGATGAGATGAGATACCTGGCCCCAGGGAAGGGAGAAAAAAACCTCTGTTCCCAGAGATAAAAGAACTTTTGTTTCTTCATTAGAACAGCTCATCCTTAAAATTGTACCCCAATTAGCTGAAATGACCCATGGTGGTAGTTGTGGGAAGACTACCAAACCATGGGAGGGACTTCACAATTGCAGATTTCCGGGTGGCTGCTATTTGTGAAAATTAAAACCATGAGAGAACTGTTTCTTGTGGAAAAGTCTCCATGGCATGGCAAGAGAGACTCGTCTCCCTAAGCGAACTCAAGAAAGACTGTTCTAGAAGTGGTAAACTGGCTGAAAATACCAAATTTTGTGTCTTTACACTGTCAGGGGGAAAGGAAAGAAGAGTTTTGGGGGAGGAGAAGTGTTCTGAAGGTTTATTCTTATTATTCTTCTTTTAGTTCTGTTAATAAAGTTTTCTTTATACTCTTTAAAGTTTTGAGCCTGCTTTTGCCCTTCTCCTAATCCTTATCTCACAGCAGAAAATGAGTAAATAATTCTAGTGAGTGTGCTGGCATTTGGCCAGCACTCAACCCACCTCATTAATTGTTGTGTTGGCCAGGAAATTGAATTAGAGAACCAAAACCACTACAAAGCCATCAGATTCCAAAGGATGTGGGTCAAAAAAATAGCAGCTATGTCCCCACTGACCAGCAAGAAGGAAACACAGGCTTTCCTAGGTGCTGTGGGTTTTGGGAGGATGCATATTCCAGATTAGTGAGATTGTAAGCCCTCTCCATCATATGAAGCGGAAGAAGAATGATTTCAAGTGGGGTCCTGAACAACAACAAGCTTTCGAACAAATTAAGCAGGAGATTGTTCATGCAGTAGCCCTTGGACCAGTGAGGACAGGTCAAGATGTGAAAATGTACACCACAGCAGGGGAGAATGGTCCTTCCTGAAGCCTCTGGCAAAAAGTAACTGTGGAAACTCAAGGATGACCCCTGGGATTCTGGAGTCAGGGATACAAAGGATTTGAGGCCTGTTGCAACCCAACTGAAAGGGAGATACTGCACCTTGTCAAGGGATTCGAGTTGCTTCAGAAGTGATTGGCAGTGAAGCACAGCTCCTACTGGCACCCTGACTGATGGACTGCTGGTGTTGGGCTGGGTGTTTAAAGTCAAAGTCCCTTCCACACATCATGCAACTGATGGCAAGTGGAGTAAATGGATCTCTCTGATCGCCTCAGGCTACAAGATAGGTGTTAAATGAGATAAGGAAAAAGGCAATCCTGCAAGGCGAGGTAGTGTTTCTTTTTCTTCACACCAATGACTCCCTCTGGGGAAGCACCAGCACAGTAACACCCATCCTAAGGGGTCACCTCTGCTAATGGGCCATAATGGATTCAATGGCACTGGCAGAATAGGCAACTGCAAGGATTTAGACCATCAAAGACTCACAAAATATCCCATGACTCCCAGTGTTACATCACACATTGTGAAACTCCCCACCCTGGGGGAGGTACTGAGCATTGCCACCTAAACCCGAGCATATATATAATCTTTGGCCTTGGGGACTTCAGGACCTCTTGATAGATCCAGAGGAGGACCAGAACTTCAACAGGGCTGTGACCAACACTCTGACCAACAAGGTACCAGGTTGTACTCTGCCTTTGTGGGTTAAAACCAGTTTTGTCTGAATCATTGTATTTATTGTAACCTCTTCAGCAAATTGTAACTCCAACCTGTAATCTCTCTTGAGGCAGCTGTGGGGTTAATTTCTTCTACTGCTTAACTTTTAAACCAGCTCATGTGCTGAGGAGACCCCACTATATAATCAGCTACCTGAAAATGAAAACCAATATGCTCTCTTTACTGACAGTTCCTGCCATATTGTAGGGGTAAATCAAAAATCGAAAGCTGCCATATAGAGTCCTACGTGGTAAGTCGCAGAAGCTATTGAGGGACAAAGTGGATCAAGTCAGGTTGCAGAGCTGATAGCTGTCCAGTTGGCTTTGGATATTGTTGAACAAGAGAAATGGCCAGTGCTCTACCTCTACACTGACTCATGGATGGTGGCAATTGCTCTGTGAGGGTGAGTAGAACAATGGAAACAGACCAATTGTCAGCACAGTGGGAAATCCATCTGGGATGCTGAAGGATGCCAAGACATCACTTCCTGGGTAGAGAAGCTGGCTGTAAAAGTATGTCATATAGATGCACACATACCCAAGTGTTGAGCTAATGCAGAACATCGCAACAATGGACAGGTGGATCAAGCTGCCAAGATTCAAGTGTCTCAGGTGAATCTGGACTTGTATTCATATTTCTAGAGTCCCATACCTTCTGGGTGGTTTTCTCACAAGCAGCTCTTCACAGCAGTGTTATGCCTGCTTCCTCATCAGGGCTCCTCCAAGGCTCTCCCTGACTGGCCAGCCCACCCCCTTTTATCCCAGTTATCTTCATTAGCCACAGCTGTCACCCAATTAAGGACATCACAGCTGCAGCCCATTCAGAACAACTAGGATTGGGGTAAGGCCACTTATACAATACATATATTTTACTAGGACTCCTACTATATGGACTGACAGCGTAAGGGTGAATTATTTCTAGCTCAGTGGGCCCATGACACCTCAGGTCATCAGGGAAGAGATGCAACACACAGATGGGCTCATGACTGAGGGGTGGATTTAACCATGGACAGTATCTCCCAGATTATCCATAACTGTAAAACATGCTGCAATCAAGCAGGTAAAGCCCTTGTGGTATGGGGGAAAATGGTCAAAAATACAAATTTGGAGGGGCCTGGCAGATCAATTATATCACACTCCCACAAACTCACCATGGCAAGAGCTATGCGCTTACAATGGTGGAAACAACCACTGGATGGCTGGACATGTATCTTGTGATTTATGCCACTGCCTGGGACACCATCCTGGGCCTTGAAAAGCAAGTCCTGTGGCAACATGGTACTCCAGAGACAACCGAGTCAGACAACAGGAGTAATTTCAGAAATAGCCTCATAGACACCTGGGTTAGAGACCATGGGATTGAGTGGTCATATCATATTCCCTATCATGCACCAGCCTCTGGGAAAGCTGAATGGGACAATGGACTGTTAAATACCACATTGACAGCAATGGGTGGTGGGACCTTCAAGCATTGGGACTGACATTTAGAGAAGGGCACCTGGTTAGTTAACTCAAGAGGCTCTACCAATTGAGCTGACCTGCCCAATCAAAACCTTCATGTACCAAAGAAGGGGATAAAGTCCCTGCGGTGCATATGAGGAATATGTTGGAGAAGACATTGTGAATTAGTCCTGTCTCAAGCAAAGGCAAACCCATCCATGGGATTGTTTTTACTTAAGGACCTGGGTGCACTTGGTGGGTAATGCAGAGGGATGGGGAAATGCAATGAGTACCTCAAGGGGATTTGATTTTTGGGTGAGAACAGTCTGTAATATTTAATTGTATAACATTGGTTGCTGAATGACACTAGCACTGTGTGCCATAACTACCATGGACAATGAGGGTGGACTGCTTCAGATACACCAGTTGCGAGCTCCTGATGCAGCTTGCACCAAGCCAACAGCACACCAGCCTTCCTGCCCTGAAAGATATCTAGGACATATAGAACCCACAGTCATGAACTAAATGAACTCAACAGACATCTTGCAGGGATGGTCATTGACTATGGTAATGATATCCGTTCTTGTGTGTACTTTTATATATATATATATATAGTATATAGTTGGAAGGTATAGGATCTGGGCATGAATAGATGATATAGAATAAGGGGTGGATAATGTCCTGGTCCTGGCCAGGAGAGGGGTAATTTTTTAGTTGCTGGGAAGGGTGGGACTGGAGGGTCCCTTGTGGTCAATAAGCATGGTGGAGGGAGTGGTCTGGTAGCACCCATTCCAAGCACTCATGTGTGAATTGTTTGCCTATCATGTACACTTTGCCTATCTTGTACACTTTATTACTGATATTGTAGCTGTTTACTGTTTGTTTTCTTATCTCATTGCTGTTTCCAGTAAATTGTTCTTATCTCACCCCATGCTCTTTACCTTTCTGTCTCCAATTCTCCTCTCCAGCCCACCATAGGGGAGGGAGAAGTGAGCAATCAGTGAGTGGTTTGGAGTTTCAGTGGGAACACTAAATTGGGGAATACCATTCCTAAACCAAATCAGAATGTGTTTAATGCTACAATATGAAACTCTTATTATCCTGATACACCAAAGCTTGCAATCATTCACTCTTTATTTAATTCACGCTGCTTTGAACCATCCCTTTGATGCACTTAAATTTAAGAATTTCATGAGTTCTTGCAGCAGAAGCCTTGAAATTTAGACTTGACTTCATACATGGAAGTGATGTCTCTCACAGCTTCAAAAGCTCAGTAAAACTGATATTAGATGCCAATAGTAAGTAAAGCAAGTTTATATTTTTTCTCTCTTGGGTATTGCTGTCTTTTTGACAGCCTGTGACTGTCTCAATGGTTACACAGGAAGCTGAAGACTTCCTGAAGCTGAAGACTTCAGTGTTTTATTAATAAGGATTAAAAATACAATTTTAGATACATGAAACCTGTGAGGCTAGTCAGAGACTTGGAGAAAGCATGTTGATATCCTAAAATAAGTAGAAGTAAGCATCTCTCAAGGCACTGTATGCTTATGTACATGAGAAAAACAACTTTCTGAACATGAATTTCCTGTACATGGTAACTTTCATGTAGTTGAGTTTTCAATTTGGGACTAGACTGATTGGAAATACTTTAGTCCCTCTAACATGGAAAATAGTTTGGTCAACTAGAAACTTTCATCAATATAGGATATTAGTCTGCCTTAATATCGCAGTTACACTGCCTCTTTCAGTAGCAGATCCTTGGGGAAGAGTATAAGCAGCAGGTATGTTTAGTATCATGCTTCCTCCCCTCCGGTAGACCCTGTCTAAAGGTGGGAAACAGGAGTTCAAAGACTTCATAAGCTTGAGGTTACATCTAGATAGTATTTGTGTTAATGATGAGCTGGTCTGTGAATTTATGGAGTCTTACCTTTAATATATTTATGCTTTTGACTTGCAACAAGATTTTCTAGCAACCAGTATGCAATACAGAACAATATATTAGTGTTATGCTGTATTCCTTCTTGCATGCAACCTCCGGATACATTGGTCTTGTCCTTGTTCACCTGGAAAGTTGTTTGAGACCTTAAACTGCCCCTTCTCAGTTAGGAGAACCCTACAATAAGAAAATGAAACAGGTAGAGCAGAATTTTCTTCTAGCCCCATCTTGTTTAGTCCATCCTCATATACTTAAGGGACACAGTAGATAATGGTCAGAAAAATAAAATGAAGTTAGCTTTAAACTGCCTTTGGGATTTGTTTGCTTGAATATGAAAATAAACAGGAACTCTATTCATGTTAATATATGGCAAGATAGAAGAAAGGAATGAACAAAAAAAAGCTTTTTACTAAAAGAACAGAAGTGACTTTGACCGTGTTTTTCAGAACATCTGAAAAAGCAGTGTTTTCAAGAACTGACTAAATATAACCTAGTTGTGCTCTGCTACATGGAACCGCATATCAACCAATGGTCTTTAAGAGCAAAACCATGGGATGTTGATATTCATGACTGTCACAGCACAGCTGGTCTGTATCTGGGCAAATAAATTTGGTCATAAATAAGAAACCAAATTTGGCTAGCCTAGTTTGATAAACAAGTTCCTGGGTGAGCAATGACTGGATAGATTTGAACTCAGACACCTCAGCCAACCCTGTTTAACCCTGGATGCAGACACATCAGTGGCCAGAGATCTGGGCAGTGCAGAGATCCCAAGCAATTGGCTATCCAAACCCAGGAAATTCAAACCCCCTATAAAAGGGCCAGCCATAATAAACTCAGTGCTGTTTGTTGATGACCCTTGGAGGAGTTGAGCCGTTTGTCTGTCTCCGACCAACGACCCACGTAAATGTGGTGATCCTGACATGAAGACAGCAGCCATTTCTCTGCGTACAGAGCAGGGGAGACAAAAAACTGAGATAAGAGCCGGAGAAGTGGAGAAAGCTGAAAGAACCAAACGGCAATCAGAGCCGGAAAAGCGGAAAGCTGAAAAAAACAAAAGGCAGACACAACCTGACCAGAAGCAAAAAAAGCTGAAAAAGAGAAGAAAAACCCCTCTGAAGATATGGGTAGATTTATCTCCGTGGAGGAACACCCATATATTAAGGTATGGACTCTTTTTCTGTGGGAATGGGAGATAGATTATGAAGAAGAGACTTCATAACATGGACAAAAAACTCTGGCTTAGAACCCACCAAAGAGACAGCGCTCAATATACATACCTGGACATGGACTGGGAGATATATATTAGATGCAGCTTCCAAAGGTGATGAAAGTGCAGTTTGAATTTTAAAACCCTGGAGGCTCATCTTGAACTTGCTGAGGCAGATACATACAACATATGTGGCGGAGACCAAGCAGGCGGCGGAGTGGAGGGCAGCAAGTCGAACCCAGATGGGAGGCAGGAAGTTGGATTGTGCAACCCAGTCACATGGTGCGACCCCAGCGGGCAGCAGAGCTGGGGACGGTGACCCAGCACGCGGTGGGGTGCCAGCACCAGAGGCAGGCACAGCCCCGGTGGGCAACCAAACCATAGCCGGCAGAGCTCTGCATGTAAGTGGTGCGGTGGCAGCCAGTGGAGCACCAGCGTGCTGTGGACCAGCAGCAGGCACAGCCCTGGTGGCTGTTCCAAGATGCTGTGCTATGCCAAACGACGTGGCAGCTATTCCAAGCTGCTGTGCCAGGCTGAATCGCCCTGTGGCTGCGTGGAGTTGTTATCCCAGATTGGGTCGTGCCACCATTTTGGCTGGGCACCCCGTGACCATGACAGTCCTGGGATCTCCCCCTCCCACCGGAGACTCCCACACCCCTCGTCACTATAGAAACACCCGGACCACCTCTACCTGGAGCTGATTGGCTTGGCTGCGAAGCCCTGCCTACGGTCCCACCTCCTTTGACCACACCTACTTGCTGCTGTAATTTGTGGGCGGGGCCCAAGAATACGTCACTAGAGAGGCCCGGATGTAGGACTGACATCACACCTGGAAATGTATTGGAACCAGGAAACACCAGTACAATGACGCCAAGCCCCGCTCCTGCCGCTACCACAGCCTCATCGCATCTACAGCCAAGGCTTTAACAGCCCCAAGGAACCACATCACCAATGGACACATGAGACCCTTACAGAGGGAACCTGAGTCACCATCCTGCTGCCAGCGCCAGAGAGGAAGCTGTGGTAGTCTGTTAGTTTACAGTTTGTTCTTCTGTAGTAGGTTTTAAATATTCCTTGTTATAAGTTTGTAATGGTTCATTCCATGTACCCCATTTGGCTTCCCTGATGGTTCAGTCCTGAGTTGTTTACCCCAAGATTTTCCTGCCAAGTGTATGTCAATCCCCCTGTCTATCAAAGATAGCACAGCCTTTTGTTCTGGAGCGTTCCCTGTCCTTCATCCCTTCCTCAAAGCAAGATTGGATTGCAAAGTTTGCTCCTTCCCCTTTGTTGGCTTCTATTGGATAGCCCTTACCCTGTACTCCTTCCCTAATGCCATCCTATAGGTAAAAGGTTGTGTCTTCCCCTTATTCCCTCCCCTCCTTAAAAAGCAGTTTTTTGCCCTCAGTTATTGTCACTTGTCCCTGACTCCTCTGGGGAAATAAATCTTCCTTAGAACTGAAGCAAGTGATCCCTCTCAATTCCTTTGCCTCGGTCCCTCATATTGGGTTGCTGCTGTGTCACCTGTGCCACAGCTGTCTGCTGCAGGGACCTGCGAGCCCCTGTATGCACTGCCACCCAGGAAGGTCTCCGTAGAGATCCTCTCTTGTGACTGTCCATCAGTCTCAGGGAGTGAGCTGGCCGGAGAACATATTCCCTGTGACTGCAGCACGCAGTTACAGAAGCCTCCACAGCCTCACCAGTACCAGCCCCATCACCACCCCTATCGGACACCATCCCAGCACATGTTAAATTGATGCTATAAGCCCTGGTAAAAACTGCAAACATATCTACTTCAACCCACAGGTACTCAAGTTAAAAACAAAATCCCAAAGAGCTATATGCAAAAAAACTTATATATATATATATATATGCTCAAAACCTTTTAAGAATCATAAACTAAGACCCTATATAGAGTTAACCACTCCACAGTTATAAGCCCCGTTCAGTATTAACAGAGGTGACCCTGAGTTAACCTCTCTGAGAAAATTAACTCCAAAGGCGAAAACTGTTCTAGAAGCAGTAGAATGACCCACAATAGACAGACAAGTTTGCCGAGTATGTCCTGAAGTTTGTATTACAGTGTTTATTATCATTGTTAATTTGCATCCTACAGGAATTATTGGTCAATGGGACACATGGTGGTCTAACCCACTTCATATCTTGAAGATGGATCTTTTTGCTCCACCAGCCTAAAAGGACAGCATCTACTGTTTTTAGATTAATTGCACAGTTGATTATCAAATGCTGTCTAAAGTGTGTGCAGTTAAATGGAAGAGATCCCTCAAAAATTGTTATACCAGTACAACAGGAATGATTTTAACGATGCTTTGCAAATAACATACCACTACAAATTGCTTTACATAACTATACAGGGCAAGTTACCTATCACTTACCCAACCACAAATCATTATAATTAAGCAAAACCCCTGTATTATCCTGTAGTGAGAGTCCCTATACGATCTATGTATTGGATAAGTGGGTCCTAGCTATTCTAAATGAGTCACAGCTGTGAAGTCCTTAGTTGGGAAGCAGCTGTGGCTCGTAAAGATAACTGGGATAAAAGGGGTGGGTCGAGAGTCCTGGAGGAGCCTTTGTGAAGCCATGAGGAACTGCATAGCAGAGAAGAGCGGCACAGTAGAAAACCAGCTAGAAGGTATGGACTTTAAAAATATAATAACAACAGTATGGGACTCTAGAAATATGAATACAATAAGATAACAACATTATCCCTGAGACCACTAAACAAATCATGGCCGCGCCAAAAGCCACCATTCTGGAGAGGTCCCAAGCAGCTGCCTGGACCATTTAGCCACACACAATAATAAGCTCTAGAGATTCTAGTGTTTAATTCTGCTAACTAATTTTAACATTTGCTCACTTAAAAATAAACTTTTTTAAAAGTGCCTTCTCAATGTCTAGTACTCACAAAAATTCAGCCACAAGCTATTATTTAATGTTACTTATGTACATTTCTTTTATTATTTGTACATTGTTTATGCTTTTATATTTTTCAGATTCTGTGTTGCTTTACTGTGTAGTTCTGAGCATATTAGGGAATAGTAAGCTCTCTTCACAGAGTAGGTAGACAAAACAATTCCTTCTCTAGCCGGGGACCAAGGACAAATGATCCAAATTTCAGACCCAAAACCATAAACAATGGTGGACTGAAGAGACAAAACCAAGAAGGATGGGACTTCATAATCTAAAGCTGTAATTTGACAATTAACTCCATTATGCCAATGGGCCAGAACTTACTTTATTCTTTAACTCTGTCTAGTCTCTGTTCTAGGTCAGCCTTGACAAGGCATCAGTTTCTGGTGCCCACGAAGGGACAGAAGGCATCTGGAACACCCCCTGGACCAGAGTCAGAGGAACATCCAGCTCCTGTCCCCCCACTCCTGCCAGCACTCCTGGGGGGGGGGGGGGGGGGCAGCTGCAGTCCAGAAGGTATCAGAGCCCAAGAACCCTTGGACCTGACAGACACGCATGAGTAGATAAAGGGGTATTCTGTTTAGCTACTAAGTTAAATGTTAAGGGGTCTCTTGTGTCACCGAAGGACACGAAAGAACACAAGCACACCACCGCTCTCAAGGTGAAGGAAAAAAGGGAAGTTTTATTCTCTGACTCCAATATTTAGAGTTTTACAAAAGTGACAATGGATTGGAAGGTGAAAGTGACACCTCTGCAATGACACTGGTCAAACCAACAGTCCATCAACTCTCTCCTCCTCCATAAAGGAATGCAAAATAATGAGTTATTTACAGAAAGTGTGTGAGAAAGTTCACTACAAGAATGTCAACATCAGAAGGCTTAGAAAATCTTAAAAAACCAGGGCGACATCTCACCCTTTTCCATTTAAAAAAGAAAAAGAAATGAACAATGTGAAAAGGAAAATATGAACAATGTTCAGTGTCCACTTGCAGAGGAATCATCGGAGTGATCACTCTCATCATCTGCATCTGAATCATCACTCAATGATTCCCCCGCTTGATGCCTTTCAGGTTGGTCACGGTTTCCATCTTGCTCATCAGCTGGATTCTGTCTCTGAGATCGCAGGTCAGGGCGAACACATTTTGAAGGTACCCAGTGTACCCCAGTATCTGTGGATACACAAGCATACCCGCGCCCAGAAGCGATAAGGTCATAGGGACCTTCCCACTGTTTGGTGACTAAATTCCGCACCCAAACCTTCACTCGAGGCTGATGTGCCTCGTCCACAGCCTGCAACGAAAGGTGATGATTCAAAATGACAGGGTTATTTGAGTTCTGCGGCACAGTGAGATGATTGATTGTGCACAAAGCTTTTGCCAACCGATTGTGCGGGGTTTCACCCTGCATTCCCCGTTTTTGTTTTTGAAGAACCCGCTTCAGAATACCATGAGCGTGTTCTACAATAGCTTGACTAGTCGGAGAATGAGGGATACCAAACTTGTGCAAGACACCCCACAACTGCAGGAACTGCCGCACTTTGTGCGATGCGTAAGCAGGACCATTGTCGGTTTTCACAGCAGAAGGTATGCCCAGAATGGCAAAGGCCTGCCTCCAGTGGGCAAGGACATCACGGACCTTCTCCCCAGTGTGAGCCGAAGCCCACATCGCAGAGGAGAACGTGTCCACAGTGACATGCACATACTTGAGCTGGCCAAACTCAGCAATCTGGGTGACATCGGTCTGCCAAAGCTCCAAGGCCCTAAGGCCTCTGGGGTTTACCCCTGCCGGCAGAGGCGGAGCAAGTGCATGGCAGTCATCACATGACTCGACAATGTCACGAGCCTCAATTGGCGTCTGCTGAAACTGCTTCTGCAGGGTATGTGCGTTTTGGTGGAAAAACCCATGTGATGCCTTGGCCTGCGTGAGTGTGTCAGGCTGAGGCGCTACCCACGCTGGGTTAGCCAACTTGTCAGCCCTCACGTTACCTTCCACTATAAAACCTGGCAAATTAGTATGACTCCTCACAATGCAGAACATAAAATGGATGAACTCGGGCCTGAATGGCACACCACAAGGTCTTCAGTAAATGAAACAAGGCAGGATTACTGACCTCCTTCAAAACCGAATGACTCAAGCGCTGTGCGATATCAGCCACATAGGCAGAATCCATGACCAAGTTGAAAGGTTCCTGGGAAAATTTCTCAAATGCCATGACAGCAGCCCTCAGTTCAACCAATTGGGCTGACCCATCCTCATGGCCTTCCAGAACCTGCCACTCAGATCCGTCCCTCCAGGTAACAATGGCCTTTCCTGTTCTCCCTGAACCGTCAGTGAAGATGGTGGGTCCTTGCACGGGTTCCTGACTATTCTTGGGCCGCAAAGAAATTTGTGTGGATTTCGCTATATGCAACAGCCTATGGCTGGGCAGATGATAAGTGATCTGCCCTGAAAAATTTTCCAGAGCACTCTGCAGGGACACACTGTTTGCAAAGCTCCAGTCAAAATCCTCCCGTTGCACCGGGAGTATGATTTTTGCAGGATCCGCACCCATCAATTGCAAACACCGTTGTCAGCATTTGATTATCAAGCGAGCAATCAGTTCAAACAATGTAGTTGCCGTCTTCTGCGGCTGATGGGGCAGGAAAACCCATTCCAGAACGTGCAAGGAATCAGACCATTTGTCACTCCATTGACCAATGATACCTGTGGGATGCGAATCTGGAGTGGTGATGAACACAGTGACATCAACGGAGGGATCAATGCGATAGAACTGACAAGCCAAAACAGCTTGCTGAACCACCTCCAACGCCTTACGCGCCTCAGGGGTCAGTGTGCGAGGCGACTTTAGATCAGAGTCTCCTTTCAACAAATCATACAGAGGAGACAGCTGTGCGTTGGTTAGTCCCAAGTACGGACGTAACCAAGTGATGACACCTATCAATTTCTGAGCATCATTCAGTGTCTTCACAGAATGCACAAATTGCACCTCCTGGTGACGGATCGTCCGTTCCAAAATTTTGACCCCCAAGTACTTCCAGGGTGGTTTTTGTTGAACCTTTTCTGGAGCCACCTGCAGTCCATGAGCATGCAAAGCATCGAGCAACCGAGGCTGAATCCTCAGCAGCTCATCCTCAGTGAACACGGCCACCAAAATGTCGTCCATATAATGATACAGACGCACATCAGGAAACTGCTTGCGAACTCCAGACAAGGCACAGGCCACATACCACTGGCATATGGCAGGGGAATTGCGCATGCCCTGAGGCAATGTCCTCCATTGATATCTCTGTGCGGGCTCAGCCTCGTTAATCGCTGGCACCGAGAAGGCAAACTTTGGTCTGTCATCAGGATGCAAAGGAATTGTAAAGAAATAATCCTTCAGATCCACAATGAGGACCGGCCAGTCTGCGGGAAGCATGGTAGACGATGGCATGCCCGCCTGCAATGGTCCCATGCTTTCCATCACGGCATTGACCTTCCGGAGGTCTTGCAACAACCTCCATTTCGCAGATTTCTTTTTGATACAGAAGACAGGAGTGTTCCAAGGACTGTTAGAAGGCTCCAGATGACCCTGGTCCAACTGCTCCTGCACCAAATTCTGAAGGGCGACTAATTTATCATCAGGGAGGGACCACTGCTTCTCCCAAACAGGTTTGTCCACCAGCCACCGTATAGGAGGCGTAGGACACTCTGCGCCCTTCACTGCACTGGCCCCCATCAAAAATCCATCCTGATATGCACCCCTCAGGCAGACAGAACATCACTCCCCCAGAGGTTGGCAGGAGTAGAAGTAACATGAGGCCTAACCCAGGCCATCTGTCCCTCCGGGTTCGTGACCAGCACGGGCTGCTGGGCCACGTAGCATTGTGCTGTCCCTCCCAGGCCCGCGACAGACATCCCCACCGGATCCAGGGGCCACTCCGAGGGCCAGGCAGCAAGGGAGAGAACAGTGATGTCAGCAGCGCTGTTGAGAAGCCCGCGGAGGTGGATTTCCGACGGTGTCGCACCAGGAACGGACAGGGTACACAGCATCTCAGGACGGTCCTTGGTGAGGACAGCAGTCCAGTGAACCTGAGGCGGCCCAGTGGATCCAAAACCACCAGCTCCACGTGACCGGTCAGCTGTCCTGCGAACAGAAGACTTAAAAGGCACAAGTTGAGCAAGCCGTGTCCCTTTTGGGATTGTGACAGGGGGAGTGGGTGTGGAGACCATGGCACAAATCTGCCCTGTAAAATCTGCATCAATGAGCCCCAGGTGCACAATCATGCCCTGAAGGGTGGCACTAGACCTCCCCATAAGGAGAGCACTCATGCCCCCACCCAAGGGACCAAAGGCATCCAGGGGAACCCTGCGTATCTCAGACGAGTCTAAGACAACTGTTGCTACGGTGCAGACATCCACACCTGCTGATCCGTGGGTGCTGGCTGCAAGCCGGCAAAGGAGATCTCCATCGGCACCTGGGTTTGGAGGGAAGCTTGTGTGAGAGCGCTCCTCCTGCTGCGTGCTCCGCTTCACGTTTCCCGAACCCGGTAACGCCTGGCCATTAACATGAACAGTCGCCTTACAAACGTTAGACATGTGATTCGACCTACCACACTGACCGCACAAGAACATGGGGAATTTAACCTTCTGCACCTTCTTCCCCCGCTTCCTGCTAGTCTGTGCATTCCCCTGCTGTGGCCGCCCGCTCTGCACTGCTGCCCAGACTGGCTGCACAGTGGCAGCCACAGCGGCCAACTTCCGACGTGAAGGAATGATGTTCGCACAGGCTTCTGCCATCTCCCAGATACTAGGATCACCAGGCATAGCCGCTATAACCTTACTACAAGCTTCATTACAATTGCACTTGACAAGGTTTGCAATTGTAACGTCCCTCGCCAGAGGATCAGGCACCTGCCTCTCCACGGACGCAATCAACCTCGCCGCAAATACCATAAAAGGCTCGTTATCCCCCTGGACAACGATTGAAAACAGCTGCTTCGGAGCAGCCATTTCCAGGGTCTGCACAATCGCTCCCATGCCCAGCGTGTTGCATTGCTGAAGCACAAGGGGATCGTATCCAACCTGCCCCTGAACATTCTCATAACACCCTGTCCCCATCAGCATGTCAACAACAACTCCACGCCTGGGGTCCTGCGGCGCCAGCGCAGCATTCCGCCTCACCGCTTGGGCCACCAGACGAGCCCACTTGGTCTCAAAAACACCAAATTGCACAGGGTCAAAAAGAGAATGTGCCACACAATGGACATCGTGAGGTGTCAGCACGTCCTGATCAAGCCTCCAAAGAATGTGCATAACCTCAGCAGACCCCAACCATGCTGAGCAACCACTTCACAGAGTTCCTTCTCCAGCTTATATGCGAGGGGTTCATAAGTGTTATGAGTGACGCCCCTGAGAACAGGGAAAGCCTGGAGACCCCCTGGAGACCCCCTGGCAAAGCCACCGCACCTGCTGTGTCCTGATCCTTGGGCCCCCCAGACACAAGAGGGAGTGATTGACCGGGAGCCGGGTCAACACCACTCGTCCCTGCGCCCCCTGCAGCACCGGCAGAGCCAAAGGAATCCGCCCCGCGACCCTGCAGATGCCGTGAGGAGAGAGGTTCATTCATCTCGTCGGTCTTGGTTTTTTCCTCTCGCCAGAAATGTTCAGGGTACTTCGGACGCACAGTCACCTGGCACACAGGAAGCGTCCAATGACTTGACGAGAAAGCGCCATGGCCCCGGGCACCCACAGGCCTCCCGCCGGCCGTGTCAGCAGTTGCACTAAAGGTAAACACCCCAGTCCTCTGCTGCGCTGCAGCTCCGGCAGGGGCCGCCTCGGCGGCTGCAGGTGCCAACATGGCCCCGGACGAGACCGGCGCGGGACCCCCATCCCCCGATACGGGGGCTGGGTGGGACGCCGAGGGAGGCGCGGCCCGCGGAGCCACGTCACTGCGGGGCGGCACAAGGGAGCCGGGCAGGCCCCCTATGAGAGCCCGCCCCAAGACGCAAGGTCCCGCAGCGGGCACCGCCCCCACCGAGCGGAGAGGGGCGGGTTGCCGGCCCACTGGAGCGGGGCCGGGCGGAGCACCGACTGACACCCCGCCCCCGGCTGCCTTCACTGGCTGCGCATGCCCAGCAGGCTGCGCAGACCCAGAGGCAGGAGAAGTCGCCCCCCCGCCGCTGAGGAACCCGAATCGGGGGTGGGAGAGCCCACCCCCGCCGCGCTCAGGGAGAACGTGGTGGACACACCACAATTCGGACAAAAGGTCGTCACCAAAGCAGCCTCAAGTCGGGGCAGAGGCTGACCCTCAAAGGCCGGGAAGGCACAAAGAGAGGGCAACCCGTCCCCCACCCCGCCACCCGCACAGGGCGAGGCGGGGCAAGGACGGCCCGCCGAATCCAGAGAGCCCCCAGGACCCAGGACCAGCTGGCTGTGAGCCCAATCCACCCCGGGCGGACAATGACCACTCCCCAGCACACCGTTGTGGGGCGGGGAGGGGGACTCCACATTGCACAGGAGCTCAATCTCCTCCTCATCCACATCCGAGATAGAAGGGCTTCCCTGGGAACTCCAAGGGGTACAAGAACCAGACCCCCGCCAGAGCTCCTCACATTTCTTCCACTGCACCAGCAGCGGTCCCACGTCTACAGTGCAATCATCAAAGAGGGCGTCCATGAGGTGGACCCCCAGGAGAGACCACTCCTCCTTAGAGAATGCCTTCGCAGGGTCCGAAAAAAAACCTTGCTCTCGGGCCCACAGAATCAATCTCTCCAAATCATCCCAGGAAACAGACGCCTGTTTCCACTCCAGGACCCCCCTCCAGAGATCCAAAATGAGGGAATCATCCTGGAAAACCACAGAGGTTTCCATTGCCCCAAGAACAGTAGGCAAAGCACCAAAAAGAGGGGGAGAAAACCTCACCGCAATCTGCTGTCCGTGTCTCAGCCTAGGCTGCAATACACTTCGACGGTCACCAGATGTCGCTGAAGGACACGAAAGAACACAAGCACACCACCGCTCTCAAGGTGAAGGAAAAAAAGGGAAGTTTTATTCTCTGACTCCAATATTTAGAGTTTTACAAAAGTGACAATGGATTGGAAGGTGACAGTGACACCTCTGCAATGACACTGGTCAAACCAACAGTCCATCAACTCTCTCCTCCTCCATAAAGGAATGCAAAATAATGAGTTATTTACAGAAAGTGTGTGAGAAAGTTCACTACAAGAATGTCAACATCAGAAGGCTTTGAAAATCTTAAAAAACCAGGGCGACACTCTTGTGCTCTAGAGTCCAGATGTAGTGCTACTGGTAGTAAAGGAGGACACTCTCTGAGAAGTGGGTTAGATTGCACTGCTGCTGGCATGAGGCCAGCAGCGGTGGCACTAAGGGATAGCTCCTATGCTGTGACTCCGAAGGGCCAGGGGTTCTCACCCTACCTCTTCTTTCTCTCACTCGCTCACTCTCTCTCTCTCTCCCTGGTTCTTTTAATTTCTACTCATAATTGTTAAGATATGGGATGCCCATTCTCCTGCTAGTGTTGTAGTAATAATATCCTGAAAGATAGTCCCCTGGGATTAGTACTGAGAAAGTGGGGAGACCTTATTGGGGAGGGGTCATTGTTTTTGAAATCCAAACTTATTAGACTCTCAGAGAAGATCTTGCTGATGTATGAACTAGAGGACAATCAGATGTGGCCCAAATTTGGTAGTTTGCATAAGAGTTTAATATCAAGTTTGATTTCCCATATATGCCAGGAGAAATACTTAGATGAGTTAAAGTACGCTAGACTCTTTATGGTGTTAGCATGTCAACAAAGCCCAGCAGCAACCCAAAAGGAAGAGCATATCTTGGTCTTAAAGGAAAAAGAGGGGAAAAGTAAAAAAGAGCCAATATTGAGGAACGAAAGTAAAACAAAAGAGGAAGAAGAGTTAGATCTAGTTGCTCCTGCTCTGCACATGGGGCTAGTCTTGCTCACAGCAGGCACTGTCTCTTTGTTGGCATCAGCATAAATTGCTGCAATGAAGGTGGTGTATTGAGATGGCCCTAGATTTGCCAGACTCCATAACATTTGCCCTGTGCACCTGACCTTGTTGGGGTCATTATCATGCTGTCCATCCCTCCCAAAAAGTACCTCCAATACGTCTCTCAGCTGTTGGATCCCTTCCTCAAGGGTCTTCCAGCACATTCTATGGTCATGGTCTTTCATTCTCTGCCTGTAGGCAAACCTCTCTCTGACACTCATTAAAAGCTGCTCCCAGAGGGAAAGGGACCCTGGCTCCCTTACAAAAATTGGATTCATACCTGAGTCCTGGGTCAAGGGTCCCAAATTCCTTGCCCCACCACCATCCAGTTGGACACCTGTACCCATGAGGTCCCAGACCCGAAGTAACCAGGTTGTATAAGCCTCACGTCCCCGTCGTACAATGTCTTTGTGCAGATTACGGAGACTTTTGTACATCAGGGACTCAGTGATGATCCCAACCTCTGGCTCCCCTGTGGGTTGTGAGGGCCCTCCATTCTTATCCTTATCTGGGTTCTCTGATTTCAATGTAGACATCCTTGTTTCTACAGGGGTGACTGCTGCTGGCTGTGACTGGCTTTGCAGTTCAGCTGGAACCTGGATGGTTGTAACATCTGTGGGTTCCACTGCTGCACTATTAGACTGACATTGCATCCTGATCGCAGGAGGAGCAGTAGCACCGGTCGCCCGTGCGCTCTGATCCCCTTTCGCTTTCAACGCACATCAGGAGTGGCTGTGTCCTGCCTCAGCTGCTGGCAGGCAGTATCGTGGTTTGGCCACTGGCTGAGGTCCCAGATCGACAGGTGCAACTGATAAATATGGACTCATGTCTAAGGATTGAAGTAAAGGAAGAAGGAAGGACTCTTTGCTTGCTTCTCTGAGCCGTCTTTATTCTTTCCCGTGGTGAGAGCGGTGCCAGGGCTGCAGCGCTGTGCGGGAGTGGTGCAGATGACAGAGCGCCGCACAGGAGCGGCACAGGCTCGAATGGGGGCAGTGGCAAAAGAGCGCGAAACAAAGAAAAACAGCAGCTTTGGCGGGGGGGCGGTTTCCCAGTAGGAGGAGACCGTCTAACAAATCAAGGGCTAAATAGGAGGGGTATGGGGGGACAAATGTAAACATAATGCCAATAGAAAAGGGGACAGGAAAGGTGCATACCAGTGAGAGAAGGGAAATATCATAACTGACAATGAAGCTTCTGGATAAATGGGTGTAGCAAATTATGGCAGACAGGCTGCAGGGGCAGGATTTTGGAGGATAAACAGGGAAGGATCTGGAATTATCATAACTGCTACAGAGAAAAGGCAGGAAGACAGGTGGTTAACAATTTTAGGGAGAGACTAAATATATAATCTTCAAAACCCCACTTCCACAATTCCCCCTTTTTTGTTTAATTTTTATGATAGTGTTGAGGGGATGACAGCAGTGGCAGTTAATTAAACTTCAGATTCTTCCCACCATCACTGAGGGGATCTACTTTGGACCAGAGGGTGAGGACACGCAAGCGTACCCACACCCCCAAGTGATCAAGTTGCAGGGCCCTTGGATCTGCTGCGACTTGGGATCTTTTATTAACACTGGTGGTTTTTCTTTGAACTTTAACATGTGGTTTTGGTTAAAGTGTCTCACTACTGGCGGGTTTAGACTTTCAAAGGAACAGTTCAAGAAGCTGAGGGTGAACAGTGCCTTTGAAAGCCTGATTTGGGGGAACAGCACTTTGGCTTCAGCCCTCTGATATTCTAGGGTTCGTTTCAGGTTCTGATGAGTCCTCTCTATTATTGGTTGGCCAGTGGGGGAGTATGGAATTCCAGTTTGATGTTTGATTCCCCATTCAAGCAGGAAATTACCAGAGGCCCTGGAGACATAGGCTGGCCCGTTGTCACTCTTAATGACTTTTGGAATCCCCAACACAGAGAAGGCCTGTATTAGGTGTTTCTGTGCATCCATTGCCTTCTCCCCTGTGTGGGCTGAGGCATAGAGTGCACCAGAAAAGGTATCCACGCTAACATGAACATATATAAATCTGACAAATTGGGGTACATGAGTTACATCAGTCTGCCAGATTTCACAACTTTGGAGACCTCTGGGGTTTACCCCTGCCCCCAGTGATGGTAATGCGGACCCCTGTCATTGTGGTCATGTGACCATGATGGCTCTGGCCTGGTCATGCAGTAGATTGAATTGGCAGACCAGACCAGGCACATTCTGATGGAACTGCTGATGGATGAGTTTGGCTCGATGGAAGGCATTGCCTTGGCCAGCCAGCTGTAACGGTGCGGCCAAGGCATCAGGTCTGCGGTTGCTCTCCGTGATGAAACCTGAGAGATCAGAGTGTAATCGCACATGCATGATGCAAAAAGGTTGCTCTTGGTGGGGAACTAGCTGTACTAATCTTGAGAGCAACTTGTAAATCACAGGGTTCAAGACTTCTTCAAGCACCACGTGCTCAGCCCTAGACACCACCCCTGCCACGTAAGCTGAATCAGTTACGATGTTAATAGGTTCAGGGACTCTTTCAAAGACTCTAACGACAGCGTCCAACTCAGTTACTTGAGGGGAGTCTTAACATCAGTTTCCCACCGCTGAGTCTGAGGGTCCTTCCACGTCATTACAGACTTGTGGGAACTCCCGGATGTGTTGATGAAAATGGTTAGAGACTTAAGGGGTTTGCGACTTTGAATTTCTTTTGGCACCAGATGGAATTCACTATTAAACAATTTATGACCAGGTTGGTGAATAGTCAATTTCCCAGGGTAACTGTCTAGGGCAAACTGGAGGTTTTCATTCTCTTTTAGTAGATGTTCTAAAGTCTCATTGTTCAATCTTCCAGTGGACAGCCGAATTGGTATGTGGATGCATGCAAAATCACACCCCACAAGCAACCGCACGCGTGCCCTAGCCTTACAAATCAGCTGAGCCATCAGTTCTTGCATCCAAGTGATGCTTTTGGACAGACTGTGGCCAAGGAACACTCACTCTGTAATCAAGAGGGGGGTCCCTCTGACCTCCGTCCCACTGAAAAATCAACCCATGCAAGTGCGGCAGTTTCCCTAAAATGATGAAATTGAAAGGGAGTTCGGGCCGGCAGCAGTGGGCCTGCTGACTTTCCAATGCTAATTGGATCCTTTCTAATGCAGCCCATGCCTCCTGGGTTAATGTCTTTGGGGCATCCATCTCCTCCCCCTCTTTAACAAATCAAAAAGAGGAGATAGATCACCTGTGGTTAGGCCCAACCAGGGCCTCACCCAGTTTAAGGTTCCACACAGCTGTTGGAAATCTCGCAGGGTTTTGGGCTCATCTTTGATTACCAACTGCTGTGGTGTTATCATGCAGTTGGTGATTTTGGGGCCTAAATATTTCCAGGGCGGCAGCCTCTGCACTTTTTCATGATTTAACTCAAATCCTGCCGCCGACAAAGCAATAACAGTATCATCAAGAACCTGTGTGTGTTGTCGTCTGGGGCACATACGAGTGCATCATCCATGTAACGATAGATGATGCACTCTGCTGCTTTTGCATGCACTGGGGACAAGACTCTGGCGACCTACCATTGGGAGATGGTTGGCGAGTTCTTCATCCCTTGGGGAACAGCACGCCAATGGTAACATTGCATTGGGGCTTCTCGGTTGATGGAAGGAACCAAGAAGGCAAAACATGGTGCATCGGCTGGGTGTAGGGGACTTTGGAAAAAGCAATCTTTGATGTCAATGACTGCTAATTGACAATTTTGAGGGAGCATTGATGGGGATAGCATACCTGGCTGGAGAGACCCCATGTCCTTGATTACATCATTAATTTTTCTCAAGTCGTGAAGGAGCCGCCACTTGTCTTTCCCCGGCTTTTTGATAACAAATACTGGGGAGTTCCAAGGGCTGTTGGTTTCTACAATGTGTCCCTTGACCAACTGTTCCTTCACAAGCTGATTGAGTGCTTTTAATTTCTGTTTACTGAGCAGCCACTGGTCTACCCAGACTGGTGTTTCAGTTAGCCAATTTAACTTCTGAGTAGGGCGCTCTTTTTCAGTGGCCTCTGGTAAAAACCCTGAGGGGTTGGCAGTTCTAATTTGGCCCCCCATTGGGACATGCAGTCTCTCTCTCATAGGGTAAACTTGGTGTTTAATACAAATGGGCATATATTTGCTAATTTCCAATTGGGCCCCGTAATTTGCACAATGCTCCTTGATTGTTTTGCGAATTGTGTGCCCTCTACACCTAAGACCTTGCAGTCTACGTCCTGCAGTTCCCATGAAGTTGGACGTCGTGCCCCTCACTCTTAAGGCCGCACCATATAAGGGGCTTCTCCTCTCCCACCACTTCAGTTGAGTAAACTGAAAGGTCCTGGTTGTCCCATAAAATCTGTGTCAATGGAATGGCCTGGGCGATGACCTGGCCCTTTGGTAGGAAGAGGGGGGATGGACACAGCATGCCATTAGAACGAGATGCTCCAGGATAGGTGGTAGAAGTCCCGGCGCAATCTCGATCTCACAGGTTGTGTGATTTGTGTCGCCTATGACAAAGTACTCACATCTCTGCCGGTAGAGAGACTGAACCAGTTTGCAGAATGTGATTTCCAGCTCCGGGTCCACGTAAAGTTCTTTCCAGTCTGAGTTGGTAAATGTCACAGATTGGGTAAGGTGTAGCCTAAAAGGCTCGGTCACATCCTGGGTAGAAAACAAGCCAAAGGGGCTATTAATATGATATTGATCACAATCATCCTCCCCATGCCCTGCCCCATTTATTTCCTCACCCGGAGCAGAATTGCGCTCACATGCTAGTTTTTTGGTTGGCTATTTTCCCCATGCTCCCTTCCCTCCCCCCTTCTTGGTGGAACTGGGGAGGCTTCCCCAGATAGGGACAGTCCCTCATAAAATGTCCCTTCTGCTTGCAGTCAAAGCAGGGATATAGTTTTGACACTTGTGAAGAGATGGGAGGTGGTTGAGTGTCCGCCATTGCTGTAGCCCGTTCTCTGATGGTGACCTTCATTGGCGCTTCTACTTGAGGAAGTCTCACTTTACTGGTGCATTCCTCCATAATTAAGTCTAGTGATGATGGTGGTGATGAAGGAAGACTGAGAATGATTCTTTTGCAGTCTTCATTCATACCTTCAGTTACGAGGTCTATGATGATGTCATCTTGGGCTCTGATCTAGGAATCCTCCTTCCCACAACTTCTCTGACCCTGTCTACAAAATCTAAAAATGCTTCATCGGGTCTCTGCTTTAAAGAGACAAGACTGGGCAAAGGATCTTTAGTAGGTAGGAGGTTAAAAGCTTTTCCTGCCTCTACTTTATTATTTCTAAGATTGCCTTAGGAATTTTTTCGACTTGGATTGTGGATTGCTCCCACTCACCCTCCCCTACGAGATGTCCTATACTGAGGTGTTTGTCATCTTCATCATTTGCAGTTTCTTCATTTTCCCATAAAGTTGGAAGGAGGTTGACAAGCCGTTCCCGCCAGGCTTTCATCCATAGCCTATCTTCTGATGGACTACATAGGTTGGAAAATATTTCTTTCAGGTCCCCGGGAACTAGGATATTTGCCGAAAGGGTGATCCTTAGAAAGCCTTTAAAATATTCACTTGATCGACCAACCTCCTTCTGGGTTTTGAATAATTCTTTGATGTTGTTGTAGGGGAAAGATGCCCACTTGGGACGCTTCCCCCTAGCACTGTAAGAAACGGGCACTGAGAAGATGACTGGGTTGCCGCTGTCTGACATCTGGTCTTCCACCTTCTCCTTCCCTTTTTCCACAGTACTGTGGGAACTGGAAGGAGGAGCGTGGGAAACCGGAGGTGGGAGGGATGGTCCCAAAGGGTGAGAGGCAAAGCAAAGGCAGGGAGCAGAAGCACTGAGAGGGGCAGTGGTTTGGCCAGAGGGCAGAGCAAAGGGAGATACAGGGGGCTGAGCCAGGGTATTTTGAGGATGGGAAGAGGAGAAGCCAGAACACAATTGAGGGTCTTGGGTCAGGGGAAGGGAACAGGGGAGAAAGGGATTATGGGAAGTAGAAGAAGAACCACAAGATGGAGACCAAGCTATGTGATGTCCACCATTTTGTGACTCTAGGTAAGGGGGACGGGAGCAACAGAGAAAGGGATTATGGGGAGAAGAACCACAAAATGGGGGCCAAGCCATGTGGCATCCTCCATTTTGTGACTCTGGGTAAGGTGAGGAATCTGGGAGACGACCTACAGGTTTTTCTACAGGCAAAGGAGGTGAGTTATTAGGGTGTAGGGAAGGAGCTCTAACAGGGTGATCAGTCCTGCAAGAGCCAGAGGGGAACCGGGGAAGATGTGGGGAGCCAGGGAGACCCACAATGTGGGGGCGTCTGGGCACCTGCTGCAGGTGGTTTGCTCCCCTCAGCTCACTTGGTTCCGGAAAGCTGGGAGTCAGGAACAAAGGGGACTGGAGCAGGGGTTTCTGGAGGAACTTGGGAAGATTTATTTGGATTTTCTTTCACTTTCTTTTCCATTTAGAATGTGATAGTTTTCAATATTATAAAGAGAGGATAAAAATCACTTTTTGATTCACCATCTATCATTGCATCTTCTCCAAGTTTAATTCAAATTTTATCCCAAAATCTTAGTGTTTTTACCTCATCAGGGGTAGAAGTTGGAAAATGAAAAAAAAAAAATCCACTTAAAAAAAATCTCTTAACTTTTCCCTTTGATAAACGAAAACCCACTCCCACCAGGGAACCCACAACTTGGTTATAAACTCCCCTCTCCCTAATAGACAATCTTGCACCCATTGTGACTATCTGCTAGGTTCTTTTCCACCCACTCTCCGAGGCAAAACAAAAACTAAAGGAAAAGCACCCGAGAATTGCCGGCAAGGGGGTTTTAATGTTGAGCGCTACTTCTCCCCTAATCCGCGGGAGTTCCCCCCACCCAGCTGGGTTCTTGCCGGCCGCTGGAATACTCACAGACCTGGAGATTCTTGGAAATGAAAAGCTTCAGAGATGGTCCCCAATCCAAAGGAAGGTTCCTCGCACGTCCGGAATAGGAACGCTGGGGATAACTTTTCCTGCCCGCCAAGAGCCACGTAAACCAGAAAGTGCACAGATTTGCCGGCGGCACTTGACAGTCCATGAACTTTACTTCACAGAGGCATCCACATGCCCTGGAGAGAGCTCTTTCTGTGGGGTCTTGCTCGCGCTGCTCCCACAGTGGGCGCCAACTGATGTTGTGTCCTGATCACCGGAGGAGTGGTGGCGCCAGTCACCCATGCGCTCCGATCTTCTTTCGCTTTCGATGCACATCAGGAGTGGCCACGTCCTGCCTCCACGGCCGGCTGGCAGGATCACAGTTCGACCACTGACTGAGGTCCTGGACCGTCAGGTGCAGCCAATAAATGTGGATCCACTTCTAAGGATTGAGGTAAAGGAAGAAGGGAGAACTCTATGCTTGCTTCTCCAAGCTGTCTTTATTCTTTCCCATGGCGGAAGTGGGCAGGTGAGCCCGGCAGCCCTGGGGTGCTACTGTCGCTGGGCAGGCGGGCAGCCCTGTCAAGAGATGGCCCAAAGCCGCAGTCCTGGTGGCGAAACCCTCGGCCTCTGCCCACAACCACTACAATAGAAGCCCTGCGCCGGCAGTGTCAATGGGCACCAGGTGAAAGAGATCCCCAGGAGGGGGCCAGGCTGCAGCACGGCCGCCAGCGCTGGGAGCAGGACAAACTTCACAGAGCAGCGCCTCAGCCTCAGCACCAGTGTCAGCAAGACATCCAGCACCAGCACCACAAACACAAACCCACTGGTGTCTCTGACTCTCTGGGAGGCTCTCAGGAACCCTCAGCCAGTCCCAAGTCAGAAGACACCGGGGGGGCAACCCCGACACAGCTGACAGCGGGGAGACACTCTCTCGTGCCCCGAGGGTACTGAGGGCACCTAGGCTAGTTGCCTTTCCAGCAGAAGAGACACTAGAGACATCGGTAGAAGATAAAAGGGCTGACTCTTAGCAGGGGTTAATACAAGGTGTCCTGGTTTAGGGCAAATTTGGTGGACAGTTTCCAAAGGAGGGCCCCTTCAGAAAGCAAAACCCACAGGGCTCCTCCCCCCAAACCATTCGGGAAGAATTTCTCAGAGACAAGTGGAAAGAACCTGTTTATTTCATGGGCACAGCACCCCCCAGCACACAGAATGAACAATACCGGATGATACCACTCTGGAAAAAGTTGACGAATTCAGAAAGTCTCTCTTGGGGGTGGTCGCTCTGTTCTCAGTCCCTCCGGCACTGGGGCAGCTGCTGCAGCCACAAGGTGTAAACTCTCAGTCTTCCCAGGTCCCAGTCTGGAGCAGGTTCCAGATGGTCAAAAAAGGAGAGGGGAAACAGTCCAGGAAGAAATTTGGACTGTTGAGCTAAAGAGCAGAAGCAAAAAGCAAAATGCAAGCAGAAGCAAAGCAAGCAAGAAGCGAGAGCAAGCAAAGCGAAAAGCAAAAGCAGCAAAAGCAAAAGCAACAGTCTCTGTGTCCCGCCAGGCTGATAAGAAAAACCAAAACAAAACTTTCACTCTTCAGAGCCAGTCTTAAAGGTACAGAACATAATATCCAACATTAACAGAACACATGAATGGGGATACAAGCATCATAACATCACTCTAGGACACAAGGTTTTATTCTAGGAGTTCTGGAGGAGCCCCTAAACCTCAGGGGGCCTCCTGCTGAGCGCCCTGGGAGAGGTACCAAGGCTGCATTTAAAGGAAGGTGGAAACCGAAAGTAGATAACATTTTATTAACCAATAAGTAACCCTAAGGGATGGGTACTGGCAGATAGACATTTAGGACAGCGTATAAGGCAAGGCTTGGGGGGGCTGACCCCTAGCCTCTGGCTAATCACTCGATATCCTGGACCGAAGCTTCTAGATGGAGGGGATGGGAAGCTGAGTGATTGACAGAGAGCCAGGGTGGGGATTTGGGGATGATCTCAGCAAAGGAAAGGGATTACACAGGTAAAGGGAGGGGAGTACAGTCTGGGATAAATCATTTAGGAAAAATACAGGGATACAAAACAAAACTACTTCAAAGTATTACAAAGTATAAAAACACACTACAACATCTCCCGCTTTTCATTTAAATAAAAAGGCAGAGGCACTTAAGTCTAAAAAATTAAAACTCAGCTTGGGCTGATCCGAAGCATCGGCAAACCAAGGCTGTTTTATAAACACTGCAGAGGTTCTTGTTTCTTCCTCAGGAGCGGTGGGAACAGTCACCTGATTAATCTCTACAGGAGAAGTAGCTTTCGATATTAATTTGGCCACGGTGCCCTTGATGATCCCAAAGCTGATCAAAATAACAAAAAGAACAACCAAAACTAAAAATATAGACTTTAGTATGGATCTGACCCAGCCCGAGAGTCCCCATCCTTGGAAAACTCTGTCCATCCAGTCTGCTGCTTCCTGCTTGATGTCCTGGACCATCTGTTGCATCTTTCCAATGATTTTGTGGACATGCTCTGCCTTGGATGACAGATTCAGGCAACAGAGACCCTCAAGCTCCTCACACCAATGATTATGTAGTAGGAGAAGAAAATCAATTGTGGCACGATTTTGTAGGGTGGCTTGCCTTGTTGTTTGGTCGTCTGCCAGGAGGTCAGAAAGCGCAGCTGATGTAATATTGGCCTGTTTAGCAACCCAACATTCTAGGTGCTCCAATTCTGTTGCCTTCTGATACAAGGCAAGGCGACCTGGTTCTGAGGAACAGCACGGCGACCCAAACTCTCCAGGGTCACTTGGGCCAATGAAGCACGCAGACACCAATGTGGTGGACGGTCAAAGGCATTTATTATCTCTTCATGTGGGGTTTTATAATCTAAGGGGTTCTCTATGTCAGAGGGGGCCTGCCTTTACCATCTATGGTTAGTAAGGAGTGGAAAGTTACCAGAAGTGGAGTGGAAAGTTACTGGCACTACAGTTAGGGGGGCTACATTCCTAGGGTGATCTTATCTTAAGGGATTAGGGGAAAAGGGAGTCCTGCCTTTCCGTCACATCACGTGATCTTCTGACCGCCTGTCCCTATCTACCACATCTCCCCCCCCTTTTTCACAAATGAATGAGGTAGTTATATACATAGGCACTGAAATGAGGTATAAGGTTGTAGTTCGACAAGGGAAGGGGTTTGGTAAACCTGAGTAAGTTTTTGCCAGGCAAGTTTAGAAAATCTTGTGACTGGCAGTGTTCCCTGGTTGAATTCACAGCAATTGTTGCCGGCCTAAGAACAGGATGTTGGCCCGTTCTAGGCGGGTCTGAACGAATGAGACCAGCTTGTTCAGCAGGCATGGTCCAAAGGTAACTGCTAGAAGCAGCAATGCCAATGGACCTATTAGGGTAGAAATCAGAGTGGTTAGCCATGGTGATTGATTGAACCAGGACTCGAACCAACCCTGTTGGGCTTCCCTGTCTTTCTGTCTCTGAGCCAGTCTGTTTCGGAGTTCCGCCATGGAGTCTCTTACGACTCCCGTGTGGTCCGCGTAGAAGCAGCACTCCTCTTTCAAGGCGGCACACAGGCCTCCTTGCTGCATGAACAGGAGGTCCAGTCCTCGCCTGTTCTGCAAGACCACTTCTGAGAGTGAGGAGACTGACTTCTCTAGGAAGGAAATGGATTTCTCGATCCTTTGCAGGTCCTCGTCGATGGTCATTTGCAGCTGGGACAGTCCTTGGTGTTGGGTCGCTAGGGCTGAGACACCCGTGGCCATTCCGGCTGCTCCTAGGCCGAGCAGCATTGCGATAGTAACACCTGTTATTATTTCTCTTTTGTGGAGCCGGCTGAGTTCCTCAAAAAGGTGGTACACTTCTTCGTCTGAGTGGTACAGGACCCTAGGAAGAATCAGAACTTGGACACAAAAATCGTTAGAGTCATCGAATTTGGCAAGGAACACACAGGGACTCACTCCGGATCGCTGGCAAACCCACATCCCAGATGCTGATGGGACTACCCACTTATTGTTTTTCCTGTTGGGCTTGACTACTTTGGTGCAGACATTGCCTTTCCGCCTAGCTAGGGTTGCATTGCCAAAGCATCTGCCCTGGCCTGTGACTTGACTCAGGGTGATTCCTTTGCGGGGGGTTTCCCATCTGCACTGGTGAGGGGCATCGGCTGTGGAGTAACTGAAGGGAGTGTTTAAAGCGACTCCTTCGTAAAAGGGGGGTTTGACATCATAACAAAGCCAGCAGGATTCGGTTAGGTTAGGGTTGGATTCGTTCAGGGATACAAAGGTAGCTTCTAACATACGAAGGATTGGGTCTGAGTCCGACTCGGCTGAACGGCCTATCTGAAAGGCTTCCGCATGGCCGGTCGGGATATTGCTGACCCTTGTGGGTAAGGTTTTGGGGTAGGTCGCGTTTCTCCCTTTTGGCACGCTTTTAATAACTTTGTTGGGTACGACCGCTCGGGGTGCCGATGGTTGGAACCTGATAAATTCACACATTCACCCTCTCTTTCGACCCTTGAAGGACTACTGTCCATGTTCTGCCTATGGCCCAACTAGGGTGACCTGGCTGCAAGACCGTCATGTTGTAGCCAGTGCATTTCCGAATTTTTGGGACTTTGTGACGGTTTCGATAAAAACTTCCCTGGAGGAAGACGGGTGTTTTGCAGCCGCTGGGTGCCCAGGTGAACTGTAAGAATTTGTCGGGCTCTTGTGGGTCCCACCCAGGCCCCGACGGTCTGGCATCTGTAACAATGATTTCGCAGCCCCAGTGCCCACAATATCCCCACCCTGGGTGATTGCAGTAGCTTTTTCCTGGGTTTGAGGCTGGGCACCAGTAGGATAGGTACATGTGTGTGGCATGTGGGGAATTGGGGTCTACCTTTGGTTGTCCTGGAAACAGGTTGGTGATGCGGAGCACGAAGGATGGGGTGTTCGGTGTGGTGATTTCTTTGAGCACCTTGTCGCTACTAAGGTGTCGCATGACCCACCTGAATGGCCGATGGGAGTAGTGGTCTGGGCTGGCTTGCCCTCTGGCAACAAGCCCCAACAGCAAAATCACACAGAAACACCGTTGATGCTTGGGTCTCACCCGTGCGGGTCTCTCGAGCACTGCCTGGCGGCTTGGTGGTGTGTCACTTTCCTCTGGAATGGGGATGTACGCGTCACGAGGATGTCCCACGAGCATGTCCTGTAAACAGAAACTCGCAATTCTCGTCAGTCTCATTCTGCTCGCTGTGGAGGTCGGGCTTGATTGACTTAAGTGGACACCACCTGATTTTGCCGTCCTTTTTGACAGCTGCGTACCCTTGCCCCGTGAGCATCAGCCTCCAGCCCCGTTCCCATTCGCCTAGCTCGTTTCTGTTTACCACCTGCGGGCCCTCCTCTAGTGTTTGGGTGGCCCAGTGTTTTTGAACGGGACTGTTTGTTTCATCTCCCCTAGGGAATTGATTCAGTGCCAGCAAAGCGGTTGCCAGCATACGCGCCCGATCTCCTGGGGGAATGGAATTGGCAAAGCCCTCTGCTTTCACCAATACTTCTAGCTTGGTTTTCAGGGTCTGATTTGCTCTCTCAACTATGGCCTGCCTGGTACTGTTATACGGGATACCTTGCACTAGTGTGATGCCCCATTTTGAGGCGAATTCTTGTACTGGTTTGGAGGTGAAATTGGAACCGTCATCACTTCACTTTTGATCTGCTTGGGGATACCAAGCCAAGCCAGTGCTGGATTGTGGCCTTGGAGTTTGTTTTGGGGTGTGCTGTGTGGCTATGATCGTTCCGCTATAAGTGTCTACTGTCACTGCAAGCCATGCTCGGGGCTTCAGCAGTTGACATAACGTGAAGTCCGACTGCCAGATCTCTGAAGGCTTGAGACCTCTCAGGTTGACCCCACAGGTCCATAGGGGTGACTTCTGGCAATGAGGGCAGGTGGCTACCACATGTTTCGTGTCCGCTGTCAGGATTCCGCATCTCTTCGCCAGTGCTTTGGCTCCGATGTGGAGCGACTCGTGCAGTTGACGAGCTTCCTGCAACGTCCATACACCTTTTGCTGCGGCGTCCGCTTTGTCGTTGCCGATCTGGAAGTAACCTTTGACTGGGTCATGACTGTTGATGTTGATGACTGACACAGTGCCCTGTCGCGAGGAGAGTGCTTCTTCCAGCATTAGGGCTGCTGCAGATGTTGACACTCCTGGTCTTGCCATGGCTAGGCAGAGCCTTGCCACGAATATAGAGTCCGTTACAGTGTTGAGGTGTTCATCTTGGAAGAGTCCGCACACCAATACCACTGCTGCTGCCTCCAGTTGTTGCACTGACAGTGTAGGGTCACACGCTTTGATGCAATGCCATTGCTCTCCTGCCTGCCACACTGCTGTTGCGGTTGAAGTCGTGGAGGAAGCGTCTGTGAAGACCATTGGTCCTGGCTGCGGTCGGTCCTTGACCTTCGGCGGTATGTCCATGTCGACTACAGTCAGCAGCTGAGTCCAGGGTGGTCTGGCGGAGTAGGAGATTTCTCCTCCGAAGCCAGAGAGATCAAGGGCTAGGTACTCCGATATTGTGGCTGACTCCGTAGTCGGTTGCTTGCGAAACGGAAGGTGGATGGTTGTCGGCTCGGTTCCTAGGTGTTTCAAGGCGAGTTTCCTGCCTTTCATGATGAGGTTAGCAATGCATTCGATTCCAGGGGAAAATGCACGAGCGGGTCTTCCGAGGACCACCCATTGGATTGGTCGGGCCTTTTCAGAAAGTCCTTGAGCCAGTGCTCCCCCTCCCCCCTTCGGTGTAAAGTGGACGTATAGGTCCAGGGGCACGGCTGGATTCCACCTGGCAAGTGTGCCAGTGGACATCTGGCTTTCGATGAAGTCAAGGGAGCTCGTTGCTTGCGGTGTCAGCTCCTTGGGTTCCCAGGAGTGCTTTCCTTTTAGGAGGTCATAAAGCGGGTCCATGACCTCGGGAGGAATCAGGACGATGTTGCGAAGCCACTGCAGCGATCCCACCAGGCGTTGCACGTCGTGGAGCGTCTTGATGTCTCGACTGACCTTCGCCTCGGGGGGTGTCACGTAGGAGCTTGTGATTCCCACTCCCAGGAAGGTCACGCAGGGTCCTCTCTTGATCTTTGCGCTCGCGATCTCGAAGCCGTTGGCCTGAAGGGTTTCCGTGATTGTGGACACCAGGTGATCTACTTGGCTTGCCGATGGTGCTGCGACTAGGATGCCGTCCATGTATTGAATGATGGTCGCAGTGGGGTACGAATGTCGGACTGGAGTCAGTGCTTTGTCCACGGTGATTTGGCATATAGTGGGGCTGTCCACAAGGCCCTGTGGCAATACTCGCCATTGGAAGCGGAGGTTGGGCCCCTCGCCGTTTCGAAACACCACGGAAAAGGCGAATCGTTGTCTGTCCTCAGGGTGCAGGGGTATTGAAAAGAAACAGTCTTTGATGTCCAGCACTGCGCATGGCTGCCCTGCAGGGATGGCTGAGTTCGTGGGTAGCAGTGTCTGGACTGGACCCATGGGTCAGATCGTCTTGTTCACTTCTCTCAGGTCGTGGATGAGGCGATAACTTTCTCCAGACCTTTTGGGGATCACGAATACAGGGGTGTTCCATAGGCTGATGGAGGGTTCTATGTGACCCTTTTGCAGTTTGCGGTCGACCAGTTCCAGCAAGGCTGCCGCTCGAGGCTCTGTCAGGGGCCACTGCTCGACCCATACGGGGTCTGATGATTTCCAAGTCAATTTGATTGGCAGCGAAGGGTGTACGGCAGCGGCCCTCATGATAAATTTGTAATCATGAATCCTAGCATGGAAAGAACGTCCCTTCCTAACAGGGGTGGAGAATTTTGCAGGATGTAGGGGTAGATCGCGACTGTCTGTTCTGGTCCCTTTTTCGTGTGAAGTGTTATAGCCACCAGCTGGGTGCTTTTCCATGCCTGGGACTGCCCTCCCACTCCGGTCACTGGAGGGACTTCTTTGAACTGCCAATGTCCGGGCCAATGTGCTTGGGGAAAAATCGTGCAGTCTGATCCCGTGTCTGCCCAAAACTGAAACCCTATGATGGGGATCCTGACTGACGTAAAGGCGGCATGTCCCCCACACCATCAGGGGTTCCTTCCCTATTTTCATGGCCAAGGCCACCCAGGGGTCCCGCTCTGGGGTGTCTGACACCGTCTGTGGCGGTGGGGGGTGCGAAGGTGTTACTGGCGGTGCTGCATAGCTCTGCCATTGCACTGTAGGCGGGGATGCGAAATTGACTGCTCCCTGTGGGGGCATGGGGTACGAGGGTCCCCTGCCCCACTGGGGGTTGCTGTAGCTGGGCCGCTGCATTTTCCAGGTGGGAGGAGGCTGGATACGGCCCGACTGCCCCCTCCCTCTCCTGTTTCCCTGAGGCCTGGATCTGCATTCCTTAGCTAAATGCCCCTTCCTTCCACATGCCCAGCACGGTCCCCTAAATCCCCCTTGGCGTGGTGGAGCAGCTGCTGATAGGCGTCTTGGCTGGGGGCAGTTTACTGCCAAGTGGCCTGCCTGGCCACACTTAAGGCATGCCATTACACTGGTTATTGCAGTGTGAACTGCTGCTTGGATGGGAGCTAGATGTTCCTCCTTTGCAACGTGTCTGATCATGGCAGCTATATTAGACCCCTGTGGCAGTGATCTTAAAATGTCCTTGGTGGCTGAGTTGCATTTGTGGTGTAGGCATTCTGTCAGCACCGGACCCTTAGCCACAGAGGGCAACGCAGAGGAATCTAATGCGGCCTGAAGCCTGTCCACAAACTGAGTGAAGCTCTCACTCTCACTCTGTTTTATAGAAGACCATGGGGAGGGTTTGGCTGCTACTTTGGAAGCATCACGGATGGCCTCTCGGGCAGCACGGGTTGTTGTCATGACCTCATGGGACCGCAAGCCCTCCGCCTGCGCCTGGAGGGTGATCATAGTGGGGTCTGTTCCCATTAGCCTCTGTATGCTGGAGCCGTGCAGTGGGTGGTCTGCTCCCGTTACCAAGGCTAGCTGCTTCGTGCAATTGTCTTCCCACTCTTGTTTAAAAACTATCATCCCTGCCCCATCAAAAATCATTCTACACGTCTGCTTAATATCAAAGGGAAGCATGTCGTCCCCACCAAAAAGGCTGTCAATGAGTGTGGAAACCATGGCAGAATTAATTCCCTTATCCGCAATCGCTTTAACAATTGCCTGCACATCTTTTGGATTTACTGGGGAATAGGTCTTTGGTTTCCGCCTGCCCCCCCCACATGGACTGGGAACACCAGTGTCGCAGATGGGGCCCATTCCGCGCAAGCCATCTTTATTTTCCGCCAGTTTGTAAGCGGGGTACGATCTTTCTCTGATAACCCCTTCATCCACACGGGAGCGCTGTAACTAGTGACCTTACATGCCGCTGCTCTCTCTCTGTTAAAGCTAAAATCCGAATCGGAATCCTCCGATTCCCTCTCGAGCTCAGAGCTCGAATCCAAGTCAGAGCCGGAAGTCGACTGGCTGGACGTTTCCGGGCTGCTCTGCCTTTTTCTCGGGCTCCGACCCTGCCCCTTCCTGCGGGGGTCGGGTCGTTCCCTCCCACTGGGGTACCCCCGCCTCCTGCTGGGGGAGGTCCTTGCCCTATAAGGACCTAATTTGAATAGAGCGCTCTGATTGGTCTTACGCTCCTCCACGGGGGCCGCCCCTTCTCCCCGCTCGCCCGCGCATGCGTTGTTGAGCAGGCTGACTGCATTTCCGCCCCCCACGTCCTCCTTTCCACCCTGACCATGCGGCTCGGCGCCATTTTCAAACGCATATGGTGGGGGGGTGTTTTTACCGATCCCTACGGGGTCCGATATTCCGGCCGCATTCTGCGCATCCCCTGTGAGTCCCTGCCAGAACGCCCGCACATGTTCCCCCCCTCCAATGGTGAGTCCACTCGCTGAGGGGGTTCTGGCGATCGCGCCTCCGTGCACTCGCCCGGGTCAAAACCCTCCGCGGTCTGTGTCGCCGCGCCCACGCCCAGCTGCGGCGTGGCTAATAAACAGGTTCGCGTGGCTTTCCAGGTTTCTTGCTCTTGTCGAGCTTTTTGCAGAGCCTGGATAACTCTGCCCCACGATTTTAGGGCTTTCCCTGAGCCTGAGGACATAGTGTCCTCCGCCAGAGCTTTTGTACAATTATCCCACACCCCTGAATGTAGGATATCCACAGGGCTTTCTATAGCCCCAAGCTTAATCAGTCTCGGCAATGTGAGATTTAAATCTCTAAGTTTACATTCTATACCCCATTGTGCATGCATCTCAGTTACGACCTTTGCAATGGCTTCCATGGTCCACGCCGGTCCGGAGGCATCCCTCCCGCTGCACTAGGCCAGCTGTGCAGCCGCCGTCCTCTGTCCAGGCGAATTCCCGTTCCCCGGGCTCTGATCGGCTCCCGGGTTTTCGGCACCAGTTGTTGCCTTCTGATACAAGGCAAGGCGACCTGGATCTGAGGAACAGTACGGCGACCCAAAATCTCCAGGGTCACTTGGGCCAATGAAGAACGCAGACACCAATGTGGTGGACGGTCACAGGCATTTATTATCTCTTCTCGTGGGGTTTTATAATCTAAGGGGTTCTCTACGTCAGAGGGGGCCTGCCTTTACCATCTATGGTTAGTAAGGAGTGGAAAGTTACCAGAAGTGGAGTGGAAAGTTACTGGCACTACAGTTAGGGGGGCTACATTCCTAGGGTGATCTTATCTTAAGGGATTAGGGGAAAAGGGAGTCCTGCCTTTCCGTCACATCACGTGATCTTCTGACCGCCTGTCCCTATCTACCACACAATTCACTTAGAGCCTTGGCAGCAGACACCCATGGCAAAAACACGGTGATTGCAACCCCTTTTGGTTTGGACCAATGTACAATTTCAGAATCGCAATTTGGATCTAAATTCCTTAAGTCTTCCTTTTTGTGGGCTGAATTGTGGGCGCTGGTTTTGGTTGGTCAATCCATGATTTTGGTCTTGTTGGGCGTAAACAGGCTCAGCTTTCCAAGGGTGCATGGACCTCCGGTTAGACAAGAGCGGATGCCTTCCCATGCTCTGTTGCCACAAATGAGGAAAAACCCTTTAGGGAGGGCATGGGGCTTATTATCAGGGGTGGACACCATCTCCACATGGGAAATTTTCTTAAACCAATTTTTTACTGTGTAGTTTTGTCGTGGTTTGGAGAGGAAGTGAGTTTTTTGGGATGCTGTGGTCAAACCAATAGGTGCTCAGATTTGAATATTGGCACCTGGTGTGGCCACTGGGGACATGGGTAGGCCTCTGAGAACTCGGGGGGCATAAAAGCAGACAACTCCCAGGAAAACTTTGTCTTGGTTCCAGTCAGTGAAAGGTTCAGACCTCCCCTGCCCTGCTGCTGCCGGCCGGGCGGGGGAGGGGAAGCCATGCAGCCGGGTGAGGTGGGGCCTTGGACAGAGAGGGGAGGTGAAGAGGCCCTTGCAGGATGGAAGGGGGGAGGAATCCTGAGAGGCATTGGGCAGCCACCCCTTCCTCCCCCTCCCAAGGAGAGAGAGAGAGAGAGAGAGAGAGAGAGACGATGTCTGTGCCTGTGCCACCTTGACGTTTGATAGCACGGCCGGCTGAGGAGAAGAATGGGGGGGGGGTGCGGGGAGAAGGTGCCCAGCAGGGCAGCCATGGGAGTTCTGGACAGGCACAGACTGAGATGTTTAACCCTTTTCTTGCATGATGGAAACCTTACAAATGCTGATCCTCCTGGAGTTGAATGAGAAGAGAGATAAAGATAAGAGAAAATGGGCCACAAGAGAAGTGGAGAAGAATCTTAGGTGGGAGGAGGTGATGGAGTGGCCTTTGGCTGGACTTTTCTTGTATAGCCATGGACAGAACCATTTTTCCTGTGACACAGAGACTGCATCTAGGGGGAGGCAATAGCTCGGAGCCAAGAGAGTTCAGTGTTGTTATGTGAAGGAGTGTGGGAACAGAGATGGCCGGGTGAGGAGGGTGGTTGGTGCCCTCGATCTTCAGTTGAGGAAAAAAATCTCTGTTCTTGAGACCTCTCAGCCCCAGGGGGTGAAATTTGGGGGGGACAGGTGTCCCGAAAGTGAGAGACTGTTGCTTTTTTGGAACTGGACAAAGCACCCTTAAAAGGATGACCCTAGAAGCAGCTCTGGTCCATGTGCAGTGGTGAGAGCACTGGACATGGAAGGAAGATGTCACGATGGCAAATGTTCTCCGGGCGGTGCCACGAGTGACATGGAAACACACGAGGTTTCAACTGTGTTTCCTGGGGAAGCCTATGGCACAAGAGGGACTCCTCTCCTCTTGGTGAACTGAGAATTGATTATCTGAAGGTTGGTGATGGACTGAGAGTTGGTGATCTGAGGGATGGCAACTGAATTGAAAGTCCAAGGTTTTGTCTTACTGTGACGTATTGGGAACTTGGTTGGGGGGAGGAGGAATGTTTGGGAGGTTTTCATCCTGAGTTCTGTGTGTATCTTTTATATATTGTAAGTTAAGAAAGTTTTTTTCCTTCTATTCCTAAGCTGGAGCCTGCTTTGATCTATTCCTGGTCACATCTCACAGTAGACACCAGGGAGAAGGTATTTTCATGGGGGCACTGGCATTGTGCCAGCGTCAAACCATGACAAGTTTTCTTTAAACTGCTTGACTTACTGATACAAATTTACCTGGCCTTTCGGTTTAAACACAAACTGAACACAATAGAATGCTTTTGCAGAACCAAGGAGCTCGAATTCTTGGGGTTCCTTTTCTGTTATTGTCTGTCTGTAAACTAATTTTGCCCAAGGGGATAATGGATTAAATACTGGAAAAAAGGAGGTTGCTAATATTGGCGGAAATTCACTGGATTTAGGTGGGATCCCCACAAGGCAAGTAGACATTGGTTCAGACACAGAGGAGGCAGGCAGGCAAATGTGATCTTGGTTGAGGACTCTGGCAAGAGTGGTCCATATGTTTGCCTGAGGCTGAGAAACAATCCACATCTGACTTGGATGGATGGCTGACAACAGGAGCAGCAGAAGGATGGGGCTCGTTCTGATGGTACAGGGGCTGAGTTCAGATCAAGGGGAAACACTGAAAAAACTGAAGATAAAAAATGTTAGGAATAAGGTTCAGGTAATAGCAACTTAACTTTAAAGAGTCTGACGACGCTTCCTCCTCCAGCAGACATCGGCTACATGTGCCGTGGCTTTATCTTTTGACACTCTTGGAATGTATGGTCTTATCCACTTGGAGGGGATCCATCTCAAGCCTGAGGGAGCGGATACGCACGCATATCCCCTACCCCAGTCCACGAGCTCATAGGGCCCCTCTGTTTCCCAAGTCTCAGGGTCTTTTATGAGGACGGGTGGCTGGACTTTCAGTTTGTGCTGACTGTTCTCTTTAAAGTGCCTTATGATGGGTGGGTTAAGGTTTTCATAGGTACAGTTTAAAAAATTCAGTGTGAACAGCGCTTTGGACAGCCGGACTTGAGGAGACTCCACCTTCATAGCCTCTTGTTGTTGGTGAAGGACCTTTTTTAGGCTCTGGTGGGCCCTCTCCACTGTCGCAGACATTTCTTCACAGAAATCCTTTCTTTCGGATTTCTGTGTCTTCTGGAGGCCAGAGGCCTCTGAAGACAAGGTAAACAATTATTATCAGCTGCTGTGAAATGTAATGGGGTACACCTTGATTGGCTCATTTTCTTTGTTTATAATTAAGGGCCAATCACAAAGTGTAAGCCAGGGACTCAGTCCTTGGCCACAGCTTTGTTATAGATTCTTTCTATCTATTCTTAGTTAGCCTAGCTGCTCTGCAAACCTCTCTCTATATTCTATTTAGTATAGTCATAATGTACTATATATGATATCTCAATAAATCAAGCCTTCTGATTCAAGAAACAAGATTCACCGTCTCTATCACCAGCTGCAACCCACTCAGGCATGGTAATATCTGGTGACCCGACGTGTCAGAGCAGAAATTAATTTGATAAGACCAGAGGAGCAAAATTGCTGCACTGGGTAAAAATCCTGCATGTGTAGCATTTGATGGTTGCTTTGAAGCGACCAAAAAAGTGGATTCAAGCCAGGAGCTGAAGAACTGAAGATCCTGATTTGGACAGAGTTGACAGCCAAGGCTGACCACAACAGAACCTTCTTCTGGAAAACCATCAGGAAAGATGATGGAAAAGAGCAGCAGACCTGTGGAGCTGGCCAGAGCAAGCTGGACTCTTTCAGAAGGTATTGTGGGCTTTTCTATCCCTGATGAACCAGCCCTTCGTAGCTTGTGGCTGTTCGTATGGCAGACACACGCCTTGCCAGAAGAGACTCAGTTCTCCCCTTCAGAGGAGAAGATTATTGCTCTCTGGAAACACTGGTGTAGGGAAGACGGTTTCTTTTTGTCATTAACAGATCTCTATAAATTCTTTAGATGGGCAAAGCTTTTTGGGTTTTTTACTGATGTCCTGTACGCTTTGGATACTTTTGTCTGGAAGTGCATGGACTCCATTTTCCAGTTCGTCTGGAGCCAGGGACGTGTCCTGCCTTCCATCTACCCAGCATTTATAAAGCTTTTCCCAGTTCTGAGACACAGAGCAGCTACCTTTCAATGGATCTCTGTTATGGACAAGCTCCGTTTCCACCCCCCTTGGCAGAAGACCCGGTGGGTGATGACTTTGGGCTTTTTCCCCCCCCGCGCTTCACGGCGGGGGGGGCTGAAACTTCGCAGGGCGAAGAAGTTTTTTTACTTTTTCTCCGGAGCATGCTCAGATGGAGTTTTCTCCTTCTCCCCCTTCTCTCTCTCCGGGGGGATGGGAGTGGCCACTCAAGCCACAGCCGGCCTCTCAGACTCCGCCTCCTTCACACATGGGGGCGGCACCGGTCTCTGAGGTTTCCTCCACACCCCTCCTAGTGCTAGAGCCGTGACTCCAGGAGATCCCGTCTCCGCCTCTCCAGGAGGTCCCGCCCGCGGTTTCACCGGCCTCCTCGCCCCCGCAAGAGCCTGTGTCGGAGAAGGCAGAAGAGACAGCACTTCCGGCGATTGACCTGTTGCTAAGCAACAGCGATGCTCCGCCGCTTCTCCCGGCTCCGCTGCTGCCTGTTTGCGCTGCGACGGAGACTGCGACTGAGACTGTGCCTCTGCAGCAGACCCCGGAGTCAGCGGCGGGGGACGGCGCCGGCCCCGTGCCGTGCCTGCCACCGCTTTCAGGGACGGGGGACGCCGCGGCGGCGTGTTCTGTCGTGTCCCCGCCTCCTCAAGCCGAGACAGTCCCAGAGTCAGCGGCAGAAAACGGCGCTGAACCCGCGGGACCCTCGGAGCAGCCCGCGTCTGATCTTACGATCAGCGTGATTCCCTCCCCAGTTCAGGCTTCCCCCCCCGCTGCTTCCACCGGATGTCCCAGCAGCTTTGCCGTTGTCAGAGACTGCCATGGCACCGGCGGCTTGTTCGAGCTCGGGTCCTCTCGGGCCGGCTGCCCCAGCAGCCGCCCCGGCGGGGGGTCTCTCCTTCAGTGGAGTCGGGGCTGCCCGCCAGCTGACTCTTGTGGCAGTCCAGCTGCCAGTTTTTAAGATCAGCGGCGGTTTGAGGGGTGGTGTTTCGGTTGCTGTCCCATGGAGGCTGCCATCTCTGCCGCCCCTCTTGTACCCTAGTGGCGAGGGGCAGGTGGGTTCTGCCGAGAGCCCTTCCTCTGATCCCCAGCCCGAAGAGGGTGTGGACGATGAAGCCATGGGGCGGATGGAAAATAAACCCGATGCATTGCAGAGGGAGATGGCACAGCTGGCGGAGACAGCTGGTTTGCTGGGGGAAACAAACATTACCAGACCCCAGATGGGATTTCTGGGGAAGGCTTCTATTTCCCTGCTGCTGGCATGCCTCAGTCGTTTTGGGGAAAGGAAGCGTCTCACTACCCGTGCTGCCATTGTGCTGGCAGCAGGGTTCAGGCCTGTGGAAATGCACAGCCTGCCTTATGGGTTTGGCCTGGGCCATTGGGCTCAGAAAGTTCTTGGGCCGGGCCCACTGCGAGGCCTCCTGATATTTTTGGGGACTATGGTTTCTCCTACTGGACCTGGTCCCCCTTTGTGAGCCAGTTTTGGGGTTCCTGGTCCAGCATGGGCCAGGGCCCCCAGGGCCTTTCCTTCTCTGGCACTGCTCTGCTCGGCTGCTGCTCTTTTGTTTTCGATCAAAAAAAAAAAATAATTTTTTAATTAAATAAAAAAGATTGAAAATAGCGGGCAGCAGCTCTGAAGCGCTGAAGCACTGAAGGGCCAGAAAAGGACATTCTAAAAATTGTTTAAATTGTTTTAAATTGTTTAAAATTGTGTTATGCTGTTTCAGGACAAAAAGGACTCTCAGATGTCCAAAAGAAACAACTTCAGCTGATGGACTGTTCCTGAAGCTCAGCTGCATGGACTTCAATTTTCTTTGCATTGTTTTTGGCATTTTTCTTAGATTGTAGGATTGTTTTAGTGATTTGTTAGTATTTTATATTTTATAGGTGAAGGAATTTCCTGTTCATTCCACATCAGCATTTTTCTTTTAATTTATACAATTTAGAAAGGTGAGATGTCGCAGACATTTCTTCACAGAAATCCTTTCTTTCGGATTTCTGTGTCTTCTGGAGGCCAGAGGCCTCGGAAGACAAGGTAAACAATTATTATCAGCTGCTGTGAAATGTAATGGGACGCACCTTGATTGGCCCATTTTCTTTGTTTATAATTAAGGGCCAATCACAAAGTGTAAGCCAGGGACTCAGTCCTTGGACACAACTTTGTTATAGATTCTTTCTATCTATTCTTAGCTAGCCTAGCTGCTCTGCAAACCTCTCTCTATATTCTGTTTAGTATAGTCATAATGTATTATATATGATATCTCAATAAATCAAGCCTTCTGATTCAAGAAACAAGATTCACCGTCTCTATCACCAGCTGCGACCCACTCAGGCGCGGTAATACTCCACCACGGCTTGGCCTGTCAGGGAATAGGGGATGTCTGTCTTATGTTCTATTCCCCATTGCTGCAGGAAGCTCCGAAGCTCTTTGGACTTGTACGCTGGGCCATTGTCTGTTTTAATGACCTTACGGATTCCTAATGTGGAGAAGGCTTGCATGAGATGTTTTTTTACTTCAGAGACCTTCTCCCTTGTGTGGGCGGAAGCGTAGATGGCACCAGAAAAGGTATCCACGGAGACGTGGACATATTTAAATTTGCCAAATGATGAGATGTGGGTTACATCTGTCTGCCACACCTCGCAGCTCTGCAAACCCCTAGAGTTTGCTCCTGTACTTAGGGAAGGTAGTGACTGGTTTTGACAAGAAGGACACGTGGCTACAATGGCTTGGGCTTGTTTGTGTGTCAGGCAGAATTGCCGAACCAAGTCGGGTGCATTCTGATGGAAAAATTGGTGACTGATCTTTTGCTTGTTGGAATATGTCTGGGAGTGGGGCTATTTCGTCTGGTGCCGCAAGGGCATCAGCCCTATGGTTACCTTCTGCAATGAACCCCGGCAGGTCTGTGTGTGACCTGACATGCATCACATAGAAGGGTTGTTCCCGGTGGGAGATTATTTTCACTAATTTTGAGAGCAATTCATATAAAATAATGTTGGAAACTTCTTGCAATACAGCATTCTCTGCTCTGGACACTACACCTGCTACGTAAGCTGAATCAGTAACTAAATTAAAAGGCTCGGAGAACCTCTCAAAGGCTCTGACGACAGCAGCCAACTCAGCAATTTGGGGTGATCCCTCCACCTTGGCAATATCTGCCTCTCACTGCTGAGTTTGAGGATCTTTCCAAGTCACCACTGACTTGTGGGATGCTCCAGACGCATCAGTGAAAACTGTCAGTGCCTTTAGAGGCGTCCTGCTCTGAATACTTGTCAATGATAAAGAAAGCTGAACGTCCAAATTAAAAATTTTGTGGGCCGGTCGCTGGATCGAAATTTAGCCCGTGTAGCTGTCTAGCGCAAATTGCAGGGCTTCATTCTCTTGAAGCAATTGTTCTAACATTGCTTGAGATAGTTGGCCTGATTTCGATTTTAAGGAGATGTGAATGCAGTCAAAGTCACACCCTGCCAATTCTCTGATCTTAATCCTTGCTTTCCGGATCAGTTCTGCCATCAGCTCCTGTGGCACTGTCATCCTTTTGGACCTGTTGTGACTGAGGAAGACCCATTCTATGATTAAGAGTGGGTCTTTCTTGGCCTGGTCACCTTTCCCTGCCTGGGCAGTTTCCCACTGGAAGATCACCCCATGGAGGTGTGGCAACTTGCCTAAGATGATGAACTTGAAGGGCAGGCCCTGCTGGCACCTGTGGGCTTGCCTGGTAGACATTGTTTCCCGAACTTTCTCCAGTGCAGTTCTCGCCTCCTGGGTGAGGGTCCTAGGAGAACTAAGGTCATCTCCTCCTTTCAACAAATTGAAAAGGCAGGCTAGGTCCTCGGTGGAAATGCCTAGCCAAGGTCTCACCCAGTTTAAAGACCCACACAGTTGATGGAGATCCGCTAAGGTTTTGATGTCATTTTTGATAGCTAATTTTTGCAGCACAGTGGTCTGCTTTCCAATTTCGAGACCCAGGTACTTCCAAGGTGGCATCTTTTGAATCTTTTCTTCCTGGAGCTCGAACCCTGCAGCAACCAATGCATTGATTGTCAGGTCAAGTGTGTGAGTAAGCATGTCATCAGTTGGGGCACACACCAGGATGTCATCCATGTAGTGCAGGATGATGGAATCTCCTGCAGCTTCACGGACTGGGGACAGCAAGGAAGAGACATACCGCTGGCAAATCACAAGACTCACTTTGAGACCTTGTGGGAGTACTTTCCAGTGGTATCTCTTCATTGGGGCTACTAGGTTAATGGTGGGAACCGAGAAGGCAAAACGTGGGGCATCGTCAGGATGCAGGGGAATTTGAAAAAAACAATCTTTAATGTCAATTACAGCTAAATTCCATTTCTGTGGAAGCATGCACAGTGAGGGCATCCCTGGTTGTAGAGAGCCCATGTCTTCAATAACGTTGTTGATTTGACGGAGGTCGTGAAGGAGACGCCACTTGTCTTTGTTGGGTTTTTTAATGACAAAGACAGTGACATGGTCTCCACGATGTGGCCTTTTCTTAGCTGCTCCTCTATGAGCTCTTCAAGTGCCTTTAATTTTCTTTTGTTGAGTGGCCACTGTTCTACCCGCACTGGAGTATCAGTTTTCCATATCAATTTTTGGGCAGGGCGCTCCTCAGTGGCCACCGCCCAAAAAACCCGCAGGGGTTTCTGGGATGTCAATTGTGGCTCCCCACTGAACCATCAAATCTCTGCCCCAGAGGGGCTCTGTGTAGTCTAAAACAAATGAGCATATAGAAGCCACATTGCCATTCGGCCCCTCAATTTGGATGACGTTTTTTGATTGTCTTGCTAATTGGATGCCCCCTACACCTTGCGCATGTCCTGCCACGTTTTGCAATTCCCAGTGTGACGGCCACTCCTTGGAGGGAATGATCGTAATATCTGCTCCGGTACCTAGAAGTCCTTGTATAGATCTGTACTCCCCACCTCGGTGCAACCCACACGATAACTTGGGTTTTTCTCTTCCCAGTACCTGAGTCCAGCAGACATTGGGATGGAGTTAATTTCTGAGGGTGTCTGCCTGCTCCTGGTCCCATGGAGGCTCAGGCACTGGGATGGCTTGGGCTATTATTTGGCCTTTGGGCAAGTACATGGGTGGGCGAGTACGGTGGAGCCAAATGACAAACTGCTTCGGGTCTGATGATATGAGACCAGGAGGAATGTTAATTTCCTGGGGTGTGTGTTTTGTGTCCCCAAGGACAACATACTTACTGTGATGTTTCTGGCAAAGCTGTGTCCAAGTACCTGGCTGTTCAGCGTTAACAGTTATGAAATGCCAGTTAGTGTCCTTGAGATGGAGAGGCTCTGTCAGTGCCAATCTGAAAGGGTTATGGGGAGAATTGGTGGTTAGAATTGGTCTGGGATTGTGGCAGTTATATGAATGTTCTGTCCTGTCCAACGCCAGTGTCTGACTTGGCACAGGCACGTCTCCTAAACTGGGTATTTTGTGTGTGTCGCCCCCCCCCCCCCCCCCCCCCCCCGTGCTGGAATTGGATCCACCCTATTTTTGTCATAGCGCTGGGAAAAAGAGCACTCTTTATTCAGTTTTTTGGAAGGCTCTCTTTTGGGGAATTCTGATCTTTAAGCTTATTGTATTTAAAATCTAAAAACTGCTTTTTCAAAGGGCAGTCAGGCATCCAATGCCCTAACTTCCCACAAAGATGGCAGGGTTGATTAGAGTTGGAGGTTCTCTCCTGTGGCATCGTGACGCGCTGAAGCTGGCTGGTGGATGGTGGATCAGGGGCGTCCACAGCTGCAATCTTTCTCTGTGGTTTCAGTCTCTCGTCCTGGTCAGCAGGGGTGATCGTAACTTTCTTCTCACACACTTCTAGCATTGCTTGCAGTGTTGGTGTTGGATCGAGAGGCAGGCTCAGGATGGCAGCTTTACACTTCTCATTGGCATTTTGTTTAGCAATCTCGGTGAGGACTTCCAGCCTGGCTCCTTCATTCTGAACTTGCATTTCCACAGCTTTCCTCAACCTTTCCACAAAACTCAAAAAGGACTCAGATGAAGATTGTGTTATTTTCAAATAGTTCTCAAGTGGAACATCAGGACGCAACCCAAAGAAAGCTTTCCCAGCTGCTCTAGCACTTTCTTTGAGAGACTTTTTGGAAATGCCCTCTGGCTGACTTGCTCCATCCTCCCACTCCCCTTGTCCACAGAGATGGTCTAGTGATATCAATTTACCATAAATATCATGGGCAGTGACTTCATCAGCCCACAGGGCTGGTAAACTGGCTCTCACTCCTTTTTTCCATGCTGCATCCCACAAGAGATATTCAGATGGGGATAACAGGCAGGAAAAAAGGTGTTTGATGTCAACGGGGGTTAAGGTATTAGGAAAAACCGTAGCTTTAAGAAGTCCCCTAAAATATTCACTTGATCTATGAAAATCTTTCTGGGCTTTTGTGAGCTCTTTGACAGATTCAAAGGGAAAAGGGTCCAATGTGGCTGAATCCCCCCATATAAATCTGAAATGCACAACACAGGAGCTGCAGAGAGGACAGCCGTTGTTTCCAGGTTCCGGCTGCCAGGCTCAGCATCTCCGGTTTCTGTGACGTGGGAGCTGGAGGGCAGGCTGTGGGAGGGGCGGAGGGAGGGGGCAGCTGGTGGGCAAACCCCTGAGGGGGCAGAGGGGGGCGGGGCCAGAGTAGGAGGAGGGGGAGGGGTGCTCGGAGGGAGTGTTTCAGGGGAGGGGTTTTCTGACTGGAATGGGTTGTTCGAAGAGTGAAAAGGATTGTAGGAAGAAGCAGGAGCAGGGACCACCATGTGGTATCCACCATCATGGCCTGGGGGAATCACCTGAGGTGAATCAGGGGTACAAAAACACAAGGATTTCAGGACGAGGTATCGCAAACTGGGGAGATAGAGGGAAGGGTAAAATCCCAGGGAGTTTGGCCAGAACTCTCTGGATTGGAGACTGGGAGCTTCTGAGGGAAGCTAGGGAGTGTAGCTTTCTTCAGAATGTCCTATCTCGGGGCTGAGGGTAAAAAAAGAGGGCTAGGACAGGAAGAACATAACTTGGAGGGGGGTAAATTGGGTTTCTGGGAAGCAGAGGTGTTCAAATTGCTCCCAGATGGCTGTTCCTACAATTTTGATTTGGATTTTAAAACATTTCTTATCTGCATAGCTAGAAAAGCAAACTTTGACAGAGATTTATCACCTGACTTCTCTGCTTTCAATAACTCATTGCCAGTTTTGCCCCAGAAAGCCAAAACATTAATATTTTCAGTTGATACATTGGGGAAGTGAAGGAACAGCCATCTAACAAATTGTTTAACATCTCTTCTTGAAAATTGGATTTCCTTACTCTTAAGAAAATTTAAAAGATGGTAATAGACCCCTTTATGAGATACAGAAAGCTTGGCACCCATTGTGGCTGTGATTTAAAGTTTTGTATCTCAAATAACTTTCACCAACCCAGGTGGGAGGTGGGGGGGGTGGGGCGGGGAGAGAGAAAAGAAACAAACTCCTGCAGCTGGCAGCCTAAAACCAAAGGCAGGGAAACACCCCTCCTCCCGAAGAGGGGAGAAACAAGAAAAAGGTAAATGTACCAATCCAGCTGTGTTTTGCGGAGAAAAGAAGAAACTTTACAACTTCGTAAAAGTTGTAAAGTTTGGTATGCTTTATTACGACACGTGCTGGACGCAAGCTTCTTTAATAGGCAAGCGTACTTCTGAAGACTTTGGGTCTTTTTTTATTTTTTTCTTAAATGCATATGCATACGGTTTTACAATAAGTTCATACATATTCATTTTGCGTGACATTTAGCACTAGTTCTTCTTTATTAGAGGAATTTTTAGGTCTGGAGCAGATCGACTTTGTGGCAATTTTTGTTTTCTTTTCTCTGTTTCTTTGCTGTTTCTGGAATGCGGCTTTTCTTTTAGTTTTTGGCTTTACAGACTTTTTACTTCTTTTCGGCACTTTACTTAATTCAGAATGGATCTTCACTTTGTTTTATTTTTTTCTTTTTTAGGAAATAAGTAAATTTTTTTACTTAAGGAAAACTTTCGCGACGATAGGTGTTTTTTAACGCTTTACTATGCACGTTTGACAAAGATGTTAGTACAGCTATTCGTTGTAGCATCTTACAGTTCTAAATTAATAATGTAATAGATAGTTTTAAACTTATCTCAACTAATATTAGTAAAACTACAATGGGGTGACACAACTTATTAAAGATTTTATTCGCAGTTGGTGACTACTTAAAGATTACATCTTACTAGTGATGATTTATATTTTGTTTTATTTTTTGTAGAACTCTGGTTATCTCTTTTGTATTGTGTTGGACAGTAATTAAGGTTTTCTTTCTACTTTCTTGGATTTCTTTTAAGATTTCTAATAAGTCTTGGTGTTCAATTAATTGTTTCACTAATGTAAGGTTCATTTTAATAGGGGTAGGTGGTAGTCTGTGATACATTGTGTAATTAGCTTTAATTAGTTGGTGGGATGTTACTGGGGCTAAGTACGAAAAATTACACTCGATAATTTTAACAAAATTACAAATACAGAAGTTAGAATGATTTTTACTAGACAGAATAACATCATTGCTATTAATATTTACTGCAGCACAGGTAGTTTTTAGACACACATATTTTTTTCTAGTATATACGAGCACAGTTCTCTGGTTAGTGACTGGATGAATTTTAAAGTGATAAATACTCTGTTCAGTGTCTAAACACACATTTTGAGCATTAATAGTATTGCTTTTGCAAATGAATTTTATCTGTTCTTTAGTAATGCAGGATTTTAAGTTTATTGTCTGTCACTTTCTATTTATTTTTTGTGCTCATACTCTATGTTTTGAGGGATAGAGTATGGTTTTTTCATGGTTTAATCTTAGGGCGATGATGGGATGGATAACATAAACAGTGGCATTACGTATGGTAAGCACAAAGGCAGTTGCTACATTAGAAACAGGATTATAGGTGAAATTTACTATAGTCTATTAGGACTGAAATTTTTTTTTTAAATCAATTGTATTGTCTCACACAACTTTTTGAATTTCAGTTGGAAAATTACTTTTACTTTCTTTTCGTATGATTAGAGCTGCTGTTGCTTGTATCTATAATTGTGCTTGTATACAACTGAAAGCTAAGGACACATCTTGAACTGTACTAAGTGCTTCTACTATCAGTTTGTGGTCTTGATTTTTGGCTGTTTTTCATTTTGACAGAACTTTCGAAATTTGCTACTGGCTAGTTCTTAATGTTAATAGAGATGACTGCAAGGGTTGCTTCAATTTTGTTAGGTTACTTGCTGCAGTGGCTAGTCTATTTATCAGTATTTCTGAATTAATTCTATTTAAAACTCTTAATCTTGTCTCTAATATGTTAGTTAGATTTTTTTTTTTTGTTTTGTTTCTGAGGTATGTTTGTTTTTGTAACTATGCTGTTTAGCTCTCAAATGAAGTTTTTAGGAAGGAGGAGTAGGTTGGTTGGATTTTTGAGATGTTAATTTGCATTATTAACTCTACACGTTTGAGAGACTATTCTGGATTGAATAATAGTTGCTGCTTACTTATATTTTTTACTATATAGGGGCCTACCCCATACACTTTAGGTTTAAGTTTGGGTTGAGTCTGAACTATTTGAGTCTTGGTGTGGGCTGTATAGGGTTTTGCTGTGGTAAAAGGTGTAGTATCTATTTTGAATTTAAATGAAAGCTTGATATCTTCTTGTGTTTAAAGGCAAGTTATTTCTACAGGTTGTATTAAGGTGAAATTATACTAGCAGTCTGATTCATTTAGGTTATCACAGATTTTTTGGCGTTCATGTACACTAGGAGAGGTTGAGACACTAATTTCATTTGGTTTTTCGTAAGCTGTCTCATTTATCATTTGGCATCTTACTTTAATTTTTTTTCTTCTGATCTCTTGAAGTGTTTACAGCTTCTGTTTTTGCTATTTTTGCTTTCTATATACTTGATCTCTATGAATTATTACAGTGGATAGGTTTAAATCTTTTATCTTAGAAGGTTTTTTTATGGATTTAGTATATTGATTAAACGCTTGGGACTAAGGCTATTCAGTATTGCTCTGAATAAAGGTACTTTCAAGTTCTAAAACTTTAGTTATGATTTCATATAAAACAATTTTACAAATTAAAATATGAGCTACTCTCGATTGCAATATACTTATTTTGCTTGAGTAAGTTTTAGTGTCAGTTCATCGTTTCTTGGCGTCACTCTTTAAGAGGTTTTTGGGCTTTCTTTACTCAAGAGCGATGAATCTAGGCGTTCTGTTTTTTGATTTTGATTGCAGTGAAGGTGGTGAGAAGCACTTGGAATGGTCTTTTTTACTGTGGTTTTAAGGTCTTTTTTGTAAGAGACTTAACATATACATAATTTCTAGGTTGTATATTATGTACTGGCTTATTTAATTTTCTGCTCTGAGTTCTAGCTACATGTTTCTTAATTTCTTTGAGTTGTTTGTTTAAAGCTACTATGTAGGTGGCTAGTGTTACTTCTCTAATATGGGTGGACACTCTCTTTTGTATTCTATATGGTTTTTTATAGAGTATTTTAAAAGGGCTTAACTTTTCTTTAGCTCGAGGTTTTGTTCGAATTCGCAACAGTGCTATTGGAAGAGCTTGGGGCTAAGGTAGATTAGCTTTTTGCTCTAGTCTTATGATTTGCTGTTTAATCAAATGATTCATCTTTTTTACTTGGCTGCTTGATTGGGGGCGGTATGGAGTGTGGAGTTCTTAGTCTATGCTTAGGTGGCTACTAATTTGTTGTACTATTTTGGAAATGAAATGTGATCTTTTATTTGAGGATATTTTGGCTGGAACTCTGAAGCGTGGTATTATTTTTTGTAATAATACTCTGGTCACCTCTCGAGCTTTGACAGTTTTGTGGGGGAACGCTTCTGGCTACTTTGAAAATGTATCTGTCAATACTAGCAAATACTGATACTTCTTTTTCTTTGGGAGTTCTGAAAAGTCAATTTGCTACTGCTGTCTAGGCTCATGGCCTCTCCCAATCTGACTGAGTTTCGGTCTGGGGGTGTTTTTGGGGTTAGTCTGGAGGCAAATATCACACTGTCGGGTTACTTGAGTAATAGTGGCATATAAATTTTTAGCAACAATTCTTTTAATTAGATAGGTGTATAAGGCATCTATTCTTTAGTGCGTTTTCTGGTGTTTTTCTTTTACTAGTGACTACAATAAATGGGAAGGGATTACTAGCTTCTTTTTAATGGTAGCCCACCCTTCTTGGTTATACGTTGTTTTTTGATCTTCAATTAATTTTTTATCTCTTTTGTTGTATTTTGGCTTACTTTTAAGGGAGATTTGTCTATCTGGAATAAGGGCTCTTTCAGTAGCTACTTTACTTTTTGCTGCTTCTTTTGCTTCTTTATCTGCTAGCTCATTTCTTTTTTTTAATTTTGAGCTCACTTTTTGGTGTGCTTTAATATGCATAATTGCTACTTTTTTAGGTAGCTGAACTGCTTTTAGTAGCTGGATTATCTCTTGTGCATGTTTGATGTTCTTTTTTTGTGAGGTAAGCAGTCTTTTCTCTTTCTAGATGGCTCTATGTGCATGTACAACTCTGAATGCGTACTTTGAGTTTGTGTAGATGTTTATTTTCTTCTTTTTTGTCTTTTCTAAGGCACGGGTCAGGGCAATTATCTCAGCTTTCTGCGCGGAGGTATTTGTTGGTAAGGGTTCAGACTCGATTACTTTTCTGTAGGTGGTCACTGCATACTCAGCATGTTGCTTCTCATTGGTAACATAGTTGCTCTCGTTAGTGAATTAGGTCTCTGCATCTTTCAGAGGGGTGTTTTTTAAGTTTGGGCGGCTGGAGTAGGTCGCTTTGATGGTCTCTAGGCAATTATGGTGTACTGCTTTTCTTTGGTTTTTACTGAGAAAGGAAGCTGGGTTGACAATATTAGTCACTACGATCTCTACATCATCTTGCTCTACTATGATGGCTTGGTATTTTAGAAATCTCTGTGGCGAAAGCTAGTGGCTACTCTTTACTTCTAGTACTGCAGATACAGTGTGGGACACTAGCACAGTCAATTTTTGTCTCAGGGTAAACTTGCGTGCTTCTTGAATGTTCAGCACAACTGTTGCTACAGCTCTGAGGCAACTTGGCTATCTTTTGGCTGTTGCATCTAGTTGTTTAGAGAGGTAGGCAACTGCTTTTCGGTATGGATTTAAGTCTTGAGCTAGTATTTTCAGGGCAATTCTGTTTCTCATGGGAAAATAGGAAGAATGGTTTATTCACATCTGGAAGTCTCAAAGCTGGAGTTGACATGAGAGCATTTTTCAGCTGGTGAAAGGCTCGTGTTGCTTTTTTTGTTTACTGGAGATCTCTGCTTTTATCGGCAATTAGAGCATAGAGGGGTCTGACAAGCAGTCTATAATTATAGACTCACAGCTGGCACTATCTTGCTATGCTTAAGAAGGTTCGGAGTTCTTTTATGGTTTGGGGTTTTGGGGTCTGGCATATGGCTTCTTTGCGAGCTTGCTCTAAAGTTTGTTGCCCAGCACTCACCTCGTACTTTAGGTAGATAACTTTCTGTTTTACTATCTGCGCTTTTTTCTTCGATACTCTGTATCTTTGGAGTCTTAGGAAATTCAAAAGGCTTACTGTCTAGGCTACACATGCTTCTCTCATCTGAGTGGCTACTAGAAGGTTGTCTACATATTGCAAAAGCTTTCTTTCTTCTTGTGGAGCTTCTCAGGACTCTAGATCTTTTGCAAGTTGCTCTTCGAAAAAAGTAGGGGAATTTTTTTAGCTTTGGGGTAGTCTGGTCTATGTGAGCTGGGTTTTGCGCCCACTCTTAGGGCTTTTTCATTCAAATGCAAAAATTTTTTGGCTGGCTTCATGGATGGGGAGGCAAAAGAAGGCATCTTTTAGATCTAAAACAGTAAACTAGGTTAGCTCAGGTGTTAGGCAAGTTAATAAAGTGTATGGATTGGCTACTACTGGATACAGATCTTTTGTTATTTTATTGACAGCTTTCAAATCTTGTACTATCTGGTATGACTCATTAGGTTTCTGAACAGGTAAGATGGGGATATTGAAATCAGATTGGCATTCTTTCAGTAATCTTAACTGCAGAAAATTTTTAATTATTGGGTTGATTCTTTCTTTATTTTCTTTCTTTAGGGGGTACTGCTTGATTCTCACTGGTTGCGCTTCTTCTTTGAGTTTGATTATTATGGGAGAGGCATTTTTTGCCTTCTCTGGCACATCAGAGGCCCACGCCCCAGGAAATACTTGACTCAGTATTTCTTCATCAATTTCTTTTTTAATGCTAATAGCTGTCAGAGTTAAACTTAATAACTTTATGTATTTTTGATCATTTACTTCTAGAGTAATTTCTTCTTTTTTGAATGTAATGGTTGTTTGTAACTGTTCTAATAAATCTCTCTTTAAGAGTGCTCTTGGTGAGTTAGGTATGTACAAGAATTTATGAATACTTCATTGTTTTCTTAATTTATACTTCAAAGGTTTACAAAAATATGCTCTTTTAGACTGGCTAGTTGCTCTCTGCACTACAACATAATCATTTTTTACAGGTACTAAAGCTTTATTTAGAACTGAATATGTAGCCCCCGTGTCAACTAAAAATTCTACTCTTCTCTTTTCTTCTCTCAGCTTCATTGTTATAACTAGTGGATCTGCTGGGGTAGAATCCCCCGGTCTTTTTCAGTTGTCTTGTACGCGTGCAGCTATCTGCTGGTTACTCTTTCTTCGTTCTGGGCATTGGTCTTTCTAGTGACTAATTTTTTTGCAGATTGCACACTGGTTCTTGTCTAGCTGAGGTGGTCCCTGTCTCGGCGGTCTCTGGTTGTATTTCTTCTGCCTTTCCTCCTGTACCACTGTTACTAACTTTTTCATTCTCTGTTTATATCTTTCTTTTTGGTTACTAAATACTCTCTAGGCTTCTTCTAATAAGGCTTTGAGATTTTTCTTATTTGGTCTTTGAATTTTCTGAAATTTACGTCTGATATCTCTAGCAGACTGCCTTAAAAATGAATTAACTAGTTGATTTATTTCTATCTCAGACTCTGGATCTAATGATGTATGACGACGCATAGCATCTCTCAAACGCTTTAGGAATTCAGATGGAGTCTTAGAAGGCCCTTGCTTAAGGGAATATAAGGCAGACTAGTTTATGGTTTTTGGAATAGCTCTTTTTACTTTTGTTGCTATCTACTTTTGATACTCTGTTAATTTCTTTACTTCTGCTGACACATTAGGATCTCATTCTGGATCTTGGAGGGGGAAATGTTCTTTTACATCTAGCTGTGTGGCTTTACAGTAATCTTCTGCTAAATTCTCTGCTGTCTTTAAGATCAGCTGTTTCTCAGTCTCAGTGAAAGCATTTAGTAGCAGCTGGATGTCAGCTCAGTCTGGATTGTGTTGTTTGATAACATATCGTAAGCGTTTGGCAGTGAGTATCGGGTCAACACGATAATTCTTTGCAATCTTTTCTTATGCTTCTAAATTAAGGGTGGTAAATGGTACTTTGATCATTAATTTGGTTTCTTCTGGTCTCACTGCTTGTCGCAGAGGGGCTTGTAGCACTACTTGCCTCCTAGTTCTAGATGCAATTGGACTCCCATACGTAGGGTGGGTTCTAGTAGATGTGCCCTCCCCACTTGAGTCTTCTTTCTTTTTGGGGAAGTTTTTTTTTTCTTCATCTTCGGTTTCAGCTTTAACTTTCTTTGCTTCTCTCCCCCGGGGAGGAGCTGGAGGACTTTTCACTCACTCAAATGAGTCTCGTTTTTGCTCTTCAGAACGATAGACTTTATCTGATTTCATACACCGTTGTCTTATACTGCATGCTGAACAACAGCGTTTGATTTGCCTTCTCTTTGCCTTGTTATCTTTTTCGAGGGCTAAGACTAGTGGGTCTGAGGGTGATTTAATCTCACAGTCTTTTTGCCACTCTTGGTGATTTTTTAAAACAAAAAACATATCAGCATATGAAACTTCATCTCATTTACTTTCTCGTCTTAAAAACAACATTAACTGCAGTAAAGTATTATAGTTTAGGGTTCTAGTGGGTGGCTACTTTGCTCTGTCCCCTAACGTGTACAAGGGCTACTAGCGTGTGCAATACTGGATTAAATCTTTTTTATTCTCAGAGCCCCCTCGGTTAGTGATTTCTTTTTAGTGGGCTAAGATGCACCCTAAGGGGCTAGCTCGTGGAACTTCTTTGCTCTGGTTGGTTCTCATTATTTCTTTCTTGCCCTCTCTCGCTTCTACTCAAATTTCTTTTCACAGGACTTCACAGTAGCTTCTCAGTCCTCTTCTCACACACTCCAAGTGGCAGGTACTAGATGCGATTTTCTACACAAAAGCTTTAAGATCTTAGACTCTGAATCAGTTCGATGAGAAACTTCTAACTTACACTTGGGGCAAGTGCCCCGTCGCCTGCTGGAACAGCAATACTAGCGTTTCTCACAAACTATGCACTCTAATAATACTCACGCAGCGTGCCAGCTCTTTGATGCACTAAAGGCTACTGGAAATTTCTCGCAAAGGCAAGCTATTCTATTTATTACAGGGAGTTCTAAATCTTCTACGGCAAGCTGTTCTCAGTCTAGACTTACGAGAGTGCTAGCTGAAGTTTGGTAGAGCTTCTCTAAATGAACTCGTTCGTCTCTCTTATTTATCTAATAATTCACTGGATTCACAAACTCCCAGGGGTCGAGTCTAAACTACTGAGGCAGAGGAACTTTTCGGGTTCGTTTAGCTACGGTGAGAGTGTACACAACTTACACTACAATTTACTACTTTTATTCAACAACTGTTCTCACTCACACTTTTCTACAGTTTACTCTGTTTTCTTCTGTTTTCTCTGTCGGGCGCTCTCTGCCTCTACAGCCTGCTCTGGCTGATGTTTACTCAGCTTCTCTAGCGGCGGGTAGGGCTTCCCCCCCCGCGCAGCTTGCTTCGGCTGGCACTTATTTTGCTTCTCTGGCGGCGGGTAGGACTCTCCCCCCGCACAGTAGAGCACTATGGATCTGCTCACTTTTATACAACATACACTTTATACACTTGCACGATTACAAACACAGCGCGCTGATCACACAATGCAACGTACAGCTACACAGTGTCTGGACACCACTCACACACACAGGCAAAGAAAACATACGCGGGTCCAGCTCTGCCTTATCAGAACAATGGACTCTAATACACGCATACACGGGTTCACTTAGCCCACCCCCAGAGCTGCTAGCGGTTCCGCTCTATCAGAATCGATGAATTTCGTCTCTAATACAGTTTTCAGCTGCTCTATCAGCTGAACTCAGCTGCTCTATCAGCTGATCCCAGACGTCTCTGGGTCTCTGGGTGATTTACTCTCTTGCTCTTCTCCTTCTTTCCGGGGGCTCTTCAGTACATACCGTATCTTCCTCTGCAGGCTAGCAGGTCCTTGTCTGTCTCAGCAGGAGGCAAGCCGAGATGAGCGGAGCCCCACTAGGAAAATCTTGGGGCGCGCCTAGGAGTCCGTCGGTCCCCTCCCTGCCCCTGCGGGGACAGAGATGGAGATGAAAAGTATCTCTTTCTCCTGGCAGGCTCGCCAAGAATGTTTTGCGGAGAAAAGAAGAAACTTCACAACTTCGTAAAAGTTGTAAAGTTTGGTATGCTTTATTACGACACGTGCCGGACGCAAGCCTCCTCAATAGGCAAGCGTACCTCTGAAGACCTCGGGTCTTCTTTTATCTCTTTCTTAAATGCATATGCATACAGTTTCACAATAAGTTCATACATATTCATTCTGCGTGACATTTAGCACTATTTCTTCTTTATCAGAGGAATTTCTAGGTCTGGGGCAGATCGACCTTGCGGTAATTTCTGTTTTCTTTTCTCTGTCTCTTTGCTGTCTCTGGAATGCGGCCTTTCTTTCAGCTTTTGGCCCCACAGACCTCTCACCTCTTCTCGGCACTTCACTTAATTCAGAATGGATCCTCACTTCGTCTCAGCTGTAGGACAGTAAAGAGGGGGGTCCTGGGATGATGATCTTCCACCTGACACTGACTCTTGGTGCCGGTTTCTCGGCTGTTTAGGTGACCTGGAAAGGCCCGGGGTGGCCTTGGACAGCCCGCGCTTCAAAGGACGAGAATAGACTTCAGATCTTTTCTCGGTCTCGGTGTTTATTAATTGTTTATCTAAAAGATTTTCTCTTGGCCCAACAGAGGTCTGCTCAGCAGCCAGCCATGAGCACACTGAGAGCCCCCGGGGCGGTCACCTATCTTTATACTCGAAATTACATATACAATATTTATCATTTTTCCCCAATACCTTTTACCCTTATTAACCTGTGCACTTTTAGTAATAACCAATCCCAAATTGCCAACATCACCACAGAAGATGGAGGCCAAGAAGAAGAAGAAGAAGAACAGGACATGCCCCAATTCCTCCATCTTACTTCTTTAGACCCCCCTGTACAGAAATCCTAAACCCTGTGTCTTACTCTAACAAACTTATCCCTTCACCATTCACCCCAGTGAAATCCTCCTATCCTCATACAGGTGTCGTCTCCTGTGTAGGATCAAAGTCCAGCCATCAGACACTTCTGGCAACATTCCAGGACTCCCGAGCCCCCCAAGGGTGGTCTCGGTCACTCTGCACCTCAGTCCTGAGGCGCTGAGATCCCACATCTCCCCCTTCTGTTTGCACCAAGAAGACCTCTTTTGCTATCTGATTCATGGCACGTTTTAAACATGCAAATATGCATGGGACGACAAGTATGAGGACTAGGAGAACTATTAAAACATAGAACCCTACCCTTAAAATTCCTCTCCAAATGGGAGAGATGTCAAAGAATTCTACCAGCTGATCAATCCATGATTCTGTGATCTCGCCAAGCTTATTTATGCTGTCCTTTATATTTTTAATACTTTCATGAATTGACCTTGAATGATCTGAGAGATTCATGCAGCACATCCCTTCAAACTCTTCACACCCATGTCCATGAGCGAGCAATAGATAATCGATCGCCGCTCTGTTTTGAAGAGTCGCCTGTCTTACACCACTGATGTCTTTTAACATGTCATCCAACGCGACAGACACAGACTGCGCATGTTTGCTCAACCAACAACCCATGCGGTCGACTTGAGTCAAGGCCACCCCTGATGCTGTTTGAGGTGAGAAGATTGCTGTAGCAATTCTCGCTGCCTTGTCCCAAGAAAATATTTCGTCATTGCAATCTGTCACATAATGTTGTATTGATCTTTTCTCTTTGCGTTTTCTCTCCCTTAACATGTTCAAATCAGGCGATAGCATTGAAATTTCCCCAATGCTGCATGGACCCCCCGTGGCATTAGCAGGAATGCCGTGCCAAATTCTGTCCCCGCAAATTAAGAACAAACCCCGTGGAAATTGCACTGGGACTTGGACCGATCCTCTGGCAGTTTTCTCTGTATATTTACACCATGCTGATGCATTCTTATAGAATTCATGAATGGGAGTCAAATCGATAGTTTTTGCCTTTGTGACCTTCGGAGCTTCAAACTGCATGCAGAGTTCCATTGTCATGGACCCAAAAATCTCCAATTCCTGAGGTTCTGTAGAAGCCACAGGAAGTAGATGTGTCCAAGCACACCCATCTTTCACAGGATCTTTAATGACCTGCGAAATGTTAACTGCGGAGTGCCCTGGAACTGGCCATTCGTACACTGGCAATCCAACCATGCATGCTGAAAATGGTTTCCCTGGCCTCGAATGTGTCAGGCAAATACTATCTAAATTCGCTGCCTGAGCTAAAGTCTCCCATACATTTTGCTTTGGTTGACTAACAGGTAAATTTCCTTCATTGCTTACTGCAATGAATGAAAGAATGATGCACATAAGCATCATGAAACTCATTACTTTGCTTTCACGTGAAATCATTGTTTTGCTTTTCATTCAAGACCCTAAAGAAAATTCCCCAGAGTCCTTAGTCTCTTTTTATTTCTCTTCTGAGTCGCACTTTCCAGTCTGAGTCTCGACTTCTGTCTGAGTACTCGTCTCTTTGTTTCTCGGATCAGCGTTCTCGTGTTCTCGCATTCGGAATGGCTTCACGCGTCGCGCTGACACCCACTTCAGACCTTGATCTGTGGAAATACAAGCGAAACCCTTGCCCCAAGTGATTAGTTTGAAAGGACCCTCTATTTGTCCTGTCTCTGGGTTTCTCATCAAAACTAAAGGATTTTCCCTTAGCTTTGCCTGTGTGCTGTTTAGAAAATGTCTCACGATTGGTGGATTAGGTTCTAAGGATGCGCTATTTAGGAAATTCAACACATACAGTGCCTTATTTAATTTCATGTGAGGTGTTGCCTCTGGCTCACCCCTTCTTTGTCTGTCCAGAAGGGATTTCAGGGTGTGATGTGTTCTTTCAATGATCGCCTGACCTGTGGGCGAATGTGGAATACCAAACGTGTGTCTGACACCCCATCTTTTCAGGAATCTGTCAAGCACCCTGCCTGTATACGTTGGACCATTATCTGTTTTTATCTCCTGAGGCACACCTAATGCTGCGAATGCTTGCAGAAAATGTCGACAACATGGTCCGCTGTTTCCCCTGCATGTGCTGAAGCAAAGACTGCACCTGAGAATGTATCTACAGAAACATGAACATTTTTGAGCCTCCCAAAAGATGGATATTTCGTGACATCAGCCTGCTGCAACTGAAGACTTTGCAGCCCCCGCGGATTGATGGCTCCGGTAGAAGAAGGTGGCTGCACAAGCTGACAGTCTGGACAAGCACTAATGATCTCCCTCGCCTGACTCTTTGTGAGACGAAAGGACTCCATTAGCGCTTGCGCATTCTGATGAAAGAACGCATGACTTAATCTTGCCTGCTCAAAAATGTCCGGCAGTGTTTGCGAAATGGGCATTGTCAACCTGTCCGCCCGAGCATTCCCTTCCGCTAAAAATCCCGGAAGTGTCGTGTGTGATCTAATGTGTGTGATAAAATACTCTTTCCCTGCTCTCTAGCGGTATTTTCAAGCTTGTCAGATATGAGTATAAAACCTCATTACTGACTTCTTTCAAGAGCGAACCCTCCAATCTCTTGACCACACCCGCAACATATGCGGAATCTGTCACCAGATTGAGAGGTTGTTCGAACAACTGAAATGCTCGGACAACGGCTGCCAGCTCCACAATTTGTGGAGAGCCTTGAACCATCCTCATGTCTGATTCCCAATCCCCTGTTGTTGAGTCTCTCCACGTGATCACTGACTTGTGTGTCTTCCCTGAGCCATCTGTGAACACTGTGATCCCGTCCAAAGGTTCTTCACTTATTCTTGGTTTTGCTCTGTAGCATATTTGCGATTGCAGTATTCTATGCTGTGGAAAGTGGACTGTGCAAGTTCCTGGGAACGCTAACAACGCGATTAACAGGTCTTTCAATTGTTGCATTGCCCAATCGAAATAGTCTCGCTTCAGAGGTAATCTGATGACTGAGAATTCTCTTCCTGCCATTGTCAGCAACCTTGTTCTCGCCTTTATGATGATTTGTGCTGCCATCTCTAAATCTGTGAGAATTGTTTTTGCGGGCCTGTGTGGTAGGAAAATCCACTCTATGATTATCAAAGAGTCCTTTTGCGATTCGTCCCATTGGAAGATCAAACCATGGAACTGTGTTTTCTTCCCCAGCACTGCCAACTGAAAAGGCAACGTTGGAACAAATCGATGTGCCTGCCTTTTCTGTATCCCATCCGTGACTTTCTCCAACTCCTTTTTCGCTTCTGGCGTGAGCGTCCTGGGAGACCGAATGTCTGTGTCTCCTCTCAAAAGATCGAGCAACGCTGGGATGTCGCCGTTTGTGATTCCCAAAACTGGCCTCATCCAGTTGATTTCTCCCAAAAGCTGTTGCAAATCATGCAAATTGCTGATCTTGGTGCTGATCTCCATTTTTTGAGGTTTTATTGTTCTCTCTGAAATTTTCCACCCTAGATATTTCCAAGGTGCAACCTCTTGAATCTTCGAAATGCTAATTTCCAGACCTGCCTTTTGCACCTCTGCAATCACACAGTCACGAGCTTCTTGCAGCTCCTGTCGTGTTGATGCTGCAATGAGCAAATCATCCATGTAATGAATGATCTTCACCTTCGGAAATTTCTTCCGCGCTGGTGCCAAAGCTCGTGCCACGTACCATTGACAGATCGTCGGAGAATTTTTGAGGCCTTGTGGAAGAACGACCCAATGGTACTGCTGCAGAGGCGTTTCCTTGTTGACACTTGGAACTGAAAAGGCAAATCTCGGAGCATCATCTGGATGGAGTGGAATACTGAAAAAACAATCCTTGAGGTCAATGACCACAAGCTGCCAATCTCTGGGAATCATTGAGACAGATGGAAGTCCCAACTGAAGCGGTCCCATGTCTTCTATGACTTTGTTGATCTTCCTGAGATCGTGTAACAACCTCCATTTGCCCGATAGTTTTTTCTTGATGACAAACACTGGAGAATTCCAAGGGCTGTCTGTTGGCTTGATGTGTCCCTTCCGCAATTGTTCTTGGACCAGGTCTTTTAAAGCACTCAATTTTTTCCGCTCAAGGGGCCACTGATCCACCCAAACTGGATCATCTGTTTTCCATGTCAGCTTCAATGTGGCGAGTGCCGCAGTGACCCCTATTAAAAATCCACTTCGATCTTCGCGCCCCATTGTGCCAAAAGGTCCCGACCCCAGACTGTCATCAGCTTTTGGACGACAAAAGGACGAATGATCGCCATCTTGTCTCCTGGTCCCGTGACAACGACAGAATTCTCACTTTGCAGACACAGAGATGCTCCCCCTATGCCTGAGAGAGAACCCAAGGGCGCGACCAAGCTCCAACTGCGTGGCCAAAAGATGTACGATATTACCGTTGCATCCGCCCCTGTGTCGAGCATACCTCTGATCGCTATTGTCCTGTCCCGACATGTCAATTGGCATGTGAGCGTGGGTCGGTCTCGACCTATGTGCTTCACCCATGTTGTATGTACTTCAACATGTTCTTTCATAGGGAAACCTTCTTCGTCGAAGATTGACATGACCTCTCCAACTGCGTGTGGCGGCAATGCGAAAGCTCTCGCAACCACAGTATTTTCCGGTACAGTCAATGGTGGACGAAGCGCTCTTGCCAAAACTGTTAATTCTGTATTTTTGTCCGCTGAGACAACTGTTGGATAAACAATGAGTCCAAGAATACTGCATTTATCTTGTCCAACTATCAAGAAATCTTGTTTCTTGTATGAGTCCCCGCGGACACCCATTGGTATCTCTGCATGACTTTCATCTAGAAAGCATACTAGTTTTGAAGCTGCCAATGCACACTGTGCCCCTGGTGGGAGGAGGTCTGGGTCACTGTGGAATCGACTGAGGGTTTTGCTGAGGGCATCTGCTTGTCGCTCACTGATGATTGCCCTGTCTGCTCTTGTGACACCGCCAGTACTTGTGTCTGAGCGTGCCGGCGATTTTCCGCGCTTCGCTCCTAGTTTCCCGGATGCGGTAACGGATTTCCATCCACGTCTGTCTGGGAATAACATTCTTTCACAGAGTGTCTTCCTTTCCCGCACCGCGCACAAATTGGCCTTTCCGCCTTCTGTGCTGGCGCTGGCGTATGTGTCCGTGGACAATTCCTTTTCATGTGCCCAAGCTCCTCACATTTGTAGCACTGTCCTCTTGGGGGATTGTTCTTTTTCTGCATCGTCACAAGAACTTTGTTGATGTTCTCGTCCTGCTGATGGAGTATCTTTTCGAGCATCTTCTCCAATGTCTTGTCCTCTGTTTGCCTTTCTGAATGTCCCTTTAACTGTTCTTCCCATTCCTCTCTTAATTCGTTCTTCACAATCGCTGCAACATGCTGAGGTGTTCCCACCTTGCTGCATGCCTCCACCATCTCTGCCAAGGATGGCCATCCTGGCATGGTGCTAATGACCCGTTGACAATCCGGGCGCTGTCACCGGCCTCCCCAGCTCGGATGTCGGAATGAGGTTGACTGCCGTGTCGGCGATCTCATTTGAGACCGTGTTTGCTTGGCTTTTAATTCAGCTGAAAATGGAGCTTGAACACCAGAACGTCTCCCTTGAAGGGATGAGTCTTGGACCCTGAGGGTTTCAACTAGAGGTACCAAGTCTGAAGAAGGTGTGGAGCCCCGGGACATAGAATCCCGAGCACGGCCCCTCCTCGCCCGAGACGTCACAGGGGACCTGGCCCGCCCCCACCCGCGCTCTGCTCTCTGCGCATGCGTGCTCTCCGAGCCGCTCCCTGTCTCTCCCGAGCTGACGTCACTCTCTCCCCCTTGTTCCACCTCCGAAGTCTCCTCCCCTCGGTCTGTCCCTGACTCTGTCTCCTCCTCCTCTGACGCTGTGTCCATTCCTCCCACTGGCGTGTACAGCCCGCCCCCCGCCGGCACCCGGGCCCGCTCCGCGATTCGGGCCGACCTCCGCACCGGGTCTGACGTCACCACTGCGCGCCTCCTGCGTCTCACTACGGTGGCCCTTTGGGGCTGCGCAGTTTCCCCCAATTCGCCGCCCGTGTTTAACGTTCCTGCACTGGTTTGTGACTCCTCCCCTGGGTTTTTGCGAGTTTTGCCCGCCGCGCGTGTCTCTGCTACCCTGCCGGCCAGGGCGGCCGCCACCCCCGGCGCTGCGCTGACAAAAGCCGCACCGGAACTCGTGTCTCCCGTTATCTCTTCACTCGCGCCTCCCGCCTGCACCGCTGCAGCCTGGCCACCTTGCTCTGCCGCCGTGCCGCCGTGCCCGCCGCGAGTAAGCGCCCCCCCCCCCCGATCCCTTCTCTCCCCCCTGCATCCCCCCTTCCGATCCTGACTCCCCTGTACTCTCCGGGGTTTCAGGACGCTTTAGGAGTTTCCTGGGGTTTCTGGGTGTTGGGACTGGGGGCTTTAATATTATTTCCTGCTCTCTTTTCTCGAGAGCCCTTTCCCCCTGGCTTCTTGAGGCCAGAACTAATTTTTTCCCGGAGCTTTGCTCCCCTCCTCCTTCTGAGGGTGCCGCAACTTTTCGTTGCTCTTCCAGTCTTTTCGACTGCACCCAAATGCCTTCTAGCATAATTCTAGCTGGCGAGAGCAGCTTTAACACTGTCTCATATTTTTTCGTTGCTAAGAGATATAAATGTCTGTTAATTTCTTGCCAAAACCCCACTTCGAATAGCAGGCATGTTTCTGCAAGTGGATAATTGAGCCTTGCCCACAACAATAACTGTTTTAATTCTTTCTTTGGGATCCCTTCCGTGTATGATTCAGTCACGCCTTGTAAGGCGGACAAAATTTCCCGCTGTTCCTGGGAGAGTGTGCCCCCCATGCTCTTATTTTTTGACCTTCTCACCGAATCTGTCGTCAGAGCTGTCCGAAGGCTCCCGGTCTCCGTCCAGCAGGTCACAGGAGAAGGAATCAGAGGAGCCTTTCTGCTTCCGTTCCGGGCTGCTCTGCTACGAACTTTCTTCGGCAGAAGCTGAGAGATGTAATTCTCAGTGACTGCTGTTTTTTGCAGACTCTTCTGGCCGGTTTTTTTTTCTTTTTTCTTCAGGCTTCTCTCCTCAGGAGCTATCAGTGCTCTCCTGGGAACTCGTCCTAGATCGGAGCTGACCTCTTGGCTCTTCAGCTCTTCAGCTCTTCAGGGCTGATCCCCCCCCGAAAGGTTTGGTGGGGAGTAGCCCACGCAGCGAACGCCACTTGCCGGTTTCTCGGCTGTTTAGGTGACCTGGAAAGGCCCGGGGTGGCCTTGGACAGCCCGCGCTTCAAAGGACGAGAAGAGACTTCAGATCTTTTCTCGGTCTCGGTGTTTATTAATTGTTTATCTAAAAGATTTTCTCTTGGCCCAACAGAGGTCTGCTCAGCAGCCAGCCATGAGCACACTGAGAGCCCCCGGGGCGGTCACCTATCTTTATACTCGAAATTACGTATACAATATTTATCATTTTTCCCCAATACCTTTTACCCTTATTAACCTGTGCACTTTTAGTAATAACCAATCCCAAAGTGCCAACATCACCACAGAAGATGGAGGCCAAGAAGAAGAAGAACAGGACACGCCCCAATTCCTCCATCTTACTTCTTTAGACCCCCCTGTACAGAAATCCTAAACCCTGTGTCTTACTCTAACAAACTTATCCCTTCACCATTCACCCCAGTGAAATCCTCCTATCCTCATACAGGTGTCGTCTCCTGTGTAGGATCAAAGTCCAGCCATCAGACACTTCTGGCAACATTCCAGGATTCCCGAGCCCCCCAAGGGTGGTCTCGGTCACTCTGCACCTCAGTCCTGAGGCGCTGAGATCCCACATCTTGGGGCACATCAAGAGCTACCAGTCTCGTCCTCAGAAGAGCAACTCATTAAAACTGAGTGTATTCTTACTGAGGTAACTTGCCCGCCAAAGGCTTTGGTGAACAGTCTGAAAGAATGTCCGAGCCCCATCCGTGAGCTCTGGGGATGGTCTCAGAGCTGCATGTTGGTCGCCAAGCTATCTCTGACCCTCTGCGGAGCCTCTCAGTAACCCTCGGCCAGCCCCGAGTCGGCAGACACCGGGGGGGCAACCCCAACACGGCCGACAGCGGGGAGACACTCTCTCATGCCCCGAGGGTACTGAGGGCACCTAGGCTGGTCACCTTTGCAGCAGAAGAGACACTAGACACATTGGTAGAAGATAAAGGGCCGACTCTTAGCAGGGGTTAATCCAAGGTTTTATTCAGAGGCTCTGGGGAGCTCCTACACCTTAGGGGGCCACCTGCTGAGCGCCCCGGGAGATGTGCCAAGGTTATATTTAAAGGGAGGTGGAAACCAAAAGTAGATAACATTTTACTAACCAATAAGTAACCCTTAGGGATGGGTACTGGGGGATAGACATTTAGGACAGTGTATAAGGCAAGGCTTGGGGGGTTGACCCCTAGCCTCTGGCTAATCACTCAACGTCCTGGACCGAAGCTTCTGGATGGAGGGGATGGGATGCTGAGTGATTAGCAGAGAGCTAGGGTGGGGGTTTGGGAATGATCTCAGCCAGGGAGAGGGATTACACGGGTATTGCAGTGTGAGCCTATTTCCTGTTTTACTTCCCAGTCCCTTCCCAGGTGTGCCAATACCTCTCCTCCCCCTCGCCCCCTTGCTGAGTGAGTTCTGTCAATAAGTCTTAACATTCCAGCAAGGCGTTGTGTGGTTGGTCAAGTTCAAAGGATGCCCTTCAGGCCTGGGGTCATTGGCCTGTCTATGTGTCCCTCGTTCCCTGAGACCTTCCTTCTCCCACCTGGTTGGTGCTCACCTGTCCCTTCCCCTTCCCCTGTCTCTGGGCTTACATTCAGCCAGGACCACGTGGTCAGCATTCTGTTGGAGCTGTTGCCAAGATTCAGATGTCTGTGACCATGGAATAAAACTCTGGATCAAACCCTCTGCAGAATCCGCTCCCTTTTCCTCTTCACCCTCGCCTGAAGCCCTTCCACCTGAGGTAAACTGAGTTTCTACAAGCCTGGGTTTGTTTCAGTGCCCAGCTGCAACATCCAGCCAGTCAAAAGTGTCTCTGAGGTGAAATACCACAGTTGCTGCCTTTGGCCCAGCAGCAAGGGTCAGACGAGCCCAGGCACAATCTACCTGGTAATATTGGGATCTTATTTCAATATTTTGGCGCCCAATGTGGGGCTGAGCAACTCTGCAGCCCCAAGAAGGAATCTCAGTACCTCAGAAAGACTTCGACAGCCATGCACTCAGCTGAAGAGCTCTGACTGCATTGCTCTCAGCAGAGACTTTGGGACTAACCCACAAGAAGCCTCGTGGACTGTTTGGCGCCTTTGGAAAGTGAAGCTCCTTTCTGGTGAGCTGATTTTCCAGGGGAGAATAGGAGAGCCTCCCTTGCCCAGGGGGGTCCTATTCCGGTGAGGAGACCTGCCTGCCTGGACCTGGCCAGCAACAGTTTCGATTTCGGTGAGTATCTCTGCTCCTTGGTGGAGTAGAAGCTCAAAAACAGGCTCTGACGTGAGTTCTGTTCCTTTTTTGCTCTTGCATTTAGGCTGACAGACAGAAACCATTGCGTTCTAGGCTTTAGCTTTCTGCGGTGTGTTTTGCCGTCTTTTAGAATTCACAGCGCCGGTGGAAGAGCGGGGGTGCCTCTCCCTGCCCTTCCTCCAGGCTCAGCAGCGCAGCGTGTTCGTCTCTCTCGGCGGGGCGGAGCTCTCTCGGCGCGGGGGACGCTGCTCTCTCTCTGTGCGGGGGAAGGGGGAGTTCTCTACACACGGTGCGTGCCGGGGGGTGCTCTGTACATGCGGCACGGGCCGGCCCCGGTTTCGGCTTGCCACGTGGTGCGGGGGGAGGCTGCTCTCTCTCAGCACTGTGGGGGGGCTGCATTCTCGGGCGGGGGAGGCTGCTCTCTTCCTCGGCTCGGCAGGGCGTGTCCTGCTGCTGCTGCCCAGCAATTTTAAAAGCAGTATATACAGCTGCATTGTAAAGCTTTTGTCTGCACGTTACCGCTTTCCTATCTGTGTTTTTTTTTTAGAAATCGGTAGCTGATTTTGGCTTTGTTTTTGGTCAGGCGGGACTTGTACTGTGCCTTTTACACCAAAGATGGGCTCGAAATTAGACACAGTACAAAAAGGAGTGTATTATCATATTGTTAGTATTTTAATCAGTGGTAATGTGAAGTTCTCTAAAGGAAAATTGGAACAGTTTATAAGATGGCTTTTTCTACACTTCCCACAAATCTCCCTTGAAGAAATCCACAACATTCAATTTTGGGATAAAGTAGGGAATGAATTGATAACCTTAGGACAATCTGGGAACACATCCTCAGCTAAATTTGTGTTCTGGAGTTTACAAATTTGAACAGCCTTGCTCAAACAAAAGGAATTGGAGAAAAAGCCAAATGTCAAGCCATGTACCTCTGCTCTCCCTGTTTCTCCCTCTCCTAGATCTAAAACCCCTAAACCTCTTACCCCAAAATTTGGTATTTTAAATAGAGCACACTCGTCGGGAAGTCGACTCCCTGAGCTCGTTAAAATGCCTGAGTTCCCTTGCACACAAGGCCCTGGCCAGGCTGCATGGAAACTTTCCCAAAACCCTGTGTCCCCCGCTCTGAAACCCAGAGCATGTGACAGCTTTTCAGAGAGCAGTGATACCCAAACACAGGTAAAGGAAGAGGGGTACAATCTGGGATAAACCATTTGGGAAAAATACGGGGATACAAAACAAAACTGCTTCAAAGTATTACAAAGCATAAAAACACACTACAACAGTAGTCTGATGCATGTTTACTACCTTGCGCTGGAACTCCACCAGGTCCTGTCACATCGGCTGCTTGGGGGCCTTTTCTTCCTTGTATTTTATTAAATTCCACAATTTCTCCATCTCCTAGACTGTGGAGGCATTTCTTGGGATTATTCTTTTTTATAGCAGTCTGGTGAACAAACACATCTTCTATGTTATCATTCTGGGTTAGGAAACCGTATTTGTTTTTGACATTGAACCATTTTACTCTTCCCAAAATGTTCATGGCAAGGACTTTTTTACCTTTGCCAGTGGGTTTGTGTTGGTGTTTCTGGACGCGTTGCTGGTGCACTGCCATGCAAAGTTCATTCCGCTCCCAGCGCTGGCGGCCACACTCAGGCTCGGCCCCCTCCTGGGGGTCTGTCTCAGCTGGTGCCTGCGGGCACTGCCAGTCCGGGGCTTTCAGAGCAGTGACGGTGGGCAGGGGGCGGCAGTTTCGCTACCAGGACTGCAGTTCTGAGCCATCCCCGGGCAGGGCTGTCCATCCGCTTGGCCTCAGAGGTGCCCCAGGCCTGCCGGTCTCGCCTGCCCGCCCTCAGCCCTCATGCAGCAGGCTGCCGTGGGGCGGGTTGGACAGTGAGTATTGGCCGGCTCGCTCTGGCCTTGCTGAGCGCCGGCGGGGCGGCCACGGGTTTTTCACGGAGGGGGGAGCCACAGTGGGGCACGAAGCAACAGCAGCCCTGTGCAAGGAGATACGGCTCTTGCCACCCCTGCCACGTCTTGCGGTGCTATAGCAACCAAGGTAAACACGACTGTCGGCGGAGGCGTGGGGACCAGAGGGCAGAAGGGGAGACTCTGTGGTCCCTGCCATGCGTTCTCCACCATCTTGGGCAGCAGGACTACAGATAGGAGAACTTAGAGGAGTCTTTCCTTGTGACAGGGGAAGGGGTGCAGGAGCACGAAGAGGAGAACACGAAGGAGGGGTTTTCAGCTGGTGTTCATCCTCAAGATTCACAGCGCATTTTACCATCATAGTAAATAAAGGATGGAATTCTGTGTTAGTTTTTGACCTTTCCCAAAGTACTTCCAAGAATTCATTGGTTAGGACTGAGTTCCGTGAAATATAAGGATAATGCTTAAATAAGCACTGTACAAAATACTTCAACTCCTCCTCTGAAAAGCAAAAATTTTCTTGAAGAAAACACTTTTTAAGGTAGAGGTAAACTTCTTGTTGTGCGTGGGTGAGTGTTGTCTCCATCTTAGCCCTGTCTCTTCCCAACACCCAAGAGTACAAGGAGGAAGGAACTAAAATTTCAAACTCACCACACTGGGGTAAGAAAATTCTCGGGGCGGTCTAGCGCAGATGTTTTCCAGGAGAAGAGATCTCAGACTAATCTGGAGGCCCCACATTCAGGGCATCATTTGTTGCAGCTTGAATTGCTGCTAGTAAAGTCCAGGGTAAAGAAGCAAAAAAGGCTTTTGCATAATATCCATTGTGAAAAACGCCAATCACTTGTTTTATAAATTTTTAAAAGCCTAATAGTAATAAAATGTTTAAAAAGAATAGTAACACAATTAGAGTAATAACAATTTGGACAAATTGAATTAGGACAATATGAGACAATAAAAACAAAGAGTTACGGACGTACGGGTACCTTTTTCTGGGCATCACGAGCCCGAAAAAGGACCCCTGCTAACAAAGGATTAACCCTTAAGAACAACAGCCCATTGCATATTCGTACACTTCATACATGATGCATAAATTCTATTCAAACACAGGATTCTGTCTGGTCAGTGTCAACTTCTTCCTTCTAATCCTAACAGCGCCTCCAAGGCGGGAAGAAGTTAGTTTCTTCTGATAAGAAGGCAATAAATTCCCTTTCTCTGAAAGATTTAGGTGTCCTGTGGCTGCTATCTTGCTGCAAGCCCTTTCTGTTAAACAAAGCATTTTACATAGCATAGTTTCTATTTTAACAATTTTTATAACCTAAAACTATATTTAACACAGTACTTAAGAAAATTAATACAGCATTACTTTCTAATACAACACATATAACATTCATTTTAATATTTGCAAAAAGTCAATCATATAATACATGCATTTTTCACATCCATAGATGTTTAATTCAGCCGTGCGGTGAGATGTTCTCCTCTCAGACACACACTCTCCCCCGCCAAGGTCCCGCTCTCTCCTCCAGGGGCCTCCCGGCTGACCTTGGTCTCCGGGCAGTATCGAAGTGAGGCCCAATCAGGGAAAAGGGAGGGAGAGCCTCAGGAACACCTATGTTCAGGCATAGGAACAGGGGAAGGAGCCAATGGGGTGTAACTTAGGAGAAGCCCCTCCAGGGCCTCCACACATTACTCTGAAAAATACTTGCACCACCCCTCAATCTAAACAATTAAGCCTCCTAGTGATGCAGACTGGTGAAGTGTCAAACTGCAATTAGATTCCAACAGCTACTTCCAATGACCTGTCAACAGAGTTTTGCACAGTTGCAACAGTCAAACAAACTAAAGGGACTACTTTTTAAGGCTACTTTTCAAATGTCATTGACTTACATCCCTTTGCCGGCTTAAGTGAAGGTGGGGAGGCACAGGGGACCCCGGGCGCTGATGGCTGCCACCTGTGGATGCCAGGTTGTGACCAGTGGGCAGGGCTGCACCCTGCCTCTGCCACACCAGCTGCAGCTTCTGCAGCCTGAAACACGGCTGCCTCGGGGGTTTAAATCAAGAGCCAAAGTATTTCACTGGTCCATATGGGACAGAAAAAGGTCATCACCTCTAGCATGCTACAAGCCTGACACTTCATTTCTGTAGTGGTAGGACAATCACCTTGTTGGAGTGAAACACCTGGGTAAATACTGAAGCATTTTCAGATTCATATTATCCTACATTTCTGTGACCTTCTTTTACACCTGCATTGTTTCATACTGCTGGGGTGAAGCACAAGTTTTTGTACACTATTCTAGAAATAAAAAATAAAACACACCTGTGGGAAATGGATTTGTAGAGAGTTCTCAGGGCCTGACAGAAGGCCCACACAGTATGCATCCATATGCAAACTTTGAGACAAGAAATGATGACTTAGAAATGCCATGGAATAGGACAGATATTGTTGAGAGAGAAATGGAGCTCGAAAAAAGTTTCAAAAGAAGACCTTGCAAATAAGACTAGATGCTTTGGAGAAATAGATCTATGAAAGATGCATTGTAGTGGGACCCACGAGGGGTGGTTTTAGATGATTGGCTTTAAGGCATCTACAGCACGGCGTGGCAAAAAGCTGAGAGGCCAAGAAACGCTTTTAGTGTATTGTAATTAGGAAATCGTTGGCCTCTGATTGTGATAGCGTGAATTATAACATCTGTATTGTCTCACCCTTCTCATGAGACTGAAAATGGAAAAAAAGTTTTTAAAACGCCTCTCGGTTGCCCCATCTCTGGGTCAGGAAAAGGATATTGTCCGACACAGACCCGCATCTTCCCCCAGCACCATCCCGCCACCCAAAAAAACCCCCAGCCCTAACAAAACCTACCAGCACAATGTTTAGTATTTCAAATGACAACAAGCGTAGAAGGGACAGAAAAAGATCCTCCTTAACCATTTGTGCATGCAGTACTCTGCAATCAACTCCTAAATTCTACTTCTAGTATACCAAAGATTTGTCTCCAGAACTCCTTGTTCTCCAGTCAAACCCTTCTAGGAAGGTAATCAAGGAGATACTGGACATATTTTTAGCACACGCTTCACTAGTCAATTAAATCCAATGCACAGGATAACTTGACTAAACCATCAGTGGTGACTAAGGTGATGAAAAAACAAGCACATGGTCATGTCTTAATTTGGAACTCTTCAAACTGCTTGAAAATTGAAACCTTGGACCTTGAAGGTTCAGACAAAGAAAAATCCAAAATGTGGACAGCATCTCCCTTCTGCTGGAAACCTTGAAGTCCACCACTGCAGTCTACAGCAGATCATCTGAGTATTGTGAAAGTTCTCCAAAGTTGAACAAGGCTAATGGATGCACACAAACGCTGATCAAAAACACTTGATGCTCTTGGAGATAAAGAGGTAACCTTTACTTTCTTAAAGGCAAGGTGACTATGCTCGTCTCTAGGAATAATAGGAAAAAACCCAATCTGCTGTTTTGCAAAATCTGTTTTAATGATTTTGTTAACTGAAGTTTTGTTAAGAATTGAGGAACACAGAAAGACCTGCCACTTTGTTTCAGAATGCCATCTAAACTGCAACACTTATGTTATAGATATATATTATAATATTGGTTTTTCTCAAGTATTAAAATGAATACTATATGTGTTATGTTGAAAAGTTGTTCTGTATTAATCTCTTTCAAGTAGTGCTGTATTAATCTCTTTTAAGTAGTGTGATAAATATGTTTTTTTAGCTATAGCATAATATTAAAATAGAAACCACATGATGTAAGGTACTTTTTGCAACTAGCGCAAGGAATGGAAAAGATAATCAAGAAATTCTTCGCATTATCCTATCTGGATAGAGATAACAGCAAACAGACAACAAGATCCCAAGAGAAGAATTATTGCCTCCTTATTGGGAAAGCTCAGACTTCAAGGAACCAAGAAGATTGATGTACAAGATGAGAAGGGGAAGCTAAAATTAAGCAGAAACACCCTAATGTGAAAGGAATGTTTGAATCATGTATGAGGTATATTCATATGCAATAGGCTATTGCTTTTAAGGGGCAATCCTTTTGTTAGCAAGGTGTGCTTTGTGGCAGAGTGCCAGGCACCCGGATGTCTGTAATTCTTTGCTTTTTAATTGTCTCTTACTGTCCTAATTTTTATTACTATTTTCATTACTATTAAACTTCTAAAATTTTAACAAAAGTAAATGGCGTTTTTCACACTTATTTCACCAACAGGCCACTTAACATCATCTGCAAATACTGACAACATGCAGTTCTGATTGATACAAACCCCCATTACCTAAGAAAGGAACAACTCCAAGCAAGCAGTTTGCAAAGATTAGCAATTTAGCATTACTGCGACACTTTTTCTGCCTTCAGCTATGGATGCCATACCCTCTAACCTTCACGTATGCCTTGAGCTCTCACACCACCTCTGCCAGCATCTGTGCCAAGCTGCCCCTCTTCAGCACCACCGCACCTACCACAAGGTAGCGGAATCGCGGTGAAAAGAGAGGTGGCCAACGGAGGGAAGTTCCTCACTGACAGCTAACCTCCAGATTCAGTGTCCTTTACCTCTCCTTCCCAGGACGGGCGGGAAAACGCCTCAGAGGAGCGTGGTGCTAAGCGGGAGTGGTCGGCACTGCACCGAGCGCGCTCCACATGCCCGACGGTCTGCGCTGCTGCGGGGACCCCGGGTTCACCAGAATCGGCCACAAGCGGCAGGGAGAGGAGCTCGGCAAAGGCGGCCAGCCCTCATCGTCCAGGGAACGCCAGCCTCGGCTCTCCTCTCTCACCACCGGCACTGGCAGTGTTAGCAGCCCCCTGCTGTGGCCGCTGCAGGCCGCACACCTGGCTGTGCACCACCCTGCCAGCCACGCTGCTCCGCTGAGTCACACAGCACCTGCCGGGCCGCTGCTGGGGGCGGCCACCGAGCCACCGAAAGCAGAAGCGCACAGCTCCGCGCCTCTCGCCGTGCCCCACGGGGGCTCCTCTCTTCGCTCTACCTTTACCGCGCCGGTCCGCCCCACCTGCCCCGTGGCCTGCCGCTCAGCGCGCGTGCTCCGCGCCTCGTGGCACGCGTGTGGCTGGGCCTTGCTGAGAGCCGGGCGCGGGGCGGTGGGTTCCCGGCGAGGCTGAGCGGGCGGCAAGCGCGGACGCCCGTGAGCGCGCAACCAGGGGTGAGCAGAAGGGCAGATGGAGAGATGGAGGCAGCAGCACCGCACGGAGTAAAATAGTTCATTGTCCCGCAGCCGCCCGCTCCACACTCCCTCGGCTGCTGATGAGAGGGGGCCCCAGCCCTGCCCGCACGGGTAGCAAGGTGGGTCCGCAGCCCGCGGGCAGCCCTGGGCAGGCAACGGAGCACTGCAGGCATTCCTGGGGCGGCGCAGCGGTACGTACCACGCGGGGGGAGCCGCCAGGAACCATTTTGCACCTCCCACAGAGCTACGGGGGTGCACGGAGGCCCCGCGGCAGGCTGCTGATGTTAGAAAAATTAATCTACTATGCCAATGGTTTATGTCCAAAAAGGAGACAGAGGGGTCCTGTAACTTTATTCGAATAAAGGGAGAGGTCATGGAGCATTTCCCATAGGATCTCTGAAATGGTTGGTGGTTGGTTTTTATCCTTAGTTCTCACTGCACCACCGTCTTTTTTTTTCCACACGGGATGAGGCAATCGGAAGGTACAGACTTCCTGAATAGCCTACTCTATGCTCCACTCTAATATGCACTCCCACTTTTGTTATATGAAAGAAAAAGAAACTCTTCCTAATTCTATTAAATCTCTCTTCTCTTGCTCTATGCTCAGGAATGTAACACAGCCTTGGTGGAGTAACAGTCCATGTTGCTTATTAACAGTTTCTAGAACTATGAGTTTCTTCTGTTACTTCACTGTCTGTAAGTTCCTGGCCTTGTCTACAAGCAGATTCACAGGGTCTGTTTGTAAAGGCGCATTAATCTTATTTCTTCCAATCCCTGCTCTTTTTATTTTCTCTGTATTTGTCTTTACAGACCTTAATTACCATTGATTTAAGTTTTTCTTCCTGGGTCGTCTTTGGTTTTGCAAGTATTCGCAGTGACATAATTTTCTATCTTTTTGTAATAATTTCTGCATCAGTAGGTATAGCTACTCCCTGCATCCCCTTGATCACCTGCTGAAAGAGTTGCAGTCAACAAGGTGCCATGCATGGGAAAAGGATTAGAGTTGCTAGAGCACATAAGAGGAGAAATAGTATTAATTTAACCCATAGATTGTCAGGGAACCATGAAAACGTATCTCATTCCCATCTTTTCCGTATTTGGACAGGTACGTGAGCTTACTTTATTCCCTTTGTTATTTGCTTGACCACTTTTCTGTTGCCATCTCTTTGCAAACAGCGATCTGAATACTTTAATTTTCCACAAACTCCCCCTCCTTCTGCTAATAGATAATGTAATACTATCCAATGTTAAAATATTGCATTCCTCATTTGAATGGATTGGTTGGCAAGACGGTCAAGAGCTGTAGCTGTTTGGTTAGTTATAGTTTCAACGACAGCTTATAAGCTAATTATCCCATTCAAATTATAAATGGGTTCTCTGGCACTTTATATTAATTCATGAGGATTCCAAGTGGCTGGTCTATAGTGCAGTATAATTTTTTCTGGTGGCTGTTCATCTTTTCCCCATTTTGGGGTACTGTCTCCAGCCAGTCCTGCATTAATTGATTGCTTTTCTCTAATTAAATCATCAAAGATTTTGATTCTTAAGTGATTTCCCTGAACTTGTGGTAGGTAAAAGAGCAACGATCTGATATGTCCCATATAACATATCCCTGAGCAGTTTGGAGGTAACCTGCAATAAGCATGCTGGCCACAAATCCAATAATGTCCCTTCAAAGCCCACGTTCCATTAGCAAAGGGGCCTTCCTACCCTTTGTCATCAATTGGTGGGTCAAAATACAGCTTGTTTCCTGGCCTTAACCATCCTCCAACAATAGTTGCCCCACCGTAAGAGTCACAATATTTGCATTTCCAAGCTCCCACTCGTGGTTCCCATCTACGTTTACATCTGCAAGCTGTTTGTTTGGATTTGGAGCAGAACTCAATAAAAAGGATTCAAGTTCCATTCTGATGTTGCCATTTCCACTGATATTCGCAAACAACATGTGTTCTACTTGTGGAATTTTCTTGGCGGCAGCTTAAAAACAGATGGTCAAGAAAACCCTTATCCCTCTCCACTGCTTTACAGCCTTCAAAATCTTTTCATCAATTATGGTAGGAACACCTTACCCAGCTAGCATTAGTGAGTTGAACAGGCATTTGATTGCATTTGCCTTGATATTTGGAACAATTGTAAGGAGGGTAATTGGGAATCCAAACCCAATTGTTTAAACCCAAACGTAAGTAAATTCACAAACGCTTTCCTACATAGATCCCCCCCATCCTATTTAGGCTATAAGTGCCTGTTTCAGAAGAATGAAGTCACCATGAACTTCCTTCTTTGTCCCCAAATCCCATCCCATTATGGACCTCACTTAGAGTGTTGACCCACCATTTAGGTTCAACTGGGCTATTCACCCATGGCCACTCTTCAGATTCTCCTGGCTCTCCCCAGACCCAACAATTGCTAAGGTTAAAAGCTCTTGCTACTTCTTCTCTTAAAGCTGCAAATTGATTCTACCACTCCTGTCTTAAACTTATCTGACAATATAAAAGTAGAATTAGTAAGGAAAATATTCTAATGTATTTATAGTATTCTAATGTCTTAGTCTAATTTTCACCTTTTCTTCTGCACCATCTGTGGTGAGTGAAGGCACAGAAACCATTTAAGATAAAGAAAACAACGGCAGCAAGTAGTAGCCCCCCAGTGAATGGAGATTCTAAAGGAGGGATGCCCATACAGACAATTTCAGCAGACAGTCTGTGGGTAGGCACACACCAATGTTGATGCACTGGCTGCTGCTCCAGAACACTCCTGCAGAGTGTCAGTCACGGCCTCCTGTCCCTCTCTTCCAGCTGGGATGTCCAAATCTCCGGGGCTTTAGAGACCTTGACCAGAGTGTGATGGGTCCACCTGTGTTCAGCTGTCTTGACAGCCTTTTCTGTGGTCAATAACACTTGGAAAGGTCCACGCCACTTTGCCACCAGTGGTTCTTCTTTCCAATCCTTAACCAGGACTAAATCCCCTGGTTGGATGTTATGAACAGCAAAGTCCAAAGGCAGGGGCTGTGCCAGCTGAGTTGCCTGTTGACGGAGATTTCACAAGAGACTTTATCCTGGAAACATATTGTCTTAAATATACATCACTTATCTCTACCTCCCACTAGGCTTAGAATTACCTGAGTAAGAATTCCAAAAAAATATTCAAAGGAAAATAACTCATCTCTCTTCTGGGTCTGGCCTTCATTCTTGCCAAAGCCAATGGCAAACGCCCTACTGGTGGCATCTTGGTTTCTATTACCAGCTTTAAAAAGTGTTTCTTTTTTTTCCCTATTCATTTCTTTTCTACCCAATACAAGCTCTGGCAGTGCCAGGAGTATGGAGGATCCATTGTTTTCCTAAAGTAGCCATAACCCCTTGAAGGATCTTTCCCGTAAAATGAGTTCCCCTATCTGAGTATATTGCTTCTACAATCCTGTGTCTTGGAATTATTTGTTCCAAAAAGACCTTAATAACTGATGTTGTAGATGCTGAAGCAGTTGGAAATGCTTCTGGCCGCCTTGTTAGCTGACATACTATTATCAGAAGATATTTAAGCTTTCCCACTTGGGGCATCCCAGTAAAATCCACTTGGCATCTTTGAAAGTGACATACAGCCCAAGGCCTTCCTGCCTTGGCAGTTTTCTTTGTAATCCTGTTATTTGGTTTAGCACAGATCAAGCAACCTTCAACAGTTGGTTTTGCCACACTAAAATGACCCACAGCAACATACATCTTGAAGAAGGCTTCTGCCAGTCCTCGAGAACTCCAATGACTCCCTTAATGGAGTTGTTCTACTACTTGTAGGGTCAAAGCTTCTAGCATCTATTCTTTGCCATCCCTTGTAAACCAATTATCCCCTTTTTTTCTTTGCCCCACCATTTTAAACTATCTCCAGCTCCTTTGGTGGTAAAGACAGTTTCTCTGGCAGTGATTGAGTCACTGGGAGCAAAGTTGCAGAGTTCTGGTGAAAGTGTTGCTTTCTGGGTTTTTTTCATCTGCCAATCAATTACCTATTGCCTCCTCCGAGTACCCTGCCTGATGTCCTCTAACGTACATTATTGCCACAATTTCTGGTAAATTCACCACCTCCAATAGACGAGTAATGAAGCTTTCATGAGCTAATGTTTTTCCCCTGCAGGTTAATAAACCTCTTTCCTCCCACAGATTTCTAAATGCATGTATTACTCCACATGCATACTAAAAATTAGTAAGAATGTCAATTCACAGGCTGTTAGAAGCACATACAGTTGTGCTGTCTGAGCTGGCCATGTGGGTGACAACATTCTCCCTTCTTCTAATTCCCTTCCCTTGATAATAGTGTCTCCTGTAACTCGCTTCCTTTCTATTACCCCTGAAGACTCAGTAATAAACACATTTTTTCCCTTAGGCCAGGGAGTATCTCGTAAATATTCCCTAGCCTGGGTCTGGAGATCTATCACCTGAATGCAGTTATAGGTTTCTTCCCAGCCCTCTCTCCAGGACTGTTTAAACAGGAGGCTGGGTTAAACCCTTCCACACTTTTCAATGCTTAATCTTTTTGTTCCATTAAATAAGTTTTAGACTGTAATAATTGGGTACTGGACATCCACTTAGAGGCTTTTTTGCTTCACAAAATTTTAATTTGGTGTGAGATTTCCATAATAAAACATTCTCCTGTCATCAGTAGTCAGGCTTCAGTCACCATTAAAGCCATGATTGCACAATTCTGCAGACAATGAGGCCATCTTCCAGGCCACTGGGTCAAACATCTTAAAAAAGTAAGCAAGAGGCTGCAGTGTTCCCCTGTGTACCCATACTAAAATCCTTTTAGTATGGTCCTGTTTAACAACCACATATAATTAAAATTCTTTTTCCCTTTCTGGAACATCTATAGCAGGAGCTTCTGCCATTTGTTTTGTTTGTTTTTTTTTTTTTTTTTTTTTTTTTTTTTTTTTTTTCTAACTCTTTAAAATTCTGCTTTCCTTCTGTTGTCCATTCATGCACTTTCTTAACTGGCAGGACAGGAGTATTATAGGGGGGCATGCATGGCCCTAAAAGACCCGCCTTTAACAGGGACTCAGGCTGCAATCTCTTCTTTCCCTACCTTGAAAAGAGAGTATTGCTTTTTAGGCATCACTTGTCTTGATTGCTTCAAAGTAGTTTGGAGAGGCTCCATAGTTCATTTTCCAGATTTCCCTGGGACTGCCGAGAAGCATTCAGTTTAGGTTCAGTTGACAAGAAATGCAAAATTATTTGGTACGTAGTGTTCAGAAGGAAAGTGCATGTCCCAGACGTTTTTCAGAAGAAGCAAAACCTAAGAGCGCTTCGCTGCCAGCACAGTGTTCTGTGCGAGAAGCAGATGATGATTCGCCTTCGGGAGAATGAAAGCATGATAGGTCTTTAAAGGTGAAGAACGAAGCCCCGGGGCACCAGGATGGTGTGCGCAGCGTGCTGGCTGCAAGACAAGTGTGGCTGCCACTGGCTTGCCCGCCGAATTCACGGTGGCAGTCGTAAGGAGGCAGTTCAATGCGAGCTCCTTGTGCTGCTACTTAACCCTCTTTCTACCCTCCGTGGAAACAATCGCATCCACCTTCAGGCACTGAGATCCAAACAACACAATGGTAGATGCAACAGAAAAATAATAGACAGAGTGTACAAGTCAAATTGATGTGGCATACATGGGGCAAGGGGAAGGTGCAGCTCTGCACAGGCTTTTACTTTTATAGTCTTTCTCTATAAGCGCAGCTGCTGGACGTTTACAATGAAGAGGTGAGAGTGAAAAAAGTGACAGCAGGTTTATCTGGAAAAGAAGATACACAGCAGCAGTGCATTGTGTGCAACTTAAGTGCTGCTAAGAGAAGGGGGTGCATTAAGAACGTTTTCTGTCCTGGTGCTTCCATCTGTGTGATCTCTAGCTGCCTGGATTCAGCAACGCGAAAGTGATGTGAACGTGATTGCGCTGTGGATATCGGTTTTCACAGGGAAGGGGACAGAGCAGCAAATGTCTTCTGTCCTGGCTCATCTCTCAGTCTGAACTGTAGTTGGAAACTCTTCATTGTAACGATGAACTCTGCCATTTTGAGAAAACATGTTGATGCTATATATATAGTTGGGAAGAAAAGTGCAATTCTCTAGTGTGTTTTGTGTAGTTTACAGACTGCAAAGGGACTATGAAAATCAACATTGGCTTTTTGTTGTAGGACTTTTTCTTTGCAAAAAAAAAGCTGCTGGGGTGTTTTGAAGGGCTTTGGGATCTGTAAGATTGAGGGGCTGTGATGGTACATAGAGCTTAAGTGAAAGTGCATGTCTCCAAGAAGGTGGATGCAGTTCAGTGCATGCGAGTTACATGTTGAGCTGCTGATCACACTGAAAACGTTCCAAAAGGAAGATGCCGTCCTGCATTTGCCTTATTTTTTGCAGCTTACAAACTGCTCAGCCTACAATGAAACGATTCCTCTTCCTTCCCCGTTACATGCAGGAACCCATTCTGTCAGTCTCCAAGAGCCAGGAAGCACAGCGGAGCTCTTCCCCGAACTTCTCCCAACATGAAGGGGGCTGAGCCAAGAGAGCGCTTGTCTTTTTCCTGGGCCCTGGCAGAGCTCATCAAAACAACCACGTAATGGCGCTGTCGGCTCGCAAAAGAAGGAAATGCACCCAGCCCACGTCGAAACCGCCCCGTGCGCAGAGCCAAGTTGGGAACGTCCCTACTCTCAAATCTACAGTGCCAGAACAAAAAAGATTTCCCTGATCTTCCCCTTCTAACTGCATACTCTCCCTTGCATCACACTCAAATGGAAACACAAACTCCTTTGCCTTAACAAAGCTTTTCACTCTCTCCAAGTCCACTAACAAACTTGAAAACATCTGGCAAAAATTGAGTACAAAAAAGTGCCACCAGCTAAGAAAGATCATGCTGTCTACAATTTTAACTGCACCCATCAAACTTCGAGCACACACCCTGTTACGGACTCCTTCCCTCTCAGCTCTAAGTATTGTCCTAAGCTTTCAGTTTCACAGAGTCAGGATCCAAACGAAACAGCACCAGGGACTGCTCACACACTAAAGGACAAAAAGCTCAACAGCTTGACGTCTGCATTCCCACTGAAAATTCAACAACTTTAACCCAGAGAACTTCCTATTAGGAAAAGCCTTTAAATTCGCTAAGACCGCCCAAAGTGCACATCCAAACTTGCTTTCTTGGCCAAAGACGTGAACTAGAAGCCCATCTCAAGAGAAATGGCATTCCATCTTCCAAAATACAAAACATCCAGGAACTGATGCACCTCCAGTGTTGAATATATCCAAGAAATATGCCTACACAGAAGGGGCTAGGACAGAAATATCTTGCTGTATTATTCCTTGCCCCAGTACCTTTAACATCTTCTCCAAAAACTGTGGCACTATATCTTTTACTTCCCAAGAAAAGGCACACCAAGTCACTTGGCCTTGCCTTCAGTAGTGTTCCTAGTTTTTCCTAGCCTAGCCTTGCTTTGCTTGCCTTGCCTATGTCTGCCTTGCCTGGCCCTACCTGCAAATTCCTTCCTTTGTTTTCCTTGCTTACCATGCTTTGCCTTGCCTTCCATGCAGGCAAGGCAATGCAAACCTCATGTAGGCAGTTGTAGGCAAGTAAAGGGAGCGGTTGGCAAGGCCAGAGCAGAGAGGGGAAAGCAAATGGGGTGGTAGGTGAGAGAAGGCCCCAGAAGTTCTATGGAAGGTTGGGTATAGGAACAACAGGTAGAAACAGGAAGGGCTAGGCAAGGTCCTGGAGGAAAATAGTAGGCAGGTCAAGGGTGGGGCATCGGCGTGCAAGGGAATGCAAGGCTAGGGAGGGTTAGAAGGGCAAGGCAAGAAAACTGTTGGGTTGCCAAGGCAAGGCAGGTGAGAGGTACATTCAAGGATTGCTGGTACTCGAAAGCATCCAGAACAGAATGCTCTGTCCAGCCTTGATCTCACATGGGCCATCTTGCATCTGCACCTAAAACACTTGGGCTACCTGCTTTCCTTCTTATGGAAAAGAACTGTCCTTCTGGTCCCAGAGTCCAAGGGCAAAGTGTGAATTGCCTGTCCAAAATTCAAGACATGCTTGGATTGGTGCCAGACAAAAGCTGCCCAGACAGATGAGTCTGGCAGCATGTGTCCTCCCCTGGGCTTTCTCTCATGTGTTCCTGAAGCACTCCGGACACATGAGAGCTTTGACATTTGTAGGAAGAGCAGACAGGCAAGGCCAGGAAATGTCACTAAAAAGGGGTCTTGAATTTCAGGTGGGGGAGCAGGGAGCGAGGGAATGCAAAGCAAGGGAGGGGTTCAAGGGCAAGGCAAGGCAAGTAGTGACTTTCTAAGGCAAGGTAATGCAAGTGCTTGAAGGAGAAGCAAAGGCAAGGCCAGACCTGGATGAATGGGTAAGGAAGTCCGGTGGGGGATGGGTGAGCAAGTCAATCCAAGGCAGTGGAGAAAAGCCTGCGTGTGTGTGGAGGGTTGTGTGCCAAGTTGTGTGGGGTAAGTGTATGTGAGTGGGGGGGTGTGTGGGCCTCGTGTGTGGGGTGCGGTGCCAGTGGCAGCCACCTCACCACCAAGAATGTGTGTGGGAGAAAGGAGTCACGTGAATGTGTCTTTACAAACAGACCATGTGAATCTGCTTGTAGACTAGTCTAGGAACTTATAGACAGTGAAGCAACAGAAGAAACTCTTAGTTCTAGAAACTGTTACTAAGCAACACTGACTGTTGCTCAGCAAAAGCTGTGTTAAACTCCTGAATGCAGAGCAAGAGAAGAGAGAATTATAGAATTAGGAAGAGTTTATTTTTCTTTCTTTTATATAACAAAAGAAGGGTGCCTATTAGAGTGGGGCATAGAGTAGGCAATTCGGGAAGCCTGTACCTTCTGAATACCTCAGCTAATGGGGAAAAGAAGAGGGCGATGCAGTGGAGAACATAAGGTAAAAAGGAGGCTGCATCACCAAACCATTTGAGAGACCACATGGGAAATGCCCCATGACCTCTCCCTTTATTCCAATAAAGTTACAGGATTCCTCTGTCTCCTTTTTGGACATAAACCTCTGATACTGAGGATTAATTTTCCTAAAAAAATGGGAACTCAAGCAGGATCCTTTGACCATCCAGGGGCAGTGAGTGGAGCTGAAGGTGCCCCTCTCTCAGTTTTGGTGATCAGTTCCTTTTGGTGGAGGCTGGCACTGGGCGATTGATTGGGTACCTGATAGTGTCCACTCGAGACAGACGAGTGGCAGACCAGGGGATCCATGAAGACTCCACAGGGAGGGACCACTGAAAATCTCACCAGTCAAAAGCATTTTCGGGGAGTAAACCTGAGAGGGCACCCATGGAAGGTAGCACAGGTAAAGCCAGATCCCAGCAAAAGGGATGACATTCCCAAAATATCTCCAAAGAATCCCTTGGGAAAATGTTGAGGTAGTTTGCACACTATTCCAGGGGTAATTAAAGACAATCCATCCCCGGGGAGGCAGTAAGGGAAGTTGAAAAGGGGTCTCAGCAACAGGGGACAGATGGTGTTGGTATGTTGGGAAAGGATTGGTTGAAGTAGAATCTGTAGGAATATAGTTAAGGCAAGTAGCAGCAGAAAGCAGTTATCCTCAAAATTTGCCAGCTGATCCAGGGCCAGCTGCAGGGGCCTGCCTTTGGGCACTGTGGCACAATGGGGACTGGCTCTACTACACAATGTATGGTGAAAAGACTGAGCACAAAGAGGAGGAGCAAGGAATATCTGGGAAATGAGGATTACATGTGGAAGGATGTGGAAGGATTAGGATTTTCTTTTAAGGATTTTATTTGGGTCACTGGAGAAACAAATGATTTTGAGCTGTGAAAATGAGCATCCAAAGGCAGTAGCAGGGGTGGGGGCTAGAGGAAGGGCAGAATAATCCCTTGGATGGACTGGTTCAAAAGATACAGCAAGTGTATCTAAGAAGGGATGAGGAAAAGGTGAAAGCAAAGGTGATGACAGAGTTCCGACTGCCATGGAGGGAAACACCACAGGGCCCAAGAGGGCCCCCAGGACAGAAAGGACGGGATTGGCCACAAGGACAGTGTCAGAGGCATTCCCTCCTCAGCAGGGGAGAGCAGACCCAGACAGCGTCTTGGATGGAATCAGTGCTCTATCTGCAGGGACACTGGAAGCGACAATGTCTGCAGAAAAATATGGATCCTCAGGAGGAGCAAGTCCAGCAATTAATATAAATGGATTGTTAGGGTGTCAGGTCTTCCCATTATACCAGAGACCCACCACACTGGAGCCCTTGATCACATTTAGGGTAGGCCTGGACCAGCAGGAGGTGTTTCCTGATATACACCGGGGACTCTCAATCCACTTTGAATTTTATCCCGAAAGGGAAAAATTGTCAAGAACTTATTTTTAATTATTCACAGGGTTAAGTGGAAAAGAGGCGGGAATGTGTTTAATTCTACCGTGATTAGTACATATGGGGGTTAGGTTTGAAATGCATGAATTTCGTTCATTTTCGTATCACTTTTTATAATGTAATTTTGCATTCCCAATGTAGCCAGCAAATCCCTTCCCAGTAACTTATAATTGCAAGTAGGAACAAACAGAAATTCATGCAAAGTGGCAGAGTTCATCGTTACAACAAAGAGTTTCCAACTACAGTTCAGACTGAGAGATGAGCCAGGACAGAAGACATTTGCTGCTCTGTCCTCTTCCCTGTGAAAACCAATATCCACAGCGCAATCACGTTGTGAGGGTCCGCCCAAAATGAACGGGTGACGAATGATTTTTGGGTGCAAAAATAACCAACAAAGGCACAGGGGTTTTACAGTAACAAATCAACAAGATGCAATTTTATTGATGATAACCACAGCTAAATATGCGTTTGGTTAGGGGATCCGGGGAAGAGAAGGGTAGGACAAGGGAAAAAGGGAGGAAAGAAGGTCAGGGAATGGGGTATAGCTACCAAAACGTGATGTCTTCGGGGTCCCGCCGCCAAAACTCGCTGGTAGACGTCTTGGGGAGATCTCAGAGAAGCAGTAGAACCGAACCCCAAGATATACTGTTCTTGGTTGGAGGAAGGGTGACTGAAATTAGGTTTCCATGGAGGGGAGAAGAATAGGAACAGGAGGAGGGGGTGAGACAGTTCCATTGTTTTCATGGCCGAATGCTCACAGGTACGTTTACTCTGGGCAGGTTTTTCCCCCCTCCCTGAGTTGGGAGGGGGTACAGTCCCAGTCTCTGGAAGGAGGTTGCCATGGGGGTGCCATGGGGGTGCCAGAGGTGTTCTTGGTTTCTTGATGAGGGGATTTGCATCTCTGTTGGTCCGTCACGGTGGTTGAAGACAGGCAAGAGGGGTCTTCTCATGGAGCGGGGAGGGAGCCACCCCAGAGCTCAGTCCAGCCAGGTCAGGAGTTTGGAAGAAAGTCCAGTTAAAACGAAGCTCCTTTAAAACTAGAACACCAAGGGATGTGACTGGTGTTGTGGGTACAGGATTGGGAATTCTGAATAGCATTGATTCTGAAGTACTAATGAACAAATTGGCTGCTACAACTAGAGACCTGACCAGATTGCAGCAACCACTGAGGTCATCTCTTTCAGCCTTAGGGACGCACCAGTGGCTGCTGTCAAACATTTTGCCAAATTGGGAAAGAGTGAATGTGAATGATCACAAATTGGTAATTGATGCACTTAGTGCTACACAGAACAATGTTTCCTTAGCCCTCAGCTGTATCCAGGCACAATTGTGGATGCAATCAGTCTCTGCTGCAATTATAAGAGAGGGCGAGGAGGGCACCTTCCCCACTGAAATTCGGAAGATAATCTGGGACAGTGCTACTGAATTTGAAAGAGAATTCCAATCTTGGTGGAACCTGGTGAACTTTACCTATGATCCCATTTCAAACACAGCCACTGCTTTTGTCTTGACCATACGTAATGCCTCTGTAGATTTGGTCTTCCCTGTTATTGCATTAGGATTAAACCATGATGGAGCTGTTCTCTATCCTACGGAACATAGGGGATGGGCCCGTCAGGTCGATGACAAATGGCAAACTGTTAACCTGGAAACTTGTATTGTCCGAGAACAGCAAGGGTTTATCTGTAAAAGCAATGCAATTGTAGCTCAGGATATCTGTTTGGACACAGAGCAAAACATCTGTCATTTCGAGATTCGTCCACATGAGGATACCCAGACAGTTCTTATATACATAGGCAATGCCTGTGCATGCTTTAGAACAACATGTGATTCTGTTTTTGTAGAAGATGTTGTAGTAGATACAAAGAATCATTCAAACTTTTGTGCTTGTAACCTTACTAAGATAGTAGGATGTGATTTCTCTTACGAAGCTCCAGTTACTTCTCACCACCTGTTGCAATCCAACTACACACTGATCCAGAAGCTGATGCCCACTCCTATCGGAATGAACCTCACCCTCGTGAGACAACTGTTGCTCCATCAGGACCTGGTTGACATCCTCGAGAAAATCAAGGAGAGCGGACAGAAGACTCTGGTGACTGTTCATCACAACATGAGACAAATACACCGGGTTATGGAGAGGGTAAAGCAGGATGCTGAGCATAGGTGGTGGGATACTCTCTTTGGGTGGTCACCTACTGCCACAGGTGTTCTGAACAGTGTGTGCCATCCAATTGTTGTTCTTTTGATCCTAGTTACGCTTGGCTTTATCTTGTCAGCAGCCCTATTCATTCTGAATTGGAAAATGATGAAAAAGCTTAAGAGACTGTCAACTGTAGTCAATGCACACCGCTTAGCTGATGTACTCTATACAATAGTTGTCCCCAAAACACTTGATACGAAACAGTTATGAATCAAGCATACGTGCTTTAGAACAACTTCTTAAATATCAAGTATGATTTACAGAAAATTACTTTAATTTTTAGAAAATAATTTTAAAAGACAATGATTATATTATGATTCGTTTGTTGTTTTGATTATTTGTGATTTGTCTTAATAATTTTGAAATTGTTAAACAAATGATATTGCTTTAATTGATTAATATTTTTGAAATTGTTAAAATTAATCATATTTTTTTAAATTGTTATAACAAATAACCACGGGTGAAATTGTTATGATGATCAATATTAATTATGTTTATGTTTATTGGTTCCCCTTTCCCTCTTTCTTTTCCTCCTCTTCCCCTTTTATCCCCTCTCTCCTGTCATCCCTACTTTTCCGGGGTAATGCTACTGACGTGCAACGAGTTTCGAAGACACTAGAGCTCTGCTGATGAAGATTCCTCAAGACAATCGTGAGTCACGGGGTCGTGTAGAAGTCCATCCGAAAATCCTTCATTTTTTGCCTCACAATTGTCATGAGAAAAAGACCACCGAAGGGTTAAAGACTGTTGAGCCAGTTGGGAAAGAAAGTCTCATGCTTATCTAGTGTGTTCACAGGTGGTGTTTGCAGAACATGTCATGCTGTACTCGGAGGGGGGATGCTGCCCTTTTCTGGACAATTGAACTGGACTTTCTTCCAAACTCCTGACCTGGCTGGACTGAGCTCTGGGGTGGCTCCCTCCCCGCTCCATGAGAAGACCCCTCTTGCCTGTCTTCAACCACCGTGACGGACCAACAGAGATGCAAATCCCCTCATCAAGAAACCAAGAACACCTCTGGCACCCCCATGGCACCCCCATGGCAACCTCCTTCCAGAGACTGGGACTGTACCCCCTCCCAACTCAGGGAGGGGGGAAAAACCTGCCCAGAGTAAACGTACCTGTGAGCATTCGGCCATGAAAACAATGGAACTGTCTCACCCCCTCCTCCTGTTCCTATTCTTCTCCCCTCCATGGAAACCTAATTTCAGTCACCCTTCCTCCAACCAAGAACAGTATATCTTGGGGTTCGGTTCTACTGCTTCTCTGAGATCTCCCCAAGACGTCTACCAGCGAGTTTTGGCGGCGGGACCCCGAAGACATCACGTTTTGGTAGCTATACCCCATTCCCTGACCTTCTTTCCTCCCTTTTTCCCTTGTCCTACCCTTCTCTTCCCCGGATCCCCTAACCAAACGCATATTTAGCTGTGGTTATCATCAATAAAATTGCATCTTGTTGATTTGTTACTGTAAAACCCCTGTGCCTTTGTTGGTTATTTTTGCACCCAAAAATCATTCGTCACCCGTTCATTTTGGGCGGACCCTCACAACGTGATTGCGCTGTGGATATTGGTTTTCACAGGGAAGAGGACAGAGCAGCAAATGTCTTCTGTCCTGGCTCATCTCTCAGTCTGAACTGTAGTTGGAAACTCTTTGTTGTAACGATGAACTCTGCCACTTTGCATGAATTTCTGTTTGTTCCTACTTGCAATTATAAGTTACTGGGAAGGGATTTGCTGGCTACATTGGGAATGCAAAATTACATTATAAAAAGTGATACGAAAATGAACGAAATTCATGCATTTCAAACCTAACCCCCATATGTACTAATCACGGTAGAATTAAACACATTCCCGCCTCTTTTCCACTTAACCCTGTGAATAATTAAAAATAAGTTCTTGACAATTTTTCCCTTTCGGGATAAAATTCAAAGTGGATTGAGAGTCCCCGGTGTATATCAGGAAACACCTCCTGCTGGTCCAGGCCTACCCTAAATGTGATCAAGGGCTCCAGTGTGGTGGGTCTCTGGTATAATGGGAAGACCTGACACCCTAACAATCCATTTATATTAATTGCTGGACTTGCTCCTCCTGAGGATCCATATTTTTCTGCAGACATTGTCGCTTCCAGTGTCCCTGCAGATAGAGCACTGATTCCATCCAAGACGCTGTCTGGGTCTGCTCTCCCCTGCTGAGGAGGGAATGCCTCTGACACTGTCCTTGTGGCCAATCCCGTCCTTTCTGTCCTGGGGGCCCTCTTGGGCCCTGTGGTGTTTCCCTCCATGGCAGTCGGAACTCTGTCATCACCTTTGCTTTCACCTTTTCCTCATCCCTTCTTAGATACACTTGCTGTATCTTTTGAACCAGTCCATCCAAGGGATTATTCTGCCCTTCCTCTAGCCCCCACCCCTGCTACTGCCTTTGGATGCTCATTTTCACAGCTCAAAATCATTTGTTTCTCCAGTGACCCAAATAAAATCCTTAAAAGAAAATCCTAATCCTTCCACATCCTTCCACATGTAATCCTCATTTCCCAGATATTCCTTGCTCCTCCTCTTTGTGCTCAGTCTTTTCACCATACATTGTGTAGTAGAGCCAGTCCCCATTGTGCCACAGTGCCCAAAGGCAGGCCCCTGCAGCTGGCCCTGGATCAGCTGGCAAATTTTGAGGATAACTGCTTTCTGCTGCTACTTGCCTTAACTATATTCCTACAGATTCTACTTCAACCAATCCTTTCCCAACATACCAACACCATCTGTCCCCTGTTGCTGAGACCCCTTTTCAACTTCCCTTACTGCCTCCCCGGGGATGGATTGTCTTTAATTACCCCTGGAATAGTGTGCAAACTACCTCAACATTTTCCCAAGGGATTCTTTGGAGATATTTTGGGAATGTCATCCCTTTTGCTGGGATCTGGCTTTACCTGTGCTACCTTCCATGGGTGCCCTCTCAGGTTTACTCCCCGAAAATGCTTTTGACTGGTGAGATTTTCAGTGGTCCCTCCCTGTGGAGTCTTCATGGATCCCCTGGTCTGCCACTCGTCTGTCTCGAGTGGACACTATCAGGTACCCAATCAATCGCCCAGTGCCAGCCTCCACCAAAAGGAACTGATCACCAAAACTGAGAGAGGGGCACCTTCAGCTCCACTCACTGCCCCTGGATGGTCAAAGGATCCTGCTTGAGTTCCCATTTTTTTAGGAAAATTAATCCTCAGTATCAGAGGTTTATGTCCAAAAAGGAGACAGAGGAATCCTGTAACTTTATTGGAATAAAGGGAGAGGTCATGGGGCATTTCCCATGTGGTCTCTCAAATGGTTTGGTGATGCAGCCTCCTTTTTACCTTATGTTCTCCACTGCATCGCCCTCTTCTTTTCCCCATTAGCTGAGGTATTCAGAAGGTACAGGCTTCCCGAATTGCCTACTCTATGCCCCACTCTAATAGGCACCCTTCTTTTGTTATATAAAAGAAAGAAAAATAAACTCTTCCTAATTCTATAATTCTCTCTTCTCTTGCTCTGCATTCAGGAGTTTAACACAGCTTTTGCTGAGCAACAGTCAGTGTTGCTTAGTAACAGTTTCTAGAACTAAGAGTTTCTTCTGTTGCTTCACTGTCTATAAGTTCCTAGACTAGTCTACAAGCAGATTCACATGGTCTGTTTGTAAAGACACATTCACGTGACTCCTTTCTCCCACACACATTCTTGGTGGTGAGGTGGCTGCCACTGGCACCGCACCCCACACACGAGGCCCACACACCCCCCCACTCACATACACTTACCCCACACAACTTGGCACACAACCCTCCACACACACGCAGGCTTTTCTCCACTGCCTTGGATTGACTTGCTCACCCATCCCCCACCGGACTTCCTTACCCATTCATCCAGGTCTGGCCTTGCCTTTGCTTCTCCTTCAAGCACTTGCATTACCTTGCCTTAGAAAGTCACTACTTGCCTTGCCTTGCCCTTGAACCCCTCCCTTGCTTTGCATTCCCTCGCTCCCTGCTCCCCCACCTGAAATTCAAGACCCCTTTTTAGTGACATTTCCTGGCCTTGCCTGTCTGCTCTTCCTACAAATGTCAAAGCTCTCATGTGTCCGGAGTGCTTCAGGAACACATGAGAGAAAGCCCAGGGGAGGACACATGCTGCCAGACTCATCTGTCTGGGCAGCTTTTGTCTGGCACCAATCCAAGCATGTCTTGAATTTTGGACAGGCAATTCACACTTTGCCCTTGGACTCTGGGACCAGAAGGACAGTTCTTTTCCATAAGAAGGAAAGCAGGTAGCCCAAGTGTTTTAGGTGCAGATGCAAGATGGCCCATGTGAGATCAAGGCTGGACAGAGCATTCTGTTCTGGATGCTTTCGAGTACCAGCAATCCTTGAATGTACCTCTCACCTGCCTTGCCTTGGCAACCCAACAGTTTTCTTGCCTTGCCCTTCTAACCCTCCCTAGCCTTGCATTCCCTTGCACGCCGATGCCCCACCCTTGACCTGCCTACTATTTTCCTCCAGGACCTTGCCTAGCCCTTCCTGTTTCTACCTGTTGTTCCTATACCCAACCTTCCATAGAACTTCTGGGGCCTTCTCTCACCTACCACCCCATTTGCTTTCCCCTCTCTGCTCTGGCCTTGCCAACCGCTCCCTTTACTTGCCTACAACTGCCTACATGAGGTTTGCATTGCCTTGCCTGCATGGAAGGCAAGGCAAAGCATGGTAAGCAAGGAAAACAAAGGAAGGAATTTGCAGGTAGGGCCAGGCAAGGCAGACATAGGCAAGGCAAGCAAAGCAAGGCTAGGCTAGGAAAAACTAGGAACACTACTGAAGGCAAGGCCAAGTGACTTGGTGTGCCTTTTCTTGGGAAGTAAAAGATATAGTGCCACAGTTTTTGGAGAAGATGTTAAAGGTACTGGGGCAAGGAATAATACAGCAAGATATTTCTGTCCTAGCCCCTTCTGTGTAGGCATATTTCTTGGATATATTCAACACTGGAGGTGCATCAGTTCCTGGATGTTTTGTATTTTGGAAGATGGAATGCCATTTCTCTTGAGATGGGCTTCTAGTTCACGTCTTTGGCCAAGAAAGCAAGTTTGGATGTGCACTTTGGGCGGTCTTAGCGAATTTAAAGGCTTTTCCTAATAGGAAGTTCTCTGGGTTAAAGTTGTTGAATTTTCAGTGGGAATGCAGACGTCAAGCTGTTGAGCTTTTTGTCCTTTAGTGTGTGAGCAGTCCCTGGTGCTGTTTCGTTTGGATCCTGACTCTGTGAAACTGAAAGCTTAGGACAATACTTAGAGCTGAGAGGGAAGGAGTCCGTAACAGGGTGTGTGCTCGAAGTTTGATGGGTGCAGTTAAAATTGTAGACAGCATGATCTTTCTTAGCTGGTGGCACTTTTTTGTACTCAATTTTTGCCAGATGTTTTCAAGTTTGTTAGTGGACTTGGAGAGAGTGAAAAGCTTTGTTAAGGCAAAGGAGTTTGTGTTTCCATTTGAGTGTGATGCAAGGGAGAGTATGCAGTTAGAAGGGGAAGATCAGGGAAATCTTTTTTGTTCTGGCACTGTAGATTTGAGAGTAGGGACGTTCCCAACTTGGCTCTGCGCACGGGGCGGTTTCGACGTGGGCTGGGTGCATTTCCTTCTTTTGCGAGCCGACAGCGCCATTACGTGGTTGTTTTGATGAGCTCTGCCAGGGCCCAGGAAAAAGACAAGCGCTCTCTTGGCTCAGCCCCCTTCATGTTGGGAGAAGTTCGGGAAAGAGCTCCGCTGTGCTTCCTGGCTCTTGGAGACTGACAGAATGGGTTCCTGCATGTAACGGGGAAGGAAGAGGAATCGTTTCATTGTAGGCTGAGCAGTTTGTAAGCTGCAAAAAATAAGGCAAATGCAGGACGGCATCTTCCTTTTGGAACGTTTTCAGTGTGATCAGCAGCTCAACATGTAACTCGCATGCACTGAACTGCATCCACCTTCTTGGAGACATGCACTTTCACTTAAGCTCTATGTACCATCACAGCCCCTCAATCTTACAGATCCCAAAGCCCTTCAAAACACCCCAGCAGCTTTTTTTTTGCAAAGAAAAAGTCCTACAACAAAAAGCCAATGTTGATTTTCATAGTCCCTTTGCAGTCTGTAAACTACACAAAACACACTAGAGAATTGCACTTTTCTTCCCAACTATATATATAGCATCAACATGTTTTCTCAAAATGGCAGAGTTCATCGTTACAATGAAGAGTTTCCAACTACAGTTCAGACTGAGAGATGAGCCAGGACAGAAGACATTTGCTGCTCTGTCCCCTTCCCTGTGAAAACCGATATCCACAGCGCAATCACGTTCACATCACTTTCGCGTTGCTGAATCCAGGCAGCTAGAGATCACACAGATGGAAGCACCAGGACAGAAAACGTTCTTAATGCACCCCCTTCTCTTAGCAGCACTTAAGTTGCACACAATGCACTGCTGCTGTGTATCTTCTTTTCCAGATAAACCTGCTGTCACTTTTTTCACTCTCACCTCTTCATTGCAAACGTCCAGCAGCTGCGCTTATAGAGAAAGACTATAAAAGTAAAAGCCTGTGCAGAGCTGCACCTTCCCCTTGCCCCATGTATGCCACATCAATTTGACTTGTACACTCTGTCTATTATTTTTCTGTTGCATCTACCATTGTGTTGTTTGGATCTCAGTGCCTGAAGGTGGATGCGATTGTTTCCACGGAGGGTAGAAAGAGGGTTAAGTAGCAGCACAAGGAGCTCGCATTGAACTGCCTCCTTACGACTGCCACCGTGAATTCGGCGGGCAAGCCAGTGGCAGCCACACTTGTCTTGCAGCCAGCACGCTGCGCACACCATCCTGGTGCCCCGGGGCTTCGTTCTTCACCTTTAAAGACCTATCATGCTTTCATTCTCCCGAAGGCGAATCATCATCTGCTTCTCGCACAGAACACTGTGCTGGCAGCGAAGCGCTCTTAGGTTTTGCTTCTTCTGAAAAACGTCTGGGACATGCACTTTCCTTCTGAACACTACGTACCAAATAATTTTGCATTTCTTGTCAACTGAACCTAAACTGAATGCTTCTCGGCAGTCCCAGGGAAATCTGGAAAATGAACTATGGAGCCTCTCCAAACTACTTTGAAGCAATCAAGACAAGTGATGCCTAAAAAGCAATATTCTCTTTTCAAGGTAGGGAAAGAAGAGATTGCAGCCTGAGTCCCTGTTAAAGGCGGGTCTTTTAGGGCCATGCATGCCCCCCTATAATACTCCTGTCCTGCCAGTTAAGAAAGTGCATGAATGGACAACAGAAGGAAAGCAGAATTTTAAAGAGTTAGAAAAAAAAAAAAAAAACAAAAAAAAAAAAAAAAAAAAAAAACAAACAAAACAAATGGCAGAAGCTCCTGCTATAGATGTTCCAGAAAGGGAAAAAGAATTTTAATTATATGTGGTTGTTAAACAGGACCATACTAAAAGGATTTTAGTATGGGTACACAGGGGAACACTGCAGCCTCTTGCTTACTTTTTTAAGATGTTTGACCCAGTGGCCTGGAAGATGGCCTCATTGTCTGCAGAATTGTGCAATCATGGCTTTAATGGTGACTGAAGCCTGACTACTGATGACAGGAGAATGTTTTATTATGGAAATCTCACACCAAATTAAAATTTTGTGAAGCAAAAAAGCCTCTAAGTGGATGTCCAGTACCCAATTATTACAGTCTAAAACTTATTTAATGGAACAAAAAGATTAAGCATTGAAAAGTGTGGAAGGGTTTAACCCAGCCTCCTGTTTAAACAGTCCTGGAGAGAGGGCTGGGAAGAAACCTATAACTGCATTCAGGTGATAGATCTCCAGACCCAGGCTAGGGAATATTTACGAGATACTCCCTGGCCTAAGGGAAAAAATGTGTTTATTACTGAGTCTTCAGGGGTAATAGAAAGGAAGCGAGTTACAGGAGACACTATTATCAAGGGAAGGGAATTAGAAGAAGGGAGAATGTTGTCACCCACATGGCCAGCTCAGACAGCACAACTGTATGTGCTTCTAACAGCCTGTGAATTGACATTCTTACTAATTTTTAGTATGCATGTGGAGTAATACATGCATTTAGAAATCTGTGGGAGGAAAGAGGTTTATTAACCTGCAGAGGAAAAACATTAGCTCATGAAAGCTTCATTACTCGTCTATTGGAGGTGGTGAATTTACCAGAAATTGTGGCAATAATGTACGTTAGAGGACATCAGGCAGGGTACTCGGAGGAGGCAATAGGTAATTGATTGGCAGATGAAAAAAACCCAGAAAGCAACACTTTCACCAGAACTCTGCAACTTTGCTCCCAGTGACTCAATCACTGCCAGAGAAACTGTCTTTACCACCAAAGGAGCTGGAGATAGTTTAAAATGGTGGGGCAAAGAAAAAAAGGGGATAATTGGTTTACAAGGGATGGCAAAGAATAGATGCTAGAAGCTTTGACCCTACAAGTAGTAGAACAACTCCATTAAGGGAGTCATTGGAGTTCTCGAGGACTGGCAGAAGCCTTCTTCAAGATGTATGTTGCTGTGGGTCATTTTAGTGTGGCAAAACCAACTGTTGAAGGTTGCTTGATCTGTGCTAAACCAAATAACAGGATTACAAAGAAAACTGCCAAGGCAGGAAGGCCTTGGGCTGTATGTCACTTTCAAAGATGCCAAGTGGATTTTACTGGGATGCCCCAAGTGGGAAAGCTTAAATATCTTCTGATAATAGTATGTCAGCTAACAAGGCGGCCAGAAGCATTTCCAACTGCTTCAGCATCTACAACATCAGTTATTAAGGTCTTTTTGGAACAAATAATTCCAAGACACAGGATTGTAGAAGCAATATACTCAGATAGGGGAACTCATTTTACGGGAAAGATCCTTCAAGGGGTTATGGCTACTTTAGGAAAACAATGGATCCTCCATACTCCTGGCACTGCCAGAGCTTGTATTGGGTAGAAAAGAAATGAATAGGGAAAAAAAAGAAACACTTTTTAAAGCTGGTAATAGAAACCAAGATGCCACCAGTAGGGCGTTTGCCATTGGCTTTGGCAAGAATGAAGGCCAGACCCAGAAGAGAGATGAGTTATTTTCCTTTGAATATTTTTTTGGAATTCTTACTCAGGTAATTCTAAGCCTAGTGGGAGGTAGAGATAAGTGATGTATATTTAAGACAATATGTTTCCAGGATAAAGTCTCTTGTGAAATCTCCGTCAACAGGCAACTCAGCTGGCACAGCCCCTGCCTTTGGACTTTGCTGTTCATAACATCCAACCAGGGGATTTAGTCCTGGTTAAGGATTGGAAAGAAGAACCACTGGTGGCAAAGTGGCGTGGACCTTTCCAAGTGTTATTGACCACAGAAAAGGCTGTCAAGACAGCTGAACACAGGTGGACCCATCACACTCTGGTCAAGGTCTCTAAAGCCCCGGAGATTTGGACATCCCAGCTGGAAGAGAGGGACAGGAGGCCGTGACTGACACTCTGCAGGAGTGTTCTGGAGCAGCAGCCAGTGCATCAACATTGGTGTGTGCCTACCCACAGACTGTCTGCTGAAATTGTCTGTATGGGCATCCCTCCTTTAGAATCTCCATTCACTGGGGGGCTACTACTTGCTGCCGTTGTTTTCTTTATCTTAAATGGTTTCTGTGCCTTCACTCACCACAGATGGTGCAGAAGAAAAGGTGAAAATTAGACTAAGACATTAGAATACTATAAATACATTAGAATATTTTCCTTACTAATTCTACTTTTATATTGTCAGATAAGTTTAAGACAGGAGTGGTAGAATCAATTTGCAGCTTTAAGAGAAGAAGTAGCAAGAGCTTTTAACCTTAGCAATTGTTGGGTCTGGGGAGAGCCAGGAGAATCTGAAGAGTGGCCATGGGTGAATAGCCCAGTTGAACCTAAATGGTGGGTCAACACTCTAAGTGAGGTCCATAATGGGATGGGATTTGGGGACAAAGAAGGAAGTTCATGGTGACTTCATTCTTCTGAAACAGGCACTTATAGCCTAAATAGGATGGGGGGGATCTATGTAGGAAAGCGTTTGTGAATTTACTTACGTTTGGGTTTAAACAATTGGGTTTGGATTCCCAATTACCCTCCTTACAATTGTTCCAAATATCAAGGCAAATGCAATCAAATGCCTGTTCAACTCACTAATGCTAGCTGGGTAAGGTGTTCCTACCATAATTGATGAAAAGATTTTGAAGGCTGTAAAGCAGTGGAGAGGGATAAGGGTTTTCTTGACCATCTGTTTTTAAGCTGCCGCCAAGAAAATTCCACAAGTAGAACACATGTTGTTTGCGAATATCAGTGGAAATGGCAACATCAGAATGGAACTTGAATCCTTTTTATTGAGTTCTGCTCCAAATCCAAACAAACAGCTTGCAGATGTAAACGTAGATGGGAACCACGAGTGGGAGCTTGGAAATGCAAATATTGTGACTCTTACGGTGGGGCAACTATTGTTGGAGGATGGTTAAGGCCAGGAAACAAGCTGTATTTTGACCCACCAATTGATGACAAAGGGTAGGAAGGCCCCTTTGCTAATGGAACGTGGGCTTTGAAGGGACATTATTGGATTTGTGGCCAGCATGCTTATTGCAGGTTACCTCCAAACTGCTCAGGGATATGTTATATGGGACATATCAGATCGTTGCTCTTTTACCTACCACAAGTTCAGGGAAATCACTTAAGAATCAAAATCTTTGATGATTTAATTAGAGAAAAGCAATCAATTAATGCAGGACTGGCTGGAGACAGTACCCCAAAATGGGGAAAAGATGAACAGCCACCAGAAAAAATTATACTGCACTATAGACCAGCCACTTGGAATCCTCATGAATTAATATAAAGTGCCAGAGAACCCATTTATAATTTGAATGGGATAATTAGCTTATAAGCTGTCGTTGAAACTATAACTAACCAAACAGCTACAGCTCTTGACCGTCTTGCCAACCAATCCATTCAAATGAGGAATGCAATATTTTAACATTGGATAGTATTACATTATCTATTAGCAGAAGGAGGGGGAGTTTGTGGAAAATTAAAGTATTCAGATCGCTGTTTGCAAAGAGATGGCAACAGAAAAGTGGTCAAGCAAATAACAAAGGGAATAAAGTAAGCTCACGTACCTGTCCAAATACGGAAAAGATGGGAATGAGATACGTTTTCATGGTTCCCTGACAATCTATGGGTTAAATTAATACTATTTCTCCTCTTATGTGCTCTAGCAACTCTAATCCTTTTCCCATGCATGGCACCTTGTTGACTGCAACTCTTTCAGCAGGTGATCAAGGGGATGCAGGGAGTAGCTATACCTACTGATGCAGAAATTATTACAAAAAGATAGAAAATTATGTCACTGCGAATACTTGCAAAACCAAAGACGACCCAGGAAGAAAAACTTAAATCAATGGTAATTAAGGTCTGTAAAGACAAATACAGAGAAAATAAAAAGAGCAGGGATTGGAAGAAATAAGATTAATGCGCCTTTACAAACAGACCCTGTGAATCTGCTTGTAGACAAGGCCAGGAACTTACAGACAGTGAAGTAACAGAAGAAACTCATAGTTCTAGAAACTGTTAATAAGCAACATGGACTGTTACTCCACCAAGGCTGTGTTACATTCCTGAGCATAGAGCAAGAGAAGAGAGATTTAATAGAATTAGGAAGAGTTTCTTTTTCTTTCATATAACAAAAGTGGGAGTGCATATTAGAGTGGAGCATAGAGTAGGCTATTCAGGAAGTCTGTACCTTCCGATTGCCTCATCCCGTGTGGAAAAAAAAAGACGGTGGTGCAGTGAGAACTAAGGATAAAAACCAACCACCAACCATTTCAGAGATCCTATGGGAAATGCTCCATGACCTCTCCCTTTATTCGAATAAAGTTACAGGACCCCTCTGTCTCCTTTTTGGACATAAACCATTGGCATAGTAGATTAATTTTTCTAACATCAGCAGCCTGCCGCGGGGCCTCCGTGCACCCCCGTAGCTCTGTGGGAGGTGCAAAATGGTTCCTGGCGGCTCCCCCCGCGTGGTACGTACCGCTGCGCCGCCCCAGGAATGCCTGCAGTGCTCCGTTGCCTGCCCAGGGCTGCCCGCGGGCTGCGGACCCACCTTGCTACCCGTGCGGGCAGGGCTGGGGCCCCCTCTCATCAGCAGCCGAGGGAGTGTGGAGCGGGCGGCTGCGGGACAATGAACTATTTTACTCCGTGCGGTGCTGCTGCCTCCATCTCTCCATCTGCCCTTCTGCTCACCCCTGGTTGCGCGCTCACGGGCGTCCGCGCTTGCCGCCCGCTCAGCCTCGCCGGGAACCCACCGCCCCGCGCCCGGCTCTCAGCAAGGCCCAGCCACACGCGTGCCACGAGGCGCGGAGCACGCGCGCTGAGCGGCAGGCCACGGGGCAGGTGGGGCGGACCGGCGCGGTAAAGGTAGAGCGAAGAGAGGAGCCCCCGTGGGGCACGGCGAGAGGCGCGGAGCTGTGCGCTTCTGCTTTCGGTGGCTCGGTGGCCGCCCCCAGCAGCGGCCCGGCAGGTGCTGTGTGACTCAGCGGAGCAGCGTGGCTGGCAGGGTGGTGCACAGCCAGGTGTGCGGCCTGCAGCGGCCACAGCAGGGGGCTGCTAACACTGCCAGTGCCGGTGGTGAGAGAGGAGAGCCGAGGCTGGCGTTCCCTGGACGATGAGGGCTGGCCGCCTTTGCCGAGCTCCTCTCCCTGCCGCTTGTGGCCGATTCTGGTGAACCCGGGGTCCCCGCAGCAGCGCAGACCGTCGGGCATGTGGAGCGCGCTCGGTGCAGTGCCGACCACTCCCGCTTAGCACCACGCTCCTCTGAGGCGTTTTCCCGCCCGTCCTGGGAAGGAGAGGTAAAGGACACTGAATCTGGAGGTTAGCTGTCAGTGAGGAACTTTCCTCCGTTGGCCACCTCTCTTTTCACCGCGATTCCGCTACCTTGTGGTAGGTGCGGTGGTGCTGAAGAGGGGCAGCTTGGCACAGATGCTGGCAGAGGTGGTGTGAGAGCTCAAGGCATACGTGAAGGTTAGAGGGTATGGCATCCATAGCTGAAGGCAGAAAAAGTGTCGCAGTAATGCTAAATTGCTAATCTTTGCAAACTGCTTGCTTGGAGTTGTTCCTTTCTTAGGTAATGGGGGTTTGTATCAATCAGAACTGCATGTTGTCAGTATTTGCAGATGATGTTAAGTGGCCTGTTGGTGAAATAAGTGTGAAAAACGCCATTTACTTTTGTTAAAATTTTAGAAGTTTAATAGTAATGAAAATAGTAATAAAAATTAGGACAGTAAGAGACAATTAAAAAGCAAAGAATTACAGACATCCGGGTGCCTGGCACTCTGCCACAAAGCACACCTTGCTAACAAAAGGATTGCCCCTTAAAAGCAATAGCCTATTGCATATGAATATACCTCATACATGATTCAAACATTCCTTTCACATTAGGGTGTTTCTGCTTAATTTTAGCTTCCCCTTCTCATCTTGTACATCAATCTTCTTGGTTCCTTGAAGTCTGAGCTTTCCCAATAAGGAGGCAATAATTCTTCTCTTGGGATCTTGTTGTCTGTTTGCTGTTATCTCTATCCAGATAGGATAATGCGAAGAATTTCTTGATTATCTTTTCCATTCCTTGCGCTAGTTGCAAAAAGTACCTTACATCATGTGGTTTCTATTTTAATATTATGCTATAGCTAAAAAAACATATTTATCACACTACTTAAAAGAGATTAATACAGCACTACTTGAAAGAGATTAATACAGAACAACTTTTCAACATAACACATATAGTATTCATTTTAATACTTGAGAAAAACCAATATTATAATATATATCTATAACATAAGTGTTGCAGTTTAGATGGCATTCTGAAACAAAGTGGCAGGTCTTTCTGTGTTCCTCAATTCTTAACAAAACTTCAGTTAACAAAATCATTAAAACAGATTTTGCAAAACAGCAGATTGGGTTTTTTCCTATTATTCCTAGAGACGAGCATAGTCACCTTGCCTTTAAGAAAGTAAAGGTTACCTCTTTATCTCCAAGAGCATCAAGTGTTTTTGATCAGCGTTTGTGTGCATCCATTAGCCTTGTTCAACTTTGGAGAACTTTCACAATACTCAGATGATCTGCTGTAGACTGCAGTGGTGGACTTCAAGGTTTCCAGCAGAAGGGAGATGCTGTCCACATTTTGGATTTTTCTTTGTCTGAACCTTCAAGGTCCAAGGTTTCAATTTTCAAGCAGTTTGAAGAGTTCCAAATTAAGACATGACCATGTGCTTGTTTTTTCATCACCTTAGTCACCACTGATGGTTTAGTCAAGTTATCCTGTGCATTGGATTTAATTGACTAGTGAAGCGTGTGCTAAAAATATGTCCAGTATCTCCTTGATTACCTTCCTAGAAGGGTTTGACTGGAGAACAAGGAGTTCTGGAGACAAATCTTTGGTATACTAGAAGTAGAATTTAGGAGTTGATTGCAGAGTACTGCATGCACAAATGGTTAAGGAGGATCTTTTTCTGTCCCTTCTACGCTTGTTGTCATTTGAAATACTAAACATTGTGCTGGTAGGTTTTGTTAGGGCTGGGGGTTTTTTTGGGTGGCGGGATGGTGCTGGGGGAAGATGCGGGTCTGTGTCGGACAATATCCTTTTCCTGACCCAGAGATGGGGCAACCGAGAGGCGTTTTAAAAACTTTTTTTCCATTTTCAGTCTCATGAGAAGGGTGAGACAATACAGATGTTATAATTCACGCTATCACAATCAGAGGCCAACGATTTCCTAATTACAATACACTAAAAGCGTTTCTTGGCCTCTCAGCTTTTTGCCACGCCGTGCTGTAGATGCCTTAAAGCCAATCATCTAAAACCACCCCTCGTGGGTCCCACTACAATGCATCTTTCATAGATCTATTTCTCCAAAGCATCTAGTCTTATTTGCAAGGTCTTCTTTTGAAACTTTTTTCGAGCTCCATTTCTCTCTCAACAATATCTGTCCTATTCCATGGCATTTCTAAGTCATCATTTCTTGTCTCAAAGTTTGCATATGGATGCATACTGTGTGGGCCTTCTGTCAGGCCCTGAGAACTCTCTACAAATCCATTTCCCACAGGTGTGTTTTATTTTTTATTTCTAGAATAGTGTACAAAAACTTGTGCTTCACCCCAGCAGTATGAAACAATGCAGGTGTAAAAGAAGGTCACAGAAATGTAGGATAATATGAATCTGAAAATGCTTCAGTATTTACCCAGGTGTTTCACTCCAACAAGGTGATTGTCCTACCACTACAGAAATGAAGTGTCAGGCTTGTAGCATGCTAGAGGTGATGACCTTTTTCTGTCCCATATGGACCAGTGAAATACTTTGGCTCTTGATTTAAACCCCCGAGGCAGCCGTGTTTCAGGCTGCAGAAGCTGCAGCTGGTGTGGCAGAGGCAGGGTGCAGCCCTGCCCACTGGTCACAACCTGGCATCCACAGGTGGCAGCCATCAGCGCCCGGGGTCCCCTGTGCCTCCCCACCTTCACTTAAGCCGGCAAAGGGATGTAAGTCAATGACATTTGAAAAGTAGCCTTAAAAAGTAGTCCCTTTAGTTTGTTTGACTGTTGCAACTGTGCAAAACTCTGTTGACAGGTCATTGGAAGTAGCTGTTGGAATCTAATTGCAGTTTGACACTTCACCAGTCTGCATCACTAGGAGGCTTAATTGTTTAGATTGAGGGGTGGTGCAAGTTTTTTTCAGAGTAATGTGTGGAGGCCCTGGAGGGGCTTCTCCTAAGTTACACCCCATTGGCTCCTTCCCCTGTTCCTATGCCTGAACATAGGTGTTCCTGAGGCTCTCCCTCCCTTTTCCCTGATTGGGCCTCACTTCGATACTGCCCGGAGACCAAGGTCAGCCGGGAGGCCCCTGGAGGAGAGAGCGGGACCTTGGCGGGGGAGAGTGTGTGTCTGAGAGGAGAACATCTCACCGCACGGCTGAATTAAACATCTATGGATGTGAAAAATGCATGTATTATATGATTGACTTTTTGCAAATATTAAAATGAATGTTATATGTGTTGTATTAGAAAGTAATGCTGTATTAATTTTCTTAAGTACTGTGTTAAATATAGTTTTAGGTTATAAAAATTGTTAAAATAGAAACTATGCTATGTAAAATGCTTTGTTTAACAGAAAGGGCTTGCAGCAAGATAGCAGCCACAGGACACCTAAATCTTTCAGAGAAAGGGAATTTATTGCCTTCTTATCAGAAGAAACTAACTTCTTCCCGCCTTGGAGGCGCTGTTAGGATTAGAAGGAAGAAGTTGACACTGACCAGACAGAATCCTGTGTTTGAATAGAATTTATGCATCATGTATGAAGTGTACGAATATGCAATGGGCTGTTGTTCTTAAGGGTTAATCCTTTGTTAGCAGGGGTCCTTTTTCGGGCTCGTGATGCCCAGAAAAAGGTACCCGTACGTCCGTAACTCTTTGTTTTTATTGTCTCATATTGTCCTAATTCAATTTGTCCAAATTGTTATTACTCTAATTGTGTTACTATTCTTTTTAAACATTTTATTACTATTAGGCTTTTAAAAATTTATAAAACAAGTGATTGGCGTTTTTCACAATGGATATTATGCAAAAGCCTTTTTTGCTTCTTTACCCTGGACTTTACTAGCAGCAATTCAAGCTGCAACAAATGATGCCCTGAATGTGGGGCCTCCAGATTAGTCTGAGATCTCTTCTCCTGGAAAACATCTGCGCTAGACCGCCCCGAGAATTTTCTTACCCCAGTGTGGTGAGTTTGAAATTTTAGTTCCTTCCTCCTTGTACTCTTGGGTGTTGGGAAGAGACAGGGCTAAGATGGAGACAACACTCACCCACGCACAACAAGAAGTTTACCTCTACCTTAAAAAGTGTTTTCTTCAAGAAAATTTTTGCTTTTCAGAGGAGGAGTTGAAGTATTTTGTACAGTGCTTATTTAAGCATTATCCTTATATTTCACGGAACTCAGTCCTAACCAATGAATTCTTGGAAGTACTTTGGGAAAGGTCAAAAACTAACACAGAATTCCATCCTTTATTTACTATGATGGTAAAATGCGCTGTGAATCTTGAGGATGAACACCAGCTGAAAACCCCTCCTTCGTGTTCTCCTCTTCGTGCTCCTGCACCCCTTCCCCTGTCACAAGGAAAGACTCCTCTAAGTTCTCCTATCTGTAGTCCTGCTGCCCAAGATGGTGGAGAACGCATGGCAGGGACCACAGAGTCTCCCCTTCTGCCCTCTGGTCCCCACGCCTCCGCCGACAGTCGTGTTTACCTTGGTTGCTATAGCACCGCAAGACGTGGCAGGGGTGGCAAGAGCCGTATCTCCTTGCACAGGGCTGCTGTTGCTTCGTGCCCCACTGTGGCTCCCCCCTCCGTGAAAAACCCGTGGCCGCCCCGCCGGCGCTCAGCAAGGCCAGAGCGAGCCGGCCAATACTCACTGTCCAACCCGCCCCACGGCAGCCTGCTGCATGAGGGCTGAGGGCGGGCAGGCGAGACCGGCAGGCCTGGGGCACCTCTGAGGCCAAGCGGATGGACAGCCCTGCCCGGGGATGGCTCAGAACTGCAGTCCTGGTAGCGAAACTGCCGCCCCCTGCCCACCGTCACTGCTCTGAAAGCCCCGGACTGGCAGTGCCCGCAGGCACCAGCTGAGACAGACCCCCAGGAGGGGGCCGAGCCTGAGTGTGGCCGCCAGCGCTGGGAGCGGAATGAACTTTGCATGGCAGTGCACCAGCAACGCGTCCAGAAACACCAACACAAACCCACTGGCAAAGGTAAAAAAGTCCTTGCCATGAACATTTTGGGAAGAGTAAAATGGTTCAATGTCAAAAACAAATACGGTTTCCTAACCCAGAATGATAACATAGAAGATGTGTTTGTTCACCAGACTGCTATAAAAAAGAATAATCCCAAGAAATGCCTCCACAGTCTAGGAGATGGAGAAATTGTGGAATTTAATAAAATACAAGGAAGAAAAGGCCCCCAAGCAGCCGATGTGACAGGACCTGGTGGAGTTCCAGCGCAAGGTAGTAAACATGCATCAGACTACTGTTGTAGTGTGTTTTTATGCTTTGTAATACTTTGAAGCAGTTTTGTTTTGTATCCCCGTATTTTTCCCAAATGGTTTATCCCAGATTGTACCCCTCTTCCTTTACCTGTGTTTGGGTATCACTGCTCTCTGAAAAGCTGTCACATGCTCTGGGTTTCAGAGCGGGGGACACAGGGTTTTGGGAAAGTTTCCATGCAGCCTGGCCAGGGCCTTGTGTGCAAGGGAACTCAGGCATTTTAACGAGCTCAGGGAGTCGACTTCCCGACGAGTGTGCTCTATTTAAAATACCAAATTTTGGGGTAAGAGGTTTAGGGGTTTTAGATCTAGGAGAGGGAGAAACAGGGAGAGCAGAGGTACATGGCTTGACATTTGGCTTTTTCTCCAATTCCTTTTGTTTGAGCAAGGCTGTTCAAATTTGTAAACTCCAGAACACAAATTTAGCTGAGGATGTGTTCCCAGATTGTCCTAAGGTTATCAATTCATTCCCTACTTTATCCCAAAATTGAATGTTGTGGATTTCTTCAAGGGAGATTTGTGGGAAGTGTAGAAAAAGCCATCTTATAAACTGTTCCAATTTTCCTTTAGAGAACTTCACATTACCACTGATTAAAATACTAACAATATGATAATACACTCCTTTTTGTACTGTGTCTAATTTCGAGCCCATCTTTGGTGTAAAAGGCACAGTACAAGTCCCGCCTGACCAAAAACAAAGCCAAAATCAGCTACCGATTTCTAAAAAAAAAACACAGATAGGAAAGCGGTAACGTGCAGACAAAAGCTTTACAATGCAGCTGTATATACTGCTTTTAAAATTGCTGGGCAGCAGCAGCAGGACACGCCCTGCCGAGCCGAGGAAGAGAGCAGCCTCCCCCGCCCGAGAATGCAGCCCCCCCACAGTGCTGAGAGAGAGCAGCCTCCCCCCGCACCACGTGGCAAGCCGAAACCGGGGCCGGCCCGTGCCGCATGTACAGAGCACCCCCCGGCACGTACCGTGTGTAGAGAACTCCCCCTTCCCCCGCACAGAGAGAGAGCAGCGTCCCCCGCGCCGAGAGAGCTCCGCCCCGCCGAGAGAGACGAACACGCTGCGCTGCTGAGCCTGGAGGAAGGGCAGGGAGAGGCACCCCCGCTCTTCCACCGGCGCTGTGAATTCTAAAAGACGGCAAAACACACCGCAGAAAGCTAAAGCCTAGAACGCAATGGTTTCTGTCTGTCAGCCTAAATGCAAGAGCAAAAAAGGAACAGAACTCACGTCAGAGCCTGTTTTTGAGCTTCTACTCCACCAAGGAGCAGAGATACTCACCGAAATCGAAACTGTTGCTGGCCAGGTCCAGGCAGGCAGGTCTCCTCACCGGAATAGGACCCCCCTGGGCAAGGGAGGCTCTCCTATTCTCCCCTGGAAAATCAGCTCACCAGAAAGGAGCTTCACTTTCCAAAGGCGCCAAACAGTCCACGAGGCTTCTTGTGGGTTAGTCCCAAAGTCTCTGCTGAGAGCAATGCAGTCAGAGCTCTTCAGCTGAGTGCATGGCTGTCGAAGTCTTTCTGAGGTACTGAGATTCCTTCTTGGGGCTGCAGAGTTGCTCAGCCCCACATTGGGCGCCAAAATATTGAAATAAGATCCCAATATTACCAGGTAGATTGTGCCTGGGCTCGTCTGACCCTTGCTGCTGGGCCAAAGGCAGCAACTGTGGTATTTCACCTCAGAGACACTTTTGACTGGCTGGATGTTGCAGCTGGGCACTGAAACAAACCCAGGCTTGTAGAAACTCAGTTTACCTCAGGTGGAAGGGCTTCAGGCGAGGGTGAAGAGGAAAAGGGAGCGGATTCTGCAGAGGGTTTGATCCAGAGTTTTATTCCATGGTCACAGACATCTGAATCTTGGCAACAGCTCCAACAGAATGCTGACCACGTGGTCCTGGCTGAATGTAAGCCCAGAGACAGGGGAAGGGGAAGGGACAGGTGAGCACCAACCAGGTGGGAGAAGGAAGGTCTCAGGGAACGAGGGACACATAGACAGGCCAATGACCCCAGGCCTGAAGGGCATCCTTTGAACTTGACCAACCACACAACGCCTTGCTGGAATGTTAAGACTTATTGACAGAACTCACTCAGCAAGGGGGCGAGGGGGAGGAGAGGTATTGGCACACCTGGGAAGGGACTGGGAAGTAAAACAGGAAATAGGCTCACACTGCAATACCCGTGTAATCCCTCTCCCTGGCTGAGATCATTCCCAAACCCCCACCCTAGCTCTCTGCTAATCACTCAGCATCCCATCCCCTCCATCCAGAAGCTTCGGTCCAGGACGTTGAGTGATTAGCCAGAGGCTAGGGGTCAACCCCCCAAGCCTTGCCTTATACACTGTCCTAAATGTCTATCCCCCAGTACCCATCCCTAAGGGTTACTTATTGGTTAGTAAAATGTTATCTACTTTTGGTTTCCACCTCCCTTTAAATATAACCTTGGCACATCTCCCGGGGCGCTCAGCAGGTGGCCCCCTAAGGTGTAGGAGCTCCCCAGAGCCTCTGAATAAAACCTTGGATTAACCCCTGCTAAGAGTCGGCCCTTTATCTTCTACCAATGTGTCTAGTGTCTCTTCTGCTGCAAAGGTGACCAGCCTAGGTGCCCTCAGTACCCTCGGGGCATGAGAGAGTGTCTCCCCGCTGTCGGCCGTGTTGGGGTTGCCCCCCCGGTGTCTGCCGACTCGGGGCTGGCCGAGGGTTACTGAGAGGCTCCGCAGAGGGTCAGAGATAGCTTGGCGACCAACATGCAGCTCTGAGACCATCCCCAGAGCTCACGGATGGGGCTCGGACATTCTTTCAGACTGTTCACCAAAGCCTTTGGCGGGCAAGTTACCTCAGTAAGAATACACTCAGTTTTAATGAGTTGCTCTTCTGAGGACGAGACTGGTAGCTCTTGATGTGCCCCAAGATGTGGGATCTCAGCGCCTCAGGACTGAGGTGCAGAGTGACCGAGACCACCCTTGGGGGGCTCGGGAATCCTGGAATGTTGCCAGAAGTGTCTGATGGCTGGACTTTGATCCTACACAGGAGACGACACCTGTATGAGGATAGGAGGATTTCACTGGGGTGAATGGTGAAGGGATAAGTTTGTTAGAGTAAGACACAGGGTTTAGGATTTCTGTACAGGGGGGTCTAAAGAAGTAAGATGGAGGAATTGGGGCGTGTCCTGTTCTTCTTCTTCTTGGCCTCCATCTTCTGTGGTGATGTTGGCACTTTGGGATTGGTTATTACTAAAAGTGCACAGGTTAATAAGGGTAAAAGGTATTGGGGAAAAATGATAAATATTGTATACGTAATTTCGAGTATAAAGATAGGTGACCGCCCCGGGGGCTCTCAGTGTGCTCATGGCTGGCTGCTGAGCAGACCTCTGTTGGGCCAAGAGAAAATCTTTTAGATAAACAATTAATAAACACCGAGACCGAGAAAAGATCTGAAGTCTCTTCTCGTCCTTTGAAGCGCGGGCTGTCCAAGGCCACCCCGGGCCTTTCCAGGTCACCTAAACAGCCGAGAAACCGGCAAGTGGCGTTCGCTGCGTGGGCTACTCCCCACCAAACCTTTCGGGGGGGGATCAGCCCTGAAGAGCTGAAGAGCTGAAGAGCCAAGAGGTCAGCTCCGATCTAGGACGAGTTCCCAGGAGAGCACTGATAGCTCCTGAGGAGAGAAGCCTGAAGAAAAAAGAAAAAAAAACCGGCCAGAAGAGTCTGCAAAAAACAGCAGTCACTGAGAATTACATCTCTCAGCTTCTGCCGAAGAAAGTTCGTAGCAGAGCAGCCCGGAACGGAAGCAGAAAGGCTCCTCTGATTCCTTCTCCTGTGACCTGCTGGACGGAGACCGGGAGCCTTCGGACAGCTCTGACGACAGATTCGGTGAGAAGGTCAAAAAATAAGAGCATGGGGGGCACACTCTCCCAGGAACAGCGGGAAATTTTGTCCGCCTTACAAGGCGTGACTGAATCATACACGGAAGGGATCCCAAAGAAAGAATTAAAACAGTTATTGTTGTGGGCAAGGCTCAATTATCCACTTGCAGAAACATGCCTGCTATTCGAAGTGGGGTTTTGGCAAGAAATTAACAGACATTTATATCTCTTAGCAACGAAAAAATATGAGACAGTGTTAAAGCTGCTCTCGCCAGCTAGAATTATGCTAGAAGGCATTTGGGTGCAGTCGAAAAGACTGGAAGAGCAACGAAAAGTTGCGGCACCCTCAGAAGGAGGAGGGGAGCAAAGCTCCGGGAAAAAATTAGTTCTGGCCTCAAGAAGCCAGGGGGAAAGGGCTCTCGAGAAAAGAGAGCAGGAAATAATATTAAAGCCCCCAGTCCCAACACCCAGAAACCCCAGGAAACTCCTAAAGCGTCCTGAAACCCCGGAGAGTACAGGGGAGTCAGGATCGGAAGGGGGGATGCAGGGGGGAGAGAAGGGATCGGGGGGGGGGCGCTTACTCGCGGCGGGCACGGCGGCACGGCGGCAGAGCAAGGTGGCCAGGCTGCAGCGGTGCAGGCGGGAGGCGCGAGTGAAGAGATAACGGGAGACACGAGTTCCGGTGCGGCTTTTGTCAGCGCAGCGCCGGGGGTGGCGGCCGCCCTGGCCGGCAGGGTAGCAGAGACACGCGCGGCGGGCAAAACTCGCAAAAACCCAGGGGAGGAGTCACAAACCAGTGCAGGAACGTTAAACACGGGCGGCGAATTGGGGGAAACTGCGCAGCCCCAAAGGGCCACCGTAGTGAGACGCAGGAGGCGCGCAGTGGTGACGTCAGACCCGGTGCGGAGGTCGGCCCGAATCGCGGAGCGGGCCCGGGTGCCGGCGGGGGGCGGGCTGTACACGCCAGTGGGAGGAATGGACACAGCGTCAGAGGAGGAGGAGACAGAGTCAGGGACAGACCGAGGGGAGGAGACTTCGGAGGTGGAACAAGGGGGAGAGAGTGACGTCAGCTCGGGAGAGACAGGGAGCGGCTCGGAGAGCACGCATGCGCAGAGAGCAGAGCGCGGGTGGGGGCGGGCCAGGTCCCCTGTGACGTCTCGGGCGAGGAGGGGCCGTGCTCGGGATTCTATGTCCCGGGGCTCCACACCTTCTTCAGACTTGGTACCTCTAGTTGAAACCCTCAGGGTCCAAGACTCATCCCTTCAAGGGAGACGTTCTGGTGTTCAAGCTCCATTTTCAGCTGAATTAAAAGCAAAGCAAACACGGTCTCAAATGAGATCGCCGACACGGCAGTCAACCTCATTCCGTCATCCGAGCTGGGGAGGCCGGTGACAGCGCCCGGATTGTCAACGGGTCATTAGCACCATGCCAGGATGGCCATCCTTGGCAGAGATGGTGGAGGCATGCAGCAAGGTGGGAACACCTCAGCATGTTGCAGCGATTGTGAAGAACGAATTAAGAGAGGAATGGGAAGAACAGTTAAAGGGACATTCAGAAAGGCAAACAGAGGACAAGACATTGGAGAAGATGCTCGAAAAGATACTCCATCAGCAGGACGAGAACATCAACAAAGTTCTTGTGACGATGCAGAAAAAGAACAATCCCCCAAGAGGACAGTGCTACAAATGTGAGGAGCTTGGGCACATGAAAAGGAATTGTCCACGGACACATACGCCAGCGCCAGCACAGAAGGCGGAAAGGCCAATTTGTGCGCGGTGCGGGAAAGGAAGACACTCTGTGAAAGAATGTTATTCCCAGACAGACGTGGACGGAAATCCGTTACCGCATCCGGGAAACTAGGAGCGAAGCGCGGAAAATCGCCGGCACGCTCAGACACAAGTACTGGCGGTGTCACAAGAGCAGACAGGGCAATCATCAGTGAGCGACAAGCAGATGCCCTCAGCAAAACCCTCAGTCGATTCCACAGTGACCCAGACCTCCTCCCACCAGGGGCACAGTGTGCATTGGCAGCTTCAAAACTAGTATGCTTTCTAGATGAAAGTCATGCAGAGATACCAATGGGTGTCCGCGGGGACTCATACAAGAAACAAGATTTCTTGATAGTTGGACAAGATAAATGCAGTATTCTTGGACTCATTGTTTATCCAACAGTTGTCTCAGCGGACAAAAATACAGAATTAACAGTTTTGGCAAGAGCGCTTCGTCCACCATTGACTGTACCGGAAAATACTGTGGTTGCGAGAGCTTTCGCATTGCCGCCACACGCAGTTGGAGAGGTCATGTCAATCTTCGACGAAGAAGGTTTCCCTATGAAAGAACATGTTGAAGTACATACAACATGGGTGAAGCACATAGGTCGAGACCGACCCACGCTCACATGCCAATTGACATGTCGGGACAGGACAATAGCGATCAGAGGTATGCTCGACACAGGGGCGGATGCAACGGTAATATCGTACATCTTTTGGCCACGCAGTTGGAGCTTGGTCGCGCCCTTGGGTTCTCTCTCAGGCATAGGGGGAGCATCTCTGTGTCTGCAAAGTGAGAATTCTGTCGTTGTCACGGGACCAGGAGACAAGATGGCGATCATTCGTCCTTTTGTCGTCCAAAAGCTGATGACAGTCTGGGGTCGGGACCTTTTGGCACAATGGGGCGCGAAGATCGAAGTGGATTTTTAATAGGGGTCACTGCGGCACTCGCCACATTGAAGCTGACATGGAAAACAGATGATCCAGTTTGGGTGGATCAGTGGCCCCTTGAGCGGAAAAAATTGAGTGCTTTAAAAGACCTGGTCCAAGAACAATTGCGGAAGGGACACATCAAGCCAACAGACAGCCCTTGGAATTCTCCAGTGTTTGTCATCAAGAAAAAACTATCGGGCAAATGGAGGTTGTTACACGATCTCAGGAAGATCAACAAAGTCATAGAAGACATGGGACCGCTTCAGTTGGGACTTCCATCTGTCTCAATGATTCCCAGAGATTGGCAGCTTGTGGTCATTGACCTCAAGGATTGTTTTTTCAGTATTCCACTCCATCCAGATGATGCTCCGAGATTTGCCTTTTCAGTTCCAAGTGTCAACAAGGAAACGCCTCTGCAGCAGTACCATTGGGTCGTTCTTCCACAAGGCCTCAAAAATTCTCCGACGATCTGTCAATGGTACGTGGCACGAGCTTTGGCACCAGCGCGGAAGAAATTTCCGAAGGTGAAGATCATTCATTACATGGATGATTTGCTCATTGCAGCATCAACACGACAGGAGCTGCAAGAAGCTCGTGACTGTGTGATTGCAGAGGTGCAAAAGGCAGGTCTGGAAATTAGCATTTCGAAGATTCAAGAGGTTGCACCTTGGAAATATCTAGGGTGGAAAATTTCAGAGAGAACAATAAAACCTCAAAAAATGGAGATCAGCACCAAGATCAGCAATTTGCATGATTTGCAACAGCTTTTGGGAGAAATCAACTGGATGAGGCCAGTTTTGGGAATCACAAACGGCGACATCCCAGCGTTGCTCGATCTTTTGAGAGGAGACACAGACATTCGGTCTCCCAGGACGCTCACGCCAGAAGCGAAAAAGGAGTTGGAGAAAGTCACGGATGGGATACAGAAAAGGCAGGCACATCGATTTGTTCCAACGTTGCCTTTTCAGTTGGCAGTGCTGGGGAAGAAAACACAGTTCCATGGTTTGATCTTCCAATGGGACGAATCGCAAAAGGACTCTTTGATAATCATAGAGTGGATTTTCCTACCACACAGGCCCGCAAAAACAATTCTCACAGATTTAGAGATGGCAGCACAAATCATCATAAAGGCGAGAACAAGGTTGCTGACAATGGCAGGAAGAGAATTCTCAGTCATCAGATTACCTCTGAAGCGAGACTATTTCGATTGGGCAATGCAACAATTGAAAGACCTGTTAATCGCGTTGTTAGTGTTCCCAGGAACTTGCACAGTCCACTTTCCACAGCATAGAATACTGCAATCGCAAATATGCTACAGAGCAAAACCAAGAATAAGTGAAGAACCTTTGGACGGGATCACAGTGTTCACAGATGGCTCAGGGAAGACACACAAGTCAGTGATCACGTGGAGAGACTCAACAACAGGGGATTTGGAATCAGACATGAGGATGGTTCAAGGCTCTCCACAAATTGTGGAGCTGGCAGCCGTTGTCCGAGCATTTCAGTTGTTCGAACAACCTCTCAATCTGGTGACAGATTCCGCATATGTTGCGGGTGTGGTCAAGAGATTGGAGGGTTCGCTCTTGAAAGAAGTCAGTAATGAGGTTTTATACTCATATCTGACAAGCTTGAAAATACCGCTAGAGAGCAGGGAAAGAGTATTTTATCACACACATTAGATCACACACGACACTTCCGGGATTTTTAGCGGAAGGGAATGCTCGGGCGGACAGGTTGACAATGCCCATTTCGCAAACACTGCCGGACATTTTTGAGCAGGCAAGATTAAGTCATGCGTTCTTTCATCAGAATGCGCAAGCGCTAATGGAGTCCTTTCGTCTCACAAAGAGTCAGGCGAGGGAGATCATTAGTGCTTGTCCAGACTGTCAGCTTGTGCAGCCACCTTCTTCTACCGGAGCCATCAATCCGCGGGGGCTGCAAAGTCTTCAGTTGCGGCAGGCTGATGTCACGAAATATCCATCTTTTGGGAGGCTCAAAAATGTTCATGTTTCTGTAGATACATTCTCAGGTGCAGTCTTTGCTTCAGCACATGCAGGGGAAACAGCGGACCATGTTGTCGACATTTTCTGCAAGCATTCGCAGCATTAGGTGTGCCTCAGGAGATAAAAACAGATAATGGTCCAACGTATACAGGCAGGGTGCTTGACAGATTCCTGAAAAGATGGGGTGTCAGACACACGTTTGGTATTCCACATTCGCCCACAGGTCAGGCGATCATTGAAAGAACACATCACACCCTGAAATCCCTTCTGGACAGACAAAGAAGGGGTGAGCCAGAGGCAACACCTCACATGAAATTAAATAAGGCACTGTATGTGTTGAATTTCCTAAATAGCGCATCCTTAGAACCTAATCCACCAATCGTGAGACATTTTCTAAACAGCACACAGGCAAAGCTAAGGGAAAATCCTTTAGTTTTGATGAGAAACCCAGAGACAGGACAAATAGAGGGTCCTTTCAAACTAATCACTTGGGGCAAGGGTTTCGCTTGTATTTCCACAGATCAAGGTCTGAAGTGGGTGTCAGCGCGACGCGTGAAGCCATTCCGAACGCGAGAACACGAGAACGCTGATCCGAGAAACAAAGAGACGAGTACTCAGACAGAAGTCGAGACTCAGACTGGAAAGTGCGACTCAGAAGAGAAATAAAAAGAGACTAAGGACTCTGGGGAATTTTCTTTAGGGTCTTGAATGAAAAGCAAAACAATGATTTCACGTGAAAGCAAAGTAATGAGTTTCATGATGCTTATGTGCATCATTCTTTCATTCATTGCAGTAAGCAATGAAGGAAATTTACCTGTTAGTCAACCAAAGCAAAATGTATGGGAGACTTTAGCTCAGGCAGCGAATTTAGATAGTATTTGCCTGACACATTCGAGGCCAGGGAAACCATTTTCAGCATGCATGGTTGGATTGCCAGTGTACGAATGGCCAGTTCCAGGGCACTCCGCAGTTAACATTTCGCAGGTCATTAAAGATCCTGTGAAAGATGGGTGTGCTTGGACACATCTACTTCCTGTGGCTTCTACAGAACCTCAGGAATTGGAGATTTTTGGGTCCATGACAATGGAACTCTGCATGCAGTTTGAAGCTCCGAAGGTCACAAAGGCAAAAACTATCGATTTGACTCCCATTCATGAATTCTATAAGAATGCATCAGCATGGTGTAAATATACAGAGAAAACTGCCAGAGGATCGGTCCAAGTCCCAGTGCAATTTCCACGGGGTTTGTTCTTAATTTGCGGGGACAGAATTTGGCACGGCATTCCTGCTAATGCCACGGGGGGTCCATGCAGCATTGGGGAAATTTCAATGCTATCGCCTGATTTGAACATGTTAAGGGAGAGAAAACGCAAAGAGAAAAGATCAATACAACATTATGTGACAGATTGCAATGACGAAATATTTTCTTGGGACAAGGCAGCGAGAATTGCTACAGCAATCTTCTCACCTCAAACAGCATCAGGGGTGGCCTTGACTCAAGTCGACCGCATGGGTTGTTGGTTGAGCAAACATGCGCAGTCTGTGTCTGTCGCGTTGGATGACATGTTAAAAGACATCAGTGGTGTAAGACAGGCGACTCTTCAAAACAGAGCGGCGATCGATTATCTATTGCTCGCTCATGGACATGGGTGTGAAGAGTTTGAAGGGATGTGCTGCATGAATCTCTCAGATCATTCAAGGTCAATTCATGAAAGTATTAAAAATATAAAGGACAGCATAAATAAGCTTGGCGAGATCACAGAATCATGGATTGATCAGCTGGTAGAATTCTTTGACATCTCTCCCATTTGGAGAGGAATTTTAAGGGTAGGGTTCTATGTTTTAATAGTTCTCCTAGTCCTCATACTTGTCGTCCCATGCATATTTGCATGTTTAAAACGTGCCATGAATCAGATAGCAAAAGAGGTCTTCTTGGTGCAAACAGAAGGGGGAGATGTGGGATCTCAGCGCCTCAGGACTGAGGTGCAGAGTGACCGAGACCACCCTTGGGGGGCTCGGGAGTCCTGGAATGTTGCCAGAAGTGTCTGATGGCTGGACTTTGATCCTACACAGGAGACGACACCTGTATGAGGATAGGAGGATTTCACTGGGGTGAATGGTGAAGGGATAAGTTTGTTAGAGTAAGACACAGGGTTTAGGATTTCTGTACAGGGGGGTCTAAAGAAGTAAGATGGAGGAATTGGGGCATGTCCTGTTCTTCTTCTTCTTCTTCTTGGCCTCCATCTTCTGTGGTGATGTTGGCAATTTGGGATTGGTTATTACTAAAAGTGCACAGGTTAATAAGGGTAAAAGGTATTGGGGAAAAATGATAAATATTGTATATGTAATTTCGAGTATAAAGATAGGTGACCGCCCCGGGGGCTCTCAGTGTGCTCATGGCTGGCTGCTGAGCAGACCTCTGTTGGGCCAAGAGAAAATCTTTTAGATAAACAATTAATAAACACCGAGACCGAGAAAAGATCTGAAGTCTATTCTCGTCCTTTGAAGCGCGGGCTGTCCAAGGCCACCCCGGGCCTTTCCAGGTCACCTAAACAGCCGAGAAACCGGCACCAAGAGTCAGTGTCAGGTGGAAGATCATCATCCCAGGACCCCCCTCTTTACTGTCCTACAGCTGAGACGAAGTGAGGATCCATTCTGAATTAAGTGAAGTGCCGAGAAGAGGTGAGAGGTCTGTGGGGCCAAAAGCTGAAAGAAAGGCCGCATTCCAGAGACAGCAAAGAGACAGAGAAAAGAAAACAGAAATTACCGCAAGGTCGATCTGCCCCAGACCTAGAAATTCCTCTGATAAAGAAGAACTAGTACTAAATGTCACGCAGAATGAATATGTATGAACTTATTGTGAAACTGTATGCATATGCATTTAAGAAAGAGATAAAAGAAGACCCGAGGTCTTCAGAGGTACGCTTGCCTATTGAGGAGGCTTGCGTCCGGCACGTGTCGTAATAAAGCATACCAAACTTTACAACTTTTACGAAGTTGTGAAGTTTCTTCTTTTCTCCGCAAAACATTCTTGGCGAGCCTGCCAGGAGAAAGAGATACTTTTCATCTCCATCTCTGTCCCCGCAGGGGCAGGGAGGGGACCGACGGACTCCTAGGCGCGCCCCAAGATTTTCCTAGTGGGGCTCCGCTCGTCTCGGCTTGCCTCCTGCTGAGACAGACAAGGACCTGCTAGCCTGCAGAGGAAGATACGGTATGTACTGAAGAGCCCCCGGAAAGAAGGAGAAGAGCAAGAGAGTAAATCACCCAGAGACCCAGAGACGTCTGGGATCAGCTGATAGAGCAGCTGAGTTCAGCTGATAGAGCAGCTGAAAACTGTATTAGAGACGAAATTCATCGATTCTGATAGAGCGGAACCGCTAGCAGCTCTGGGGGTGGGCTAAGTGAACCCGTGTATGCGTGTATTAGAGTCCATTGTTCTGATAAGGCAGAGCTGGACCCGCGTATGTTTTCTTTGCCTGTGTGTGTGAGTGGTGTCCAGACACTGTGTAGCTGTACGTTGCATTGTGTGATCAGCGCGCTGTGTTTGTAATCGTGCAAGTGTATAAAGTGTATGTTGTATAAAAGTGAGCAGATCCATAGTGCTCTACTGTGCGGGGGGAGAGTCCTACCCGCCGCCAGAGAAGCAAAATAAGTGCCAGCCGAAGCAAGCTGCGCGGGGGGGGAAGCCCTACCCGCCGCTAGAGAAGCTGAGTAAACATCAGCCAGAGCAGGCTGTAGAGGCAGAGAGCGCCCGACAGAGAAAACAGAAGAAAACAGAGTAAACTGTAGAAAAGTGTGAGTGAGAACAGTTGTTGAATAAAAGTAGTAAATTGTAGTGTAAGTTGTGTACACTCTCACCGTAGCTAAACGAACCCGAAAAGTTCCTCTGCCTCAGTAGTTTAGACTCGACCCCTGGGAGTTTGTGAATCCAGTGAATTATTAGATAAATAAGAGAGACGAACGAGTTCATTTAGAGAAGCTCTACCAAACTTCAGCTAGCACTCTCGTAAGTCTAGACTGAGAACAGCTTGCCGTAGAAGATTTAGAACTCCCTGTAATAAATAGAATAGCTTGCCTTTGCGAGAAATTTCCAGTAGCCTTTAGTGCATCAAAGAGCTGGCACGCTGCGTGAGTATTATTAGAGTGCATAGTTTGTGAGAAACGCTAGTATTGCTGTTCCAGCAGGCGACGGGGCACTTGCCCCAAGTGTAAGTTAGAAGTTTCTCATCGAACTGATTCAGAGTCTAAGATCTTAAAGCTTTTGTGTAGAAAATCGCATCTAGTACCTGCCACTTGGAGTGTGTGAGAAGAGGACTGAGAAGCTACTGTGAAGTCCTGTGAAAAGAAATTTGAGTAGAAGCGAGAGAGGGCAAGAAAGAAATAATGAGAACCAACCAGAGCAAAGAAGTTCCACGAGCTAGCCCCTTAGGGTGCATCTTAGCCCACTAAAAAGAAATCACTAACCGAGGGGGCTCTGAGAATAAAAAAGATTTAATCCAGTATTGCACACGCTAGTAGCCCTTGTACACGTTAGGGGACAGAGCAAAGTAGCCACCCACTAGAACCCTAAACTATAATACTTTACTGCAGTTAATGTTGTTTTTAAGACGAGAAAGTAAATGAGATGAAGTTTCATATGCTGATATGTTTTTTGTTTTAAAAAATCACCAAGAGTGGCAAAAAGACTGTGAGATTAAATCACCCTCAGACCCACTAGTCTTAGCCCTCGAAAAAGATAACAAGGCAAAGAGAAGGCAAATCAAACGCTGTTGTTCAGCATGCAGTATAAGACAACGGTGTATGAAATCAGATAAAGTCTATCGTTCTGAAGAGCAAAAACGAGACTCATTTGAGTGAGTGAAAAGTCCTCCAGCTCCTCCCCGGGGGAGAGAAGCAAAGAAAGTTAAAGCTGAAACCGAAGATGAAGAAAAAAAAAACTTCCCCAAAAAGAAAGAAGACTCAAGTGGGGAGGGCACATCTACTAGAACCCACCCTACGCATGGGAGTCCAATTGCATCTAGAACTAGGAGGCAAGTAGTGCTACAAGCCCCTCTGCAACAAGCAGTGAGACCAGAAGAAACCAAATTAATGATCAAAGTACCATTTACCACCCTTAATTTAGAAGCATAAGAAAAGATTGCAAAGAATTATCGTGTTGACCCGATACTCACTGCCAAACGCTTACGATATGTTATCAAACAACACAATCCAGACTGAGCTGACATCCAGCTGCTACTAAATGCTTTCACTGAGACTGAGAAACAGCTGATCTTAAAGACAGCAGAGAATTTAGCAGAAGATTACTGTAAAGCCACACAGCTAGATGTAAAAGAACATTTCCCCCTCCAAGATCCAGAATGAGATCCTAATGTGTCAGCAGAAGTAAAGAAATTAACAGAGTATCAAAAGTAGATAGCAACAAAAGTAAAAAGAGCTATTCCAAAAACCATAAACTAGTCTGCCTTATATTCCCTTAAGCAAGGGCCTTCTAAGACTCCATCTGAATTCCTAAAGCGTTTGAGAGATGCTATGCGTCGTCATACATCATTAGATCCAGAGTCTGAGATAGAAATAAATCAACTAGTTAATTCATTTTTAAGGCAGTCTGCTAGAGATATCAGACGTAAATTTCAGAAAATTCAAAGACCAAATAAGAAAAATCTCAAAGCCTTATTAGAAGAAGCCTAGAGAGTATTTAGTAACCAAAAAGAAAGATATAAACAGAGAATGAAAAAGTTAGTAACAGTGGTACAGGAGGAAAGGCAGAAGAAATACAACCAGAGACCGCCGAGACAGGGACCACCTCAGCTAGACAAGAACCAGTGTGCAATCTGCAAAAAAATTAGTCACTAGAAAGACCAATGCCCAGAACGAAGAAAGAGTAACCAGCAGATAGCTGCACGCGTACAAGACAACTGAAAAAGACCGGGGGATTCTACCCCAGCAGATCCACTAGTTATAACAATGAAGCTGAGAGAAGAAAAGAGAAGAGTAGAATTTTTAGTTGACACGGGGGCTACATATTCAGTTCTAAATAAAGCTTTAGTACCTGTAAAAAATGATTATGTTGTAGTGCAGAGAGCAACTAGCCAGTCTAAAAGAGCATATTTTTGTAAACCTTTGAAGTATAAATTAAGAAAACAATGAAGTATTCATAAATTCTTGTACATACCTAACTCACCAAGAGCACTCTTAAAGAGAGATTTATTAGAACAGTTACAAACAACCATTACATTCAAAAAAGAAGAAATTACTCTAGAAGTAAATGATCAAAAATACATAAAGTTATTAAGTTTAACTCTGACAGCTATTAGCATTAAAAAAGAAATTGATGAAGAAATACTGAGTCAAGTATTTCCTGGGGCGTGGGCCTCTGATGTGCCAGAGAAGGCAAAAAATGCCTCTCCCATAATAATCAAACTCAAAGAAGAAGCGCAACCAGTGAGAATCAAGCAGTACCCCCTAAAGAAAGAAAATAAAGAAAGAATCAACCCAATAATTAAAAATTTTCTGCAGTTAAGATTACTGAAAGAATGCCAATCTGATTTCAATACCCCCATCTTACCTGTTCAGAAACCTAATGAGTCATACCAGATAGTACAAGATTTGAAAGCTGTCAATAAAATAACAAAAGATCTGTATCCAGTAGTAGCCAATCCATACACTTTATTAACTTGCCTAACACCTGAGCTAACCTAGTTTACTGTTTTAGATCTAAAAGATGCCTTCTTTTGCCTCCCCATCCATGAAGCCAGCCAAAAAATTTTTGCATTTGAATGAAAAAGCCCTAAGAGTGGGCGCAAAACCCAGCTCACATAGACCAGACTACCCCAAAGCTAAAAAAATTCCCCTACTTTTTTCGAAGAGCAACTTGCAAAAGATCTAGAGTCCTGAGAAGCTCCACAAGAAGAAAGAAAGCTTTTGCAATATGTAGACAACCTTCTAGTAGCCACTCAGACGAGAGAAGCATGTGTAGCCTAGACAGTAAGCCTTTTGAATTTCCTAAGACTCCAAAGATACAGAGTATCGAAGAAAAAAGCGCAGATAGTAAAACAGAAAGTTATCTACCTAAAGTACGAGGTGAGTGCTGGGCAACAAACTTTAGAGCAAGCTCGCAAAGAAGCCATATGCCAGACCCCAAAACCCCAAACCATAAAAGAACTCCGAACCTTCTTAAGCATAGCAAGATAGTGCCAGCTGTGAGTCTATAATTATAGACTGCTTGTCAGACCCCTCTATGCTCTAATTGCCGATAAAAGCAGAGATCTCCAGTAAACAAAAAAAGCAACACGAGCCTTTCACCAGCTGAAAAATGCTCTCATGTCAACTCCAGCTTTGAGACTTCCAGATGTGAATAAACCATTCTTCCTATTTTCCCATGAGAAACAGAATTGCCCTGAAAATACTAGCTCAAGACTTAAATCCATACCGAAAAGCAGTTGCCTACCTCTCTAAACAACTAGATGCAACAGCCAAAAGATAGCCAAGTTGCCTCAGAGCTGTAGCAACAGTTGTGCTGAACATTCAAGAAGCACGCAAGTTTACCCTGAGACAAAAATTGACTGTGCTAGTGTCCCACACTGTATCTGCAGTACTAGAAGTAAAGAGTAGCCACTAGCTTTCGCCACAGAGATTTCTAAAATACCAAGCCATCATAGTAGAGCAAGATGATGTAGAGATCGTAGTGACTAATATTGTCAACCCAGCTTCCTTTCTCAGTAAAAACCAAAGAAAAGCAGTACACCATAATTGCCTAGAGACCATCAAAGCGACCTACTCCAGCCGCCCAAACTTAAAAAACACCCCTCTGAAAGATGCAGAGACCTAATTCACTAACGAGAGCAACTATGTTACCAATGAGAAGCAACATGCTGAGTATGCAGTGACCACCTACAGAAAAGTAATCGAGTCTGAACCCTTACCAACAAATACCTCCGCGCAGAAAGCTGAGATAATTGCCCTGACCCGTGCCTTAGAAAAGACAAAAAAGAAGAAAATAAACATCTACACAAACTCAAAGTACGCATTCAGAGTTGTACATGCACATAGAGCCATCTAGAAAGAGAAAAGACTGCTTACCTCACAAAAAAAGAACATCAAACATGCACAAGAGATAATCCAGCTACTAAAAGCAGTTCAGCTACCTAAAAAAGTAGCAATTATGCATATTAAAGCACACCAAAAAGTGAGCTCAAAATTAAAAAAAAGAAATGAGCTAGCAGATAAAGAAGCAAAAGAAGCAGCAAAAAGTAAAGTAGCTACTGAAAGAGCCCTTATTCCAGATAGACAAATCTCCCTTAAAAGTAAGCCAAAATACAACAAAAGAGATAAAAAATTAATTGAAGATCAAAAAACAACGTATAACCAAGAAGGGTGGGCTACCATTAAAAAGAAGCTAGTAATCCCTTCCCATTTATTGTAGTCACTAGTAAAAGAAAAACACCAGAAAACGCACTAAAGAATAGATGCCTTATACACCTATCTAATTAAAAGAATTGTTGCTAAAAATTTATATGCCACTATTACTCAAGTAACCCGACAGTGTGATATTTGCCTCCAGACTAACCCCAAAAACACCCCCAGACCGAAACTCAGTCAGATTGGGAGAGGCCATGAGCCTAGACAGCAGTAGCAAATTGACTTTTCAGAACTCCCAAAGAAAAAGAAGTATCAGTATTTGCTAGTATTGACAGATACATTTTCAAAGTAGCCAGAAGCGTTCCCCCACAAAACTGTCAAAGCTCGAGAGGTGACCAGAGTATTATTACAAAAAATAATACCACGCTTCAGAGTTCCAGCCAAAATATCCTCAAATAAAAGATCACATTTCATTTCCAAAATAGTACAACAAATTAGTAGCCACCTAAGCATAGACTAAGAACTCCACACTCCATACCGCCCCCAATCAAGCAGCCAAGTAAAAAAGATGAATCATTTGATTAAACAGCAAATCATAAGACTAGAGCAAAAAGCTAATCTACCTTAGCCCCAAGCTCTTCCAATAGCACTGTTGCGAATTCGAACAAAACCTCGAGCTAAAGAAAAGTTAAGCCCTTTTAAAATACTCTATAAAAAACCATATAGAATACAAAAGAGAGTGTCCACCCATATTAGAGAAGTAACACTAGCCACCTACATAGTAGCTTTAAACAAACAACTCAAAGAAATTAAGAAACATGTAGCTAGAACTCAGAGCAGAAAATTAAATAAGCCAGTACATAATATACAACCTAGAAATTATGTATATGTTAAGTCTCTTACAAAAAAGACCTTAAAACCACAGTAAAAAAGACCATTCCAAGTGCTTCTCACCACCTTCACTGCAATCAAAATCAAAAAACAGAACGCCTAGATTCATCGCTCTTGAGTAAAGAAAGCCCAAAAACCTCTTAAAGAGTGACGCCAAGAAACGATGAACTGACACTAAAACTTACTCAAGCAAAATAAGTATATTGCAATCGAGAGTAGCTCATATTTTAATTTGTAAAATTGTTTTATATGAAATCATAACTAAAGTTTTAGAACTTGAAAGTACCTTTATTCAGAGCAATACTGAATAGCCTTAGTCCCAAGCGTTTAATCAATATACTAAATCCATAAAAAAACCTTCTAAGATAAAAGATTTAAACCTATCCACTGTAATAATTCATAGAGATCAAGTATATAGAAAGCAAAAATAGCAAAAACAGAAGCTGTAAACACTTCAAGAGATCAGAAGAAAAAAAATTAAAGTAAGATGCCAAATGATAAATGAGACAGCTTACGAAAAACCAAATGAAATTAGTGTCTCAACCTCTCCTAGTGTACATGAACGCCAAAAAATCTGTGATAACCTAAATGAATCAGACTGCTAGTATAATTTCACCTTAATACAACCTGTAGAAATAACTTGCCTTTAAACACAAGAAGATATCAAGCTTTCATTTAAATTCAAAATAGATACTACACCTTTTACCACAGCAAAACCCTATACAGCCCACACCAAGACTCAAATAGTTCAGACTCAACCCAAACTTAAACCTAAAGTGTATGGGGTAGGCCCCTATATAGTAAAAAATATAAGTAAGCAGCAACTATTATTCAATCCAGAATAGTCTCTCAAACGTGTAGAGTTAATAATGCAAATTAACATCTCAAAAATCCAACCAACCTACTCCTCCTTCCTAAAAACTTCATTTGAGAGCTAAACAGCATAGTTACAAAAACAAACATACCTCAGAAACAAAACAAAAAAAAAAATCTAACTAACATATTAGAGACAAGATTAAGAGTTTTAAATAGAATTAATTCAGAAATACTGATAAATAGACTAGCCACTGCAGCAAGTAACCTAACAAAATTGAAGCAACCCTTGCAGTCATCTCTATTAACATTAAGAACTAGCCAGTAGCAAATTTCGAAAGTTCTGTCAAAATGAAAAACAGCCAAAAATCAAGACCACAAACTGATAGTAGAAGCACTTAGTACAGTTCAAGATAATGTGTCCTTAGCTTTCAGTTGTATACAAGCACAATTATAGATACAAGCAACAGCAGCTCTAATCATACGAAAAGAAAGTAAAAGTAATTTTCCAACTGAAATTCAAAAAGTTGTGTGAGACAATACAATTGATTTAAAAAAAAAATTTCAGTCCTAATAGACTATAGTAAATTTCACCTATAATCCTGTTTCTAATGTAGCAACTGCCTTTGTGCTTACCATACGTAATGCCACTGTTTATGTTATCCATCCCATCATCGCCCTAAGATTAAACCATGAAAAAACCATACTCTATCCCTCAAAACATAGAGTATGAGCACAAAAAATAAATAGAAAGTGACAGACAATAAACTTAAAATCCTGCATTACTAAAGAACAGATAAAATTCATTTGCAAAAGCAATACTATTAATGCTCAAAATGTGTGTTTAGACACTGAACAGAGTATTTATCACTTTAAAATTCATCCAGTCACTAACCAGAGAACTGTGCTCGTATATACTAGAAAAAAATGTGTGTCTAAAAACTACCTGTGCTGCAGTAAATATTAATAGCAATGATGTTATTCTGTCTAGTAAAAATCATTCTAACTTCTGTATTTGTAATTTTGTTAAAATTATCGAGTGTAATTTTTCGTACTTAGCCCCAGTAACATCCCACCAACTAATTAAAGCTAATTACACAATGTATCACAGACTACCACCTACCCCTATTAAAATGAACCTTACATTAGTGAAACAATTAATTGAACACCAAGACTTATTAGAAATCTTAAAAGAAATCCAAGAAAGTAGAAAGAAAACCTTAATTACTGTCCAACACAATACAAAAGAGATAACCAGAGTTCTACAAAAAATAAAACAAAATATAAATCATCACTAGTAAGATGTAATCTTTAAGTAGTCACCAACTGCGAATAAAATCTTTAATAAGTTGTGTCACCCCATTGTAGTTTTACTAATATTAGTTGAGATAAGTTTAAAACTATCTATTACATTATTAATTTAGAACTGTAAGATGCTACAACGAATAGCTGTACTAACATCTTTGTCAAACGTGCATAGTAAAGCGTTAAAAAACACCTATCGTCGCGAAAGTTTTCCTTAAGTAAAAAAATTTACTTATTTCCTAAAAAAGAAAAAAATAAAACAAAGTGAAGATCCATTCTGAATTAAGTAAAGTGCCGAAAAGAAGTAAAAAGTCTGTAAAGCCAAAAACTAAAAGAAAAGCCGCATTCCAGAAACAGCAAAGAAACAGAGAAAAGAAAACAAAAATTGCCACAAAGTCGATCTGCTCCAGACCTAAAAATTCCTCTAATAAAGAAGAACTAGTGCTAAATGTCACGCAAAATGAATATGTATGAACTTATTGTAAAACCGTATGCATATGCATTTAAGAAAAAAATAAAAAAAGACCCAAAGTCTTCAGAAGTACGCTTGCCTATTAAAGAAGCTTGCGTCCAGCACGTGTCGTAATAAAGCATACCAAACTTTACAACTTTTACGAAGTTGTAAAGTTTCTTCTTTTCTCCGCAAAACACAGCTGGATTGGTACATTTACCTTTTTCTTGTTTCTCCCCTCTTCGGGAGGAGGGGTGTTTCCCTGCCTTTGGTTTTAGGCTGCCAGCTGCAGGAGTTTGTTTCTTTTCTCTCTCCCCGCCCCACCCCCCCCACCTCCCACCTGGGTTGGTGAAAGTTATTTGAGATACAAAACTTTAAATCACAGCCACAATGGGTGCCAAGCTTTCTGTATCTCATAAAGGGGTCTATTACCATCTTTTAAATTTTCTTAAGAGTAAGGAAATCCAATTTTCAAGAAGAGATGTTAAACAATTTGTTAGATGGCTGTTCCTTCACTTCCCCGATGTATCAACTGAAAATATTAATGTTTTGGCTTTCTGGGGCAAAACTGGCAATGAGTTATTGAAAGCAGAGAAGTCAGGTGATAAATCTCTGTCAAAGTTTGCTTTTCTAGCTATGCAGATAAGAAATGTTTTAAAATCCAAATCAAAATTGTAGGAACAGCCATCTGGGAGCAATTTGAACACCTCTGCTTCCCAGAAACCCAATTTACCCCCCTCCAAGTTATGTTCTTCCTGTCCTAGCCCTCTTTTTTTACCCTCAGCCCCGAGATAGGACATTCTGAAGAAAGCTACACTCCCTAGCTTCCCTCAGAAGCTCCCAGTCTCCAATCCAGAGAGTTCTGGCCAAACTCCCTGGGATTTTACCCTTCCCTCTATCTCCCCAGTTTGCGATACCTCGTCCTGAAATCCTTGTGTTTTTGTACCCCTGATTCACCTCAGGTGATTCCCCCAGGCCATGATGGCGGATACCACATGGTGGTCCCTGCTCCTGCTTCTTCCTACAATCCTTTTCACTCTTCGAACAACCCATTCCAGTCAGAAAACCCCTCCCCTGAAACACTCCCTCCGAGCACCCCTCCCCCTCCTCCTACTCTGGCCCCGCCCCCCTCTGCCCCCTCAGGGGTTTGCCCACCAGCTGCCCCCTCCCTCTGCCCCTCCCACAGCCTGCCCTCCAGCTCCCACGTCACAGAAACCGGAGATGCTGAGCCTGGCAGCCGGAACCTGGAAACAACGGCTGTCCTCTCTGCAGCTCCTGTGTTGTGCATTTCAGATTTATATGGGGGGATTCAGCCACATTGGACCCTTTTCCCTTTGAATCTGTCAAAGAGCTCACAAAAGCCCAGAAAGATTTTCATAGATCAAGTGAATATTTTAGGGGACTTCTTAAAGCTACGGTTTTTCCTAATACCTTAACCCCCGTTGACATCAAACACCTTTTTTCCTGCCTGTTATCCCCATCTGAATATCTCTTGTGGGATGCAGCATGGAAAAAAGGAGTGAGAGCCAGTTTACCAGCCCTGTGGGCTGATGAAGTCACTGCCCATGATATTTATGGTAAATTGATATCACTAGACCATCTCTGTGGACAAGGGGAGTGGGAGGATGGAGCAAGTCAGCCAGAGGGCATTTCCAAAAAGTCTCTCAAAGAAAGTGCTAGAGCAGCTGGGAAAGCTTTCTTTGGGTTGCGTCCAGATGTTCCTCTTGAGAACTATTTGAAAATAACACAATCTTCATCTGAGTCCTTTTTGAGTTTTGTGGAAAGGTTGAGGAAAGCTGTGGAAATGCAAGTTCAGAATGAAGGAGCCAGGCTGGAAGTCCTCACCGAGATTGCTAAACAAAATGCCAATGAGAAGTGTAAAGCTGCCATCCTGAGCCTGCCTCTCGATCCAACACCAACACTGCAAGCAATGCTAGAAGTGTGTGAGAAGAAAGTTACGATCACCCCTGCTGACCAGGACGAGAGACTGAAACCACAGAGAAAGATTGCAGCTGTGGACGCCCCTGATCCACCATCCACCAGCCAGCTTCAGCGCGTCACGATGCCACAGGAGAGAACCTCCAACTCTAATCAACCCTGCCATCTTTGTGGGAAGTTAGGGCATTGGATGCCTGACTGCCCTTTGAAAAAGCAGTTTTTAGATTTTAAATACAATAAGCTTAAAGATCAGAATTCCCCAAAAGAGAGCCTTCCAAAAAACTGAATAAAGAGTGCTCTTTTTCCCAGCGCTATGACAAAAATAGGGTGGATCCAATTCCAGCACGGGGGGGGGGGGGGGGGGGGGGGGGGGGGCGACACACACAAAATACCCAGTTTAGGAGACGTGCCTGTGCCAAGTCAGACACTGGCGTTGGACAGGACAGAACATTCATATAACTGCCACAATCCCAGACCAATTCTAACCACCAATTCTCCCCATAACCCTTTCAGATTGGCACTGACAGAGCCTCTCCATCTCAAGGACACTAACTGGCATTTCATAACTGTTAACGCTGAACAGCCAGGTACTTGGACACAGCTTTGCCAGAAACATCACAGTAAGTATGTTGTCCTTGGGGACACAAAACACACACCCCAGGAAATTAACATTCCTCCTGGTCTCATATCATCAGACCCGAAGCAGTTTGTCATTTGGCTCCACCGTACTCGCCCACCCATGTACTTGCCCAAAGGCCAAATAATAGCCCAAGCCATCCCAGTGCCTGAGCCTCCATGGGACCAGGAGCAGGCAGACACCCTCAGAAATTAACTCCATCCCAATGTCTGCTGGACTCAGGTACTGGGAAGAGAAAAACCCAAGTTATCGTGTGGGTTGCACCGAGGTGGGGAGTACAGATCTATACAAGGACTTCTAGGTACCGGAGCAGATATTACGATCATTCCCTCCAAGGAGTGGCCGTCACACTGGGAATTGCAAAACGTGGCAGGACATGCGCAAGGTGTAGGGGGCATCCAATTAGCAAGACAATCAAAAAACGTCATCCAAATTGAGGGGCCGAATGGCAATGTGGCTTCTATATGCTCATTTGTTTTAGACTACACAGAGCCCCTCTGGGGCAGAGATTTGATGGTTCAGTGGGGAGCCACAATTGACATCCCAGAAACCCCTGCGGGTTTTTTGGGCGGTGGCCACTGAGGAGCGCCCTGCCCAAAAATTGATATGGAAAACTGATACTCCAGTGCGGGTAGAACAGTGGCCACTCAACAAAAGAAAATTAAAGGCACTTGAAGAGCTCATAGAGGAGCAGCTAAGAAAAGGCCACATCGTGGAGACCATGTCACTGTCTTTGTCATTAAAAAACCCAACAAAGACAAGTGGCGTCTCCTTCACGACCTCCGTCAAATCAACAACGTTATTGAAGACATGGGCTCTCTACAACCAGGGATGCCCTCACTGTGCATGCTTCCACAGAAATGGAATTTAGCTGTAATTGACATTAAAGATTGTTTTTTTCAAATTCCCCTGCATCCTGACGATGCCCCACGTTTTGCCTTCTCGGTTCCCACCATTAACCTAGTAGCCCCAATGAAGAGATACCACTGGAAAGTACTCCCACAAGGTCTCAAAGTGAGTCTTGTGATTTGCCAGCAGTATGTCTCTTCCTTGCTGTCCCCAGTCCGTGAAGCTGCAGGAGATTCCATCATCCTGCACTACATGGATGACATCCTGGTGTGTGCCCCAACTGATGACATGCTTACTCACACACTTGACCTGACAATCAATGCATTGGTTGCTGCAGGGTTCGAGCTCCAGGAAGAAAAGATTCAAAAGATGCCACCTTGGAAGTACCTGGGTCTCGAAATTGGAAAGCAGACCACTGTGCTGCAAAAATTAGCTATCAAAAACGACATCAAAACCTTAGCGGATCTCCATCAACTGTGTGGGTCTTTAAACTGGGTGAGACCTTGGCTAGGCATTTCCACCGAGGACCTAGCCTGCCTTTTCAATTTGTTGAAAGGAGGAGATGACCTTAGTTCTCCTAGGACCCTCACCCAGGAGGCGAGAACTGCACTGGAGAAAGTTCGGGAAACAATGTCTACCAGGCAAGCCCACAGGTGCCAGCAGGGCCTGCCCTTCAAGTTCATCATCTTAGGCAAGTTGCCACACCTCCATGGGGTGATCTTCCAGTGGGAAACTGCCCAGGCAGGGAAAGGTGACCAGGCCAAGAAAGACCCACTCTTAATCATAGAATGGGTCTTCCTCAGTCACAACAGGTCCAAAAGGATGACAGTGCCACAGGAGCTGATGGCAGAACTGATCCGGAAAGCAAGGATTAAGATCAGAGAATTGGCAGGGTGTGACTTTGACTGCATTCACATCTCCTTAAAATCGAAATCAGGCCAACTATCTCAAGCAATGTTAGAACAATTGCTTCAAGAGAATGAAGCCCTGCAATTTGCGCTAGACAGCTACACGGGCTAAATTTCGATCCAGCGACCGGCCCACAAAATTTTTAATTTGGACGTTCAGCTTTCTTTATCATTGACAAGTATTCAGAGCAGGACGCCTCTAAAGGCACTGACAGTTTTCACTGATGCGTCTGGAGCATCCCACAAGTCAGTGGTGACTTGGAAAGATCCTCAAACTCAGCAGTGAGAGGCAGATATTGCCAAGGTGGAGGGATCACCCCAAATTGCTGAGTTGGCTGCTGTCGTCAGAGCCTTTGAGAGGTTCTCCGAGCCTTTTAATTTAGTTACTGATTCAGCTTACGTAGCAGGTGTAGTGTCCAGAGCAGAGAATGCTGTATTGCAAGAAGTTTCCAACATTATTTTATATGAATTGCTCTCAAAATTAGTGAAAATAATCTCCCACCGGGAACAACCCTTCTATGTGATGCATGTCAGGTCACACACAGACCTGCCGGGGTTCATTGCAGAAGGTAACCATAGGGCTGATGCCCTTGCGGCACCAGACGAAATAGCCCCACTCCCAGACATATTCCAACAAGCAAAAGATCAGTCACCAATTTTTCCATCAGAATGCACCCGACTTGGTTCGGCAATTCTGCCTGACACACAAACAAGCCCAAGCCATTGTAGCCACGTGTCCTTCTTGTCAAAACCAGTCACTACCTTCCCTAAGTACAGGAGCAAACTCTAGGGGTTTGCAGAGCTGCGAGGTGTGGCAGACAGATGTAACCCACATCTCATCATTTGGCAAATTTAAATATGTCCACGTCTCCGTGGATACCTTTTCTGGTGCCATCTACGCTTCCGCCCACACAAGGGAGAAGGTCTCTGAAGTAAAAAAACATCTCATGCAAGCCTTCTCCACATTAGGAATCCGTAAGGTCATTAAAACAGACAATGGCCCAGCGTACAAGTCCAAAGAGCTTCGGAGCTTCCTGCAGCAATGGGGAATAGAACATAAGACAGACATCCCCTATTCCCTGACAGGCCAAGCCGTGGTGGAGTATTACCGCGCCTGAGTGGGTCGCAGCTGGTGATAGAGACGGTGAATCTTGTTTCTTGAATCAGAAGGCTTGATTTATTGAGATATCATATATAATACATTATGACTATACTAAACAGAATATAGAGAGAGGTTTGCAGAGCAGCTAGGCTAGCTAAGAATAGATAGAAAGAATCTATAACAAAGTTGTGTCCAAGGACTGAGTCCCTGGCTTACACTTTGTGATTGGCCCTTAATTATAAACAAAGAAAATGGGCCAATCAAGGTGCGTCCCATTACATTTCACAGCAGCTGATAATAATTGTTTACCTTGTCTTCCGAGGCCTCTGGCCTCCAGAAGACACAGAAATCCGAAAGAAAGGATTTCTGTGAAGAAATGTCTGCGACATCTCACCTTTCTAAATTGTATAAATTAAAAGAAAAATGCTGATGTGGAATGAACAGGAAATTCCTTCACCTATAAAATATAAAATACTAACAAATCACTAAAACAATCCTACAATCTAAGAAAAATGCCAAAAACAATGCAAAGAAAATTGAAGTCCATGCAGCTGAGCTTCAGGAACAGTCCATCAGCTGAAGTTGTTTCTTTTGGACATCTGAGAGTCCTTTTTGTCCTGAAACAGCATAACACAATTTTAAACAATTTAAAACAATTTAAACAATTTTTAGAATGTCCTTTTCTGGCCCTTCAGTGCTTCAGCGCTTCAGAGCTGCTGCCCGCTATTTTCAATCTTTTTTATTTAATTAAAAAATTTTTTTTTTTTTTGATCGAAAACAAAAGAGCAGCAGCCGAGCAGAGCAGTGCCAGAGAAGGAAAGGCCCTGGGGGCCCTGGCCCATGCTGGACCAGGAACCCCAAAACTGGCTCACAAAGGGGGACCAGGTCCAGTAGGAGAAACCATAGTCCCCAAAAATATCAGGAGGCCTCGCAGTGGGCCCGGCCCAAGAACTTTCTGAGCCCAATGGCCCAGGCCAAACCCATAAGGCAGGCTGTGCATTTCCACAGGCCTGAACCCTGCTGCCAGCACAATGGCAGCACGGGTAGTGAGACGCTTCCTTTCCCCAAAACGACTGAGGCATGCCAGCAGCAGGGAAATAGAAGCCTTCCCCAGAAATCCCATCTGGGGTCTGGTAATGTTTGTTTCCCCCAGCAAACCAGCTGTCTCCGCCAGCTGTGCCATCTCCCTCTGCAATGCATCGGGTTTATTTTCCATCCGCCCCATGGCTTCATCGTCCACACCCTCTTCGGGCTGGGGATCAGAGGAAGGGCTCTCGGCAGAACCCACCTGCCCCTCGCCACTAGGGTACAAGAGGGGCGGCAGAGATGGCAGCCTCCATGGGACAGCAACCGAAACACCACCCCTCAAACCGCCGCTGATCTTAAAAACTGGCAGCTGGACTGCCACAAGAGTCAGCTGGCGGGCAGCCCCGACTCCACTGAAGGAGAGACCCCCCGCCGGGGCGGCTGCTGGGGCAGCCGGCCCGAGAGGGCCCGAGCTCGAACAAGCCGCCGGTGCCATGGCAGTCTCTGACAACGGCAAAGCTGCTGGGACATCCGGTGGAAGCAGCGGGGGGGGAAGCCTGAACTGGGGAGGGAATCACGCTGATCATAAGATCAGACGCGGGCTGCTCCGAGGGTCCCGCGGGTTCAGCGCCGTTTTCTGCCGCTGACTCTGGGACTGTCTCGGCTTGAGGAGGCGGGGACACGACGGAACACGCCGCCGCGGCGTCCCCCGTCCCTGAAAGCGGTGGCAGGCACGGCACGGGGCCGGCGCCGTCCCCCGCCGCTGACTCCGGGGTCTGCTGCAGAGGCACAGTCTCAGTCGCAGTCTCCGTCGCAGCGCAAACAGGCAGCAGCGGAGCCGGGAGAAGCGGCGGAGCATCGCTGTTGCTTAGCAACAGGTCAATCGCCGGAAGTGCTGTCTCTTCTGCCTTCTCCGACACAGGCTCTTGCGGGGGCGAGGAGGCCGGTGAAACCGCGGGCGGGACCTCCTGGAGAGGCGGAGACGGGATCTCCTGGAGTCACGGCTCTAGCACTAGGAGGGGCGTGGAGGAAACCTCAGAGACCGGTGCCGCCCCCATGTGTGAAGGAGGCGGAGTCTGAGAGGCCGGCTGTGGCTTGAGTGGCCACTCCCATCCCCCCGGAGAGAGAGAAGGGGGAGAAGGAGAAAACTCCATCTGAGCATGCTCCGGAGAAAAAGTAAAAAAACTTCTTCGCCCTGCGAAGTTTCAGCCCCCCCCGCCGTGAAGCGGGGGGGGAAAAAAGCCCAAAGTCATCACCCACCGGGTCTTCTGCCAAGGGGGGTGGAAACGGAGCTTGTCCATAACAGTTAGAGATCCATTGAAAGGTAGCTGCTCTGTGTCTCAGAACTGGGAAAAGCTTTATAAATACTGGGTAGATGGAAGGCAGGACACGTCCCTGGCTCCAGACGAACTGGAAAATGGAGTCCATGCACTTCCAGACAAAAGCATCCAAAGCGTACAGGACATCAGTAAAAAACCCAAAAAGCTTTGCCCATCTAAAGAATTTATAGAGATCTGTTAATGACAAAAAGAAACCGTCTTCCCTACACCAGTGTTTCCAGAGAGCAATAATCTTCTCCTCTGAAGGGGAGAACTGAGTCTCTTCTGGCAAGGCGTGTGTCTGCCATACGAACAGCCACAAGCTACGAAGGGCTGGTTCATCAGGGATAGAAAAGCCCACAATACCTTCTGAAAGAGTCCAGCTTGCTCTGGCCAGCTCCACAGGTCTGCTGCTCTTTTCCATCATCTTTCCTGATGGTTTTCCAGAAGAAGGTTCTGTTGTGGTCAGCCTTGGCTGTCAACTCTGTCCAAATCAGGATCTTCAGTTCTTCAGCTCCTGGCTTGAATCCACTTTTTTGGTCGCTTCAAAGCAACCATCAAATGCTACACATGCAGGATTTTTACCCAGTGCAGCAATTTTGCTCCTCTGGTCTTATCAAATTAATTTCTGCTCTGACACGTCGGGTCACCAGATATTACTGCGCCTGAGTGGGTTGCAGCTGGTGATAGAGACAGTGAATCTTGTTTCTTGAATCAGAAGGCTTGATTTATTGAGATATCATATATAGTACATTATGACTATACTAAATAGAATATCGAGAGAGGTTTGCAGAGCAGCTAGGCTAACTAAGAATAGATAGAAAGAATCTATAACAAAGTTGTGTCCAAGGACTGAGTCCCTGGCTTACACTTTGTGATTGGCCCTTAATTATAAACAAAGAAAATGAGCCAATCAAGGTGTACCCCATTACATTTCACAGCAGCTGATAATAATTGTTTACCTTGTCTTCAGAGGCCTCTGGCCTCCAGAAGACACAGAAATCCGAAAGAAAGGATTTCTGTGAAGAAATGTCTGCGACAGTGGAGAGGGCCCACCAGAGCCTAAAAAAGGTCCTTCACCAACAACAAGAGGCTATGAAGGTGGAGTCTCCTCAAGTCCGGCTGTCCAAAGCGCTGTTCACACTGAATTTTTTAAACTGTACCTATGAAAACCTTAACCCACCCATCATAAGGCACTTTAAAGAGAACAGTCAGCACAAACTGAAAGTCCAGCCACCCGTCCTCATAAAAGACCCTGAGACTTGGGAAACAGAGGGGCCCTATGAGCTCGTGGACTGGGGTAGGGGCTATGCGTGCGTATCCGCTCCCTCAGGCTTGAGATGGATCCCCTCCAAGTGGATAAGACCATACATTCCGAGAGTGTCAAAAGATAAAGCCACGGCACATGTAGCCGATGTCTGCTGGAGGAGGAAGCGTCGTCAGACTCTTTAAAGTTAAGTTGCTATTACCTGAACCTTATTCCTAACATTTTTTATCTTCAGTTTTTTCAGTTTCCCCTTGATCTGAACTCAGCCCCTGTACCATCAGAACGAGCCCCATCCTTCTGCTGCTCCTGTTGTCAGCCATCCATCCAAGTCAGATATGGATTGTTTCTCAGCCTCAGGCAAACATATGGACCACTCTTGCCAGAGTCCTCAACCAAGATCACATTTGCCTGCCTGCCTCCTCTGTGTCTGAACCAATGTCTACTTGCCTTGTGGGGATCCCACCTAAATCCAGTGAATTTCCGCCAATATTAGCAACCTCCTTTTTTCCAGTATTTAATCCATTATCCCCTTGGGCAAAATTAGTTTACAGACAGACAATAACAGAAAAGGAACCCCAAGAATTCGAGCTCCTTGGTTCTGCAAAAGCATTCTATTGTGTTCAGTTTGTGTTTAAACCGAAAGGCCAGGTAAATTTGTATCAGTAAGTCAAGCAGTTTAAAGAAAACTTGTCATGGTTTGACGCTGGCACAATGCCAGTGCCCCCATGAAAATACCTTCTCCCTGGTGTCTACTGTGAGATGTGACCAGGAATAGATCAAAGCAGGCTCCAGCTTAGGAATAGAAGGAAAAAAACTTTCTTAACTTACAATATATAAAAGATACACACAGAACTCAGGATGAAAACCTCCCAAACATTCCTCCTCCCCCCAACCAAGTTCCCAATACGTCACAGTAAGACAAAACCTTGGACTTTCAATTCAGTTGCCATCCCTCAGATCACCAACTCTCAGTCCATCACCAACCTTCAGATAATCAATTCTCAGTTCACCAAGAGGAGAGGAGTCCCTCTTGTGCCATAGGCTTCCCCAGGAAACACAGTTGAAACCTCGTGTGTTTCCATGTCACTCGTGGCACCGCCCGGAGAACATTTGCCATCGTGACATCTTCCTTCCATGTCCAGTGCTCTCACCACTGCACATGGACCAGAGCTGCTTCTAGGGTCATCCTTTTAAGGGTGCTTTGTCCAGTTCCAAAAAAGCAACAGTCTCTCACTTTCGGGACACCTGTCCCCCCCAAATTTCACCCCCTGGGGCTGAGAGGTCTCAAGAACAGAGATTTTTTTCCTCAACTGAAGATCGAGGGCACCAACCACCCTCCTCACCCGGCCATCTCTGTTCCCACACTCCTTCACATAACAACACTGAACTCTCTTGGCTCCGAGCTATTGCCTCCCCCTAGATGCAGTCTCTGTGTCACAGGAAAAATGGTTCTGTCCATGGCTATACAAGAAAAGTCCAGCCAAAGGCCACTCCATCACCTCCTCCCACCTAAGATTCTTCTCCACTTCTCTTGTGGCCCATTTTCTCTTATCTTTATCTCTCTTCTCATTCAACTCCAGGAGGATCAGCATTTTTAAGGTTTCCATCATGCAAGAAAAGGGTTAAACATCTCAGTCTGTGCCTGTCCAGAACTCCCATGGCTGCCCTGCTGGGCACCTTCTCCCCGCACCCCCCCCCCATTCTTCTCCTCAGCCGGCCGTGCTATCAAACGTCAAGGTGGCACAGGCACAGACATCGTCTCTCTCTCTCTCTCTCTCTCTCTCCTTGGGAGGGGGAGGAAGGGGTGGCTGCCCAGTGCCTCTCAGGATTCCTCCCCCCTTCCATCCTGCAAGGGCCTCTTCACCTCCCCTCTCTGTCCAAGGCCCCACCTCACCCGGCTGCATGGCTTCCCCTCCCCCGCCCGGCCGGCAGCAGCAGGGCAGGGGAGGTCTGAACCTTTCACTGACTGGAACCAAGACAAAGTTTTCCTGGGAGTTGTCTGCTTTTATGCCCCCCGAGTTCTCAGAGGCCTACCCATGTCCCCAGTGGCCACACCAGGTGCCAATATTCAAATCTGAGCACCTATTGGTTTGACCACAGCATCCCAAAAATCTCACTTCCTCTCCAAACCACGACAAAACTACACAGTAAAAAATTGGTTTAAGAAAATTTCCCATGTGGAGATGGTGTCCACCCCTGATAATAAGCCCCATGCCCTCCCTAAAGGGTTTTTCCTCATTTGTGGCAACAGAGCATGGGCAGGCATCCGCTCTTGTCTAACCGGAGGTCCATGCACCCTTGGAAAGCTGAGCCTGTTTACGCCCAACAAGACCAAAATCATGGATTGACCAACCAAAACCAGCGCCCACAATTCAGCCCACAAAAAGGAAGACTTAAGGAATTTAGATCCAAATTGCGATTCTGAAATTGTACATTGGTCCAAACCAAAAGGGGTTGCAATCACCGTGTTTTTGCCATGGGTGTCTGCTGCCAAGGCTCTAAGTGAATTGTGTGGTAGATAGGGACAGGCGGTCAGAAGATCACGTGATGTGACGGAAAGGCAGGACTCCCTTTTCCCCTAATCCCTTAAGATAAGATCACCCTAGGAATGTAGCCCCCCTAACTGTAGTGCCAGTAACTTTCCACTCCACTTCTGGTAACTTTCCACTCCTTACTAACCATAGATGGTAAAGGCAGGCCCCCTCTGACGTAGAGAACCCCTTAGATTATAAAACCCCACGAGAAGAGATAATAAATGCCTGTGACCGTCCACCACATTGGTGTCTGCGTTCTTCATTGGCCCAAGTGACCCTGGAGATTTTGGGTCGCCGTACTGTTCCTCAGATCCAGGTCGCCTTGCCTTGTATCAGAAGGCAACAACTGGTGCCGAAAACCCGGGAGCCGATCAGAGCCCGGGGAACGGGAATTCGCCTGGACAGAGGACGGCGGCTGCACAGCTGGCCTAGTGCAGCGGGAGGGATGCCTCCGGACCGGCGTGGACCATGGAAGCCATTGCAAAGGTCGTAACTGAGATGCATGCACAATGGGGTATAGAATGTAAACTTAGAGATTTAAATCTCACATTGCCGAGACTGATTAAGCTTGGGGCTATAGAAAGCCCTGTGGATATCCTACATTCAGGGGTGTGGGATAATTGTACAAAAGCTCTGGCGGAGGACACTATGTCCTCAGGCTCAGGGAAAGCCCTAAAATCGTGGGGCAGAGTTATCCAGGCTCTGCAAAAAGCTCGACAAGAGCAAGAAACCTGGAAAGCCACGCGAACCTGTTTATTAGCCACGCCGCAGCTGGGCGTGGGCACGGCGACACAGACCGCGGAGGGTTTTGACCCGGGCGAGTGCGCGGAGGCGCGATCGCCAGAACCCCCTCAGCGAGTGGACTCACCATTGGAGGGGGGGAACATGTGCGGGCGTTCTGGCAGGGACTCGCAGGGGATGCGCAGAATGCGGCCGGAATATCGGACCCCGTAGGGATCGGTAAAAACACCCCCCCACCATATGCGTTTGAGCCGCATGGTCAGGGTGGAAAGGAGGACGTGGGGGGCGGAAATGCAGTCAGCCTGCTCAACAACGCATGCGCGGGCGAGCGGGGAGAAGGGGCGGCCCCCGTGGAGAAGCGTAAGACCAATCAGAGCGCTCTATTCAAATTAGGTCCTTATAGGGCAAGGACCTCCCCCAGCAGGAGGCGGGGGTACCCCAGTGGGAGGGAACGACTCGACCCCCGCAGGAAGGGGCGGGGTCGGAGCCCGAGAAAAAGGCAGAGCAGCCCGGAAACGTCCAGCCAGTCGCCTTCCGGCTCTGACTTGGATTCGAGCTCTGAGCTCGAGAGGGAATCGGAGGATTCTGATTCGGATTTTAGCTTTAACAGAGAGAGAGCAGCGGCATGTAAGGTCACTAGTTACAGCGCTCCCGTGTGGATGAAGGGGCTACCAGAGAAAGATTGTACCCCGCTTACAAACTGGCGGAAAATAAAGATGGCTTGCACGGAATGGGCCCCATCTGCGACACTGGTGTTCCCAGTCCATGTGGGGGGGGCAGGCGGAAACCAAAGGACCTATTCCCCAGTAAATCCAAAAGATGTGCAGGCAATTGTTAAAGCGATTGCGGATAAGGGAATTAATTCTGCCATGGTTTCCACACTCATTGACAGCCTTTTTGGTGGGGACGACATGCTTCCCTTTGATATTAAGCAGACGTGTAGAATGATTTTTGATGGGGCAGGGATGATAGTTTTTAAACAAGAGTGGGAAGACAATTGCACGAAGCAGCTAGCCTTGGTAACGGGAGCAGACCACCCACTGCACGGCTCCAGCATACAGAGGCTAATGGGAACAGACCCCACTATGATCACCCACCAGGCGCAGGCTGAGGGCTTGCGGGCCCATGAGGTCGTGACAACAACCTGTGCTGCCTGAGAAGCCATCCATGATGCTTCTAAAGTAGTAGCCAAACCCTCCCCATGGTCTTCTATAAAACAGAGTGAGAGTGAGAGCTTCACTCAGTTTGTGGACAGGCTTCAGGCCGCATTAGATTCCTCTGCGTTGCCCTCTGTGGCTAAGGGTCCGGTGCTGACAGAATGCCTATGCCAGCAATGCATCTCAGCCACCAAGGACATTTTAAGATCACTGCCGCAGGGGTCTAATATAGCTGCCATGATCAGACACGTTGCAAAGGAGGAACATCTAGCTCCCATCCAAGCAGCAGTTCACACTGCAATAACTAGTGTAATGGCATGCCTTAAGTGTGGCCAGGCAGGCCACTTGGCAGTAAACTGCCCCCAGCCAAGACGCCTATCAGCAGCTGCTCCACCACGCCAAGGGGGATTTAGGGGACCGTGCTGGGCATGTGGAAGGAAGGGGCATTTAGCTAAGGAATGCAGATCCAGGCCTCAGGGAAACAGGAGAGGGAGGGGGCAGTCGGGCCGTATCCAGCCTCCTCCCACCTGGAAAATGCAGCGGCCCAGCTACAGCAACCCCCAGTGGGGCAGGGGACCCTCGTACCCCATGCCCCCACAGGGAGCAGTCAATTTCGCATCCCCGCCTACAGTGCAATGGCAGAGCTATGCAGCACCGCCAGTAACACCTTCGCACCCCCCACCGCCACAGACGGTGTCAGACACCCCAGAGCGGGACCCCTGGGTGGCCTTGGCCATGAAAATAGGGAAGGAACCCCTGATGGTGTGGGGGACATGCCGCCTTTACGTCAGTCAGGATCCCCATCATAGGGTTTCAGTTTTGGGCAGACACGGGATCAGACTGCACGATTTTTCCCCAAGCACATTGGCCCGGACATTGGCAGTTCAAAGAAGTCCCTCCAGTGACCGGAGTGGGAGGGCAGTCCCGGGCATGGAAAAGCACCCAGCTGGTGGCTATAACACTTCACACGAAAAAGGGACCAGAACAGACAGTCGCGATCTACCCCTACATCCTGCAAAATTCTCCACCCCTGTTAGGAAGGGACGTTCTTTCCATGCTAGGATTCATGATTACAAATTTATCATGAGGGCCGCTGCCGTACACCCTTCGCTGCCAATCAAATTGACTTGGAAATCATCAGACCCCGTATGGGTCGAGCAGTGGCCCCTGACAGAGCCTCGAGCGGCAGCCTTGCTGGAACTGGTCGACCGCAAACTGCAAAAGGGTCACATAGAACCCTCCATCAGCCTATGGAACACCCCTGTATTCGTGATCCCCAAAAGGTCTGGAGAAAGTTATCGCCTCATCCACGACCTGAGAGAAGTGAACAAGACGATCTGACCCATGGGTCCAGTCCAGACACTGCTACCCACGAACTCAGCCATCCCTGCAGGGCAGCCATGCGCAGTGCTGGACATCAAAGACTGTTTCTTTTCAATACCCCTGCACCCTGAGGACAGACAACGATTCGCCTTTTCCGTGGTGTTTCGAAACAGCGAGCGGCCCAACCTCCGCTTCCAATGGCGAGTATTGCCACAGGGCCTTGTGGACAGCCCCACTATATGCCAAATCACCGTGGACAAAGCACTGACTCCAGTCCGACATTCGTACCCCACTGCGACCATCATTCAATACATGGACGGCATCCTAGTCGCAGCACCATCGGCAAGCCAAGTAGATCACCTGGTGTCCACAATCATGGAAACCCTTCAGGCCAACGGCTTCGAGATCGCGAGCGCAAAGATCAAGAGAGGACCCTGCGTGACCTTCCTGGGAGTGGGAATCACAAGCTCCTACGTGACACCCCCCGAGGTGAAGGTCAGTCGACACATCAAGACGCTCCACGACGTGCAACGCCTGGTGGGATCGCTGCAGTGGCTTCGCAACATCGTCCTGATTCCTCCCAAGGTCATGGACCCGCTATATGACCTCCTAAAAGGAAAGCACCCCTAGGAACCCAAGGAGCTGACACCGCAAGCAACAAGCTCCCTCGACTTCATTGAAAGCCAGATGTCCACTGGCACACTTGCCAGGTGGAATCCAGCCGTGCCCCTGGACCTATACGTCCACTTTACACCGAAGGGGGGAGGGGGAGCACTGGCTCAAGGACCTTCTGAAAAGGCCCGACCAATCCAATGGGTGGTCCTCGGAAGACCCGCTCGTGCATTTTCCCTGGGAATCGAATGCATCGCTAACCTCATCATGAAAGGCAGGAGACTCACCTTGAAACACCTAGGGACAGAGCCGACAACCATCCACCTTCCGTTTCGCAAGCAGCCGACCACGGAGTCAGCCACAATATCGGAGTACCTAGCCCTTGATCTCTCTGGCTTCGGAGGAGAAATCTCCTACTCCGCCAGACCACCCTGGACTCAGCTGCTGACCGTAGTCAACATGGACATACCGCCGAAGGTCAAGGACCGACCGCAGCCAGGACCAATGGTCTTCACAGACGCTTCCTCCACGACTTCAACCGCAACAGCAGTGTGGCAGGCAGGAGAGCAATGGCATTGCGTCAAAGCGTGTGACCCTACACTGTCAGTGCAACAACTGGAGGCAGCAGCAGTGGTATTAGCGTGCGGACTCTTCCAAGACGAACACCTCAACACTGTAACGGACTCTATATTCGTGGCAAGGCTCTGCCTAGCCATGGCAGGACCAGGAGTGTCAACATCTGCAGCAGCCCTAATGCTGGAAGAAGCACTCTCCTCGCGACAGGGCACCGTGTCAGTCATCAACATCAACAGTCATGACCCAGTCAAAGGTTACTTCCAGATCGGCAACGACAAAGCGGACGCCGCAGCAAAAGGTGTATGGGCATTGCAGGAAGCTCGTCAACTGCACGAGTCGCTCCACATCGGAGCCAAAGCACTGGCGAAGAGATGCGGAATCCTGACAGCGGATGCGAAACATGTGGTAGCCACCTGCCCTCATTGCCAGAAGTCACCCCTATGGACCTGTGGGGTCAACCTGAGAGGTCTCAAGCCTTCAGAGATCTGGCAGTCGGACTTCACGTTATGTCAACTGCTGAAGCCCCGAGCATGGCTTGCAGTGACAGTAGACACTTATAGCGGAACGATCATAGCCACACAGCACCCCAAAACAAACTCCAAGGCCACAATCCAGCACTGGCTTGGCTTGGTATCCCCAAGCAGATCAAAAGTGACAACAGTTCCAATTTCACCTCCAAACCAGTACAAGAATTCGCCTCAAAATGGGGCATCACACTAGTGCAAGGTATCCCGTATAACAGTACCAGGCAGGCCATAGTTGAGAGAGCAAATCAGACCCTGAAAACCAAGCTAGAAGTATTGGCGAAAGCAGAGGGCTTTGCCAATTCCATTCCCCCAGGAGATCGGGCGCGTATGCTGGCAACCGCTTTGCTGGCACTGAATCAATTCCCTAGGGGAGATGAAACAAACAGTCCCGTTCAAAAACACTGGGCCACCCAAACACTAGAGGAGGGCCCGCAGGTGGTAAACAGAAACGAGCTAGGCGAATGGGAACGGGGCTGGAGGCTGATGCTCACGGGGCAAGGGTACGCAGCTGTCAAAAAGGACGGCAAAATCAGGTGGTGTCCACTTAAGTCAATCAAGCCCGACCTCCACAGCGAGCAGAATGAGACTGACGAGAATTGCAAGTTTCTGTTTACAGGACATGCTCGTGGGACATCCTCGTGACGCGTACATCCCCATTCCAGAGGAAAGTGACACACCACCAAGCCGCCAGGCAGTGCTCGAGAGACCCGCACGGGTGAGACCCAAGCATCAACGGTGTTTCTGTGTGATTTTGCTGTTGGGGCTTGTTGCCAGAGGGCAAGCCAGCCCAGACCACTACTCCCATCGGCCATTCAGGTGGGTCATGCGACACCTTAGTAGCGACAAGGTGCTCAAAGAAATCACCGCACCGAACACCCCATCCTTCGTGCTCCGCATCACCAACCTGTTTCCAGGACAACCAAAGGTAGACCCCAATTCCCCACACGCCACATACATGTACCTATCCTACTGGTGCCCAGCCTCAAACCCAGGAAAAAGCTACTGCAATCACCCAGGGTGGGGATATTGTGGGCACTGGGGCTGCGAAATCATTGTTACAGATGCCAGACCGTCGGGGCCTGGGTGGGACCCACAAGAGCCCGACAAATTCTTACAGTTCACCTGGGCACCCAGCGGCTGCAAAACACCCGTCTTCCTCCAGGGAAGTTTTTATCGAAACCGTCACAAAGTCCCAAAAATTCGGAAATGCACTGGCTACAACATGACGGTCTTGCAGCCAGGTCACCCTAGTTGGGCCATAGGCAGAACATGGACAGTAGTCCTTCAAGGGTCGAAAGAGAGGGTGAATGTGTGAATTTATCAGGTTCCAACCGTCGGCACCCCGAGCAGTCGGACCCAACAAAGTTATTAAAAGCATGCCAAAAGGGAGAAACGCGACCTACCCCAAAACCTTACCCACAAGGGTCAGCAATATCCCGACCGGCCATGCGGAAGCCTTTCAGATAGGCCGTTCAGCCGAGTCGGACTCAGACCCAATCCTTCGTATGTTAGAAGCTACCTTTGTATCCCTGAACGAATCCAACCCTAACCTAACCGAATCCTGCTGGCTTTGTTACGATGTCAAATCCCCCTTTTACGAAGGAGTCGCTTTAAACACTCCCTTCAGTTACTCCACAGCCGATGCCCCTCACCAGTGCAGATGGGAAACCCCCCGCAAAGGAATCACCCTGAGTCAAGTCACAGGCCAGGGCAGATGCTTTGGCAATGCAACCCTAGCTAGGCGGAAAGGCAATGTCTGCACCAAAGTAGTCAAGCCCAACAGGAAAAACAGCATCTGGGATGTGGGTTTGCCAGCGATCCGGAGTGAGTCCCTGTGTGTTCCTTGCCAAATTCGATGACTCTAACGATTTTTGTGTCCAAGTTCTGATTCTTCCTAGGGTCCTGTACCACTCAGACGAAGAATTGTACCACCTTTTTGAGGAACTCAGCTGGCTCCACAAAAGAGAAATAATAACAGGTGTTACTATCGCAATGCTGCTCGGCCTAGGAGCAGCCGGAATGGCCACGGGTGTCTCAGCCCTAGCGACCCAACACCAAGGACTGTCCCAGCTGCAAATGACCATCGACGAGGACCTGCAAAGGATCGAGAAATCCATTTCCTTCCTAGAGAAGTCAGTCTCCTCACTCTCAGAAGTGGTCTTGCAGAACAGGCGAGGACTGGACCTCCTGTTCATGCAGCAAGGAGGCCTGTGTGCCGCCTTGAAAGAGGAGTGCTGCTTCTACGCGGACCACACGGGAGTGGTAAGAGACTCCATGGTGGAACTCCGAAACAGACTGGCTCAGAGACAGAAAGACAGGGAAGCCCAACAGGGTTGGTTCGAGTCCTGGTTCAATCAATCACCATGGCTAACCACTCTGATTTCTACCCTAATAGGTCCATTGGCATTGCTGCTTCTAGCAGTTACCTTTGGACCATGCCTGCTGAACAAGCTGGTCTCATTCGTTCAGACCCGCCTAGAACGGGCCAACATCCTGTTCTTAGGCCGGCAACAATTGCTGTGAATTCAACCAGGGAACACTGCCAGTCACAAGATTTTCTAAACTTGCCTGGCAAAAACTTACTCAGGTTTACCAAACCCCTTCCCTTGTCGAACTACAACCTTATACCTCATTTCAGTGCCTATGTATATAACTACCTCATTCATTTGTGAAAAAGGGGGGGGAGATGTGGTAGATAGGGACAGGCGGTCGGAAGATCACGTGATGTGACGGAAAGGCAGGACTCCCTTTTCCCCTAATCCCTTAAGATAAGATCACCCTAGGAATGTAGCCCCCCTAACTGTAGTGCCAGTAACTTTCCACTCCACTTCTGGTAACTTTCCACTCCTTACTAACCATAGATGGTAAAGGCAGGCCCCCTCTGACATAGAGAACCCCTTAGATTATAAAACCCCACAAGAAGAGATAATAAATGCCTTTGACCATCCACCACATTGGTGTCTGCGTGCTTCATTGGCCCAAGTGACCCTGGAGAGTTTGGGTCGCCGTGCTGTTCCTCAGAACCAGGTCGCCTTGCCTTGTATCAGAAGGCAACAGAATTGGAGCACCTAGAATGTTGGGTTGCTAAACAGGCCAATATTACATCAGCTGCGCTTTCTGACCTCCTGGCAGACGACCAAACAACAAGGCAAGCCACCCTACAAAATCGTGCCACAATTGATTTTCTTCTCCTACTACATAATCATTGGTGTGAGGAGCTTGAGGGTCTCTGTTGCCTGAATCTGTCATCCAAGGCAGAGCATGTCCACAAAATCATTGGAAAGATGCAACAGATGGTCCAGGACATCAAGCAGGAAGCAGCAGACTGGATGGACAGAGTTTTCCAAGGATGGGGACTCTTGGGCTGGGTCAGATCCATACTAAAGTCTATATTTTTAGTTTTGGTTGTTCTTTTTGTTATTTTGATCAGCTTTGGGATCATCAAGGGCACCGTGGCCAAATTAATATCGAAAGCTACTTCTCCTGTAGAGATTAATCAGGTGACTGTTCCCACCGCTCCTGAGGAAGAAACAAGAACCTCTGCAGTGTTTATAAAACAGCCTTGGTTTGCCGATGCTTCGGATCAGCCCAAGCTGAGTTTTAATTTTTTAGACTTAAGTGCCTCTGCCTTTTTATTTAAATGAAAAGCGGGAGATGTTGTAGTGTGTTTTTATACTTTGTAATACTTTGAAGTAGTTTTGTTTTGTATCCCTGTATTTTTCCTAAATGATTTATCCCAGACTGTACTCCCCTCCCTTTACCTGTGTAATCCCTTTCCTTTGCTGAGATCATCCCCAAATCCCCACCCTGGCTCTCTGTCAATCACTCAGCTTCCCATCCCCTCCATCTAGAAGCTTCGGTCCAGGATATCGAGTGATTAGCCAGAGGCTAGGGGTCAGCCCCCCCAAGCCTTGCCTTATACGCTGTCCTAAATGTCTATCTGCCAGTACCCATCCCTTAGGGTTACTTATTGGTTAATAAAATGTTATCTACTTTCGGTTTCCACCTTCCTTTAAATGCAGCCTTGGTACCTCTCCCAGGGCGCTCAGCAGGAGGCCCCCTGAGGTTTAGGGGCTCCTCCAGAACTCCTAGAATAAAACCTTGTGTCCTAGAGTGATGTTATGATGCTTGTATCCCCATTCATGTGTTCTGTTAATGTTGGATATTATGTTCTGTACCTTTAAGACTGGCTCTGAAGAGTGAAAGTTTTGTTTTGGTTTTTCTTATCAGCCTGGCGGGACACAGAGACTGTTGCTTTTGCTTTTGCTGCTTTTGCTTTTCGCTTTGCTTGCTCTCGCTTCTTGCTTGCTTTGCTTCTGCTTGCATTTTGCTTTTTGCTTCTGCTCTTTAGCTCAACAGTCCAAATTTCTTCCTGGACTGTTTCCCCTCTCCTTTTTTGACCATCTGGAACCTGCTCCAGACTGGGACCTGGGAAGACTGAGAGTTTACACCTTGTGGCTGCAGCAGCTGCCCCAGTGCCGGAGGGACTGAGAACAGAGCGACCACCCCCAAGAGAGACTTTCTGAATTCGTCAACTTTTTCCAGAGTGGTATCATCCGGTATTGTTCATTCTGTGTGCTGGGGGGTGCTGTGCCCATGAAATAAACAGGTTCTTTCCACTTGTCTCTGAGAAATTCTTCCCGAATGGTTTGGGGGGAGGAGCCCTGTGGGTTTTGCTTTCTGGAGGGGCCCTCCTTTGGAAACTGTCCACCAAATTTGCCCTAAACCAGGACACCTTGTATTAACCCCTGCTAAGAGTCAGCCCTTTTATCTTCTACCGATGTCTCTAGTGTCTCTTCTGCTGGAAAGGCAACTAGCCTAGGTGCCCTCAGTACCCTCGGGGCACGAGAGAGTGTCTCCCCGCTGTCAGCTGTGTCGGGGTTGCCCCCCCGGTGTCTTCTGACTTGGGACTGGCTGAGGGTTCCTGAGAGCCTCCCAGAGAGTCAGAGACACCAGTGGGTTTGTGTTTGTGGTGCTGGTGCTGGATGTCTTGCTGACACTGGTGCTGAGGCTGAGGCGCTGCTCTGTGAAGTTTGTCCTGCTCCCAGCGCTGGCGGCCGTGCTGCAGCCTGGCCCCCTCCTGGGGATCTCTTTCACCTGGTGCCCATTGACACTGCCGGCGCAGGGCTTCTATTGTAGTGGTTGTGGGCAGAGGCCGAGGGTTTCGCCACCAGGACTGCGGCTTTGGGCCATCTCTTGACAGGGCTGCCCGCCTGCCCAGCGACAGTAGCACCCCAGGGCTGCCGGGCTCACCTGCCCACTTCCGCCATGGGAAAGAATAAAGACGGCTTGGAGAAGCAAGCATAGAGTTCTCCCTTCTTCCTTTACCTCAATCCTTAGAAGTGGATCCACATTTATCGGCTGCACCTGATGGTCCAGGACCTCAGTCAGTGGTCGAACTGTGATCCTGCCAGCCGGCCGTGGAGGCAGGACGTGGCCACTCCTGATGTGCATCGAAAGCGAAAGAAGATCGGAGCGCATGGGTGACTGGCGCCACCACTCCTCCGGTGATCAGGACACAACATCAGTTGGCGCCCACTGTGGGAGCAGCGCGAGCAAGACCCCACAGAAAGAGCTCTCTCCAGGGCATGTGGACGCCTCTGTGAAGTAAAGTTCATGGACTGTCAAGTGCCGCCGGCGAATCTGTGCACTTCCTGGTTTACGTGGCTCTTGGCGGGCAGGAAAAGTTATCCTCAGCGTTCCTATTCCGGACGTGCGAGGAACCTTCCTTTGGATTGGGGACCATCTCTGAAGCTTTTCATTTCCAAGAATCTCCAGGTTTGTGAGTATTCCAGCGGCCGGCAAGAACCCAGCTGGGTGGGGGGAACTCCCGCGGATTAGGGGAGAAGTAGCGCTCAACATTAAAACCCCCTTGCCGGCAATTCTCGGGTGCTTTTCCTTTAGTTTTTGTTTTGCCTCGGAGAGTGGGTGGAAAAGAACCTAGCAGATAGTCACAATGGGTGCAAGATTGTCTATTAGGGAGAGGGGAGTTTATAACCAAGTTGTGGGTTCCCTGGTGGGAGTGGGTTTTCGTTTATCAAAGGGAAAAGTTAAGAGATTTTTTTTAAGTGGATTTTTTTTTTTCATTTTCCAACTTCTACCCCTGATGAGGTAAAAACACTAAGATTTTGGGATAAAATTTGAATTAAACTTGGAGAAGATGCAATGATAGATGGTGAATCAAAAAGTGATTTTTATCCTCTCTTTATAATATTGAAAACTATCACATTCTAAATGGAAAAGAAAGTGAAAGAAAATCCAAATAAATCTTCCCAAGTTCCTCCAGAAACCCCTGCTCCAGTCCCCTTTGTTCCTGACTCCCAGCTTTCCGGAACCAAGTGAGCTGAGGGGAGCAAACCACCTGCAGCAGGTGCCCAGACGCCCCCACATTGTGGGTCTCCCTGGCTCCCCACATCTTCCCCGGTTCCCCTCTGGCTCTTGCAGGACTGATCACCCTGTTAGAGCTCCTTCCCTACACCCTAATAACTCACCTCCTTTGCCTGTAGAAAAACCTGTAGGTCGTCTCCCAGATTCCTCACCTTACCCAGAGTCACAAAATGGAGGATGCCACATGGCTTGGCCCCCATTTTGTGGTTCTTCTCCCCATAATCCCTTTCTCTGTTGCTCCCGTCCCCCTTACCTAGAGTCACAAAATGGTGGACATCACATAGCTTGGTCTCCATCTTGTGGTTCTTCTTCTACTTCCCATAATCCCTTTCTCCCCTGTTCCCTTCCCCTGACCCAAGACCCTCAATTGTGTTCTGGCTTCTCCTCTTCCCATCCTCAAAATACCCTGGCTCAGCCCCCTGTATCTCCCTTTGCTCTGCCCTCTGGCCAAACCACTGCCCCTCTCAGTGCTTCTGCTCCCTGCCTTTGCTTTGCCTCTCACCCTTTGGGACCATCCCTCCCACCTCCGGTTTCCCACGCTCCTCCTTCCAGTTCCCACAGTACTGTGGAAAAAGGGAAGGAGAAGGTGGAAGACCAGATGTCAGACAGCGGCAACCCAGTCATCTTCTCAGTGCCCGTTTCTTACAGTGCTAGGGGGAAGCGTCCCAAGTGGGCATCTTTCCCCTACAACAACATCAAAGAATTATTCAAAACCCAGAAGGAGGTTGGTCGATCAAGTGAATATTTTAAAGGCTTTCTAAGGATCACCCTTTCGGCAAATATCCTAGTTCCCGGGGACCTGAAAGAAATATTTTCCAACCTATGTAGTCCATCAGAAGATAGGCTATGGATGAAAGCCTGGCGGGAACGGCTTGTCAACCTCCTTCCAACTTTATGGGAAAATGAAGAAACTGCAAATGATGAAGATGACAAACACCTCAGTATAGGACATCTCGTAGGGGAGGGTGAGTGGGAGCAATCCACAATCCAAGTCGAAAAAATTCCTAAGGCAATCTTAGAAATAATAAAGTAGAGGCAGGAAAAGCTTTTAACCTCCTACCTACTAAAGATCCTTTGCCCAGTCTTGTCTCTTTAAAGCAGAGACCCGATGAAGCATTTTTAGATTTTGTAGACAGGGTCAGAGAAGTTGTGGGAAGGAGGATTCCTAGATCAGAGCCCAAGATGACATCATCATAGACCTCGTAACTGAAGGTATGAATGAAGACTGCAAAAGAATCATTCTCAGTCTTCCTTCATCACCACCATCATCACTAGACTTAATTATGGAGGAATGCACCAGTAAAGTGAGACTTCCTCAAGTAGAAGCGCCAATGAAGGTCACCATCAGAGAACGGGCTACAGCAATGGCGGACACTCAACCACCTCCCATCTCTTCACAAGTGTCAAAACTATATCCCTGCTTTGACTGCAAGCAGAAGGGACATTTTATGAGGGACTGTCCCTATCTGGGGAAGCCTCCCCAGTTCCACCAAGAAGGGGGGAGGGAAGGGAGCATGGGGAAAATAGCCAACCAAAAAACTAGCATGTGAGCGCAATTCTGCTCCGGGTGAGGAAATAAATGGGGCAGGGCATGGGGAAGATGATTGTGATCAATATCATATTAATAGCCCCTTTGGCTTGTTTTCTACCCAGGATGTGACCGAGCCTTTTAGGCTACACCTTACCCAATCTGTGACATTTACCAACTCAGACTGGAAAGAACTTTACGTGGACCCGGAGCTGGAAATCACATTCTGCAAACTGGTTCAGTCTCTCTACCGGCAGAGATGTGAGTACTTTGTCATAGGCGACACAAATCACACAACCTGTGAGATCGAGATTGCGCCGGGACTTCTACCACCTATCCTGGAGCATCTCGTTCTAATGGCATGCTGTGTCCATCCCCCCTCTTCCTACCAAAGGGCCAGGTCATCGCCCAGGCCATTCCATTGACACAGATTTTATGGGACAACCAGGACCTTTCAGTTTACTCAACTGAAGTGGTGGGAGAGGAGAAGCCCCTTATATGGTGCGGCCTTAAGAGTGAGGGGCACGACGTCCAACTTCATGGGAACTGCAGGACGTAGACTGCAAGGTCTTAGGTGTAGAGGGCACACAATTCGCAAAACAATCAAGGAGCATTGTGCAAATTACGGGGCCCAATTGGAAATTAGCAAATATATGCCCATTTGTATTAAACACCAAGTTTACCCTATGAGAGAGAGACTGCATGTCCCAATGGGGGGCCAAATTAGAACTGCCAACCCCTCAGGGTTTTTACCAGAGGCCACTGAAAAAGAGCGCCCTACTCAGAAGTTAAATTGGCTAACTGAAACACCAGTCTGGGTAGACCAGTGGCTGCTCAGTAAACAGAAATTAAAAGCACTCAATCAGCTTGTGAAGGAACAGTTGGTCAAGGGACACATTGTAGAAACCAACAGCCCTTGGAACTCCCCAGTATTTGTTATCAAAAAGCCGGGGAAAGACAAGTGGCGGCTCCTTCACGACTTGAGAAAAATTAATGATGTAATCAAGGACATGGGGTCTCTCCAGCCAGGTATGCTATCCCCATCAATGCTCCCTCAAAATTGTCAATTAGCAGTCATTGACATCAAAGATTGCTTTTTCCAAAGTCCCCTACACCCAGCCGATGCACCATGTTTTGCCTTCTTGGTTCCTTCCATCAACCGAGAAGCCCCAATGCAATGTTACCATTGGCGTGCTGTTCCCCAAGGGATGAAGAACTCGCCAACCATCTCCCAATGGTAGGTCGCCAGAGTCTTGTCCCCAGTGCATGCAAAAGCAGCAGAGTGCATCATCTATCGTTACATGGATGATGCACTCGTATGTGCCCCAGACGACAACACACACAGGTTCTTGATGATACTGTTATTGCTTTGTCGGCGGCAGGATTTGAGTTAAATCATGAAAAAGTGCAGAGGCTGCCGCCCTGGAAATATTTAGGCCCCAAAATCACCAACTGCATGATAACACCACAGCAGTTGGTAATCAAAGATGAGCCCAAAACCCTGCGAGATTTCCAACAGCTGTGTGGAACCTTAAACTGGGTGAGGCCCTGGTTGGGCCTAACCACAGGTGATCTATCTCCTCTTTTTGATTTGTTAAAGAGGGGGAGGAGATGGATGCCCCAAAGACATTAACCCAGGAGGCATGGGCTGCATTAGAAAGGATCCAATTAGCATTGGAAAGTCAGCAGGCCCACTGCTGCCGGCCCGAACTCCCTTTCAATTTCATCATTTTAGGGAAACTGCCGCACTTGCATGGGTTGATTTTTCAGTGGGACGGAGGTCAGAGGGACCCCCCTCTTGATTACAGAGTGAGTGTTCCTTGGCCACAGTCTGTCCAAAAGCATCACTTGGATGCAAGAACTGATGGCTCAGCTGATTTGTAAGGCTAGGGCACGCGTGCGGTTGCTTGTGGGGTGTGATTTTGCATGCATCCACATACCAATTCGGCTGTCCACTGGAAGATTGAACAATGAGACTTTAGAACATCTACTAAAAGAGAATGAAAACCTCCAGTTTGCCCTAGACAGTTACCCTGGGAAATTGACTATTCACCAACCTGGTCATAAATTGTTTAATAGTGAATTCCATCTGGTGCCAAAAGAAATTCAAAGTCACAAACCCCTTAAGTCTCTAACCATTTTCACCAACACATCCGGGAGTTCCCACAAGTCTGTAATGACATGGAAGGACCCTCAGACTCAGCGGTGGGAAACTGATGTTAAGACTCCCCTCAAGTAACTGAGTTGGACGCTGTCGTTAGAGTCTTTGAAAGAGTCCCTGAACCTATTAACATCGTAACTGATTCAGCTTACGTGGCAGGGGTGGTGTCTAGGGCTGAGCACGTGGTGCTTGAAGAAGTCTTGAACCCTGTGATTTACAAGTTGCTCTCAAGATTAGTACAGCTAGTTCCCCACCAAGAGCAACCTTTTTGCATCATGCATGTGCGATTACACTCTGATCTCTCAGGTTTCATCACGGAGAGCAACCGCAGACCTGATGCCTTGGCCGCACCGTTACAGCTGGCTGGCCAAGGCAATGCCTTCCATCGAGCCAAACTCATCCATCAGCAGTTCCATCAGAATGTGCCTGGTCTGGTCTGCCAATTCAATCTACTGCATGACCAGGCCAGAGCCATCATGGTCACATGACCACAATGACAGGGGTCCGCATTACCATCACTGGGGGCAGGGGTAAACCCCAGAGGTCTCCAAAGTTGTGAAATCTGGCAGACTGATGTAACTCATGTACCCCAATTTGTCAGATTTATATATGTTCATGTTAGCGTGGATACCTTTTCTGGTGAGAGAGCAACCTGGACCCTCCTCATGTGTGGGCCTTAGACCCTGAACATCTTACCGGGTGGCTGAATAAAACATCTGTGGATACCATGCAAAGGCCCTTTTTGCCTCCTTACCTTGGACTTTACTAGCAGCAATTCAGTATGCAACAGGTGCTTTCATGATATCTTCAACGAGCTTTGAAAACCTATGAATATCTAGCATGCTGGAACTTGAGAGTCATGACCAAGCTTTCCCCAAACATTTTGTAATATGCTATAGCTTTCATTCCTAAAGAAATGGCATTGAGCATATTGCTGGAAAAATGCTGAAAGAATAAGCCCAAAAAAAATAATCCTTTCCTGGGAAGGATAGAAAAAATTAAAACATGTATATTTGAATTAAAAATACTGTGTGACCAAACCTAAATGCATTTCACAATAAAAATTTAGATTTTAAGGAAATGAGGAATTTCTGAGCTGCTTGTGTTTCAGTTTATTTGTATTCCTGGTCCTTGTCCTTTCCTTTTCACTATAAAACATTTTTCAGGCTCAGTGAGCAGATGTGAAATAGGTTCTGTGCATCCTTGTAATTCAAGTGGGCAGGATCAGATGGGTTTGTGCAGTAAAAGGATAGAATAAATCCAGGATGTAGGCTACAGTGGGGACTGCAGAAAAAACTATGATTTTTCTTTGCTCAAAACCATTTTTCCTCTCAAAATTGATATCTGTGGCAAACTTTGCATGTTCTGCTACTCCTGAGAGTTATTAATAAAGAAACCTGAGGTATTTATTTTGTGACAGTTCTGTGGCTGCCATGCACATTTGTGCCTGAGTGACCATTTTCACAGAGCTGTGGTCCAGAATGTGGACAGATCCACAACCAAAAGTTTTCTGTCCCCTACTGCACTTTTCAAATTCTTCTTGTGTGATTATTGCATTCCTTTTGTCTATAATGTCTGAAATAATTTAGCATGCAATTTTGGATAGAGCACAAATATATTTATATTACTCTTAGAAATCTAAAAGTGAGTTCTATTTAATAGTAGTTTGTGAGTAGTATCACAATCAAGCTTGTAAAGAAACCCATATTATCAATCTCTTCCATATATTTATATCCTTATACGTGATTTTATTCCTATATAAGAGATGAAAAGATAGTAATTTTTTTCTGTTTATGCTAATGAAAGTTTTAAATTACACTGACTTCAATAGGTGTGATTGCACAGAGTTGGGGCAGTACTTAAGTCCTTGTATACATAAGACTTCCTTTACTATCCCGTGTGTGTTATGCCTCCAAAGCAAGCATCACTGCTCTAAGTGATGCTTTTACTGCTGATTTTGCTCATTCTTTTTTCCAGCTTCTCATGATTCAAATATTTTTGAGAATTAAGGCATGTTTAACAGAGAAATAATTATTTTTGAACATGAAAAATATTGATTATGGTTTAACTATTTTTTGGTCTCATGCTTATTTATAATTGACATTTCTACCCTGATGACTTGAGGCATCATGGGGTTATTGAGCTAGGAATAACTTTTTTTTTGTGTTGCTAATCTAAGTGTTTTTTTTGACAATTCAGTTTTTGGAGTTTGATTTACTTGTTTATTGTTTTGGTGTTTTTGATGAGGTTTTTTCCTGGGGACAAGGGTATTTATATGGCGGATTTTTATAGGGAGCTTTTCTACTCTGGTAGTGATGTCTTTTTACTCTTTAGCAGCCTAGATTGGTTTTTTTCATGCTGTTAATTAGCTTTTAAAATTTTTTTTACTGATCTCTATAGAGCATTTGTTACTATCTACAAATTAATGCAGAGGTAGAGCTTTGGCTACTTTTCTTTTTTAGTAATGTTTAGGGCTAATTGAACAGTTTTGAGTTTAGCAATTTGGCTTGATTTTTTTTAAAGTAGCTTTTGCAACTTGGTTTTTATATGGCTGTTTTCTACTTTTGTTTTATTTCTACAATGCAACAAGAACTGACAGTGAAAAGAGCGAAACGTGTTTTTTGCTGACAGTTGTATGGTGGAGCTTCTTTAGTACATGTTACTTGGATTTTTTTGGCAGTGAGACTAAAGCTTTTACTTTCAGGCTAATTTGTAATTATTTCTAAAATCTTAAGGTGATTTAGTGTTTTAATATGGGTGGGTTATGTGATGAAAGCAATCTACTTGCTCTATGTGGTATTGATGGTATGGTGGGTAGAGGGAATTTTTGTTTTGAATATCTACTTTAGTATTGGTAGTTGGGGTGTTAGGAGGAGTTGTGTTTTAGTGCTTATTATTTTGAGGTGGTTTGGATTTTTTTATAAGCTGCTAAATTAATTTTTTTTGTTGGAGTGTAGCTGGCTTCTGATTTTTTGTAGTTTTGATTCTAAAATCTTAACGGTTGGTTTTGAGTTTTATTAGGTATTTTTTGTTAAAGGCTTTAGGACAGATTATGTTTTTTGGTTGTAGAATAGAGTATGTTTTTTATATTTGGTCTTGTCTTGATTGGGTTAAGGGTTATTGTATGAGTGACTTCTTGCTTAATTTGGGCAATGGTTTGTTGTTGTTTATGGCTCTCTTGGAAAGTATTTTTTGTGGGTAAATAGGTAGAAAGGGCATAGGATCTGGTTGTATTTAGGAATATATATTCTCTAAAAGCTTATGGCACTTAGAAAGCTTGCGGGTTTTTTTTTTTTGTTGTTGGTTGGTGGAGATGTCATTTTGTTGATGACATTGGTGGGAATCTGATGTTGTTTATTTTTCTATTCTTAGAAATGAGATGTTTACAGTAGGTTTTTTGACTTTGTTTTTTCATGGTGAAATTGGCTTTTAGGAGAATTTGGATGTTTTTTAAGTACTTCTGTTGTGTTTTTTTGTGCACTGATGTTGATGCATTGCAGATGTTTTAGAGCTTTACTTTTTATTGGTGTCATTTGGATAAGTTTATGGTAGGTGGTGGGGTTCTGTTTTTATTTTTGGGGTATTTGTTTTTAGGTGTGTTGTACTGTTTTTTATGTAAAAGCAAATTGAGGCTTGTATTTTGTTGTTAAAGGAATGGAGGAAAATGTATTGGTGATGTTAATAGCGGTGTATTACTTTGTGGTCTTGGATTTTAGCTTCCATTGGAGTTTTAATATGTTTGGTACAGTAGTACTTTATGGTGGAGTTTATTTAAGGTATGATAGCCTACAGTTAAGTTTTTTTTTAGATTTGTGTATAGGCTAAATGGGATTGCTGAAAGGTGAATTGGTTTTGTTGATTACTTCTTGTTTTTTTAGTTTATGGTTTATTTTATGGATGGGAATTATAGTATTTTGAGTTGTTTTGTATTGGTGGTGTATTGTTGAAGTGGTAATTGGTATTTGTTTTTTTATATTTTTTGAGTTTTAATGTAGCTGGTTTTTTTGATACTTTAGGTAAGGTGTTTAATTGTTTGATGCTTTCTGGTTTTATAGCTGCATTTTAAATGCTTAATTGAGGGTTTGTTTTTGAAAAATTTATTTTGGAGGAAGTTCTTGCTTACAATGTGTGGGGGTTTTGGGCTAGTTACAATAGGGATGTTTCTTCTATTTATTTTTAGTCAGGTTTACATTAGCTTTTACTGAAGTAAAATGCTGTGATCTTGTCATGCTAGAAATAAAAATAGATTTTGTCTTTATGTATCCTGACTCCCTGCTGGGCTAATTTGCCCCCAAGCAGGCAGCACGGGCCGGATAGCTCAGTCCTTCACGGGGACAGAGTGTCCGAGTACCCAGGCCGCTCTCAGCCACTGGCTACCTTCGCAAGCATAATGGATATCAGCTCTTTAGCGATTATCAGCTCTCTTATGATTTCAGCTCTTTGCTTGCTAAGGCGCCCAGGCTAGTCGGGAAGCAGACACGAGAGAGGAGAAGGCAGCTGGATTTCCACAGTGATGTCTTTATTGGGTGGTCTTTGAAGGGTTCCAGCCATGGCTTTTCTCACCAGAATGGGCTAAAACAGACCTTTTTGTAGGGTATAAGGGGATCCAAACTTGTCCAATAGTAGGGGTTAAGGGAAAGTGACCTATGGGGTTACAGACAGATAAGCTGGGGTCTGAAAGGCGGAAGACAGGAGCTTCTTTTGCTATTTCATCATTAATTGGCAATTCCTATCTTTAAGCCTTGGCCCTCCATGGGGCGCTAGAAAGCTCGCAGCCTGCTACATTTACGTGTCTTGATGGGATTAATATGCACTGCGCACTAGTGTTGACTAAGGCTTCATAATTTTATGGTTCTGATGTGCTAGGCTACTGAATTCACACAGTCTAAAAACCACGATTTTCTCTAGCCTCTACTTGGCTAGAGGCAGGACCCCTCTAAGCTTGGGGTTTTTTTTTGGGCATGTGTTTCGGAGGTTTTCTTAAGGGGATTGGACATATCATCATTATACGTGGCAGTTCGACTATGGAATATCGAAGCTGCTTTTTTTGGTGGAACTTTTTTTCTAAGTCTTGCTGTTTTTCAATTCAAGCACTTGTGCTAGAACAGTAGGAAATTTTCTATCTCATCTCTTCATGTTTTCTCTACAATCATGCAGGAAGAAATACAGCTCAGCTCGTGGGGTGTACTTTTTTTCTTTATTTGGGAGACATTTGTGTTTGGTACTTGAACTTCTGATCTGTATTGCTAAGATTTGGAGCAGGTCTTTTTCAATCTCTTCTTTGAGTTTTTTGTGATTTTTTTTCTATCTTGTCTTCTCATTTCTGCATATGTGTTTTTAAAGCTGTGATTTTCATATGTGTTGGGCTATGCAGAGCATCTGCATATGCTCAGAGCTTCTTCACCATATCAAGCACGGTCTCTTCTTTCTCATCTGTTGGGACCCAGGACATCCCTCTGGTTGTCCTGAGCGGCCAGGACCCCTGCCAGGGGTCTCAGAGACCCTGGCACAGAGGCCAAAATGCCTATGGTTTTGGTTATGACCCGTGGAGCAAATTACCAACCTTGTATGAAGATCAGCAAGCCACAACAGTTAAGTAGAATATTAGTGAAGTTATCACAGGGTGGAAAAGTAGATTTTAGGGTTTTTGGTATGGGGGTTCAGGAGGCAAGATGGAGGGAACTGGGTGTGTCCAGCTTTTCTCCTTCTTCTTCTTGGCCTCCATCTTCTGCTGTGATGTTGGCACTTAGAGATTGGTTTAGAGTAGAAGCTCACTGTCTAACATAGGTGATAGGTATTGGAAAGTAATTGTAAACATTGTATATGTAGTTTTTAGTATAAAGACATAACACCACCCCGAGGACAGGCAGAATGCCTTGGACTGTCTTGCTGAGCTGACCTCGGCAGGGCAGGAGAAAATTTTTTACAGATAAGATAAAATAAACAACCTTGATACCGAGAAATGAAGAGCCCCGACTCCTTCTTCAAGCGCCGGGCTGGAAAAAGAGACTTTCGAACTTTTCTCGGGGTCACTCTGATAAGCTAATGATCCCGACAGTCATCCTGCTTCATTATTTCTAAAGCAGAAGAGTATTCTTGAGGCCTAAGTCGTACAAGTTTTCGCTACATCACGGATGTACATAGTGCTGTCTGGATTTATCATGTTTAGATTATCTGAGAAGACAATTTCTGTTATTGCTATTTTTTTAAGTGTTGAATTTTTTGTTTTCTGGTTTTTTATTGTGTTTGTTGTATATAGAGATTGTCTGCACACAGATATCATTGTGCCACACTTCCCAGGACCTGTGCCCAGAGATTGTGAAGGTTAGCCCCCCTCATTTCTTGGTCAATAATTGGATCGTGTGACAGGGATCCTAAATGCTTTGTTTCAGTACCATCTAAAATTGTAGCTTTACCTGCAGCATCCTAAAAACCAACTAACTAACTAATTATAGATTCATTAGGTTGTTGAGTGCAACTTTTTCTTAGGCTACAAAGTTTTTTTAGGCAAAAGGACTCAATAGTAACTTCTGATCCTGTGTCAGTTGTTTTGACTTGTAATTTTGTCTGTTGCTTTGACTCTGAATTTTGTGTTAGGAATTGGTGTTGAGGGTTCTTCTGCTGGGTCATCATCGTTGACTATTGGCTGATTGGTTTTGCTTGTGTGCTTTCTTATGGCAACGGCCAGTGGCTTAGGTTTATTGTTTGGTTTAGCTGGAGGCTTAGGCACACTGTTTGATTTGACTATGGGCTTCCGCTTACTGTCTAGTTTAGCTACAACCTGAGTAGTTGGGGTGTTGGCTGCATTCTGAGTGATTGGGTGTCCTGGTTTAGGGCAAATTTGTTAAAGAATCTGCAAAGGAGGGCCCCTCCAGAAAGCAAAACCCACACGGCCCCTCCCCCCAACTGGTTTGGGAAAAAATTCCTTGGAGAGAGGTGGAAAGAACCTGTTTATTTCAGGCACAGCACCCCCCAGCACTCAAAATGAACAATACCCGATGACACCGCTCTGAGAAAGATGACAAAATCAGAAAGTCTCTTTCGGGGGTGGTTGCTCTGTTCTCAGTCCCTCCGGCGCTGGGGCAGCTGCTGCAGCAAAACCTTCGGTGTTCCCGGGTCCCAGTCCGGAGCAGGTTTGAGATGGTCACAGGAACAGGAGGGGAGAAACAGTCCAGAAAGGGATGTGGACTGTTTAGCTAGAACTAGCTAATAAGCAGAGGCCAAAGCAGAGCAGAAGCGAGAGCAGAAAAGAGAGCAAGCAAAGCAGCAAGCTGAAAGCAAGAAGTGAAAAACAGCCCTATGTACTGTTCATCTCTGTGTCCCTGATAAGAGAAACCCAAACAAAACTTCCACTCTTCAGAGTCGGTCTTAGAGGCACAGAACAGATGAATGGGGATACAAGCATCATAATGTCACCCCAGGACATTGGCGTAGCTGCTGATTTATCTCTGTGCTAATTTTGCATTGGAGCCACCCACAGAAGTATTTTTTCTGAGAGGAGCTGCTGAGAGCTTCCTCTGTGCCTAATAAAACAAATCAATGACTCATTTTGAATATTGGCATTTTGTTAAACCACTAGAAAGCTGAACACGCCTCTGTGAACACACATGTAAAACTAAACAAATCCTGAGAATGCTCTTCTCCTTCCAGCCTGGGAACAGATCTCTGCCAGGCCAGGCCAGGTCGGCTCTACCGCGGGCCTGGACCCCTTTGCAGAGATCCTGCCAAGCCCAGTCCCCACGGGGCCAGGCTTCAGGAGCTGCTGGGCAGGGGGAGGGGACCCCATCAACCACTAAGTCCTAACTTAACTCCTAAAATCCATACACAGCTCCCCCCAGCGCAGCCGAAAAATCCATCACCGTGATTACTTCAGCCACCACCCAGCAAAAATCACGTGACCATCTACAAGCCCCAGGCCAGATATTAACTCCTTCAGTGCATAAATAAGACTTACTGACCTTCAATCCTTCCTCAGGTAAGAAAAAAAGACAAAAGAAAGACATGTAGAAAACAACATAAAACGTGAAAGTCAGTAAAAAGAAGTCAAGTCTCAAAAAACAAGATAATAAAGAAAACGCATAAAGTTAAAGCTAAAATCATCTTATAAAGCTATAGACAAAATACAATTAATACATCAGACTCTTTTTCCCTATGTTCGAAACTGGGCAGAAACACTATTTTCATGTAGTGGTTTTGGTTCGCTAATTTAGGATTTTTCTAATTTTGAGATTTTTTTGGCTCATGCACTAATACACTCACTTCTTGCTGTGAGATAGGATTAGGAGAAAGGCAAAGCAGGTTCAAAACTTTAAGAGGGTGTAAGAGACAGTCCAAAGTTGCCCTCATTTTTTGCCTCACAATTGTCACAAGGGCAGAGACAAAGATCCTGAAGACCCTGACTGGAGTTATGGCCTGGTTGAGGTGGATGCTCTTCAAATGATTGTTTGCAGATGTGTTTGCCTGCACAGTACACTGCTTCAAGCAGGGACTGCCAAGGAGCTATTCGCCCTATATGCTTACACCAGCTTCACGACAATAGCCCATGAATTTTCCCACCTCTTGGCCAAATGAACTTTTTGGGGTAACTTTGGTGATTCCCCATGGAAAATCCTTCATCTGCCTCACTTCTGTCGCAGACATCTTTTCATGAAAATCCTTTCATTAGGATTTTTCCTGCTGAAGCTGAGAAGTTTCAGCAACAAGATGTAAACAATGGTTATCTGCTGCTGTGGAAGGCAACAGGTCCACCTGTGATTGGCCCATCTTGGATGTTTATAATTAATTGCCAACCAAGGACAATCTCAGCGGAGGGGACGAAGAAGTATTTTCCCTGCATTTTCGGGGCATGCTCAGACAGAGTCGTCTTTCCCCCCCCCCCCCCCCGCTTTCCTCTCCGGGGGATCCTGAGTGGGCTGCGCCACCCCTGGCAGCCCTGCAGGTCCCGCCCTGGCTGGGCCCCTGGACCCCACCCCACTCAGAGATAGGGGCGGCACCGGTCTCCGAGGTCCCACTGTTAGTGTTCAAAAACATACAATCACGTAGTGATTATATGCGGTGCTCTTTATTTAAGAGCTCTGGGAATTGGAGTATTACCCAAATCTGATTCCAACCATATATCTGAGAGTATCATGTTTTATACTCTATCATTATATAACTTTCATGTTGATTATTAAACTTATATTGTTCTGTTGTATACATAGATTTCAGCAAAGCATAGTCCCCCTTAAATTTCCAACATAGTTTCTCATGATTCTTCTTATGATTATACAATAATTATATTTAGTTACTAAACAATCATCACATCTAACAATTATATCATTTATCATACTGCTTACGCAGGTGCAGTTGATCTGGAAAAACACAAAGCCTAGCATTTTAGATTCTATCTTTAACATTTTCCAGGGCTCCACTATCATTCTTCCCCCTTTGAAAGCATTTTCACTTCACTATAGGTGTAAATGTTTTCCCTTGATACGGTCCTTTATTCCTCAATTTATATTGGACGTTCTTCAAATCCAGGGTTGATGTAAACGTTGTCGTAGATGCTGTCACGAACTGGAGAACCTGATGATGGTGGGTGTGGATCTCGTGTCAGTGCCTTTATTATTTTCTGGTTCCAAGATGTTTTCGTCTGTATCTCTCCCTTTAAGATGCTGTAAACTAACCAAATTGCTAAGAATACAATTAGTAAGATTATCACACTCTCAATGATAGATTTAATCCATGAACTCACATTCCACCCTAATCCTTTAAAGATTTTTTCCTAACCAGCTTGTAGCCAAATCCTTTTGCTCTTCTTGTGCTTCATGATCTATTTGTTTCAACTGATTGATGTCATATTCTACATCTGCAGTTACATTTGGGATATGAATGCAGCAATGATCAACCCATCCCTTTAAAAATCCACATACTCCATGCTCTTTCAGGAGTAACAAATCTAGGGCTAATCGATTTAGTAAAGTCATTTTTGTGGTAGCTTGTAATTGTATGTTTAATTCTTTAAATCCTTCCCAATTGACTCTTGCCAGTCTATCTACCTGACCTGTAAGTTTGTACAGCATCTGTCTACTCTGATATTTTGCTATAGGACCAAGCAAAGACTCTAGGGCCCACCCAAATTTCGCTCCACTAGAGGGTTCTTGCCAAGTGTCATCTGGATTTTCATTGTCTAGAACTTCTCGTCTTGCTCTTATCTGCAGAAGTTCATGTTTTCCATTAAATGGGGACTTTCTCCGAATTGGACATAAGGTTGGGAGGCCTAAACTAATCTCCTTTACTTTCCCATCTACAGGCAGATGTGTTGTCCAGCTACCATCGCTTGTTGCCCATACAAATTGTCCTGGACCTCAGTCTGTAATTATGGTCCATCCTATAACTGCTTTATAATTCACTCTGCCTTGTTTATGTTTGATCCCTCTGCAAGCACAACCAATTTGTCGGGCTATTGCCTGGGGTGGCATCTGTTTTATCTCTACATCATCCGAAGTGCAGTCATAAGTTTTATTACATGCCCACCAACATACTTTGTCTGTCCTCATTCTGCTACTGGTGGCAGTGTTCGTTATTGCTGGGTCTGTTTCATTCTTGGGGCCTTCTCACTTAATATACCAAGGGGTGTTTGCCATATATTGGAATCTTTGAAGAATACTCACAGACCACGCACTGTCCCAAGGCTCTATCTGATCTTTCCGATCCTTGGCCTCACATTTCCATACCAACGTGATTTCTGAAACATTTTCTATAATCTTTTTATAGTGTGGTAAATGGCATTGCCATTGTGTGATGCCTCCCGATTCTCCCATAGGGGTTCCTAGTATGCCATCACTTAGAATACAGTCTTTCTGGCTCATGGGTCTCATCCATGTTCCTATTTTCTCCCAAGTTTCCTTGATTACTTGTCTTGATTCAGGTACCTGTTTACATGCAATTGTTTTGTTCTTTTGTATTTCAGGTAGTTTTGATGTTATGATTCCCCAATTTACTGGGTCTCCTGTTGCCTTTGGTATTGGCAGACAGGCAGTTATTCGACTGGTGTTTTGCATTTTGGCAAAATCTTTGACTAATGCAATCATTACATTTTCAGCCTGAACTGCATTAGAAACCTTTATCACCTGTGTTTCTGCTTGTACCTCTGTCTTCATTCTAGAATGAAGTCGTTAGTTGATCTTTTTGCATTCCACATCTCAAAGACGTTAATGACCATAACATTGGCACAATTACTGATAGCATTCTCAAAGCAATTAAACACATCTTATCTGCAGCCTTGTTGATTCCAGAGTTTACACAGTCCATGATCCAGGATGGACTTTCTTCACTCGGGTATAGTGAATCCAGGGGTCCACGCCGGCTACTTTGACTGCTGTAAAGGTGGTCAGTAGTACCTGATGGGGTCCACTCCACTTTTCTTTCAGCGGTTCTTCGTTCCAGTTCTTGATGTACACCTCGTCTCCTGGATGTATGTTATGAACTGGGTTCTCGAGAATTAGTGGTCTACTCCACACGAGGATACTCTGGAGCCGAGCTAGAGTTTTCCCAAGAGACAGAACATAATTATACACTTCCTGCTTTCCTGTGACGTGTACATTAGGGTTAGGCTCAGGCGATTCATATGGTTTCCCATACAATATCTCATAAGGACTGACTGGCATCCCACTCCTAGGCTTTATCCGAATCCTCAGCAGTGCTATTGGCAAAGCCTAGGGCCACTGCAATTTGGCTTCTTGGCATATTTTACTGATTTGCCTTTTTAGTATCTGATTCTTTTAGTATCTGATAACTTGGAGGTCCCAAGTTATCCCCAGCAATCTACTTACCTCTCTTACTACTGTAGCTATGAAATGGGGTCCCCTATCTGATGATACCCCTAGGGGTACCCCAAACCTGGGAATCATCTCCTGTAGTAACCACTTAACTGTTTCCTTTTCTTGGTTCGTGTGACAGGGAAGGGTTTCTGGCCATCCAGAGAATGTGTCAACCCTCACTAACAGGTATTTGTATCCTCGAGTTCTTGGCAATTCTACAAAATCTACCTGCCAATAGTCTCCTGGCTCTATTCCTATCCGAATTCTTCCTAGCTTTGCCTGTTGCCTAGCGACTGGGTTGTTTTTCAAGCAAATATCATATTTTGACATTACTGATTTTGCCATTGTTAACATCCGTACTGAAATTAAACTCTGCTTTAGCAATTTTACCAATGCCTCTGCTGCCCAATGACATTGGTTATGTTTAATTTGTAGAACTTCTCTCATTATCAAGGGGGGTACCACTATCTGTCCTTGTGCAGTCACATACCATCCTTCCGAATTCTTTTGTGCGTTTAGTAAACGTGCCAGTCTCTCATCTTCTACTGAATATTTTGGTTTTGGAGGCAAATTGAATTGGGATACATTAAGCTTCAAAAGTATCAATGCCATTGTTGTTTGCACCTTTCGAGCAACCTGTCGGGCTGCCCAGTCTGCCTTTCGATTTCCCTCATAGATTTTGGAGTTTCCTGATTGGTGTGCTTTGCAGTGTATGATTGCCACTTGTTCAGGTTTTTGTACTGCCTTTATAAATTTCAGGACTGCATCCTGATGTTTAATGTGCGTACCCCGAGAAGATAACAATCCTCTTTCTTTCCACTGTACTCCGTGTACATGCACCACTCCAAAAGCATATTTTGAGTTAGTCCAGATATTTACCTTTTTCCCTTCACTTAATTCTAGTGCCCTGGTTAAAGCAACCAATTCTGCCTTCTGGGCAGATGTATTTGGTGGTAATGCCTTTGCCTCCACTACTGTATTGACTGTTATTACCGCATATCCAGCATATCTGGTCCCGTTTTCCACAAAGCTGCTCCCATCTGTAAACAGCTCCCACTCCGGCTGCTCTAGTGGGACGTCTTTCAGGTCTTCTCTTTCTGAATAAGTATACTCTATTACTTCTGCACAGTCGTTCTCTAATGGGCTTTCTTCAGTTGCGGTACCTAGGAACAAAGCTGGATTCAAAAGGTTAATTTTTTTTAATGTGACATCATCCTGCTCAGCCAGGACTACCTGGAATTTCATCATCCTGCTGGGAGATAGCCAATGGCCCCCCTTCTGCTCTAAGACAGTGGTTACCATGTGTGGTACCTAGACATCTATGTGCCTTTCCATAGTAAGCTTCCTGGCTTCTTGTATCAGGATCACAGTAGCTGCGACTGCCCGCAGACATGAGGGCCACCCGGCACTTATGTTGTCGAGTTGTTTGGAAAGGTAGCCCACCAGCCTTTTCCAGCTTCCCAGACGTTGGGTCAGGACTCCTAGTGCTAGGCGCAGCCTTTCATGTACAAACAGATGAAAATCTTTAGACAGATCAGGTAACCCTAATGCTGGAGCAGTTGTCAGTGCTTCCTTTAATTTTAAGAAGGCTTCTTCTGTGGTTTGCCCCAGGTGAATGGCTGCATCTTCTGCGCTTCATACAGGGGTTTCGCAATCAGTCCATAGTCCATGATCCACAAGCGACACCATCCTGCCATCCCGAGGAAGACTCGCAGCTCATGTGAATTCTGGGGCTCTGGAATAGCACAAATAGCTTGGATACGATTAGTACCTAGTTTTTGTTGCCCTTGTGAAATTTCACATCCCAGGTAAATCACAGTCTGTTGAGCAATTTTTGCCTTTTCTCTGGATACTTTATAACCTCCCATTCCCAGTGAATTTAAAATCTCAATGGTTACCTTTACACAGATTGCTTTTTCTTCTGTAGCTATTAGTATATCATCAACACACTGCAACAACAGGTATTGGTCTCTTGGTACTTGCCCATTTTCAGTCCAAATCTCCAGTTCCTTTGCCAGTTGCTTTTCGAATAGGGTTGGAGTGTTCTTGTAGCGTGTCTGGAGTCGTGTCCAGGTGAGCTGGGTCTTTCTCCTGTTCCCTGGGTTTTCCCTCTCAAAGGCAAACAGTTTCCTACTTTCTTCTTCAAGGGGGATACAGAAAAAGGCATCCTATAAATCAGTTACGGTAAACCACTTATATATCTCCTTTACTGATGTTCGCAATGTATAAGGATTTGTTACCACTGGATAAATCTCCTATGTGTTTTGCGGAGAAAAGAAGAAACCTCACAACTTTATAAAAGTTGTAAAGCCCGGTATGCCTTTATTACGACGCGCGCCGGACGCAAGCCTCCCCAAAAGGCATGCGTACCCCTGAAGACTTCAGGTCTCCTTTTATCCCCCTTCCAAATGCATATGCATACAGTTTCACAATAGGTTCATACATATTCATTCCGTGTGACATTTATCGCCAGTTCTCCTTTATCAAAGGAATTGTTAGGTCGGGGGCAAATAGACCTTGTGGTCATTTCTGTTTTTCTTTCTCTGTCGTCTTGCTGTCTCCGGCATCTGACTTTTCCTTCAGTTTTGGCCTCACAGACTTTTCACCTCTCCTAGACACTTCACCTAATTCAGAATGGATCTCTACTCTGTCTCGTATGTTATTTTAGTTATTGCTCCTAAATCCTGCACTAATCTATATTCACCATTTGGCTTCTTTACTGGAAATTTTTGTGTATTAAATTCTGATTCACCTTCTTCTAAAATTTGGTATTTCAAGAATTTCTCAATAATCTTTACTATTCCTTGCTGTGCTTCTGGTTTTATGGGATACTGTTTGACTTGTACAGCCCTCGCTCCTTCTTTTAACTCTACATGCTCTGGTTGTTCCAATTTAGATTTCCCTGGTATATCTGTCTCTCATACAGAGGGAATCACTGCATCTTCTACCTCCCTAGGGATAGAGGGAACAGGTTTCTCTTTGATCATTAATATCTGTCCCGTCTTTGATTCAGGTATTTTCATTATAAGCTCTCCATTTTCAAAGGTTATTACCGCATCAAGTTTTGCTAGCAAATTTCTCCCTAAAAGCGGAATTGGACACTCAGGTACGTATAGGAATTCGTGTGTTAAAACCTTGTTTCCAAAACACAAATCTAGGGGTTCCAGGAATGGTCGTTTTTCCTCTTTCCCAGTAGCGCCGCCTGCTGTCGTTTCCTTGTCCCCAATTTGTCCTTGCAAATCATTCAATACAGAAAAAGTAGCTCCCGTATCTATTAGAAATCTTACCTCTTTATGCCCTAACTGTATATTTATAACAGGTTCCTTAACTTGTTTTATTGGTTCTATGTCTAGTCAGTTGGTATTCTCCCCCAGGACCATCTCCTTAACCTGCCGGAGCTGATTGTCCTGGTCAAACTGGTTATTCAGGCTTGGACAATTTTGCTTCCAATGCCCCTCCCGCTTACAATATGCACATTGATTCAGGCTTAACCTTTCCGTGACTGGTCTCTTACCTGGGATATTCCTGTTACGTCCCCTGAAATTTGGGTTCCCTTCTCCTTGTATTACTGCCAATAGATTCTGCTGCTGCCTTTTACTAGCTTCTTTTTCGCGATTGTTATATACCTTCCAAGCAACCTCAAGAAGCTTATCCAAATTCCTTAGTTCTTCCCCTTCTAATTTTTGCAATTTTCTACGAATGTCGTCCTGTGATTGGCCCAAGAATATGAGAGCGAGCTGAACCTTTGCTTGTTCTGTGTCCATTTGGACATCTGTATATTTCCTTACTACCTCCTTAAGCCTCTCCAAAAATGCAGTGGGAGATTCCTTCTTTTCCTGTCGAACCTCATATAGTTTGGACCAATTTATAGTTTTGGGCACAGCGTTCTGAACTCCTATTTGGATCCACTCTTGATATTTCCGTAATGTCCTCATATCGCAAAATAAATTAGGGTCCCAATTTGGATCCTCATTTGGGAAATTCGCATCTTAATTCCCTGTTACTAGCGCATTTCTAATATCCTCTCTTGCCCTTTCTTTGGCTGCCTTAAGTACCATTTCTTTTTCAGTAGAATCCATCAGAGTATCTAATATTACTTGTATGTCATCCCAGTCAGGATTTTGAGTTTTTATAACCATTTTTACTACTCGTGCAATTTTATCAGGATTTTCTCTATAAGTTCCAGCTGTTTGTTTCCAAATAACTAAATCGGCAGGGGAGAAAGGCACTTTTACAAATACTGGCCCTTGCACTCCTACACCTTGCCACAAGGGGGCGACCACAGTCTGTTTTTTTCTGCCTATGTCTTTTCTATCCACAAGCTTAGACCGACTCCAAGTTCTGTGGGTTATTGGGGTCACTGATTGATTACCATTGCTATCTTTTTCACTTGCATCCCTCTTTCTCCTTTCTATCACAGTTAGGTTTTGTTCATCTTCCGAGGAAGAGGGATCAGGTGATGATGGGAGAGGAGGATAAGGAGGGAAAGGTGTACTAGACAACACAGGTTCAGGACTAGGTGGGTTAGGAGCAGGCAGTGGGATAGGGACAGATGAAACAGGTGGGATAGGGTTAGGTTCTCTTGGTCTTATTGGAGCTACCTGTATATCAATAGCTTTATAATTTTGCCTACTCAGGCTTTCTTTCAATGCCAAGTGTTCTAAACAACATTCCTCACAAACCCCACACTTATTACTTGCAGATGTTTTAACCACTAATAATCCACATCCATCCTGCCATTCTGGCTTTCCCCGTAAATAGAAAAACGGGACTTCATCCCATTTTCCTTCTTGTTTACAAAACGACATTACTGTGAAATAGTGTTATATTGCAGAGTACCGTATTTTGGCCATTTTTCACCGTTCTCCAAGGCATATTCTGGCCACCATGAATTACAATAATCAATCAACTTTGTTTTATGTAATTCTTCCCCAAAATTACCCTGTTTCCAATGTGCTAATATGCACCCCAAAGGAGAAGTCTGCAGGATAGGGGTGTTACTGCCCAAAATCCCTTTAAGTTTCTCCATTCCAAATATACCACAAATTGATGAACCCACAACACTTTCGCAATTGTCTTATGGAACCGCACCTAGGCTTGTACCACCAGGAATTCCTTTAGCCCAACCAAGCGTAGCTTTCGCCGCGTCTTATTGGCAGGCATCCAAAACCAAAGTAAAAAAGCACCTTACCTTTGTCCCAGGGACGTCGTGAGTGGCGGGAGCGGTCGCAGCCGATGGGGTCCCCGATAATCCCTCAGTGCTGGCTGTAGCGTGAACTCACTCAGCAGCGCTCACACAGGGCCCCATCCGGGATCGTCAAAATGTTAGTGTTCAAAAACACATTATCATGTAGTGATTATATGCGGTGCTTTTTATTAAGAGCTCTGAGAATCGAGGTATTACCCAAATCTGATTCCGACCATACATCCGACAGTGTCATGTTTTATACTCTATGGTTATATAATTTTCATGTTAATTATTAAACTTCTATTGTTCTATTGTATACATAGATTTCAGCTAAGCATAGCCCCCCTCTAAATTTCCAACATAGTTTCTCATGATTTTTCTTATGGTTATATAATAATTATATTTAATTACTAACCAATCATCACATCTAGCAATTATATCATTTATCATATTGGTTACGCAGGTGCAGTTGATCTGGGAAAACACAAAGCTTAACATTTTAGATTCTATCTTTAACTTTTTCCAGGGCTCCACTATCACTGCCTCCCAGGCCGGCCCCGCGGCCGCCTCCCCAGACAGCCCCGCCTGCGGCTCCTCCCGTTCCTGCGGCTGCGATCTCAGACACAGCGCTTCCTGCGGCTGCACCTGTGTTGCACCCGCACTTGGCAACGACAGAGACCCGGCGCCGGCCCCGGCGCCTGCCGTGCTGGCCCTGCCGCTTTTGCAGTCTGCGCCTGAGCAGCCAACCTCCGACGCACCGTTTCCCGTGGCTGTGCCGGTGTTGCTAGGCAACAGCGACCTGCCGCCGCCGCCCATGCCAGCTCCGCCGCTTTTGCCTCCTGCGAATGCATTCTCTCCGACCTCGCCGCCTTCCGCTGAACCAGTTCCAGTTCAGGATGCTGCTGAGAATGACGCCGAGCCCGCAGGGCCCTCCGAGCTGCCCACAGTCCCGCCGCCTCCGGCAGCAGCTGCCGCAGCAGCTCCTGCACCCAGCGTGACTTCCCCCCTGAGTTTTTCGGGTTGTCCCGGGGCTGTCCCTGCGGGCGGAGCTGGGACAGGGGAAGAGGGCATCAGCCTCTCCTTCTGTGGCGGAGGCGTGGCCCGACAGCTGGTGTTAGCGTTCAAAAACACATAATCACGGGGACTACATGCGGTGCTTTTTAAGAGCTCTGGGAATCGGGGTTTATTCAACCCAAATCTGACTCCGACCATACATCCAAAATGATCATGTTTTATACTCTATTGTTACATAACTTTCATGTTAATTATTAAACTTATATTGTTCTATTGTATACGTAAATTTAGCCCCTCTCTGAATTTCCAACATAGTTTCTCACTATTCTTCTTATGGTTATATAATAATTACATTTAATTACTAAACAATCATCACATCTAACAATTATATAATTTATCATACTGCTTACGCAGGTGCAGTTGATCTGGGAAAGCACAAAGCCTAACATTTTTAGATTTTATCTTTAACTTTTTCCAGGGTTCCACTATCACTGGGTGCGGGTGTAGCCTGGCTGTCTGCTTTCAAGATCAGCATTCTTGGCGGGTTGGTGCGTGTTTGGTCGGTGGTTCCCCCTTGGGGGTTCCAGAAATCCCTGCTGCCCCTCGCGCGCCCCAGCAGCAAGGGAGGGGTGGCTCCCGGGAGTTCTGTCTTTGGTCCCCAGCCCAGAGGGGATGGGGGTGGTGCCGGGAGGCAGATGGGAGGAACACCTTTTGCATTTGCATGGCAGAGGGAATGGCGGAAAGCCATCATCGCTTGTTTGCTATGGGGAACAAACATTCCTAGACCTGAGATGAGGATTCTCGGGACAACTTCTATTCCCCTGCTGCAGAGCCTGCCTCGGGGGCTGGGCCTGGGCTGTCTGGCTTGGTTACTTGGGCCAGGGCCAACCTCCTGGTCTCGTGTTGGCTTTGGGGGCTTCACTTCCCCCTTCAGGTTCTGGGCCACCGTTTAGTGGGCCAGGTCTGGGGTTCCTGATCCTTCCACATGGGCCAGGGCCCCCCAGGGCCTCTCGGCTCCTCTGCTGCTGCTGCTTTTTCCGACCAAAAAAAAAAAAATTAAATTAAATTAAAAGAGTTGAAAGAGCTGGCAGCAGCTCAAAAGCATGGAAGGGCCAAAAATTAGCTTCAACCCAAGTTGTTCAATAAAGGGCTGTGGCAAAGACACTCCAGAAATTTTTTCAAAATCCTTTGAAATTGTTTGATGACTGTCAATGGACTTTTGATAACTATTGATGGATTTTTCTTCAGTAGTTTGTTGTTTCAGGATTCTGCAAGCCTGTTTCAGGACCAAAAAGGACTTTCAGAGATGTGAAAGAGGAACATCTTCAGTCCATGGACTTTTCCTGAAACTCAGCTGCTTGGACTTGAATTTTCTTTGCATTGTTTTTGCATTTTCTTATATTGTAAAATTGTTTTAGTGATATGATAGAATTTTATGTTCTACAGGTGAAGAAATTCCCTGTTCATTTCACAGGAGCACTTGATTGAGGTTTTGATTGGCAACAGATAACCTGTCAAGTGTTTGTGCTTTCCTCTGCATGAGCCCAGCAGAGAAAATTACAAACACTTTTCTTTTTAATTTAACTAAATAAAAAAGGTGACATGTTGCAGACATCTTTTCATGAAAATCCTTTCATTAGGATTTTTCCTGCTGAAGCTGAGAAGTTTCAGCAACAAGATGTAAACAATGGTTATCTGCTGCTGCGGAATGCAACAGGTCCACCTGTGATTGGCCCATCTTTGATGTTTATAATTAATGGCCAATCAAGGACCAAGGTATCTCGGACAGAGTCTGAGGCAGCTGCCTTTGTTATCATTCTTTTCTATTCTATTCTTAGCTTAGCAAGCCTTCTGAAGAAACCTTTTCCTTCTAATTCTTTTTAGTACAGTTATAATGTAATATATATATATCATAAAATAATAAATCAAGCCTTCTTGTCTCTTCCTTCACCTGAAAGCCCCTGTGACCATGGTCACACACTACTACCCCAGTGACGGATGGAGATTAAAGCTCCCCTCCCAAGAACTGAGACCCCTATAATCCTAACACGGGGTGGGGGGGGGGGGGGGGGCGCAGGCCTGACTGAAGCGGGATGTCTGCTAAGTGTTGCCTGCAGGTGTCTTTGCTGGACCAAGACTGGTTTCCCATAGAAACCAGTCCCAAGACAATGGGTCCCACTCACTGATGAAATTGACTTATCCTGTTTCAGAACATGGACTGTCTGTACCCATTTTCAATAGACTTATTCTTCATTGTACCTGTTCCCCCTCGGCAGTCTCAAATCTCCATTGTCTTTTACTTGTTCCCCCCTCAGGGGAGGACAATAATAGACCCCTCAGTTAACCAAGACTTTGAGATTCTCCCCGATGTGGCAAGATGATCTATTGGCCGCACCAGGAAAATTTTGTCTCTACATTGGTAGCTATATTCCCCTTCCCCTCTCTCTCACTATTTTTTATTCTCCTTTCTAACCCTTCTATTGCATTTGCTGTGGGCACTCAATAAAGGTGCATTCATTTTGATTAATACTGAAATCGCCTTCGTGTTGTTTTTTGCACTCTGAGATCAGTTAACGAACCATTACGATCCTTGCTTGTATGAGAGGATCATGACAGAGGGTATAAAGAAAATTTTATTAAAAGTAATTAGAAGGGAAAAAAGGGTAGTAAGAATCAAAACAAACCCTTCAGAACACTTCTCCCCACAACATTTTCTTTTCTACTGACAATGTAAAGAGACTACACTTAAGATTTCTAGTCAGTTTACCACCTCTAAAATAGTCTTTCTTCGGTTTACTGAGGGAGAGAAGTCTTTCTTGTTAAGATTATGGACGCTTCTCTACAAGAGGAAAAAACAGTTTCCTCATGGTTTTCAATTTCGTCACGAGTAGCAGCCGCCAGGGAACCCTGCCATAGTGAAATCTTTCTTATTTTTATAAGCTTTCTTAGAGCTTGTCGATGGGCTATGTCAACTTATGGGGTATTGTTTCAAAGATAAAGCTGTTTAAAGGCAGAAGTTCTCATTATCTATTTCTAAAATTATCTTTGGGAACAGAGATCTTTTTTTTCTTGGAAGCACAGGACTACTCTCTTCCTCTGTTTAAACTTCTTATGGGATTACAGCTATTTTAACATCTGCTTATCATAGTATGGAGGCTTTTGCTTGATATTAATTTGAACACTTTCATCTCCCCATAGTTTCATGTGTTATAAGAAAAGGAGTATTTTTTTCTATAGCTTACAAGAGGATTTCAGCTCTAAAAACAAGGCATCTCCTCACCCCTCCCATCTGGGATTTAACTTCTTCATTGACTTTGATTTCTTCATGTTGTTCCTTTACATACTTGAATCTTGTTCCTTTCTCTCACTCGAAGGAAGACTGAAGCACTGAAAAGGTTAACATCATGCTTAAGGCCTACCTGACCCAGTAACATGTGGCAGGGAGCTGTGGCTGGGCTGTGTCAGGATCGGCCTCATAGTTAGTCTTTAGTTTTCTGCATGGGCTACAAGGGTCTCTGGTCTCAGCCGCACTGGAGGACGGGGATTTGATTGGTAAGATCTTCCCAGCCACACTCTGGCCCGGCCTCTGCAGACTCTCCTGCCTTCCTGCCCTGCAGCTGCTAGAGCCCAGCCTAGCCAGACCGGAGCTGATGGGGGGGTTGCCGGCAGGCGGCCTGGGGAAGGGGGAAGGGGCCTGGCCTGGCCGAGACAGAGGGCCGGGGCTGGGGCCCACCACCTCCTCACCGACCGGAAAGAAGAGAGAGTTCCTGGGGTTTTTTGTCCTTTATCATGGGTGTTTCACAGAGGTGTGTCCAGCTTCTCAGTTGTGAAAAACACCAATAACTTGTTTTGAAATTTTAAAAGTTAATAGTAATAAAATTGTTATAAAAATAGTAATAAAAAAATTAGAGCAAAAAGAATTTGGACAATCAGACTAGGACAATCAAAGACAATAAAAAGCAAAGAATTACAGACGTCTGGGTGCATTTTTCTCTTTCTGCCAAGCAAAAGCACACCTCACTAACAAAGGATTAACCCTTAAAAGCAATAGCCTGTTTCATATTCATATATCTCATACATGATGCAAACATTCTTTTCAAACAAAGGGTGTTTTCTGGTTATTGTCAACCTCCCACCCTCATCTTGTAAATCAGTTGTCTTGGTCCCTCGAAGTCTGGTTCTTCCTGATATGGAGGCAATAATTCTTGGCTTGGGGTCTTGGTGTCTTGTTGTCTTGTTGCTGTTATCTCTGTGTGAAGAATTTCTTGATTATCTTATCCATTCCTTGAGTTAGTTAAAAAAGTATCTTACATCACATAGTTTCTATTTTAATATTATGTTATAACCTAAAACTATATTTAGCACACTACTTAAAAAGGATTAATACAGTATTACAAATTAATACAACATAACTTTCCAACATAACACATATAGTATTCCTTTTAATATTTGCAAAGAGCCAATTATATAATATGCATTTTTCACATCAGTAGTTCAACAGACTGTCAGTTACACAAAAAGCTTTACATCACTTCCCTGAGTTCCCTCCCATTCCAAACCATGACACTCATGAAAAGTATAGGAGGATAAAGTATTTCAATTGCAAATATGAACAAAAACGTCTATGCTAGAGTATACAGATGTTAAAGTAGCTGTATTCCCATAAGAAGTTTAAACAAAAGAAAAGAGTGATAAAAACCCTTTACCCCCTCCAAAAAAAGAAAAATACCTCTGTTCCCAAAAATAATCTCCAGAATAAATGAAAATCCTTTACTCTTAAACAGATCATCCTTAAAATAATACCCCATAAGTTAACATAGCCCACAAACACAACTATAAAAAAGCTATGAAAAATAAGAGACTTCACAATTACAAATTCCCAAGCAGCTACTATTCATAGAAATTAAAAGCCAGAAACAAACTATTTTCTAAGAGAAAAGTCTCTATAAATTAACAAGAAAAACACCTCTCCCTAAATAAACTTAAAAAGACTATTCTAGAAGTGATAAAAGAACAAAATTGCTTCTGTACATTGTTAGTAGAAAAGAAAAAGTTATAAGAGTGTTATGGTTTGACGTTTGCGCAATGTTAGTGCTTTTATGAAAATATATATTTTTAGTGGCTGCTGTGAAATGTGACTATAAATAGTGTAAAATAGACTTTAGGAATAAAGAAAAGAACTTTAATAACTTACAATATGAGAAAAAAGGAACACAGAACTCAGAATAAAAACTTTCTAGAAACATTCTTCTTCTTCTCTTTAATTTTCACTGCTACATGAAATAGAACCTTAGATTATCAATCTAGTTACTACTCCTCATATAATCAACTCTCAGTTCATTAAGGAGAGAGGAGTTCCTCTTGTATTATAGGTTTCTCTAGGAAACACAGTTGAAACTTCTTGTGTTTCCATGTCACATGCAGCACTGCTTGGAGAATATTTGCTGTTGTGACATCTTCTTTCTTTCCATGTACAGTGCCTTCACCACTGTTCAGGGACCAAAACTGCTTATAGGGTTCCCTTTTAAGGATGCTTTACCAGGTACTAAAAAAGCAACAGTTTCTTACTTTTGGGACAAAAATCTCCCCTATTTTCACTCTTCCTGTGGCCGAGGATCTTGAGAACAGAGATCTTTTTTTTTTCTGAAGACAGAGGGAACTGCTACACTTTCTTCATCATTTCTCTGTACTTTTCATTTCTGCATTCGGAATTACTGTAGCAGGTAACTTTCTTGGCTTAAGCCATTGCCTCTCTCTAAATGCAGTCTCTGTGTTATAGGAAAATTGGTTCAATTTATGGGTATGCAAGAAAAGTCTAGCTAAAGGCTACTCCATCATCTCTTCTTACTTAGGATTCTTTCTCATCTTCTTCTGATATTCTTGACTTGCTTTGACTTTTACTACACTTGCCTATTTCTTTCTATTTCATATCTGTCTCTCTTATTATTTAAATCAAGGAGGGTTAATGTTTTACAAAGTTTTCATTGTCTAAGGAAAGGGTTAAAATCTCAGGCTCTGCCTGCCTAGAACTTCCACGATGGGATGGGCCGGGCACTTTCTCACTGCACCCCCTCCTGCCCTTCTCAGCTGTGCTGCCAGCAGAAGATATTAAATTTCAAGGTGGCACATGCACAAGCACAGGCTCTCTCTCTCTCCCAAAAAAAGAGAAAGAGCTGCCCGATGCTTCTCAATATTCTTCTACCTTTCTATCTTGCAGAAGCCTTCACTCCCCTTCTCTGTCCAAGGCTCTGACCTACTTCAACCCCAACTACATGGCTTCCTCTCCCCCACCCAGCCCACAGCTAAGCTGGGAAAGTCTGACTTCTTTCACAGACCAAAACTAAGAGAGAGTTCTAAAAATTTTCTGCTTTTAATCTCCTGTATTCTCAAAAAGGTATCTGTGTTTTCAGTAGCTACACCAGGTGCTAATATTCAAATCTGAGCACTAATTAGTTTAACTACAACTTCTCAAAAAACTCAATTCTTTATTAAACCAAAACAAAGAGAAAAAAGTGTTTTAAAAGTTTTATTCTAATTCTTATTATACTTTAATTTAGTTACTATTATTAAAATTTTCTTTATACCCTTTTAAAGTTTTAAGCCTACTTTACCTTCTTCCTAATCCTATCTCTCAACAAAAACTTCTAATAAGTGCACTAATGTTTAGCCAACACTAAACACACCCCATTATTTAATACATTAGCCAAAAAATCTCAAATTAATGAACCAAAACCACTACAATCTCCCTGCCCCCCATCTCTATCTGCTGTCTTACAGTATCTAGCAGCATGTGATTAGCATATGCTAGGGCTCAGCAATGAGCTTTTCTTTAAGAGCTGTAACGAGGGATGCAGGACTCCAGGCAGCTTTTCAAAATGCAGTTTATTACATCCAAGACATTACAGCAGTCCAGGGTCATGGGCGACAGAGCCTGTGCCTACAGCTGTCAGCACCAGCTGCAGGCAGGCCTGGAGACCCTTAGTTTAGGTATCAAATGCATTATATACTTTTCTTTGCTGAGCATCTTAATACAGTAGAACCAATCTATACCTTAACTTTTATCTATAGCCTATCATAACTACTATAATTATGATATTCATGTTACTATTCTCCAATCACTAAAAGTTAGTACATTACAGTTTAAGCTAGAAGTTGTTTTTCAGCTTCCTTGCACTGGAAAATTCTGAGACCTTTTTTCTACTTGCAACATTTGCTGACTTGTTTGCCTGTGCTACCTTTCTGCTTGGTAAAAACTTGTTTGAGGTAGGTTTATCCTTTGCTCTAAGTCATAAAAGCCCCCTTCTAACTAACATACCCTTTGCTTCCTTGGTTATCCAGTAAGACTGGCTCAGCAATTCTTTTCTTCTATATCAAAACTTGCTTTCATTTCTATTCCTCCTTCAGATTCTACATTCAAAAATCTTTCTGCTAAGCATACATATCTGTGAGACTTTCTTGTCAAACTTTCATCCTTCCCAACACCCTGGGGAATGACTTCTTTCTTCCATGGAAAATGGCCTCTGTTTGCTGCCAGTTGCAAAGGGCGACAGTGGGGTGCCAATCCAAAAATTTGAAAACTTTGCTGGATTTCTCCAAAACGAAAGCTGACAGAAACTAGGACCATGCACACTATTAGAGCCCCAAAGGCCACCTGTGAGCTGATACCCATAGCCTGGGGAAATGACTTCTATTTGCCATGGAAATAGCCCTCTGGTTGTGGCCTGTCACAATGGCAGACATTGGCGTGTCAACCTAAAAATTTGAAAAAATGGCTGAATTTATCCAAAACAAAAGATGCCAGCAATTGTGACTCTGGATGCCCTTACAGCCCCACACACCACCTCTGAGCTGATACCCAGAGCCTCATCGTCTGTGATCTGATACCGAGACCCTGGGGAAATTACTTCTGTTTCCCATGGAAAATGGTCTCCATTTGCGGTCACCCGCACAGACAAACAGTGGGGTCCCAATCCAAAAATTTACAAACTTTCCTGTATTTCTCCAAAACTAAACCTGCCAGCAACTAGGCCTGAGCATTCCCTTATGGCCCCAGACATTACCTGTGAGCTGATACCCAGACCCTGGGGAAGTAACTGCTTTTTCCCATGGAAAATGGCCTCTGTTTTTGGCCACTTGCTCTGGACGACAGTGGTGTGCCAACCTAAAAATTTGCAAACTTTGCTGGATTTCTCCAAAGCCTTATCTGCCATCTATTAGGACCCCACACCGCCACAGAGCACCAAACGCCACATGTGAGCTAATACCCAGAGCCTGGGTAAATGACTTCTCTTTCCCATGTGCAGCAGTCTCAATTGATGCTAGTAAAGTCCAGGGTAAAGAAGCAAAATGGACCTTTGCATAATGTCACAGATTTTTAATTTGTCTGCGCGGTGAAATGTTCAGGTCCAAGGTTCATTTCAGGTTCAGCTTTTTTTCTCCCCGGGGAAACCCCGGGGTCTACCTGGTCTTGGGGCAGTACCAAGATGAGGGCCAAGCAGGGAATAGGGAGGGAGTAGCTTAAGGACATAGGAGCAAGGGAAGGAGCCAATGGGGTCAAACAGCTTTGAGGGAAGCTTCTTGTGTCTCCTTAACTTAGGGGATGTCCCCCAGGGCCTCCACAAATTACTGTTTTTATGTTATTAAGAAAGCTTCTCTGAAGGATCAACTGAATCAACACAAAATGACAAAAAAACATCAAAAGTGCTCATAGACAATTTTCAGAATACAAACAATTCTGAGTCCCCAGTGCCAAAATCGATTTTCTTAGAGCTGGCAGGACGGATGTGGGGTTTTCTTGGTACGGTGTCACGATCCATCCTTATGAATGGGGTTTGTGATGTTTCGTGGGGTGATCTCAGGGTGCAAAAAGAACCGACATGGCACAGGGGTTTCAGTCTCAGTCCTTGAAAGGAGGAGAGGGGCCTTTTCACACAGGGGTTTCATGTCTCAGTCCTTGATGGAGAGTTACCAGGGTTTTCTGTCTGTTTTTCTCTTCTCAAGGATCTCTACCAAGTCTCGATGGAGCATCGGTTGTCTTACCAAAGTGAGGTTCATCCCGATAGGAGTAGGCATCAGTTTGTGAATCAGTGTGTAGTTAGATTGCAATAGGTAGTGAGAGGTAACTGGAGCTTCATAAGAGAAATCACATCCTGTAATCTTGGTAAAGCTACAAGCACAAAAGGTTGAATGATTTTTAGTATCTACTACATTTTCTACTAATACAAAATCACAAATGGTTCTAAAGCATGCACATCCATTGCCTATGTATATAAGAACTGTTTCAGAAGTCTTGTTAGGACGAATTTCAAAATGACAGATATTTTGCTCTGTGTCTAAACAAATGTCTTGAGCTATTATTGCATTGCTTTCACAGATGAACCCTTGTTGTTCTCGGACAATACAAGATTCTAAATTAACGTTTTGCCATTTTAATCTAATTTGGCAGGCCCATTCTCTGTGTTCAGAAAGAGAGAGAATAGCTCCGTTGTAATTCAGTCTTAATGTTATAACAGGGAAAATCAAATGTACAGAAGCATTGCGTATGGTTAACACAAAAGCTGTGGCTGTATTTGAAATGGGGTCTTAGGTAAAATTCACTAGGTTCCATGAGGATTGGAATTCTCTTTCAAAGTCAGTGGCACTGTCCCAAATTATTTTCCGAATTTCAGAGGGAAAAATGCCTTCTTCACCTTCTCTTATAATTGAAGCAGAAACTGACTGCATCCACAATTGTGCTTGGATACAGCTGAGAGCCAAAGAAACATTGTTTTGTGTCGCACCAAGTGCATCAATTATCAGTTTGTGATCATTTACATTTACCTTCTCCCAATTTGGTAATATGTTTGATAGCAGCCACTGGTGTGTTCACAAAAGCCAATAAGAACAACTGCAGTGGTTGCTGTAATTTGGTCAAATCTCTAGTTGTGACAGCCAATTTATTCAAGTTCAATTAATTTACATGGTAAGTGTAATATCATCACCTGGTGTTACCATAAAGGGAAGGGAAAACATTATTTTTGTTGTCCATTGCTTGTGTTATCATGGTTTTTCAGGTCTTCATGTCCCTCGGAGTTCTTCTGTAAAAGTAAGCACAACAGACTCTGCCACGAAGAGGCAGAAAAAGTTAGAACGATGGAATTGTCAGAGAGGTTTTGAACACCAGTGGTACTTCCCCTACAGTAGAGGGGGGGTCCACCCAAAACAGGTTGTCCAGGGTAATGTGCTGGGTTCTTGAAATCATCTGGTCTCTGTAGTGAAGGAATTATGCTTGGAGCTGTCAGGAAAAAAGCAGTGATTTTGGGACACCCATTTACCCCCCATGCATAGTAAGAGGTGTGAAAAGTCCATTCAATCTTTTCACCTTTTGCCCAAGTCTGCACACCTTTGACAATAAAGTGAGAAACATTATCAGATTCAATTTCCTGTGATTTTAGGAAAATCCCAAACCATCCTTGCATTGCTTTAACAGTATTATCTCCTCTAGCTCTTTTAAAAGCATCGACCTGGACCAACACAAATATAAACATAGCATAGGACTTGGTGTAAATACAGACAAGAAAATAATTTTGTCCCTCACTTTGGAAAATATTCCAAACAGTTAACAGTTCCTCAACCTGGGCATTGTCTTGTTCCTCTCTGTTAGCAGAAGTGGGGGAGAGAGGAGGGGTTGCTTTAATCAGAGGCAGGTTTATTTTGGCTGCTACCCAAGCTCCCAGTTTCTTGGATCGCCCAGTTCTCTTCCACCTCCCTGAGAGCCAAGCCAACCACAAACAACCCCCCTTCCCAGGTAGTGTACCTTTTTTCAGCATCTTTGAAACCACAGGAATAAAAACCAAAAGGCTTTGTCAGACCTTCAGGATCTGCTGCCAAATGTGTACTGAAAGCTGTGAGGAGGCAAATCCCCACTCCACCTGAAAGGGATCTGTAGGGTGAATAGGGCCCAGTGCTTGATGTGCTGTCACTTCAAAAATCAGTAATTGCAATGTTTCCTCCTGAGAAGAAGTCCAATCCTATTTTATTGTTTTTCTCAGCAAGTCGTAAAGGGGAACAAAAGGGTCATTCTGGTTACTAAGAAGTTTATCTGGTCTTTCTATAGGAGACATAGCTACTATGGTTTTCTGAAGGAGAATTGCTGTAGGTTTAAGTGTTCCTGGAAGCCCTTGAATTAAAGAGGTCATAATTTCAGGCTTTACAGGTGATTTCATTGATGAGTCAAAACCAGGAATTAATTTCTTTTCATGAATCAATTGCAGGCAGCTGGTTTTGTGAATGTTTTCCCGGAGTTGGTTGGGGGTACTGACCAAAGGGTCTCTTCTTTCCAAGGGGTTAAGTCCCTCTGCCCAATAAGCTGTGTGCTGAGCTAGGGACCATGGGATATGTCGATCTGCCATTGTTAAGAACACCCCATGTCTCCAGCACCCACCGGCTTCTTGTTCTGACAAAAGAATCTGATTTCCCCTGGTGAGAGACACTTGACACATGTATTCTGTTTCAGATTTGTGGGGGAGAGAGAAGCCTGTACTGCTTTGCAAGTTTTAATTCAGTAGCAGTGTACGGGATTTCTTTAGTGGTTATGTGCGGGTCAAGATTTTCATTATTGATATAGTTGCATTCTGTTTCACTTAGAGGTTTTATGCTATTACAGCAGTGTTTCCCGCAATTTTTCATCAGGGTTAATTCTGTTTGAGAGTAATTTTGATTAATGTGAGGAGTTTCCTTCTCCTCTGCCTCTTTTGAGGAATCAAGGTTATGTGAATTTTTAACATGTTCCTCTCTCAAGGCAGCCTGTAACAAATTATTTACATTTCTTTCTTCATCTAATTGTTTTTGCAAAACTTCAGCTAGGTTTTGGAGGGAGTCTTTTATAGCATTTTCCTCACTTTTTCACTTAAAGCGAGTTTCTATAGCTGCTGTGAGGTAGGCTCCCAAGACTGAGCAGAGGGTGGTTTTATTTGTGCCCAGTTTGAATTTTGTTTCATGTTGCAAAGAACATATTCTATCAATAACATTTTCTAAGTTGAACCAATTGCATTTTGCCCATTCTTCTCTCCCTGGAGAAGGTGTGGCATTGTATTTAGCAAGCAGAACATAAAATTCATCTTTACCTTTTGCACTGAGGTTTTTAGTCATTTTGTGAGGGACCAAAGCTACACCAACTGTAAACTTCAGTTACACAATCACACAGCCTTTCCACTGTCCCCTTTGCTTCCCTGGGTAGTTGAAGAGACAGAATCTGCCTGGGAGGCCCTATTTGGTTACTTCAGGAGTATCCCTTCCTTGCCAGACAGTCCAGATACACACTCACACATGCACAAAATGATTCCTTTGTGAGGGGACCAAAGCCTATGGCAGGGGAAAGTACTCACTCGAGTCACACAATCACTCAGCTCTTGCTGTGTTACCCCTGTCATGGTTTGAGAGGAAGTGAGTTTTTTGGGATGCTGTGCTCATATTTGAATATTGGCACCTGGTGTGGCCACTGGGGACATGGATATGCCTCTGAGAACACGGGGGGTTAAAAGCAGAGAACTCCCAGGAAAACTTTCTCTTGGGTTCCGGTGGGTGAAAGGTTCAGACCTCCCCTGCCCAGCTGCTGTGGCTGGGCAGGGGAGGGGAAGCCATGCGGCCGGCTGAGAAGGAGAAGAGGAGGGGTGCGGAGAGAAAGTGTCCAGCAAGGCAGCCATGGGAGTTCTGGACAGGCAGAGCCTGAGATTTTTAACCCTTTTCTTGGATGATGGAAGCCTTACAAATGTTGATCCTCCTCCTGAATGAGAAGAGAGATAGGGTTGAATAGCAGGAAATGGGCAAGTGTGATGCAAGTTTGTGCAAGTGAAAGATGTCTGACAGAAGTTGAGAAGAATTCTAGGTGGCAGGAGATGATGGAGTGGCCTTTGGCTGGACTTTTCTTGTATAGCCATGGAAAGAACCGCTTTTTCCTGTGACACAGAGACTGCATCTAGGGGGAGGCAATGGCTCAGAGCCAAGAGAGTTCGGTATTGGTACCCCTCGGCCCCAGGCGGTGAAATTTGGCGGGGACAGTTGTCCCGAAAGTGAGAGACTGTGCTCTTTTTGGAACTGGACAAAGCACCCTTAAAAGGAAAACCCTAGAAGCAGCTCTGGTCCATGTGCAGTGGTGAGAGCACTGGACGTGGAAGTAAGCTGTCACAATGGCAAATGTTCTCCAGGCGGTGCCACGAGTGACATGGAAACACACGAAGTTTCAGCTGTGTTTCCTGGGGAAGCCTATGGCACAAGAGGGACTCCTCTCCTCTTGGTGAACTGAGAATTGATTATCCAAAGGGTGCTGATGGACTGAGAGTTGGTGACCTGAGGGGTGGCAACTGAATTGAAAGTCCAAGGTTTTGTCTTACTGTGATGTATTGGGAACCTTGTTGGGCAGAGGAGGAATGTTTGGGAGGTTTTCATCCTGAGTTCTGTGTGTATCTTTTATATATTGTAAGCTAAGAAAGTTTTTTTTTCCTTATATTCCTAAGCTGGAGCCTGCTTTGCTCTATTGCTGGTCACATCTCACAGTAGACACCAGGGAGAATATATTGTGCCAGTGTCAAACCATGACACCCCTCATTCCCCTGGGTAGGTGAAGGGACAGATCTGCCTGGGAGGCCCTTATTACATCAAGTCGTCCCTTCCTTCCTAGACAGTCCAGATATACACAAATACAACAGTAACAGTTACCCCTGTTTTGCACTGAGAGATCTTTTGTGACAATTCCGGAGACAGAGCATTCAATTGAGCATGAGATTTGCCTTTTACTAGGCGTGTGCAGTTTGCGGGAGATTCGAATCACACCCCTTGCAGAGTGAGACGTCCTCTCCCCTGTTACAGACTACACACAACCTGTAAATCCCTCTGGCTACCAGAATTCTGTCCGTGATGCCAATTGATGTCACGATCCGTCCTTACGAATGGGGTTCCTGATGGTTCATGGGGTGATCTCAGCGTGCAAAAAGAACCGACACGGCATAGGGGGTTTCAGTCCCAGTCCTTGGAAGGAGGAGAGGGGCCTTTTTGCATAGGGGTTTCATGTCTCAGTCCTTGATGGAGAGGCTTCTTGCATCTCAGTCTGTCTGTCACAGTGGATGTAAAACAGGTGAGGGTCTTCTGCAGGGGACCACCTGAAACTCAGGAGAAGTCCAGCCAGGCCGAGAGGTGGGACAGCTTCCAAGGCTATTGTTCATGCCCTTCTTCATTGGGCTCAGTGTAGCATACAGCAAACAACACCTGTGAAAACAATAGCTTAGCACTGTGCTCTCAGGTCTCGAGGTCTTTGGTGTGTGACTTTCTCCTACAGGGCTAGACGGGGGGGGAGGTCTTCTCTTCAGTGGTCCCAAATGACGATCGTGAGGCAGATGAGGGAAAATTCAGACAGACTCTCACATACAGTTTATCAGGAAACTGAGCCAGGAGAAGGTTCCTTCAGCAGGGACTGGTTCTCTGCCACCCATGGTAAAGTGGTCAGCTGTGGTAAACTGTGCCCAAGGTAGTGTAGAGAGTGGTGTGCCTGTTGGAAACTCCAAATAGAAATCATTCCTTTAAAGAAAAAGATGGTCACTTTAGGGAAACTGTCCTTCCTTTCCCTCCCAATCATGCTCCCTCTGGTATTATGAAGGAACACTGGGGAGAGGGATTAGTGGAGGGAGACCATGGAAAGGAGGAAAAGGAGGTAGGAATTTCTGGGACCATAAAAAAGGGATAATAGGACAATGGAAAGGAAAAGGGGAAAGTGGGAGGGAGGTAGGGGAGCCGCAGGAATCAAGGAAGGGTATTAGAAGAAGTGGGACTTATTGGACTGGAAGGTTCTTTCATTATGGAGGTGGACTTTTGGACACAAGACAGTTCATTGTTGTTCTGTGCTCTTCTTGCTTTTAGGCTGTTGCTGGAGCTTGATGGCTGTTGGTTTTGTGTTCTATTTCTTTGGTAGGCATGTGTAGAGGACTTCTACAATGTGGATAATATTTCACAGATTTGCAGTTTGGTGCATGTTTACTACCTTGCACTGGAAGTCCAACAGGTCCTGTCACATTGACGGCTTTGGGGCCTTTTCTTCCTTGTATTATATTAAATTCCACAATTTCTCCATCTCCTAGACTGTGGAGCTATTTTTTGGGGTTATTCTTTTTTATAGCAGTCTGATGAACAAACACATCATCTTTATTATCGTTCTGGTTTATGAAACAGTATCTGTTTTTACATTGAATCATTTCGCTGTCCCCAAAACGTTCATGGCAAGGACTTTTTTACCTTTGCCAGTTGGTTTGTGTTTGCGTTGGTGTTCCTGGACGTGTTGCTGGTCCCACTCCCAGCGCTGGCGGCCATGCTGGAGCCCGGCCTCCTCCTGAGAGTCTGTCTGGGCTGCTGGTACGGGGCTTCCAGAGCAGCAACAGTGAGTGGGGGGTGGTGGTTTCACTGCCAGGACTGCGGTTCTGAGCCATCCCCCATGTTATAAATGATCAAATGGGTAGCCAAATTTATGAAAAATTTAACAAAGATTTATTAGATCGACAACAAAAAATAGAATTTCAAAAAAAACCCACCACAGCCAAGACAGCATCCGCCCCGGGTGCAGGCGCTGGGTGAACTAGGCTTCCGGCTGACAGAGTGACAGCGTTCCCCCAGAGGTTCACCCCGAGTGCTTCCAGCGGTCAGCTTATATACAGTTTATTCTGCCTGAGGCAGGGATGACCACATATTTTTTGTGTCTCTTCACATGTAGAGTTGGATCCATACATGTGCAGGAACAGACAAAGACGGATCTGGAGACTCAGATGAATGTCTGAGTATCCAGGCAGAAGCTGCATTCACATGTAGTAGAGTGATACCAGTTCCTGAGTACCGCAGATGTAATCATGCTCAGGTGCAGGTCTTGTGAGCTCCTTGAGACATTCCATTAATTATGGTCCAGGAAGGTCCAGGTGCTATCTCCCAGGTGTGGATGCCAGAGGAAATCCTCTGTGATGGCCCGGGACTGTCCCATTCATATGGTAACAGACCTGATATTATCTTAACACTGTCCGGGAACTGGTTACAATGAGAATAGAACTCTGCTCCCAGCCAGAGTGGTCAAAGGCATAACTTTGGATCTTCACAATATTTTATACACACATCTATCTACCTCTATAGCATGAATTATCTCTACCATATATTACACCCCAGCAGGGCTATTTGCCCACCCCAGAGACAGCGGTGCCCTGGGGCCTCCAGTCTTGCCTGCCTGCCCTCAGCCCCTGTGCAGCAGGCTGCCGCAGGGCGGGCTGAACAGCGAGTATTGCCCGGGTCGCTCAGGCCAAGCGGAGCGGCCGTGGGGCGGCCATGGGTTTTCCTCAGGGGGGAGAGCCGCAGAGGAGCACGGCGTGGTGGAAGTTCGGTGCAAGGGGAGACGGCTCTCACCACCCACACCACGTCTAGTGGTGCTATAGCAACCAAGGTAAACACATCCGTTCTTTTGCTTACTGTCCTTTCCAGCACTGCAAAGCTGAGGCTCGGGAATACGGTTTCTTTCCTCTTGGTTGTAAGAAACTGGTGCAGCTGTAATATGCCAATGAGGGGCAGTGCCTCTGACCCCCCTCTCCCTCACTCCTGGGACTGTGGGAGCTGATAGAGGAGGCATGAGGACCAGAGGGCAGAATGGAGGACCCTGTGGCTCCTGCCATGCGGTCTCTGCCATCTTGAGCACTTGAAGGCGACCATGAGGCCATGGCCATGGGGTGAGAGCCAACTTGGGCAGCAGGAGTAAAGACGGGACAACCTGGAGGAGTCTTTCCACGAAGAGGGGAACATGGAGGAGGGGGTTTCAGCTGGTGTTCACGATTTTTAAATGTTCCTTAAGATTCAGAATGCATTTCATCATCACATTAAATAAAGGATGGAATTCTGTCTTAGTTTTCAACTTTTCCCAAAGCACTTCCAAGAATTAATCGGTTAGGACTGAGTTCTGCTAAATAAAAGGAAAATGCTTAAATAACCACTGTTGTATTTTAGGGGTGCCCCATGGCAGGAAGGAATGATGAATCTGACTCCATGTTCTTAGATGGTTAATTTATTATTTTATGATACTATATTATATTAAAGAATACTAAACTAAACTATACTAAAGAAAACAGAAAGGATACTTAGAGAAGGCTAAAAAGATAATAATGAAAAGTCATGACCCTTTCAAGAGCCTCGACACAGCTTGACCCTGATTGATCAATAAGTCAAAACAATTCACATGAAACCAATGAAACAATCACCTGTTGGTAAACAATCTCCAAACACATTCCAAAGCAGCAAAACACTGGAGAAGCAAATCAGATAATTATTGTTCTTCTTTTTTTCTGAGGCTTCTCAGATTCCCAGGAGAAGAACCCTGGGCAAAGGGATTTTTCCAGAAAATATGACTGCCACAAACCACTGTACAAAATACTTCAACTCTTCCTCTGAAAAACAAAAATTTTCTTGATGAAAAGACTTTTTAAGGTGAAGGTAAACTTCTTTTTGTGCATGGGTGAGTGTTGTTTCCATCTTAGCCCAGTCTCTTCCTGTCCTGGTTTAGGGCAAATTTGGGAGAAAACCTCCAAAAGGGGGCCCCACCAGAAAGCAAACCCACACGGCCCCTCCCCCCAACCGGTTCGGGAAGGATTCCGCAGAGAGAAGTGGAAAGAACCTGTTTATTTAACAGGCAAAACACCCCCCAGCACAAAAAATGAACAATACCGGATGACACCACTCTTTCACCGCTCTGAAAAAGATGACAAATTCAGAAAGTCTCTCCTGGGAGTGTTCACTCTGTTATCAGTCCCTCTGGTGCTGGAGATAGCTGCTGCAGGCCACAAGGTGGAAACTCTTGGTGTTTCCCAGGTCCCAGTCTGGAGCAGGTTCAAGTAGTTCCCAAAAAGGGAAAGGAAAAACAGTCCAGGGAAAAATTTGGACTGCTTAGCTAAACTAACTAATGAGCAGAAGCAAAAGGCAAGAGCAAAGCAGGAGTAAAGCAGAAGCAAGAGCAAAGCAAAAAGCCCAGCAAAAAGCAAAAGCTGCACTATGTACTGCCCTGTCCGTGTCCTGCCAGCCTTGGGGGAGCAGGCTTATAACAAAACCAAAACAAAACATTCGCTCTTCAGAGCCAGTCTTGAAGGCACAGAACATAAGATCCAGCATAAACAGAGAACACAAATGGCCTGGTAGCCAATGGAGGGGGGAGGGGTGTCCCGGGGTAAGGGGTAAGGGATCCGTCCCCGCAGCTGAGGCCAATCGGCCCAGCCTGGCCAAGACAGGGTGCTGAGGCATGTTACCTCTGTGCCAGCTGGAAGAGAAAGAGGAAGTTCACAGGTTTCTTTCATCTTTACCTTGTCTTTCACAGAGGACTGTACAGCATTCTATTGGCTAAAAGCTTTGCATCATTTCCATAAATGTCTCCCATGCAAAACCATGACAAAATGTTAAACAGAATATGTTCCTTATTTACCCTGTTCTCTTAGCAGCCTTTAAACCTGCACACAACACACTGCGGCTCTGTACCTTCCTTTTCATCTATATGTGCTGTGATGTTTTTTACTCTTGCAGGTCTGTTGCACATGCCTAGCAGCTGCTCCCAAAGAAAAGGCTCTAGAAAAAAGACAGTGCTGGTCTGCACTTTTCTCTTGCTTCATGTAAGCCATACAAAACATACTTCTGTACTATGTGCTTACCTTCTCAGCAACTTCTGTCATAATATTTTTTTGAACCTTAGAGTCTAAAGTTAAATGGAATTTTGTCCGCTAGGGCTCAGATAGGAATATGTACCAGCCCAGGTCGCTGTATTAGACCTTCCTGCATCCAAATGATAACTTGAATACAGCAGGGGATGGAGGGGAGGAGGAGGTGTGCAGGGGTGTGCAAAGTACATGTGTGTGTGTGTGTGTGTATGTGTGCGGGGTCTGTGTGTGCCAGGATGTGCGGGGTACGTGTATGTGCGTATGCAGAGGGTGTGTGTGTGCAGGGGTTGTAGGCACGGTGAGGTGCCAGAGGGAGCTGCCCCACTGCCAAGAAGGTGTGGGAGTGAAAGGAGTAAGATGAATGTGTCTTTACAAACAGACCATGTGAATCTGCTTGTAGTCAAGGCTAGAAACTTATGGATAGTAAAGTAACAGGAGAAACTATTAGCTCTAGAAACTGTTGCTAATCAACAGAGACTGTTCCTCAGCAAAGGCCGTGTTAAATTCCTGAACCTAGAGCAAGAAAAAAGACTTAATAGAATAAGGAATAGTTTCTTTTTCTTTCCTTTACATAGCAAAAGGCGGCTGCACATTAGAATGGGGCATAGAGTAGGTGGTTCGAGAAGTCTGTACCTTCCGATTACCTCATCCAGTGAGGAAAGGAAGAGGGTGATGGACCAGGAACTTAGGATAAAAAGGGGGCTGAGTCCCCCAACCATTTGAGCGACCCCATGGGAAATGCCCCATGGTGTCTCCCTTTAATAAAGTTACTGCACTCCTCTGTCTCCTTTTTAGGCATAAACCTCTGGCATAATGCATTAGTTTTCCTAACAGGAGCGACCTGCAGCGGAGTCTCTGTGCGCACCCCCAGCCCTCCGGGAGGTGTAAAATGGTTCCCAGTGGCTCCCCCGTGCGTTGTGTAGCACTGCATGGCCCTGGGGCTGTTGTATCCCATGAACTCCCTCCCCCCAGCCAATTCCCAATGGCATTGCACCACAGAGTTTATTCCTCCTGTGGGAAAAGACAAGACTCCTGCATGGACCTCTGTCTCACTGATCCCTATATTTTGCAACCTACCCTGGTTTCTCCTTTCCCTGTTCCCTCATTGATTGGGTACCCCTGGTAGCTGAGCCCTGTCCCCTGGAGACCAATCCCCTTTGCCTTGCCCTTAGCTCTGCCCCCCCCCCTGCCCCCCCCAATCCCTTCCCCTTCTTAATCTGTCCAGAGCACGTGCTACTCCTTTTTCACCTGTGTTTCCTTCAGCCACCACATGTAATATACCTCGCTGGAATAAAATCCTGCAAAGAGCGTTCTGCCGCTCTCGCTGAGCCCGCTGCGGTGAGTGTTGTGTGTGGATCTGACTTCATTGCCTGAATGTTAATCCAACCTGCTTTCCTACAGGAGAGGTTTGTTGGGAACAGATAATATGCAGCAGCACCCACCATCCAACTCCCACATTTTTATGGGGTCACCTCGCTACCGTCGTGGGCAGGGCCAGGGCCCCCTCTCAAGAGCAACTGAGAGGGTGGGGAGTGGGTGGCTGTGAGACAATCAGCCATTTTATGCCACGCAGGGCTGCTGCCCCCATCTCTCCATCTCGCTGCCTTCTAGACCCCGCTTGTGCACATACGGGCATCCGCGCTCGCCACCGGCATGGCGTGTGGCACAGAGCGCACATGTCACACAGTAGGCGACAGGGAAGGCAAGGTGGGGTGGGCCAGGATGGTCATGGTAGCGCGAAGAGAGGATGTCCCAGGACAAGCAGCAAGTAGCGACCTCCCCTCCCAGGTGCCGTGTGACCTTGTGGTGGCCGTAACAAGGGGCTGCTGGCACTGCCCGTGCCGGTGGTGAGAGCGGGGAGCCTATGCCGGCATTCCCAGGGCAATGAGGGGTGGCCATCTTTGCCCCACTGCCCTCCCTGCCTCACATGCCCGCTTCCAGCAAACCCAGGGTCCCCGCAGTGGCGCAGGGGGTGGGGAGGGGGAAGCGCGCTCGGTGCCATGCCAACTGCTCCTGCCCAGCACCACGCTCCCCTGTCGCAGACATCTTTTCATTAAAATCCTTTCTTAGGAATTTTCCTGCTGAAGCTGAGAAGTTTCAGCAACAAATATAAACAATGGTTATCTGCTGCTGTGGAATGTTATAAATTGAGCCGACAATTTGCCAAGTAAAATCAATTGAGAATTTATTGATTACAGCGGGCAAAGCAATAAGCAAATCAGCGCTGGGCGACAGGGGAGTCTCCGCTCTGCCACTGCCACACTCTTCTGATATTTCGTGGAGTTCTTATACAGTCCTGCTTCCGGGTTGATGTGTAGTACTCTGCATATTCTTCTTTTGTGTCTAGGTGGTCATAGTCCACCTCCCGGAGGTCTGAAGATGAAGGTTGGTATTTTTCCTTTGTCTGATTCCTGTAATTTTAAGCTGAATCTACTGAGTTCCTGGAATCTTAAGTTTACTGAGCAGATAAGCTAATACTGTGTTATCAATCATAGCAAGCCCACCACCCAACAGTTTACTAAGCAGATAAACAAATGTTTGTGAAACCCATTGTCTTTGGTTTCACCTTCCTTATCCTTTTAAGTCTGGAAATTTACTTAAGCAAACAACTAGAGGTGGTGCACCAGTCTTACTGGAATAACTTTGTCAGCTTTGATGAACAAACTTAAAGTTTTAACCCATTACAATTCCCCCCTTTTTCTTTTTTAACCATTTTGTTCATCAAATCGTTTCTGTTTGTTTATTTTTGTTTATTAAATCTTTGCAATTCCCGTCTAGCAAGTTCCAACATTTCGTCTTCTGAGTCTTGCTCGTACTTAGCCCTAACAAGCATAAGATGTGCAGCTTCCAAGCGTCCTCTTACTAGAGCAATCAACTTATTGAATATACATGGCCCAAATGTAAGCCCAAGCACCAGTAAAATTAAGGGCCCTGCAATGGTAGACAGTAGCGTGGTTAACCAGGGAGAGTGGCTGAACCATGACTCGTACTACTCTGGTGTGCTTCCCTTTCTTTCTTTCTTTGTTCCAACTGTTTTCTTAGTTCTGCCATGGTATCGATAACAACTCTGGTATGATCAGCGTAAGCACAGCATTCTTCCTTAAGTGCTACACATAGTCCACCCTGCTGTAAGAACAGCAGATCTAATTCTCTTCTATTTTGTAACACCACCTCTGATAAGGACCGTATGGACTTTACTAATCCATCAATAGCTTGTTTGATTCTGCTTAAGTCCTCGTCGACTGAAATTCTAAGCTCCCTAAATTCTTTATGCTGAGTAATCAGTGAAGTCACCCCTGTGACAGCCCCTACCCCCCCCAACTGTGAGGAGGGCAGCTATTGTCAATGCCGTAAATGGTTCTCTTTTGACTAAGTAGTGTTCCCTTGTAGTGTGTTGGTCAATTACATAATCCATGGAATGATATATAATTCTAGGTATGACAGTCACTTGGATACAGTAGTCAATCGAGTGGTTGAACAATTTTAAAGATAAGCAGGGAGTTACTCTGATGCTCTGGCATACCCATTTTGTATTAGCAGCAGACAGGAGCCATTCTGCAGGAGGTGTGCTGTCTTTTACTCGGATAATTTCCTCGCATAAGTGCTGCTTGTCTCTTGGTATAGCCTCTATACATTGCCCTTTCCCTGCTACCTGGGAGAGTGTTATTCCCTGAGAATTAGTATTTTCTTTGTCCCGTTTCCAGTGACACTGACTAGGATTTGTCCCATTCACCCTTCTAGCTTTTGCAGTTACCCCAATTGCTTCATAGAAGGGAGGCTGGATATTATAACATAGCCAACACCCCTCAGTTAGGTTCGGGTTGGTCTTGTTTAGAATTCCAAAACTGGCATGCATTACTTTCCACAAAGTGTTCTGCTCTGTTGTTTTATTCACTTGAGTGTTATTGATCTCTTCCCCAACTGTATTTAAGGAGTTGTCTTTGGTTGGATCTGAGGTTCGACCTATGCTCACTTCTGGATTCAGTACCAGATTCGGTCCCACTGGTTCCGGGTCTGGTGGAGCTATCTCTTTCTTAATAGCAAATAGACTGCCAGGATCCTTCCCGGCTACTGCCAATCGGACACCCCAGGTTTTCCCTATTAACCACGAGGCATCTGCTAGCCTCAGGGGAGTAATGTTCAAATACTTGCAGACATTCCCTGTTGGTGGTTGATCCCCAGTGTCGATATAGTTGCGAAGTGTAGGTTGAGTGCAACCTTTAGGTCCCCAAATGACTCCAATGTACTCGTCTTTCCGCGGTGGTAGCCATCCACTGGCCATTGTTTCGCAGCCCCAGTAGGCACAATAATAATGACCTGGGTAGTTACAATATCCTTTCCCTGGGTTAGCAGCAGGACACATATAAAATGCTACAGTTCGGTTTTGGTACCAGTAAGGGCTTAAAGACGCAACCGGTAATTGAAACGTGGGCGCCCCTGGCGTAACTATAGTTTGAATCACCTTAGAGTCCTCCCATCCTGTGAGTGGCCATTTAAAAGGTTGGTGTTCAGCTCCTTTTGCACCCACCCGCTCAGGCGGTAACACACATAAGGGGAAAACCAGAACCTGCCAGAACAGACGGTAGTTGTTGCCTCCGTATTGAAATATTTGCCAATTCATTCCCCAATTTAGTGACCGTGCCCCTTTTCTTTTTAGGAGTTCATGCTCTGCCTGTTCCATAATCTTTCTCTTTGTTAGGTTAGAATCGATTCCTCCACATGTACTTACCGCTCTGCCTTTGTTCGTCAACTCAGTTGCCTCGAGCTACGAGAGAGGTATAGTCTTCTCGGCAGCAGGGGTATTTCTTCAGGAGGGTCTAACCTATCACTGTTATGCTGTTTCAGAGAGAGAGCTCATGACCCAAGGGTACAAGGGATCGGATTACAGAGGCACCGTCTATGATTTTTCCAAGAACTTGACTCCCCCCTTTTTCTCTTGTGGCTGATTCCACTGTCTATCCTGACAAGTTTTACATCGACACCATCAACAACCTTCCTATTGTTTCCGGAGTTTTACTTTTAAGTCTCCTGGGGCACTGGTTACTTTCCAATTCGTAGTAGGCTTAGGCACTGTGAGGAAAGTGAAGGGAGACGACCATCTGATTGATGAGCATCGATTTCCGATTTATTGATCCAGCTTACACACTTTTATAGTAGTGTTAATTAGGCTCATACATATTGCAAAACCTGAGCTCATCATTGGTTACAGATTACATGCCAACCCCTCCTTTGTTGACAATACCTGTGGTTTCTTGTTGAGGCTAATACTTGTTTTTCTCATCCTGCTGTTGACTTGTTATTGACCATTCTCAAGGCCTCCATGTTTTTCACCATATTTTTCTCATCACTTAGCCAAGGACACGGTATTTACTGTTTAAGGGAAAAGCTTGAGAACTTGCTGCTTACAGCTGCCTTTTACTTTTTAACCAGCTGTATGTGATCATGGCCTTTCTATAAGCCATGTCTGAACAAAATTCTCCAACATATTCCCCGTTTTTTTCTTTTTTGCACAAGGAGGTTAGTCTGCAAGGTTTTTTCTATCATTCCACTGACCATATCTTGAATACAATTAAAAATACAAGGTAAAATAAGCAAAAGCATTAAAAGCACACCTAGTATCCCTATAAGGTTCCCCAGCCACGGTCCAAGCAATGGCTTTTACCCCAAAGGGTTAAAACCACCCCCAACTGAGCCACAATGTCCTGCCTTATCAGGCATTGCAAGGTAGGTGGTAATTGAACTACTGAAAAAGAAAGCTGTTAGCTGTTTTTCATTCATGCGAACCCGGAGAGGAGGTGAACGGCTAGGGCTAATAATGCTGGAATCTGCTCCAGTGTCGAACAAGCCTGAAAATGATCCTTTCTGTCCTTGAAATTCCACTTCCACCCTTTTCTTGGGTCTCTCAGAAAGATTCAAAGTCAGTAAGGTAAGTCCTCCGGTGGATTCAAAACCATTTTCCCCCCCTCTCTTGTCCTTTTATAGTCTGTAATCCCTTAGTCATTTGGCTCAAGTGGCACCAGCTGAGCAATTCTCAGTCCTTTGTTAATTTGGAGTGGTGGGAAAAGGGGTATGCACCATAACCATATAGTCCACACCAATGACGCCAGGCAAAACAAATAATCCCAACAAAAACACAGATGATCTTCTGAAAAGCAAAGCACCCAGCTTGACCCTGTATAAGAATAGGTCCGTGAATCCCTGTCAGGATTTTCCGTGGGTGCGGGGTCATCAGCATAACTCCTACGGCGGCTGCCAGCTCCAAGCCGAGGCTCCCTGTGGTGTCGGGTTGGAGACAGGAGAGGGTGCTGATGCTGCAGCGACGACTTGTGTCGGTGCGTGGTCACTGCAGTTCTGGCACCAACTAGGCGTTGGAGGCAGTGCTGCTGACATTTGAAGAGGTGCAAGAGCAGCTAACACCTGATTCTGAGAGGTCTTTGCCTGTTCTTGTAAGCTTAGCCCTAATTGTTTGATTGCATCTACTACAAAGGCTTCTGCTCCTGTTGGCATTAAAGCCATCCTCTCTAATGCCTCCTCTATAGTCCAATTGGCACCCAGAGTATTAAGCACGCTCCTAGTAGTAGAATTACAATTTTGAAGAGCGCACTCCTTGAGTAATGCCCCCCTAAGATATTCTGGCACCCTAGCCCTTTCAATTGCGGCAGCAGCCTTATCAATAAATGACCCAAAGGACTCTTCTGGCCCTTGCTTAATTCCCATATACACGGGTATCCCTCCTGGCTCTTTTACCCTCTCTATAGCAAGTCTGACCAACCTCATGGCTTCCCGGCACTTCTCTTGCCCCAACAAAGCTTGTGCCTCAGTACGAAGAAAAGGTCCCAAGCCCATAAGCTCATTAACAGTTATGCCATGGAGAGGATCTCCCGGCTGCCTCTGGACCACCACACACTCGTTTACAAGCTCTTGCCAATGAGCATTTAAAAACAACTGCTGATGTGGGGTGAAGATCAATTTAGCTAATCCTCGACAATCATTCACCAAAAGAAGACTGGTATCAAAAATATAATCTAACATCTGTTTGGCTGGCTCACTTTTCACTCCAAATTGACTAACAGTAGACCTCAGTTGAGACAGCAATTTCCAATCAAGGGCTGTAATAGTAGCCTGCATGCCCCCTCCCTCCTGCGGATTGAATACAACAGGACAAGCCAGCTCGGTCGCAGCGCTGATAACTTCCTCATCCCCCTTTTCCATAGCTTCTCTGGCAAGTGCAGCCCACGCCAACCTCCGCTCCCTTGCAATAGCCCCTGCTAGGTCGTTTTCCGCCCCAGGGATTGGCTCATTGATTTTCAGGAGATTATTGGGCGGTCTCGGCCATGGCTCCTGTTGTTCAGGGGGTGCAGAAGCCTCAGAAGCGCACTGTTTAGCCTGGCTTGCTGAAGCAGAGGAGGGCGGGGAAGCAGGTAATAAAACCGTCCTCATTGCAGGAGCTAATGGTGTTCCCCTGTCCTGATTGTAATCTTTATTACGCCCATGAGCAGCTGTAGCCTGCTGGGCAGCCTTTTTCTCGGCCTGAAACTGCAGTAATTCATTGTGAACGACCCTCCATAATTTACCTAACTTCTTGGCAGTTTTATCGCCCTCTAAAGTAGCCTCCCATAATAAATCACCAAATTTACGCCACTCCGTTAACTTGTGAACCGTATGGCGGTTAATAAAAACTCCCCTATCGTAGCCATAACTCAATAGCCCTGGTAAATCCTTTTGCAAATCTATCCCCTTAATCTGCCTTTTTTGTAGAAAGGCAGTAAATAAATCATATGCTGCTTGCCTTTCCATACCTAAATCGTCAGCGTTGATTGCAGCTCTTCAAGGTCCAGCAGCAATATCGGTCGGGCTCGCCTTTACGATCACCCGAGGCATGACGCGTCTCAGCTTCTTTTTTATCCCTTCTTTTTTCTTTTCCCCCCTTTTTCTGCCATCCCGGCTGCTTCAGGACCCGAGCCGTTTCTTCACTCCTCCGTGGTGCGTTGCCGTATCACGATCGGGTGTCACCATTTGACGAAGTGAAGGGAGACGACCATCTGATTGATGAGCATTGAACTCCAATTTATTGATCCAGCTTACACACTTTTATAGTAGTGTTAATTCGGCTCATACATATTGCAAAACCTGAGCTCATCATTGGTTACAGATTACATGCCAACCCCTCCTTTGTTGTCAATACCTGTGGTTCCTTGTTGAGGCTAATACTTGTTTTTCTCATCCTGCTGTTGACTTGTTATTGAACATTCTCAAGGCCTCCATGTTTTCCACCGTGTTTTTCTCATCACTTTACTCAAGGACATGGTGTTTATTGTTTTTAAGGAAAAAGCCTGAGAACTTGCTGCTTACAGCTGCCTTTTACTTTTTAACCAGCTGTATGTAATCATGGCATTTCCTATAAGCCATGTCTGAACAAAACTCTGCAACGACCATCAAGTGCTTTTGATCAGCATTTGTGTGCATGCATTAGCCTTGTTCTTTTCTTCCCTGGAGAACTTTTACAATACTCATATGTTCTGTGTAGTCTGTAGACTGCAGTGGTGGACTTCAAGGCTTCCAGCAGAAGGGAGATGCTGTCAACATTTTGGATTTTCCTTTGTCTGAACATTGTCCAAGACTTCCATTTTCAAGCAGTTTGAAGAGCTCTAAATTAAGACATGAATATGTACTTGTTTTTTAATGTGTTGGTTCTGTACAGCCTGGATTTTGGTAGTGGGGGGGCTACAGGGCTGGCTTCTGTGAGAAGCTCACGGAAGCTTCCACCATGTCTGTCAGAGCCAATCCCTGATGTCTCTGAAGATGGACATGCCACTGGCCAAGGCTGAGCCAATTAGAGATGATGGTAACGCCTCTGTGATAACGTATTTAAGAAGAAAATCAAAACAAAGTGGAGCAGTTTTTTCTTCTACCCAGAGCAGAGGAGGAGGTGACAACACATGAGGGAAACAGCATGAAGGCACCAAGGTCAGTGAAGAAGGAGGAGCTGTTGTGCCCTTCAAGAGAAATGGGCTAGGGTCAGTACTGTGTGAGAGTTCTTGGTTTATTCTAACAGAACCTCCTTGGTTCTGTTGGTTTGGTTTCAAAGCTGGAGCAAAGGCACAGCATTGGAAGCAGATCATAGGAAAGAAGTGGAACATATCCAAAGCACTGGACTTCATTGTCCTTCAGCACAGTGTAATTGAGTGTAGTCTAATTGGAAGAGTGCTGCCCATCAGTGATATCAGATTTTTTAAAAGTTCTTAATTCTGTCAGAACAAGAAAGAAGGAAAGTAATGAAGATGAAATCCTTTCTTAAATCTGCCTACACAACAACTTCAGGGGTAGTTGTAATGTGTACTCACCTATTTTAGAACTGAAAGGGTATTGGAGCCACCTGCAGAGAGCTTTCCTATGGAATACTATAAAACTGCCATAACAGTAACAAGTTTTCATACAGTAGTTTGAGCACAGAGGTAATATATGTACAGTTTTGGATGTCTAATTGTGCTGGCTCAAGATGAGTGTTGAGCTTTTCTGTTTTAAATCCAGTCTTAGTGCTCTGCAGGGACCACTGCAGCATGATGTGACAGGGGGTGCTGATTCATGCATAAACTTTAGATCCTTTCATTATATCTTCAACCAGTTTGAAAACCTATGAATATCTGGCATGCTGGAACTTGAGAGTCATGGCCAAGGTTTCCCCAAACATTTTGTAATACAATGCAATAACTTTCATTCCTAAAGAAATAGCATTGAGCATATTGCTGGCAAAATGCTGAAAGAATAAGGAAAAAAATATCCTTTAATGGGAAGGATGGAAAAAATTGAGACATGTTTATTTGAATAAAAATTACTGTGTACCAAGCCGGAATGTATTTCACAATAAACTGTTAGAACTGATTTTAAGGAAAGGAGGAATGTATTGGCTGCTTGTGTTTCAGTTCATCTGTATTCCTCGTCTTTCCTTGTCACTCTTGTATTGAGGATGGATGAAGAAGGTGACACATAGACTCTTAGGTCTCAGAAGGCAAATGCCCAGTTTATTAAAAACTACTCACTTTTATAGACAGTTACAATACAGGTGGACCTGATTGGTCCTCAATCAATATCCCTCACACCATTGGCTAATTAGACATACCACACTCTTATGCACATTCTTATGAGAAAACAATACCAGCTGCAAAGATTAAGAAATGTTTTAATTACTTCTCTGAAATCTCCCAAAACTTCACAGAGCAATGCCTGGGAAAATTTATCTGACTTTCTTCTCTGACCAATTCTCAGCATCCACAGTTGTCCTTTCCTTTTTACTATAAAACATTTCTCAGGCTCAGTGAGCAGATGTGAAACAGGTTCTGTGTGTCCTTGTAATTTAAATGGTCAGGATCAGATAGGTTTCTGCAGTAAAAGAGTATAATAAAACGGGGATGTAGCCTACAGTGGGAACTCCTGTGATTTTTCTTCTCTCAAAATATTTCTCCTCTCAAAATTAATCTCTGTAGCAAACTTTACACATTCTTCTACTCCTGAGAGTTATCAATAAAGAAACCTGGGGTATTTATAGTGTGACAGTGCTGTCCCTGCTGTGCACCTTTGTGCCTGGCTCACAGACCATTTTCACACTTCCATGATCCATAATGTGGGCAGATACAAAACCAAGTTTTCTCTTGCCTTCTTGACTTTTCAAATTCTTATTGTGTGATTATTGCATTAATTTTGTCTATAGTATCTGAAAAAATTTACCATTAAATTTTGAATACAGCACAAATATATATTTTGCTCTTAGAAATCTGAAAGTGAGTTTTATTTAATAGTAGTTTGTGAGCAGTATGGTGTCCTAGGTTGACAAGGAAGTGAGTTTTCTCGGGAAGTTATAGCCAAACCAATCAGTGGTCAGATTTGAATATTGACACATGATGTAACCACTGAAGACATGGACATGCCTCTGAGAACACAGGGGGCTAAAAGCAGAGAACTAGCAGAGGAACTCTCTATTTTGTTCTGGTCAGTGAACAGTTCAGGCCTCCCCTGACCAGCCACAGGCTGGGTGGGGGAGGGGAAGCCATGCAGCCTAGGCTAAGGTAGGCCAGGAGCTCCGGACAGAGAAAGGGGGTGAAGGGACTGGAACGGGGCCACCCCCTGTAGGACTGTAGTATATGGTAGAGATAATTCATGCTATAGAAGTAGATATATATGTGTATAAAATATTGCAAAGATCCAAAGATATGTTTCTGACCACTCTGGCTGGGAACAGAGCTCTATTCTTATTGTAACCAGTTCTCGGACAGCGTTAAGATGATATCAGGTCTGTTACTGTATGAATGGAATGGTCCCTGGCTATTATGGGGGATTTCCTCTGGCTCCTACATTCGGGAGATAACATCTGGACCTTCCGGGAATGGAATGTCTGGAGGAGCTCACAAGACATGCACCTGGACATGACTTCATTGCGGTACTCAGAAACTAGTACATGTGAATGCACCTTCTGCCTGGATACTCAGACATTCATCTGCATCTCCGAGTTCGCCGTTGTCTGTTTCTACATCTGTATGGATTCAACTATACATGTGAAGGAACCCAAAGAAATATGTGGTCATCCCTGCCCCAGGCAGAATAAACTGTATATAAGCTGGCCGCTGGAAGCACTCGGGGTGTACGTCTGGGGAAATGCTGTCTCTCTGTCAGCCGGAAGCCTAGGTCACCCAGCGCTGTTCCCGGGACTGACGCTGTCTTGGCGGTGGTAGTTTCCTTTTTTTCTTAAATTTCTACTTTTGTTATAGATCTAATACATTTTTGTCAAATTTTTTCATAAATTTGCCTGCCGATTTGATCATTTATAACAGGACGGAGGGGTGGAGAAACACTGAGATGTCCCGGGAAACCCCCCACCAGAGAGAGAGAGAGAGAGCATGTGCTACCCTGAAATTTGATATCATGCTGGCAGCATGCAGGCAGAGGAGAAAGAGAAGGGAGAGGGGAAGGTGCCCAGCCATGGGAGTCCCAGGCAGGTAGGTGGCTGTGAGCAGCAGAGCCCGAGATTTTAACCCTTTCCTAGACAAAGAAAACTTTGCAAAACACTAATCCTCCTTGATCTGTAAGAGAAGAGAGACAACCTGGGACCTGAGATGTCAGAAGAAGATGGGAAAGAATCCTAGGTGGGAGGACATGATGGAGTGGCCTTTGGCTGGACTTTTTCTTGTATAGCCATGGACTGAACCAATTTTTCTGTAACAAAGAGGCTGCATTTAGGGGGATGCAGTGGTTTGAGCCAAGAGAGTGACCTGCTGTAGTGATTGCCAGTGCAGTAGTAAGAGTGACTTGATGCAGTGAGGCCATGTGCAGGAGTGAAGTGAACAGAGAAAGATGACGAAGGTGTGGTGGTGCCCTCTGTCTTCAGGAAAGAAGAAGATCTCTGTTCTCAAGACCCCTGGCCCCAGAGGAGGTGAAAATGGGGGGGACTGTTGTCCCAAAATGGGAAAATGTTGTTTTTTGGTATTTGGCAAAGCATCCTTAAAAGGGAACCCTATAAGCAGTTTTGGTCCATGGACGGTGGTGAGAGCACTGTACATGGAAGGAGGATGTCATGATGGCAGATTTTCTCTGGGTGGTGCCATGTGTGACATGGAAACATAAGGAGTTTCAGCTGTGTTTCCTGGGGAAAACTATGGCACAAGAGAGACTCCTCTCTCGATGAATCGAGAATTGATTATCTGAGAGGTGGTAACGTGACTGACAATCCAAGGCTTTGTCTCACTGTGCTGTGTTGGAAATTGGGTGGGGGGAGGAGGAATGTTTTCATTCTGAATTTTGTGTGTTCCTTTTATTATAGTGTGGGTTAATAAAGTTTTTTTTCATTATTTCTAAGCTTGAACCTGCTCTGCTCTATTTCTGGTCACATCTCACAGCAGCCATTTGAGGAAAATATATTTTCATGGGTTCACTGGCACTGTGCCAGCGCCAACCCATGACATGTGGCAATCATGTCATAAATATGCCAATCAAGCTTGTAAAGAAACCCACATTATCAGTCAATCTCTTCAATATATTCATGTGTTTATGTGTGATTTTATTACTATATGAGATGAAAATATAGATTTTTTTTTCTGGTTTTGCTGATGAAAATTTTAATTTACACTGACTTCATTAGGTGTGATTGATTGCACAGAGTTGGGGATGTACTTAATTCCTTGTGTATGTAAGACTTGCTTTACTATCCAGTGTGTGTTATGCCCCCAAAGCAAGCACTATTGCTCTAAGTGATGCTGTTACTGCTTATTTCATTTGTTCTTTTTTCAAGCTTGTCATGGTTAAAATATTTTTGAGAATTGAGGCATGTTTAACAGATAATTCTTTTTTAACATTTGATATTTACTAGGAAAGTATATAATAGCTAGGAACATATTAGTTTGAAAATGCATTAAATAGATAAAGACTATTCTATTCTCATTATTTTGAAAATTCAGATAGCATGATTCGTTGGGCATCCTCTGTGAAGACATGATTAAATTGTTAAAAATGGTTTTCTTAGGGAAAATAAAATTTTAAATTAATTCATTAAAATGAAATTAAAGTTGTATATGCTGATAGGACTAATTTTTAGAAAACTAAAAAGACAACATAACCCACAGGAAACATAAATGTGTATATGTACATATATAGGTAGACATGTATGTGTGTATACACGTGTGTATATGTAAATGTACACACATACGTACTTTTTTATTTTGAATTTCAGATGAATAAAAAGCAGGACTTTGGTTAAACTCTACAATCCATTTTCTGAAGAGGATTATCTCAGAGCACTTACTAGTAAGCTAATTTATCTCTAAGTCATGTTCTCATGCCTGTGAAGCAGGTGAATGAATTACTAATTTTTTATATTGGGGGTTCATGCCCATATTCTGGAAACAACATCACAGCAACTCAAGCCAAGGAATGTCAAGTCAGACTGAATTTTTTTTCCCTCTCTATGCATGTTGCAAATTCCATTCCACTCTACTATTACTGTCTCTGAGGGGGTTCTTGGTACAAATATGGGTTCCTGCAAGCAGCAAAATGTTACTGCATGACTATACCTTGGGCAGAGACCTACTGATATTTGAGTGTTTAGTCCAGGTGTACTATTTGTAAAGCAGGGTAAATAATTTGCATGGCTAGCGCATGCCAGACACATGCTTAAATAAGCTACACTAATGCTACTTATAGCAAAAGCAGAATTGATCCACACTGGCATTACAGGGAGTGGTTAGGTCTCAGAATCTCTGCTGGTCAGAGTGACCCTGAGATGCATTAGAAAGTCTCTTTTCCCAGCCCGGCTGTCGAAGAAGGAGTCAGAACTCTTCTATTCTTGTTCTCAAGGTTGTTTATTGTTTCTTATCAATAAAATTCTTTCTCTGGCCTGCCGAGGTCCATTCAGCAGGTCAGACAGAGGCACACTGTCCGCCCTCGGGGCGGTGTTATCTTTTTATACTAAAAACTACTTGTACATTATTTACAATAACTTCCCAATACCTATCACCTATGTTAGACAGTGTGTTTCTACCTTAAACCAATCCAAAAGTGCCAGCATCACCCAGAACATGGAGGCTAGGAAGAAGAAGGAAAAGGGACAAGGCACGCCCAAATTCCTCCATCTTGGGACCCCGAGCCCCCATTCTAAAAACCTCAAATATCTATTTTTTCACCCCGTGACAAACTGTTATTCCACTTAAACTCTCTTGACTTGTAATTCTTCATATAAAGGTGGTAATTTGCTCCATGGGTCAAGATCAAAGGCACAGGGGTCTTGGACTCTGTCCCAAGGTCTCTGCGCCCCCCGGGCAGAGGCTCGAGTCCTCTAGGGCAGCCAGAGGAATTTCCTGGGTTCCGACAGTTAGGAGAATCATACAGGATGTAACTTAAATTATTTGATTTGTCTTGTCCATGTCAGGCAGAAGACCTGAATTTTAACCCTTTGTCTTTCCTTTTCAAGTTGACTGCCCTTCGTGCTGGTCCATTTTTGTTCGGATGTCCGAATCCCTCTCTGTCTCTTACTCTTCTTCATTTTTCCGGCCTCGATTAACTTTGGTTAAAAAAACCTTAGTAATCCTACATTTTGTCTGATTCAGGAAGGACAAAAATAACTTGGAGATTTTGGAATCAGGAGGACAATTTTTTGCCCTTTGATGTTATAGTAAAGCATAGAGGGGGAAAAATCGTGTTAGGAAAATTAGGTTATATTAATTTAAATAATTGCGTTGCTCAACCAACAAATGGTAACAGGCCAGATTTATACACAGCTTCAAATGTTTGAAGCCATTTTAAAAGAACAGTTGGAAATATAATCATATAATTTTAATCTATTGAAAGTAAAGATCTATTTGAGGGATCAGGAACATGAGAATATGAGTCCCTATCTATTATATATTGCAGTAAAAGTATGGTTTTAATGTCACTCACAGCCTTTCATCTGCTCCATCTGAAGGTGATTTCATTTGGTGAGAGTGGAACATGCTGAAATTCTGAAAAGTCTTGACTGAAAAGTCATTTGGTCCTTTTACAGACTAATGGGATTTGTTGATGTATTCAACAATCTGATCCTGTGGTCTGGAGTCCAGAACAATAGGACTGTTTCTCCAGGCTGTTTTCACTCAAACAAATAAATGACCAAGCTTCTTCTGATGGTGCTAGGAAGACAACCAGATCCAAAAATTGGAAAATTGGATTAGGTATTAGTTATTTTTTCTGTATAAATGTGGAAAATTGATTGTTTTTGTTTTTTTTTTTTGTCTATGAAAAGAGGCAGAGATTAAACAATCCCTTAAAAGGTCAGTAATGTTTGAGCACTTATCTGACCTACATAATATTGTTTTGAAACTTTCTGTTACATGCTCATATAAGACCCCATCTTTGTTTGCTTGCTTGTTTGCTTGGAGTTTTTTACATATTTTACACTTTTTTAAAGTTCTTTGTCAGATTTCAGTATGGAAATCTTAGAAAAATTATTAGACCATTTCAACTCAGTATAAACATGTAAATAGAACTGCTAGCTAAAAAAGGAAATGTTTGGTCCACGCTTGTGTGGGTGAAGGTGAGACAGAGTAGAGATCCATTCTGAATTAGGTGAAGTGTCTAGGAGAGGTGAAAAGTCTGTGAGGCCAAAGCTGATGGAAAAACTCGCATGCTGAGGCAGCAAGGAGACAGAGAAAGAAAAACAGAAAAGACCATGAGGTCAATTTGCCCCTGACCTAGGAATTCCTTTGATAAAGAAGAACTGGCGATAAATGTCACGCGGAATGAATATGTATGAACCTATTGTGAAACTGTATGCATATGCATTTGGAAGGGGGATAAAAGGAGACCTGAGATCTTCAGGGGTACGCATGCCTTTTGAGGAGAATTTTCTCTGCATGCGTCCGTCGCGGTAAATAAGCATACCGAGCTTTACAACTTTTATAAAGTTGTGAGGTTTCTTCTATTCTCCGCAAAACAAAGGGAAAAAATATAATGCTTAGTCCTCTCCTTTGTTTGTATTTCATCTTGGATGTTATTATTTGATGAAATCTTTGCTGAAACTTGAAGTTTTAATTTTCTCTTTTTTTACCTGTAGTAAAATGTGTTTTAGCTTGACTTTATAAAACTGAGTAGCATACTTCTGCTATAGAAGTAGGCAAGCATCTGTGAACTGCAAATTCTGATTTTGTTAGCAAGTGGAACACTTAATGTTTATTTGAGCTTCTCTCTTTACTTCTATTTCAATATGATAAAACCAGAATATATTCTTAAAGGTCTCAATTTATGGAGGCACTTTTCATTTACTTGCGGTTAATATACCTGAAGATACAGTTTGTGATTTTCACCCTATCTTGTGTGACCTCAAGGGACAGTTCCAGAAAATGGGAGTGTCCTTGAAGTTCTGTGGCACATCTGGTGGCCTGTGAAGATCCTTCAGGTATTCCAACTTCTGAAACAGTGCTTGGAACATGTACTTTGTAACATCAATATTTTCCTGAGTTTCATGAGAAAAGAACATGTCTGTAAACATCCAAATGACTTTTAGGAACTCTGACATTTTTCTAAGTACTGTTGCAATTAGTTGGTTTTTCTAGTGGAAAACAAGGATCATATTAAGTAATGACTTAGGCATTCCAAATGAATACAGATTCAAGGATGGTATGGACCTGTTACAACATGTTGAAGAACCTACAGTGTTATTACATCTAGTTTTGATCTTCTGGGGATGAAAAAAATATTACTCACTTGAATATTTTTGTTTGCAACTCAATGGAAGTATTTCTGGCTTCCTTTTGAACCTATGAATACAGTGGTTTGGTCAGTGTTGTGACTCCTAGAATTACTTTTCATTTTCTGGAACACAGACTCACGATTTCCTGTGCCAGAATTCTGGCTTTATCTGGCATTTCAGGAACTTGCAATGTTCAATTTTTGCAGCTTTTCATTGTTACAAGACATCTTGAGATCTGTTTGTGTTGCCTTTTTCCCAGTCTGGAAATGAAACTCGTGACAATTTTAGTAAGGAGGTAATATAAGAGGAGATCTTTATTTAAAGGCCTTCAGGGGCAGTCATTGAAAGGTGTCCACAAAAGCCCACCCCCTCCAGGGGTGGCTTACATTTTTATAGGTTTTAGGAAGTTAGCATAATTGATAAAAAGCACCAATTAGGAGGACAAGGGGTGATGCAATTCCCCCCCAGGTAAAACCCTTTCTCTGGAGTCTCCTCCCTCGGCACTAGTTGTACTTTGTCCATGAGAATGTATCTTGAAGAGATGTTCTCAACCTTGGTTCTCAGGAAAAACCAAGAGAGCATTGGGCCTTGTACCCCCTGGAGTTTGGAGCTCTGGAATTTCTTTTGCCTTTCTACCTAGGGAAAGGCCATGAAAAATTACTGGGAAAACTAGCCACTAATACAATAGGCTACAACCAGCCCTGCTTCCCGGAGTGGATCACCATTTCCCTTGTGTGCATTTACATGCTCTCCACCAACAGCCTCCTGGTCAACATGCTCGTGGCCATGTTCGGGTGTGCAACAAAGGAGCCGTGGCTTCCTGGTCATCCCTGTACTGACATATCTCTGGGAATGGGAGTGGAGTGCTGGAAAACAGCAGGAAGCCACCTCTTGCCTCTGCATCTGTCACAGCAGCCTGGGGGAAGCTGGGGCAATGTCCAGGGGAGGGATTGCTGCCTGTCCTTTGCCTCCATTTCTAAGCATCCTCTGGACTGTGGGTGTGGTGCAAACCCCTGTGGGTCACACAGGGGGTGATGCTGGGTCAGGGCCTTATCAAGTGTGAGTTGCTGCCCAAGTGACCTTGCTAGAGCAAGTAAATGAGTTATTATCTGTCGCAATAGGACACGAAATGAACGACAGGCAAGCTGAAACCTTCAAGGTAAAAAGAAGGAAGATTATTTCTTGACCTCAATATATATAGAATTCCAAAAGTGACCCTGGATTGGAGGATGAAATTGCCACCTCTCCAGCCACACGGATCAAACCAACAGTCCATCAAAATTTTCCTCCTCCAGAAAAGAATGCAAAACAATCAATATTTACATAAGAGTGTGTGAGAAACTACAAAAATGTAAACATCAGAAGGCTTAGAAAAACTTAGAAGAACAGGGTGACAATTATCACTCTTCAGGACACTGTGGTTTTATTAATCTGAGCTGCTGTATGGTGAGGATGGGTCTCAGTACTGCTTTGATGGACCTGCCATTTATTGTTCTGACTTAAGCCACAGGCAATGGGCCACATCCCCTTGGGACATGCAAAAGGACTTTGTCTTGAGAAGTGCCTTCACCTCTAGACCAGCAAGGGCAGGGAACATCTTCCTCAGCTTCTCCCAGAAATCTTTGTTGCATCCACTGCAAGCTTTGACATGGACTTGATTTAATCATGGGAAGTTCCTCATATCAGACTTTGGGGGTGTGTTGCCTTCATGTCTCACTTGGGAATGCAGCTGGATTGCTGCTATGGCTCTGTTCCTATTCCCAGCCCTGCTCCTTTTCTGCTTTACACTCACAACATAACAAGAGTACTCAAAACCTCTGGCCACCCTTTCTTGAGGACCACAAGGTTTATTTTTGTGTTTTGATGGTACCTTGGCAGGAAGTTGCTTTGACAACAAGAGTATTGACAGGACTCGGTGCTGCTCAAGAGGATCTCTCAGCTGAATGACACTGCCAGTGTTTCCTGGCCTGAGATGAAGTGTTTGAGGGTGATACATTGAGAATGCCTCAAATTTAGGTTCTTCGCTGATCCTTTATCCCAAGGCTGACCTGGACTCTAAAAACAGTCAGAAATATTATTTTTGGAAAGGCAGCCAGGACAGGTACAGCATATCTGTGCCTGGGGAGAGACAAGCATGCTCATACTCACTAGAAAGGGGGCAAGTACCTCACAATAATGGAGAGTGTAGCAGTAAGCCAGCTCTACCCTAAAAACCTTTAATATTTGCTAGAACACTTAGTTTTACAGCACCTAATGGTAAATGCTCTAGTTTATGCTGTCATGTCAGTAAAAAACCCTCTAGTTTTTGCCAGTTGTATTTGTCTTTTAAACAAAAAAATAATCTCCACTAGATAAAGGTTTTCATTTATCTCATGTAAAAGGTCCATTAGGCTTTCAGCAGAGGCATTTTGGGAGCATTCATCTGCCCCTTAATGTCACACTGAAAGGTCAGGCAGCCTGGGAGCTGCTTGTTCCTGTGGTTGTTGCTTTGCTGGGATCATACATTGCTTTGTGCTGTGGGTTTGATCTGGGCCTGCAGTGTCCTTAATACCTCTACTAAAAATCTCAGGAGCTTTTAATTTTTGGTTAGTGTTCTAGTTTTAGGTTTGGGTTTTTTTCCGTAAGAAAGGAGTTATCTGCTCAATCTTGTGAAGAAGCATCCTGTTCTCATGGGTCTAGACTAGAAGATGATTGCTTAGAGTTGAGGTAGTAGGAATACATGGAGTATTTTCTTCCTATTCAGATTTTTTCCTGTTTATTTGTAACTTTAAAGGTTTTTGTTTTTTTTACTGCCTTAGTTCCACCCATTTGCAAATTACTCTCTAAGGAGAACAAACTAAATAACCTCCTGTCCTGGGGTGACGTGATGATGCTTGTATCCCCATTCATCTGTTCTGTGCCTTTAAGACTGGCTCTGAAGAGTGGAAGTTTTGTTTGGGTTTCTCTTATCAGGGACACAGAGACAGCAGTACATAGGGCTGTTTTTCACTTCTTGCTTTCAGCTTGCTGCTTTGCTTGCTTGCTCTTCTGCTCTTGCTTCTCCTCCCGCTTTTGCTTCTGCTTATTAGCTAGTTCTAGCTAAACAGTCCAAATTCCTTCCCAGACTGTTTCTCCTCTCCTGTTCCTGTGACAATCTCGAACCTGCTCCAGACTGGGACCTGGGAACATCGAAGGTTTGGCTGCAGCAGCTGCCCAGCGCCGGAGGGACTGAGAACAGAGCAACCACCCCCGAAAGAGACTTTCTGATTTTGTCATCTTTCTCAGAGCGGTGTCATCGGGTATTGTTCATTTTGAGTGCTGGGGGGTGCTGTGCCTGGAATAAACAGGTTCTTTCCACCTCTCTCCAAGGAATTTTTTCCCGAACCGGTTGGGGGGAGGGGCCGTGTGGGCTTTGCTTTCTGGAGGGGCCCTCCTTTGCAGATTCTTTAACAAATTTGCCCTAAACCAGGACACCTCCTGGTCAATAAAAATTACCACCTTCAAAATGACTGGGGCCCCTAATGTCAGAAGGACATGGAGCTGCTGGAATGAGTCCAGAGGACTCCAAGGGATGGAGCCCCTCTGTTCTGAGGCCAGCCTGGGAGAACTGGGGGTTGTCACCTGGAGAAGAGAAGGCTCCAGGGAGACCTTAGAGACCCTTCCAGTGTCTAAAGGGCCTCCAGAAGAGCTGGGGAGGGACTTGGGACAAGGGATAGAGGGACAGGACACTGGGAATGGCTTCCTGCGGCCAGAGGGAAGGGAGAGATGGTATATTGGGAAGGAAGTGTTCACTGTGATGGTGCTGAGGCCCTGGCACAGGGTGCCCAGAGAACCTGTGGCTGCCCCTGGATCCCTGAAAGTGTCCCAGGCCTGTTGGATAGGGCTTGGAACAACCTGGGATAGTGGAAGGTGTCCCTGTGATAGTGGAACCCTGGAAAATGTTAAAGATAGAATATGAAAATGTTAGGCTTTGTGTTTTCCCAGATCAACTGCACCTGCGTAAGCAGTATGATAAATGATATAATTGTTAGATGTAATGATTGTTTAGTAACTAAATATAATTATTATATAATCATAAGAAGAATCATGAGAAACTATGTTGGAAATTTAAGGGGGGCTATGCTTAGCTGAAATCTATGTATACAATAGAACAATATAAGTTTAATAATTAACATGAAAGTTATATAACAATAGAATATAAAACATGTTCATCTCAATTGTATGGGCGGAATCAGATTTTGGTTGTAATACCCCTGATTCCCGGAGCTCTTAATGAAAGTACCTGCTTATGTGATTATGTGTTTCTGAACACTAACATTTTGGCGGCCCCGGATGGGGCCCTGCGTGCTGATGCAGCAAGTTTTGCGAGTTGACCACACTCCAGCCGGCACCGAGGGATTTCTCAGGGAGCTCGATCGGCCGCAACCGCTTCTGCCACTCACAATGTCCCCAGGAGAAAAGTAAGGTGCTTTTTTTTTAATTTTAGTTTGGGTGCCTGCCAATAAGACGCAGCGAAAGCTACGCTTGGTTGGGCTAAAGGAATTCCTGTGGTATCACCTAGGCGCCGTCTGTAAGCCAATCGTGAAAGTGTTGCGGGTTTGGCAATTTGTGGTATATTTGGAATGGAGAAACTTAAAGGGATTTTGGGCAGCAATGCCTCTATTCAGCAAACTTCTCCTTTGGGGTGCTTATTAGCACAATGGAAACAGGGTAATTTTGGGGAAGAATTACGTAAAGCTAAGTTGATTGATTATTGTAAACATGGTGGCCAGAATACTCCTTGGAGAACGGTGAAAAATGGCCAAAATATGGGACTCTGCAATATAACACTATCTCGCAGTTAATGTCATTTTGTAAACAAGAAGGAAAATGGGATGAGGTTCCGTATGATAGATTTGTTTTTCTATTTACAGGGAAAGCCAGAATGGCAGAATAAATGTGGATTAATGGTGGTTAGAACATCTGCAAGTAATAAGTGTGGGTTTCATGAGGAACGTTGTTTAGAACACTTGGCATTGAAAGAAAGTCTGAGTAGGGAAAATCATAAAGCTATTGATTTACAGGTAGCTCCAATAAGACCAAGAGAACCTAACTCTATCCCACCTGCTTCATCTGTCCCTTTCCCACTGCCTGCCCCCACCTCACCTAATCCTGAACTTGTCTCGTCTAGTACACCTTTCTCTCTTTATCCTTCTCTCCCATCGTCACCTGATTCCTCTTCTTCGGAAAAACCTAACTGTGATAGAAAGGAGGGAGAGGGATGCAAGTGAAAAAGATAGCAATAGTAATGAATCGGCGACCCCAGTAGCCCACAGTACTCTAAGTCGGTCAAAGCTTGCCCCAGTCGTGGATCGAAAAAAAAAAACATAGGCAGACAAAAGCGAACTGTGATTGCCCCTTGCGACAAGGTGTAGGAGCGCAAGGGCCAATGCTTGTAAAGGTACCTTTTCTGCAGATTTATTTATTTGGAAACAAACAGCCAGAACTTACAGAAAAATTCCTGATAAGGTGGCACAAGTAGTAAAAATAGTTATAAAAACTCAGAATCCTGACTGGGACGACATGCAAGTAATATTAGATACTTTGATGGATTCTACTGAAAAAGAGATGGTACTTAAGGCAGCCAATATAAGAATCACAAAAGAGAAGATAGTAAAAGGCAGCAGCAGTATCTTTTGGCAGTAATACAAGGAAAAGGGGAACTCAAATTCCAGAAGACCTGGCAGAAGTATTCATGGTAAACCACCAGTTATGCAAGAGTTAAGCCTAAATCAATGTGCGTATTGCAAGCGGGAGCAGGGAGTGCCCAGACAACCCAGATAACCGGTTTCACCAAGGCAATCAGTTCCAGCAGGTTACCAAGGAGATGGTTTTGGGCGAGTATAGCAGCTAATTGGACATAGAACCTGTAGAACAGGTTCAGGAGCCTATTATAAATAAACAGCAGAATTTAATACACCAATATTTCCAGTGAAGAAACCAAATAGGTGAATATAGATTAGTGCAGGATTTAGGAGCAATAAATAAAATAACAAAGGAGATTTATCCAGTGGTAACAAATCTCTACACATTGCTGACATCTGTAAAGGAGATATATAAATGGTTTACTGTAATTGATTTAAAAGATGTCTTTCTGCATACCCTTTGACAAAAGTAGGAAACTGTTTGCTTTTGAGTGGGAAAACCTAGGGAACAGGAGAAAGACCCAGCTCACCTGGACACGACTCCAGACACGCTACAAGAACACTCCAACCCTATTCGAAAAGCAACTGGCAAAGGAACTGGAGATTTGGACTGAAAATGGGCAAGTACCAAGAGACCAATACCTGTTGTTGCAGTGTGTTGATGATATACTAATAGCTACAGAAGAAAAAGCAATCTGTGTAAAGGTAACCATTGAGATTTTAAATTCACTGGGAATGGGAGGTTATAAAGTATCCAGAGAAAAGGCACAAATTGCTCAACAGACTGTGATTTACCTGGGATGTGAAATTTCACAAGGGCAACAAAAACTAGGTACTAATCGTATCCAAGCTATTTGTGCTATTCCAGAGCCCCAGAATTCACATGAGCTGCGAGTCTTCCTCGGGATGGCAGGATGGTGTCGCTTGTGGATCATGGACTATGGACTGATTGCGAAACCCCTGTATGAAGCGCAGAAGATGCAGCCATTCACCTGGGGCAAACCACAGAAGAAGCCTTCTTAAAATTAAAGGAAGCACTGACAACTGCTCCAGCATTAGGGTTACCTGATCTGTCTAAAGATTTTCATCTGTTTGTACATGAAAGGCTGCGCCTAGCACTAGGAGTCCTGACCCAACGTCTGGGAAGTTGGAAAAGGTCGGTGAGCTACTTTTCTAAACAACACGACAACATAAGTGCCGGGTGGCCCTCATGTCTGCGGGCAGTCGCAGCTACTGTGATCCTGATACAAGAAGCCAGGAAGCTTACTGTGGAAAGGCACATAGATATCTATGTACCACACATGGTAACCACTGTCTTAGAACAAAAGGGGGGCCATTGGCTATCTCCCAGCAGGATGATGAAATTCCAGGTAGTCCTGGCTGAGCAGGATGATGTCACGTTAAAAAACTAACCTTTTGAATCTAGCTTTGTTCCTAGGTACCACAACTGAAGAAGGCCCATTAGAGAACGACTGTGCAGAAGTAATAGAGTACACCTATTCAGCAAGAGAAGACCTGAAAGACGTCCCACTAGAGCAGCTGGAGTGGGAGCTGTTTACAGATGGGAACAGCTTTGTGGAAAACGGGACCAGATATGCTGGATATGCGGTAACAACAGTCAATACAGTAGTGGAGGCAAAGGCATTACCACCAAATACATCTGCCCAGAAGGCAGAATTGGTTGCTTTAACCAGGGCACTAGAATTAAGTGAAGGGAAAAAGGTAAATATCTGGACTGATTCAAAATATGCTTTTGGAGTGGTGCATGTACACGGAGTACAGTGGAAAGAAAGAGGATAATTATCTTCTCGAGGTACGCACATTAAACATCAGGATGCAGTCCTGCTATTGATAAAGGCAGTACAAAAACCTGAACAAGTGGCCATTATACACTGCAAAGCACACCTGTCAGGAAACTCCAAAATCTATGAGGGTAATCGAAAGGCAGACTGGGCAGCCCAACAGGTTGCCCGAAAGGTGCAAACAACAACGGCATTGATACCTTTTAAGCTTAATGTATCCCAATTCAATTCGCCTCCAAAACCAAAATATTCAGTAGAAGATGAGAGACTGGCACGTTTACTAAATGCACAAAAGAATTCGGAAGGATGGTATGTGACTGCACAAGGACAGATAATGGTACCCCCCTTGATAATGAGAGAAGTTCTACAAATTAAACATAACCAATTTCATTGGGCAGCAGAAGCATTGGTAAAATTGCTAAAGCAGAGTTTAATTTCAGTACGGATGTTAACAATGGCAAAATCAGTAATGTCAAAATGTGATATTTGCTTGAAAAACAACCCAGTGGCTAGGCGACAGGCACAGCTAGGAAGAATTCGGATAGGAATAGAGCCAGGAGACTATTGGCAGGTAGATTTTGTAGAATTGCCAAGAACTCGAGGATACAAATACCTGTTAGTGGGGGTTGACACATTCTCTGGGTGCCCAGAAGCCCTTCCCTGTCGCACAAACCAAGCAAAAGAAACAGTTAAATGGTTACTATAGGAGATTATTCCCAGGTTTGGGGTACCCCTAGGGGTATCATCAGATAGGGGACCCCATTTCATAGCTACAGTAGTAAGAGAGGTAAGTAGATTGCTGGGGATAACTTGGCACCTCCCACACCGTTGAGACCCCAGTCAAATGGACAGGTAGAGAGGATGCATCAGACACTAAAAAGCCAAATCAGTAAAATTTGCCGGAGCATCCTCATGTGGAATAGACCACTAATTCTCGAGAACCCAGTTCATAACATACATCCAGGAGACGAGGTGTACATCAAGAACTGGAACGAAGAACCGCTGAAAGAAAAGTGGAGTGGACCCCATCAGGTACTACTGACCACCTTTACAGCAGTCAAAGTAGCCGGCGTGGACCCCTGGATTCACTATACCCGACTGAAGGAAGTCCATCCTGGATCACGGACTGTGTAAACTCTGGAATCAACAAGGCTGCAGATAAGATGTGTTTAATTGCTTTGAGAATGCTATCAGTAATTGTGCCAATGTTATGGTCATTAATGTCTTTGAGATGTGGAATGCAAAAAGATCAACTAACGACTCTTCATTCTAGAATGAAGACAGAGGAACAAGCAGAAACACAGGTGATAAAGGTTTCTAATGCAGTTCAGGCTGAAAATGTAATGATTGCATTAGTCAAAGATTTTGCCAAAACGCAAAACACCAGTCGAATAACTGCCTGTCTGCCAATACCAAAGGCAACAGGAGACCCAGTAAATTGGGGAATCATAACATCAAAACTACCTGAAATACAAAAGAACAAAACAATTGCATGTAAACAGGTACCCGAATCAAGACAAGTAATCAAGGAAACTTGGGAGAAAATAGGAACATGGATGAGACCCATGAGCCAGAAAGACTGTATTCTAAGTGATGGCATACTAGGAACCCCTATGGGAGAATCGGGAGGCATCACACAATGGCAATGCTATTTACCACTCTATGAAAAGATTATAGAAAATGTTACAGAAACTATGCTGGTATGGAAGTGTGAGGCCAAGGATCGGAAAGATCAGATAGAGCCTTGTGACAGTGCGTGGTCTGTGAGTATTCTTCAAAGATTCCAATATATGGCAAACACCCCTTGGTGTATTAAGTGGGAAGGCCCTGAGAATGAAACAGATCCAGCAATAACGAACACTGACACTAGTAGCAGAACGAGGGCAGACAAAGTAAGTTGGTGGGCATGTAATAAAACTTATGACTGCACTTCGGATGATGCAGAGATAAAACAGATGCCACCCCAGGCAATAGCCCGACAAATTGGTTGTGCTTGCAGAGGGATCAAACATAAACAAGGCAGAGTGAATTATAAAGCAGTTATAGGATGGACCATAATTACAGACTGAGGTCCAGGACAATTTGTATGGGCAACAAGCGATGGTAGCTGGACAACACATCTGCCTGTAGATGGGAAAGTAAAGGAGATTAGTTTAGGCCTCCCAACCTTATGTCCAATTCAGAGAAAGTCCCCATTTTATGGAAAACATGAACTTCTGCAGATAAGAGCAAGACGAGAAGTTCTAGACAATGAAAATCCAGATGACACTTGGCAAGAACCCTCTAGTGGAGCGAAATTTGGGTGGGCCCTAGAGTCTTTGCTTGGTCCTATAGCAAAATATCAGAGTAGACAGATGCTGTACAAACTTACAGGTCAGGTAGATAGACTGGCAAGAGTCAATTGGGAAGGATTTAAAGAATTAAACGTACAATTACAAGCCGCCACAAAAATGACTTTACTAAATCAATTAGCCCTAGATTTTTTATTCCTGAAAGAGCATGGAGTATGTGGATTTTTAAAGGGATGGGTTGATCATTGCTGCATTCATATCCCAAATGTAACTGCAGATGTAGAATATGACATCAATCAGTTGAAACAAATAGAGCATGAAGCACAAGGAGAGCAAAAGGATTTGACCACAAGCTGGTTAGGAAAAATCTTTAAAGGATTAGGGTGGAATGTGAGTTCATGGATTAAATCTATCATCGAGAGTGTGATAATCTTACTAATTGTATTCTTAGCAATTTGGTTAGTTTACAGCATCTTAAAGGGAGAGATACAGACGAAAACGTCTTGGAACCAGAAAATAATAAAGGCACTGACACGAGATCCACACCCACCATCATCAGGTTCTCCAGTTCGTGACAGCATCCACGACAACGTTTACATCAACCCTGGATTTGAAGAACATCCAATATAAATTGAGGAATAAAGAACTGTATTAAGGGAAAACATTTACACCTATAGTGAAGTGAAAATGCTTTCAAAGGGGGAAGAATGATAGTGGAGCCCTGGAAAATGTTAAAGATAGAATATGAAAATGTTAGGCTTTATGTTTTCCCAGATCAACTGCACCTGCGTAAGCAGTATGATAAATGATATAATTGTTAGATATAATGATTGTTTTGTAACTAGATATAATTATTATATAATCATAAGAAGAATCATGAGAAACTATGTTGGAAATTTAAGGGGGGCTATGCTTAGCTGAAATCTATGTATACAATAGAACAATATAAGTTTAATAATCAACATTAAAGTTATATAACAATAGAATATAAAACATGTTCATCTTGACTGTATGGTCGGAATCAGGTTTGGGTTGTAATACCCCTGATTCCCAGAGCTCTTAATAAAAGCACCGACATAATCATTTTCATGATTATGTGTTTCTGAACGCTAACACACACATACCTTCGGTTAACACTGCTTGCTTATTTCAAATACAATACCTGCTTGTAAGCCTTAAAATACAATGCACGGAACTCTATTATTAAGCTTCGAACTTCCTAAAATCTTCCCAAATATGCTTTTCTGTAGCTTAGGGTGTTTTTCTAGCCAAGTGTTAATACACATACTATTTTTCTATTTCTCCTTACCTTCTTCTTCTCATATAACTTTTCTGCTGACAAATCTTATGGCTTCCACTTAGCTCTAATTGCAGTTCTGCTGTCTCTGAGGCCTGCCTTTTGCAGCTTTCCCAAAACCCTCTGATATTAAGGATTCTCACAAAAGGAACAGCTGACTCTGCCTTTTCCCTCTTGAAAATCTGTTCCTTGTTTATTTTGTGTATATGTGCAGGGGGAAATAATTGCTTGTGTCTAAACCAGTCCCATCCTTATCCCCTGAAAGTGGAAGAGTATCCTGACATCATGGAACCTCATGTGGGTGCCATGGTTTTGCTCCTACAGTCAGGACCTTGTCTTTTTTGGGCATCTCTATTTCCCAACCAGCGCATTTGTTACCTGAACAGTGCTTCAGCAGGAGGGAAACCACGTGCCAGGAGCTCTCAGGTTTGGGAGCATCCACCTGTCACAGACAACTTTTATAAAAAATCCTTTCTTTCGGATTTTTTCCTCCTGAGAAGCTGAGAGGCCTCAGAAACAAAATGTAAACAATGATTGTCTGCTGCTGTGGAATGCAACCAGGTGGATCTGTGATTGGTCTCATGTGGATGTTTGGAATTAATGACCAATCACAGTCAGCTGGCTTGGACTCTGTCTGAGACACAAACCTTTGTTATTCATTCTTTTCTATTCTTAGCTTAGCTAGCCTTCGGTGATGAAACTTTTTCTTCTATTCTTTTAGTATAGTTTTAATGTAATACATATAATAAAATAATAAATCAAACCTTCTGAAATATGGAGTCAGCATTCTCGTCTCTTCCCTCATCCGAAAACCCCTGTACCACCGTCACATCCACCCTGAGTATTTCAGGCATCAAAACCTTGGACAAAAAGATAAAATTGTCTTGCTGCCTGAATACTTCTTGTAAGAGCAGCACCTGTGGTATGAAGCTTTGAAGGGAGAATGTCTTTCCTTCCCTGGAGTTGCTGAGAACAAGTGGTGTTCATTTTACCTTGAAGTTGATCAGATACCAGCCAAATTGCTAATCTTAAGTTAGATAATTAGATCCTGACTGTAAAAGAACTTTACATTTTCTGTTTCATAGTAGTATTCTGGAGATATTACAATGTGCTGCCCATGTCACCAGAGCTGCCCATGAGCTGACAGAGGATCACAGCCTCCTCACCTGGGTCCTGCACAACTTAGAGAAAAGGTAACCAGAGAAGTACAGGAGAAATGGGAACAATTTTCCGGTCAGCAGTAGAAGTATTATGTGACTGAGGATGAAAGCAAGGGTGACAGGGGCACCAAAGGCTGCACTGGCAGAAGTTGCTGAACTCTAAGGTGTCCCTTGTGTTTTTGAAAACAGAATCAAGATGCTTTCAGGTTGTGGTAGGAGGGATGGTGGTGGTGGGACTTTGTGATTTGGAAATCACTTCCTTGAAAAACTGAAAAAGCAAAATGGCACCTTGTGCTGGTGTCTTTACCTTTTAAATTTCAAGTACCATCAGTTTGCATGCCCGTCACAGGACCTGCTGCAAAGGAAGTGGCACAGTAATGGATTTCAGCTGTCGAGAACATTCCTCCTCCCCTTGCCTCTCCCTCACAAAAAATCTCTTCTGCATACATAGAGTGCCATGACAGGTTCAGGCAAGTGCACCAAAAGTGGACTAGAATATGGTCCCCTGTAGATGATGGACCAGCTGCTAGTGAGGATCTGCCTTTCAAATGTCGTTTTCTTTTTTTCTTTTTGTTTTTGGTTTTGTTTTTCAGGTTTCTGGAGAACAAGGGGATAAATAAAATTATTTCCTTACTCCATACTCTATGGCTAATACATTTAGGAGACAAGAGAGAAAACAAGAATCAATCCCAAGAGAACTACAAACTTCATCCTAATCAGCTTGTAAATGAATTTCTATGTGTTTTGGTCACGTTAATCAAGCATATTTGGTAAGTCCTTTGTTTTGTTTTTTGTTTAAGTTGATTTGCATTTCGTCCTCTGTCCAGTTTGAACTTTATTAAGGCCAGGAAGATTTCTTTATCTCTGCTAGATGGATGGCTTTTTTCACCTTCAGTTTGTGAGTTGAGTAGTAAATTTGGATGAGATTTCTTTGACAGGAGTATTTAGGTGTTTGAATACATGGAGAATAAAGTAAAATGCAATGCACAGTTGCTGTCAAGTCCTTCATCCTTAATTCCCGGCCATTCTGACAGTAGGGATTAAGAACTGTACTGATGAAGTAGCATGCATGGCACTTGTGTTTTCTTTTGACAGGACTCATGTAGATCTGGCCAAGCTGATTGCGTTGTTCAGCACCCTCAGCTCTGTGCTGGAATACCGTGCTGTTGTTGTGGAGACTTTTAGGGAGATGAGACGTTTTACGGTCAACGACAGCGTCCTTTCCAGCAGGGAGCTCCTCCTGCTGCTGCACAAGTGGAGCCTTGTCAGCAAAGACCTGCAGCTGCAGGAGGACCAGTGGCCTCTGGCTCAGAAGTACTGAAACAAAGAATTGCTCAGTTAGTGCTGAAATACTTCAAGGAAGACATATGTTGTTGTAGCTGTTACAGACGAGCAGTTCAAGTGAGGCAGACCTCTGGAAGTAGTCCTAATACATTCTGTCAGAATGATGTGCCTTGAGGGAGGAGGAAAGGAAATGGAAAGGCATTTTTCAGATCTTCCTTGTGATTTTGAACCTTGACACAATTTGGAAACTATGGAGAAACACAGTTTATGAAGGGAAAGAGCTTTAAAATGAAATTTAGTGGCAAATCTCGAGTCAGGCTTTGAAAAAGGGTATTTTAAAATGAAATCTTAAGAGAAAAAGCAGTGCCTGGAGGCTTTGTGCTCAAAGGTGTGAATCATTCTGAGTGTGGATGGGGATCTGAAAGTGATGTGTAAGTAAAAACAAATAAATAAAGCAAGCAAAAGTGAATAGTTGGCATCTCTTGTCACCAGTTTTGAAGAAAGGAAAAAAAACCAGGACTTGTGTGACTTGTCTTGTTCTCTCTGTGAACAAAAAGTGTAAGGAACTTGGAAGCGGGAGGTCTTAAAACAACGCTTGCTTCCTGCAGCAGCAGCTGCTTTTGGTGCACATTAAAGCTTCTGTAGGTTTGTTTAAATGTTCTGTATCAGTTGAGAAAGTATCATGTATTTAAGGGATTCTGTAAAATCTTTAGCTTTTCTACAGTTTTTTCACACTTTAAAACTCCTCAGAAAGACCTGAAGAGGGTTTTTGGAGTGATGCCTGTAACTTACTTCATGTGTGGGTTGTGTTGCTCCAGGCTTCAGGAGCTTCTCTCATCTCCAGGCTGGGCAATCCAGTTTGGAACAGGGTTCCAGCCTGGAGTCCCTGGGAGTTCCTGAAGTTCCTTTGAACAGTACTGCCTCCATGGCGCTGCTAAATGAGGCTGGAACTTGCCATTGTAATGACTGAATCAACACAGGAGAGCACTTGCTAACACAATTTTGTACCAAGAAAATCCTTTGGAGTATCTGATGTTTGTTTTGGTGGTGGTTATCTTCTTACAGAAAATATTAAAGAAAAAAACAAAACCTCAAGCCTCATCTCATGTGTATCGTCACACTTGAAAAAGGAACAAGGTGGAAGATGATGACACTGCTGCAGACATGGAAGTGTCTGAGCAATAGACATGCAGAGAACATGTGAATTCCATACTTGCCCAATGGGACCCTGTTTTCCCAGCACCACTGAGACGGTGGTGGTGGCAGTTTTGTTCTGGGAGGCATCCTGCGCCATGAGGAATTTCAAGAGGTGGCCACCCACTCAGGGCCACAGGCCCCTGATCACCAACACCAGCCCTTTTCCCTGTGAAAAAAAACTAACCAGCCCATGTTCCTGATGTAAGTTTGCAGGATGCATGTTGGATTGTCAAAGCAGCCCCAGATAGCTGTGGTGGCATGTGGCCACATTTCTCTTCACAGAGAAAAGCAAGGCACAACTTCCCAAGGGTATTTTCTGGGAATTGCAGCGAGGAACCTCAGAGAAAGAAAAAACAATTCTTATCTCATTTGCTGCGCTCTTATTTGTGCAAAAGTAGAATGCAATATGGAGATCATTTACCCAAAGGGAGGGTATTTTGTTTCCTTGGCCTATCAGGGCCAAGTGCATGTGCAGACTGTCAGTCAGCAGACAGTCACAAGATTCTGTTCAGTGGAGTTGAGTGCTTGTAAAGATTGAGTTTAGATGAAGTGCAATATAGTACAGAATAATATATTATAATGAAGTAATTAATTAGCCTTCTGATATCAATGGAGTCCTCCTCGTCACTTCTTCCCTTCTTTGAGAGTTCCTGCTTTTCCTATAGTGGTAGGTTTGGTCTGGGAGGAACCTGCGTCATGCTGAATTTCGGGAGGCGGCAACCCAGTCCGGGCCACAGGCCCCTGAACAACAATGCTGGGCCTTTCCTAGTTAAACAAAACTCACCAGCACAGGTTCCTGATGTCACTATGCAGGATGCACATGGGATTTTCAAAGTAGCCTGAAGTGGTGGTGGTGGCTGGGGGAGTCTGGGAGGCATCCTGCGCAGTGCGGAATTTCAGGAGGCGGTGGCCCACTCCGGCCAACAAACACCTGTGAACACCAATGCCAGCCCTTTCCCGTGTCAAACAAAACTCACCAGCTCAAGTTCCTGATGTCAGTTTAGAGGAGGCGCTTGGGACCATTAAAGGAGCCCGAGTTGACCGTTGTGGCAGGTTGGGTCTGGGTGGCATCCTGTGCCGTGCGGAATCTCAGGTGGCGGAAGCCCACTCAGAGCCCCACGGCAACGGACACAAACACTGACCCTTCTCATTGTGAAACAAAACTCACAAGCCCAGGTACTGGATGTGAGTTTGCAGGAGGCGCTTGGGATTGTCAAGCAGGCCAAGTTTGTGGTGGTGGCAGGTTGGGTCTGGAAGGAATCCTGCACCATGGGGAATTTCAGGTGGCGGCCACCCACTCAGGGCCAGAAACACCCTTGAACACCAACACTGGCTCTTTTTCTGTGTAACAAAACTCAGCAGTCCAGGTTCCTCATGTCAGTTTGCAGGAGGTGCTTGGGACTGTTAAACCAGACAAAAGTGGCGGTGGTGGAATTTTGGGTCTGGGCAGCATCCTGTGCCATGCAGACTCTCAGGAGGCCGCCGTCCACTCTGGGCACCTCAGCAAGGGAAACAAACAACAGCCCATCTCCCTGTGAATAAAACTCACCATCCCAGGTTCCTGATGTCAGTTTGCAGGCGGCGCCTGGGACTGTAAAAGCTGCCTGAGTAGGTGATGGTGGCTTGGTGTGTCTGGGATGCATCTTGCGCCATGCGGAATTTCAGGAGGCGGCCGCCCACTCACGGCCCAAGGCCCCTGAACACCAGTGCCGACACTTTTCCCAGTGGAAAAAAGCTCACCATCCCAGGTTCCTGATGTCAATTTGCAGGAGGTGCTTGGAACCTTCAAAGCAGCCGGAGTTGGCAGTGGTGGCACGTTTGGTCTAGGAGGCATCCTGCACCATGCAGAATTTCAAGAGGCAGGGGCCCACTCAGGGCTACAGGCCACTGAACACAAGTGCCGCCCCTTTTCCCTGTGAACAAAAACCACCATCCCTGGATCTCGATGTCAGTTTGCAGGAGGTGTATTGGACTGTCAAAGCAGCCCAAGGTGGCGGTGGTGGCAGACGAGGCCTGGCAAGAATACAGCACAGTGTGAAATTTCAAGAGGCGGTCGCCCACACAGTGCCACAGGCCCCCGACCACCAACAACGGCCCTTTTCCCTGTGAAACAAAACTCACCAGTCCAGGTTCCTGATGTCATTTTAAAGGAGGCGCTTGGGACTGTCATGGCAGTCCAGTGTGGCGGGGGTGGCATGTTGGGTCTGGGAGGCATCCTAGGCTCTCTGGAATTTCTGGAGGTGGTGGCCCACTCAGGGCCACAAGCCCCTTAACACAGACGCCTGCCCTTTTCCCTGTGAAAGAAAACTTCAAATCCCAGGTTCCTCATGTCAGTTTTCAGGGGGAGCCTGGGACTGTCAAATGGAGCCCGAGTTTGCGAGGCTGTCAGTTGGGTCTGGGAGGCATCCTGTGCTGTCCGGAATCTCAGGAGTTCATTGCCCACTGAGAGCCCCATGACAAGGGATACAAACACCTGCCCTTTTCCCTGTGAAACAAAACTGACCATCCCAGGTTCCTGATGTAATTTTTCAGGCGGTGCCTGGGTCTGTCAAAGCCACCTGAGTAGGCGGTGGTGGCTTGGTGTGTCTGGGATGCATCTTGCGCCATGCGGAATTTCAGCAGGCGGCCGCACACTCAGGGCCCAAGGCCCCTGAACACCAGTGCCGACCCTTTTCCTTGTGAAAAAAAGCTAACCATCCCAGGTTCTGGATGTCAGTTTGCAGGAGGCACTTGGGACTGTCAAAGCAGCCCAAGCTTTTGGTGGTCACAGGTTGGGTCTAGGAGGCATCCTGCGCTGTGCGGTATTTCAGGAGGCAGCCACTCACACAGGGCCAATGGCTCCTGAACACCAATGCCAGTGCTTTTCTCTGTGAAACAACACTCCCCACCCCAGGTACCAGATGTGAGTTTGCAGGAGGTGCTTGGGACTGTCAAAGCAGCCCAAGTTTGCTGTGGTGGCAGGTTGGGTCTTCGAGGCGTCCTGTGCCATGCGGAATTCTAGGAGGCAGCAACCCACTCTGGAGCCCATGCCACTGTACAAGAACACTGGCCCTTTTCCCAGTGAAACAAAACTCACAATTCCAGGTTCCTATTGTCAGTTTACAGGAGGCTCTTGGGACTGTCAAAGCATCCTGAGGTGGCAGTGGTGATGTGTTGGGTCTGGCTGTAATCCAGTGATGTGTGGAATATCAGGAGGCAGCCACCCACTCAGAGTCCCATGGCAAGGAACACAAAAACTGGCACTTCTCATTGTGAAACAAAACTTATAAGCACAGGTTCCTGATGTCAAGTTTGCAGGAGGCGATTGAGACTGTAGAAACAGCCCAAGTTGGTGGTGGTGGTAGGTGAGGTCTGGGAGGAAACGGGGGCCATGCAAAATTCCAAGAGGCAGCTGCTCTTCAGGGCCACAGGCCCCTGAACACCTACACTGGTGCTTTTCCCTGTGAAACAAAACTCTCCAGCCTAGATTCCGGATGTCAATTTGCAGGAAGCGCTTGGGACTGTCAATACTGCCTGAGTGGGTGGTGGTGGCTAGGTGGGTCTGGGAGGCATCCTGCTTTGTGGGGAATTCTAGGAGGCCGCTGCGCACTCAGGGGCCCACATCGCTGAACAAGAACATCGGCCCTTTTCCTTGTGAAACAAAACTCATCAGTGCAGATTCCTCATGAGGGTTTGCAGGAGGCGTGTTGGACAGTCAAAGCAGCCCTGGTGTGCAGTGGTGGTATGATGGGTCTAGGAGGCATCCTGTGCCATGCAGAATTTCAGAAGTCGGCTGCCCACTCGGGGCCACAGGCCCCTGATTACCAGAGCCGACCCTTTCCCCTGAGAAAAAAAGCCACCATCCCAGGTTCTTGATGTCAGTTTGCAGGAGGCGAGTGGGCAGTGGTGGCACATTTGGTCTGGGAGGCATCCTGCGCCGTGCAGAATTTCAGGAGGTGGCTGCCCACTGAGGGCAAAGGGCCACTGAACACCAATGCTGGCTCTTTTCCCTGTGAAACAAAACTCACCAGACCAGGTTCCTGATGTCAGTTTGCCGGAGACACTTGGGACAATGAAAGCAGCCCAATGTGGAGGTAGTGGCTAGGTGGGTCTAGGAGGCATCCTGCATTGAGGGGAATTCTAGGAGGCGGCTGCCCACTAAGGAGCCAAAGTCGCTGAAGAAGAACACCGGCCCTTTTCCCAGTGAAACAAAACTGACCTGCACAGATACTTTATGCCATTTTGCAGGAGGCATGTTGGTCAATCAAAGCAGCCCAAGTTGGTGAGGGTGGCAGATTGGGTTTTGGAAGCATCCTGTGCAATGCAAAATTGCAGGAGGCGGCAGTCCACTCAGGGCCACAGGCCCCTAAACACGAACGCCGGCCCTTTTTCCATGTGAAACAAAACTTAAAAGCCCAGGTTCCTCATGTCAGATTTCAGGAGATGCCTGGGACTGTCAAAGGAGCCCGAGTTTGTGGGGGCTGCCACTTGGGTCTGGGAGACATCCTGTGCCGTGCGGAATCTCAGGAGGTTGCCGCCCACTCAGAGCCCCAGGGCATGGGACACAAACATCGTCCCTTTTCCCTGTGAAACAAAACTGACCAACCCAGGTTCCTGATGTCAGTTTGCAGGAGGCGCTTGGGACTGTCAATACTGCCTGAGAGGGTGGTGGTGGCTAGGTGGGTCTGGGAGGCATCCTGTGTTGTGGGGAATTCTAGGAGGCGGCTGCCCACTCAGGATCCTACGCCGCTGAACAAGAACACCGGCCCTTTTCCCTGTGAAATAAAACTCACCACCCCAGGTTCCTTATGACAGTTTGCAAGTGGTGTGTTGTTCAATCCAAGCAGCCCAATTTGGCGGGGGTGTCAGGACGGGTCTGGTTGGCATTCTCTGCTGTGCGGAATTGCAGGAGGTGGTGGCCTACTCAGTGTCGGAGACATCTTTTCTATAAAATCCTTTCATTAGGATTTTTCCTGCTGAAGCTGAGAAGTTTCAGCAACAAAGTGTAAACAACAGTTATCTGCTGCTGTGGAATGCAACAGGTGGATCCGTGATTGGTCTCCTGTGGATGTTTGGATTTACTGACCACTCACAGTGGAGCTGGCTCTCGCTCTCTGCCGAGACACAGATCTTTGTTATCATTCTTTTCTATTCTATTCTTAGCTAGCCTTCTGAAAACTTTTCTTTCTATTCCTTTTAGTATAGTCATAATGTAATATATATATCATAAAATAATTAATCAAGCCTTCTGATCATGGAGTCAACATTCTCGTCTCTCTTCACCTGCAAACCCTTGTGACCACGGTCACAGCTCAGGGTCACAGACCCCTTAACACAAACGCCAGCCCCTTTCCTTGTGAAACAAAACTTAAAAGCCCCCGTTCCTCATGTCAGTTTTCAGGAGGTGCCTGGGACTGTCAAAGGAGACTGAGTTTGCGGGGGCTGCCAGTTGGGTCTGGGAGGCATCCTGTGCTGTGCAGAATCTCAGGAAGTTGCCGCCCACTCAGAGACCCATGGCATGGGACACAAACTCCGGCCTTTTTCCCTGTGAAACAAAATTAACGAGCCCAAATTCCTGATGTCATTTTGCAGGCGGCGCCTGGGACTCTCAAGTAAGCCTGAGTTGGTGGTGGTGACTGGGTGTGTCTGGGAGGCATCTCGTGCCACACAGAATTTCAGGAGGTGGCCACCCACTCAGGGCCCCAGGCCCCTAAACACCAGTGCCGACCCTTTTCCTTGTGAAAAAAAGCTAACCATCCCAGGTTCTGGATGTCAGTTTGCAGGAGATGCTTGGAACCATCAAAGCAGCCCAAATTGGCGGTTGTGGCACGTTTGGTCTGGGAGGCATCCTGTGCCATCCAGATTTTCAGGAGGCGGCTGCCCACTCAGGGCTACAGGCCACTGAAACCCAAGGCTGGCTCTTTTCCCTGTGAAACAAACCCCCCCATACCAGGTTCCTTATGTCAGTTTGCAGGAGGTACTTGGGACTGTCAATACGGACCATCTGGGTGGTGGTGGCTAGGTGGGTCTGGGAGGCATCCTGCGTTGTAGGGAATTTTAGGAGGTGGCTGCCCACTCAGAAGCCTACGCTGCTGAACGAGAACACCGGCCCTTTTCCCTGTGAAAAAAACCATAGGAGTCCACCTTCCTGATGTCAGTTTGGAGGAGGTGCTTGTGACTGTCAAAGCAGCCTGATATGGTGGTGATGGAGGCTTGGGTCTGTCTGGCATCCTGCCCCCGGCAAAATTTTAGTTAGCGGCTGCCCCAACAAGGCTACAGGTCCCTTGACAGGAACCCCAGCCGTTTTCCCAGTGCCAGAAAAATCACCATCTCAGGTTCCTGATGTAAGTTTGCAGAAGGCACATGGGACTGTGAAAGCAGCCTGACTTGGTGGTGGTTTGCAGGTTGGGTCTGGGAGGCATCCTGTGCAGTACAGAATTTGAAGAGGAGGCTGCACACTCAGGGCCGCAGGCACCTGAACACCAATGTCGGCCGTTTTCCCCAGGAAACAAAATTCACCAGCCCAGTTTCCTGATGTCAATTTGCCAGACCTGCTTGGGACTGTCAAAGCAGCCCAAGTTGGTGATGGTGGCTGGTTGTTTCTGGGAGGCATCCTGCATCCTGCAGAATACTAGGAGGCGGCCGCCCATGCAAGGCCACAGGCCCCTAAACACAAATGCCAGCTGTTTTCTCTGTGAAACCAAACTCACCAGTGCAGATTCCTGATTTCAGTTAGCAGGAGGCGTTTGGGACTGTCAAAGCAGCCCAAGGGGTTGGTGGTAGCACGTTGTGTCTTGGAGGCATCCTGAGCCGTGCGGAATTTCAGGAGGCAGCCGTCAAATCAGGGCCACAGGCCCATGAACACCAACGCCAGCCCTTTTCTCTGGGAAACAAAACTCATCATACCAGGTTCCTGATGTCAGTTTGCAGGAGGCGCTTGAGACTGTCAAAGCAGCCCGATTTGGAGGTGGCGGCTGGTTAGGTTTGGGAGGATTCATGTGCACTGCAAAATTTTAAGAGGAGGCCACCCACTCTGGGCCACAGGCCCTGGAACACTAACATCGACTCTTTTCTGGGGAAACAAAACTCACCATACCAGGTTCCCTATGTCAGTTTGCAGGAGATGCTTGGGATTTCCAAAGCAACCTCAGTTGGAGGTGGTGGCAGGATGGGTGTGGAAGGCATCCTGCACAGTGCAGAATTTGAAGAAGAGGCTGCCCGCTCAGGGCCAGAAGCCCCTGAACACCAATGTCGGCTCTTTTCCGTGTGTAGCAGAACTCACTAGCCCAGGTTCCTGACATCTGTTTACAGAAGGCGCTTAGGACTGTCAAAGTAGCTGAAATTTGCAGTGGTGGCAGGTTGGGTCTTGGAGGCATGCTGTGCTGTACGGAATTTCAGGAGGCATCTGCCCACCCAGGGCCCCAGGCCCCTGAACACCAACGTCGGCCCTTTTCCCGGGGAAACAAAACTCACCAACCCAGGTTCCTGAGGACAGTTTGCAGGAGGTGCTTGAGACTCTAGAAACAGTCGGAGGTGTCAGTGGTTGCAGGTTAGGCCTGAGAGGCATCCTGTGCAGTGCAGAATTTGAAGAGGAGGCTGCCCACTGTTTTGTGGAGAAAAGAAGAGAACCTCACAACTTTGTAAAAGTTGTAAAGCTGGTATGTTTATTACAGCGCTGGATGCATGTGGAGATTGCTCTCCTCAAAAAAGGCATGAGTACCTCTGAGATCTTCAGGTCTCTTTTTATCTCTCTCTCAAATACATATGCATACAGTTTCACAATAGGTTCATGCATATTCATTTTTATGGGTTTCGTGTGACATTTACCACTAGTTCCTTTTTATCAGAAAAAATTCCGAGGTCAGGTTGACTTGCCCTTACAGCAGTCCCTGTCACTCTCTATCATCTTCTGTCTCCCCCCATTTATCTCTGTCCTTCGCTGAAGTAACTTCACTGAGCTTAGGCCTTACAGTCTGGCTAAATAACTATGGTTTCTAAACACAGACTCAACTCAAAAATGTACATTTCACCTAAATTAAAATGGACTTCTATCCTGGAAAATTTTCACTTTGCCTCACCACTCAGGGCCAAAGGCCCCTGAAAACCATCATCAGACCTTTTCCCGGTGAAAGAAAACTCACTAGTCCAGGTTCCTGATGTCAATTTGCAGGAGGCACTTAAGAGTGTCAAAGTAGCCTGAATTGGCTGCAGTGGCACGTTGGGTCTGGGGGGCATTCTGCACCGTACGGAATTTCAGGAGGTCACTGCCCACTCAGGGCCACAGGCCCCAGTGCACCAACACCGGGCTTTTTCCCTGTGAAACAGAACTCACCATCCCAGGTTCCTTATGTCAGTTTGCAGGAGGCGCTTGGGATTGTCAAAGCAGCCAGAGTTGGAGACGGTGGCAGGTTGGGTCTGGGTGGCATCCTGTGCCGTGCAAAATTTCAGGAGGCAGCTGACCACTCAGGGCCATAGGTTGCTGAACTGCATTGCAGGAGTTTTCCCTGTGAAACAGAACTCAGCAGTCCAGGTTCCTGATTTCAGTTAGCAGGAGGCACTTGAGACTGTCAAAGCAGCCTGAGATGCCAGCGGTGACAGTTTTGGTCTGGGTGGCATTCTGCGCTGTTCGGAACTTCAGGAGGGCGGCCACTCAGGGCCACAGGTTCCTGCGCTCTGCAGAATACGAGGAGGCAGCCGCTCACTCTGAGCCAGAGGCCTGTGAACCCCAACACCGGCCCTTTTCCCTGTGAAACAAAACTCACCAGACCAGGTTCCTGATGTCAAGTTTGCAGGAGGTGCTTGAGACTGTCAAAGCAGCCTGAGATGGCAGTGGTGGCAGGTTAGGTCTGTATGGCATTCTGCACAGTGCAGAATTTGAAGAGGAGGCCACCCCCTCAGGGCACAGGCCCCTGAACTCCTATGCTGGCCCTTTTCCTGGGGAAACAAAACTCACCATCCCAGGTTTCTGAGGTGAGTTTGCAGGAGGTGCTTGAGACTGTAGAAACAGCCCAAGGTGTTGGTGGTAGCAGGTAGGTCTAGGAGCAATCTTGCACAGTGCAGAATTTGAAGAGGAGGCCACCCACTCAGGGCAGGCCCTTGAACACAAACGTTGGCCCATTTCCTGGGGAAACGAACCTCACCAGCCTCGGTTCCTGATGTCAGTTTGCAGGAGGCGCTTGAGACTGTCAGAGCAGCCAGAGATGGCCGCAGTGGCAGGTTGGGTCTGGGTGGCATTCTGTGCCGTTCGCGATTTCAGGAGGCTGCCCACTCAGGGTCACAGGCCCCTCTGCACCAACGTCAGTCGTTTTCCCTGGGAAACAAAACTTACCAGCGCAGGTTACAGAATAACACAATCACCAAATAATGAGGTTGGAAGTGACCTCTTAGATCATTGAGTCCAATCTATGCCCTAAGACCTCAACTACACTATAGCACCAAGTGCCACGTCCAGTCTTTTTTTAAACACATCTAGAGATGCTGATTCTACCACCTCCCTGGGAAGAGAATTCCAGTACTTTATTATTCTTTTGGTGAAAAACTTTTTCCTAATATCCAACCTATACATTCCCTGATGTAGCTTGAGACTGTGTCATCTTGTTCTGTCAGTTGCTGCCCGGTGGAAGAGACCGACCTCCACCTGTCTACAACCTCCCTTCACAAAGTTATAGAGAGCAATAAGGGCACCTCTAAACCTCCTCTTCTCCAGGGTAAACAACCCCAGTTCCTTCAAGCGTTCCTCATAGGGCTTGTGTTCCAAGCCCCTCACCAGCCTTGTTGCCCTCCTCTGGATGTGCTCAAGCATCTCAACATCCTTTCTGAACTGAGGGGCCCAGAACTGGACACAGTATTCAAAGATGCGGTCTCACCAGCACCGAGTACAGGAGAAGAATTACCTCCCTGCTCCTGCTGGTCACACAATTCCTAATGAAGGCCAGGATGCCATTGGCCTTCTTGGCCACCAAGGCACATTGCTGGCTCATATTCAACCGGCCGTTGACCAGCACTCCCAGGTCCCCTTCCGCCGGAACACTGTCCAGCCACACTGGCCCCAGCTTGTAACATTGTAGGGGATTTTTGTGGCCAAAATGTAGAACTCGGCACTTAGACTTATTAAACTTCATCCTGTTGGACTTTGCCCATCCATTCAACTGATCTAAGTCTCTCTGCAGAGCCCTCCTTCCTTCCAATAGATCAACACAAGCTCCCAGCTTAGTGTTGTCTGCAAATTTACTAATGAAAGACTTGATGCCCTCATCCATGTCGTCTATAAAAATATTAAATAGAACTGGTCCCAGTACAGACCCCTGAGGGACACCACTGGTGACTGGCCACCAGCTGGATGCAGCACCATTCACCATCACTCTCTGGGCCTGGCCATCCAGCCAGCTCCTAATCTACTGAAGAGTGCTCCTGTCTAAGCCGTGGACTGCCAGCTTTTCCGGGAGTATGCTGTGGGAGACAGTATCAAAGGCCTTGCTGAAGTCTAAATAGACAATATCCACAGCCTTTCTTGCATCCACCAGGCAGGTCACCTGGTCATAAAAGGAGACCAGGTTGGTCAGACATGACCTACCCTTCATAAACCCATGCTGACTGGGTCTGATACCCTGGCCCTCCTGTAAGTGCTGTGTGATAGCACTTAGTATGAACTGTTCCATTATCCTACCTGGTACTGAGGTCAGGCTAACTGGCCTGTAATTACCAGGATCCTCCTTCCTACCTTTTTTGTAAACAGGTGTTACATTGGCCAGTTTCCAACCATCTGGAACCTCTCCAGTGAGCCACGACTCTTGATAAATGATGGACAGTGGCTTTGCAAGCTCATCTGCCAGCTCCCTCATCACCCTGGGATGGATCCCATCTAGTCCCATTGATTTATAAATATCCAAGTGTCCCAGCAATTCTCTGACTGCCTCTTCTTGGATAACAAGAGGACCATTCTGCTCCCTGGCACTACCTACCAATCCCTGAGTGTGACGGTGTTCACAGGGGTCCTATGTTGAGGGAAGAGACTAGGATCTGACTCCATGTTTCAGAAGGCTTGATTTATTATTTTATGATATATATTACAATAAAACTATACTAAAAGAATAGAAGAAAAGGTTTCATCAGAAGGCTAGCTAAGCTAAGAATAGAAAAAAAAAAGAAAAGATAACAAAGGCAGCTGTCTTGGACTCTCTGAGTCATCTGAAATGTGATTGGCCATTAATTATAAACACCCAAGACAGGCCAATCAAAGATCCACATGTTGCATTCCACAGCAGCAGATAACCATTGTTTACATTTTGTTCCTGAGGCCTCTCAGCTTCTCAGGAGGAAAAATCCTAAGGAAAGGATTTTTCATGAAAAGATGTCTGCGACACCTGAGGACTATTTTCTTGGGGACAAGCTGTCTTACTGCTAAAGACTGAGGCAAAGAAGGCATTAGGCATTTCCACCTTTTCCTCATCTTTAGTTACTAGGTTGCCTGCCTCATCCAATAAGGCGCAGAGGTCGGTTATACCCTTCCTTTTACCATTAATATATTTGTAAGAACTTATTTTATTATTTTTAACAGAAGTTGCCAAGTTAAGTTCAAACTGAGCTTTGGCCTAATTTATTTTTCTACATGCCCTAGAAGCTCCCTTAAATACTTCCTGAGAAATCAGTCCCCCCTTCAAAAGATGATACACCTTTTTTTATTTCTAATTTTCTTTAAAACCTCATTGTTCATCCAGACCTGACGTTTGCGTCATCGACTCATCTTTCGGCACAGAGGGACAGTCTGTTCCTGTGCCCTCAAGATCTCTGCTTTGAAGCACACCCATCTCTCCTGGACTCCTTTGTTTTCAAGGGCTGTTTCCCAAGAAACTCTCTGAATAAGTCTCTTAAATAGGCCAAAGTCTGCCCTCCGGAAGTCCAACATAGAGATCTTATTGATATTCCTCCTTATTTCACCAATTATCAAGAATTCTATAATTTCGTGATCACTGTGCCCCAAGCGGCCTCCAACCTCCACATCACCCACCAGTCCATCTCTATTTGTGAACAACAGGTCTAATATAGTCTCTCCCCTGGTGGGCTCTCCCACCAGTTGTGACAAAAAGTTATCCTCCACACACTCTAAAAACTTTCTAGACTGCTGTTTTTCTGCTGCAATAAGTCCCCAGCAGATGTCTGGTAGGTTGAAGTCACCTACAAGAACAAGGGCTGATGATCCTCAAACACTGTTCAGTTGCTTATAGAATAAGTTGTCCACCTCTTCATCCTGGTTGGGTGGACGACAGCAGACTCCCAGTAGGATGTCAGCCTTGTTGGCCTTCCCCTTAATACTTACCCATAGGCATTCAACTCCATCGTCATTAGTTTCAATACCTATGACATCCAAAACCTCCCTAATATAAAAGGCCACCCATCCCCCTCTTCTCCCTTTTCTGTCTCTTCTGAAGAGCTTGTAGCCATCCAGTGCAGTGCCCCAACTATGTGAGTCATCCCACCATGTTTCTGTGTTGATGACTACATCATAGTTCTGCTGTTGCACCATGGCCTCCAGCTCTTCCTGTTTGTTACCCATGCTACGTGCATTAGTATATATGCACCTCAGCTGGGTCACTGATTTCTCCCCTAACTCAGCCTTACCATCCTTGGGCCTGTTTCCAAACAACCGAGATGCATCCCCTTCCCCCTTCAGACCTAGTTTAAAGCCCTCTCAAAAAGGTCTGCCAGTTCATGAGCTAAAAACCTTCTGCCCTAAACAGAGAGATGTATCCTATCTGGTTCCAGTAGAGCAGGTGCCATAAAAGTTGCCCCATGATCAAAGAATCCGAAATTTTGCTGATGACATCAACCCTTGAGCCGCTTGTTAATGATGTGAGTTCTCCTATTTCTTTCATCATTTTTCTCTGCCACCAAAGGGACTGAGCACAACACTACCTGTGCCCCTGTCCTATCAACCACTTGACCCAGTGCCCTAAACTCCCTTTTAATCACCTTGACACTCCTCTTTTCAATCTCATCCAGCCTGGAGTATCAGCAGTGGGTAATAATCACAGGACTGAATCAGCCTAGGAAGTCTCTCAGTGATATTTCATATCTGGGCCCCAGGGAGGCAGCAGACCTCCCTGTGGGATGGGTCTGGTCGACATATGGGGCCCTCTGTTCTCCTCAGAAGGGAATTACACACTATGATTACCCTTCTTTTCTTCTTGATGTTAGAGGTGGTAATCCATCTTTTAGACGAGTCATAATTGAGAGGCTCACTGGGCTGATAATTTTCTTCTAAATCATCTGGCTGGCTCTCTAGCTCCAGGGGTTCATACCTATTCTGAAGTGTCACTTGGCTAGGGGATGGGGGGCAGGAGGGATTTTTTTATTACCTCCCCGAGTAGGGATGCATTTCCATTCCACTTCATCTACCAGGTGCCCCTCTATTGCCTGAGAGTGAGAGGCATATGAGTCCTCTGACTCTTGGTGGGCCTCCCTTAAAGATGTAAGGACTGAACTCCACCAGTCTATTTTCCTTTCACTATCCCTGATACTCTTTAATCTTCCAACTTCCTCCCTAAGCTCGGCCACCAGCGAAAGGAGGTCATTCACCTGTTCACACCGTAGGCAGGCCTCCTCCACAACACCCCCTGAAACCACTGATAAGCTCAAACACACCACACAGGAATGGGTCTGTACAGACGCATCCTTTTTAGAGGGCTCCCCTTGGTCAGAGACACTTGTACCAACCACAGATTTTGACCGGGTAAAAATCATTACTAGGAGAAAGCCCAAAATCAAGCAGTCAATAAAAACACCTCAAACAACACACAGCACACCTAACTAGCAATAAAACCTGCAACCCTACCTGCTTGCACTGCCTGCGCAAACTACTGCGCAAACTGCTGTGACCACATCCCTGTTTGCCTGCTCCTGTTCGCCACACTCTGGGTCGACATGCTCCCCAGGGATCGCTTATAATGAGTCACTCAGGAACAAAGGAAGCTCCACCTCCTGCTCCTGAATGGCTCTCAATGCCAATTCCTGATGTCAGTTTGCAGGAGGCGCTTGAGACTGTCAAAGCAGCCCTAGATGGCGGAGGTGGCAGGTTGGGTCTGGGGGCATTCTGCACCGTTCGGAATTTCAGGAGGCCACCCACTCCGGGCCACAGGCCCCTGCACACCAACACGAGCCGTTTTCCCTGTGAAACAATACTCACCATCCCAAGTTCCTAATGTCAGTTCGTAAGAGGCCCTTGGGATTGTCAAAGCAGCCCAAGTTGACAGTGCTGGCAGGTTGGGTCTTGGAGGCATCCTACGCTGTGCAGAATTTTAGGAAGTGGAGTGGACAACCGTGACGCCAATTTAATGCCACGATCTGCTCATACAAATGGGGGTCGTGATTGTTCGTTAGCTGATCTCAGAGTGAAAAAAAACAACACGGAAAACAGATCAAAACAAATGCACATTTTATTGAATGACCACAGCATATGCTTTAAAGTAATTAGGAAAAAGGAAAAGAACAGAGAAAAAGAGGGAAAAAGAGAGAGGGTATATCTACCAAACATAGAGACGATGTCCTCGTAGTCCAGTCGATGGAGTTCGCCTAGTCATGTCAGAGTGATCTCAGTTTCCTGGTTAACTCAGAGATCTATTATAGTGCATTGCTGGGGAGGAGGGGAACAGATCTTGAAATCTCTGATGGGGAACAGATACAATGAAGAATAAGTCTATTGAAATCACTGAGGGGGAAAAAGGTATTGAAGACAGGTACAGACAGTCCATGTTCTCAGCAGGATAAGTCAATATCAGCAGTGAGCAGGACCCATTGTTTCAGGACTGGTTTCTAAGGGAAGCCAGTTTAGGTCCAGTGAACACATCTACAGGCAACACTTAGCAGGCATCCCGCTTCAGTCAGGCCAGGACCCCCTGTATCATGATTATAGGGGTCTCAGTCTCAGTCCTTGGGAGGGGGGCTTCAATCTCCATCCATCATGGTGGGAGTGGAGCAGATGAAGGATTTTCTGGGGGAAGGACTACCAAAGTTGCCCCAGCAAATTCATTTGGCAAGGAGGTGGGAAAATTCATGGGCTATTGTCTCGAAGTAGGTGTAAGCATTTAGGCCGCTTCGCCCCTTGGCAGGCCCTGCTAGAAGCAGTCACTGTAGACACAGCTGCAAACAATCACTTGGCAGGCCAGAACTCTGCTCAGGGGCCTCAAGACCTTGGTGTGCATCCACCACAGGCAGGCCAGAATTCCGATCAGGGTCCTCAGGGTCCCGATGACTGTCCTTGGGACGGTCATGAGGCAAATGAGAGGAACTTCAGACCGTCTGTCACAAGCACATGTATTTGATCTTCTCGGTGGCGAGTACAGTGGTCAATCCAGGCTTGCCCTCTTCTCTCCTTGTCACTTCCTTCTTACTAATTTCCAGGCAAATAATTTTTGACACTCCTTAACTGTGGTTTCCCACTGTTCCTCAGGTAGCTCTCATTCAACAGGCACTAATAATTCCCGTCCACAAAACAAATTTATTATTTCAGTTCTTCTTAGTTCTATCTGGATTGGTATTGGAATACGGCTCCCAATATTACCAGTTAGATTGTGCCTGGGCCAGTCTGACCCTCGCTGCTGGGCCAAAGGCAGCAACTGCGGTGTATCACCCCAGAGATACCTTGGCTTGCTGGTGGTTGCAGAGGGGCACTGAACAAGTCCAGGCTTGTTAGGAACCCCGTTTACCTCAGGAAGAATAGCTTCAGGCGATGGTGAAGAGAAAAAGGATGGATTCTGCTGGAGGGTTTAATGTCCAGAGGTTTATTCCATGGTTACAGAGGTCTGAATGCGAGCAACTGCTCCAACAGAATCCTGGCCGCATGGTCTGATCACCTTTTTAAGCTCAGGGACAGGGGGAGGGGAGGTACAGGTGAGCCACCAACCAGGTGAGAGGGGCAGGGTCTCAGGGGAAGATGACACCCAGATAGGCCAATGACCTCTGGGCATAGGAGCATCCTTTGAACTTGACCAACCACGCGACGCCTTGCTGGAATGTTAAGCCTGATTGACAGGACTCACTCAGCATGGGGACAAGGGGGAAGGGAGAGAGGTATAGGCACACCTGGGGAAGTGACCTGGAAGGCCAAAATGGGACATTACAGCACACCACAACATCTCCCTCTAGTTTTGTTTAAAAAGAAGAGGACTGTGTTTGTGGTGCAGAATGATTGCCAAACCATGGTTGGTAAATCAGTTCTTCCTCTACAGGAGGGTCAGTGTTTTCCACTGAGGCTTCCAGGTCATCCATTGGAGCACTGTGGGCTTCCAAATGGTAGACTTCAGGAGGGGGAGATGAGCTTGAAATTAACTTGAGCACCATGCGTTTGATTAGTCCAAAAACAATGCTAAAAACTACAATAGCTATAACTAAAATAAACAGCACTAAAAACACAGTTTTCAGAATAGATCCCAACCAGCCCGAGAGTGCCCAACCTTTGAACAGTCCATTCAGCCAGTTGTCAGTTTCTCTCTTGATGTCCGAGAGCCTTTGTCAAGGTAGTCCATATGTGGTTTGGGCTGAGGAACTATGCAGGAGGTCACAGGTGGGATGATCACGAGTAGGACGAGAAGCAGGCTTGGTCTCATGGCGTCTCAAGGCTACACACGAACAGTGGGATCTAAACTGGTACAAAAACTTGAAACAAACATATATTATAAACTATTCCAGATAGGAGGTTTAAATGGAAATTCCTCCAGAGAACATGTGTGGCGTTTTCTTCTCCAGGCAGCATGAGCAACCTGGGGTGCTTCTGTAGATTTCTCTGAGACCTTGGGAACATAGGGCTTTACCCATTTGGAAGGAATCCACCTTAAACCAGAGGGGGTGGACACACAGGCATATCCACGTCCCCAAGTAACCAATTTGTAAGGTCCCACCATTTTCCAAGTCTCAGGGTCCTTTACTAAAACTGGAGGTTTTTCTTTCATTAACCTATGATTGCTCCCCCCAAAGTGGCGTAGGATGGGTGGGTTCAGGCTGTCAAAAGAACAATTCAGAAAATTGATTGTGAATAGCGCCCTGGATAACCGGATGTGGGGAGGTTCTACCTTCAGAACCTGTTGTTGCTGGTCCAGGACCCTTTTAATATCACAGTGAGTCCTTTCTACAATGGCTTGACCTGTAGGGGAGTAGGGGATGCCAGTTTTGTGCTCTACTCCCCATTGCTGCAGGAAGCTCCCGAATTCCTTGGATTTGTAAGCAGGCCCATTATCAAGTTTTCAGCTCCTTGGGGATGCCCATGAAAGAAAAAGCCTGTAAGAGGTGCTTAATAGCATCGATAGATGATTCTCCTGTGTGGGCAGAAGCATAGACCGCTCCAGAAAAGGTATCTACACTAACATGAACATATTTCTGCCGTCCAAAAGACTGTATGTGTGTTACGTCTGTTTGCCACAGTTCACAACTGTTCAGTCCCCTTGGGTTTGCTCCCGTACTCACTGTAGGGAGCGCATGTTGTTGGCAATTTGGGCATGTGGCCACAATCGCTTTGGCCTGTTCTTGAGTGATGTTAAACTGACGAACCAGGCCAGGTGCATTTTGGTGGAAAAGCTGGTGGCTGATTTTTGCCTGTTCAAAAACATTTGGGAGAGTGGCCATCTCTGCAGGTGCAGCAAGAGCATCTGCCCGTCTGTTGCCTTCAGCGATAAACCCTGGCAAGTCAGTGTGTGACCTGACATGCATCACATAAAAAGGTTGCTCTCGGTGAGTGACTAACTTTACCAGTTTTGAGAGCAATTCGAAAAGTGCGATGTTAGACGCATCTTGCAGTATTGCTTGATCTGCCCTGGATACTACTCCTGCCACATATGCAGAGTCTGTAATCAGATTAAATGGTTCTGAGAACATTTCAAAGGCTCTAACAACCGCAGCCAATTCAGCAACCTGAGGTGAACCTTCCACCTCAGCAATGTCTGTCTCCCACTGCTGGGTTTGAGGATCCTTCCAAGTCATAACGGACTTGTGGGACCTCCCGGCTGCATCTGTGAAGACAGTTAGAGCCCTTTTTAAAGATCTCCTACTTAGAGCACTTCTCAATTTTAAGGTAAATTGAACATCTTGTTCGAACAATTTGTGAGCGGGTCGCGCTACCGAAATTTGTCCTGAGTAGGAATCCAGAGCAAACTGCAACACTTCATATTCTTGAAACAATTGTTCCAGTATTTTCATAGTATTTTGACCTGATTTTAACTCAACTGGAGTATGAGTGCACTTAAAATCACATCCTGCTAACTCCCTGATCCGGGTCCTTGCTTTCTGGATCAGTTCCGCTACCAGCTCATGAGGCTTTGTCAGTCTCTTGGACCTTTTATGACTGAGGAAAACCCATTCTATGATCAAGAGAGGGTCCCTCTGGTCCCGGTCCTTATTTGGTGTGTCCTTTGCCTTTGGTGTTTGTTTTTCCTCCCACTGGAAAATAATTCCATGGAGGTGTGGCAAATTACCTAGGATGATAAATTTGAATGGCAGGTCAGGCCGACATTGGTTGGCCTGTCTTGTGGACATTGCAATCTGAACCTTTTCTAGAGCTTTCCGTGCCTCTGGGGTAATAGACCTAGGAGCACCTGGGTCCTCTCCCCCTTTCAATAAATTGAAGAGAGGGGCAAGGTCTTCATTAGTCAGACCAAGCCATGGTCTTACCCAGTTCAAAGACCCACACAACTTGTGGACATCCGCAAGGGTCTTGATCCTTGGATTGATTTCTAATTTTTGAGGAACAATGGTCCTATTTCCAATTTCTAAGCCCAAATACTTCCAAGGTGGCATCTTTTGAATTTTCTTTTCCTGGAGCTCGAACCCTGCAACAATCAATGCATCGATCGTTAGGTCAAGCGCATGTGTGAGTAAATCATCATTGGGGGCACACACAAGGATATCATCCATATAATGATAGATGATGGCCTTCTCTGCGGCTGCACGTACTGGGGAAAGCAGGGAAGAGACATACCACTGGCAGATAGCTGGAGATACCTTTAATCCCTGAGGAAGAACGGTCCAATGGTACCTTTTCATAGGGGATTCCATATTAATGGAAGGTACGGAGAATGCAAAACGTGGTGCAACGTCAGGGTGCAAGGGGATTTGGAAAAAACAATCTTTAATATCAATAACAGCTAATTTTCAATCTTGGGGAAGCATTGTTGGGGATGGCATACCAGGTTGGGGAGAACCCATATCTTCAATTACATTATTAATTTGTCGGAGGTCGCAGAGGAGCTGCCATCTCTTTTTGTCAGCTTTTTGGATGACAAAAACTGGAGAGTTCCATGGGGACATGGTCTCCACAATGTGGCCCTTTTTTAGTTGCTCTTCCACTAGTTCCTCAAGCACCTTTATTTTTTGTTTACTGAGCGGCCACTGTTTTACATCAACTGGTTTGTCTGTTTTCCACTTCAGTTTTTGGGTGGGGCGCTGTTGTTCAATGACTGCTGCACAAATATGCTGTGGAGAGTCTGGAATATCAATTGTGACACCCCACTGGGCCATTAAATCTCTCCCTAACAAAGGTTCTGAATAATCCAACACAAATGGACAGATATTTGCCAATTGTCCGTTTGGTCCCTCAAATTGAATAATGCTTTTGGATTGTCTTGCCAATTGCAGACCTCCTACACCTTGAAGGTGACCCGCAACATTTTGCAAAGGCCAATGTGCTGGCCAGTCTTGTACTGGAATCACTGTGCAGTCTGCACCTGTGTCTACAAGCATCTCAATGCGTTTAGACTTCCCACCCCCACTGACATTACACCATAATTTGGGTTTGTCTTTCCCAATAACTTGTACTTGGGCGACTGTGGGCCCTTGTTTTTTGATATTTTCAGGTAAAGATGGCACAGGGATAGCTTGTGCAACAATTTGTCCCTTGGGAAGAAACAGGGGTGGGTGGAAACAATGCAGGCCGAGAACGAATTGCTCAGGATCTGATGTTGTCATTCCTGGAGCAATTCTGATCTCTTGTGGTGTGTGTTTGGTGTCCCCAATGACGATGTACTTACAACGAATTCGGTTCCAAGTACCTTTCTGTTCAGGATTGACAGAGACAAAATGCCAGTCAGTGTCCTTCAGGTGGAGTGACTCTGTCAGCTGCAACCTGTAAGGCTCATTGACAGAAGACGTAGTTAACACAGGATCACCAAAATCATACACAGTCTTTGAAGCACCTGCTTCACTTAGACAAACATTAATATTATCGCGGGCTTGATTTGTTTTGCTACCCTTCTTCCCTTGGCCTGCTCTTTTTGTGTCTGCACGCCTGGCAGGCCGGCGCTCCCTTTTCAGTTTTTTTGTTGTTGTTGACCCCCAGGGAGGGCTTGTAGTTCTCCTCCCCTGCCATTTCTAAATTCATCAAATTCCCTTTTCAGGAGGCACTGGTTACTCCAGTGCCCTAGGTTGTTACAAAGCAGGCATGGTTTTGTGGGCTCAGCCATTGCTGGTCTCCGCTGCTGCCCAGGGTACTGCTGTGCTGAGGGGAAAGGCACAGGGCTGGCAATGGCGACACGTTGAGGTGGTCTTGGCAGCAGCCTTGGTCTGGTGTCTTCAGCCACACTCATCAGAGGCACTTTCCTGTTACAGACTAGAAGCATATCTTTTAGGGTGGCGGGAGGTTCTATAGGAAGGCTCAGGATTGCCGCTTGACACTGTTCACTTGCATTTGTAAATGCCATTTCCTCTAAAATTGCTTCCCTAGCATTCTCTTTTTTAACTTGTATTTCAATGGCTCTAGTTAGCCTTTCTACAAATTTCAAAAAAGGCTTTGATGGTAGCTGTTTAATTTTACTATAGGGCTCAAAAGGCCCCTCAGGTTGTAGGGAAAAGAATGCTTTTTCAGCTGCTTCTTTTACTTTCTCAAGTGTTTCTGCAGGAATTGCAGTAACTTGGATTGGGGGTGAAGACCATTGGCCCTCACCACAGAGGTGCTCAATGGTGATAGGGTTACCACTGTTGTCTTTGGCTGTGTTTGGATCAGCATGCAAGCCTGGGAGAGCATAATTTAGCATGTTTCCCTGCTATTTCCCATAATTTGAATTCCGTGGAGGTCATGAGACAGGAAAAAAGCTGTTTTAAATCATGTGGAATCACTACAGTCCTACTCAGTTCAGAATTTAAAAGGCCACGGAAATATGGACTGTGTGGACCATATTCTTTATGAGATTTACAGATCTCTTTAATCAATTGTCGTCCAAAAGAACTCCAATTAGCAGTTGGAGCTGCTCCCCCCTGAGCTGCAGGCTGAAAGGTAACAGGAGCCAGTGACAACATGGGACTATGCATTAGGTCTGCCGTTCCCTGCTCTGTATCCCTTGAATTGGAAGCATTGGGATCACAGATACAGGTTTGAGGACAGACAGTGGGTGTGTCCCCACCGTGGGAACCCGGGGAGGGGGCGGGGACAGGGGGCCGGCAAGGGGCGGGGAAACTGTGGGAACAGGGGGCGGGGTCAAGGGGCTGGCAGGGGGCGGGGAAACCGTGGGAACAGGGGACGGGGTCAGGGGGCTGGCAGGGGGCGGGGACACTGTGGGAACAGGGGGCGGGGATGCCTGGTGACATCACTTCAGCAGACGCCCCCTGGGAGGAGTAGAGGGGTGGAGCTGAGGGTATTGCAGGAAAGGAAGGGGGAAAGGTATCACGAGGAATAGGAGGAGAGGGGGATGGGGCTGGAGTTTCGGGATGCTTAAGAGGATTTTGGGAAGAAGAAGACCAGGTTTGGGAAGATGCCACGTGGCATCCACCATCTTGTGGACCCCCTAGGGACTGAGGGCCATTTTGGGCATCACTGCTCTCTGGAAAGCTGACACGTGCTCTGGGTTTCAGAGGAGGGGACACAGGGGATTGGGAAAGGTTCCACGCAGCCTGGCCAGGGCCTTGTGGACAGGGCAACTCAGGCATTTCAACAGACTCTGGGAGTCGACTTCCCAATGAGTGTGCTCTCTTTAAAATACCAAGTTTTGGGGTAAGAGGTTTAGGGGTTTTAGAGCTAGGAGAGGGAGAAACAGGGAGAGCAGAGGTACATGGCTTTACATTTGGCTTTTTCTCCATTTCCTTTTGTTTGAGCAATGCTGTTCGAATTTGTAAACTCCAAAACACAAATTTAGCTGAGGGTGCATTGCCAGATTGTCCTAAGGTTATCAATTCATTCCCAACTTTATCCCAGAATTGAATATTGTGGATTTCTTCAGGGGGGATTTGTGGGAAGTGGAGGAAAAGCCATCTTATAAACTGTTTCAATTTTCCCTTTGAGAACTTAACATTACCACTGTCTAAAATGCTAACAATATTATAATACATCCCTTTTTGTACAATGCTGAGTTTCGAACCCATGTTAGATGTAAAAAGGCAAAGTACTGAATCCTGCCTGACCAAAAACAAAGCAAAAATCAGCTACCGATTTCTAAAAAAAAACCACAGATAGGAAAGTGATAACGAGCCGACAAAAGCTTCACAATGCAGCTGTATATACTGTATAAAATTCCCGTGCAGCAGCAGCAGGGCACGCCCTGCCGAGCTGAGGCACAAACAAAGCCTCCCCCGCTGTGGAATGCAGCCCCCCCGCGGAGCAGAGAGAGCAGCCACGCCACGTGGCAAGCCGAAACCGGGCCCCCCCGCGCCGCGTGTGCAGAGAACCCCCCCCTCCCCCACAGAGAGCTGAGAAAGACAGTCCCCCGCGGCAAGAGAGCCGAGAGCCCCCCCTCCCCCGCACAGAGAGAGAGAGAGAGAGAGAGATAGAACCCCCGACCACGTGGAGAGAGCCGAGCATGCTGCGCTGCAGAGCCGGGGGGAAGGGCAGAGAGCTCCCGCTCCGGCACGAATTCCAAAAGACAGTAACACACGCGGCAGAAAGCTAAAAGCTAGAACGCAATGAATTCCCGTCTGTGGGGCTGTGCAGCCAAAAATGCAAAGGCAAAAAGGAACAGAACTCACGGCAGAGTCTGTTTTTGAGCTCCTGCTCTACCGAGAGCAGAGATACTCACCCGAAATTGAAGCTGTAGCTGGCTGGGTACAGGCAAGTCTCTTCACCGGAACAGGACCTCTCTGTGGATGAGAGAGGCTACCCTATCCTCCTTCTGGAAAATCTGCTCACCAGAAAGGAGCTGGGCTTTCCAGAGGCGCCGAACAGTCCACGAAACTTCTTCTGGGAATATTCCCAAAGTCTCTAGCTGAGGGCGATGCAACCAAAGCCCCTTTCAGCTGGATGCACAGCTGCTAGAAGCTTCTCCGAGGTACTGCAAGTCCATCTCGGGCTGCAGAGTCGCTTAGCCCGCGTCAGGGACGCCAAATATTGGAATATTGGTGAAGAGAAAAGGAGATGATTCTGCTGGAGAGTTTAATGTCCAGAGGTTTATTCCATGGTTACAGAGGTCTGAATGCGAGCAACTGCTCCAACAGAATCCTGGCTGCATGGTCTGATCACCTTTTTAAGCTCAGGGACAGGGGGAGGGGAGGTACAGGTGAGCCACCAACCAGGTGAGAGGGGCAGGGTCTCAGGGGAAGATGACATCCAGATAGGCCAATGACCTCTGGGCATAGGGGCATCCTTTGAACTTGACCAACCACACGACGCCTTGCTGGAATGTTAAGCCTGATTGACAGGACTCACTCAGCATGGGGGCAAGGGGGAAGGGAGAGAGGTATAGGCACACCTGGGGAAGTGACCTGGAAGGCCAAAATGGGACATTACAGCACACCACAACAGATTGGGGATAGATTTGGCACTCGACACTTCCTGCAACAAGAGTGTCGATTTTGTGAACTACAATACCAATTATTCCCACAATTCAAACATTTTCATGTCGCAGTCGAGGCGGTCACGACAGAAAGCAGAGACCACAAGCAGTCTCAGTTGGCAACACTTTATTAGTGAAAATGGCTGATCTTTTATACACTTTCCAGTTGTTTACCCTTCTTCTACCTTAACTATTGGCCAAAATAATTCAATATCATGCTATTGGTGAAAAGTTACTCTGACTCCACCTAACTTTCTAAAAATGCCCCATCCAGCTGCAGAATGCTCTTATCTTTTTTCTCTCGATGTCCTTGGTTATGGCCTTGGAGAAAGCTCCTCATCAGCTTCTTCTTACTTCTTGCTCCTTTAGCTAACAGGCCCGCTGCTAGCCCCTTCCACATTTACATATAACCCAGCTAGCATGCCCAGTACTGGGATGAATAAAACAGAGTATACAGTATGGCACTGATGGAAATTGTAATTCCTCCTCTTCTTTACATAAGTCACAGGCTAAGGCCAGAATATGAAAATTCTGTGACTGAAACAGTCCTGATCCTCCTGTTTGAAGTGGAAGTATTCCTTCCCGAGGGGGGTATTGGCAGCATCTCAGGACTTGTCCAGGCAGTACTTGAAACCGCTGATGTAAGCTTGGCCTTATTTCCCAATTAGGTGCGATTCTTTGTACATTCCTTGGATGATTTGTGTCTTCCCAAACCATTACAACCTAGTCCCCATTTGAAATTCAGTTTGGTATCACCCAGTTTAGATGTGTGTCATGGTTTGACGCTGGCACAATACCAGTGCTCCCATGAAAATACACTCTCCCTGGTGTCTGCTGTGAGATGTGACCAGGAATAAGCAAAGCAGGCCCTCACTTAGAAATAAAGAAAAGAAAACTTTATTAACTAAACTACAACTATATGTAAAAAGAAACACACAGGAAAAATGAAAACCTTCCAAATACATTTCCTCCTCCCCCCACCAAATTTCCAATACATCCATCCCTCAGGTCACCAACTCTCAGTCCATCACCACCCTTTGGATAATCAATTCTCAGTTCATCAAGAAGAGAGGAGTCCTTCTTGTGCCATAGGTTTCACCAGGAAACACAGTTGAAACCTCGTGTGTTTCCATGTCCCTCGTGGCACCGCCCGGAGAACATTTGCCATCGTGACCTCTTCCTTCCATGTCCAGTGCTCTCACCACTGCACATGGACCAGAGCTGCTTCTAGGGTTTTCCTTCTAAGGATGCTTTGTCCAGTTCCAAAAAGAGCACAGTCTCTCACCTTCGAGACACCTGTCCCCTGCAAATTTCACCCCCTGGGGCTGAGGGGTCTCAACATTGAACCCTCTTGGCTCTGAGCCATTGTGTCCCCCTGGATGCAGTCTTTGTATCACAGGAAACATGGTTCTGTCCATGGCTATAAAAGAAGAGTCCAGCCAAGGCCACTTCATCATCTCTTCCCACCTAAGATTCTTCTCCACTCTTCCGACATCTTTCACTTGCACGGACTTTCATCACACTTGCCTATTTCCTCCTCCATTTCATCTCTATCTCTATCTCTATCTCTATCTCTATCTCTATCTCTATCTCTATCTCTATCTCTATCTATCTCTATCTCTATCTCTATCTCTCTTCTCATTCAGATCCAGGAGGATCAGTATTTGTAAGGTTTCCATTATTCGAGAAAATTTCAAGGTGGCACCGGCACAGGCTGGCTCCCTCTCTCTCTCTGTCTCTCTCTCTCCCCGGGGGGGGGGGGGGGGGGGCTGCCCGATGCCTCTTGGCACTTCTCTACCCTTCCGTCATCAATGGCCTCTTCACCTCCATCTCTGTCCAAGGCCCCGGCCTACCTCACAGGGCTGCATGGCTTCCCCTCCCCTGCCCAGCAGCAGCAGCTGGGCTGGGGGAGGTCCGAACTCTTTCCCCATCAGAACCCAAGAGAGCTTCCCCCTGTGAGTCCTCTGCTTTTAACTCCTGGGTTCTCAGAGGCGTATCCATGTCCCCAGTGGCCACACCAGGTGCCAATATTCAAATCTGGGCACCCATTGGCTTGACCACAGCATTCCAAAAAACTCACTTCCTTTCAAACCATGACAGTGTGATAGTCCATTCCTCAGGTTCCTTCACAGATTCTTTGATTCTGCTGGCATGAATCCACCCTCTTTCCCTGGTTCGGATTGCTGCTTCAGTAGTACATGATAAAGAACTTCTTAATAGCACAGGGACAGTGATGAAAGGAAGACAATACTACATCAGCATTTCCCATCAGCATTCCCCAAAACTTTCTGGGTTTAGCAAAAAGTTTTTATCTACAGTCCCTCTTCTTCTTGTATCCAGTTGTGCTACCAGCTGCAAAAGCAAAATCGTTTTTCTGTAAGGCACAATTAGTTAAACAAGAAAGGCCAGGCCGATTTTAACACAAGATGAATCACATCTATTGCTTTTTACCTTCTCAGCAATATTTACCTGATTTAGCATCACAGACCCACTCTTCAAAACAAAAGTCCCCCCATCTAACAGCAAGAAAAAAGAAAATTAAGAAACAGAAAGAAAAAAGAAATCTTGCTTTAAAAATAAACAACTTTGCAAAGCATGGAGAGTCAGCAAGAGAATAAGGCTATCTCTGCCTTGATCTTATCTCTCGCTCTGGTTCCTCTCTCCCTTTGTAAACAGCAGCGTTTTCAACGCTGTCCCTCGCCCCTCCTCTGCTGCTGCCACTGCACCACAGCGGCCCTGGCAAGGGCACACTCTGCCCTAGCAGCTCACTCAGAGACCAGAGAGGGACTCGCAGACAGCCACCTGCATGGGGACCTTGGGGGAGTGCCTTGCCTCCCTTTCGTCCCCTCCTTCTCTCTCTCTCTCTCCCTTGACCCACCTACTGGGGCCAAGGCTGCCATCCCAGACTCGGGACCCTGGCAGGCTGGGAGCCACCCCCGGCAGCTCTGCCACCGAGCCAGCCCTCTCCTCAGTGGCAAACCTGCGCAATCCACACCCAGTACGGCTGCTGGGCCAGCGAGCGCATCCGGCAAGCCCACACCCTTCGGGACCCTGGCACAACCAAGCCAGTTCCCAACCCCCATCGGTGCCCCATGCAAACCGCATCTTGTGCCGCCTCCACTGGGTGGGCAAACACTGGGAGTTGCTGCACTGGCTTGCCCCCATAATTCAGCCCCTGCCACAGCCCCCCGAAACCTTGCCTCTCACTTGAGAGTGGCCAAACACCTCCTAATCTTGACAACCTTTAACCTGGTGTCCCCAGGTACTCTTATAATTCTTTTTTTATTGTAGGCATCTGGACAAACCATCAACATATTTTCTTTCCCCTTCTAGGAGAACTTGTTCAGCTAGATCTTCCCGATCCCCAGTTTTGCACTTAAAACCTCCAAACAACCATGTGTTAAGGCACCTCCTGACCCTTCATACAGAAATTGTATTCAAACTCCTGTCCTCCTCTAGTACCAAGTTATCATTATTCCATATTCTAACATCTTAGAGTCTGTTAACTGTGGCAGTGGCGTTTTGAAGTTTATTTGTTTAAGAAATAGTTTAAAATGTTGTAATGGTTTGTTCCTATTCACCCCTGTTCAGTTTTCCTAATAGTCTCTCCCTAAAGTTGTTTACCACCTGTTTCCCCATGTCAGTCCTTGTATTTCCAGATCCTTCCCTGTCTATCCTCCAAACCCTGCCCCTGCAGCTTGTCTGTCATTATTTGCTACACCCATTTATCTAGGAGCTTCATTGTCAGTTATGATATTTCCCTTCACTCATTGGTATGCACTCTTCCCTTCTCCTTCCCTATTGGTTTTATGCTTACGTATATCCCCCCCTACTCCCTCCTATCTAGCCCTTGATTTGTTGTTAGGCTGTCTCCTCCCGGGGGACAGATCCTCTTTAAAAGTTACCATTTTTCTCTTTTTCGCACCCTTTTGCCTCTGCCTCCCCTTCGAGCTGCTACGCTGTGGCACCTGTACTGCTCCCTTCACGGGGAGGAATAAAGACAGTTCAGAGACACAAGCAAAGGGTCCTTCCTACTTTCCTTTGCCTCAATCTGTCGACATGGGTCCACACTTATCGACCACTTCTGTTGGTACAGGACCTCAGCTTGTGGCTGAACCACTACCCTCTGCCTGCCGGTGGCTGAGGCAGGGAGCAGCCGCTCGTGACGCATGCTGAGGGGAAAAGGAGTCGGAGCTTGCTGACGACCAGCGTCACCCCCTCCTCCTGCGACTGAGACGTGGTGCCGGCAAACTGTCACAGACATCTTTTCAGTAAAATCCTTTTGTTAGGATTTTTCCTGCTGAAGCTGAGAAGTTTCAGCAACAAAGTGTAAACAATGGTTATCTGCTGCTGTGGAATGCAACAGGTGGATCTGTGATTGGTCTCCTGTGGATGTTTGGATTTACTGACCACTCATGGCAGAGCTGGGTCTCGCTTTCTGCCGGGACACAGACCTTTGTTATTCATTCTTTTCTGTTCTTAGCTTAGCTAGCCTTCTGAGAACTTTTCTCTCTATTTTCTTTTTAGTATAGTCATAATGTAATATACATATATCATAAAATAATAAATCAAGCCTTCTGAACATGAAGTCAACATTCTTGTCTCTCTCTCACCCTGAAGACCCTTGTGACCGCTGTCACAGCAAACCACCATTTTCTTTATTTTTCAACCTGTCTTTTCCTTATTTTTTCTTTTTTTTTTTTTTTTTTTTTTTTTTTTTTTTTTTTTGCTTTAAGACACTTTGGACCGCACAAGGTATACACACAACTAGTTTATCTCTAAAAGTACGTCCACAGCCCTTTCTTCTTCTGGTACAACCCCCATTTCCAGTTGCATCTGCAAGTTTCTCCCCAACAAACTGAGGCTTGCCCCAGGAATCAACAAGACATCTCTTGTCTCCATGCCAGTCTCTCGCTGAATTACTCCATTTTCAATGACAGGAATTTTAAACCTTTCTCCTTCTGCCCCTGCCACCTCCACCATGTCACCATCCATATCACATCTCCCTGGAATCTCTACTAGACAAGTTCTCTCTGCCCCAGAATAAACCACAAATTCCAATACTTCCTCTTGGGGGCCTGCTTCCCAAGTTATCAAAGACTCCAGAGGGCATTCTTCCCCCAGAAAATAAAGCCCATGTCCTTCCCCCTCCTTCATGGGGCACTTCCCCTGAAGCACCTTCAGGTCTCCCTCTAGGTGAGGGTGGCTTCCCCTGCTACAGCAGAAACAGTCAACCCAAATGAGACAGAGTGGAAACTACCCAGAGTAGAAATCCATTTCGATTTAGGTAAAATGTACACTTTTGAATTAAGTCTATAGCTTGCAAACATAACTGTTTGGTCTGACTGCATGTTCTCACAAAAAACCTATGCTCGAAGAAACAGCTTCAGTCGAAGGACAGAGATAAGGGGGGGCCCCTTGAGCTTTGAAACAGACGAAGAGACTGTGGGAGACAGGGCAGGGTGACCCAGGAATTCTTTCTGTACTTTCTGATGAAAAAACTAGCTGCAAGGGTAACTAGCTGCAAGTGTAACACAAAATAAGTAAAATTAATATGTATGAACCTATTGTGAAATTCTATGCATATGGATTAGCAAGGGAGATAAAAAAGGATCTGGAGTTCCCAGAGGTATGCATGTCTTTTAAGGGGAACATTCTCCACATGTCCAGCGCTGTAATAAACATACCAGCTTTACAACTTTTACAAAGTTGTGGACTTTATTTTCTTTTTCCGCAATTCACTAGTCCCTTCCCGGGACCCTGACTGTTCCGGCCTCCCGCTGGTAGCAGGTTTGCCCCTGAGCAGGCTGCATGGGCTGGATAGCTCAGTCCTTTATGGGAACAGACTGCCCGGGAAACTAGCAGCTCTTAGCCGCTGGCAACCTTAGCAAGCTCAAGGGATATCAGATCTTTTAGTGATTATCAGCTCTTTGTGATTTCAGCTCTAGCTTGCAAGGTGCTGCAGGCCGGCCAGCAGACGCAGAGAGAGGAGAAGGCAGTCCTGGCGTTCCACAGAGATGTCTTTATTGGGGGGTCTGTGAAGGGTTCCAGCGACAGCTCTTCTCCTGAACCGGGCTAAAAGAACCCATTATATAGGGTATAGGGGGATGAGAAATTGTCCAATAGCAGGGGTTAAGGAGAAGTGACCTATAGGCTTCCAGAGAGATAAGCAGGGGTCCGGAAGGCGGAAGACGGGCTTTTAACTATTCACCATGACTTGGCATTTCCTATCTTTAGGCCTCTGCTCTCCTCGGGGCCTTTGCAATCCCTGTGCCTGCTACACCTGACCACACCGGGGCTCTGCCCCCCTCCTGCATCCCTCCCATAGATACAGTAGGAGGTGGAATCACCGAGGGAACAGAGACAAGAGCGGGGCTCGGAAGTGAGGCTGGAACCAGTAAAGGGACAGAGTAAGGAGCAGAAGTCAGCAGGAAAGCTGGAATCAACAAAGAAACAGAGGTAGGAGGAGGGAGCTCCAGAGTCATGGTGGGGACGAGAGTGATCACGGTCAGTACGGGTGGGGAGAGCTGAAGCTCCTCACACAGGCAGAGAAGTTGATACAGACAGGGAGACTGGAGCTCCTGGCATGAGCAGAGAAACTGGAGACAGGGAGAAGCAACATTTCCAGGGGGTCCCAGTCCCTTTCTCTGGCTCCCCGTCTCATTTCCCCATGATAAATCAATTTCCCTGACATCCAATCCATTCCCCTGACAACTTGAACACCTCCCACTGTTTTGCGAAGAAAAGAAGAAACCTCACAACTTTGTAAAAGTTGTAAAGCCCGGTATCCTTTTATTATGACGCGCGCTGCCGGACGCAAGCCCCCAAAAAGGCATGCGCACCTCTGAAGACCTCGGGTCTTCTTTTATCCCCCTTCCAAATGCATATGCATACAGTTTCACAATAAGTTCATACATATTCATTCTGCATGACATTTAGCACCAGTTCTTCTTTATCAAAGGAATTTCTAAGTCGGGGGCAAATCGACCTTGTGGTCTTTTCTGTTTTTCTTTCTCTGTCTCCTTGCTGTCTCGGCATGCGAGTTTTTCCTTCAGCTTTGGCCTCACAGACTTTTCACCTTTCTTAGACACTTCACCTAATTCAGAATGGATGTTTACTCTGTCTCACCACTCTTCACAGCATGGAAAAACCCTTCCTTTCCTATCCACCTTCCTCCAGAAAATAGGGTTAAACTTTAAATCAACAATTCATATCACATATACTTTCATTCATTCACATTCACTCACTTTTATTTCTTTAATATCTCACTCATTCTCATTCACAACAAGACAACAACAAGTTACCTTTTACTTTCAAGTCACTTTGTTAATATCTACCCATGGGTATTATAAAATCTCAAATGTTATTGGCCAGCCCTGAATTTTCTTGGGTATCCCTAAATCCAGATGTGTTGTTCAACCCTGGATGCTCTTGGGCATGTTTATCCCTCAATCCAGCATAATTTTTAGAGCCCCCCTCCACTTTTTATCCCACTTTCCCAGTGTATTTTTCCAGGAAAACCCTCAGCTCCCTCTCTCCAAGGGGTCCCACCCCTCCCCTGAGACCCAAGTCCCAGTTATCCCGGGGGATTGTCTCACTCCTTTTATCTTTTGCTTCGTCTCTTTACAGAACCGCAGTGTGGGAGACTCCTCACTCAGCAGGTCTGGGATAACCATCCCACCTCTCATTCACACACACATTGTTCCCCCCTAATTTCCCCCCCTGAAAGAATACTTTACCCATCCTCTTTTCTTCTTCGAGTCTTCGTGAACAAGAATTTTGGGGCTACCACAGTTTTAGGGAGCCTTTTTCCCTTTTCCTTTGCTTTATGTGTCTCTTTTTGTCCACCGGGTGTTCTACCTGCAACCACCAATCATGTCGGGAAAGACAGCCTAAACCTGGCAGGGCGTGCCTTCCCAGCTCAGGATCGCCAGGTGGTCTCGGGAGCGAGGTGTTACATCCCGGGATGAGCACCGATTTGTTGAAAACATGTTCACTCTTCTGTGAAAATTTAAAAAGTTTAATAGAGGACAGTAGGAGACAAGGACCATAGAGCAACGGTTATTATGGTCAGGTGTATCTTGGTACTCAGCCAAGACCACACCATCACCATTGAGGATCCCCCTTAAATACCTTTTCCCTTACATCAGCCTGTTGCATATTCATAGACCCTTATGCATATCCATAAATTGGTTTACATGTTCCAAGAACTATTTTACATGGCCTCTCCTTGGGTCTGCCTTTTTAGAGCATGCATTTTTCTTGGCTGTGGTTTTGGCTCCTTCTCCTTATCACTTTCTGTTTGGGCCTTGGTCCATACTTTCTTCAGACAGCAGATGCTGATAGTTGGCAAATCTGTAGCAGGTGTCCTCATCATATGTTCATTGGATGTTATCCCATCCAAGCAGGCATTTTAACACAAGCATACTTATATCAGCTATTTCACTAAGCTTAATTAACAACAGAAATAAAAACTATATCTTTATAACAAAGTAACTTTACCATCACACATACAAAATCCATTTTAATATTTGCAAAAAGCCAATATTATAATATATATCTATAACAGAATTACAGTTTTGTTCTAAGCATTTGTGTATTGTGGTACAGAAACTCCCTCATCATCATGTTGCGTGGTGTATTCATGTGGATGTTGTACGTAACCCTGTATATATTTCTGCATATGGAGAACTATTTTCCCATTATGATGCTCTTTTTAAGATACGGGACACGAATAAAAACTGCTTTGCTAATATACTGGGCTTATGGCATGATAACATCAGAGGCAATTGAGACATGGAGTTAGAAATTAGAGGGGTATTGATTAGAAATAGATATTTAGATGAAATATTGTTTAATGTTTGCTGCATTTTACTGTGCTAACTGCCTGTAAAGGGAAGATGGGGTATACATGGGGGACAGGGTGTACATGTGAGAGTAATACAAAAGAATGCAAGGATGTGTGGTTAAGGGAAGGATGATGTTAATCAAAACAGGATAAAGTTACAAGGCTACCAAGATAACAAGGCTCCTCTGGACTCCCAAACCAGATCAAACCAACCTCATGATTTGGACTCTGACCAAAGGATCAGTAAGCATGCGCAAGAAGACGGGGTGAGAAGGTCAACTTTGATGAAGACTACTTGCTTCATCCTGCTGCAACCCCCAAGGACCCCCAAGACAACTATCAGAGACAAGTACACAGGTGCAAGGGACTGATAAGTTAAGTAGCATACGAAGTGGGACAAGGTGGAGCCAGGAAATGAATATGCATAAATGTATTGCAAAACCTAATGTATATGTAATATTTTAGAGGATAAAAAAGAATGCTGAGAGTGGGTAGATGCGCATGCCTTTGCAGAGGTATCCTGCATGCATCTGGCCAAAAAAATACATACCTACTTTATAACTCACTTTGAGTTTTAGAGTCTTTCCACATATCATGACTTTCATTTGGAATGTATATTCAGTCTTGTTTGCCTGTCCTGGTCTGGACTGCTACCCCAGTGATGCCTTGAGACGCTACCTGGAACAGAGTCTAGACAGTGTTAAAGGAATAAAATAGGTATTTATTACAAAGGCCTTTAAAGGATACACCTTGGGCAGTTCAAGAGCCAGGCTGTGGCTCGACCCAAGGTGGACCCAAGATGGACCTAAGATGGATGACCAGTCATGAGTTTTCACACTTTTATAAGTTTTGGTCCATTTACATATTGCAGTTAATTGTCCAATTGCAGCTTCAGGTTATGAAGTTACATCTTCCTAGATTGCTCTCCTCAATTCACCATCGTTTATACTTTTTGGGCCTGAAGCTGCAACAATGTCCTTGGTTCTCAGGCTGGAAAAGGATTGGTTTGGCAAACTAAGCTGTGAAGAGAACTTGCTAACACTTTATATGAAGTTCAGAGTTACATACTAATGCAGTACAGAATCTGGAAAACATGGAAGCTAAAACTGAAACCATCACTGGGACCTCATTAATAATCACACCCAGGCTATGGGGGGAGCAGGAGAGAATGTTTTTTTCCAACCCTTTTCCTCATCCTCCCCCTTCAGGCCTGCTAGAACAGTTTTTAAGAATGTTGTGTTCCCTATAGATGTTAAGGATGGCAAAATCTTGTTGCTATTTCTGCTATGTTTCCTCTGTATGGCTTGTACTGTCTAGACCATGCTTAGAGTCAGGACAGAGGCTTCTAAGAAAGTTGTCTGGAGGCCTGCCCTGAGAGTGGATAATCCTGAGTGGCACAGAATGTGGAAGGAGATGGGCAAATATTTAGAAAAATTCTCCCCTCCAATGGTTGGGAAGTTCACCCCTGAACAACTGCAGGACCCTGTTAAAGTAATAGGATATGGGTATGTGAAGGGAAAATGTTGTGACAGCTCCAGAGATAGACAGCTCACTGCAACATGCTGGGCCCTGGCCACTGCCTGCCAGACACTGCTTGGAATAGTACAGCACTATCAGGAGGAAAAGAAAAGAAACAAATCAACAGGCACCGTATCCATGTAAACTGTCACTGAGTCAGGACAGCCTGAGTCAGTAGCAGTTGCCCCTGTGAAAAACTGAGTAGAAGATAAAGAAGTTTTGTAAAGTTTAATAAGAGATAAAATAAGAGACAGAAAATCCAGCGCTGGGGTGCTCCAGGCCAAAGCCAAAGAATACACCAGTGTATACAGACAGTGTTATCTTTATACTGTTACATCTGTTGAGGTACATGCACATTCATGTATTTCATACATTATTCAAACATTCTTTTGAACTTTCTGATGTTTTGGGAACTCCTTTGTTTGACTTCTTCACACTTCGGCTTATCTGCATGACATCCTGTGTGTCAGGTCAATATATTTTATTTTTTCTTGTGTCTCCATCCTGCTGTTTCACATCCTCTGATAAGGATTTAGTATGTCCTCCTTAAATTTAACACGGTATTCTATAATTGTCCTCCGGTGCTCTGGTTTACATCACAGTCATCATTTGGACAGGTTGGTCAGTGGATGGCCTTACACTGTTTTTAGTTACACAAAAGCCTTTTTTACATTTTATGTTTTGTTAAGATCTATAATACAATACATTCATCACGCTATTATTTCCATAAGCGATACATCAATATTATATTAATTACACTACTATTTCTATTAGCAACACAGTGCATACTTGTCATGGTTTGGGCCTGGCAAAGCCAGAGCCCCCATGAGTATACCTTCTCCCCAGTGTCTGCTGTGAGATGTGACCAGGAATAAGCAAAGCAGGCTCCAGCTTAAACATAAAGAAAAGTTTATTAACTAAACTACACAAACAATTACTAAACTACACACAAAAGAAAAAAGAAAACACGAGGAAAATGAAAACCTCACAAAAAACACTCTCCTCCTCCTCCCCCCTAAATTCCCAATACAATACATCTTCCAAAATCACCAGTTCTGGGTCCAGCACCACCCTTTAGAATGCTCAAACTTTCAGTTCCTCAAGAGGAGAGGGAGTCCTTCCATGTGTCGTGGTGGCCTTTTCCGTCCTTGTTCCGGTGCTCTCACCACCGAACAGGGATCAGGACTGCTTCCAGGGTTGTCTTTTTAAGGATGCTTTGTCCAGTTCCAGAAAAGCACAGTATCTCACCTTCCCACCTTTGGGACATCTGTCCCCCCCATATTTTATATACCCCCTGGGGCCGAGGGGTACCCACACTGAATCTTCTTTGGCTCTGGGACATTTCTCCCCCTGGACTCAGTCTCTGTATCACACGGAAACATGGCTCTGTCCATGGCTACACAAAAGAGTCCAGCATAAAATGCCACTCCATCTTCTCCATCTTTCCAACATCTCTCACTCTCTCTCTCTGGTCCAGACCTTCATCACTCATCTAGGAAGGGTTAATGTTCTGTAAGGTTTTCATTGTCCCAGAAGGGTTAAAAACTCCTCCAGGCGGCTGGACTCCTGGCTGCATCCCCCCCATCTCCTCAGCTGGGCTGTCTGCTGCCAGCACATGTTTACTGAATTTCAAGGTAACGGCACACAAACACAGGCTGCACTCTCTCTCTCTCTGTCTGTCTCCGGGGGGGGGGGGGGATGGCTGCCCGATGTCTCTTGGGGCTCCTCCACCCTTCCATCCTCCAAGGCCTCCTCACCCCCCATCTCTGTCCAGGCCCAGGCCTACCGCATGGCTGCCCCTCCCCCGCCCAGCAGCAGCGGCTGGACGGGGGAAGGAAGATCCAACCTCCGTCCCTCAAAGTCCCAAGAGAGCATCCCAGGGCCGAAGCTCTGCTTTTAACCCCTGCGTGTTCTTGGAGGTGTGTCCAAAATCCCACTGGCTACACCAGGTGCCAATATCAAAATCCAAGCACCCATTGGTTTGACCACAGCATCCCAGAATTCCCACTTCTTCCTGGTCAAACCACCACAATACTTAAGTTGATAGATTATATTATATTATATTAACAAGCAGCTAAAAAGAGTCATAACTGATATTATTTCTAAATACTTATAATCACTAACAACATGCATAAGCTCATACATAAATGTGAAAGCCAACATTATCTGGTCATTTTTCACATCCCTCTTCAGAAAAGGAAATCCAAGACTAAGTCGGTCTGCATAGTGAATGACAAGGATGAGGCAGGACCTTCAGACCCAGCAGAAGAGACAGAGCCAGAAATCATCACCTGATCCCTATCCTTAGGTGAGCTGTGAGAGATGTGTAGAGAGTTCACCTTCCAGGCAAAGTCCATAATGACCTGGCTACTCTGAATCTGGGATACTGTGGCTAATGACACCATTCTGGACAGTAGTGAAGCCAGGCAACTGGGATCCCTGTCTCAGGATATAGTTATTGATCAGAGAATGGGGAAAAGGCAGGAAACAGCCTCTTGTGGCTACTGCTGGCAAGTGTGAGGGAAAGGTACCTTTGTAATGAGGACCTCCAGGTGCAGCAAGGACAGTGGAACATGATGGAGCAAGGTATTCAATGGCTGCAGGAATTAGCTGTGTTTGAGATAATTTTGTCAGGGGACGAGAGATTCCCTAAGAGTCCATATGGTGTCCAATGCACACCACAGATGTCACTGAAATTTGCAAAGTTCGAGCCCAAAATATACTCCTGTTACTGAGTGACACTGCAATGGAGGGAGGGAGAGGACAAGGTGGGTGAGCTGGTTAGTGAACCAAGGATTTATGAAGAGAAAGTGCATCTTGTCCCCATAATACCATGGGTACAGGCAGAACAAATGGCGTTACTGAGGCTTTGTGACATTCAGGTCCCATCATCTGAATTACATGGCGACTTTGGTAACTGCGACTGCTCCCCTGAATCCCAGTGAGAGCTTGGGGTACCTCTGTAAGGGACCGAGTGGAGGGCCACTTGACTTGAGAGATAACAGTGACATCAGCTCCGGTATCTAAAATACCAGTGAGTGTTATCTGTTCCCTCTTTAATGACAGGGTACATTTGCAAGTGGGACATTGATCAGAAATTGTCTGAGCCCATAATATTTGTGGGATTCCTGTAAAGCCAAATCTTCCCACCCTGCTATTGCATTCTGTTAAAGGGGATGACAAATTGTGTGAAAAAGGAATCAATTGTGCAATACATGTACCTTGAGGGACAGTACAGGGTGGAAAGGGAGTCCAAGCCATGATTTCAATTTCCCCAAAAAGTCCTAAAAGGGTAGTTGAAGACCTTCCCACCAGCAAAGCACTTTTCTGGGGTCCTGGTGGGCCAAAAATTCCTGTAGGCAGTAAATGAACAGAAGAGTCGAGCAACATTACTGTGATTGAGGTTGCCAGGTCCAGTCTAGCACTGCCTGCAGCTGCTGGGCCATCCTCTGGCTGGGTATCCTTGGTGGCTGCACTTGGGGAGTTGGCATCTGTGATGGCAGTATCTGCAGTGGTGGCTGAGGTATTTGTGTCAGCTGAGGTATTTGTGTCGGAGTGCAGCACCAGCCCACTCTGTGGTTCCAGTTTCCCCGGATTGAGTAACCTTCAGAATCATACTTAGAGCGACACTAGTTAGCAAAATGACGACCCTTATGACACTGTGGACATACATCTGGGGTTTTTGGCTTAGCCCCTTTCTGAGCAAAGCAGTCTTTTTTAAGGTGGCCAGGTTTGCCACAGCTGAAACAGACTCACAGAGTTCCAAAGGAACCTTTGATGGCTGCAAAAGTAGTGGCCATGGCTTTATATTGATGTTCTATTGTCCCAATATGGTTGCATGCTTAAACCATTTCAATAAGAACTGGTTCTTGGTTAGGCAGGGACTTAAAGAGTTTTTACAGTCTGTGTTTGCATTTTCAACAGCAAGTTTTAATAGCAAAATTTCATGGGCATCTGAATTATCAATTTGGCCTCCAAGTGCTTGCTTAAGGCAGTCAATAAACTGCATGTAGGGCTCCTGAGGCCCCTGGACAATGGCTGTAAATGCTTTCGGAGGTGTTTTTGCATCAGGGACCTTAAAAAAGGCTTGGCGAGCTGCCTCCCGGACTCCATCAAGGGCTTCCCTTGGGCAGTCTTGCGCCTGGGCTGCAGATCTGTGTACAGTCCCATTCCCATAAGCCGTCTGATTGTAAGGCCTGCAAGGGTCTGATTAGCATGACCCATATAAGTTATAAGAAGGTTTTGCAGACCCTTCTCCCATTCCTTTTCCCATAAGCTGTATTGAATGGGGGATAGCAGTAGCCAAGTGAGTTTTTTAATCGTGCAGGGTCATTATGTGAGCAGCAAACACAGAATCTAGCATGCTTGCAAAATGTGGTGAGCTGATACTGTGCTCTGTAACTGCCGTCTGAGGTCTTTAATTTCTGAGAAAGATAGCTGTTCCCAATGGGCAGTTTGCTTTTGGGGTGCCAAATATATTACTGGTGCCACAATTCTTTCAGCAATGTCAAAATCTCCCTTAATGCTTGTTGTTTTAAGCATACCCAGTTGTCATGAAGGTCGGGGGGCTACAAATTAAGTTCTTTGTCAGGATCGATGGGTCCAGGATCAAAGGGATCCTCCTCTTCACATTCCTCGCTGTTTTCTGGACAATTGCCAGCAGCGAAAGCCCCTTCAGAGTGCAAAGGGCCCTGCTCCCTTTCCCTCGTAAGAAGGGGTACCACGGCTGTGGGTCATGTTTGCTGTGGTGGGAGAGACGCAGTCTCTTCGGAATGTAAGGAATTCTGATACTCTGCCTAAAAGGGGGGAAAATGGCAATCTGTTTGACTTTAGCAGTAGTCTCTTCAGATTTTAAAGATCATTGAGCTTCTGCCGTAGAGGGAGGCCAGGCATTTCCGTTAGCTTGAGATTTTTCTTGGGCCTTTAAGACCTCAAAAATCACCTGTCAGGAGGGTAGCATTTCTGCAGCTGCTTTATTTCTCTTGGTAGCAGAATCCCATAGCTCAATTCCCGCTTTGTCCCACAGATCTGTTGTAAAGACCATGGACTCAATGACTCCTGGTATCTCAGCTGCTGTCCATCGTAATAGGACTTTTAAGTCATGTGAGAGCAAAGTTTTGCCATGCTGTTGCAACAGCTTAGACAGAAGTTCAAAAACATCTATTTTCTTGGCAGACATCGCCTGACCCATTGTCCCCTGCAGTGGCTAACCTCCTATATCCCAGAGGGGTATCTCACCTCCTTTATCCTGGAGGGGTTCATCGCTGGCGGGCTTTCCTGCTTCCTCACAGCAGCACTTTGTTCTGCAGGGTTTGTCGTCAGTCGCTCAGCTAGGTGATCATTGTTTCCTCACATGGGGCACTATTTGATGGCGATTGATAAAGAGACAGACATGAACTCCATGGTTTGCACACTGTCTTGGTTTGAAAAGACAGGTGTCTGCTTAAGGAAGGCAAGAGCCTCCCCTGAAATGGAAAATGTAAACACCCCTCCCTCCAAATTATTATGATTTTCAAATTAAAAGGCTCTCAGGCAAAGATATGGGAATAGGAATGGCAGTTCTTTACTATAAAAAACTATAAATACAAATGCAATATTACAAACAAAAAAAACCCCAAAACCACTGACAGAGTCAGAATACAGCCTGGCACCCTGTTGGTCAGGGTGTTGGTAGCAGTCTGATTAAATGGTGGCTGCAGTCCTTCTGGAGTCACAGGTGTGGTTCTGTTGAAGCAGTGGTCCTGTAGAAGGATGTAGTTTTCCTCTGAAGGTCCGGTGGTGGTGTAGATGGGCTTAGTCTTCCTCTGGGAATCCAGTGGAGAAGACAGCTACTCCTCTAGGAATCCAGTGGGAAAAGGCTGCCTGTGGTCTTCCAAATCTCTGATTATATCCAGGTAGAAATGCTTGGCTCCTCCCTCTGGGAGAAGCATCCCACAATGGGATGATGTGATTTTATCAGTCATGCAGTGAGACTCAATGACCCATTAACATAAGATATCTCTCTGGAGGGAAGATTGTTTGTGGAAGAGATAAAGAAAATTGCCTGATTAACAGAAGATAACTGCCCCACCTCTAACAGATAGGAATAGAACACACACCCCCATTTCCAACCTAAGACACACATCTGAAGCCGTTTCTTAATACACAAAACAGAGTTTATATACCTTTTCAGCTGTAACTAAAAATAGCACAGCTATAACATTTAGGTAACTAGGTAACATTGCTTAATTCAAAGCCTTGTACAGACTAGCACAGGTATGTACAGTCTTACATAATTTCTGCTTATCAAGCACATTGTACCAAGCACACCGCTAACTTCTGCATTCCTTCTTCAGAGTTCTGCTTTCTGTTGCCAAGGCTTGCTGCCTACCAATGCTAACATATCTACTTCTGTCATAAGCTGAACAGTGCTCCTAGCTCAGCTTTCCAACTGTTGTCCTGGGTTGACAAGGAAGTGAGTTTTTTGGGAAGTTGTAGCCAAACCAATCAGTGCTCAGATTTGAATATCGGCACCTGATGTGGCCACTAAAGACATGGATACCCCTCTGAGAACACAGGGGGTTAAAAAGCAGAGAACTCCCAGGGGAATTCTCTCTTGGTTCCAGTGGGTGAAAGAGGTCAGACCTCCCCTGCCCAGCCACGGGCTGGGTGGGAGAGGGGAAGGCATGTGGCCTAGGAGGAAGTAGGCTGGAGGTCCTGCAGGATGGAGGGGTGGAGGAACACTGAGAGGTATCTGGCAGACCCCTCCTGGGAGAGACAGAGAGCCTGTGCCGGTGCCACCTTGAAATTTGATGTCATGTGCTGGCAGCACGGCCAAGAAGGGGAAGCGGGGGGAATGCAGCAAGAAGGTGCCTGGCTGCCATGGGAGTCGTGGGTTAAGCAGAGCCCGAGATTTTAACTCTTTTCTTGGACAATGAAAACTTTGTGGAACATTAATCCTCCTTGATTTGAATAAGAAGAGACACACATAAAATAGAAGGAAATGGGCAAGTGCAGGGAAGGTCTGAGCAAGTGAAGGATGTCAGAAAAAGATGGGGAAGAATCCTAGGTGGGAGGACATGATGGAGTGGCCTTTGGCTGGACTTTTCTTGTATAGCCATAGACTGAACCAATTTTTCCTGTAACACAGAGACTGCATTTAGGGGGAGGCAATGGCTTGAGCCAAGAGAGTGACCTGCTGCAGTGACTGCCAAGTGGAGGAGTGAACAGAGAAGGATAAGGAGGGTGTGGTGGTGCCCTCTATCTTCAGGGAAGTAGAAGATCTCTGTTCTCAAGACCCTCAGCCCCAGGGGAGTGAAAATGGGGGGGACCTTTGTCCCGAAAGTGAGAAACTATTGCTTTTTTGGTACTTGGCAAAGCATCCTTAAAAGGGAACCCTATAAGCAGTTTTGGTCCATGAACGGTGGTGAGAGCACTGTACATGGAAGGAAGATGTCATGATGGCAAATGATCTCCCGGTGGTGCCATGTATGACATGGAAACACAAGAGGTTTTAACTGTGTTTCCTGGGGAAGACTATGGTACAAGAGAGGCTCCTCTCTCCCTTGATGAACTGGGAATTGATTATCTGAGGGATGGTAACTTGATTGAGAATCCAAGGTTTTGTCTCACTATGCTGTGTTGGAAATTGGATGGGGAGAGGAGGAATGTTTTAGAAGGTTTTCATTCTGAATTCAGTGTGTTCCTTTTATTATAGTTGTCAGTTAATAAAGTTTTTTTTCATTATTTCTAAGCTTGAGCCTACTCTGCTCTGTTTCTGGTCACATCTCACAGCACTCATTTGAGAAAAATATATTTTCATGGGTGCACTGGCATTGTGCCAGTGTCAAACCATGACACTGTATTCCCACATTTGTGAATAAATAGTATAGGTTAGGAGTCAATGTAGCTTACCACCTAATTGATGATGGAGTATGCATAGAGTCCTTTCACTCAGTTCCCAGGAAAGTAACCACAAAGTTTGTGTGCAAACGTCAGGAAAAAACCCTACTTGTTAGTGTGCAGAAGACTTCTGACTTTATGAAAGTTTTGTGTAGCTTTTATAGTTTGTAAAGTGAAGTGTCTGTCAATCAGAAATTTCAGCCCCTTATGTCTCTACATCTTGCTCTCAATGCAAGATGTTTATTGTCAGCTGGATATTCCACCTTTCTGGTACCAGACGTAAATTACTACTGGACAGATGTCCGGTCTGGGTTATCTCATCAATTCATGTGAGGAGGAAGATGCCCGGAGCTATCGCACCAGCTGATGGACAGAACAGATAAGCTCTTCTGTGGTAGAGGGAAAAGTCCTGCCACAAGGAGGGACAATATTTCTTGTTTATATTTAATCTGAGATCCCTGTGCTGTTGATAGAACTCTTCCTTTCCATATAGCTCCATGGGCATGAACAACGTTAAAAGAATATTTTGAGTTGGTTCATATGCTTACTCTTTTTCCTGCTGCCAATTTCAGGGCTTTTTGTAGTACTACAAGTTCTGCCCTTTTTGCTGAAGTGTCCGTAGGCAGCGGTGCAGCTTCTATTACTTTGAGTGCCATGACTACTGCATAGTCAGCTCCTTGTTTTCCATCTTGCACCAAGTTCCTTCCATCTGTAAAGAACTCGACCTCTGGATCTTCAATGGGTGCGTCTTGTAGGCCTGGTCAGCTTGCATAAACTTTCTCAATTGTCTGTAAGCAATCATGGGTTATCTGCTTTTCCCCTTGCATTGGGATGTTCAGGAATTGAGCTGCATTTACTGCTGCAGTTATTTTAAGATCCTCACCTTCTTGCTCCATTAGAACAGTCTGATATTTCAACATATGGCTTGGGGAAAACCACTGCCCCCCTGCCTTTTGGCCTAATACAGTGGTTACAGTGTGCAGAGCAAACACTATTAACTTTTGTCCAAAGTCAATTTCCTGGCCTCTTGGATGAGGAGAACAGTTGCTGCTACAGCCTGCAGGCATCTTGGCCTTCCCTGGTGACATTGTCAAGGTATTTTGAAAAGCACCCCACAGGCCTCTTGAAGTCTTCTACCTTCTGAGCCAGAACTCAGAGAGCAAGGTGCTGTCGTTCATGTACAAAAAGCTCAAAGGGCTTTGTTAAGTCTGGAAGTCTTAAGGCGTGTGCAGACTTCAAGGGCATCTTTAAGTTACAAAATATGTGTTTACTTTCAGGAGTCCAAATCAGAGGTCCTTCTGGGGCCTCCTTTAAAAGCTCACAGTGGTTTAACTAAAAGTCCATAAGTTGAGACCCACAATCTTCACCACCCAGCTATGTCCAAGAATGCTTTCAAATCTTGTGCAGTCACAGGTTGGGGAACCTGGCAGATGACCTCTTTTCAGTCTATTCCAAACTTTTGCTGTCCTGAAATTATTTCAAACTCTAGGTAGGTAACTTACTGAGTCAATTCCATGCATTTTTCATTAGTTTCAGTTGCTAGTAAGATGTCATCAACATATTGCAGGACCAACCCTTCAGGGTTCTCCTTCTTCCAGGTCTCTAATTCTTTTGCCAATTGAGTAACAAAAATTGTTGGGCTATTTTTATATTCTTGTGGTAACATGTGTTAATACAGTCTAGGTAAACTGTGTCTTCCAATCTGTTTGAGGATTCTTCTATTAAAAGGCAAAAATGTTCTTACTTTGTTTATCAAGCAGTATGCAAAGGAAGGCATCCTTCAAATCTATTACTATAAACCATTGATGATATTCCGCAAGGGCTGTTAACAGGGTATAAGGATTGGCTACAACAGGATGAATATCCTGAACTATTTGACTGATTGCTTTCAAGTCTTGTACTAATCCGTATTTGTCTGTCCCAGGCATTTTAACTGGCAAAATGGGAGTGTTATATTCAGATTCACATTTGATCAATAATTCAAACTCCCTGAAATTCTCTGTTAGACTCTTAATTCCCCTTCTAGCTTCTAATTTTAAAGGCTATTGTTTCTGCCTTACCAGTTCTGATCCAGGTTTTAGGGTAACTCAGTCTGAGATTGTTGGGAATGTCCTGGAGTTCCACTGGCCCAAACCAAGGGTGTTACTGCATTTTATATGGCTTCTAGTATTCTTCCAGAATTGTCTGGTTCTGGTCTTCCCTGTAACATAAAAGTATTTTCCTTGATGGCTTTAGTCTCAGGTACCAATAATTGTATTTCTCAGTTTTTAAATATAATCTGAGCTTCCAATTTAGTTAACAAATCTCTTCTCAATAAGGAATTGAACACTCTGGCATATATAAAAATTGGTGTTATCCATCACTTGGCAAATTTAAAATTTATAGGGTTAAAGAATGTTCATTTTTCTGCTTTCCCTGTTGCACCAACATTTATGGTTTCTTGGCTTTATTTCCCTTGGTTCATATTTAGTACAGAATAAGTAGCTCCAGTGTCTATTAAAAAGACTTGTTTTTTCTTTCCCCAGCTCTATGTAACCAGGGTTAATCAGCTGAAGTTTCCACCTCTGGTTCCTGGCAGTCTTGGTGCAGGGGTAGCTCTGGTACCCTTGCTCCCTTCAGCTTCTGGGGACATTCCCTTTTCCAGTGCCCAAAACCATTGCAATATGCACATTGGCTCCCTCAATCCGCCTGTGATTAGATGGCATCCCCTGCAGGGCTGCTATTAGCAGTGCATCTCTACATCTTTTTCTTCTCACCCTTTCCAGCTCCTGTCTTCTTTCTCCTCCCTTTCCTTTTCCATCTCCTTGATTTTATTCATTTCCTCTTCTCCCTTATTATTAAAAGCTGTCCAGGCCACCTGCAAAAGTTTCTTGCCAAGTTTTATCTTCTTTTTCTTTCTTGGTCAGGGTCAGGATTGAAAGTGCTTGAGACGGTATTTCACGTTCAGACTCAGATGTTTATTATTTCTTATCTATATTACACTCTCACAAGCTGTGAGTTCTACAGCATTTAACTAACAAGCTACAAAAAGGGCCCGTATCTATCTCTACAAGGTTTTTTAAGGAAAAACCATCCAATTAAGCAATGACATGGAAATTATTTTTACTTTTAACCCAGTAACTAATCACTCATGTTCTGCAATGCAGACTTTCCCATCCAATTATAAAATACCACCCAAACCCATGAAGAAGAAAGGGAAGAAAGACTAGCCACTGCCCTAAAACCTCCATCTTAGCTTTATATATATTACTATATTCTAAAACCTTAAACTCTTAAGTTTTCCAACATGTGATATTACACACTTCTATTCAAACTACACACCCATAATACCAGTTCTATAACTCAATTATTGAAGGCTTCTCCATGGCCTCATGTCAAATGTAGTGGTCTTTTGAAGGGTCTGTGCCTTTCAACACAGAAAGTCTAAAATTCTCAGCATCCAGGGTTCCAATAGTTTCTCTAAGTCACGAGAGTCTGCTTCCTCTAGTTTCTGTAACTTCTTTCTAATATCCGGGGCTGAGTCTTATTCACAAGAAGGATAGGAAGGAGGATCCTGGAAATTATAAGCCAGTTAGTCTGACCTCGGTGCCAGGTAAGGTAATGCAATAGTTTATATTGAGTGCCATAACACAGCACTTACAGGATGGCCAGGGTGTGAGACCTAGCTAACATGGGTTTAGGAGGGGTAGGTTGTGTCCGACCAACCTGATCTCCTTTTATGACCAGGTGACCCTCCTGGTAGATGTGGGAAAGGCTGCGGATGTTGTCTTTTTGGACTTCAGCAAGGCCTTTGACACCGTCTCCTACAGTAAACTCCTGGAAAAGCCGACAGCCCACGGCTTGGACAGGAGCACTCTTTGTTGGATTAAGAACTCGCTGGATGGCTGGGCCCAGAGAGTGGTGGTGAATGGTGCTGCATCCAGTTGGTGGCCAGTCACTAATGGTGTCCCTCAGGGGTCTGTGCTGGGGGCAGTTCTGTTTAATATTTTTATTGATGACATGAAGTCTATCATGAGTAAATTTGCAATGACACTAAGCTGGGAGTGTGTGTCGATCTGTTGGAAGGTAGGAGGGCTCTGCAAAGAGACCTGGAATGATTGGATGGATGAGCAGAATCTAATAAGATGAAGTTTAATAAATCCAAGTGCTGAATCCTGCATTTTGGCCACAATAACCCCCTGCAATGCTATAGGCTGTGGACGGTATGGTTGGACAGTGCCCAGGTGGAAAGGGACCTGGGAGTACTGGTTGACAGTCAACTGAACATGAGCCAGCAGTGTACCCTGGCCAGCAGGACCAAAGAGGTCATTCTTATCCCGCACTTGGCACTGGTGAGGCTGCACCCTGAGTGCTGTGTCCAGTTCTGGGCCCCTCAGTTTAGGAAGGACATTGAGACACTTGAAGGAGGGCAACAAAGCTGGTGAAGGGCTTGGGACACAAGCCCTATGAGGAACGACTAAAAGAGCTGGGGTTGTTTAGCCTGGAGAAAAGGACACTCAGAGGTGACCTTATCACTCTCTACAACTTCCTGAAAGGTGGTTGTAGTCAGGTAGGAGTTGGTCTCTTTTTCCAGGCAGCAATTGACAGAATGAGAGGTCAATCCTAAGCTGCGCCAAGGGAAATATAAGTTGGATGTTAGGAAAAAGTTTTTCATGGAAAGAGTGATAAAGTACTGGAATCGTCTTCCCAGAGAGGTGGTGGAGTCACCATTCCTGGATGTGTTTTAAAAAAATTGAATGTGGCACTCAATGCCATGGTTTACTTGAGGTGGTGTTAGGGCATGGGTTGGACTCGATGATCTTAAAGGTCTCTTCTAACCTGGTGATTCTATGTGTGATTCTGTGTGAAACATAGAAGCCAGTTGTACAACTTCATCTGTTTTTTCCCGATTGATATTAGTGTATCTCCTGACAGCTACCCTGAGGCATTCTGCAAATTCACCCAGTGTGTCATGCAGTCCTTGTTTAACCTCATAAAGTTCAGACCAATTGATTGCTTTTGACATTGCATGCTTAAAGCCAATTGATATCCAGTTCTGATATTGTATCTGGGCAGTTCTCATTATGCTGGTGTTGGGGTCACAATGGGCATCCTGGGAAGGAAAATGCTGTGTCACCATTCCTGGTAAACTGCCTTCCATAACCATCCTGTCTGCCTCCTTCCTCGCAATCCTGAGCACGATCCCCTCTTCTGTGGAATTTAGTAGATTATCTATCAGGACCCAAATATCTGCCCAGTCTGGGTTCTGGGTTTTGAAAATGGTTTCAAATACTTAAGTAGCCTCCCAGATCGTTCCTATAGGGGCCTGCCCATCTTGTCCATGCCTTGAGATCCATCAGAGTGAACGGTACCTTTACTAACACCAGGCCATGAGCTCCCATTCCCTTTCGGATGTCGTGGTTTGACCCTGGTCAGATGCTAGGCAACCAAAAAAGCTGCTTACTCACTCCTCTACAGCTGGACAGAGGAGAGAAAATTTTAATAGAGTTCACGGATTGAGATAACAACTGGGAGAAAACACTCATCAATTAACACCAAGGGTGAAACAGGCTCGACTTGGAGATATAAAGTGGATTTATTACTAAGAAAATCAAAGTAGGATAATGAGAAGTAAAATAAGCCCTTAAAAACACCTTCCCCCTACCTCTTCTTCCTTCCCAGCAGCACACAGGGGCAGGGAATGGGAGATTTTGGTCAATTCACCACCCTAGGTTTTCTTCCATTGCTCAGGGAGATGAGTCATTCCCCTGCTAAACTGTGTGGCCCCTCCCATGGCACACAGTACTCTGTGAACTTCTCCAACGTGTCTCCATCTCACAAGCAACACTCCTCCCAAAACTGTTGCAACGTGAGTCCCTCCCATGGGAAACAGTCCTACTAAAACTTCTGGTAGTGTGGGTGTCAGGGTTTGACACTGGCCAAATGCCAGATACCTATGAAAGTTACTCACTCATCCTCCCCTGCCACAGCTGGACAGAGGAAATAAAAATTTAATGAAAGCTTCATGAGTTAAGGACCTGGAGACAAACACTCCAAGGGCAAAACAGGCTCAGCTTAGAGGTACAAAGTGATTTTTTTTACTAACAAAATCAGAGGAGGATAATGAGAAGTAAAATAAGCCCTTAAAAAACACCTTTTCTTCCCCCAGCCCCTCTCTCCTTCCCACTGACAGTGCAGGGAGACAGGGCATGGGAGTTTGGTCAGTTTGTCACCCAAGATTTTCTTCTGCTGCTCAGGGAGATGAGTCCTTCCACTGTGAGGCCATGGGGTCCCTCCCACAGGAGACAGTTCTCCGTGAACTTCTCCAGCGTGGTTCCTATCTCATGAGCAGCAGTCCTCCCAAAACTGCTGCAACATGAGTCCCTCCCACAGGCACACATTCCTCCCAAAACTCTTCCATGAGGGTGCAGTCCTCCAAGGACAGGCTGCTCCAGGCTGGAAGCAGGGCCCCCCTCTCTCCACCAGGTCTTCCACTGGACCACAGCCCCCTCCAGGCATCCACCTGCTCTGGTGTGAGCACCTCCCCCATGGGCTGTGAGTGGATCTCTGCATCCCCTGTGGAGCCCCATGGGCTGCAGGGGGACAGCCTGCTTTACTATGGTCATCACTACGACCTGCAGAGGAATCTCAGCTCTGGCACCTGGAGCACCTCCTCCCCATCCTTCTCCACTGACCTTGGTGTCTCCATGTTGTTTCCCTCACATGTTCTCACCTCCATCTCTTTGGGTAGAAGAAAAAAGTGTACCCACTTTGTCTTGATTTTCTTCTTACATATGTTATCACAGAGACATTACCAGCCTCTCTAATTGGCCCAGTTCTGGCCAGCAGCATGTCCATCTTCAGAGCCATCAGGGATTGTTTCTGCCAGACATGGTGGAAGCTTCCAGCAGCTTCTCACAGAAGCCGCCTCTGTGGCTCCCCCACTACCAAGAACCAGGCTGCGCAAAACGAGCACACCAGAGCAGAACAATCACCTCCTGTTTACCCATCTCCTTCTCACCCTCTTCCTGCTTTGTCACTTCCTTCTATTCCTCTTTCTGTTTTCTTGCTTCCTGCTTACCCCGGCTCTGCTCCGCTACTAGGCTTGAAATTAATTCCTGGCTCCTCTCCAACTGCCTGCCTACTCCTTGCACTCCCCCAGTATCAAACACAGACAAATCTTCTATCTCCATATCTCCCACATCTGGTGCCACCATCATCTCTACATCTTCCTCCCGTCAACTATTGCATTTCAAACACTGGTGTCTGATACTGCAAGAGGAACAACATTACTTCAGTCTCCTATCCTTTGTCCTTTCCCTTTCTAAAGCTAACACAAAGGGATCTGACAGGACAGGTAAACATCCCTATTGCCATTCTGGTTATTTTCTCAAAGAACAAATCTACATAAGGCAGCTCACCCCACTTCTCCTGTCTTCTACAAAACAGCATCAATTGTAAAATGATGTAATTTAAGCTACTATTTTCTGGCCATATAGCTTGGTCTTCTAGCTTGTATACCAGCCACCAGTCATTGCAATATTGGATTAGTCTCAGTTTACTTAGTGGGTCTCCTCCTTTTTTTCCAGTGATTGAAAATGCATTTCAACAGAGAATTCAGAGTACCATCCCTGACTTTAGTTTTTTTAGAACAAACAGCCCCTACATTCAGTAATTGCAAGTACACAAGCTATTATCTCCGAAAGGCATAACAGTGTCTCCAAATTTTTAACAGGGGACACCAAGACAGCAACCAGTACAACCGACACAAGACGGTGCTCCAAGCCCACAAACTCAGCTTCATCCATTAACTATTTTGACCACACACACACAAAAATAAAGCAACATCTAATATTATTCCAAAACCCCAGAAAACATTCAACCAACACTCTCTCAGCAAGCATATTTTTATACCATGGGCTTCCTCATGTTTATATGCCCACACACTCAAATTAGCACATCACTCTCACACAAACACATTCCTATTGAAATACGAATCCCAATATTACCAGGTAGATTGTGCCTGGGCTTGTCTGACCCTTGCTGCTGGCCAAAGGCGGCAACTGTGGTATTTTACCCCAGAGACACCTTTGGCTGGCTGGATGCTGCAGCTGGGCGGTGAACAAGTCCAAGCTTGTAGAAACTCAGTTTACCTCAGGTGGGAAGGCTTCAGGCGATGGTGAAGAGAAAGGAGATGGATTGTGTCGGAGGGTTTATATCCAGAGCTTTATTCCATGGTCACAGACGTCTGAATCTTAGGTAACAGCTCCAACAGAATAACGACCACATGGCCTGATTGACCTTTTAAGCTCCGGGGGAAGAGGGAGGGAAGGGACAGGTGAGCCACCAACCAGGTGGGAGGGGCAGGGTCTCAAGGGACAAGAGACACCTATACAGGCCAATGACCCCAGGTCTGGATTGCATCCTTTGAACGTGACCAACCACACGACGCCTTGCTGGAATGTTAAGCCTGATTGACAGAATTCACTCAGCAAGGGGGCGAGAGGGAAGGGAGAGGGGTATTGCCACACCTGGGGAAGGGACTGGGAAGTTTAAAACAGGATATTGCAATACACTGCAACACATTCCCAGAGTTCAAAAACAATGCAAAAATTGCAAAGCAATTGAACAAACTTCACGACTAAAGAGACTCCAGAAAAAACTGGGGCTGGGCCCTGGTTGTAAACTCAGCTTGGTTTTTTTCTTCTCCACCCAAGTCAAGATGGTGGTGGTGCGCTGTGGGACAGCAAAACTACAGGCTCGGTCTCATGTTACCTCCCAGGGAACACCTCTAATATTACCAGGGGACTTGAACCCTGTCCTAGGGTGACGTTATGTCGTGGTTTGACCGGAAATGTGACATCTGGGATATGTTGTTTTTGCTGTAGTCACCAATGGGTGGTCCGATTTTAAGATGAGCACTTGGTTTGACCAGTGGGGTATTGTATCCGCCTCTTGAGACTACAAACCCAAGGAGTTAAAAGCAGGGCTCTTGTCCTTCAGAGCCCTCTTGGGATTTCCGGCGTGAAGGAGTTGGGTCTCCCTCCCCCGGCCCAGTTGCTGGCTGGGCTGGGGGAGGGGAAAGCCACGTGGCCCATCTACTGTAGGCCCGGATTCGGTGGAAGGGTGGGGGAGCATCGAGCGACCTGTTTATTCCCCCCCCCCTTTTTGGAGACAGAGAGAATGCAGCCTGTGCTGTTACCTTGAAACTTGATATCATGTGCCGGCAGCACGGCTGAGAGGAGAAGGGGGGGCAGCGAGCAGCCCAGCCGCCTGGGAGAGCTTTTAACCCTTGTGGATAATGAGAACTTCACGGAACATTACCTTTCCTAGGAAAGGGATAAGAGTGGAAGATGAAGGAAGAAGTAGGCCAGTAAGGGGGTCTGGCAGAGAGAAAAAGAGATGTTGAAGGAATGGAGGAAGATGGAGTGGCAATTTTGCTGGACTCTTTTGTTGTATATCCATGGACTGTTTCCTGGTGATACAGAGGCTGCATTGCAGGGGGAAGCGGAGGCTTGGAGCCAGGAGAGTTTGGTGTTGAGACCCCTCGGCCCCAGGGGGTATAGAAGAAATGGGGGGGACAAAGGTCCCAGAGATGAGACTGTGCTCTGCTTGGAACGAGAAGAGGCATCCTTAAAAAGGGTCCACCCTGAAAGCAGGCCTCTGCCCCATCCCATGTCTGGTGGTGAGAGCACCTTGGCATGGAAAGGAGATGTCACAAGATAGCAGAACTCCAGGCGGCGCTAATTGTGGCAAGAAGTCCGTGGTACAAGGAAGGACTCCGTCTACTCTTCATGAGCTGAAGATTTGATTTTCTAAAGGGTGGTGCCAGACCGAGTGTGGATAATTTTGGGAAATGAATTGTACTGGGAATCTGGAGGAGGAGGGGGAAGTGTTTCTGTGTAGTTTTCATTCTCCTTGTGTTTTCTTTTTATTTGTGTGTGTAGCTTAGTAATTGTGCGTGTAGTTTAGTTAATAAACTTTTCTTTAAGTTGGAGCCTGCTTTGCTTATTTCCTGGTCACATCTCACAGCAGACCTCAGGGAGGAGGTATACTCATGGGGGCTCTGGCTTTGCCAGGCCCAAACCATAACACGTTATGATGCTTGTATCCCCATTTGTGTGTTCTGTTTATGCTGGATATTATGTTCTGTGCCTTCAAGACTGGCTCTGAAGAGCAAATGTTTTGTTTTGGTTTTGTTATAAGCCTGCTCTCCCATGGCTGGCAGGACACACAGACGGGGCAGTACATAGTGCTGCTTTTGCTTTTTGCTTTGCTTTTCGCTTTGCTCTTGCTCTTGCTTCTTCTTTGCTTCTGCTTTGCTCTTGCTTTTTGCTTCTGCTCATTAGTTAGTTTAGCTAAGCAGTCCAAATTTTTCCCTGGACTGTTTTTCCTTTCCCTTTTTTGGAACTACTTGAACCTGCTCTGGACTGGGAAACACCGAGAGTTTTCACCTTGTGGCCTGCAGCAGCTACCCCAGCACCGGAGGGACTGATAACAGAGCGACCACTCCCAAGAGAGACTTTCTGAATTTGTCATCTTTTTCAGAGCAGTAAAAGAGTGGTGTCATCCGGTATTGTTCATTTTGTGTACTGGGGGGTGTTTTGCCTGTTAAATAAACAGGTTCTTTCCACTTCTCTCCAAGGAATCTTTCCTGAAGTGGTTGGGGGGAGGTGCCGTGTGGGTTTGCTTTATGGAGGGGGCCCTTTTGGAGGTTTTCTCCCAAATTTGCCCTAAACCAGGACAACCTCTAATCCCTTTTTCGTTCTCCAGGGGACTTGAACCCCTAATACTTCTTGGAGACTCGAATCCCCAGTACTTGTTGGGAACTTGAACTCCTGATGGGGGAGAAACTCTTACCCCTGAGGGGGAACTCGAACTGCCTGGTAAGCTTACCCATGGACTTGAACCCTATTCTGGGGACTCAAACCCCTTTACCAGTAACTCTGTTCATACCCCTTGTCAGTAACCCCAAAGTAAATAATTTAAATGATCCCTGTACTTACCCAGGGATCTTGCCTGAGCCCTGGATGGTCAGAAGTTAATGCTCTCCCTGAGAATCCCTGGGAGTTGGCTGAAGATCTGTTGGCCACAGATCCACCAAGGCTCAAGGATGAGGTCACAGAATCACAGAATCACAGAATCACAGAATCACAGAAGTTCAAGGCTGGAAGAGACCTATAAGATCATCAAGTCCAGCCCATGTTCTAACTATTCAACTAGATCATGGCAGCAAGTGCCACATCCAGTCTTTTTTTGAACTCTTCAAGGGATGATGACTCCACCACCTCACTGGGTAAATGATTCCAGTATCTGACCACTCTTTCTGTGAAATATTTCCTTCTTAATTCTAACTTACATCTCGCTTGACGCAGCTTGAGACTGTGTCCTCTTGTTCTATCTGTTGTCACCCGGAGAAAGAGGCCGACTCCCAGCTCACCACAGCCACCCTTCAGGAAGTTGTAGAGAGCGATGAGGTCGCCCCTTAGTCTCCTTTTCTCTAGGCTAAACAACCCCAGCTCCCTCAGTCGCTCTTCGTATGGCTTGTGCTCCAAGCCCCTTACTAGTCTCGCTGCCCTCCTCTGGACACGCTCAAGTAACTCGACGTCCCTCCTAAAGTGAGGGGCCCAGAACTGGATACAATATTCCAAGTGAGGCCTCACCAGTGCCGAGTACAGGGGAAGAATGACCTCTCTGCTCCTGCTGGCCACTCCATTCCTGATACCGGCCAGGATGGCATTGGCCCTCTTGGCTACCTGGGCACACTGCTGGCTCATATTCAATCGACTGTCAACCAGCACCCCCAGGTCCCTTTCCACCTGAGCACTATCCAGCCACTCCGTCCCCAGTTTATATCGATGCAGGGGGTTATTGTGGCCGAAGTGCAATACTCGGCACTTGGACTTATTGAAGTTCATCCCATTTGATTCTGCCCATGCGTCCAACCATTCCAAATCTCTCTGCAGAACCCTACACCCCTCTAGCGGATCTACACACTTTCCCAATTTAGTGTCATCAGCAAATTTACTAATAAAAGAGTCTAAGCCCTCATCCATGTCATCAATAAAAATATTGAACAGAACTGGCCCCAACACAGACCCCTGAGGGACACCACTGGTGACTGGTCGCCAGCTGGATGCAACACCATTCACCACCACTCTCTGGGCCCGGCCATCCAGCCAGTTCTGAACCCAGCAAAGGGTATTCCTATCCAGACCACGGCCGGCGAGTTTGTCTAGGAGTATGCTATGGGAAACAGTGTCGAAGGCCTTGCTGAAATCCAGAAAAACAACGTCTACAGCCTTCCCTGCGTCCACTAGCCGGGTTACCTGGTCATAAAAGGTGATCAGGTTAGTCAGACATGATCTACCCCTCCTAAATCCGTGCTGACTGGGTCTGATACCCTGGCCATCCTGCAAATTTTGCATGATGGTGCGTAATATAAACTGTTCCATTATTTTGCCAGGTATAGAGGTCAGGCTGACTGGTCTATAATTGCCAGGATCTTCCTTTGCACCTTTTTTGTGAATGGGTATCACATTGGCCAGCTTCCAGTCATCCGGAACCTCACCAGTAAGCCATGACTGTTGGTAAATGATAGAGAGTGGCTTTGCAAGCTCATTTGCCAGCTCTCTCATTACCCTGGGGTGGATCTCGTCTGGTCCCATAGATTTATGAATATCCAAGCATTTCAATAGTTCTATGACAGCCTCCTCTTGGATAATGTGGGGACCATTCTGCTCCCTAAAAACATCAACCAGCCCAGACGGACGGGAGTCTTGAGGGCAAGTCATCTTCCCATTAAAAACCGAGGCAAAATAGGCATTAAACACTTCTGCCTTCTCCTCGTCTGCAAATACTAACTTCCCACCTTTGTCCAGTAAAGAACAAAGGCTGGCCCTACCTTTCTTCCTACCATTAATATATTTATAAAAACATTTTTTATTATCCTTAACAGTAGTCGCCATCCTGAGTTCAAACTGAGCTTTGGCCTCCCTAATTTTTTTCCTGCATACTCTAGCAGCCCTCTTGAATACTTCCTTGGAGACCTGACCCTTCTTCCAACGCTGGTACGCCCTCTTTTTATTCTTAAGTTCCTCCAAGATCTCCTTTCCCAGCCAGGCTGGATGTTTACCCCGTTGACTGATCTTTCGGGATACAGGAATGGTTTGTTCCTGCACCCTCAGGATCTCTGCCTTGAAGTAAGCCCACCCTTCCTGAACTCCTTTATTTTTAAGGGCTGCTTCCCAAGGGACGCTCTGAATTAATCTCTTAAACAGGCCAAAGTCCGCCCTCCGGAAGTCCAGTGTAAGAGTTTTACTGGTGCTCTTCCTGACTTCGCCAAGTATTGAAAACTCTATTATTTCATGATCACTCTGCCCCAAACGACCTCCAACCATCACATCTCCCACCAGCCCATCTCTATTTGTAAATAGCAGATCTAATGTAGTCCCTTCCCTGGTGGGTTCATCCACCAGCTGCAACAAAAAGTTGTCCTCCATAGATTCTAAGAATTTCCTGGACTGCCTCTTTACTGCTGTATTAAGTTCCCAGCAGATATCTGGTAGGTTAAAATCACCCACAAGAACAAGGGTTGATGATCTTGAAACATTGCATAACTGCTTATAGAATAAATCATCTACTTCTTCTTCTTGATCGGGTCGACGATAACAGACTCCCAATATGATGTCGGCATTGTTGGCCTTCCCCTTGATTCTTATCCATAAACATTCAACACCTTCTTCCTTTGTCCCAGGAAAGGACAACCCAGGTCCCATCTGGGTTGCCAATTACTGTCACCAAATCTTGGAAATATCAGAATAAGATTCCCTAACACTAATTTGGTGTTAAAGAGGACATCATTTATTCAGGCCTGAGGTCCAACGAGGGATACTCCTCACCTTCCTACAAGTGTGTTGCCTATATATAGTCGCCAGATGAGTATTACAGTTTACCCATCACCATAAATCCCACCCCAAGTTCCCAGATTCAGTCTTTGTTTTATCTATTACTGCATTCTTCAGCCAGATGTCTTCTTATGTTCCAACCGCCCTTGCTGGAAAAGCAGTTTTTGCATGTCTTGTTTCTCTGATAAAAGTTCACAGGCACAGTAAAAATTGAATTAACCCTTTTGGAATCACTTTCAACCATGAGCATCTACAAATCTTGGGTTCTCCCTTTCCTTTAAGGGTGGGACATCACAGAGGGGATAATAACCAATAAACTTGCCTCACCTTGCTGCTTTTTTTAATCAAAATTTTTCATCAAGTCTAAATTTCACCCTAGTTCTTTTCACAAGATATATAAACATTTAGCATGAAGACATTAATCAGTAGACTATTAGGTAAGTTCTTAAATGAGAGAGAAACAGGTTGCTAATATGAAACTTTGCTCAAAATTCTTTCCAGTAGCCCTCTTCAATGCATTAAATCCTGATCTACTGAAGTTAGTGGCTGACTTTATTGTCTCAACGACTCTCAAACACTTCATGGAAAACATTCAATACCGTACTGTAAAGTCTACATGTGAACACTTTGCAACTTGCTAACAACTTAATGTTTTTTTCTTTCAGGGGAGCTTATCACATGTTAATCACTGCCCCAAGACCAGTAAAATGATGCACTACCTAATATAATTATTTATTTCAAGCTTATAAAATAAAGAATGCCTTTGTCCTAGTGAAATGGACACACAGCTAGTAACACAAGAAATACAAGTGAAAGAACATGTAATGGCTCTCCTGTTTTGGCATTTCTTGGTAATTCTGATGTTTGCCATTATCAGGAGTAATTGTCTTGGAATCCAGAACTACATTTGCCATTCTTTGCTCATCATTAAAATGTATTGTGCATTTTCTACAAAATAAAAAATAAAACAATACACAAAAAAGTAAAACAGAGAGGTGATGCCTTAGAGACCTAGAAATGTAACACACTTTCGAGACAATATTAGTACAGGAGGTAATATAAAAGCTGGTCTTTATTGGAGGCCTCCAGGGGCAGATATGGAAAAATATCCTTCTTGCATGGGGTAAACACAGTTTTATAAGTTTAGCAAATCAGCATAATTGACAAGAATTTCCAGTTAGGAGCACAAGTGATGAGGTAATTCCCCCCTTTTGGAACATATCTTTTGTAGCCCCCCTTTAGATAGGAACTAAACTTTGTTTTTGGAAATGTGTCTCAAAGGGCTGGTTTCAACCTTGGCTTCCCAGAGAATCTAACCTTGGAACCCCAGCTTGGAGCCTCTGGAATGTGTTTAGTCTTTCTGCCTATTAGGGTAGGGAAAAGTTCTGGGCTAGCTAGGAATACAATAATAGTCTACAGAGCTACAAATATATATGTAAAGAATATAGAGAATATATAAAAGCAAAAAAAGCAAAAATCAATGTGGCATCAGAAGGAATTACAACTCTTAGAATAAAGATGGGCTGACTGCTCAGCTGTCATCAGCAAAGCTAATTTAATTTCCATTTGCATATGCTTCTGCAGGGCATTTTCCTAGAAAGGAACTATTTCCTCATGGTAGGAGTCATGCCCCGCTTCCCCCTCCAAACTGTGAATACATTAGTTTTGGTTCACAAAATCATTAATAGAATGAAACCCCTATCACTTACAATTGACAGAAAGGATCTAAATTGACTGGCCACAGCTACAGAGGCACTTTGTCCCTTTAAAAAAATATGTTGTTCTATGATGTATAATTTAATCACAGGTATACATACTTTGTCTCTGAAACCTCATTTTGAAAACAACCCTCATCCCCACAGCTTATTTTAGATCATCCAGAAAAGGCCCATTACTAAAAGCATGGCACTTCAATATGTGAAATGTCACTCCAAAAAATTTCTACCCAAGGCTGGTTACTCATGTAGTCCAGTTGATAGTAAATCAGTTATTTCTAATGAAATCATATGATGTCATAGAATCACAGAATGGTAAGGGTTGGAAGGGACCTTACAGATCATCTAGTTCTAACCATCCTGCCATGGGCCAGGATACCTTCCACTGGAGCAGGTTACTCAAAGCCTTGTCTTCAACACTTGCAGGGATGGGGAGTCCACAACCTCTTTTGATGCAACCCAGAACACAGTTCGCTTTCTGGACTGTAAGCACACATTGACTAGTCATGTTGAGCTTTTCATCACTAAACACCCCCAAGTGTTATGGATTGAGTGAGAGTTTTAGACAAGCCCTGCCTTAGGCTCAGATTTTGGCAGCAGCTCTACTTAGATGACTTTCACCTAAATTGCTCAGCCTCACAAGTTCTTAAGGATGGCTGATTAGGTTTATTATAAAATGAGTTATTAAATAGACAGACGGTAAAAGACAAAAGGCCATAAACAGAGTTACTTACTAATAAAGCAAAATAACTACTAGTAGATTGTATAAAACAGTGCACGACATAAAGGTACCTATATTAAAGCTAGCAAAGGAATAGTATACATTAGGAGTCAATATAACTAGCAAATTGATAATGGTGTACACAGTCCTTTCACTCAACTCTAGAGTAACTCAAGGTGGGTGTCCCAAACTTTGGGGAGAGATCCCTACACATTTTCAGGGTATTGAAGTGAAGGGAAACGACCATCCAATTGATGAGCATCGACTCCGATTTATTGATCAAACCAGTCATCTTTTATAATAGTGTTAATTAACTTCATGCATATTGCAAAATCCGAGCTCAAGATAGGTTACAGAGAAAACTCTAACCTCTCCTTTTGTTTTGCAATACCTGTGGTTTGTTTATTGAAAACAGGACCAGCGTTCTCACTGTGATATGAAAAGTTCTCAAAACCTTCATATCTGTTCCCAGAGAGCCCAAGGACAGAATGTTTTGCCCGTTATGGGAAGACTGTCTGAGAATCTTATTGTTTATAAAGTGGTGCTTGAGAGCCTAATTATTTACAGAATCACGCCTGGGAAATGCTGCTTTACAGCTACCTTTTACTTTTCCCTCAGCTGTATACCTTCATGGCCTCTTTCTTTAAGCCATGCTTGAACCAGACTGTCCACATCAGGGAATGTGCAGATTTCTGCTTTGTGAAAGTTTGGTGTGTAGCATTTACAGTTTGTAAAGTGAAGTGCCTGTCAGTCAGAAATTCCAGCTTGTCTTTCCACATCTATTTCCACAGCAAGATGTTTACTGTCAGCTGAAAGCACCAATCCCATGGTGCTGAAATAACTCACTACAAGGCAAACTGTCCTGATTGAGTTACTTCACCAAGGCTCATGTGAGGCTTATGTGAGAGCAAGATGCCCTGAGTTATTGCACCAGCTAACAAACAACAGATAAGCTCTCCTGTGGCAGGGGCAAAAGTCCTGCTACACCAAGTCCTTCTCCCCATGACTGTTCTCGATCCATTCTCTACCCAGCCTGTACTTGTCCTTGGAATAGCCCCAACCCACATGCAGGACTCTGTACCTGGCCTTGTTGAACTTCATGAGGTTCAACAGTCTCCATCTGGACATTGAGCCACTGATTACAACTTTTTCAGTATGACCATCCAGCCAATTCTTTATCCACAGAGTGGTCCATCCATCAAACCCATGTCTCTCCAGTTTAGAGAACAGGATGTCATGTGGGACAGTGTCAGATGCTTTGAACAAGTCAAGGTAGATGATGAGAATCACTCTTCCCTCATCCACCACCCCCATAACCCCATTGTAGAAGGCCACCACATTTGTCATGCATGATTTGCCCTTAGTGAAGCCATGTTGACTGTTCACCAATCCCCTCCTTATTTCCCATGTGCCTTAGCATAGTTTCCAGGAGGATCAGTTCCATGATCTTGTCAGGCGCTGAGATGAGCCTGACTGGCCTGTACTTCCTGAGTCTTCCTTATTTCTCTTTTTAAAAATGGGGGTTATGGTTTCCCTTTTCTAGTCAGTAGGAACTTCACTGGACTGCCATTTCTTAAATATAATGGATAGTGGCTTTAGCCACTTCCTTGGCCAGTTCCCTCAGGACCAGTGGACATATCTCATCAGGTCTGATAGACTTGTGCACCTTCAGTTTCCTGAAATGATTTTTAACCCAGGCTTCTCCTGCAGCAGCCAATTCTTCATTCCCCCAATCCCTGCTTTCACCTTCTGCAACTTGGGTGGTGTGTCTGGATCAATTGCTGGTGAAGACTGAGGAAAAAAGTCATTGAATATTTCTGCCTTCTCCATGTCCTGGGTAACCAGGTCTCCCATATCCTTCCTGAGAGGACCCACATTTTCCCTGGTCTTTCTTTTATCACTGATGTACCTAAAGAAGCTCGTTTTGTTACCCTTGATGTCCTTGTCCAGTTTTACTTCTGCCAGTGCTTTAGCTTTCCTACCCACATCCCTGTAATCTTAGACAATCTCTCTGTAATACTCCCAGGATACCTTTCCCTGCTTCCACCCTCTGCAAGTAACCTTTTTGTGTTTGAGTTTGTCCAGGAGCTCCTTGTTCATCCATGCAGGCCTCCTGGCTTTCTCCCCTGATTTTCTCTTTGTAGGGATGTGTGACTGTGGTCACAGGGGTTTGCAGGTGAAGACAGAGACGAGAATGGTGACTCCATGATCAGAAGGCTTGATTTATTATTTTGTGATATATATATATATATATTACATTATAACTATACTAAAAAGAAATAGAAGGAAAAGTTCTCAGAAGGCTAGCTAAGAATAGAATAGAAAAGATAACAAAGATCTGTGTCTTGGCAGAGAGCGAGAGCCAGCTCTGCTGTGAGTGGTCAGTAAATCCAAACATCCACAGGAGACCAATCACGGATCCACCTGTTGCATTCCACAGCAGCAGATAACCATTGTTTACATTTGTTGCTGAAACTTCTCAGCTTCAGCAGGAAAAATCCTAATGAAAGGATTTAATGAAAAGATGTCTGCGACAGGGATGCATTGTTCCTGAGTCTGGAGGAGACAATCTTCGAATATAATTGTTGGAGGTTAGGATTTTTCTTTATTTTTCCCCTTTCTCTCAGGGAATTTTCTCCCATTTATTGCCGAAGATGCTTATAAGAGACAAAAGAAGGGTGCAGCTGGCTGCTGCTTCTTAGCTCAAGGGCTTTCTCTTGAAAAGGGCAGAGATACCACAAGATTTTGGATGAGAGGTGAGGGGCTGGGCTCAGCTCTTCACTTTCTCACATTCTTGGGACCGGATGAGGAGACAGTGCCATTGCTACTGTGGGGAGAATCCACTGCCATCGTAGAGTTCTGTCCTTTACTGCTTCTTTCTTACCATGAGTGGGGCTTTGCTTCTAAGAGAGGCCATTGAACTGGGACCTTATTAACACCTGACCTCACCATCCACTCAGGTGCCCCAGGGGAAAACCCAGAGCCCCTCTGAGGGAGTCTTCTGACTGTTTGTGGCAGCCTGGCCCGGCTGTTTTTATGGTGCTGCTTCGGGAGTTTTGCTACACTTTAACTCGACATCCCATGTCTGCTCTACCCCCCGTGGCTCTTGCTACAGCTGTGGAGTTTCTGCTACATTTTGTTTGTCATCCTGGGTGTGCCCATTTCTGCCATTCCAGCAGCCACTCAGAGGTTCCTGCTACAGTCCATTTTGCCATCAAAAGGGGCACCGGGACTGGATGCCCCCGTGGGTTTGTAAAGGAATACCCTTTTTTCTATCTCTTCTGCTGGCTGAGCTCATGCCACTGTGCCCCCTGCAGCTGCGAGGGAATCACTGTACCTGTCGTGCCCAGCTGGGAGCCAACAGTGCCCCTGCTGGCTGTGACCATTACAACACCAAAGGGGAAAGTGCTTGATGGGCAGGAAAAGGCTGTTACTGGGTTTCTGGGTTTGTTTGTTGTTGCTGCCATAGTTGTTGTTGTTTGTTTGCCTTGTTATACATATACATACTGGTAAAGAACTTTTCCCATATCTTTGCCTGTGTCCTGATTTTGGACAAATTTAGGAGGAAACATTCCGAAAGGGTGTCTCCTCCAAAGAAGAGTAGGTTTTAGTAACCCATCGCCCACAGGTTCAAAACTATTTCCCTTGAAGAAAGTGGATAAAACTATTTCTTTAACAAACAGGTTGTTCACAGTCATGAGAAAAAATGAACTATGTTAAAGAATAAAACCTCTCACTGCCTTGAAGAGATTCAGAGTCCATTCTGTAGGTGTGGCTCATCTCTCTCTGGAGCTGGGATGTAGCATGGGCCCCTCTGGGCTGTGGTGTGGGACTGCGCCCCCACCAATCGTGTTCCAGCCTGGAGCAAAGCTGAACAGTTCCAGAAGAAGAAGAAGCCACAGTCCCAGGAAAACTTCTTACCTTAGCTAACGAATGAGAAGCTAGCTAAAAAAAGCAAATAAAAAATCTCCATCTCTCTTCCCTGCTGCAGAAATGAGAGCTGGGAAAAAACCAAAAGGCTTATCTCTGTTTGGAAGACAGGAGGCAAAAAATATAGTGAATACAGGACCATACAGTCACCCCAGGAAAGCCTGAAAGCCCCTTAATTTCAAAGTTATAATAATTTGGAGGGAAGAGGGTAATATCTTCCATTCCAAGGGAGATCCCCACCTTCCTTGGCAGACACCTGTCTTTCAAACCAAGACAATAATCCAGCTCTCTTGGGCCCCTCTTCCCTCCAGGACTCTATCCCACAGCTCTCTACCAAGAAAATCCTTGAATAGACACCAGTCTCTAGTTCAGGGCAGTGAACTTGCTGCGCACCCTCCTCACTGGCCTAAGGATATCAAACTCCATTTCATTGTCACAGCAGCCCAGGCTGCCCCTGAGCTTCACATTCTCCACCAGCCCCTCCTTGTTGCTGAGAAAACGGTCCAGCATAGCACTGAGACAGAGTAAAAATCCCCCAGAGTAGAAATCCATTTTGATTTAGGAGAAAGGTACATCTTTTAGCCTGTGCAGCCTGGCCTGGCCGCAAGACCGAGGCTAAAGGGAAAGTTGCATCAGTGAAAGACAGAGATAAGGGGGTGGGAGACAGGGAGAGATAAAGTGAGGCAGAAACTGCTGTTAAGAGCAAGTCAGCTTGACCAAGGAATTCTTTCTGATAAAGAAGAACTAGCAGCAAATGTCACGCAAAATTCGTAAAAATGAATATGTATGAGCCTATTGTGAAACTGTATGCATATGTATTTGAGAGGGAGATAAAAAGCAACCAGAAGTTCCCAGAGGTGCGCATGCCTTTTTGTGGAGAGCAATCTCCACATGTGTCCAGCGCTGTAATAAACATACCGGCTTTACAACTTTCACAAAGTTGTGGAATTCTTTTCTTTTTCTCCGCAAAACATTCTGACCAAGCCAGCCAGGAGGAGCCGTCTCTGTCCCCGCAGAGGCAGGGGAGAACAGACGGACTCCTAGGCACACCACATGATTTTCCTGGAGGGGGCTCCGCTCGTCTCGGCTTGCCTCCTGCGAGGACAGACAAGGGTCTGCTGGCCTGCGGAGGATATGGTATGTACTGAGGGGCTCCCGGGGGAAAAGAGAGATAGGATGGTTGAGTAAGTCACTCAGAGACGTCTGAGTGCTTGGCCTGTAGTTGCAGTCGATAGAGCGGCTAAACTAGAGAGGGGGTTCATTTTCTGATAGAGCGGACTGCTAGCGACCCTGGGGGTGGGTCGAGTGAGCCTCTGTGTGTGTGTGTGTATTGTCTGTACACTGTATCATTGCATGGTTAATGCATTGTGTGGTTAGTGCATTGTGTTTGTAATCGTGCAAGTGTATAAGTGTATGGTGTATAAAAGAGTATAAGTGCAGTGCGTGGGGGGGGGGTTTTCTACCCGCGACTGGAGGGGCCGAGTGTAGCCTGAAGCACTGGCCAGGGCAGGCTGTGAGGGCAGGGAATGCCCGGCAGAAAAACAGAGGAAGTAGAGGAGAAGCGTGGGTGAAGACGATCATTGAGCAAAGGTGGTGATTTGTGGTGTAGATTGTGCACGTTTTTACCATGGCTAGACGAACCCAAGGGGTTCCTCTGCCCCGGTGGTTTGGACTCAACCCCTGGGAGTTTGTGAATCCTGTGGATTATTGGATAAATAGAGGAGACGAACGAGTTCATTTGGAGGGGCTCTATCGGACTTCAGCTGGTACTATAGTAAGTCTGGACTGGGAACAATCTGCCGTAGAGGATTTAGAGTTCCCAGTGATAAACGGAATAGCCTGCCTCTGTGGGCAATTCCTGAGAGCCTTTGGTGAATCAAGAGGCTGGCACTCTGCACGGGCATTATTGCAGTGCAGAGTTTGTGAGAGACACTGGTATTGCTGTTCTAATAATCGTCAGGGCACGTGCCCCAAGTGTAGATTACAGGTTTCTGATCAAGCTAATTCAGAGTCTAAGATCTTAAAGCTTCTGTGTGGAAAATCGCATCTGATACCTGCCACTTGGAGTGTGTGGGAAGAGGACTGGGAAGCTACTGTGAAGTCCTGTGAAAAGAGGTTTGGGTGGAAGTGAGATAGGGCAAGAAGGAAATAATGGGAACTAACCAGAGCAAGGAAGTTCCACGGGCCAGCCCTTTAGGGTGCATCTTGGCCCACTAGAAGGAAGTTACCAGCAGGGGGGGGCTCTGAGAATAAGAAGGATCTAATCCAATATTGCACACGCTGGTGGCCCTTATACAGGTTAGGGGACGGAGCAAAGTGGCTGCCCACTGGAACCTTAGATTATGATACCTTACTGCAGTGAATGTTGTTTTTAAGAGGGGAAAGGTAAATGAGATGAAGTTTCATATGCTGATATATTTTTTGTTTTAATAAATTACCAAGAAGGGCAAAGGGACTGTGGGATCAGACCGCCCTCAGATCCACTGGTCTTGGCCCTTGAAAAGGAAAACAAGGCAAAGAGAGGACAAATCAAACGTTGTTGTTCAGCATGTAGTATAGGACAACAGTGTATGAGATCAGATAAGGTTTATCATTCTGAGGAACAAGAACGAGACACATTTGAGTGGATGAAAGCTCCTCCTAGGAGGAGGGAGGTTGAGGAGGTTGAGGATGAGGATGAAGAAGAAGGGAGCTTCCCCAAAAAGGAGGAGGACTCAGGTGGGGAAGGCACATCCACTAGAATCCAACCCCCCCCCGACAGTCCAGTTGCATCTAGAACTAGGAGGCAAATAGTGTTACAGGCCCCTCTGCGAGAGACAGTGGGACCAGAAGGAGGGAGATTAATGATTAAAGTTCCATTTGCCACTCTTGATTTAGAGGCATGGAAAAAGATTGCTAGGAATTATCATGTTGATCCGATACTTACTGCCAAACATCTACGATATGTTATCAAGCAAAACAACCCAGATTGGGCTGACATCCAGCTACTACTGGATGCTTTCACTGAAACGGAAAAACAGTTGATCTTAAAGACAGCAGGGACTTTGGCAGAGGATTACTGCAAGAGAAAGCAGCCGGATATAAAAGAACATTTCCCCTTCCAAGACCCAGAATGGAATCCTAATATATCAGCAGAGGTAAAGAAGTTAACAGATTATGAAGATTGGATAGCAACAGGAGTGGAAAGAGCTATTCCAAAAACCATAAATTGGTCTGCCTTATACTCCCTTAAGCAGGGGCCTTCTGAGACTCCATCTGAATTTCTAGAGCGTTTAAGAGATGCTATGCGTCGTCATACATCATTGTATCCAGGGTCTGAGATAGGGATGAATCAGCTAGTTAATTCATTTTTGGGGCAGTCTGCTGGAGATATTAGATGTAAACTTCAGTAAATTTGGGGACTGGAAGGGAGAAATCTCAAAGCCTTGCTAGAGGAAGCCTGAAGGGTATTTAGTAACTGGGAAGAAGGATACAAACAAGGAATGAAAAAGTTGGTGGCAGTGGTACAGGAAGAAAGGCAAAGAAAATACAACCAGGGACCACCCAGACAAGGACCACCTCGGCTGAGCAGGAACCAGTGTGCAACGTGCAAAAGAATTGGTCACTGGAAAGATCAATGCCCAGAACGGAGACAGGGTGACCTGTAGTTGTTAGCATTGTTTTTGGACTAATCAAACGCATGGCTCTCAAGTTGATTTTAAGCTAATCTTCCCCTCCTGAAGTTTACCATTTAGAAGCCCTTAGTGTTCCAACAGATGACATAGAAGCCTCAGTGGAAAACACTGACCCTCCTGTAGAGGAGTAACCGATTTACCAACCATGGTTTAGCGAGCACTCTGCACCACAAGCCCAGTCATCCTCTTTTTAAACAAAACTAGGGGGAGATGTTGCGGTGTGAAGCAATACCCTTTCCCAGTTCCTCCCTCAGATATGCCAACCTCTCCCTTCCCCCTCGCCCTCGCACCCTTGCTAGGTTCTGTCAGTCAATCTTAAAATTCCAGCAGGGCCGTCGTGTGGTTGGTCGAGTTTGAAAGATGCCCCTCATTGGCGTACCCAAGTGTCATTTGTCCCCTGAGACCCTCCTCCTCCCACCTGGTTGGTGCTCACCTGTCCCTTCCCCTCCCCATCCCTGGGCTTAAAAGGAGACAGGACCATGACGTCGGTATTCTGTTGGAGTTGTTACCAAGTTTCAGATCTGTGTGACCATGGAATAAAACTCTGTATATAACCCTCCGTCAGAATTCTCTCCTTTTTGTCTTCACCGTCGCCTGAAGCCTTTCCACCAGAGGTAAACTGAGTTTCTGCAAGCCTGGACTTGTTCCGGTGCCTAGCTGCAATATCCAGCCAGCCAAAGGTGTCTCTGAGGTGAAACACCACAGGTGCCGCCTTTGGCCCAGCAGCAAGGGTCAGACGAGCCCAGGCACGTTCCACCTGGTAATATTGGGATCTTATTCCAATAACCAACAAATGGCTTCATGTACAAAACAACTGAAGAGGACCGGGGGATTCTGCCCCAGCAGATCCACTAGTTATAACAATGGGGCTGGGGGAAGAAAGGAAAAGGGTGGAATTCTTGGTTGATACGGGGGCTACATATTCAGTTTTAAATAAAGCTTTAGTACCTGTGGAATATTATTATGTTGTAGAGCAAGGGGCAACTGGCCAGTCTGAAAGGCCATATTTTTGCAAACCTTTGAGGAATAAATAGGGAAAACAATGGGGTATTCATAAATTCTTGTACGTGCCCAATTCTCCAAAGGCACTTTTAGGCAGAGATTTATTGGAGCAGTAACAAGCAATCATTACATTCAAAAATGGAGAGGTTACTCTGGAGGTGAATGATCAAAAGTACATAGAGGTACTAAGTTTAACCTAAATAGCTATTGAAATCAAGGAAGACTTGGGTCCATACCAGAGGGCAGTATCTTACTTCTCCAAGCAACTAGATACAGCAGCCAAAAGATGGCCAGGTTGCCTCAGAGGTGTAGCAGCAGTTGTGCTGAATATTCAAGAGGCACGCAAGTTTACCCTCAGACAAAAAATGACTGTGCTAGTGTCCCACACAGTGTCTGCAGTACTGGAAGTAAAGGGTGGCCGCTGGCTTTCACCACAGAGGTTTCTGAAATACCAGGCTATCATGATAGAGCAAGATAATGTAGACATAGTAGTGACTAATATTGTCAACCCAGCTTCTTTCTCAGTGGAAATCAAGGAGAAGCAGTACACCACGATTGCCTGGAGACTATTGAAGCTACCTACTCCAGCCGCCCAGACTTAAAGGGCACTCCTTTGGATGATGCAGAGACCTGGTTCACTGACAGAAGTAGCTACGTTTCCAATGAGAAGCGACATGCTGAGTATGCAGTGACCATCTGCAGAGAAGTAATCAAAACTAGACCCTTACCAACAGGTACCTCTGCGCAGAAAGCTGAAATAATTGCCCTGACCCATGCCTTAGAAATGGCAAAAAGAAAGAGAATAAACATCTATACCAACTCAAAATATGCATTCGGAGTCGTACATGCACATGGAGCCATCTGGAAAGTGAAGGGACTGTAAACCTCACAGGGAAAGAACATCAAACATGCACAAGAGATAATCCAGCTGCTGGAAGCAGTTCAGCTGCCTGAAAAGGTAGCAATTATGCATATTAAGGCACACCAAAGAGTGAGCTCAGAATTGGAAGACGGAAACGAGCTGGCGGATAGAGAGGCAAAAGAAGGAGCAAAAGGTGAGGAAACTACTGAAGGAGTACTAATTCCAGATGGGCAAATTTCCCTTGAAGGTAAGCCAGAATATAATAAGAAAGATAGAAAATTGATTGAAGACCAAAGAGGGATGTATGACTAGGAAGGGTGGTCTACCATTGAAAAGAAGCTGGTAATCCTTTCCCATTTATTGTGGTCACTAGTAAGGGAAGAACACCAGAAAACACACTGGGGAATAGATGCCCTATACACATACTTGATTGAAAGAATTGTTGCTAGGAATTTCTATGCCACTATTACTCAAGTGACCCGACAGTGTGATCTTTGCCTCCAGACTAACCCCAAAATTACCCTCAGACTGAAACTCGGTCAGACTGGGAGAGGCCATGGGCCTGGACAGCAGTGGCAAATTGATTTTTCAGAACTCCCAAGGAAAGGGGGGTATCGATATTTACTGGTGTTGACAGATACATTTTCAGGGTGGCCAGAAGCATTCCCCACCAGAACTGTCAAAGCTCGAGAGGTGACCAGGGTATTATTACAAGAAATAATACCACACTTCGGAGTTCCAGCCACAATGTCCTCAGATAGAAGATTGCAGCGACGTGTATTTAGCCTTCTAGAGCAGAGAAGGTCAGAGTCCGGCTAGCTGAGGTTAAGGCCGACACCTCGCTGCAGAACCTGCCAGCACCCCTCGGCGTCGTAAGGCCTCGGGCTGTGCTGGTTGCCGACTGGATCGCTGCTAAACAATGAAAAGGAAGGAGCTGGACACTTGCCGGGGGGGCTAAACTTGGTTTATTGGAAAGCCCACGATGTCCCAGCGAATGACCAAGAACAAAGGGTGCTTAGGGGTTATAAAGGGAAGGAGTGGACCCGGGAGGGGTTTACAGAAGACCAATAGGGGGAGAAGAGGGGATGAACTTAATACAAATGACATAGTGGAGAGCCCAATAGGTACCAGGTATGGGAGGGGCCCCGGGACCACAGCCAACCACAACTCCCAAAGAGGAGAAGCTTCTGGAATACTAGGTGGAGTGGGGGGTGATTGACTTGGCCCAGGGAGAAGAAAAAGCATACATATAAGGGAAAAAGGGGAGGAGGAATTATATAACCTAACAGATTGACAATAGAACTGGCAGGGCTGTGGCGGGAAAACTGAGGACGGCAGAACCATTTTACACAAAATGGGGGGGAGCAGATACATAAAATGGGGGAGGAATTAAATGAACTTAATTAACACACTACAACATCTCCCCGTTTTTTACCAAATAAAGATAAAAGAACGGAAAAGTCCATGTAAAACTGGAAAGTCCAAGTGAAGTAACTTAAAAGGCTGTGACTCGCGGCTGGTCTTGACAAGTGCCTTTGTCTTCTGAACATAGTCCATCGGCCCATGAGTAGCCGAATGTTGGAGCGGTAGCCCCCATCTCCTCTGCGGCTTGCCTCCGAAGAGAGGTTGAAGGAGAGGGGTCGCTCCTTTCCATGGGCTCGTTGCAAGGGACAGTGGCACCCGGCGCTGTCAGTTTTCTCCGGATTAGCTCACTAATCAGGGCGGTGAAAATCAAAAGTGAGTTGGGGAAATGTACTAAAAGACAAAAAGGGAACAGTTAGACACAAAAAACTTAAACAGATGGTTCTGCCCCAAATAATAAATCAAGTTCGGTAAAAGGAGAGGAAATGGGGGAGGAAGGTCGGGATTCATAAACCAGAGGTAGTTCAGTGAGGAGAGGGGTAGGTGGAGGAGTCTCAGCTTTGGGGAGGAACTAAATATCTGAGGAAACTGATGGTGTTTGGGAGGGTTTTCGCTGCCGCCGCCAGCACGCCACCTGAACCTGTGGTACTGCCTCCTGCTTTGTCCTCTGCTTCGGGACGAAGGGCCTGACCCACTTAGATGGAACCCACCGGGGGCCTGAGGGAGTGGACACACAAGCATATACCCTCCCCCATGTCACCAGGTCAAAGGGGCCCTCCGTCCGCCAGGTCTCCGGATCCTTCACAAGAACCGGGGGCCTGGCTTTAGGCTGCAGCTGCTGGTGGCTGCCGAAGTGTCGGACGACTGGAGGATTTTGGCTGTCAAAGGAGCAGTTTAAAAAGTTGAGGGTATACAATGCCCTTGACAGCCAGACGTGGGGGGTCTCCACCTTCATCGCCCGTTGTTGGCGGGACAGGGTCTTCTTAAGGCTCTGGTGGGCCCTTTCCACCATGGCCTGACCTGTCGGGGAATAGGGGATGCCAGTCTTATGGACTATTCCCCATTGCTGCAGGAAGCTCCGCAGCTCCTTGGAAGTGTACGCAGGGCCGTTGTCTGTTTTAAGGGCCCTAGGGATGCCCAAGACAGCGAATGCTTGAAGCAAATGCCTCTGAACATCCACCGCCTTTTCTCCTGTGTGGGCAGAAGCATAGATAGCCCCGGAGAAGGTATCCACTGAGACATGGACATAACACAATCGACCAAAAGATGGGATATGTGTCACGTCCATCTGCCACACCTCACAACTCGCCAGACCTCGGGGATTGGCTCCCGAGGCCACGGTGGGCATTTGATGTTGTTGGCACTGGGGACATGTGGCCACTATCGCCTTGGCCTGATCCTGCGTGAGATTGAATTCCCGGACCAGGCCAGGCGCGTTCTGATGGAAGAGTTGGTGGCTGATCTTAGCCTGGCCGAACACATCTGGGAGAGGGCCCTGCGTAACAGCAGCCGCGGCCAGGGAATCGGCATGACAGTTACCTTCTGCTATAAACCCAGGCAGGTCCGTATGTGATCTCACATGCATAACATAAAATGGGTGCTCACGGTGGGAGACCAATTCGACGAGCCTATTAAGCAAATCAAACAATTTTTTGTTCGTGACCTCTTGGAGAACCGCCGATTCAGCTCGAGACACTACACCTGCGACATACGCAGAATCTGTCACCAAATTAAAAGGTCCTGGGAATCTCTGGAACTCCCTGACGACTGCGTCCAACTCAGCAACTTGTGGAGAGCCCTCCACAACAGCAACATCGGTCTCCCACTGCTGAGTCTGAGGATCCTTCCAAGTCATCACTGACTTGTGAGATGCTCCAGACGCATCTGTAAAAATTGTCACAGAGTCCAGTGGCTCCCTGGTTTGAACCTTTTTCAGAGACAATTTGAACTCCGAATTGAATAATTTGTGGGCCGGCCGATCTACTGCGACGCGCCCAGTGTAGCTGTCGTGTGCAAACTGAAGGTATTCTTTAGTTTGCAGCAGTTCCTCAAAGGTCCTTAACTTTAGTTGGCCCGATTCTAATTTAATTGGAATATGTATACATGCGAAATCACACCCTGCCAGCTCCCTGATCCTCGATCTTGCTTTGAGGATCAGCTCGGCTACCAACTCCTGTGGCCGTGTCATCCTTTTGGACCGATGATGGCTGAGGAACACCCACTCTATAATTAAGAGGGGATCGCCCAGGCCTTGGTCCTTAAGCCTACTGTCCCATTGGTGTATTATGCCATGGAGGTGTGGCAACTTTCCTAGTATTATAAATTTGAAGGGCAGGCCCGGATGGTAGCGATGGGCCTGCCTGGCCGAAATAGCCTTTTGGATCTTCTCCAAAGCTACCTGTGCCTCTGGGGTGAGAGCCCTAGGGGAACTAAGTCCCTCTCCCCCTTTCAACAAATTGAAAAGGGGGGCCAGGTCCTCGGTTGAAATGCCCATCCAGGGTCTCACCCAATTTAAAGACCCACACAGTTGATGGACATCCGCTAGGGTCTGGACTTTTGTCCTAATAGCCAATTTTTGCAGAACAATGGTCCGCTTCATAATTTCGAGGCCCAGGTATTTCCAAGGTGGCATCCGCTGAATTTTGTCCTGCTGGAGCTCGAACCCTGCAGCAACCAACGCATCGGTTGTCAGGTCAAGCGCATGGGCAAGTAGACTGTGATCGGGTGCACACACGAGGATGTCATCCATGTAATGATGGATGATGACGGCATCCCCGAGGGCTGTATGTATGGGTGACAGCAGCGAAGCAACGTACCACTGGCAGATCACAGGGCCATTCTTCATGCCCTGAGGAAGGACCCACCAATGGTAGCGCTTGGCTGGGGACTCACGGTTGATGGATGGAACCGTGAATGCAAAGCGCGGAGCATCGTCTGGGTGAAGGGGAATTTGAAAGAAACAATCCTTTATGTCTATAACGGCCAGATTCCAATTTTGTGGGAGCATTGCTGGGGAGGGCATCCTCGGCTGAAGAGACCCCATATCGATAATTAAATCATTAATTTGTCTGAGGTCGGTCAGGAGCCGCCACTTATCCTTATTAGGCTTCTTAATAACAAACACTGGGGAGTTCCAAGGTGACATGGTCTTCACCAGGTTGCCTTTTAGCAGCTGCTCCTGAACGAGCTCGTTGAGCGCCTTTAATTTTTGCTTATTAAGTGGCCACTGTAAGACCTGTACTGGCTTATCTGACAGCCAATTCAGTTTCCAGGTCTGGCGCTCTTCAGTGGCCACCGCCCGAAAAACCTGGGGAGCCTTTGGAAGGTCAATTCTGGCTCCCCACTGGGCTAGAAGGTCTCTTCCCCAGAGACGCTCGGTGTAATCTAAAACAAACGGGCGTATAGAAGCCAATTGCCCGTCGGGCCCCCTAATTTGTACAATGCTCTTAGATTGATTTGCCAATTGAAGGCCCCCAACACCCGAGATCGTGCCTGCAGCGCTCTGCAAGCCCCAATGCAACGGCCACTCCCGAGAGGGAATGATCGTGACATCTGCCCCCATGTCCAATAGACCCCTTACAATCTTTTTGTCCCCACCCAACGAAAGTTGACAAGTCAGGCGGGGTTTCTCCCTCCCTACTAGCTGCGCCCAGGCCACCGTCCGAGGCAATGACTTCTCCACGGGTTCCTTCCAATGGTCTTCATCTGGAACTGGGACGGCCTGGGCGATAACCTGTCCCTTAGGGAGGAAGAGTGGGGGTCGGACACAGTACAGCCCTACCGCAAAACGGTCCCGGTCGGTAGTTACCAAACCCGGGACGATGTAGATGTCTCGCGGCGTGTGCTTAGTGTCCCCGATGACGGTCCACCTGCAACGTCCTAGTTTCCTCCAGCGACCCGGGTGTTGCAGGTCGACAGACACCAGCTGAATATCACTATTTGGGAGATAAAGATCCCTAGTGAGATGCAGCCTGTAGGGGGAAACAGAGGACATGGTGTTAAGCGCAGGATTGGGCGAGGTACCACAAGTTGGAGTAGTCAAGTCCAGGAAATTGGTCAAGTCTGGCAACGTGAACGGCGGCTCTCCCTTTACTCCTCCCTCCCCGCTGGATGTTAACTGACCCACCGCATTTTTATCGTGGCGCAGGGAGGGGCTGCGCTCAGGGCCTAGTTTTTTGGCCCTTTCTCCTTCTCCTCCTCCTTCCTCCTGTATTCAAAGAACCCCTGCCTCAAGGGGCACTGGGGCATCCAATGTCCTATTTTGCCACACAAGTGGCAGGGGTGGGTGGCTGCTGATCTTCTGCCGGACCCTGGTGTTGAAGGTCCGGCGACGGGGGCAGCTTCAGCTTCATAAGACTCAGGCTCTGGGCATTCGGCGAAGGCGACTGATGACCTTTTTGGGCGCGATGGTAAAGGAAACCTACTAACCACGGCTTCAATCATTGCTTCCACTGTGGGCCGGGGACTTCGAGGGAGTGTCTTGATAGCCTTCCTACACTAAGAGTTGGCGTTGTTATATGCCATCCTTCTGAGCATGTCCTCCCTCTCACTGTCCCCGGACACCTGTGCCTCCACATAACGATATAAACGTTCGAGGAAAGCCATGTAGGGTTCCTGCGCCCCCTGCCGAATCTCATCATCTTCCCACTGAGAGGTAGCGACAGCCAGCTTATAAAAGGCCCGCTGTGCCGCCTTGCCGGCCTCTACTAGCTGCTGTGGAAGAGAGCCCTTGCCTGCGCTGCCCCGTTTGCCCACTGCCCTTCGCCTACCAGATGATCTTCTGAAATCACCAGACCATCCACATCATGAGACGTTGAAGGGCTCCCCCAAAGAATTGGGAGAACCTCAAAGATCTCCCTCCTCCATTCTGCCACCCAAACCCTAAACTCTATGGGTGCAGTGAGACTAGAGAAGAGGGCCCTCAGGTCCGCAGGCACCAGATCTCCCTGTGCTAGGGCGTTACGGAGGAACCCCCAGAAGTATTCGGACTCCCGGGTATACTCCTTCTGCGCCTTGCACAGTTCCTTGATCCGGGCCTGTGCTAAAGGCACCCATTGGGCCTGGGAGCTCCCATCTCCGCTCAGGTGGTATGTAACCGGAGTGGCTTCCAATATAGGCGCCTGCTCCGGTTTCCGGTCATCCACCACCCCCCCCCCGGAACACAAAGCGTGGGAACTGGAAGAGGGAGTGTGGGAACCGGAATAGGAGGAGGTTGAGGCGGGGTCTGGCAAAGAGGCGGGACGAGGGCGTGGGCGCGGCACACCACCCCACTCCGCCCCCTGGGTGGAGTTCAGAGGCGGAGCAGAATACGAGGGGGGAGCGGGGGAGGAGTCAATTGGGGGCGGAGCTGCAGGTGGGGCAAAGGGAGGAGTCTTGGGAGGAGCCAAGTCGGGCTGGTTTGATGGTGCAAAGTGGCTCCTGCAATCTGCCATCCAGAAGCGTGGTAGCTTACTTTTGTTTGCCAGGGAGACGGGCCGAGGTTTGTGTCTGGGGGCCTATGGCTGGGAGTGACCGGCTGGCTCCTGAAAAGCTACGATAGCCAGGATGGTGACCAGACCCATGGTGGCACCAGTGCCAAGTTGGGCTCGTTTGATAGTACCAAGTGGCTCCTGCAATCTGCCATCCAGAAGCGGGGCAGCTGAGTTTTGTTGGCCAGGGAAATGGGCCGTGGTTTGTGTTTGGGGGCCTGTGGTTGGGAGTGGCCGGCTGTTTCCTGAAAATCCACGATAGGCAGGATGGTTCCCAGAGCCAAGGTGGCACCAGTGCCAAGTCGGGCTTGTTTGATTGCACCAAGTGGCTCCTGCAATCGGCCGTCCAGAAGCGGGGCAGTTGAGTTTTGTTTGCCAAGGAAAATGGCCATGGTTTGTTTTGTGGGCCCTGTGGCTGGGAGTGGAGGGCTGGCTCCTGAAAATCCATGATACGCAGCATGGATCCCAGAGCCAAGGTGGCACCAGTGCCAAGTAGGCCTGGTTTGACAGTGTCAAGTGCCTCCTGCAATCTCCCATCCAGAAGCGGGGCAGCTGAGTTTTCTTGCCAGGGAAATTGGCCGTTGTTTTTGATTGGGGTGGGAAAGAGGGAGGAACCAAAGGAGGGGCAACTGAAACCCGAGGAGGGGCAACAGGAGGAGGGGTTGGGTCAAGGGGAAAGAAGGGGTTGGCACTGGGCCGGAAAGGGTTGGAGGAAGAAGAAAAAGCCTTGGTGGGAACGACCACGCGGTCGCTGCCATCATGGGCTCCTTGGGAGCCATTTGGCAAACCTTCCATAAACCGTACAAACTTCGGGACACTAACCAGGGACTTACGGACTGGGTCAGAGGGTGAGGGAAGAGAAGGAGCCTGGACAGGGCTCCTCGAAGGGGAAGGCCGAGCGGGTCGAGGGGGAGCAGGGGCAGGATGGACCCCCTGCCTCTTGTCAGCCCTCAAAATCCCCCTCGAGGGCTCCTGCCTATGGGAAGAGGGTAAGGGTTGAGGGGTAGGGGCAACCAAACCGGGAGAACGGGGAGACAAACACGAACTAGAAAGGCTTTTCCTCAGCTCCCCTGACAGGCGGAGTGTGGCATGCACTCTGCCCGCCCAATATGCCACGGTGGCCAACTTAGTTTCCCCAGAGTTAACGGCCTCATCTAATTTAGCTACAACGGCTGCCCAAAACCGTGGCTGCTTCGCAAGTTCCGGGGAAACTTCGGGGAAATGGGAGAATACCCATCTAATGAACACTATCAACTCTTTCTTGGGGGCAGTAAACCCTCCCCCAAGTAACAAAACCTTAACCACAATAAAAACTCCTTTTTGGGTTTTGCTCAAACCTGCACCCATGATCCTGCTCCTAAAGCACCCTAGACAAGGCGACTTCAGGAGGAGCAAGCACCCACGATGGAACACTCCACCCGCCTGAGAAAAATGCAAACTAAAACAATGAAGCACACACTGTTGGCCCCTGCTCCCCCCACTGTCCTCAAGTCTGAGGGTTCACTGAGGGGAAAGAAAGGAATTTAGGTGGTAGGACCTGGCCCCAAGTCTGGGGAAGCAGACCCCACAGGAAAGGGAAAGCAAAAAACGATAGGGGTGAGGACTGTCCCCAGAAGAACATCCCGCACCAAGAGGCCCCCCCCCCGGACAGAGAGAAGGCAGAGCTTCCCCGCGCCCGCCGGCACGAATTCCAAAAGACAGCAAAACATGCCACAGAGAGAGACAATGCAGCTGTGTATACTGCTTTTAAAATTCCCGGGCAGCAGCAGCAGGGGGCAGTCCCAACGGCTAAGCGTCCGGGCGTAGTCCAGGCCCCACGTTGGGCGCCACACTGCAGCGACGTGTATTTAGCCTTCTAGAGCAGAGAAGGTCAGAGTCCGGCTAGCTGAGGTTAAGGCCGACACCTCGCTGCATAACCTGCCAGCACCCCTCGGCGTCGTAAGGCCTCGGGCTGTGCTGGTTGCCGACTGGATCGCTGCTAAACAACGAGAAGGAAGGAGCTGGACACTTGCCGGGGGGGCTAAACTTGGTTTATTGGAAAGCCCACGATGTCCCAGCGAATGACCAAGAACAAAGGGTGCTTAGGGGTTATAAAGGGAAGGAGTGGACCCGGGAGGGGTTTACAGAAGACCAATAGGGGGAGAAGAGGGGATGAACTTAATACAAATGACATAGTGGAGAGCCCAATAGGTACCAGGTATGGGAGGGGCCCCGGGACCACAGCCAACCACAACTCCCAAAGAGGAGAAGCTTCTGGAATACTAGGTGGAGTGGGGGGTGATTGACTTGGCCCAGGGAGAAGAAAAAGCATACATATAAGGGAAAAAGGGGAGGAGGAATTATATAACCTAACAGATTGACAATAGAACTGGCAGGGCTGTGGCGGGAAAACTGAGGACGGTAGAACCATTTTACACAAAATGAGGAGGAGCAGATACATAAAATGGGGGAGGAATTAAATGAACTTAATGAACACACTACAACAGAAGATCACATTTCATTTCCAAAATATTGCAACATAATAGTAGCCACCTGGGCATAGATTAGGAACTTCACACTCCATACTGCCCCCAGTCAAGCGGCCAGGAAGAGAAAATGAATCATTTGATTAAGCAGCAAATTATAAGACTGGGGCAGGAAGTTAATCTACCCTGGCCACAAGCTCTTCCACTGGCACTATTGCGAATTCAAATTAAACCTCGAGCTAAAGAAAAGTTGAGCCCTTTTGAAATACTCTATGGAAGACCATATGGAATACAAAAGGGAATGTTCACCCACATTGCAGAGGTAACACTGGCCACCTACATAGTGGCTTTAAGCAAATAGCTCAGAGAAATTGAGAAACACGTGGCTGGAACTCAGAGCAGGGAGTTAGATGAGCCAGTACGTAACATACAGCCTGGAGATTATGTATATGTTAAGTCTCTTACAGAAAAGACTTTGGAACCACATTGGGAGGGACTGTTCCAAGTGCTTCTCACCACTTTCACTGCAATCAAAATCAAGGAGCAGAACGCCTAGATCCATCACTCTCAAGTTAAGAAGGCCCAGAAGCCCCTTGGAGAGTGACACCAGAAGACAATGAACTGAGACTAAAATTTACTCTGGCAAAATGAGTATATTGTGGTCGGGGGTAGTTCATACTTTGATTTACAAAATTGTTTTGTATGTAATTATAACTGAAGTTCTAGAAGTAGAGTACCTCTATCCAAAGTGATGCTGAATGGCTTTGGTCCCAGGCTTTTAATCAGTATACTGGATCCATGAGAGAACTTCCTGAGATAAAAGATTTAAACCTATCTACTGTAGTAATCCACAGGAATCAGATATATGAGAAGCAGGAATGGCAGGAACGGGAGCTGTGGACACTTCAAAGGGATCAGAGGAGAGGAAATCAAAGTAGAGTGCCAGGTCATCAATGGGATGGCTTACGGGAGACCAGATGCAATTAGTGTCTCAACCTCTCCTGGTGTATACGAACACCAGGAAGTTTGTGACAGCCTAAGTAAATCAGACTGTTGGTGTAATTTCACCTTAATACAGCCTGTAGAAGTGACTTGCCTTTAGGCTTGAGATGCTATCGGACTTTCATTTAAATTCAAAGTAGACGCTGCACTTTTTACAACAGCAGGACCTTATACAACCCACACTAAGACTCAAATAGTTCAGACTCAACCCAAACCTGAACCTGAAGTGTATGAAATAGGCCCTTACGTAGTGAGGAATGTGGGTGAACAACAACTATTGTTCGATCCAGAATGGTCTCTCAAACGGGTTGAGTTGATAATGCAAATTAACGTCTCAAAAATCCAACCAGCCTGCTCCTCCTTCCTAAAAACATCCTTTGAGGACTGGACAACGTAGTTACAAAGACAGGTATATCTCAGGAGCAGAATAAGAAAAGATTCAACTGAGATATTAGGGACAGGATTAAGAGTTTTAAATGGAATTGATTCAGAAATACTGATGAATAAACTGGCCACTGCAGCAGTTGGCCTAACAAAATTGAAGCAGCCTTTGAAGTCATCTCTATTGGCATTAGGAACTAGCCAGTGGCAGATTTCAAAAGTACTGCCCAAGTGGGAAAAGGCCAAAACCACAAGTTAATAGTAGAAGCACACAGTACAGTTCAAGATAATGTGTCTTTAGTTTTCAGTTGTATACAAGCACAGTTATGGATGCAGGCAACAGCAGCTCTGATCATACGGGAAGGGGGGTGAAGGTAATTTTCCAGCTGAATTTCGGAAAATTGTCTGGGATAATGCGATTGATTTTGAAAGGAAGTTTCAATCCTGGTGGACTATGGTAAATTTCACCTATGATCCTGCTTCTAATGTGGCCACTGCCTTTGTGCTTACCATACGTAATGCCACTGTTTATGTTATCCATCCTATCATTGCACTAAGATTAAACCATGAAAAAACAATACCCTTCAGAACATAGAGTGTGAGCACGAAAGAGTAATGAAAAGTGGCAAACAGTAAACTTAGAATCCTGCATTACTAGAGAACAGATGGGATTCATTTGTGAAAGCAATACTATTAATGCCCAGGATGTGTGTTTAGACACTGAACAGAGTATTTGCCACTTCGAAGCTCATCCAGTCACTGACCAGAAAACTGTGCTCGTATATACTGGAAAAAGGTGTGTGTGCCTTAGAACTGCCTGTGCTGCTGTAAAAATTGATAGCAACGATGTTATTTTGCCTAGTAGAAATCATTCTAATTTCTGTATTTGTGATTTTGTTAAGATTATTGGCTTGTTGCCTTCTGATATAAGGCAAGGCGACCTGGTTTCGAGGAGCAGCACGACGACCCAACTCTCCAGGGTCGCTCGGGCCAAAGAGCACGCAGACACCAATGTGGTGGACGGTCTAAGGCCTTTATTTATCTCATCTCATG